>NC_092175.1:2188955-3388955 GCF_045791955.1 Oncorhynchus clarkii lewisi
GTGTGGAGGCTATATACAAGGGGTACCGGTACAGAGTCAATGTGGAGGCTATATACAATGGGGTGCTGGTACAGAGTCAATGTGGAGGCTGCATACAGGGGGTACCAGTACAGAGTCAATGTTTAGGACATATACAGGGGGTACCGGTACAGAGTCAATGTGGAGGTTATATACAGGGGGTACCGGTACAGAGTCAGTGTGGAGGTTATATTCAGGGTGTTACAGTACAGAGTCAATGTGGAGGCTACATACAGGGGGTACTGGTACAGAGTCAGTGTGGAGGTTATATACAGGGTGTTACGGTACAGAGTCAACGCGGAGGCTATATACAGGGGGTACCGGTACCAAGTCAGTGTGGATGCTATATACAGGGGGTACCGGTACCAAGTCAGTGTGGAGGCTACATACAGGGGGTACCGGTACAGAGTCAATGTGAAGGCTATATACAGGGGGTACCGGTACAGAGTCAATGTGGAGGATATATACAGGGGGTACCGGTACAGAGTCAATGTGGAGGATATATACAGTTGTACCGGTACAGAGTCAATGTGGAGGCAACATACAGGTTGTACCGGTACAGAGTCAGTGTGGAGGTTATATACAGGGGGTTCCGGTACCAAGTCAGTGTGGAGGCTGTATACAGGGGGTACCGGTACCAAGTCAGTGTGGAGGCTATATACATTGGGTACCGGTACAGAGTCAATGTGGAGGCTACATACAGGGGGTACCGGTACAGAGTCAATGTGGAGGATACATACAGGGGTACCGGTACAGAGTCAATGTGGAGGATATATACAGGGGGTACCGGTACAGAGTCAATGTGGAGGATATATACAGGGGGTACCGGTACAGAGTCAATGTGGAGGTTATATACAGGGGGTGCCGGTACAGAGTCAATGTGGAGGTTATATACAGGGTGTTACGGTACAGAGTCAATGTGGAGGCTACATACAGGGGTTACCGGTACAGAGTCAGTGTGGAGGTTATATACAGGGTGTTACGGTACAGAGTCAATGCAGAGGCTATATACAGGGGGTACCGGTACAGAGTCAATGTGGAGGTTATATACAGGGTGTTATGGTACAGAGTCAATGTGGAGGCTATATACAGGGTGTTACGGTACAGAGTCAATGTGGAGGCTATATTCACGGGGTACCGGTACAGAGTCAATGTGGAGGCTATATACAGGGGGTACCGGTACAGAGTCAGTGTGGAGGCTATATACAGGGGGTACCGGTACAGAGTCAATGTGGAGGCTATATACAATGGGGTGCTGGTACAGAGTCAATGTGGAGGCTGCATACAGGGGGTACCAGTACAGAGTCAATGTTTAGGACATATACAGGGGGTACCGGTACAGAGTCAATGTGGAGGTTATATACAGGGGGTACCAGTACAGAGTCTATGTGGAGGTTATATTCAGGGTGTTACAGTACAGAGTCAATGTGGAGGCTACATACAGGGGGTACCGGTACAGAGTCAGTGTGGAGGTTATATACAGGGTGTTACGGTACAGAGTCAACGCGGAGGCTATATACAGGGGGTACCGGTACCAAGTCAGTGTGGATGCTATATACAGGGGGTACCGGTACCAAGTCAGTGTGGAGGCTATATACAGGGGGTACCGGTACAGAATCAATGTGGAGGCTACATACAGGGGGTACCGGTACAGAGTCAATGTGAAGGCTATATACAGGGGGTACCGGTACAGAGTCAATGTGGAGGATATATACAGGGGGTACCGGTACAGAGTCAATGTGGAGGATATATACAGTTGTACCGGTACAGAGTCAATGTGGAGGCAACATACAGGTTGTACCGGTACAGAGTCAGTGTGGAGGTTATATACAGGGGGTACCGGTACCAAGTCAGTGTGGAGGCTGTATACAGGGGGTACCGGTACCAAGTCAGTGTGGAGGCTATATACATTGGGTACCGGTACAGAGTCAATGTGGAGGCTACATACAGGGGGTACCGGTACAGAGTCAATGTGGAGGATACATACAGGGGTACCGGTACAGAGCCAATGTGGAGGATATATACAGGGGGTACCGGTACAGAGTCAATGTGGAGGATATATACAGGGGGTACCGGTACAGAGTCAATGTGGAGGTTATATACAGGGGGTGCCGGTACAGAGTCAATGTGGAGGTTATATACAGGGTGTTACGGTACAGAGTCAATGTGGAGGCTACATACAGGGGTTACCGGTACAGAGTCAGTGTGGAGGTTATATACAGGGTGTTACGGTACAGAGTCAATGCAGAGGCTATATACAGGGGGTACCGGTACAGAGTCAATGTGGAGGTTATATACAGGGTGTTATGGTACAGAGTCAATGTGGAGGTTATATACAGGGTGTTATGGTACAGAGTCAATGTGGAGGCTATATACAGGGTGTTACGGTACAGAGTCAATGTGGAGGCTATATTCACGGGGTACCGGTACAGAGTCAATGTGGAGGCTATATACAGGGGGTACCGGTACAGAGTCAGTGTGGAGGCTATATACAGGGGGTACCGGTACAGAGTCAATGTGGAGGCTATATACAATGGGGTGCTGGTACAGAGTCAATGTGGAGGCTGCATACAGGGGGTACCAGTACAGAGTCAATGTTTAGGACATATACAGGGGGTACCGGTACAGAGTCAATGTGGAGGTTATATACAGGGGGTACCAGTACAGAGTCTATGTGGAGGTTATATTCAGGGTGTTACAGTACAGAGTCAATGTGGAGGCTACATACAGGGGGTACCGGTACAGAGTCAGTGTGGAGGTTATATACAGGGTGTTACGGTACAGAGTCAACGCGGAGGCTATATACAGGGGGTACCGGTACCAAGTCAGTGTGGATGCTATATACAGGGGGTACCGGTACCAAGTCAGTGTGGAGGCTATATACAGGGGGTACCGGTACAGAATCAATGTGGAGGCTACATACAGGGGGTACCGGTACAGAGTCAATGTGAAGGCTATATACAGGGGGTACCGGTACAGAGTCAATGTGGAGGATATATACAGGGGGTACCGGTACAGAGTCAATGTGGAGGATATATACAGTTGTACCGGTACAGAGTCAATGTGGAGGCAACATACAGGTTGTACCGGTACAGAGTCAGTGTGGAGGTTATATACAGGGGGTACCGGTACCAAGTCAGTGTGGAGGCTGTATACAGGGGGTACCGGTACCTAGTCAGTGTGGAGGCTATATACATTGGGTACCGGTACAGAGTCAATGTGGAGGCTACATACAGGGGGTACCGGTACAGAGTCAATGTGGAGGATACATACAGGGGTACCGGTACAGAGTCAATGTGGAGGATATATACAGGGGGTACCGGTACAGAGTCAATGTGGAGGATATATACAGGGGGTACCGGTACAGAGTCAATGTGGAGGTTATATACAGGGGGTGCCGGTACAGAGTCAATGTGGAGGTTATATACAGGGTGTTACGGTACAGAGTCAATGTGGAGGCTACATACAGGGGTTACCGGTACAGAGTCAGTGTGGAGGTTATATACAGGGTGTTACGGTACAGAGTCAATGCAGAGGCTATATACAGGGGGTACCGGTACAGAGTCAATGTGGAGGTTATATACAGGGTGTTATGGTACAGAGTCAATGTGGAGGCTATATACAGGGTGTTACGGTACAGAGTCAATGTGGAGGCTATATTCACGGGGTACCGGTACAGAGTCAATGTGGAGGCTATATACAGGGGGTACCGGTACAGAGTCAGTGTGGAGGCTATATACAGGGTGTTACGGTACAGAGTCAATGTGGAGGCTATATACAGGATTTTGGGTACAGAGTCAATGTGGAGGCTATATACAGGGGGTACCGGTACAGAGTCAGTGTGGAGGCTATATACAGGGTGTTACGGTACAGAGTCAATGTGGAGGCTATATACAGGGTGTTGGGTCCCGAGTCAATGTGGAGGCTATATACAGGGTGTTGGGTACCGAGTCAATGTGGAGGCTATATACAGGGGGTACCGGTACAGAGTCAATGTGCAGGCTATATACAGGGAGACCCGTACCAAGTCAGTGTGGAGGCTATATACAGGGTGTTACTATACAGAGTCAGCGTGGAGGCTATATACAGGTACCATTCAGAGTCAATGTGGAGGTTATATACAGGGGGTATCGGTACAGAGTCAATGTGGTGGCTATATACAGGTACCATACACAGTCAATGTGGAGGTTATATACAGGGTGTTACGGTACAGAGTCAGTGTGGAGGCTATATACAGGGTGTTACGGTACAGAGTCAATGTGGAGGCTTTATTCACGGGGTACCGGTACAGAGTCATTGTGGAGGCTATATACAGGTACCATACAGAGTCAATGTGGAGGCTATATACAGGGGGTACCGGTACAGAGTCAGTGTGGAGGCTATATACAAGGTGTTACGGTACAGAGTCAGTGTGGAGGCTATATACAGGGTGTTACGGTACAGAGTCAATGTGGAGGCTATATACAGGGGGTACCAGTACCAAGTCAATGTGAAGGCTATATACAGGGGGTGCCAGTACCAAGTCAGTGTGGAGGCTATATACAGAGGGTACTGGTACAGAGTCAATGTGGAGGCTATATACAGGGGGTACCGGTACCAAGTCAGTGTGGAGGCTACATACAGGGTGTATCGGTACAGAGTCAATGTGGAGGCTATATACACGTACCATACAGAGTCAATGTGGAGGCTATATACAGGGGGTACCGGTACAGAGTCAGTGTGGAGGCTACATACAGGGGGTACCGGTACAGAGTCAGTGTGGAGGTTATATACAGGGTGTTACGGTACAGAGTCAACGCGGAGGCTATATACAGGGGGTGCCAGTACCAAGTCAGTGTGGAGGCTATATACAGGGGGTACCGGTACCAAGTCAGTGTGGAGGCTACATACAGGGTGTATCGGTACAGAGTCAATGTGGAGGCTATATACACGTACCATACAGAGTCAATGTGGAGGCTATATACAGGGGGTACCGGTACAGAGTCAGTGTGGAGGCTACATACAGGGGGTACCGGTACAGAGTCAATGTGGAGGATATATACAGGGGGTACCGGTACAGAGTCAATGTGGAGGATATATACAGTTGTACCGGTACAGAGTCAATGTGGAGGCAACATACAGGTTGTACCGGTACAGAGTCAGTGTGGAGGTTATATACAGGGGGTACCGGTACCAAGTCAGTGTGGAGGCTGTATACAGGGGGTACCGGTACCAAGTCAGTGTGGAGGCTATATACATTGGGTACCGGTACAGAGTCAATGTGGAGGCTACATACAGGGGGTACCGGTACAGAGTCAATGTGGAGGATACATACAGGGGTACCGGTACAGAGTCAATGTGGAGGATATATACAGGGGGTACCGGTACAGAGTCAATGTGGAGGATATATACAGGGGGTACCGGTACAGAGTCAATGTGGAGGTTATATACAGGGGGTGCCGGTACAGAGTCAATGTGGAGGTTATATACAGGGTGTTACGGTACAGAGTCAATGTGGAGGCTACATACAGGGGTTACCGGTACAGAGTCAGTGTGGAGGTTATATACAGGGTGTTACGGTACAGAGTCAATGCAGAGGCTATATACAGGGGGTACCGGTACAGAGTCAATGTGGAGGTTATATACAGGGTGTTATGGTACAGAGTCAATGTGGAGGCTATATACAGGGTGTTACGGTACAGAGTCAATGTGGAGGCTATATTCACGGGGTACCGGTACAGAGTCAATGTGGAGGCTATATACAGGGGGTACCGGTACAGAGTCAGTGTGGAGGCTATATACAGGGTGTTACGGTACAGAGTCAATGTGGAGGCTATATACAGGATTTTGGGTACAGAGTCAATGTGGAGGCTATATACAGGGGGTACCGGTACAGAGTCAGTGTGGAGGCTATATACAGGGTGTTACGGTACAGAGTCAATGTGGAGGCTATATACAGGGTGTTGGGTCCCGAGTCAATGTGGAGGCTATATTCAGGGTGTTGGGTACCGAGTCAATGTGGAGGCTATATACAGGGGGTACCGGTACAGAGTCAATGTGCAGGCTATATACAGGGAGACCCGTACCAAGTCAGTGTGGAGGCTATATACAGGGTGTTACTATACAGAGTCAGCGTGGAGGCTATATACAGGTACCATTCAGAGTCAATGTGGAGGTTATATACAGGGGGTATCGGTACAGAGTCAATGTGGTGGCTATATACAGGTACCATACACAGTCAATGTGGAGGTTATATACAGGGTGTTACGGTACAGAGTCAGTGTGGAGGCTATATACAGGGTGTTACGGTACAGAGTCAATGTGGAGGCTTTATTCACGGGGTACCGGTACAGAGTCATTGTGGAGGCTATATACAGGTACCATACAGAGTCAATGTGGAGGCTATATACAGGGGGTACCGGTACAGAGTCAGTGTGGAGGCTATATACAAGGTGTTACGGTACAGAGTCAGTGTGGAGGCTATATACAGGGTGTTACGGTACAGAGTCAATGTGGAGGCTATATACAGGGGGTACCAGTACCAAGTCAATGTGAAGGCTATATACAGGGGGTGCCAGTACCAAGTCAGTGTGGAGGCTATATACAGAGGGTACTGGTACAGAGTCAATGTGGAGGCTATATACAGGGGGTACCGGTACCAAGTCAGTGTGGAGGCTACATACAGGGTGTATCGGTACAGAGTCAATGTGGAGGCTATATACACGTACCATACAGAGTCAATGTGGAGGCTATATACAGGGGGTACCGGTACAGAGTCAGTGTGGAGCACATATGTCAGAGTCAAGGCCCGCGGGCCACATCCGGCCCGCAAGAAGGTTTTTTACGGCCCCTGGGATGATCTTGATTTATTATTAGAACCGGCCCGCAGCAAGCCGGCAGCCCGCAGATCTTTTACACGCACCAATACTACATTTCCCACAATGCAAAGGTGACGCACCGAGCAGTAGGCTGCTTCATTTCAATATTTATTGGCACAGCAGTCGTCAGCATCACAGTAAAATTAACTTTCAGATACCCATCAAAAATGGCAAAACGGAAGGTGGATACTGAGAACCGGGGGTTTCAAACAAGGTGGGAGTCGGAGTATATGTTCACGAAGGTAGCTGGAAAACCTGTGTGTCTTCTGTGTGGAGAAAGTGTGGCGGTACTGAAAGAGTATAATCTGAGACGACATTATGAAACGAAACACGCGGACAAAAACAAGAATATGGACATGGAACAAAGGCTACAAAAGGCAGAGGAATTAAAACGAGGCCTCAAATCTCGACAGGCTCTGTTCAAAAAAGCCAAATCACAAGGCCAGGCTGCTGTCAAGGCCAGTTTTATTTTGGCAGAAGAGATCGCTAAATCAGCCCGGCCATTTACGGAGGGGGATTTCATCAAAAACTGCATGATTAAAGTTTGTGACGAAGTTTGCCCAGAAAAAAGGCAACTCTTTTTAAATGTGAGTCTGAGCAGAAACACCATTGCCGAGAGAGTAGACCAGTTGTCCATCAATCTAAAAGAGCAGCTTGTGAAAAAGGGAAAAGATTTTATTGCATATTCCTTGGCTGTGGATGAGAGCACCGACATTTCTGACATTGCCCAGTTGTC
The DNA here is from genome assembly GCF_045791955.1 of Oncorhynchus clarkii lewisi. Classification (NCBI taxonomy): domain Eukaryota; kingdom Metazoa; phylum Chordata; class Actinopteri; order Salmoniformes; family Salmonidae; genus Oncorhynchus; species Oncorhynchus clarkii. Next base: position 2,196,567 of record NC_092175.1, read on the forward strand.
AATTTTCATCCGCAGAGTGGACTCCAACCTAAGCGTGACAGAGGAGTTTTTGGCTTTACGTCCTATGCATGGCACAACTACGGGGCATGATTTGTATGAAGAGGTGTCAAGATGTGTAAATGAGATGGAGCTGCCTTGGGAAAAACTCGTGGGTTTGACAACCGACGGAGCACCTGCGATGTGTGGACACAGGAGCGGACTGGTGGCGAAGATACGGGAAAAGATGCAAGAGGAAAACGCGACAGGTGAGCTGACAGCTTATCATTGTATCATACACCAGGAAGCGTTGTGCGGTAAAGCCTTGAAAATGGAGCATGTAATGAGCATCATCACGCGCACAGTTAACTTTATCAGAGCCAAAGGTTTGAATCACCGCCAGTTCAAGGCATTTCTGACGGAGTTAGAAACGGAGCATGGTGATTTGCCTTATCACACAGAGGTGCGATGGCTAAGCCAGGGAAAGGTGCTTCAAAGATGTTTCGAGCTTCGTGAGGAGATTTGTCTGTTCTTGGACAGCAAAGGGAAAGACACAACACAACTCCGAGACGAAATGTTTCTGTGTGAAATGGCTTTTCTGTGTGACATTACGAGTCATCTGAATGCAATAAACTTGCAGCTGCAGGGTCGGGATCGTGTCATCTCTGATATGTACAGTACAGTGAAGGCATTTAAAACCAAACTGACTCTGTGGGAGACGCAGATGCGGAAAGAAAATTTGAGCCACTTTCCCAGCTGCCAGACCATGAAAGAGAAGCTCTCTACCAGTGCGTTCCCGAGCACACAGTTGGCTGATAAAATAGGTATGCTTGCCGCTGACTTTCGACGCCGATTTGCTGACTTTGAAGCACAAAAAAGCAGGTTGGAACTGCTCGGTAACCCATTTGCTGTTGACGTGGAAAGCTCACCACCAAACCTCCAAATGGAGTTGATTGACCTCCAATGCAATGATGCACTGAGGGCAAAATATGCGGCAGTGGGTGCTGCGGAGTTCGCCCGTTTCCTCCCCGGCACAATGCCCCAGCTGCGCATCCAGGCTGCTCAAACGTTGTCTATGTTTGGCAGCACATACCTGTGTGAACAACTGTTTTCTTTGATGAACCTGAACAAAACATCACACAGAAGTCGACTTACTGCTGAACACCTCCACTCAATTCTGAGGATTTCTTCAGCTCAGAGCCTTACCCCGAACATTGATGAACTTGTGGAAAAGATGGGACACCACCAAGTATCACCCTCAACCTCAAACAAGTGAACATTACTGTGCAATCACATATTTAGAGTTTTTACTCAGTTCAAGTTTAAAAGTTAAAATTTAATATTTGTTTTCACTGCATGTTACTTCTCCTTAAACAAAGTGTTGTTTTTGATTAATAGATTTTTGCACTTTATTTTTTTGTATTTCAATCCAATTATATTTTAAAAATATTTCAGTTGAGTGGATGATAGAAAATTGCTATTATTGTTTTTTCTTTGAAGTAAATTTAGCCCACTTTTGCTAAAATAGAAAATATAGTCTACTGATGGTGCCTTGAATACCGGTTTCTTTCATTTAATGTTCATGTTATGGGGATATTTATATAAAGGAAATTTGTCTTTTGTGTCTGTTGAAAATTAAAGATTACTGACAGAGCCATAAGAAAATATTGCTTTATTTATCTGATCATATTGTAATATATTTGTTAGGTTTTCAGTAGGTTCAATTAGGTTCACTAGACTATATGCGTCATTTAAAAATTTTTCAATGAACATTCGAACAGTCCGGCCCTCGTCTTGTAGCTGATTTTTTTATTTGGCCCTCCGTCCATTTGACTTTGACACCCCTGGTGTGGAGGCTACATACAGGGGGTACCGGTACAGAGTCAGTGTGGAGGTTATATACAGGGTGTTACGGTACAGAGTCAACGCGGAGGCTATATACAGGGGGTGCCAGTACCAAGTCAGTGTGGAGGCTATATACAGAGGGTACTGGTACAGAGTCAATGTGGAGGCTATATACAGGGGGTACCGGTACCAAGTCAGTGTGGAGGCTACATACAGGGTGTATCGGTACAGAGTCAATGTGGAGGCTATATACACGTACCATACAGAGTCAATGTGGAGGCTATATACAGGGGGTACCGGTACAGAGTCAGTGTGGAGGCTACATACAGGGGGTACCGGTACAGAGTCAGTGTGGAGGTTATATACAGGGTGTTACGGTACAGAGTCAACGCGGAGGCTATATACAGGGGGTACCGGTACCAAGTCAGTGTGGATGCTATATACAGGGGGTACCGGTACCAAGTCAGTGTGGAGGCTATATACAGGGGGTACCGGTACAGAATCAATGTGGAGGCTACATACAGGGGGTACCGGTACAGAGTCAATGTGAAGGCTATATACAGGGGGTACCGGTACAGAGTCAATGTGGAGGATATATACAGGGGGTACCGGTACAGAGTCAATGTGGAGGATATATACAGTTGTACCGGTACAGAGTCAATGTGGAGGCAACATACAGGTTGTACCGGTACAGAGTCAGTGTGGAGGTTATATACAGGGGGTACCGGTACCAAGTCAGTGTGGAGGCTGTATACAGGGGGTACCGGTACCAAGTCAGTGTGGAGGCTATATACATTGGGTACCGGTACAGAGTCAATGTGGAGGCTACATACAGGGGGTACCGGTACAGAGTCAATGTGGAGGATACATACAGGGGTACCGGTACAGAGTCAATGTGGAGGATATATACAGGGGGTACCGGTACAGAGTCAATGTGGAGGATATATACAGGGGGTACCGGTACAGAGTCAATGTGGAGGATATATACAGGGGGTGCCGGTACAGAGTCAATGTGGAGGTTATATACAGGGTGTTACGGTACAGAGTCAATGTGGAGGCTACATACAGGGGTTACCGGTACAGAGTCAGTGTGGAGGTTATATACAGGGTGTTACGGTACAGAGTCAATGCAGAGGCTATATACAGGGGGTACCGGTACAGAGTCAATGTGGAGGTTATATACAGGGTGTTATGGTACAGAGTCAATGTGGAGGCTATATACAGGGTGTTACGGTACAGAGTCAATGTGGAGGCTATATTCACGGGGTACCGGTACAGAGTCAATGTGGAGGCTATATACAGGTACCATACAGAGTCAATGTGGAGGCTATATACAGGGGGTACCGGTACAGAGTCAGTGTGGAGGCTATATACAGGGTGTTACGGTACAGAGTCAATGTGGAGGCTATATACAGGATTTTGGGTACAGAGTCAATGTGGAGGCTATATACAGGTGGTACCGGTACAGAGTCAGTGTGGAGGCTATATACAGGGTGTTACGGTACAGAGTCAATGTGGAGGCTATATACAGGGTGTTGGGTCCCGAGTCAATGTGGAGGCTATATACAGGGTGTTGGGTCCCGAGTCAATGTGGAGGCTATATACAGGGTGTTGGGTACCGAGTCAATGTGGAGGCTATATACAGGGGGTACCGGTACAGAGTCAATGTGCAGGCTATATACAGGGAGACCCGTACCAAGTCAGTGTGGAGGCTATATACAGGGTGTTACTATACAGAGTCAGCGTGGAGGCTATATACAGGTTGTTGGGTACAGAGTCAATGTGGAGGCTATATACAGGTACCATTCAGAGTCAATGTGGAGGTTATATACAGGGGGTATCGGTACAGAGTCAATGTGGTGGCTATATACAGGTACCATACACAGTCAATGTGGAGGTTATATACAGGGTGTTACGGTACAGAGTCAGTGTGGAGGCTATATACAGGGTGTTACGGTACAGAGTCAATGTGGAGGCTTTATTCACGGGGTACCGGTACAGAGTCATTGTGGAGGCTATATACAGGTACCATACAGAGTCAATGTGGAGGCTATATACAAGGGGTACCGGTACAGAGTCAGTGTGGAGGCTATATACAAGGTGTTACGGTACAGAGTCAGTGTGGAGGCTATATACAAGGTGTTACGGTACAGAGTCAGTGTGGAGGCTATATACAGGGTGTTACGGTACAGAGTCAATGTGGAGGCTATATACAGGGGGTACCAGTACCAAGTCAATGTGAAGGCTATATACAGGGGGTGCCAGTACCAAGTCAGTGTGGAGGCTATATACAGGGGGTACTGGTACAGAGTCAATGTGGAGGCTATATAGAGGGGGTACCGGTACCAAGTCAGTGTGGAGGCTACATACAGGGTGTATCGGTACAGAGTCAATGTGGAGGCTATATACACGTACCATACAGAGTCAATGTGGAGGCTATATACAGGGGGTACCAGTACAGAGTCAGTGTGGAGGCTACATACAGGGGGTACCGGTACAGAGTCAATGTGAAGGCTATATACAGGGGATACCGGTACAGAGTCAATGTGGAGGTTATATACAGGGTGTTATGGTACAGAGTCAATGTGGAGGCTATATACAGAGGGTACCGGTACAGAGTCAGTGTGGAGGTTATATACAGGGTGTTATGGTACAGAGTCAATGTCGAGGCTATATACAGGGTGTTACGGTACAGAGTCAATGTGGAGGCTATATTCACGGGGTACCGGTACAGAGTCAATGTGGAGGCTATATACAGGTACCATACAGAGTCAATGTGGAGGCTATATACAGGGGGTACCGGTACAGAGTCAGTGTGGAGGCTATATACAGGGTGTTACGGTACAGAGTCAATGTGGAGGCTATATACAGGATTTTGGGTACAGAGTCAATGTGGAGGCTATATACAGGGGGTACCGGTACAGAGTCAGTGTGGAGGCTATATACAGGGTGTTACGGTACAGAGTCAATGTGGAGGCTATATACAGGGTGTTGGGTCCCGAGTCAATGTGGAGGCTATATACAGGGTGTTGGGTACCGAGTCAATGTGGAGGCTATATACAGGGGGTACCGGTACAGAGTCAATGTGCAGGCTATATACAGGGAGACCCGTACCAAGTCAGTGTGGAGGCTATATACAGGGTGTTACTATACAGAGTCAGCGTGGAGGCTATATACAGGTTGTTGGGTACAGAGTCAATGTGGAGGCTATATACAGGTACCATTCAGAGTCAATGTGGAGGTTATATACAGGGGGTATCGGTACAGAGTCAATGTGGTGGCTATATACAGGTACCATACACAGTCAATGTGGAGGTTATATACAGGGTGTTACGGTACAGAGTCAGTGTGGAGGCTATATACAGGGTGTTACGGTACAGAGTCAATGTGGAGGCTTTATTCACGGGGTACCGGTACAGAGTCATTGTGGAGGCTATATACAGGTACCATACAGAGTCAATGTGGAGGCTATATACAGGGGGTACCGGTACAGAGTCAGTGTGGAGGCTATATACAAGGTGTTACGGTACAGAGTCAGTGTGGAGGCTATATACAGGGTGTTACGGTACAGAGTCAATGTGGAGGCTATATACAGGGGGTACCAGTACCAAGTCAATGTGAAGGCTATATACAGGGGGTGCCAGTACCAAGTCAGTGTGGAGGCTATATACAGGGGGTACTGGTACAGAGTCAATGTGGAGGCTATATACAGGGGGTACCGGTACCAAGTCAGTGTGGAGGCTACATACAGGGTGTATCGGTACAGAGTCAATGTGGAGGCTATATACACGTACCATACAGAGTCAATGTGGAGGCTATATACAGGGGGTACCAGTACAGAGTCAGTGTGGAGGCTACATACAGGGGGTACCGGTACAGAGTCAATGTGAAGGCTATATACAGGGGATACCGGTACAGAGTCAATGTGGAGGTTATATACAGGGTGTTATGGTACAGAGTCAATGTGGAGGCTATATACAGAGGGTACCGGTACAGAGTCAGTGTGGAGGCTATATACAGGGGGGTGCTGGTACAGAGTCAATGTGGAGGATATATACAGGTACCATACCGAGTCAATGTGGAGGCTACATACAGGGGGTACCAGTACAGAGTCAATGTGAAGGCTATATGCAGGGGGTACTGGTACAGAGAGAGTCAACGTGGAGGATATATACAGGGGTACCGGTACAGAGTCAATGTGGAGGTTATCTACAGGGTGTTACGGTACAGAGTCAATGTGGAGGCTATATACAGGGTGTTACGGTACAGAGTCAATGTGGAGGATATATACAGGGTGTTACGGTACAGAGTCAATGTGGAGGCTATTTACAGGTACCATACAGAGTCAATGTGGAGGCTATATACAGGGGGTACCGGTACAGAGTCAATGTGGAGGATATATACAGGGGGTACCGGTACAGAGTCAATGTGGAGGATATATACAGGGGGTACCGGTACAGAGTCAATGTGGAGGCTACATACAGGTTGTACCGGTACATAGTCAGTGTGGAGGTTATATACAGGGTGTTACGGTACAGAGTCAATGTGGAGGCTATATACAGGGTGTTGGTTCCCAAGTCAATGTGGAGGCTATATACAGGGTGTTGGGTACCGAGTCAATGTGGAGGCTATATACAGGGGGTACCGGTACAGAGTCAATGTGGAGGCTATATACAGGGAGACCCGTACCAAGTCAGTGTGGAGGCTATATACAGGGTGTTACTATACAGAGTCAGCGTGGAGGCTATATACAGGGTGTTACGGTACAGAGTCAATGTGGAGGCTATATACAGGGTGTTGGGTCCCGAGTCAATGTGGAGGCTATATACAGGGTGTTGGGTCCCGAGTCAATGTGGAGGCTATATACAGGGTGTTGGGTACCGAGTCAATGTGGAGGCTATATACAGGGGGTACCGGTACAGAGTCAATGTGCAGGCTATATACAGGGAGACCCGTACCAAGTCAGTGTGGAGGCTATATACAGGGTGTTACTATACAGAGTCAGCGTGGAGGCTATATACAGGTTGTTGGGTACAGAGTCAATGTGGAGGCTATATACAGGTACCATTCAGAGTCAATGTGGAGGTTATATACAGGGGGTATCGGTACAGAGTCAATGTGGTGGCTATATACAGGTACCATACACAGTCAATGTGGAGGTTATATACAGGGTGTTACGGTACAGAGTCAGTGTGGAGGCTATATACAGGGTGTTACGGTACAGAGTCAATGTGGAGGCTTTATTCACGGGGTACCGGTACAGAGTCATTGTGGAGGCTATATACAGGTACCATACAGAGTCAATGTGGAGGCTATATACAGGGGGTACCGGTACAGAGTCAGTGTGGAGGCTATATACAAGGTGTTACGGTACAGAGTCAGTGTGGAGGCTATATACAGGGTGTTACGGTACAGAGTCAATGTGGAGGCTATATACAGGGGGTACCAGTACCAAGTCAATGTGAAGGCTATATACAGGGGGTGCCAGTACCAAGTCAGTGTGGAGGCTATATACAGGGGGTACTGGTACAGAGTCAATGTGGAGGCTATATACAGGGGGTACCGGTACCAAGTCAGTGTGGAGGCTACATACAGGGTGTATCGGTACAGAGTCAATGTGGAGGCTATATACACGTACCATACAGAGTCAATGTGGAGGCTATATACAGGGGGTACCAGTACAGAGTCAGTGTGGAGGCTACATACAGGGGGTACCGGTACAGAGTCAATGTGAAGGCTATATACAGGGGATACCGGTACAGAGTCAATGTGGAGGTTATATACAGGGTGTTATGGTACAGAGTCAATGTGGAGGCTATATACAGAGGGTACCGGTACAGAGTCAGTGTGGAGGCTATATACAGGGGGGTGCTGGTACAGAGTCAATGTGGAGGATATATACAGGTACCATACCGAGTCAATGTGGAGGCTACATACAGGGGGTACCAGTACAGAGTCAATGTGAAGGCTATATGCAGGGGGTACTGGTACAGAGAGAGTCAACGTGGAGGATATATACAGGGGTACCGGTACAGAGTCAATGTGGAGGTTATCTACAGGGTGTTACGGTACAGAGTCAATGTGGAGGCTATATACAGGGTGTTACGGTACAGAGTCAATGTGGAGGATATATACAGGGTGTTACGGTACAGAGTCAATGTGGAGGCTATTTACAGGTACCATACAGAGTCAATGTGGAGGCTATATACAGGGGGTACCGGTACAGAGTCAATGTGGAGGATATATACAGGGGGTACCGGTACAGAGTCAATGTGGAGGATATATACAGGGGGTACCGGTACAGAGTCAATGTGGAGGCTACATACAGGTTGTACCGGTACATAGTCAGTGTGGAGGTTATATACAGGGTGTTACGGTACAGAGTCAATGTGGAGGCTATATACAGGGTGTTGGTTCCCAAGTCAATGTGGAGGCTATATACAGGGTGTTGGGTACCGAGTCAATGTGGAGGCTATATACAGGGGGTACCGGTACAGAGTCAATGTGGAGGCTATATACAGGGAGACCCGTACCAAGTCAGTGTGGAGGCTATATACAGGGTGTTACTATACAGAGTCAGCGTGGAGGCTATATACAGGGGGTACCGGTACAGAGTCAGTGTGGAGGCTATATACAGGGTGTTACGGTACAGAGTCAATGTGGAGGCTATATACAGGGTGTTGGGTCCCAAGTCAATGTGGAGGCTATATACAGGGTGTTGGGTACCGAGTCAATGTGGAGGCTATATACAGGGGGTACCGGTACAGAGTCAATGTGGAGGCTATATACAGGGAGACCCGTACCAAGTCAGTGTGGAGGCTATATACAGGGTGTTACTATACAGAGTCAGCGTGGAGGCTATATACAGGGTGTTACGGTACAGAGTCAATGTGGAGGCTATATACAGGTTGTTGGGTACAGAGTCAATGTGGAGGCTATATACAGGTACCATTCAGAGTCAATGTGGAGGTTATATACAGGGGGTATCGGTACAGAGTCAATGTGGTGGCTATATACAGGTACCATACACAGTCAATGTGGAGGTTATATACAGGGTGTTACGGTACAGAGTCAGTGTGGAGGCTATATACAGGGTGTTACGGTACAGAGTCAATGTGGAGGCTTTATTCACGGGGTACCGGTACAGAGTCATTGTGGAGGCTATATACAGGTACCATACAGAGTCAATGTGGAGGCTATATACAGGGGGTACCGGTACAGAGTCAGTGTGGAGGCTATATACAAGGTGTTACGGTACAGAGTCAGTGTGGAGGCTATATACAGGGTGTTACGGTACAGAGTCAATGTGGAGGCTATATACAGGGGGTACCAGTACCAAGTCAATGTGAAGGCTATATACAGGGGGTGCCAGTACCAAGTCAGTGTGGAGGCTATATACAGGGGGTACTGGTACAGAGTCAATGTGGAGGCTATATACAGGGGGTACCGGTACCAAGTCAGTGTGGAGGCTACATACAGGGTGTATCGGTACAGAGTCAATGTGGAGGCTATATACACGTACCATACAGAGTCAATGTGGAGGCTATATACAGGGGGTACCAGTACAGAGTCAGTGTGGAGGCTACATACAGGGGGTACCGGTACAGAGTCAATGTGAAGGCTATATACAGGGGATACCGGTACAGAGTCAATGTGGAGGTTATATACAGGGTGTTATGGTACAGAGTCAATGTGGAGGCTATATACAGAGGGTACCGGTACAGAGTCAGTGTGGAGGCTATATACAGGGGGGTGCTGGTACAGAGTCAATGTGGAGGATATATACAGGTACCATACCGAGTCAATGTGGAGGCTACATACAGGGGGTACCAGTACAGAGTCAATGTGAAGGCTATATGCAGGGGGTACTGGTACAGAGAGAGTCAACGTGGAGGATATATACAGGGGTACCGGTACAGAGTCAATGTGGAGGTTATCTACAGGGTGTTACGGTACAGAGTCAATGTGGAGGCTATATACAGGGTGTTACGGTACAGAGTCAATGTGGAGGATATATACAGGGTGTTACGGTACAGAGTCAATGTGGAGGCTATTTACAGGTACCATACAGAGTCAATGTGGAGGCTATATACAGGGGGTACCGGTACAGAGTCAATGTGGAGGATATATACAGGGGGTACCGGTACAGAGTCAATGTGGAGGATATATACAGGGGGTACCGGTACAGAGTCAATGTGGAGGCTACATACAGGTTGTACCGGTACATAGTCAGTGTGGAGGTTATATACAGGGTGTTACGGTACAGAGTCAATGTGGAGGCTATATACAGGGTGTTGGTTCCCAAGTCAATGTGGAGGCTATATACAGGGTGTTGGGTACCGAGTCAATGTGGAGGCTATATACAGGGGGTACCGGTACAGAGTCAATGTGGAGGCTATATACAGGGAGACCCGTACCAAGTCAGTGTGGAGGCTATATACAGGGTGTTACTATACAGAGTCAGCGTGGAGGCTATATACAGGGGGTACCGGTACAGAGTCAGTGTGGAGGCTATATACAGGGTGTTACGGTACAGAGTCAATGTGGAGGCTATATACAGGGTGTTGGGTCCCAAGTCAATGTGGAGGCTATATACAGGGTGTTGGGTACCGAGTCAATGTGGAGGCTATATACAGGGGGTACCGGTACAGAGTCAATGTGGAGGCTATATACAGGGAGACCCGTACCAAGTCAGTGTGGAGGCTATATACAGGGTGTTACTATACAGAGTCAGCGTGGAGGCTATATACAGGGTGTTACGGTACAGAGTCAATGTGGAGGCTATATACAGGTTGTTGGGTACAGAGTCAATGTGGAGGCTATATACAGGTACCATTCAGAGTCAATGTGGAGGTTATATACAGGGGGTATCGGTACAGAGTCAATGTGGTGGCTATATACAGGTACCATACACAGTCAATGTGGAGGTTATATACAGGGTGTTACGGTACAGAGTCAGTGTGGAGGCTATATACAGGGTGTTACGGTACAGAGTCAATGTGGAGGCTTTATTCACGGGGTACCGGTACAGAGTCATTGTGGAGGCTATATACAGGTACCATACAGAGTCAATGTGGAGGCTATATACAGGGGGTACCGGTACAGAGTCAGTGTGGAGGCTATATACAAGGTGTTACGGTACAGAGTCAGTGTGGAGGATGTATACAGTTGTACCGGTACAGAGTCAATGTGGAGGCTACATACAGGTTGTACCGGTACAGAGTCAGTGTGGAGGTTATATACAGGGGGTACCGGTACCAAGTCAGTGTGGAGGCTGTATACAGGGGGTACCGGTACCAAGTCAGTGTGGAGGCTATATACATTGGGTACCGGTACAGAGTCAATGTGGAGGCTACATACAGGGGGTACCGGTACAGAGTCAATGTGGAGGATACATACAGGGGGTACCAGTACAGAGTCAATGTTTAGGACATATACAGGGGGTACCGGTACAGAGTCAATGTGGAGGTTATATACAGGGGGTAGCAGTACAGAGTCTATGTGGAGGTTATATTCAGGGTGTTACGGTACAGAGTCAATGTGGAGGCTACATACAGGGGGTACCGGTACAGAGTCAGTGTGGAGGTTATATACAGGGTGTTACGGTACAGAGTCAATGTGGAGGCTATATTCACGGGGTACCGGTACAGAGTCAATGTGGAGGCTATATACAGGTACCATACAGAGTCAATGTGGAGGCTATATACAGGGGGTACCGGTACAGAGTCAGTGTGGAGGCTATATACAGGGTGTTACGGTACAGAGTCAATGTGGAGGCTATATACAGGGTGTTGGGTCCCGAGTCAATGTGGAGGCTATATACAGGGTGTTGGGTCCCGAGTCAATGTGGAGGCTATATACAGGGTGTTGGGTACCGAGTCAATGTGGAGGCTATATACAGGGGGTACCGGTACAGAGTCAATGTGCAGGCTATATACAGGGAGACCCGTACCAAGTCAGTGTGGAGGCTATATACAGGGTGTTACTATACAGAGTCAGCGTGGAGGCTATATACAGGTTGTTGGGTACAGAGTCAATGTGGAGGCTATATACAGGTACCATTCAGAGTCAATGTGGAGGTTATATACAGGGGGTATCGGTACAGAGTCAATGTGGTGGCTATATACAGGTACCATACACAGTCAATGTGGAGGTTATATACAGGGTGTTACGGTACAGAGTCAGTGTGGAGGCTATATACAGGGTGTTACGGTACAGAGTCAATGTGGAGGCTTTATTCACGGGGTACCGGTACAGAGTCATTGTGGAGGCTATATACAGGTACCATACAGAGTCAATGTGGAGGCTATATACAGGGGGTACCGGTACAGAGTCAGTGTGGAGGCTATATACAAGGTGTTACGGTACAGAGTCAGTGTGGAGGCTATATACAGGGTGTTACGGTACAGAGTCAATGTGGAGGCTATATACAGGGGGTACCAGTACCAAGTCAATGTGAAGGCTATATACAGGGGGTGCCAGTACCAAGTCAGTGTGGAGGCTATATACAGGGGGTACTGGTACAGAGTCAATGTGGAGGCTATATACAGGGGGTACCGGTACCAAGTCAGTGTGGAGGCTACATACAGGGTGTATCGGTACAGAGTCAATGTGGAGGCTATATACACGTACCATACAGAGTCAATGTGGAGGCTATATACAGGGGGTACCAGTACAGAGTCAGTGTGGAGGCTACATACAGGGGGTACCGGTACAGAGTCAATGTGAAGGCTATATACAGGGGATACCGGTACAGAGTCAATGTGGAGGTTATATACAGGGTGTTATGGTACAGAGTCAATGTGGAGGCTATATACAGAGGGTACCGGTACAGAGTCAGTGTGGAGGCTATATACAGGGGGGTGCTGGTACAGAGTCAATGTGGAGGATATATACAGGTACCATACCGAGTCAATGTGGAGGCTACATACAGGGGGTACCAGTACAGAGTCAATGTGAAGGCTATATGCAGGGGGTACTGGTACAGAGTCAACGTGGAGGATATATACAGGGGTACCGGTACAGAGTCAATGTGGAGGTTATCTACAGGGTGTTACGGTACAGAGTCAATGTGGAGGCTATATACAGGGTGTTACGGTACAGAGTCAATGTGGAGGATATATACAGGGTGTTACGGTACAGAGTCAATGTGGAGGCTATTTACAGGTACCATACAGAGTCAATGTGGAGGCTATATACAGGGGGTACCGGTACAGAGTCAATGTGGAGGATATATACAGGGGGTACCGGTACAGAGTCAATGTGGAGGATATATACAGGGGGTACCGGTACAGAGTCAATGTGGAGGCTACATACAGGTTGTACCGGTACATAGTCAGTGTGGAGGTTATATACAGGGTGTTACGGTACAGAGTCAATGTGGAGGCTATATACAGGGTGTTGGTTCCCAAGTCAATGTGGAGGCTATATACAGGGTGTTGGGTACCGAGTCAATGTGGAGGCTATATACAGGGGGTACCGGTACAGAGTCAATGTGGAGGCTATATACAGGGAGACCCGTACCAAGTCAGTGTGGAGGCTATATACAGGGTGTTACTATACAGAGTCAGCGTGGAGGCTATATACAGGGGGTACCGGTACAGAGTCAGTGTGGAGGCTATATACAGGGTGTTACGGTACAGAGTCAATGTGGAGGCTATATACAGGGTGTTGGGTCCCAAGTCAATGTGGAGGTATATACAGGGTGTTGGGTACCGAGTCAATGTGGAGGCTATATACAGGGGGTACCGGTACAGAGTCAATGTGGAGGCTATATACAGGGAGACCCGTACCAAGTCAGTGTGGAGGCTATATACAGGGTGTTACTATACAGAGTCAGCGTGGAGGCTATATACAGGGTGTTACGGTACAGAGTCAATGTGGAGGCTATATACAGGTTGTTGGGTACAGAGTCAATGTGGAGGCTATATACAGGTACCATTCAGAGTCAATGTGGAGGTTATATACAGGGGGTATCGGTACAGAGTCAATGTGGTGGCTATATACAGGTACCATACACAGTCAATGTGGAGGTTATATACAGGGTGTTACGGTACAGAGTCAGTGTGGAGGCTATATACAGGGTGTTACGGTACAGAGTCAATGTGGAGGCTTTATTCACGGGGTACCGGTACAGAGTCATTGTGGAGGCTATATACAGGTACCATACAGAGTCAATGTGGAGGCTATATACAGGGGGTACCGGTACAGAGTCAGTGTGGAGGCTATATACAAGGTGTTACGGTACAGAGTCAGTGTGGAGGCTATATACAGGGTGTTACGGTACAGAGTCAATGTGGAGGCTTTATTCACGGGGTACCGGTACAGAGTCAGTGTGGAGGCTATATACAGGTACCATACAGAGTCAATGTGGAGGCTATATACAGGGGGTACCGGTACAGAGTCAGTGTGGAGGCTATATACAAGGTGTTACGGTACAGAGTCAGTGTGGAGGCTATATACAGGGTGTTACGGTACAGATTAAATGTGGAGGCTATATACAGGGGGTACCAGTACCAAGTCAATGTGAAGGCTATATACAGGGGGTGCCAGTACCAAGTCAGTGTGGAGGCTATATACAGGGGGTACTGGTACAGAGTCAATGTGGAGGCTATATACAGGGGGTACCGGTACCAAGTCAGTGTGGAGGCTACATACAGGGTGTATCGGTACAGAGTCAATGTGGAGGCTATATACACGTACCATACAGAGTCAATGTGGAGGCTATATACAGGGGGTACCAGTACAGAGTCAGTGTGGAGGCTACATACAGGGGGTACCGGTACAGAGTCAATGTGAAGGCTATATACAGGGGATACCGGTACAGAGTCAATGTGGAGGTTATATACAGGGTGTTATGGTACAGAGTCAATGTGGAGGCTATATACAGAGGGTACCGGTACAGAGTCAGTGTGGAGGCTATATACAGGGGGGTGCTGGTACAGAGTCAATGTGGAGGATATATACAGGTACCATACCGAGTCAATGTGGAGGCTACATACAGGGGGTACCAGTACAGAGTCAATGTGAAGGCTATATGCAGGGGGTACTGGTACAGAGTCAACGTGGAGGATATATACAGGGGGTACCGGTACAGAGTCAATGTGGAGGTTATCTACAGGGTGTTACGGTACAGAGTCAATGTGGAGGCTATATACAGGGTGTTACGGTACAGAGTCAATGTGGAGGATATATACAGGGTGTTACGGTACAGAGTCAATGTGGAGGCTATTTACAGGTACCATACAGAGTCAATGTGGAGGCTATATACAGGGGGTACCGGTACAGAGTCAATGTGGAGGATATATACAGGGGGTACCGGTACAGAGTCAATGTGGAGGATATATACAGGGGGTACCGGTACAGAGTCAATGTGGAGGCTACATACAGGTTGTACCGGTACATAGTCAGTGTGGAGGTTATATACAGGGTGTTACGGTACAGAGTCAATGTGGAGGCTATATACAGGGTGTTGGTTCCCAAGTCAATGTGGAGGCTATATACAGGGTGTTGGGTACCGAGTCAATGTGGAGGCTATATACAGGGGGTACCGGTACAGAGTCAATGTGGAGGCTATATACAGGGAGACCCGTACCAAGTCAGTGTGGAGGCTATATACAGGGGGTACCGGTACAGAGTCAGTGTGGAGGCTATATACAGGGTGTTACGGTACAGAGTCAATGTGGAGGCTATATACAGGGTGTTGGGTCCCAAGTCAATGTGGAGGCTATATACAGGGTGTTGGGTACCGAGTCAATGTGGAGGCTATATACAGGGGGTACCGGTACAGAGTCAATGTGGAGGCTATATACAGGGAGACCCGTACCAAGTCAGTGTGGAGGCTATATACAGGGTGTTACTATACAGAGTCAGCGTGGAGGCTATATACAGGGTGTTACGGTACAGAGTCAATGTGGAGGCTATATACAGGTTGTTGGGTACAGAGTCAATGTGGAGGCTATATACAGGTACCATTCAGAGTCAATGTGGAGGTTATATACAGGGGGTATCGGTACAGAGTCAATGTGGTGGCTATATACAGGTACCATACACAGTCAATGTGGAGGTTATATACAGGGTGTTACGGTACAGAGTCAGTGTGGAGGCTATATACAGGGTGTTACGGTACAGAGTCAATGTGGAGGCTTTATTCACGGGGTACCGGTACAGAGTCATTGTGGAGGCTATATACAGGTACCATACAGAGTCAATGTGGAGGCTATATACAGGGGGTACCGGTACAGAGTCAGTGTGGAGGCTATATACATGGTGTAACGGTACAGAGTCAGTGTGGAGGCTATATACAGGGTGTTACGGTACAGAGTCAATGTGGAGGCTATATACAGGGGGTACCAGTACCAAGTCAATGTGAAGGCTATATACAGGGGGTGCCAGTACCAAGTCAGTGTGGAGGCTATATACAGGGGGTACTGGTACAGAGTCAATGTGGAGGCTATATACAGGGGGTACCGGTACCAAGTCAGTGTGGAGGCTACATACAGGGTGTATCGGTACAGAGTCAATGTGGAGGCTATATACACGTACCATACAGAGTCAATGTGGAGGCTATATACAGGGGGTACCAGTACAGAGTCAGTGTGGAGGCTACATACAGGGGGTACCGGTACAGAGTCAATGTGAAGGCTATATACAGGGGATACCGGTACAGAGTCAGTGTGGAGGCTATATACAGGGGGGTGCTGGTACAGAGTCAATGTGGAGGATATATACAGGTACCATACCGAGTCAATGTGGAGGCTACATACAGGGGGTACCAGTACAGAGTCAATGTGAAGGCTATATGCAGGGGGTACTGGTACAGAGTCAACGTGGAGGATATATACAGGGGTACCGGTACAGAGTCAATGTGGAGGTTATCTACAGGGTGTTACGGTACAGAGTCAATGTGGAGGCTATATACAGGGTGTTACGGTACAGAGTCAATGTGGAGGATATATACAGGGTGTTACGGTACAGAGTCAATGTGGAGGCTATTTACAGGTACCATACAGAGTCAATGTGGAGGCTATATACAGGGGGTACCGGTACAGAGTCAATGTGGAGGATATATACAGGGGGTACCGGTACAGAGTCAATGTGGAGGATATATACAGGGGGTACCGGTACAGAGTCAATGTGGAGGCTACATACAGGTTGTACCGGTACATAGTCAGTGTGGAGGTTATATACAGGGTGTTACGGTACAGAGTCAATGTGGAGGCTATATACAGGGTGTTGGTTCCCAAGTCAATGTGGAGGCTATATACAGGGTGTTGGGTACCGAGTCAATGTGGAGGCTATATACAGGGGGTACCGGTACAGAGTCAATGTGGAGGCTATATACAGGGAGACCCGTACCAAGTCAGTGTGGAGGCTATATACAGGGTGTTACTATACAGAGTCAGCGTGGAGGCTATATACAGGGGGTACCGGTACAGAGTCAGTGTGGAGGCTATATACAGGGTGTTACGGTACAGAGTCAATGTGGAGGCTATATACAGGGTGTTGGGTCCCAAGTCAATGTGGAGGCTATATACAGGGTGTTGGGTACCGAGTCAATGTGGAGGCTATATACAGGGGGTACCGGTACAGAGTCAATGTGGAGGCTATATACAGGGAGACCCGTACCAAGTCAGTGTGGAGGCTATATACAGGGTGTTACTATACAGAGTCAGCGTGGAGGCTATATACAGGGTGTTACGGTACAGAGTCAATGTGGAGGCTATATACAGGTTGTTGGGTACAGAGTCAATGTGGAGGCTATATACAGGTACCATTCAGAGTCAATGTGGAGGTTATATACAGGGGGTATCGGTACAGAGTCAATGTGGTGGCTATATACAGGTACCATACACAGTCAATGTGGAGGTTATATACAGGGTGTTACGGTACAGAGTCAGTGTGGAGGCTATATACAGGGTGTTACGGTACAGAGTCAATGTGGAGGCTTTATTCACGGGGTACCGGTACAGAGTCATTGTGGAGGCTATATACAGGTACCATACAGAGTCAATGTGGAGGCTATATACAGGGGGTACCGGTACAGAGTCAGTGTGGAGGCTATATACAAGGTGTTACGGTACAGAGTCAGTGTGGAGGATGTATACAGTTGTACCGGTACAGAGTCAATGTGGAGGCTACATACAGGTTGTACCGGTACAGAGTCAGTGTGGAGGTTATATACAGGGGGTACCGGTACCAAGTCAGTGTGGAGGCTGTATACAGGGGGTACCGGTACCAAGTCAGTGTGGAGGCTATATACATTGGGTACCGGTACAGAGTCAATGTGGAGGCTACATACAGGGGTTACCGGTACAGAGTCAGTGTGGAGGTTATATACAGGGTGTTACGGTACAGAGTCAATGTGGAGGATATATACAGTTGTACCGGTACAGAGTCAATGTGGAGGCTACATACAGGTTGTACCGGTACAGAGTCAATGTGAAGGCTATATACAGGGGGTACCGGTACAGAGTCAATGTGGAGGATATATACAGTTGTACCGGTACAGAGTCAATGTGGAGGCTACATACAGGTTGTACCGGTACAGAGTCAGTGTGGAGGTTATATACAGGGGGTACCGGTACCAAGTCAGTGTGGAGGCTGTATACAGGGGGTACCGGTACCAAGTCAGTGTGGAGGCTATATACATTGGGTACCGGTACAGAGTCAATGTGGAGGCTACATACAGGGGTTACCGGTACAGAGTCAATGTGGAGGATACATACAGGGGGTACCGGTACAGAGTCAATGTGGAGGCTATATACAGGGGGTACCGGTACAGAGCCAATGTGGAGGATATATACAGGGGGTACCGGTACAGAGTCAATGTGGAGGTTATATACAGGGTGTTACGGTACAGAGTCAATGTGGAGGCTACATACAGGGGTTACCGGTACAGAGTCAGTGTGGAGGTTATATACAGGGTGTTACGGTACAGAGTCAATGCGGAGGCTATATACAGGGGGTACCGGTACAGAGTCAATGTGGAGGTTATATACAGGGTGTTATGGTACAGAGTCAATGTGGAGGCTATATACAGGGTGTTACGGTACAGAGTCAATGTGGAGGCTATATTCACGGGGTACCGGTACAGAGTCAATGTGGAGGCTATATACAGTACCATACAGAGTCAATGTGGAGGCTATATACAGGGGGTACCGGTACAGAGTCAGTGTGGAGGCTATATACAGGGTGTTACGGTACAGAGTCAATGTGGAGGCTATATACAGGGTTTTGGGTACAGAGTCAATGTGGAGGCTATATACAGGGGGTACCGGTACAGAGTCAGTGTGGAGGCTATATACAGGGTGTTACGGTACAGAGTCAATGTGGAGGCTATATACAGGGTGTTGGGTCCCGAGTCAATGTGGAGGCTATATACAGGGTGTTGGGTACCGAGTCAATGTGGAGGCTATATACAGGGGGTACCAGTACAGAGTCAATGTGCAGGCTATATACAGGGAGACCCGTACCAAGTCAGTGTGGAGGCTATATACAGGGTGTTACTATACAGAGTCAGCGTGGAGGCTATATACAGGTTGTTGGGTACAGAGTCAATGTGGAGGCTATATACAGGTACCATTCAGAGTCAATGTGGAGGTTATATACAGGGGGTATCGGTACAGAGTCAATGTGGTGGCTATATACAGGTACCATACACAGTCAATGTGGAGGTTATATACAGGGTGTTACGGTACAGAGTCAGTGTGGAGGCTATATACAGGGTGTTACGGTACAGAGTCAATGTGGAGGCTTTATTCACGGGGTACCGGTACAGAGTCATTGTGGAGGCTATATACAGGTACCATACAGAGTCAATGTGGAGGCTATATACAGGGGGTACCGGTACAGAGTCAGTGTGGAGGCTATATACAAGGTGTTACGGTACAGAGTCAGTGTGGAGGCTATATACAGGGTGTTACGGTACAGAGTCAATGTGGAGGCTATATACAGGGGGTACCAGTACCAAGTCAATGTGAAGGCTATATACAGGGGGTGCCAGTACCAAGTCAGTGTGGAGGCTATATACAAGGGGTACTGGTACAGAGTCAATGTGGAGGCTATATACAGGGGGTACCGGTACCGAGTCAGTGTGGAGGCTACATACAGGGTGTATCGGTACAGAGTCAATGTGGAGGCTATATACACGTACCATACAGAGTCAATGTGGAGGCTATATACAGGGGGTACCGGTACAGAGTCAGTGTGGAGGCTACATACAGGGGGTACCGGTACAGAGTCAA
The DNA here is from genome assembly GCF_045791955.1 of Oncorhynchus clarkii lewisi. Classification (NCBI taxonomy): domain Eukaryota; kingdom Metazoa; phylum Chordata; class Actinopteri; order Salmoniformes; family Salmonidae; genus Oncorhynchus; species Oncorhynchus clarkii. Next base: position 2,216,633 of record NC_092175.1, read on the forward strand.
TGTGAAGGCTATATACAGGGGATACCGGTACAGAGTCAATGTGGAGGTTATATACAGGGTGTTATGGTACAGAGTCAATGTGGAGGCTATATACAGAGGGTACCGGTACAGAGTCAGTGTGGAGGCTATATACAGGGGGGTGCTGGTACAGAGTCAATGTGGAGGATATATACAGGTACCATACCGAGTCAATGTGGAGGCTACATACAGGGGGTACCAGTACAGAGTCAATGTGAAGGCTATATGCAGGGGGTACTGGTACAGAGTCAACGTGGAGGATATATACAGGGGTACCGGTACAGAGTCAATGTGGAGGTTATCTACAGGGTGTTACGGTACAGAGTCAATGTGGAGGCTATATACAGGGTGTTACTGTACAGAGTCAATGTGGAGGATATATACAGGGTGTTACGGTACAGAGTCAATGTGGAGGCTATTTACAGGTACCATACAGAGTCAATGTGGAGGCTATATACAGGGGGTACCGGTACAGAGTCAATGTGGAGGATATATACAGGGGGTACCGGTACAGAGTCAATGTGGAGGATATATACAGGGGGTACCGGTACAGAGTCAATGTGGAGGCTACATACAGGTTGTACCGGTACATAGTCAGTGTGGAGGTTATATACAGGGTGTTACGGTACAGAGTCAATGTGGAGGCTATATACAGGGTGTTGGGTCCCAAGTCAATGTGGAGGCTATATACAGGGTGTTGGGTACCGAGTCAATGTGGAGGCTATATACAGGGGGTACCGGTACAGAGTCAATGTGGAGGCTATATACAGGGAGACCCGTACCAAGTCAGTGTGGAGGCTATATACAGGGTGTTACTATACAGAGTCAGCGTGGAGGCTATATACAGGGGGTACCGGTACAGAGTCAGTGTGGAGGCTATATACAGGGTGTTACGGTACAGAGTCAATGTGGAGGCTATATACAGGGTGTTGGGTCCCAAGTCAATGTGGAGGCTATATACAGGGTGTTGGGTACCAAGTCAATGTGGAGGCTATATACAGGGGGTACCGGTACAGAGTCAATGTGGAGGCTATATACAGGGAGACCCGTACCAAGTCAGTGTGGAGGCTATATACAGGGTGTTACTATACAGAGTCAGCGTGGAGGCTATATACAGGGTGTTACGGTACAGAGTCAATGTGGAGGCTATATACAGGTTGTTGGGTACAGAGTCAATGTGGAGGCTATATACAGGTACCATTCAGAGTCAATGTGGAGGTTATATACAGGGGGTATCGGTACAGAGTCAATGTGGTGGCTATATACAGGTACCATACACAGTCAATGTGGAGGTTATATACAGGGTGTTACGGTACAGAGTCAGTGTGGAGGCTATATACAGGGTGTTACGGTACAGAGTCAATGTGGAGGCTTTATTCACGGGGTACCGGTACAGAGTCATTGTGGAGGCTATATACAGGTACCATACAGAGTCAATGTGGAGGCTATATACAGGGGGTACCGGTACAGAGTCAGTGTGGAGGCTATATACAAGGTGTTACGGTACAGAGTCAGTGTGGAGGATGTATACAGTTGTACCGGTACAGAGTCAATGTGGAGGCTACATACAGGTTGTACCGGTACAGAGTCAGTGTGGAGGTTATATACAGGGGGTACCGGTACCAAGTCAGTGTGGAGGCTGTATACAGGGGGTACCGGTACCAAGTCAGTGTGGAGGCTATGTACATTGGGTACCGGTACAGAGTCAATGTGGAGGCTACATACAGGGGGTACCGGTACAGAGTCAATGTGGAGGATACATACAGGGGGTACCAGTACAGAGTCAATGTTTAGGACATATACAGGGGGTACCGGTACAGAGTCAATGTGGAGGTTATATACAGGGGGTAGCAGTACAGAGTCTATGTGGAGGTTATATTCAGGGTGTTACGGTACAGAGTCAATGTGGAGGCTACATACAGGGGGTACCGGTACAGAGTCAGTGTGGAGGTTATATACAGGGTGTTACGGTACAGAGTCAACGCGGAGGCTATATACAGGGGGTACCGGTACCAAGTCAGTGTGGATGCTATATACAGTGGGTACCGGTACCAAGTCAGTGTGGAGGCTATATACAGGGGGTACCGGTACAGAGTCAATGTGGAGGCTACATACAGGGGGTACCGGTACAGAGTCAATGTGAAGGCTATATACAGGGGGTACCGGTACAATGTCAATGTGGAGGATATATACAGTTGTACCGGTACAGAGTCAATGTGGAGGCTACATACAGGTTGTACCGGTACAGAGTCAGTGTGGAGGTTATATACAGGGGGTACCGGTACCAAGTCAGTGTGGAGGCTGTATACAGGGGGTACCGGTACCAAGTCAGTGTGGAGGCTATATACATTGGGTACCGGTACAGAGTCAATGTGGAGGCTACATACAGGGGTTACCGGTACAGAGTCAATGTGGAGGATACATACAGGGGGTACCGGTACAGAGTCAATGTGGAGGATATATACAGGGGGTACCGGTACAGAGCCAATGTGGAGGATATATACAGGGGGTACCGGTACAGAGTCAATGTGGAGGTTATATACAGGGGGTGCCGGTACAGAGTCAATGTGGAGGTTATATACAGGGTGTTACGGTACAGAGTCAATGTGGAGGCTACATACAGGGGTTACCGGTACAGAGTCAGTGTGGAGGTTATATACAGGGTGTTACGGTACAGAGTCAATGCGGAGGCTATATACAGGGGGTACCGGTACAGAGTCAATGTGGAGGTTATATACAGGGTGTTATGGTACAGAGTCAATGTGGAGGCTATATACAGGGTGTTACGGTACAGAGTCAATGTGGAGGCTATATTCACGGGGTACCGGTACAGAGTCAATGTGGAGGCTATATACAGTACCATACAGAGTCAATGTGGAGGCTATATACAGGGGGTACCGGTACAGAGTCAGTGTGGAGGCTATATACAGGGTGTTACGGTACAGAGTCAATGTGGAGGCTATATACAGGGTTTTGGGTACAGAGTCAATGTGGAGGCTATATACAGGGGGTACCGGTACAGAGTCAGTGTGGAGGCTATATACAGGGTGTTACGGTACAGAGTCAATGTGGAGGCTATATACAGGGTGTTGGGTCCCGAGTCAATGTGGAGGCTATATACAGGGTGTTGGGTACCGAGTCAATGTGGAGGCTATATACAGGGGGTACCAGTACAGAGTCAATGTGCAGGCTATATACAGGGAGACCCGTACCAAGTCAGTGTGGAGGCTATATACAGGGTGTTACTATACAGAGTCAGCGTGGAGGCTATATACAGGTTGTTGGGTACAGAGTCAATGTGGAGGCTATATACAGGTACCATTCAGAGTCAATGTGGAGGTTATATACAGGGGGTATCGGTACAGAGTCAATGTGGTGGCTATATACAGGTACCATACACAGTCAATGTGGAGTTTATATACAGGGTGTTACGGTACAGAGTCAGTGTGGAGGCTATATACAGGGTGTTACGTTACAGAGTCAATGTGGAGGCTTTATTCACGGGGTACCGGTACAGAGTCATTGTGGAGGCTATATACAGGTACCATACAGAGTCAATGTGGAGGCTATATACAGGGGGTACCGGTACAGAGTCAGTGTGTAGGCTATATACAGGGTGTTACGGTACAGAGTCAATGTGGAGGCTATATACAGGGGGTACCAGTACCAAGTCAATGTGAAGGCTATGTACAGGGGGTGCCAGTACCAAGTCAGTGTGGAGGCTATATACAGGGGGTACTGGTACAGAGTCAATGTGGAGGCTATATACAGGGGGTACCGGTACCAAGTCAGTGTGGAGGCTACATACAGGGTGTATCGGTACAGAGTCAATGTGGAGGCTATATACACGTACCATACAGAGTCAATGTGGAGGCTATATACAGGGGGTACCGGTACAGAGTCAGTGTGGAGGCTACATACAGGGGGTACCGGTACAGAGTCAATGTGAAGGCTATATACAGGGGATACCGGTACAGAGTCAATGTGGAGGTTATATACAGGGTGTTATGGTACAGAGTCAATGTGGAGGCTATATACAGAGGGTACCGGTACAGAGTCAGTGTGGAGGCTACATACAGGGGGTACCGGTACAGAGTCAATGTGAAGGCTATATACAGGGGATACCGGTACAGAGTCAATGTGGAGGCTATATACAGGGTGTTACGGTACAGAGTCAATGTGGAGGATATATACAGGGTGTTACGGTACAGAGTCAATGTGGAGGCTATATACAGGTACCATACAGAGTCAATGTGGAGGCTATATACAGGGGTTACCGGTACAGAGTCAATGTGGAGGATATATACAGGGGGTACCGGTACAGAGTCAATGTGGAGGATATATACAGGGGGTACCGGTACAGAGTCAATGTGGAGGCTACATACAGGTTGTACCGGTACATAGTCAGTGTGGAGGTTATATACAGGGGGTACCGGTACCAAGTCAGTGTGGAGGCTATATACATTGGGTACCGATACAGAGTCAATGTGGAGGCTACATACAGGGGGTACCGGTACAGAGTCAATGTGGAGGTTATATACAGGGGGTGCCGGTACAGAGTCAGTGTGGAGGCTATATACAGGGGGTACCGGTACAGAGTCAATGTGGAGGCTACATACAGGGGGTACCGGTACAGAGTCAATGTGGAGGTTATATACAGGGGGTGCCGGTACAGAGTCAATGTGGAGGTTATATACAGGGTGTTACGGTACAGAGTCAATGCGGAGGCTATATACAGGGGGTACCGGTACAGAGTCAATGTGGAGGTTATATACAGGTTGTTATGGTACAGAGTCAATGTGGAGGCTATATACAGGGTGTTACGGTACAGAGTCAGTGTGGAGGCTATATTCACGGGGTACCGGTACAGAGTCAATGTGGAGGCTATATACAGGTACCATACAGAGTCAATGTGGAGGCTATATACAGGGGGTACCGGTACAGAGTCAGTGTGGAGGCTATATACAGGGTGTTACGGTACAGAGTCAATGTGGAGGCTATATACTGGGTTTTGGGTACAGAGTCAATGTGGAGGCTATATACAGGGGGTACCGGTACAGAGTCAGTGTGGAGGCTATATACAGGGTGTTACGGTACAGAGTCAATGTGGAGGCTATATACAGGGTGTTGGGTCCCAAGTCAATGTGGAGGCTATATACAGGGTGTTGGGTACCGAGTCAATGTGGAGGCTATATACAGGGGGTACCGGTACAGAGTCAATGTGGAGGCTATATACAGGGAGACCCGTACCAAGTCAGTGTGGAGGCTATATACAGGGTGTTACTATACAGAGTCAGCGTGGAGGCTATATACAGGGTGTTACGGTACAGAGTCAATGTGGAGGCTATATACAGGTTGTTGGGTACAGAGTCAATGTGGAGGCTATATACAGGTACCATTCAGAGTCAATGTGGAGGTTATATACAGGGGGTATCGGTACAGAGTCAATGTGGTGGCTATATACAGGTACCATACACAGTCAATGTGGAGGTTATATACAGGGTGTTACGGTACAGAGTCAGTGTGGAGGCTATATACAGGGTGTTACGGTACAGAGTCAATGTGGAGGCTTTATTCACGGGGTACCGGTACAGAGTCATTGTGGAGGCTATATACAGGTACCATACAGAGTCAATGTGGAGGCTATATACAGGGGGTACCGGTACAGAGTCAGTGTGGAGGCTATATACAAGGTGTTACGGTACAGAGTCAATGTGGAGGCTATATACAGGTACCATTCAGAGTCAATGTGGAGGTTATATACAGGGGGTATCGGTACAGAGTCAATGTGGTGGCTATATACAGGTACCATACACAGTCAGTGTGGAGGCTATATACAGGGTGTTACGGTACAGAGTCAATGTGGAGGCTATATACAGGGGGTACCAGTACCAAGTCAGTGTGAAGGCTATATACAGGGGGTGCCAGTACCAAGTCAGTGTGGAGGCTATATACAGGGGGTACCTTTACCAAGTCAGTGTGGAGGCTATATACAGGGGGTACTGGTACAGAGTCAATGTGGAGGCTATATACAGGGGGTACCGGTACCAAGTCAGTGTGGAGGCTACATACAGGGTGTATCGGTACAGAGTCAATGTGGAGGCTATATACACGTACCATACAGAGTCAATGTGGAGGTTATATACAGGGGGTACCGGTACAGAGTCAATTTGGAGGCTATTTACAGGGGGTACCGGTACACAGTCAGTGTGGAGGCTATATACAGGGGGTACCGGTACAGAGTCAGTGTGGAGGCTACATACAGGGGTACCGGTACAGTTTCAATGTGAAGGCTATATACAGGGGATACCGGTACAGAGTCAATGTGGAGGATATATACAGGTACCATACCGAGTCAATGTGGAGGCTACATACAGGGGGTACCAGTACAGAGTCAATGTGAAGGCTATATGCAGGGGGTACTGGTACAGAGTCAATGTGGAGGATATATACAGGGGGTACCGGTACAGAGTCAATGTGGAGGTTATATACAGGGTGTTACGGTACAGAGTCAATGTGGAGGCTATATACAGGGTGTTACGGTACAGAGTCAATGTGGAGGATATATACAGGGTGTTACGGTACAGAGTCAATGTGGAGGCTATATACAGGTACCATACAGAGTCAATGTGGAGGCTATATACAGGGGGTACCGGTACAGAGTCAATGTGGAGGCTATATACAGGGGGTACCGGTACAGAGTAAATGTGGAGGCTATATACAGGGGGTACCAGTACCAAGTCAGTGTGAAGGCTATATACACGGGGTACTGGTACAGAGTCAATGTGGAGGCTATATACAGGGGGTACCGGTACCAAGTCAGTGTGGAGGCTACATACAGGGTGTATCGGTACAGAGTCAATGTGGAGGCTATATACAGGTACCATACAGAGTCAATGTGGAGGTTATATACAGGGGATACCTGTACAGAGTCAATGTGGAGACTATATACAGGTGGTACCGGTACAGAGTCAATGTGGAGGTCATATACAGGGTGTTATGGTACAGAGTCAATGTGGAGGCTATATACAGGGGGTACCGGTACAGAGTCAATGTGGAGGCTACATACTGGGGGTACCGGTACAGAGTCAATGTGGAGGCTATATACAGGGGTTACCGGTACAGAGTCAATGTGAAGGCTATATACAGGGATAGCTGTACAGAGTCAATGTGGAGACTATATACAGGTGGTATCGGTACAGAGTCAATGTGGAGGTTATATACAGGGTGTTATGGTACAGAGTCAATGTGGAGGCTATATACAGGGGGTACCGGTACAGAGTCAATGTGGAGGCTATATACAGGGGGTACCAGTACCAAGTCAGTGTGAAGGCTATATACAGGGGGTACCAGTACCAAGTCAGTGTGGAGGCTATATACAGGGGGTACTGGTACAGAGTCAATGTGGAGGCTATATACAGGGGGTACCGGTACCAAGTCAGTGTGGAGGCTATATACACGTACCATACAGAGTCAATGTGGAGGTTATATACAGGGGGTACCGGTACAGAGTCAATGTGAAGGCTATATACAGGGGATACCGGTACAGAGTCAATGTGGAGGCTACATACAGGGGGTACCGGTACAGAGTCAATGTGGAGGCTATATACAGGGGTTACCGGTACAGAGTCAATGTGAAAGCTATATACAGGGGGTACCGGTACAGAGTCAATGTGGAGGCTATATACAGGGGGTACCGGTACCAAGTCAGTGTGGAGGCTACATACAGGGTGTATCGTTACAGAGTCAATGTGGAGGCTATATACACGTACCATACAGAGTCAGTGTGGAGGCTATATACAGGGGCTACTGGTACAGAGTCAATGTGGAGGCTATATACAGGGGGGTGCTGGTACAGAGTCAATGTGGAGGCTATATACAGGTACCATACACAGTCAATGTGGAGGCTACATACAAGGGGTACCGGTACAGAGTCAATGTGGAGGCTATATACAGGGGGTACCAGTATCAAGTCAGTGTGAAGGCTATATACAGGGGGTACCGTTACCAAGTCAGTGTGGAGGCTATATACAGGGGGTACTGGTACAGAGTCAATGTGGAGGCTATATACAGGGGGTACCGGTACCAAGTCAGTGTGGAGGCTACATACAGGGTGTATCGGTACAGCGTCAATGTAGAGGCTATATACACGTACCATACAGAGTCAGTGTGGAGGCTATATACAGGGTGTACCGGTACAGCGTCAGTGTGAAGGCTATGTACAGGGAATACCTGTACAGAGTTAATGTGGAGACTATATACAGGTGGTACCAGTACAGAGTCAATGTGGAGGTTATATACAGGGTGTTACGGTACAGAGTCAGTGTGGAGGCAAATACAGGGGGGTGCTGGTACAGAGTCAATGTGGAGGCTATATACAGGTACCATACCGAGTCAATGTGGAGTCTACATACAGGGTGTACCAGTACAGAGTCAATGTGAAGGCTATATACAGGGTGTTACGGTACAGAGTCAATGTGGAGACTGTATACAGGTGGTACCGGTACAGAGTCAATTTGGAGGCTATATACAGGGGGTACCTGTACAGTGTCAATTTGGAGGCTATATACAGGGGGTACCGGTACAGAGTCAGTGTGGAGGCTGTATACAGGGGGTACCGGTACAGAGTCAATGTGGAGGCTACATACAGGGGGTACCGGTACAGAGTCAATGTGGAGGCTATATACAGGGGTTACCGGTACAGAGTCAATGTGAAGGCTATATACAGGGGATACCTGTACAGAGTCAGTGTGAAGGCTATATACAGGGGGTGCCAGTACCAAGTAAGTGTGGAGGCTATATACAGGGGGTACTGGTACAGAGTCAATGTGGAGGTTATATACAGGGTGTTATGGTACAGAGTCAATGTGGAGGCTATATACAGGGGGTACCGGTACAGAGTCAATGTGGAGGCTATATACAGGGGGTACCAGTACCAAGTCAGTGTGAAGGCTATATACAGGGGGTACCAGTACCAAGTCAGTGTGGAGGCTATATACAGGGGGTACTGGTACAGAGTCAATGTGGAGGCTATATACAGGGGGTACCAGTACCAAGTCAGTGTGGAGGCTATATACAGGGGGTACTGGTACAGAGTCAATGTGGAGGCTATATACAGGGGGTACCGGTACCAAGTCAGTGTGGAGGCTATATACACGTACCATACAGAGTCAATGTGGAGGTTATATACAGGGGGTACCGGTACAGAGTCAATGTGAAGGCTATATACAGGGGATACCGGTACAGAGTCAATGTGGAGGCTACATACAGGGGGTACCGGTACAGAGTCAATGTGGAGGCTATATACAGGGGTTACCGGTACAGAGTCAATGTGAAAGCTATATACAGGGGGTACCGGTACAGAGTCAATGTGGAGGCTATATACAGGGGGTACCAGTACCAAGTCAGTGTGAAGGCTATATACAGGGGGTACCAGTACCAAGTCAGTGTGGAGGCTATATACAGGGGGTACTGGTACAGAGTCAATGTGGAGGCTATATACAGGGGGTACCGGTACCAAGTCAGTGTGGAGGCTACATACAGGGTGTATCGGTACAGCGTCAATGTGGAGGCTATATACACGTACCATACAGAGTCAGTGTGGAGGCTATATACAGGGTGTACCGGTACAGCGTCAGTGTGAAGGCTATGTACAGGGAATACCTGTACAGAGTTAATGTGGAGACTATATACAGGTGGTACCAGTACAGAGTCAATGTGGAGGTTATATACAGGGTGTTACGGTACAGAGTCAGTGTGGAGGCAAATACAGGGGGGTGCTGGTACAGAGTCAATGTGGAGGCTATATACAGGTACCATACCGAGTCAATGTGGAGGCTACATACAGGGTGTACCAGTACAGAGTCAATGTGAAGGCTATATACAGGGTGTTACGGTACAGAGTCAATGTGGAGACTGTATACAGGTGGTACCGGTACAGAGTCAATTTGGAGGCTATATACAGGGGGTACCTGTACAGTGTCAATTTGGAGGCTATATACAGGGGGTACCGGTACAGAGTCAGTGTGGAGGCTGTATACAGGGGGTACCGGTACAGAGTCAATGTGGAGGCTATATACAGGGGGTACCAGTACCAAGTCAGTGTGAAGGCTATATACAGGGGGTACCAGTACCAAGTCAGTGTGGAGGCTATATACAGGGGGTACTGGTACAGAGTCAATGTGGAGGCTATATACAGGTGGTACCGGTACCAAGTCAGTGTGGAGGCTAAATACAGGGTGTATCGGTACATAGTCAATGTGGAGGCTATATACACGTACCATACAGAGTCAATGTGGAGGTTTATATACAGGGGGTACCGGTACAGAGTCAATTTGGAGGCTATTTACAGGGAGTACCGGTACAGAGTCAGTGTGGAGGCTATATACAGGGGGTACCGGTACAGAGTCAATGTGAAGGCTATATGCAGGGGATACCGGTACAGAGTCAATTTGGAGGCTATATACAGGGGGTACCGGTACAGAGTCAGTGTGGAGGCTATATACAGGTGGTACCGGTACAGAGTCAATGTGGAGGTTATATACAGGGTGTTACGGTACAGAGTCAATGTGGAGGCTATATTCACGGGGTACCGGTACAGAGTCATTGTGGAGGCTATATACAGGTACCATACAGAGTCAATGTGGAGGCTATATACAGGGGGTACCGGTACAGAGTCAGTGTGGAGGATATACAGGGTGTTACGGTACAGAGTCAGTGTGGAGGCTATATACAGGGGGTACCAGTACAGAGTCAATGTGGAGGTTATATACAGGGAGTACCGGTACAGAGTCAATGTGGAGGCTACATACAGGGTGTATCGGTACAGAGTCAATGTGAAGGCTATATGCAGGGGATACCGGTACAGAGTCAATTTGGAGGCTATATACAGGGGGTACCGGTACAGAGTCAGTGTGGAGGCTATATACAGGTGGTACCGGTACAGAGTCAATGTGGAGGTTATATACAGGGTGTTACGGTACAGAGTCAATGTGGAGGCTATATTCACGGGGTACCGGTACAGAGTCATTGTGGAGGCTATATACAGGTACCATACAGAGTCAATGTGGAGGCTATATACAGGGGGTACCGGTACAGAGTCAGTGTGGAGGATATACAGGGTGTTACGGTACAGAGTCAGTGTGGAGGCTTCAAATCAAATCAAATTTTATTTGTCACATACACATGGTTAGCAGATGTTAATGCGAGTGTAGCGAAATGCTTGTGCTTCTAGTTCCGACAATGCATTAATAACAAGTAATCTAACTAACAATTCCAAAACTACTGTCTTGTACACAGTGTAAGGGGATAAAGAATATGTACATAAGGATATATGAATGAGTGATGGTACAGAGCAGCATAGGCAAGATACAGTAGATGGTATCGAGTACAGTATGTACAAATGAGATGAGTATGTAAACAAAGTGGCATAGTTTAAAGTGGCTAGTGATACATGTATTACATAAGGATACAGTCGATGATATAGAGTACAGTATATACGTATGCATATGAGATGAATAATGTAGGGTAAGTAACATTATATAAGGTAGCATTGTTTAAAGTGGCTAGTGATATATTTACATCATTTCCCATCAATTCCCATTATTAAAGTGGCTGGAGTTGAGTCAGTGTCAGTGTGTTGGCAGCAGCCACTCAGTGTTAGTGGTGGCTGTTTAACAGTCTGATGGCCTTGAGATAGAAGCTGTTTTTCAGTCTCTCGGTCCCAGCTTTGATGCACCTGTACTGACCTCGCCTTCTGGATGATAGCGGGGTGAACAGGCAGTGGCTCGGGTGGTTGATGTCCTTGATGATCTTTATGGCCTTCCTGTGACATCGGGTGGAGTAGGTGTCCTGGAGGGCAGGTAGTTTGCCCCCGGTGATGCGTTGTGCAGACCTCACTACCCTCTGGAGAGCCTTACGGTTGAGGGCGGTGCAGTTGCCATACCAGGCGGTGATACAGCCCGCCAGGATGCTCTCGATTGTGCATCTGTAGAAGATTGTGAGTGCTTTTGGTGACAAGCCGAATTTCTTCAGCCTCCTGAGGTTGAAGAGGCACTGCTGCGCCTTCTTCACGATGCTGTCTGTGTGAGTGGACCAATTCAGTTTGTCTGTGATGTGTATGCCGAGGAACTTAAAACTTGCTACCCTCTCCACTACTGTTCCATCGATGTGGATAGGGGGGTGTTCCCTCTGCTGTTTCCAGAAGTCCACAATCATCTCCTTAGTTTTGTTGACGTTGAGTGTGAGGTTATTTTCCTGACACCACACTCCGAGGGCCCTCACCTCCTCCCTGTAGGCCGTCTCGTCGTTGTTGGTAATCAAGCCTACCACTGTTGTGTCGTCCGCAAACTTGATGATTGAGTTGGAGGCGTGCGTGGCCACGCAGTCGTGGGTGAACAGGGAGTACAGGAGAGGGCTCAGAACGCACCCTTGTGGGGCCCCAGTGTTGAGGATCAGCGGTTGAGGAGATGTTGTTGCCTACCCTCACCACCTGGGGGCGGCCCGTCAGGAAGTCCAGTACCCAGTTGCACAGGGCGGGGTCGAGACCCAGGGTCTCGAGCTTGATGACGAGCTTGGAGGGTACTATGGTGTTGAATGCCGAGCTGTAGTCGATGAACAGCATTCTCACATAGGTATTCCTCTTGTCCAGATGGGTTAGGGCAGTGTGCAGTGTGGTTGAGATTGCATCGTCTGTGGACCTATTTGGGCGGTAAGCAAATTGGAGTGGGTCTAGGGTGTCAGGTAGGGTGGAGGTGATATGGTCCTTGACTAGTCTCTCAAAGCACTTCATGATGACGGATGTGAGTGCTACAGGGTGGTAGTCGTTTAGCTCAGTTACCTTAGCTTTCTTGGGAACAGGAACAATGGTGGCCCTCTTGAAGCATGTGGGAACAGCAGACTGGTATAGGGATTGATTGAATATGTCCGTAAACACACCGGCCAGCTGGTCTGCGCATGCTCTGAGGGCGCGGCTGGGGATGCCGTCTGGGCCTGCAGCCTTGCGAGGGTTAACACGTTTAAATGTCTTACTCACCTCGGCTGCAGTGAAGGAGAGACCGCATGTTTTCGTTGCAGCCCGTGTCAGTGTATTGTCCTCAAAGCGGGCAAAAAAGTTATTTAGTCTGCCTGGGAGCAAGACATCCTGGTCCGTGACTGGGCTGGATTTCTTCCTGTAGTCCGTGATTGACTGTAGACCCTGCCACATGCCTCTTGTGTCTGAGCCGTTGAATTGAGATTCTACTTTGTCTCTGTACTGGCGCTTAGCTTGTTTGATAGCCTTGCGGAGGGAATAGCTGCACTGTTTGTATTCGGTCATGTTACCAGACACCTTGCCCTGATTAAAAGCAGTGGTTCGCGCTTTCAGTTTCACACGAATGCTGCCATCAATCCACGGTTTCTGGTTAGGGAATGTTTTAATCGTTGCTATGGGAACGACATCTTCAACGCACGTTCTAATGAACTCGCACACCGAATCAGCGTATTCGTCAATGTTGTTATCTGACGCAATACGAAACATCTCCCAGTCCACGTGATGGAAGCAGTCTTGGAGTGTGGAGTCGGACCAGCGTTGGACAGACCTCAGCGTGGGAGCCTCTTGTTTTAGTGTCTGTCTGTAGGCAGGGATCAACAAAATGGAGTCGTGGTCAGCTTTTCCGAAAGGGGGGCGGGGCAGGTCCTTATATGCGTCGCGGAAGTTAGAGTAACAATGATCCAAGGTCTTTCCACCCCTGGTTGCGCAATCGATATGCTGATAAAATTTAGGGAGTCTTGTTTTCAGATTAGCCTTGTTAAAATCCCCAGCTACAATGAATGCAGCCTCCGGATAAATCGTTTCCAGTTTGCAGAGAGTTAAATAAAGTTTGTTCAGAGCCATCGATGTGTCTGCTTGGGGGGGATATATACGGCTGTGATTATAATCGAAGAGAATTCTCTTGGTAGATAATGCGGTCTACATTTGATTGTGAGGAATTCTAAATCAGGTGAACAGAAGGATTTGAGTTCCTGTATGTTTCTTTCATCACACCATGTCACGTTGGCCATGAGGCATACGCCCCCGGCCCTCTTCTTACCAGAAAGATGTTTGTTTCTGTCAGCGCGATGCGTGGAGAAACCCGTTGGCTGCACCGCTTCGGATAGAGTCTCTCCAGTGAGCCATGTTTCAGTGAAGCAAAGGACGTTACAGTCTCTGATGTCCCTCTGGAATGCTACCCTTGCTCGGATTTCATCAACCTTGTTGTCAATAGACTGGACATTGGCAAGAAGAATGCTAGGGAGTGGTGCACGGTGTGCCCGTCTCCGGAGTCTGACCAGAAGACCGCCTCGTTTCCCTCTCTTTCGGAGTCGTTTTTTTGGGTCGCTGCATAGGATCCACTCCGTTGTCCTGTTTGTAAGGCAGAACACAGGGTCCGCGTCGCGAAAAACATATTCTTGGTCGTACTGATGGTGAGTTGACGCTGATCTTATATTCAGTAGTTCTTCTCGACTGTATGTAATGAAACCTAAGATGACCTGGGGTACTAATGTAAGAAATAACACGTAAAAAAACAAAAAACTGCATAGTTTCCTAGGAACGCGAAGCGAGGCGGCCATCTCTTTGGTGCCTTTAAAGACTCGATGGGAAAAGGATTTGGGGGAGGAACTTGGGGAAGACGCCTGGGAATCTGTGCTGCACAGGGTGCACTCGTCCTCTTTTAGCACTAGACACAGCCTCATTCAATTCAAGGTGGTTCACCGTATCCACTGGTCGGGGGCCAAACTTGGAAGAATATTCTCTGATTTTGATCCTACCTGTGTCAGATGAAAAAGTGGAACCAGCCACATTGTTGCATATGTTTTGGGGCTGTCATAAACTGTCAGGTTTCTGGGAAATAATATTTAAATGTTTCTCTGATATGTATATGACACTGTTATAGATCCGTCTCCCCTTACAGCCATTTTTGGAGTACTACCCATGGGTACCCCCCTATCAAGAATCCGGTCAGACACTGTTGCTCATACAACTCTTTTAGCTAGACGGCTAATACTACAGAACTGGAAGATGGCAGCTCCCCCATCTTATAAATATTGGGTGTTGTGCTCTCTGAAACTAGAAGAAATTCAATTAAATTCACGTGGGAACCCCAAACTGTTTAATGAGGCTTGGGCTCCATTCCAGTCTTACTTTAAACAGTCCATCCTCTGATGGCATTCCAATTAAAACTATAATAAGTCTGTATTTGACCCCCCTGTGACTTAAGGGTTGGAGGAGCTTCTCTGTGTTTTTGCTGGGGGGGCATTAAGGTCCATGTGCTTATTGATTGTGACCCTCGGATGCCTTGTTCATCTTGCCCGGGCAGAGACTGAAGTTTGAGCTTGTTTTTCCCAGTTATTTTTACATTTTGTTCATGCCTACATGAATAATCATTATATTTTTATTTCATTTTAAAGCATTGTAAACGTTATTTTTGGTCCAGTGGATGGTCGGTCTGTGGCCATGACTGTCTGTGAGTGGTTGCATTTCTCCACCCTTATCCCTTGACTGTTTACAGGAACAATGGTGAGGTGTTTGCTCTGTCCCTGTACTATAGATTGCCCTTTAACCTTTGTAGCCTTCTGCCTGGTGTGTTTAACTTGTCTAAAGTATGGTATCTTTAAAGCTATTTTTTTATTATTTTATTTTGTATTTTTTTTCTAGTTGAGTATATTATTTATATTGCTTTGTGTTGTCTGTGTCTGTGTGTGTGTAAAACTTAATAAACAGAGTAAAAAAAGAAAAAAAGAAAGGTGTTTTGGAGAAATAAGATGTTTACTCGCTTCCTTCAATAAATCTGTCCATATAACCTGTTGCTTTCACAGCAAAGGGGATTGATGGCTGCCCACAACAATTGACAAGTGGCGCACTTGTTCCTCTGTAAGGGATTACACCCCGTAGTACCTCTTACCCCTGCTGAACCTTCCCTTCACATTCAAAATGTTCTACCAAATTTTTAAAAGCGCTACAGAATATAAATTTTGCATTCTGATTCATCACATGTCGATCACTTGCAATGAGAGGCTTACCCCATTTGAACATCATCATTGTCAGCAGCAACATTTTGAGATTTAAATTAACCATCCCGAACTCCATGGTGAAACAAGTGACCCGTGACTTAATATATATACACTGTATATATATATATATTCACTTCAGAAGCACCCGTCTTGGCATCCTGGAGTTAGTGGAGTTAGCGAGTCCCTTGGTGTTGCCCTGCTCTGCTGTTGGTATGCTACAGGATGCCCATGCTTTGTCTGTAATGAGAGCAACATTAGCCTGAAGAGAGAGCCTGGTGAGAGTGAGGGAGAGTAACCATCTATTGAGAGAGAGAGAGGGAGGGGACAGGAAAACATAACATGGATCAGTTGACTAGGGGTGGATTCTTCTCACATCCCCCCTCTTACCCTACCCCTCCTTATTTGTTATGAACAGCTACTGGATAAACCCTATTCTTGGGAATAAATACACATTTTACTGGTTAGGTGTTAATGGCAATTATTAATAATTTGATTTCCTTGACATGGTTAAATAACTCAAGCATAGATTGGTAACTTTTTTCCCCTAACTTGGCACACAGAAACTACAGGCCATGAGTAACTGAGTCAGAAAGAATGGCAGCAATTGGCCGCTGTTATAAGCAGTCTCACTTAAACTTGAAACGTTGTATGTAGATGTCTTTTCTCATGCTGAACAAATGTATCTCAATGACACAAAAGGTCCGTCAGAATAGATATTCCTCCATCTTGGACATTTTTGAAAACCTTTGAAAAACATTCTCATGAACCATAAGTTCAGTATGTAGGCCCATGATCATCTCTTAACTTATTTTGTGAAAAGCTAAGGGATTGGTTAATAGTTAAGAAGGAAAGAAATTCCAAAAATTAATGCGTTTGAGACAATATGTTGTGTTGTGACAAGGTACGAGGGGTATACAGAAGATAGCTCTATTTGGTAAAAGACCAAGTCCATATTATGGCAAGAACAGCTCAAATAAGCAAACAGAAACGACAGTCTGTGGTTGCAAAAATGATCAAGTGCTATGATGTAACTGGCTCTCATGAGGACCGCCACAGGATTGGACGACCCAGTTACCTCTGCTGCAGAGGATACGTTCATTAGAGTTACCAGCCTCAGAAATTGCAGCCCAAATAAATGCTCCACAGAGTTCAAGTAACAGACACATCTCAACATCAACTGTTCAGGGGCGACTGTGTGAATCAGGCCTTTGTGGTCGAATTGCTGCAAAGAAACCACTACTAAAGGAGACAAATAATAAGAAGAGACATGCTTGGGCCAAGAAACACAAGCAATGGACATTAGACTGTGGAAATTTGTCCTTTGGTCTGGAGTCCAAATTGGAGGTTTTTGGTTCCAACCACCATGTCTTTGTAAGACGCAGTGTGGGTGAATGGATGACCTCCGCATGTGTATTTCCCACATGGAGGAGGAGGTGTTATGGTGTGGGGTGCTTTGCTGGTGACACGGTCTGTGAATTATTTAGAATTCTAGGTACACTTAACCAGCATGGCTTCCACAGCATTCTGCAGTGATACGTCATCCCATCTGCTTTGGGTTAGTGGGACTCATTTGTTTTTCAACAGGACTATGACCCAACACACCTCCACGCTGTGTAAGGGCTATTTGACCAAGAATGAGAGTGATGTAGTGCTGCATCGGATGACCTGGCTTCCACAATCCCCAACCTCAACCAACTTGAGATGGTTTGGGAGGAGTCGGACCGCAGAGGGAAGGAAAAGCCGCCAACAAGTCCTCATTATGTTTGGGAACTCCTTCACGACTGTTGGAAAATAATTCCAGGTGAAGCTGGTTGAGAGAATGCCAAGAGTGTTCAAAGCTGTCATCAAGGCAAAGGGTGGCTACTTTGAAGAATCTGAAATATAACAAACATTTTGATTTAACACTTTTTTGGTTACTACATGATTCCATTTGTGTTATTTCATAGTTGATGTGCTCATTGTTATTCTACAATGTAACAATGTAGAAAATAGTCAAAATAAAGAAAAACCCTGAGTAGGTGTTCTAAAAAGTGTATGTAAATGTCTTTACATTTTAACCTATATGTCAAATTGTAGGTGACAGACTATGCATATTGGCTACAGCTGCTCATTTCCACACCGATGTTGACATGAGCCACCAGAAAATATAGCCAAACTTTAAAGTATTTGTTGACATGTTTGACAAATATAATGTTGGATAATTAACATTAAATTCTAAAGGCCTGATTCTGTTGACATACAGTTGCAGCAAAATATATTGATACTTATTTCTTCTAAATTATGTTGAAGTCTCCACATCTTGTTTTTGGCATTTTCAACATTGCAGAACCAATTTTATTTTCCGTCACCCTGGATCTAGTACTTGGTTGCACAGTCTTTGGCCGAAACACTGCCGAAAAGCATCTTGTAGCCATCAATAAGCTTGCTGGACCTGTAGCGTGCTTAATTCTGCATTAAGGTCACTGAGAACTGGATCGATTTGTGGGATTTATTTGCCACCTGCAGAGTTGACAAAACAGGTTGCAGTGTCAGCTCTTGCACACATGCGCTCACGCACCTTCTCCTAAGGATAGGCAGATGAGAGGTCACACAAATGTCTTGTGGTGCACACATGCCGTGCACCTAGCACACCACAACAGATACACCACAGTACAATTTGCAATTGTCATTATAAAATTATGCTACAACATACCTGCAGAGTTGACAAAAAAATGGTTACAGTGTCAGCCCTTGCGCACATATGCTCTGGCGCACCTGTCAGGGCACAGCAAACCACTAAGAATACACCATCATACAACACAGGCTAACCTGCTAACCTAGCTAGCGAGCTAAATACAACTTTTTATAACACGTATGGCAAATAAATATATACAATGAGAATTGCAGCAAAATAAATATAGATGACAAAAACACAGACTGTCTTGTCTCATTACGCACCCCTGGTTCCCATTCCCCCTGATTAGTATGTGTATATATGTGCCCTCTGTTCCCCATTGTCCTTGTCTCGTTATTGTTACCATGTTCGTTGGTCTTGTGAGGACCTGTGCTGTTGTATCGGCTTCCATGCTACATTTTACGGGTATCGTCCCGTGTATTAATTAGAGGTTTACACCTCGCTCTTTTGTTTGGGTGGAGAAAATAAAAAACCCTATTAATTATTCCTGCGCTTGTCTCCTATCATTATACAACGTGACAGCTTTTAAAATCCATGCCAGATGAATTGAGGCCGTTCTGAGTGCAAAAAGGAAGGGTGCAACTCAATATTAGGAAGAACATCCTGATCATCCTAATTGTGTAAATACAGACATTTTCATTTTGAAAGGACTGTGGGTCTGTAGCACTGTTGTTTTTTAAATACAAGAATGTACGGAATGCTGTAAGTAACACTGACTTTCACTACAAGTTTTAAAGCCTCAAAAAGGTGAGCCTTTTAAAAGTAGCATGAAAGCTGGCCTGAATAGAAAGTGAGTGAGAGTTCCCCAAACCACCTTCACTGAGCTCTATTCTCTATCAGCACCATGGACACCACTTGATAAGAATCATGGTACCATGGACAGAACTACACCACTTGGTAAGATAAGATGCCTGGTTCCATGGACAGAACCACACCACTTGATAAGAGTTAAATTCTGTGTCTTGGGTTGTGTTCCCCTGCTCAGACGTTACCAGATCTTACAACGGCTGAATAGGTACAGTTCCTCGCAAAAGTATTCATCCCCTTGGCATTTTTTCCAATTGAAATGGATTTTTATTTGGATTTCATGTAATGGACATACACAAAATAGTGAAATGAAAAAAATAACATGTTCAAAAAAATTCAAAACAGAAAGTGGTGCGTGCATATGTATTCATATGAATCCCCTAAATAAGATCTGGTGCAACCGAATAACTTCAGAAGTTACATAATTCCACCTGTGTGCAATCTAAGTGACACATGATCTGTCACATGAGTTCAATATATATATACACCTGTTCTGAAAGACAGAGGCTGCAACACCACTAAGCAAGGGGCACCATCTGGTTAATCCACTCAAGTGTTGTTTTAGCAGTATGCTTAGGGTCATTGCCCTTCTGGAAGGTGAACCACCATCCCAGTCTCAAATCGCTGAAAGACTAAAACAGGTTTCCCTCAAGAATATCCCTGTATTTAAGGGGAAACATTTAAATGTCTTGGAATGGCCTTGTCAAATCCCAATCTGTGGTATGACTTAAAGATTGCTGTACACAAGCGGAACACATCCAATTTGAAGGAGCTGGAGCAGTTTTGCCTTAAAAGAATGGGCAAAAATCCCAGGGGCTAGATGTGCCAAGAGATACCCAAAGAGACTTGCAGCTGTAATTGCTGCAAAAGGTGGCTCTACAAAGTATTGACTTGGGGGGTGAATAGTTATGCATGCTCAAGTTCTGTTTTGTTGTCTTATTTCACAATAGAAAAATATTTTGCATCTTCAAAGTGGTAGGCATGTAAATCAAATGATACAAACCCCCCAAAAATCTATTTTAATTCCAGGTTGTAAGGCAACAAAATTGGAAAAATGCCAAGCGGGAAGAATACTTTCGCAAGCTCTGTATTTTAGCTAACTACATATGTTCAGTGAATTTTTGCATGTAAATCTTGGTGGGGCAAACACATTTATTTTTATGCATGCCAGCACTCATTACACTACACAAATGTGGTTTCTACTGATAATTGAGATGTACGAACTATGGTATAAGAGGACGAAATGCGGATAAGAGGCCATCTGTAATTTTGATCAAGAGCTAGGACAGACATAGTCATTATTACTATTTGTTCAGCACTTTTTAAATGTACAGCGACAGAATTCAGAACATGGGCCGTTCTTAGACACCAAGTCAGAACCGTAGGATAAATAAAGGGGGCATAAGCAGACAATGAACTCTTACAATATTCTATGACAGACTATAGGCCACATGTGCACCACAAAGTCAAATCAAATTTTATTGGTCACATACACATGGTTAGCAGATGTTATTGGGAGTGTAGCGAAATGCTTGTGCTTCTAGTTCCGACAGTGCAGCAATATCTAACAATTCCACAACAAATACCTAATACACACAAATCTAAGTAAAGGAATGGAGTAAGAATATATAAATATATGGATGAGCAACGTCAGAGCGGCATAGGCTAAGATGCAATAGTATAAAATACAGTATATACAAATGAGATGAGCAATGGGGTGGCAGGTAGCCTAGTAACCGAAAGGTTGCAAGATCCAATCCCTGAGCTGACAAGTTAAAATTCTGTCATTCTGCCCCTGAACAAGGCAGTTAACCCACTGTTCCTAGGCCATGATTGGAAATAAGAATTTGTTCTTAACTGACTTGCCTAGTTAAATAAAGATTTTAAAAAAGCAAGATATGTAAACATTATTAAAGTGGCATTATTAAAGTGTTCCATTTTCTAACCCCATCATCTCCTGGATAAAAATCACCGCCTGGGGACCAGGCCAGTGAGGGTCCTGTGAGTGTCCTCCAGCCCATCAATCTGTCCTCCCATATCGTTATCCACTAGGCTCTGGAGAAGGAACCCGCTTCTGCTACCTGCCCTCGAGAGCGTGTCTCTGTTCCTACGGGGGTGAGAGATTGGCATACACATCCCAGTTATCAACATCAACACCATGGCGCAGGACCATGTGTCACTATGTCACCCACTATGTCAAGTCATGCTCCATATGTACCCAATCCAAATCTCCCCAGCAGGGAAATAATTCCCCTTCCCGTTCCTTAGCGGCCTTGGTCACATCTGTCTATAGACTTTATAACTGATCTCCCCCTTTGATGGTTTTACCACTATCATGGTTGTTGTTGACATTCTCTACATCCTGCCATTTTCTCTCTCTGGTCTACCTACCGCTCTCCAGGTGGCTGAGGCACTATTCCAGTCTTCCAGCACTATGGCCTTCCGGAGGACATCGTTTCCGACCGTTGTCCCCAAATCATTTTGCGGGTCTGGAAAGCCTTTATGTAGAAGCTGGGGGCCACGGTCAGCCTCACATCCAGGTACCGGCCTCAGTCCAACGGGCAGGTGAATAGGACTAACCAGGAGTTGGGGAGGTTCCTAAGGAGTCACTGCCAAGAGGGGACCACCGCCTATGCGGTTAGGTCCCTCCTGGACTACCGACATCGTGGGGGTTGGCTCCAGTACCTGGTGGACTGGGAGGGGTAGGTCCTGAGGAGCGCATTTTAATCAGTTATATGGTGACGTAAATATATGCAGTATAGTTTTATCTAAAAAGGATAACTTTAACCTCTCTGATCTCCCCATCCCGGATCCGGTATCAGGAATACAGACTCAAGCTCATTACCATAACGCAACGTTAACTATTCATGAAAATCGCAAATGAAATGAAATAAATATGCCATCTCTCAAGCTTAGCCTTTTGTAAACAACACTGTCATCTCAGATTTTCAAAATATGCTTCTCAACCATAGGAAAACAATCATTTGTGTAAAAGTAGCTAGCTAGCGTAGCATTTAGCGTTAGCATTAGCGTTAGCATCCAGCACGCAACATTTCAACAAAAACATAAAAGCCTTCAAATAAAATAATTTATCTTTGAATAACTTCTGATGTTTTCAATGAGGATACTCTCAGTTAGATAGCAGATGCTCAGTTTTTCCAAAAAGATTCTTTGTGTATTAGAAATAGCTCCGTTTTATACATCACATTTGGCTACCAAAAAAAAACGAAAATTCAGTCCTCAAAACGCGAACTTTTTTCCAAATTAACTCCATAATATCGACTGAAAACATGGCAAACGTTGTTTAGAATCAATCCTCAAGGTGTTTTTCACATATCTCTTCGATGATATATCGTTCGTGGAAGCATGGTTTCTCCTCTCAATCAAATGGAAAAATACTTGCACATGGCTTTGCGCACCAGTTTCGACGCAGGACACCAGGCGGACACTTGGAAAATGTAGTCTCTTATGGTCAATCTTCCAATGATATTCCTACAAATACGTCACAATGCTGCCGACATCTTGGGGAAACGGCAGAAGGTCTAAGCTTATTCCTGTCGCATTCACAGCCATATAAGGAGACATTAGAAAACAGAGCTTCAGAAATTCTGCTCATTTCCTGTTTGACGTATCATTTTGGTTTCGCCTGTAGAATGAGTTCTGGGGCACTTACAGACAAAATCTTTGCAGATTCTGAAACTTCAGAGTGTTTTCTTTCCAAAACTATATGCATAGTCGAGCATCTTTTCGTGACAAAATATCGCGCTTAAAACGGGAACGTTTTTTATCCAAAAATGAAATAGCGCCCCTAGAGATGCAACTGGTTGTTTCACTATTTTTAAATAGGATGGTCCTCCGCTTAGGAACCTCCTCTGCCCCACTTACTCAAGGACTTCATGGACTTCAAGGCTGTTGGTAGTAAAGATGGGGACACTATGGAAGATCTTGAGATCCAATTCAATGCATACTATTCAAGATTGTAAAAATCATATGGAAATGCAGTCATTATGGGCAAGTCTGAGTCATTCCCTGTGAAGTCTGGAGTGAGAAATGGTTCCTTCATCTCTCAGATCCTCTTCCTTATTACCATTAACTGGATTATGACCAAAACCACATCAGTGGAGCCTGTTCTCCGAGCTGGAAGATCTCAAAACTGTGTGTGTATTTGCCCAACTCATCCCATCTGGAGGTCTGAGCAGAGCAGCCTCTCAACAAATATCCACCTATACACCAGCGATTTCAAATCGGTTCTATTGTATGGTTTGGATTGTTGGCATGTTGTCAAGAACGACATGAGACGGAAGGATACTTTCAGCAGTGGAGCTCTCAGGAAAATCTACTGCATCTTCTGGCTGAAAAAAAATAATACATAACTGTGAGGACTTTGAATAATGTTTCCCAAAATGTCACACAACACATCAAGAGAAGTTGACTGATGGCCACTTTCTCAGAATGCCCAGATATAAACTCATTATGGACTTAAGTCCCAATGGGGATGACGTGGATTGAGTAAGTATATAGAATATTAGATATTTGTGAATTACCACTTGGATTCGGTCTTATGTAGCAAACTTGGTTTGGTGTTTTTTTTGTTTTACATTTGATAAAAAGTAGAGACTAATACACTACAGTTGAAGAACAATAGGAAAGTAATTCTGCTTTGAAAGTTGATCAACTTTAAACTCAGTTTTGAGAAAATGGCCTTTGAATGTTTTGGTATCTCGTGAAGAGCTCTTCTTTGTCTACACCCATTCAGCATCGTTCACACCCTTATAAGCTTTAGCCCCACCCATGCCGTTTCACTCTCGAAGTGTTCAGAGCGCACACTCTGGCTAATGATTTTCCTGGAGAAGCTGGAGAACACCTGTCTCTGGATTATATCTTCAAACTAAGGGCAACTGTGGCATGGCATTTATGGCAGGGAGACACGTCCATCATGCATGATGATAGTCTAGCGTTAGCTAGCTACATTTTCAGATATTACGTGTTTCTAATTTTGACAGAAAGTTGCTTCATTTCAATTTAAAGTGGACTGTTAACTAGCTAGCTAATATTAGCTGACTGGCTCCCTAGCTGACATTATTATTTGTTTCCCAGAGCCGTTTGCTTTTCTAGTTAGAGCCTAATAGCTAGCTAAAAATAACCTGGTTGGGTAGCTCCCAGCATATTCATGCAGGGTAGTAATATCATTTGGCAATGTGTTCATTGTTGTTTAACTAGCTAACGTTAGCTGGCTGGCTCGTTAGCTATCGTTATGTGACGTGTGTGTGCTCTTACACTTTGTTTACCTAGCTCGGTTCATAGTTTACCTAGCTAGCTACATGTCTTAAGCTAAAGTGTACAACACCCATTGAATAGGGCCGGTGTCAGTAAATGTCTGCAAAAAAAATCACAATTAAATTGTTGTCAGAGCTGGTTAGGCTGTTCATGTTATCCATAAGAGGACATTTCTCCAAAAAGTACAATCTTTGTCCCCATGTGCAGTTGCAAACCGTAGTCTGGCTTTTTTATGGCAGTTTTGGAGCAGTGGCTTCTTCCTTGCTGAGCGGCCTTTCATGTTATGTCGATATAGGATTCGTTTTACTGTGGAAAAGGATACTTTTGTACCTGTTTCCTCCAGCATCTTCACAAGGTCCTTTGCTGTTGTTCTGGGACTGATTTGCACATTTCGCACCAAAGTACGTTAATCTCTAGGAGACAGAACGTGTCTCCTTCCTGAGCTGTATGACGGCTGCATGGTCCCATGGTGTTTATACTTGTGGACTATTGTTTGTACAGATGAACGTGGTACCTTGAGGCATTTGGACATTGCTCCCAAGGATGAACCAGACTTGTGGAGGTCTAACAATTTTTTTTTGAGGTCTTTTGATTTTCCCATGATGTTAAGCAAAGAGGCACTGACATTTTATGGAATTTTCCAAGCTGTTTAAAGGCACAGTCAACTTAGTGTATGTAAACTTCTGACCCACTGGAAATGTGATGCAGTGAATGATAAGTTAAATAATCTGTCTGGTCTCCTTACGACGGACGTGACACCAACCTAAGTGTATGTAAACCTCTGACTTCAAATGTATGTTCTAGTTTTATTTCTATGTTAGAGCTACATGTAACACACTGTACAGTATACGTAGGATCTTAGTTTGAACTACTTTGCTATAGCAGGAAAATTATCCTGCAGCAACAGGAAATGTGAATTATGTGGATTATTAATGAATTGCATTTTTTTTATAAGGGTTGATGCATTTTTCGTAAGGTAAAATCTCATTTGAAACTTCAAAGTGGTAATTACAAACTTCAGAGGCCGTTTTTAAACCTCAAATATATGACAAGTTTTACATTTCCTGCATGGCAGGAAAGTTATCCTGCAACAGGTTGATCAATTGAAAACCTATATCTGTAGCAGTGGTGGGCATCCGCATTGGTCATGGAGAGCTACAGGGTGTTCCAGGCTTTTGTTCCAGCCTGTGCTAATACACCTGAATCAACTAGTCTTATTTTCAAGACCCTGATTAAATATTATACAGGCCTATGTACACATTTATGAAAAATAGTTTTGATGTAATCAATTATGAATTCATATATTTGTATAGGCCTACCCTCAAATATTCTACATTTTGTCATTTACCCTCCAGAATGATGCATGACCTGGATGTCAGTCATTGTCTACTCCCACTTTGGCAAGAAGGTCCCTAAGACTCACAAGATGAGCCCTTCTTCCAGATGGGACTACAGCTGGCCTACCACAGGTGAGTATACACACCATGCTAATTACATTTTGAGTACTTATTTCAATGACTGCTAAGAGCTATGTCATGCCTGCATTATTTTACAATGACCAGTTGAGGGCACCAGATAGCAAAATATTCCTCAACCTACCTCCACTCTAACCGTAGACTGTACCAGGCCTGGAATTTCATGATTTTAGGGGAAAGGCCATTTGGCCAAGAGGTGCCCAGTCTGCCAGGGCACCAAGGCCATAAACCAAAATAGCCAATTAAATTCATTAGAAAAACAAAAAAACACTAGCTATGCTATTCTGTTAAGAAAAACACAGTACCAGTCAAGTATTAGAACACCTACTTATTCAAGGTTTTTTCTATATTTTGACTATTTTCTACATTGTAGAATAATGGTGATGACATCAACACTTTGAAATAACACATATGGAATCATGTAGTAACCGATAAAGTGTTAAACAAATCAAAATATATTTTAGATTATTCAAATAGCCACCCTTTGCCTTGATGTCAGCTTTGCATTCTCTCAACAAGCTTCATGAGGTAGTCACCTGGAATGCATTTCAATTAACAGGTGTACCTTAAGATGGCTGAGTTATTGATAAATCAGGAAAACAGATTTTACGTGTCCATTTATTAAATTCTTTGTAAATCCAATACAAAATGGCTTATCACAATGGCCACCTGTTGGCTCTGGTGGGCATTTAGCTACAGTGTATTCAGACTTCAGAGTATTTCCACAGTTTGTTACGTTACAGCCTTATTCTAAAATGTATTAAGTATTTTTTTCCCTCATCGATCTACACACATACGCATAATGACAAAGCAAGAAAAGGTTTTTAGACGTGCGTGTGCGTGTGTGCGTGTGTGCGTGTGTGTGTGTGGTTTACATACACTTAGGAGGGAGTCATTAAAACTCGTTTTTCAACCACTTCACAAATTTCTTGTTAACTAACTATAGGTTTGGCAAGTCGGTTAGGACATCTACTTTGTGCATGACACAAGTCATTTTTCCAACAATTGTTTAGACACATTTTTTCACGTATAATTCGCTATCACAATTCCAGTGGGTCAGAAGTTAACATGCATTAAATTGCCTGTTCCTTTAAACAGCTTGGAAAATTCCATAAAATGATGTCATGGGGGCCTCCCGGGTGGCGCAGTGGTTAAGGGCACTGTACTGCAGCGACAGCTGCGCCACCAGAGACTCTGGGTTCGTGCCCAGGCTCTGTCGTAACCGTCCGCAACCGGGAGGTCCGTGGGGCGCCGCACAATTGGCCTACCATCGTCCGGGTTAGGGAGGGTTTGGACGGTAGGGAAATCCTTGTCTCATCGCGCACCAGCGACTCCTGTGGCGGGCCGGGCACAGTGCGCGCTAACCAAGGTTGCCAGGTGCACGGTATTTCCTCCGACACATTAGTGTGGTTGGCTTGCGGTTTGGATGGCGCTGTGTTAAGAAGCAGTGCTGCTTGGTTAGGTTGTGTATCGGAGGAAGCATGACTTTCAACCTTCGTCTCTCCCGAGCCCGTACGGGAGTTGCAGCGATGAGACAGATAGTAGCTACTAAAACAATTGGATACCACGAAATTGGGGCGAAAAAGGGGTAAACTTCACCCCCCCCCCCCAAAAAAAAAAATGTCATGGGTTTAGAAGCTTCTGATGGGCTAATTTGACATAATTTGAGTCAAATGGAGGTGTACCTGTGGATGTATTTCAATGCCTACCTTCAAACTCGGTACCTCTTTGCTTGACATCATGGGAAAATCTAAAGAAAGACCTCAGAAAATAAATATGTAGACCTCCACAAATCTTGTTCATCCTTGGGAGCAATTTCCAAATGCCTTAAGGTACCACGTTCATCTGTACGAACAATAGTATGTGAGTATGAACTCCATGGGAACACGCAGCCGTCATACCGCTCAGGAATGAGACGTGTTCGGTCTTAGAGATTAACGTACTTTAGTGCGAAAAGTGCAAATCAATCCCTGAAACACCGCAAAGGACCCTGTGAAGATGCTGGAGGAAACGGGTACAAAAGTATTTATAGCCACAGTAAAACGAGTCCAATATTGACATAACCTGAAAGGCCGTGGGGCGCCGCACAGGGAAGGAAGAAGCCACTGCTCCAAAACCGCCATAAAAAAAGCCAGACTAATGATTTGCACTGCACATGGGGGCAGAGATCGTACTTTTTGGGGTTATGTCCTCTGGTCTGATGAAACAAAAATCGAACCGTTTGGTCATAATGACCATTGTTATCTTTGGAAGAAAAAGGGGGAGGCTTGCAAGCCGAAGAATACCATCCCAATCGTGAAGCACTGGGGTGGTATCATCATGTTGTGGGGGTGCTTTGCTGCAGGAGGGACTGATGCACTTCACAAAATAGATGGCATCATGAGGTAGGGAAATTATGTGGATATATTGAAGTAACATCTCAAGACATCAGTCAGGAAGGTAAAGCTTGGTCGCAAATGGGTCTTCCAAATGGACAATTAACCCAATCATACTTCCAAAGTTGTGGCAAAATGGCCTAAGGACAACAGAGTCAAGGTATTGGAGTGGCCATCATAAAGCCCTGACCTCAATTCTATAGAACATTTGTGGGCAGAACTGAAAAAGCGTGTGTGAGCAAGGAAGCCTACAAACCTGACTCAGTTACACCAGCTCTGTCAGGAGGAATGGTCAATAACAAAAGGTTATCTCATTACTTTGTTATATACCCTTTGTTGGCAATGACAGAGGTCAAACGTTTTCTGTAAGTCTTCACAAGGTTTTCACACACTGTTGCTGGTATTTTGGCCCATTCCTCCATGCAGATCTCCTATAGATGTTTTGTTTTGGGGCTGTTGCTGGGCAACACGGACTTTCAACTCCCTCCAAAGATTTTCTATGGTGTTGAGATCTGGAGACTGTCTAGGCCACTCCAGGACCTTGAAATACT
The DNA here is from genome assembly GCF_045791955.1 of Oncorhynchus clarkii lewisi. Taxonomy (NCBI): domain Eukaryota; kingdom Metazoa; phylum Chordata; class Actinopteri; order Salmoniformes; family Salmonidae; genus Oncorhynchus; species Oncorhynchus clarkii. The sequence continues at coordinate 2,245,839 of NC_092175.1, forward strand.
TCTTACGAAGCCACTCCTTCGTTGCCCTGGCGGTGTGTTTGGGATCATTGTCATGCTGAAATACCCAGCCATGTTTCATCTTCAATGCCCTTGCTGATGGAAGGAGGTTTTCACTCAAAATCTCACGATACATGGCCCAATTCATTCTTTCCTTTACACGGATCAGTCGTCCTGGTACCTTTGCAGAAAAACAGCCCCAAAGTATGACCCCCATGCTTCACAGTAGGTATGGTGTTCTTTGGATGCAACTCAGCATTCTTTGTCCTCCAAACACGACGTGTTGAGTTTTTACCAAAAATGTATATTTTGGTTTCATCTGACCATATGACATTCTCTCAATCTTCTTCTGGATCATCCAAATGCTCTCTAGCAAACTTCAGATGAGCCTGGACATGTACTGGCTTAAGCAGGGGGACAAGTCTGGCACTGCAGGATTTGAGTCCCTGGTGGCGTAGTGTGTTACTGATGGTAGGCTTTGTTACTTTGGTCCCAGCTCTCTGCAGGTCATTCACTAGGTCCCCCCGTGAGGTTCTGGGCTTTTTGCTCATCGTTCTTGTGATCATTTTGACCCCACTGGGTGAGATCTTGCGTGGAGCCCCAGATCGAGGGAGATTATCAGTGGTCTTGTATGTCTTCCATTTCCTAATAATTGCTCCCACAGTTGATTTCTTCAAACCAAGCTGCTTACCTATTGCAGATTCAGTCTTCCCAGCCTGGTGCAGGTCTGCAATTTTGTTTCTGGTGTCCTTTGACAGCTCTTTGGTCTTGGCCATAGTGGAGTTTGGAGTGTGACTGTTTGAGGTTGTGGACAGGTGTCTTTTATACTGATAACAAGTTCAAACAGGTGCCATTAATACAGGTAACGAGTGGAGGACAGAGGAGCCTCTTAAAGAAGAAGTTACAGTTCTGTGAGAGCAAGAAATCTTGCTTGTTTGTAGGTGACCAAATACTTATTTTCCACCATAATTTGCAAATAAATTCATTAAAAATTATTTTGTCTGTCATAGTTGAAGTGTACCTATGATGAAAATTACAGGCCTCTCATCTTTTTAAGTGGGAGAACTTGCACAATTGGTGGCTGACTAAATACTTTTTTGCCCCACTGTATCTCCGTAGGCGTACAGAGGCCCATTATCAGCAACCATCACTCCTATATTCCAATGGCACGTTGTGTTAGCTAATCCAAGTTTATCATTTAAAAGGCTAATTGATCATTAGAAAACCCTTTTGCTATTATGTTAGCACAGCTGAAAACGGTTTGTTCTGATAAAAGCAGCAATACAGCTGGCCTTCTTTAGACTAGTTGAGTATCTGGAGCATCAGCATTTGTGGGTTCGATTACAAGCTCAAAATGGCCAGAAACAAAGAACTTTCTTCTGAAACTCGTCAGTCTATTCTTGTTCTGAGAAATGAAGGTTATTCCATGCGATAAATTGTCAAGAAACTGAAGACCTCATACAACGCTGTGTACTACTCCCTTCAAAGAACAGCGCAAACTGGCCCTAACCAGAATAGAAATAAGTTGGGAGGCCCCGGTGCACACGCCTCACAAGTCCTCAACTGGCAGCCTCATTAAATAGTACCCACAAAACACCAGTCTCAACATCAACCGTGAAGGGGCTACTCCGGGATGCTGGCCTTCTCGGCAGAGTTCCTCTGTCCAGTGTCTGTGTTCTTTTGCCCATCTCTGCCTAGAAGGCCAGCATCCCGGAGTCGCCTCTTCACTATTGACGTTCAGACCGGTGTTTTGATCTTGTTTAATAATTAATGATCTGCTTAACGTGGACAGATTTTGGGCGGAGTAAACCCTTCGCCTCATCCTTTTGGATATTATAGTAGATATATAAAAGTCTAATTCTCACTCTGACCAGCGAAAGGCAGCAATAAGCAAGATAGCGTCTAGTCTGCCAAAGAAGAATAAAGTTGAAAGGTGTTATCAAAACCTCACCACAGAGTTTCTAAACCCAGAGACGCAACATTGTGAGACCTCCCTGAATGCTTGCGAAGCAGTCCAAGCAGAACAGGCCGGGGGTTTGAGAAATCAAATCTAATTTTATTTGTCAAATGCGCTGAATACAACAGGTGTGGACCTTACAGTGAAATGCTTACTTACAAGCCCTTAAACAACAATGCAGTTTTAAGAAAAATAAGTGTTAAGTAAAAAATAGAAAAGTAAAAAATAAAAATAAGCAAAATAACAATAGCAAGGCTATATACATTGGGTACCTGTACAGAGTCAATGTTTGGGGCACAGGTTATTCGAGGTAATTGAGGTAATATGTACATAGAGGTAAAGTAACTATGCATAGACAATAAACAGAGAGTAGTAGCCGTGTAAAAGAGGGGGAGGGGAATGAAAATAGTCCGGGTAGCCATTTGATTAACTTGGCGCTCCAGTACCGCTTGGCGCTAGCAGAGAGAACAGTCTATGACTAGGGTGGCTGGAGTCTTTGACTATTTTTAGGGCCCCAGTGGCAGGAAGTCCTGGATGGCAGGAAGCTTGGCCCCAGGGATGTACTTGGCCATGTGCAATACCCCCTGTAGTGCCTTGCGGTCGGAGGCCGAGCAGTTGCAGTACCAGGCAGTGATGTTGCAGCTGTAGAACTTTGGATCTGAGGACCCATGCCAAATTTGTTCAGTCTCCCGAGAGGGAATAGGCTGTGTTGTGCCCTCTTCACGACTGCTTTGATGTTTGGACCATTATAGCTTGTTGGTGATGCGGACACTAAGGAGCTTGAAGCTCTCAACCTGCTCCACTACAGCCCCGTCAATGAGAATGGGATGTGCTCGGTCCTCCTTTTCCTGTAGTAACAATCATCTCCTTTATCTTGATCATGTTGAGGGAGAGGTTGTTAACCTGGCACCACACGGCCAGGTCTCTGACCTCCTCCATATAGGCTGTCTCATCGTTGTCGTGGTGATCAGGCCTACCACTGTTGTGCTGTCAGCAAACTTAATGATGGTGTTGGAGTCATTCCTGGCCATGCAGTCATGGGTGAACAGGGAGTACAGGAGGGGAATGAGCCCCCCCCTATGTTGAGGATCAGCGTGGCGGATGTGTTGTTACCTACCCTTACCATCTACGGGCGGGCCGTCAGGAAGTCCAGTTGCAGAGGGAGGTGTTTAGTCACAGAGTCTTTAGATTAGTGATTAGCTTTGAGGGCACTGTGGTTTTGAACGCTGAGCTCTAGTCAATGAATAGCATTCTCACATAGGTGTTCCTTTGTCCAGGGGGAAAAGGGCCGTGTGGAGTGCAATAGAGATTGCATCATCTGTAGATCTGTTGGGGTGGTATGCAAATTGGAGTGGGTCTAAGGTTTCTGGGATAATGGTTTTGATGTGAGCCTTGACAAGCCTTTTAAAGCACTTCATGGCTACAGACGTGACGGCAGGTTACCTTAGTGTTCTTGGGCACAGGGACTATGGTGGTGTGCTTGAAACATGTTGGTGTTACAGACTCAGTTGACAGACAGGTTGAAAATGTCAGTGAAGACACTTGCCAGTTGGTCAGCGCATCCTCAGAGTACGCGTCCTGGTAATCCGTCTGACCCTGCGGCCTTGTGAATGTTGACCTTTTTAAAGGTCTTACTCACATCGGCTACGGAGAGCGTGTTCACACAGTTGTCCGGAACAAATTATTCTCTGTGTTTTTCAGTGTTGCTTGCCTCGAAGCGAGCATATAAGTAATTTAGCTTGTCGGGTAGGCTCGTGTCACTGGGAAGCTCGCGGCTGTGCTTCCCTTTGTACTCTGTACTCTGTACTAGTTTACCACATCCGACAAGAGTCGGAGCCGGTGTAGTATGATTCAATCTCAGTCCTGTATTGACGTTTTGCCTGTTTGTGTGTTCGTCGGAGGGCATAGCGGGATTTCTTATAAGTGTCCGGGTTAGAGTCCATCTCCTTGAAGCGACAGCTCTACCTTTTAGCTCAGTGAGGATTTTGCCTGTAATCCATGGCTTCTGGTTGGGGTATTACATACGGTCACTGTGGGGATGACATCCTCGATGCACATATTAATGAAGCCAGTGACTGATGTGGTGTACTCCTCAATGTCATCGGAAGAATCCCGGAACATATTCCAGTCCCTGCTAGCAAAACCGTCCTGTAGCTTATCATCTGCATCATCTGACCACTTCTGTATTGAGCAAGTCACTTGTGCATCCTGGTTTAGTTTTTGATTGTAAGCAGGAATCAGGAGGATATAATTATGGTCAGATTTGCCAAATGGAGGGCGAGGGAGAGCTTTGTACGCGTCTCTGTGTGTGGAGTAAAGGTGGTCTCGAGTTTTCTTTCCTCTGGATGCGCATTTAACACGTTGGTAGCAATGAGGTAAAACGGATTTAAGTTTCCCTGCATTAAAGTTCCCGGCCACCAGGAGCTCCACCTCTGGATGAGCATTTTCCTGTTTACTTATGACCTTATACAGCTCGTTGAGTGCGATCTTAGTGCCAGCATCAGTTTGTGATGGTAAATAGACAGCTATGAATAATGTAGATGAGAACTCTCTTGGTAAATAGTGTGGTCTACAGCTTATCATGAGATACTCTACCTCAGGCGAGCAAATACCGCCTACCAAATAGGGCTATATTCTGTATACCACCCCTACCTTGTCACAACAAAACTGATTGGCTCAAATGCACTAAGAAGGAAAGAAACTCCACAAGTTAACTTTTAACAAGCCACACCTGTTAACTGAAATGCATTCCAGGTAGTCACCTGATCATCGGATCAGGTGGTCATCAGGTAGTCTTGAAGCTGGTTGAGAGAATGCCAAGAGTGTGCAAAGCTCTCATCAAGGCAAAGGGTGGCTACTTTGAAGAATCTCAAATATAAAATATGTTTTGATTTGTTTAACACTTTTTGGGTTACTACATGATTCCATATGTGTTATTTCATAGTTTTGATGTCTTCAATATTGATCTACAATGTAGAAAACAGAAAAACCCTGTAATGAGTATGCGTGTCCAAACTTTGGACTGGGTACTGTATTTTAGAGGGATCATGCAGACACAATGATTATTTCCTTTCTTTTTTTTCTTTCTAGGCACGGACAGCATTTAATTATCTTTCTCAGAATCACGAGTCTAACATAGTGCAGCATTAGAAGTAGGAGCAGAAGTTGATACAGGATCGGATCATTTTAAAACCCTGTAACGGTTAAAGTTAGGAGTGGGGATATGGTAATCTGACCCTGTGGTTAAGGGAAAGGAAACTCTAGCTATTGGGACACAGCTGACATGCCTTGACAAGACTTGACCAGTCTCAACGTCTACTCTTCAGGCTCCTCCCTAAAGATGATACACCACATATCCCTGTCGATCAGACCTTCATGGTGCCCAAAAAGGAGATCAGCATGGTTTCTGATAACGGGAAGTGAAAATGTTCCCAGGTACTCCACACCTATGATGTGTCTATAGGCTCAATTCTTAACCCCTATAGCCCCTAGGGTTTAGGTCTATTGCTAGGGTCTTGGAGACACCCACTACAGGGACTCCCTAGCCTTGTCCAGTAAGACACCCCCTTTTAAGTTTTCCATTGCAAAATGTTTTCCATGTCTTCCTTTGCATACCCTAAAGAACGCAACCCAGATAATCAGCATGCCTCAGTTTATGTTCATGTAGATAAGTCTTTATTATCCCAACCGTGTAAACAAATGGTACGGGAAACCTGTGGAAACATTGCAATCTCTCAGGTCCTCCAGAGTACTGACTTGCCATTGTCTCTCTCTTTTTCTCTCTGTGTCTGTGTGTGTGAAGGCACTGATTACATAGGATTCATTCTGATGCTGAACAAATGAGTGAAGGGGAAGAACACACACACTACTGTTGTGCCGCCTTCTCGTGAGTTATTGAGTTGTTTGTGAGGGGAAGGGCATCTGCAGCCATAGCGAAGCTGTCTATCAATCAGTGTGAAGATGGGCAATGCCCCCCCTCTATAAAGGGTCCTATAATTGTGTTCTTTCCATCATCAGGTTGACAGAGGGAGAAATGGGGAGAATGGGATCATATTAAGCCACAATGCCTTTGGCTGTTGTTGGTGAGCAAACAACCATTCGCTACAGAGTTTTGGAAAAGTATTCACACCCTTTGTGTTCTTTTCACATGTCTTGGCCAAGACTGGTGTCAATACATGGTGAAAGCACCTTAGGCAGCGATTACAGTTTTAAGTCTTTTTGGATAGGTCTCCACTAACTTTGCATGTCACCTCAATAATAATTGCCCATCCTTCTTGGCAAAATTGCTGAAGTGCTAATAAGAATCAAACATACCCAAAGAAAAACAGTTAAATGTCAGGAGGGTTTGTTTTGGGGTTTTATGTGTTTATGTTCTCATTTCAACCCATAGAGAAGCTTCTGGCTTTGTTGGAGACTCTGGACCAGTCGATAGATGAGACCCCTCCTGCAGACCAGCTCTCTCGCTTGGGCGACAAGGCCTATTGTGCCTGGTATGCCAAGCTCGACCAGGTAAGTGCACACACACACGGACACAGACACACACACACCCATGCACACACAGAGAAAGAAAAATATTATATAGACTACCTTCGTCTTCAGTGTTTTTTGCATAAGTGGGAAGCACACAGGTTCCTTGGATAATGTACATTGAGACAGGGAGTTTGCCTTATTTCTAGCTCTTCAGCATAGAAAGAATACACGCACACACACACACACACACACATACACACACACACACACACACAGGGTTCATCCTATCCACAAGTGTTTTAATAAAATATGAATTTAAATTGTTTGTGTGTGTTGAAGATTTTGTTGTGGTATGTGGTCGTTTTGCCTTTAGTTAAATACGGTGATTGTAAGTCGCTCTGAGTTTCTGCTATATGTATTGTGTGTGTGTGAAGGAAGCAGAGGCCCTGGTTGCAGCAGTCTTCCCAGAAAACAAGGCTGCTGCAACTCCAGAGATAGCTGTGTATTTGAAGGAGGTGGCGGGCAACTCCACCAGGATAGACTACGGAACAGGTAATAATGATACACACACTAGGGTTTCATATTTTCTCGAGAATCTACCAATTTCCCTTCCAGAGACAATTGCAATAAATTACTGGGTGTCCCTGTATTTCCGTTCAAACCGGAAGTGCTTGTTTAAAAGCATAATACCAGCAAAAATTATGCCACTGTAAATGGAGAAATATACACATCAATATGTTTCCTTTTTTTGCAATTTAATCAACTCAAAAGTTCTCTGTCACCATACTATGTTGTTGATGTAGTTTTAAGGTAGCCTAGGGCTAAGAAGCACTGTTGGCCGACTGGAAAAATATTCTGATAACTAGTGAAAATTACATTCGTTTTAGAGTACCTTTGACTGAAAGATGTCAGGAAGCTTCTTGGCCCTTTTCTCTCCCCTGGTTATTGGGGAATTTGGGGAGGTTGTGGCTGTTTTAACTCCATCCTAACTCGCTTATTGTGGTGACTGTCACAGGGAATATCAGATTCTGTGCTAAACAAACAGGCCTAGGCTAGCGCAGAATCAGCACAATGGACAGCGCAGTGGAGCAATTGCCCGCAAATCTGACCAGTAGGCCACCATGCCAGTGTTTTCCACAAGCCCATGGAGTAGCCAGCCAAATAGAAAAAGTAGCTAGACCGGCTCCCCTGGGCTAGGGAGGGCCCCCGGCGAATAAGCTCTATTTTGGTGGCCTCTGGTAGATTCCAATGCTGGAATGTATTTTCAACTAGCAACTATCAGGACATGAAACTGATCACGTGTTGACACTTTTACAGTGTCATCCGCTGTTTCATCCGCTGTTGTACAAGATTATTTAAGAGGCATTTTCTCAGCTTTCTGCAATACAGGTAGGATTGAAGAACGAAGCAGGTGTTAAACATTTACTACACAGAAAGCAGCAGTTGACTACTACATCGTCAACCCTTTGATTAAATCAGTAGACCTATATCAATATCTTTAATGATGCCATGTAAATATGATTAGCTTTTAAAACAATTCAATCTGTTTTCTTTTATCATATTTTGAACCGAAGTGAGGCTGTCTGTCCACTTGCTTAACTATTGTTCCTGCAGTGAAGAGGATTGACCATCTTCACAGAATGTTTTCATAATATTATCTGCAGATAATCGCAAAAAGCCCGTATGTACGTTAGGGAGCTAAATGAACAGCTCTTAACGATGCAATTCGCTACTGACGAGTCACTCACTTTAATATGTCACTGTCTGGCAAGTTCTTATGTACTTCATATCGAAAATAAAAACGAGCTCTTTAGCGATACCTTGGACATATAATTACGTTGTATGATTTATGAATGGCAAGGATATATGAGATCAAATTTATTCAATCAGTTCAACTCCTTTTATAAATCTAGTCAAGCTTGCACACATCAGCCCGCTTGGGCCAGTTGGCCAAAAATCTACTGGCCAGAACAGATGTTCTACTGGCCCGGATATTGTGTAGTTCTTAAATGCATTGGCATGCTTTCTCTATATATTTAGCTATTAATAGGCTACTTTTGGTTATTATAATATGTATAAAAATTCTGTGTAATATAATTTAGCAAAGCAAGACATTACTCTATTCTTTAGAATTGCATTGTATTAATTGCATTGTTTCTAAAGATTTGAAAATGGGATGCTGACCCTTTTAAGACAGGCATTCCAAAATAGATATCAACATGGCTACAGTAGGCTAGCCAAGATGAACTCTAGGTGTCTTTTTGTAGATTATCAACAGTAGACAATATATTGCTAGTCTGTTCACTATTGAAAGTTTACTTTTGGAAATCACTTTCCCTAAAATAAATTAGGCTCAGCGAGTAGATTGATGGGCACTTCTTTTTGCTCTGAACAACTTGCGTGTGCTGTGCGAAGGCATCAACTCATGTACTGCTCGAGAAGTTATGACTTGCTTGTGAGCATGTGGTAAATGAATGGCCAATCATATTGCTCAAGAACAAATAGTATGACATACGAGTGTAGTCTTTAGTGGTTTTCCGTTGTAGACTGCGACAAAGCAGGTAAATGTTGAACTGGAATGAGAAAGGGACCACTGGCCCAACTGACACATGTTTTTACTGACCCCGAGCCATCGTTAACCCGATAGCCTATTGTTTTCTGGCACATTCATTTATTTTCTAAGTGGATTTTGACTCATCGATACCACATTATATGTATGGGATGTGGAAATTCATGCTCCCTCCCTCAGTGTAACTGAAATTTGACCGCAAACACCCAGGTACCGAGAGGCGGGACAATACAGTAGACTGTCAAACCAGCAGCGTTTCCCTGTCATCGCTCACTTCCTATCAATAGATTGCTAGAAGATGCATGTCGTTCATTCTAGCGGGAGACGGCTCTGCAGACCTTTTTTCTGACTAGCGAATTGAAAAGTAGCCTAGTTCAAAAAGTGTCTGTAATCGGCGGTATGGCCGGCGCTAGTGGAAAACACTGCCAAGCCCCCACTTTTGTTAGCGTAATGTCGTGAAACAATGTTGTGGACACTGTGTATTAGCCGTTTTGTGATTAGCAACAGTTTATAATTGAGCCTCTGTCAGAGATTTTAATGTGAGATGGAGGTTGAGATTGGATATCGTCTACCGTAACTGCGTCGAGCAGTCGTGTGTAGCCTGCAATTACAGTAGCCTAAGAAAATCATGCAAAAAGCATAAGGCAGGAATCATCAAATATATGTTTTTCTTGAGTGGGTGGTCAGAGGGATGGAACATAATTACAAACCATTTGTAAACTGCAAAATGACCTCAAGAAGCCCAGATAGATAAATGATTATGTTTTAGTTAAATATTTTAAAACCTTGCTTACATTTTCTATGCGATCATATGTTATGCATGGAAATAGAATGCATTCAGAAAGTATTCAGACCCCTTGACTTTTTCCACATTTTTTACATTACAACATTATTTCAAAATTGAATAAATATATGTTTCCCTCAAATCTACACACAACACCCTACGATGAAAAAGCAACAACAGGTTTTTCTAGTTTTTTGCAACCCCCCCTCTAAAATAACACATTTACATAAGTATTCAGATCCTTTACTCAGTACTTGGTTGAACCCCTTTAGCAGCGATTACAGCCTTGAGTATTCTTCGGGATGACTCTAAAAGCTTGGCACACCTGTATTTGGAGAGTTTCTCTCATTCTCCTCTGCAGATCCTCTCAAGCTCTGTCAGGTTGGATGAGGAGCATCACTGCACAGCTATTTTCAGGTTTCTCCAGAGATGTTCGATCGAGTTCAAGCCTAGGCTCTGGCTGGGCCACTCAAGGACATTCAGAGACACTCCTGCGTTGTCTTGGCTGTGTGCTTAGTGTTCCTGAGCACTCTGGTGCAGGTTTTCATCAAGGATCTCTCTATACTTTGCTCCGTTCATCTTTCCCTCGATCCTGACTAGTATCCCAGTCCCTGCCGCTGAAAAACATCCCCACAGCATGATGATGCCACCACCATGCTTCACCGTAGGGATTAGGGTCCTTTAGGTGCCTTTCAGCAAACTCCAAGTGGGCTGTCATGTGCCTTTTACTGAGGAGTGGCTTCCGTCTGGCCACTCTACCATAAAGGCCTGATTGGTGGAGTGGTGCAGAGATGGTTGTCCTTCTGGAAGGTTCTCCCATCTCCACAGAGGAACTCTGGAGCTCTGTCAGAGTGACCATCGGGTTCTTGGTCACCTCCCTGACCAAGGCCCTTTTCCCCGATTGCTCAGTTTGGCCGGGCGGCCAACTCTAGGAAGAGTCTTAGTGGTTCCAAACTTTCTCCTTTTAAGAATGATGGAGGCCACTGTGTTCCGGGGACCTTCAATCTGCAGATATTTTTCGGTACCCCTCCACAGATCTGTGCCTCAAAACTATCCTTTCTCGGAGCTCTACGGACAATTTCTTTGACCTCGTGGCTTGGTTTTTGCTGACATGCGCTGTCAACTGTGAGACCTTATATAGACAGGTGTGTGCCTTTAATAAATCCTGTCCAATCAATTGAATTTACCACAGGTGGACTCCAATCAAGTTGTAGAAAAATCTCAAGGATGATCAATGGAATTTCGAGTTTCATAGCATTAAGTATTTCTGTTTCTTATTTTGTATAAATGTACAAATATTTCTAAAAATCTGTTTTTGCTTTGACGTTATGGGGTATTGTGTGTAGATTGATGAGGGAATCATTTGTATTCAATCTATTTCAGAATAAGCCTGTAAGGTAACAAAGTGGAAAAAGTCAGGGGGTCTGAATACTTTCTCATTGCACTGTACTTTGGAACAGATTTTCAAAATTAAAATCAGTTGGAGCTGATTGGCTGGTGTTTCGACAGTAAATAACGAAATATAAAAACATATACATTTTGCTCAGAAAATTTTGGGGGGGTCAAATGGCCCTGCTTTCTATTGGGGATTTTATGTTGAGTAAATATGGCAGGTTGCTAGCATTGTGATGACTGGTCTAATGTATGAATGAAGCCAGAGAGTTGATATGTCGCTCGTGCATATTTTATATTTTTGCATCTCAGCTAATTTACCCTCATCTTTCTTGGCATATCCTCTCACCAGTTGTGATGTGTTCAAGGGATTCTTTGGGAGGGTAGGCTATAGCCATCTTTTTTTGCTCTGATCTAGGCCTACTTGCTGTTTTGGGAACCCGTCAAATGCAGCGCTTTGAATTCATGCCGACTTTGTGTAAGTAAATAGGTCTACGATAAGCAACAACAGCACACACACACTCAACGTAAATTATTGATTATGCAGAAAGCAGAGAAGGCTGCAGAGAAGCCTGATTTTAGACTTTGTATATCATTTAACATTTCACGTCTCGCTGTTCATATAAATAAAAGCTAGACAGTCAAAAAAATATATATATAATTTAGCAGTATTGATTTTGTTATGTTTAAGCAAAATAACACAGCATTAGCCATAAAAAAAAAATGCATATAATTGCAGGAAATTAGCTTTAAAACTCCAAAATTGTCTCTCTGCTCCATGGAGAAATGTGTAGAATTGCAGGAAATTGGCTTAAAAATGCAAAAATGTCTCTATACCGCCAAGACGGGAGACTCCAAAATTCAGCTGCACCGACAGGCTGAACCAAACCCATTAACACGCCCCCATGCCATACCCACCATAAGTCCCTTTTTGATCCCGAAAGAAAACTGTGTTTTATCACATCACAAAGCTGCACTTGCTGTCTTCTTCTGCTGTCTCTGCAAGATCAGAGCTCTCAGGGTAGATGACCAGTTGGCCATCATTTTCAAGGTGTTTGGCAGGTGAGGCAGGCACTATGCGTTAGTCCTGCATGGCTAAGTTTTCTGGAGCTGCACCAACCCCATGCCGGCCACATCAATACTGAGCCCCACCCGATCAGGACAGGTTATTCTCCAGCGATCAGGACAGGTTATTCTCCGGAACCTGACCCACCCGCATACAGTTGTTCCGAGAGCCGATCCACTATGCGCCATTTAACATACATTTCTTAAATGTTTTTTCATGACTCCAGAGTAGCAGACTTTATTATTATTATAATGATTAGTATTATTACTATTATTCTTTAATTTATATTAAAGTATTATATATTTTTACTTAACCTTTATTAAACAAGGCAGTTAAGAACAAATTCTTGTTTAGCCTTTTGAACCATAACCCGTTCAAAAGCACTTCAATCTTTTGTCTTGTCCCAGAGGCTGCTCCAAGATGCCGCTGGCGGAGAAGAGGTATTCGGAGTGGACTTCTAGTACGACTCAGGATGCATGCACACCATCCATCGATTCCGAGTACATTACTCGCTAATGTTCAGTCTCTGGACAATAAAGTGGACGAGCTCCGTGCGAGAATCTCCTTCCAGAGAGACATCAGGGACTGTAACATACTCTGTTTCACGGAATTATGGCTATTTTGGGATATACTGTCCCCATCCATACAGCCAGCTGGGTTCTCAGTACAATGCGCAGACAGGAATAAAGAACTCTCCGGGAAGAAGAAAGGCGGGGGTGTATTTTTCATGATTAATCATTGGTGTGATTGTGATAACGTACAGAAAGTCAAGACCTTTTGTTCACCCGACCTAGAATACCTCACAATGCCATACATATTATCTCCCAATATAATTATCTTTATTAGTCATATTCCCCCTCAAGTCGTGACGGCTCTCAAGGAACTACACTGGACTTTGTGCATTCATTGTAGCTGTGGATTTTAACAAAGAAAATATGAGGAAAATGCTACTGATGTTCTATCAACACATTTACTGTAGTACTCTCGCTGCTAAAACACTGGACCACTGTTACCTCCAACTTCCGGGATGCCTACAAAGCCCTCCCACGCCCTCCATTCGGCAAATCAGATCATGACTCCATTACAATGCTGGTCTGACTAATTGAAATGTGACTGTGACTATTAAAACCTACCCTAATCAGAAAACGTGGATAGATGGCAGCATTCGCGCAAAACTGAAAAGCGCAAATCATAGCATTTAACCATGGCAAGGTGACTGGGAATATGGTTGAATACAAAGTGCAGTTTGCCGTAAGGCAATTAAACAGGCAAAACGTCAGTACAGAGACAAAGTGGAGTCGCAATTCAACGGCTCAGGCACGAGACGTATGTGGCAGCGTCTACAGACCATAATGTATTATAAAAGGACAACCAGACACGTCGCGGACACCGACATCCTGCTCCCAGACAAGCTAAACACCACCTTCGCCGCTTTGTGGATAACACAGTGCCCCTGACGTGGCCCGCTACCAAGGACTGTGGTCTCTCGTTCTCCGTGGCCGATGTGAGTAAGACATTTAAACGTGTTAACCCTCACAAGGCTGCCAGCCCAGATGGCATCCCTAGCCGCCTCCTCAGAGCATGCACAGACCAGCTGGCTGGACTGTTCACGGACATATTCAATCTCTCCCTATCCCAGTCTGCTGTCCCTACATTCTGCAAGTCCACCATTGTTCCTGTATCCAAGAAAGCAAAGTTACCTGAACTAAATGACTGTCGCCCGTAGCACTACCTTCTGTCATCATGAAGTGCTGTGAGAGGCTAGTTAAGGATCATATTACCTCTGCCTTTACCTGACACCCTAGACCCACTACAATTTGCATAACGCCCCAATAGATCCACAGACAATACAATCACCATCGCACTGCACACTGCCCTATTCCACCTGGACAAGAGGAATGCCTATGTAAGAATGCTGTTCATTGAATATAGCTCAGCCTTTCAGCACCACACCCTCTGTACCCTCCAAGTTCATCATTAAGCTTTGGGCCCTGGGTCTAAACCCCGCCCTCAGCAACTGGGTCCTGAACTTCCTGTCGGGCCACCCTCAGGTGGTGAAGGTAGGAAATAACACCTCTACTTCGCTGATCCTTAACACAAGGGCCCCACAGGGATGTGTGCTCAGCCCCCTCCTGTACTTCCTGTTCACCCATGACTACGTGGCCACCCATGCCTCCAACTCAATTATCAAGTTTGCAGAAAACACAATTATCAAGTTTGCAGAAAACACAACAGTTGTAGGCCTGATTACCAACAATGATGAGACAGCCTACAGGGAGGAGGTGAGGGCCCTGGTGGAGTGGTGACAGGAAAATACCTTCTCCCTCAACTTCAACAAAATGAAGGAGATGATCGTGGACTTCAGGAAACAGCAGAGAGAGCACCACCTTATCCACATTGACGGGACCGCAGATTCAAGTTCCTCGGCGTACACATCACAGATGATCTGAAATGGTTCACCCACACAGACAGTGTGGTGAAGAAGGCGCAACAGTGTCTCAGCAGGCTGTCGAAATTCGGTTTGGCCCTTATCACCCTCACAACTTTTACAGATGCACAATTGAGAGCATCCTGTTGGGCTGTATCACTGCCTGGTACGGCAACTGCACTGCTCGCACCCGCAGGGCTCTCCAGAGGCTGGTTCTGTCTGCCCAACGCCTCACCGGGGGTACACTGCCTGCCCTCCAGGACACCTACAGCACCCGATGTCACAGGAAGGCCTAAAATATCATCAAGGACATCAACCACCCGAGCCACGGCCTGTTCACCCCGCTACCATCCAGAAGGCGAGGCAGTACAGGTGCACCAAAGCTGGTACCGAGAGACTAAAAGAAGCAGTTTATCTCAAGGCTATCAGGCTGTTAAATAGCCATGACTAGCCGGTTACCACCCGGTTGCTGAACCCTGCACCTTATTGCTTGCTGCCCTATATACATAGACATGGAACACTAGTCACTTTAATAATGGAACACTGGTCACTTTAATAATGGAACACTAGTCACTTTAATAATGGAACACTGGTCACTTTAATAATGGAACACTAGTCACTTTAATAATGGAACACTGGTCACTTTAATAATGGAACACTAGTCGCTTTAATAATGGAACACTGGTCACTTTAATAATGGAACACTAGTCACTTTAATAATGGAACACTGGTCACTTTAATAATGGAACACTAGTCACTTTAATAATGGAACACTAGTCACTTTAATAATGGAACACTAGTCACTTTAATAATGGAACACTAGTCACTTTAATAATGGAACACTGGTCACTTTAATAATGGAACACTAGTCACTTTAATAATGGAACACTAGTCACTTTAATAATGGAACACTAGTCACTTTAATAATGTTTACATACAGCTTTACTCATCTCATATGTATATACTGTATTCTATTCTACTGTATTTTAGTCAATCCCACTCCGACATTGCTCATCCCATATGTATATACTGTATTCTATTCTACTGTATTTTAGTCAATGCCACTCCGACATTGCTCATCTCATATGTATATACTGTATTCTATTCTACTGTATTTTAGTCAATGCCACTCCTACATTGCTCATCTCATATGTATATACTGTATTCTATTCTACTGTATTTTAGTCAATCCCACTCCGACATTGCTCATCCCATATGTATATACTGTATTCTATTCTACTGTATTTTAGTCAATCCCACTCCGACATTGCTCATCTAATATGTTTATACTGTATTCTATTCTACTGTATTTTAGTCAATCCCACTCCGACATTGCTCATCTCATATGTATATACTGTATTCTATTCTACTGTATTTTAGTCAATCCCACTCCGACATTGCTCATCCCATATGTATATACTGTATTCTATTCTACTGTATTTTAGTCAATCCCACTCCGACATTGCTCATCCCATATGTATATACTGTATTCTATTCTACTGTATTTTAGTCAATGCCACTCCTACATTGCTCATCTCATATGTATATACTGTATTCTATTCTACTGTATTTTAGTCAATCCCACTCCGACATTGCTCATCTCATATGTATATACTGTATTTTATTCTACTGTATTTTAGTCAATCCCACTCCGACATTGCTCATCCCATATGTATATACTGTATTCTATTCTACTGTATTTTAGTCAATCCCACTCCGACATTGCTCATCTCATATGTATATACTGTATTCTATTCTACTGTATTTTAGTCAATCCCACTGGCATTGCTCATCCCATATGTATATACTGTATTCTATTCTACTGTATTTTAGTCAATCCCACTCCGACATTGCTCATCCCATATGTATATACTGTATTCTATTCTACTGTATTTTAGTCAATCCCACTCCGACATTGCTCATCTCATATGTATATACTGTATTCTATTCTACTGTATTTTAGTCAATCCCACTCCGACATTGCTCATCTCATATGTATATACTGTATTCTATTCTACTGTATTTTAGTCAATCCCACTCCTACATTGCTCATCCTAATATTTATATATTTTTTAACTCCATTCTTTTACTTTAGTTTTGTGTGTATTGTCGTGAATTCTTAAATATTACTGCATTGTTGAAGCTAGGAACACAAGCATTTCACTACACCTGCAATAACATCTGCTAAATATGTGTTTGTGACCAATACAATTTGATTTGATTTGAATGGCTCACAATCCGTCTCAATTGTCTCAAAGCTTCAAAATCCATCTTTAACCCGTCTCCTCCCGTTCAACTACACTGATTTTGGAGTGGATTTAACAGGTGACATCAATAATGGATCATTGGATTCACCTGGTCAGTTTATGTCACGTTTCTAATGTTTTGTGCACTCTGTATATTTACATTTAGATCTGCTTTGCCTTTTAGTCTTTTAGCAGACACGCAACTGACAATTTATTCATCTTAAAGGGGCAGTGCAGTTAATGTGATTTTCTTGTTTTCTTTGTGATATTTACACACTGAGGTTGAAATAACATTCTGAAATTGTGAAAAGGGTAAAGCCCTTTTTGTGTTTTTGCATTTAGCCTGTTCAGGTGAGATGGAACTTTAAGCCCACTTCATGTGTTCTGATTATAATAGACCAATGACTGTTCATCTAGGCTCTAGACCAGGGATGGGTAACTTTTGTAGGCCCGCCGGACTGATTAAAAAAATGAAAAGGGGACTCAATTTGCTGTTGAGAGTTAAAATAATAGAATGCCCCAAGGTGCCATTTCGAAATTGTTGTGCGTCAGCAGTCACTCAATTAGCCTATGTCAGCTATTTTTATTTATTTATTGTTAAGTTAGTCCAGCGGTCAGCTATCTAAACTTGTAGTAAGGATGATCAAATTACGGACCAGGGTGGGGCCCATTGATCATCAGTTGTCATATTAAAAACTGCAAACATTTGCCTCCACCCTATGGCAAAATGAGTAGAATTGCATGAAATAATTTATAAAATGTCACAATCTTCTCTCTGCCCCATGGAAAAGGGGGTGTAGAACTGCAGGAAATTAATTTTAAATGTTTTTTTCTTCTCCTCGCTGTCACAAGGGGGGTTGCAAAAATGTTTTGCTCGCAAGGTGGAGGGTATGGATGTGTGTGTTCAGACCCACAAGCCACTGCGGTCCCTCATGATGAGTTGGCCCCAACCCTCGTCAAAGTTTCCCATCCCTGCTCTAGACCATTATATCAGCCAATCAGGGCTGTGTATGTAAATGTCTTCACATTTGTTTAGTAACATCCACACAATCAGACGTGATAACAAAATATATTTGGGAACACACGGTGATGATTAAAACAAACTTTTACAAAGACAGTATGAGGGCTTTAAGGTAGCTAGGTACAACAACCACATCTCACAGTCATTTCTTCAATAAAGCAGCTACCAGCAAAAGTCAGTGCTCGTATGGAAAGGCAAGTGTTAATGCAAGAAAGGTAAGGACTGATTTCTGTATGCTACCGACAAGACACACACACACACACACACACAATAACTTATATCCAGCTTTTTTATTTAACCTTTATTTATTAACTAGGCAAGTCAGTTAAGCACAAATTCTTATTTACAATGTGCCGCCCTATGGGACTCCCAATCACGGCCGGTTGTGATACAGCCTGGAATCAAACCAGGGTCTGTAGTGACGCCTCTAGCACTGAGATGCAGTACCTTAGACCACTGCGCCACTCGGGAGCCAGGAAACCTGATTAAAAGAGTCAAGGGTGTGTGGGGTAGAGTGGAGGAGAGAGGGGAGTTTGATTTTGAGACTGTGGAAGAAAAGGAATGGGAGGAAAGTAGGGAAGGAGGTGCAGCTATGTCCTGTTCCTCCCCCCGAATGACAGGCTGAGCCAAGAAATGATGCTGCAGCTGTGCTTAAGGGGCCTCCCTCTCTCGCTCCCTCTTTCTGTCGGTACTCTGTCTCGCTGTCAGTCTGTGTGTGTTGGTCCCTCTTCTTCTTTTTTTCTACGTCGGTTGTTCTGACTCAGTTTCCCAGAGCCAAGGGGAGGAGAAAGGAAAGGGAGGGGGAAGAGGGCTGCAGGGAGAAGGGGAGAAGAAGTGGAAGGCCCTGCCTCAGACTGAATCCTTTGCTGAATCCAATCTTACTATCATTCCCTATCTGTCTCTCTTGGTCTCCCTCTTACTTTCCTTATGTGAAGAGGCTGAATATGTTCGTTTGTCAGTGTGTGTGTGTTGTGTTGTGTATATGCACGTCTCTTATGTCTTCTCAGTTCTACAGCTCTACAGTCTTTTCTTATGGATTTGTGAATTTACACATTCCACTCTTTTCTTTCTCTCCCTCTTTTGCATTTTTATGCCTGTGTTATTTGACCTTTCTGTCTAACTCGACCACTGTTTCACACATACAATTTGTATGCTTACGTATTTTGTCTCGTACTACTCACATGCTCTCACGCACACTGCACTCTCTCTTCCATGCTCACACACTGGTCACTTTCATAATGTTCACATACTGTTTTTCCCACTTCATATGTATATACTGCATTCTAGTCGAGGCTCATCCTATACCGCTGTACACACCCTTCTATTCATTTTGGTATTTGGTATTTGATTACTATCCCCATTAGCTGTTGCAAAAGCAGCAGCTACTCTTCCTGGGGTCCAAACAGAACATGAAACATGACATAACACAGAACATTAATAGACAAGAACAGCTCCAGGACAGCACTACATATGTTTTTCTGTTAAAAGGCACACGTAGCCTACATATCAATACATACACAAACTATCTAGGTCCAATAGGGGAGAGGCGCTGTTCCGTGAGGTGTTGCTTTATCTGTTTTTTGAAAGCAGGTTAGCTGTTTATTTGAGCAATATGAGATGGAGGTTTCATGCAATAAGGGCTCTATATAATACTGTACGCTTCCTTGAATTTGTTCTGGATTTGGGAACTGTGAATAGACCCCAGGTGGCATGTCTGGTGGGGTAAGTATGTGTGTGTCAGAGCTGTGTGTAAGTTGACTATGCAAACAATTTGGGATTTTCAACACATTCATGTTTCTTATAAATAGGAAGAAGTGACGCAGTCAGTCCATCCTCAACTGTTACCCAAGAGAGACTGGCACGCACAGGATTCATATACTGTCCATACTGTCTATTCACACCATTATATACTATTTCTTCAGAAGGTATTCAAAACCTTAATTAACCCTTGACTTATTCCACATTCTGTTATTAAAGCCTGAATTCAAAATGGATGAAAAAAAATATCACAAAAAAGCCCATGATGGCAGTGAAATCATGTTTTTAGACATTTTTGCACATTTATTGAAAATGAATGAAACTAAATGAATTATAAAAATATCTCATTTACATAAGTATTCACACCCCTGAGTCAATACTTTGTATAATCACTTTTGGCAGTGATTACAGCTGTGTGTCTTTCTGGGTAAGTCTCTAAGAGCTTTCCACACCTGGATTGTGCAACATTTGCCCATTAATCTTTTCAAAATGTTTCAAGCTCTATCAAATTGATTGTTGAGGATTGCTAAACAACCATTCTCAAATACACTGAACAGAAATATAAATGCAATGTAAAGTGTTGGTCCCATGTTTCATGAGCTGAAATAAAAGATCCCAGAAAATGTCATACGCACAAAAAGCTTATTTCTTTGAAATGTTGTGCCCACATTTGTTTACATCCCTGTTAGTGAGCATTTCAGGTGTGGCATGTCAAGAAGTTGATTAAACAGCATGATCATTACACAGGTGCACCTTGTGCTGGGGACAATAAAAGGCCACTCTAAAATGTGCAGTTTTGTCACACAACACAATGCCACAGATGTCTCAAGTTTTGAGGGAGGGTGCAATTGGCATGTTGACTGCAGGAATGTCCACCAGAGCTGTTCCCTACCATAAGCCGCCTTGGTCATTTTAGAGAATTTGGCAGTACGTCCAACCAGCCTCACAAACACAGACCATGTGTATGGCGTCAATGTCCCATTGTGGCGGTGGCGTTATGGCATTTTATTGATGCCTATTTGAATTCACAGTGATACTGTGATACCGTGATGAGATTGTTGTGCCATTCATCCGCTACCATCACCTTATGTCTCAGCATGATAATGCATGGCCCCATGTCACAAGGAGCTGTACACATTTCCTGGATGCTGAAAATGTCCCAGTTCTTCCATGGCTTGCATACTCACCAGTCAAGTCACCATTGAGCATGTTTGGGATGCTCTGGATCGATGTGTACGACTGCGTGTTCCATCCAGTTCCCGCCAACATCCAGCAACTTCGCACAGCCATTGAAGAGGAGTGGGGCAACATTACACAGGCAACAGTCAACAGCCTGATCAACTCTATTCAAAAGAGATGTCACGCTGCATGAGGCTAATGATGGTTACACCAGATACTGACTGGTTTTCTGATCCACACCCATACCTTTTTTTAAAGGTATCTGTGACCAACAGATATGCAGATATTTCACAGACATGTGAAATACATACACTAGGGCCTAATTAATTAATTTAAATTGACTGATTTCTTTATATGAACTGTAACTCAGTCAAATCTTTAAAATTGTTGCATGTTGCGTTTTTTGTTCAGTATAGACTAAACTGTAACTCGGCCACTCAGGAACATTCACTGTTTTCTTGGTAAGCAATTCCAGCACAGATGTTGCCTTGTGTTTTAGGTTTTAGGTTGTCCTGCTGAAAGGTGGATTCATCTCCCAGTGTCTGGTGGAAAGCAGACTGATCGAGGATTTCCTTTAGGATTTTGCCTGTGCTTAGCTCCATTCCGTTTCTTTTCATCCTGAAAAACTCTAGTCCTTAACGATTACAAGCATACCCATAACATGATGCAGCCACCACTATACTTGAAAATGTGGAGAGTGGTAATCAATAATCGCTTATATTGGATTTTCCCCAAACATAACAGTTTGTTCAGGACAAAAAGTGAATTTCTTAGCAACATTTTTTGCAGTATTACTTTGGTGCATTTTGGCAATCAGGATGCATGTTTTGGAATATTTATATTCTGTACAAGCTTCCTTTTCACTCTGTAAATTAGGTTAGTATTGTGTTGTAACTACTATGTTGCTGATGCATCCTTAGTTTTCTCCTATCACAGCCGTTAAACTCTGTGAAATAAATGGTGTGTTTTATTGTGCAAATTTTTTTTTACAATCTTGGTCTCATCGCTGCAACTCCCCAATGAGTTGTGCTGCTTCTTAACACACTGCTCACTTAACCCAGAAACCAGCCTCCCCAATGTGTCAAAGGAAACACATTCAAATGACACTTGCAGTCACCCAGCCTGCCACAAGGAGTCACTAGAGTGCAATGAGCCAAGGAAAGCCCCGTGGCCAAACTCTCCCCTAACCCCTCCCCTGCCCATCGTCCTATGGGGCTCCCGGTAACAGGATCGAAACCCCAGGCTGTAGTGGCGCCACTCAGGAGGCTCAACTCTGTAACCGTTTTAAAATCGCCATTGACCTCATGGTGAAATCCCTGAGCGGTTTCCTTCCTCTCCGGCAACTGGGTTAGGAAGGACGGCTATGTCTTGGTTGTGACTGGGTGTATTGATACAACATCCATTAGGCAGGTTACCTTAGTGTTCTTGGTTACAGGGTGTAATTATTACAAGTGTAATTAATAACTTCACCATGATCTAAGAGATATTCAATGTCTTCTTTTTTGTTGTTGTTGACCCATCTAGCAATAGGTGCCCTTCTTTGCAAGGCATTGGAAAACCTCGCTGGTCTTTGTGGTTTAATCTGTGTTTGAAATCCCCTGGCCAACAGAGGGACCTTACAACTCATTGTATGTGTGGGGTACAGAGATGAGGTAGTCATTCAAAAATCATGTTAGACTATTGCACACAGAGTGAGTCCATATAACTTATGTGACTTGTTAAGCACATTTTATTTAGGGTTGCCATAACAAAGGGTTTGAATAGTTATAGACTCAAGACATTTCAGCTTTTCACTTTTTACTAATTTGTAAAAATTTGAAAACCTAATTCCACTTAGTATACACATTTTGTAATGTCATTCTGAAGGCATGTATGTTTATATTCTGGACTCTGACATTGCTCGTTCTGATATTTCGTAATTTCAATCCTAAATTGTTTGGATTTGTGTATCTTTAGTGTATTTTCTTGTTTTTTAGTATTTAAATGTTTTCTTTATTTTATTTGCAGGAGGATCACCTCAGTGGCGCAGCGGTCTAAGGCTCAGTGCTAGAGGTGTCAATACAGTCCCTGGTTCGATTCCAGGCTGTATCACATCTGGCCGTGATTGGGAGTCCCATAGGGCGGTGCACAATTGGCCCAGCGTCGTCCAGGTTTGGCTGGGGTAGGCCGTCATTGTAAATAGAATTTGTTCTTAAACTGACTTGACTAGTTAAGTTAAAATAATATTGCAGATAGATTGCAACTTCCATCAATCTAATTGTCTGCATCACTTCCAATCCCCCATATGTTTTTTTGCAAATATATATTTATTTATTTATTGTATTTTCTTTCCAAATATATTTTCCTTTGTTACCCTCCAACCCTACCACCCCTCCCCTTTTATGTTTATGTTCGGACTCTGACATTTCTTATTTTCATTAATTCAATCTGCGGGATTTGTGTTTATTGTGTTGTATTGTTAGGTATTACTGTTGGAGCTAGCAACATAAGCATTTCGCTGCACCTGTGATGACATCTGCAAAATATGTGTACACAACCAATAAAATTTGATTTGACACGCACATATAGACACACACGCTCTTATACAGTCTCAGCCTCTCTCTGGGAGGTTGTGTGTAGTGTACTAAGCTCACATGAGTCATTTCCTTCCCCACATGCTGTTGTGAATCACTCTTTCCCCCAAGGGACCCTTGCTCGACCCCATCCCTTTCTTCCTCCCCCTCTCTCCTTCTCCCTTCCCCCTGGAAAGTCTGGTGTAGTGTCTCTCTCTTGTGTGCATGGGGGAGTGAATGGGGGAGCTGTGGAGGAAGTGTCCAGACACTACCACTACATCCATTAATTCATTTATTTATTCATTCATTCAAGGGCCTCTCTCTCTCTCCCCATCTCTCTTTCTTCTCTTAGGGCAAATATAAGGACATGCACACGCACATACACACAAGGTAATTCACTCTCCTCACTGGCACCCCAAAAGGTATGAGATAGACAGTGGGACAACTGTTGACCTGCCTACCATAAGGTCATAATATCTAATATCTTCCATTAAACTCTTATTATTTTATTTCTCTCTCTTTCCAGATGAAAATGGGTCCATATGCTGAGCACTCCAATCAGCTGTGGAACATCAACTGTTCCAAAACCAAATTTTGGGGAGGTAGCGTAGCCTAGTGGTTAGATTGTTGGACTAGTAACCAGAAAGGTTGCAAGATCGAATCCCTGAGCTGACAAGGTACATAAGTCTGTCGTTCTGAACAAGGCAGTTAACCCACTGTTCCTAGGCCGTCACTGTTCCAAAGTCAACCAGAGCCTGATCTGAATGTACAAGGCAGAGCTAAGACTACACACACCCACAGAGTGAAAGCACTCTTAAGGTGCACTTTGTAAGATGATGACATTTTAACATGGAAGCTAAATAACTTCTATGCTCGCTCCGAGGCAAGCAACACTGAAGCATACATGAGAGCATCAGCTGTTCCGGATGACTGTGTGATCATGCTCTCCATAGCCGATGTGAGTAAGACCTTTAAACAGGTCAACATTCATACGGATTACCAGGACGTGAACTCCAACCACGTGCTGACCTAACAAGTGTATTCACTGACATTTTCAACCTGTCCCTGACCTAACAAGTGTATTCACTGACATTTTCAACCTGTCTCTGACTGAGAATTTAATATCAACATGTTTCAAGCAGACCACCATAGTCCCTGTAACCAAGAACACTAAGGTAACCTGCCTAAATGACTCCCGACCCGTAGCACTCATGTCTGTAGCCATGAAGTGCTTTGAAAGTGTGTTCATGGCTCACATCAACACCATCATCCCAGAAACCCTAGACCAACTACAATTTGCATACCGCCCCAACAGATCAACACCTCCCTCTGCAACTGGATCCTGGACTTCCTGAAGGGCCGTCCCCAGGTGGTAAGAGTAGGTAACAACACATCTGACTTGCTGATCCTCAACATGGGGGCCCTCAGGGGTTCGTGCTCAGTCCCCTCCTGTACTCCCTGTTCACCCATGACTGCATGACTCCAACACCATCATTAAGTTTGCCGACGACATAACAGTGGTAGGTCTGATCACCGACAACAACGAGACAGCATATAGGGAGGAGGTCAGAGACCTGGCCGTGTGGTGCCAGGTTAACAACCTCTCCCTCAACAAGATCAAGATAAAGGAGATGATTGTTACTACAGGAAAAGGAGGACCGAGCACGCTCCCATTCTCATCGACAGGGCTGTAGTGGAGCAGGTTGAGAGCTTCAAGCTCCTTAGTGTCCACGTCACCAACAAACTATCACGTTCCAAACACACCTAGACAGTTGTGAAGAGGGCACAACAAAACCTATTCCCTCTCAGGAGACTGAAAATATTTGGCGTGGGTCCTCAGATCCTCAAAAAGTTCAACAGCTGCACCATCGAGAGCATCATGACTGATTGCATCACTGCTTGGGATGGCAACTGCTCGGCCTCTGACCGAAGGCACTACAGAGGGTAGTGCGTACTGCCCAGTACATCACTGGGGCCAAGCGTCCTGCCATCCAGGGCCTCTATACCAGGCAGTGTCAGAGGAAAACCTAAAAATGGTCAAAGACTCCAGCCACCCTAAGCATAGACTGTTCTCTCTGCTACCACACGGCAAGCGCTACCGGAGCGCCAAGTCTAGGTTAAAAACTTCTTGCTCCTACTTGAGATGCAGATGTCTCAAGTAGACACCTGGAAATGCAAATGCGCTACGCTAAATGCTAAATGTACTCGTTAAAACTCAAACGTTCATCAAAATGCACATGCAGGGTATTGAAATAAAGCTACACTCGTTGTGAACCTAGCCAACAAGTCAGATTTTTAAAATGCTTTTCGGTGAAAGCATGAGAAGCTATTATCTGATAGCATGCAACACCTCAAAATGCCTGAATGCGACGTAAACAAAGATTTAGCTTATCCGGCGCTACACAAAACGCAGAAATAAAATATAAAACATTCATTACCTTTGACGAGCTTCTTTCTTGGCACTCCTATATGCCTCATAAACATCACTATTGGGTCTTTTTTTCGTTTAAATCGGTCCATATATACCCAAAATAGCTTTCTATGGAAGCTGTGTCATTCAGAAAAAAACATTGTTTTTAAACGCTGCGTCATTTTTTAAAATTAAAAAAGTCGACGATAAACTTTCACAAAACACTTCGAAATACTTTTGTAATCCAACTTTAGGTATTAGTAAACGTTTATAATCTATCAAAATGATTACAGGGCGATGTATATTCAATAGCTCCTCGTCTTCAAATCAATGGCTGCCAATGTGTACATTCAAAACATCCTGGTGGAGACCGGAAGAAATTGAATCCAGTTAGTTGGATTTACCAAGAAAAAAGTCCCTGGAAAATGACGACAATGGCGACATCGTGTGGAATCTGTAGGAATTGCATGCAGAATAATTAATTTTGTGCCCTTTTAACAACCCATGAAAGTGACGCATTGAAATTATTTTTAGCTTTCAGAGAGCAGTTTTTCTTGCGTTTTTCGATGAAACACACGATCTGTTATAGTCACAGCCGTGATTTAACCAGTTTTAGAAACTTCAGAGTGTTTTCTATCCACACATACTAATCATATGCATATACTATATTCCTGGCATGAGTAGCAGGACGCTGAAAAGTTGCGCGATTTTTAACAGAATGTTCGAAAAAGGAAGGGGTAGACTTAACAGGTTATTAAAAAAGCTTCATAACAGATTCTACGCTCAAGCCATAAGACTCCTGAATAGCTAGTCAAATGGCTACCCAGACTATTTTAATTCCTCTCCCCCTCTTTTACGCTGCTACTACTCTCTGGTTATTATCTATGCATAGTCACTTTAACTCTACCTACATGTACATATTACCTCAATTACCTTGACTAACCGGTGCCCCTGCACATTGACTCTGTACTGGTACCCACTGTATATAGCCTCGCTATTGTGATGTTACTGCTGCTCTAACTATTTGGTATTATTTTTTATTTGTTTAAACTTATCTATTTTTTACTTAACACTTATTTTTCTTAAAACTGCACTGGTGTTTAAGGGCTTGTAAGTAAGCATTTCACTGTAAGGTTCAAACCTGTTGTACTCGGCGCATGTGACAAATGAGAATTGATTTGATTTGAACACCAATTGATTTCTATGATACAGCATCAAATAGTAACATTCCATGAGAGATACTTTACTTTCCCAAAAAATATTTTTATAAGATTTAACATTTTATTAGAATCTCTTTTAGCCTTAGGGCTAGTCTTCCATGACCCACTCTAGTCATTCAAGACATTTTGTGTATTCAACTCTTAAAACAACTATTTGGCAGGTTTTTGTAACTTTCTGGCAAAGAGTTCCAGGACTTCACTTCCATGAAACTAAAAGCTCTTTGCCCAAGTCAAATTTGGGCTTTGGTGGTCTATAGGTGGCCTTGGTTCTGTTCCGTGTGTTACGAGAGTGTCTTTAACCATATCCAGTTTATCATATATAGCGGTTGGTCTTTCAGAGTGGTGAATTTGAATCAATAGGATTAGCATATTCTTTTCTATATAATTTCCTTGACTGTCGGCCATTTGAGTTTATTATGTAATTCTATGGAGGACCTCTCGTAACCACATTATAGAACCATTCTGGCTGCCTTATTTTGTGCTATCTGCAGTCTCGTTAGGTCACCAACACTTGCATTATTCCAGACGACAGAGCAGTAGTTAATTTGACTATGGATGAGAGCTTGTTAAATTTGTTTTAGGATTTGCTCTGGCATATCCTTCTGAGCGTACAGGAGGTGCCGATGATTTTGTTGCAAAGCTGTGAAATGTGTGATGACCAAGAGAGACTGTTGTCTAGCAGCACAGCTGCGTCTCTGAAACCTGTTCTATGGGTGTCCTGCCAACTGTCAGCTGTAAGGAGGGTAGTTTCTTCCCTCTCCTCTTTGTACATATTAGCATTGCCATGGTTTCTTTTTGTATTTAGCACTAATTTGTTTGGGTTATCCAATTTGAAATATTTCATGTCAGATTCAAGAGCCTCTTTAAGCTGCCCTGCAGAATTGCCTGTTACATAGACAGTGGTTTCATCAGCAAACATTGTTGCCATAACATCGGAGCGCACCAGAGGGAGATCATCTGTACAAGTACATAGGACATCTTAGACAGCTGCCGTGTGGCACACCACAGTATACAGAATAAGGTTCAGAATGGGCACCATTTATAAATGTATATTGTTTTCTGTTGACAAGATAGGACCGTAACCATCATATGAGGTGTTATCAAATCCATAGTGACACAATTTCATCAAGGTGATGTCACATGTCACATTTCAAATGTGATGTCTTCACTATTATTCTACAACGTAGAAAATTGTAAAAATAAAGGAAACCCCTGGAATAAGTAGATGTGTCCAAACATTTGACTGGTACTGTAGATTTGAATCATGTCCTATCTTGTGGTGCTATTATAAATACTAATTTGTTATGAAGAGAGAAGGCTAATGATTCTATTGACAAGTCAGAGAGAGGCAGTCAAGGGTTAAACGAGAGAGGAACTGAGAGTGCGGAACTGTGTGTGTGCAGCGCTGGCCCCACCCCCTTCTCCTGCCTGATCCCACATCCTGTGTTTTTGAGAGCGGGCCTGCAAGTCCTCCCAGAGCTGAGGGGCCAAGCTGTCTGGTAACTCTCTCCCCCCTCCTCCATCCACCCCCTCTCTCTCTATCTGTCCCAGGCTGGAGCAGCCATCAGCGGCTCGCATTCCACTCTCCCTCCCCTGGCCCCACATAGGGAATCTCTTCACCTCTGCCAGGGCTCAACAATAAAACATGAAACTCCTAGAAAATATGTTCTGTTCAAAAGTTTATCCTGACACTGGCGTGGGTGTTTTTTTGGTGTGTTAATTTACAGACTTAATAAAGTCTGATTGAACAAATACTTACTTTAGATACCTCTGTTACTGGGTACCAGTGTACTATCTCACGATGCCTGTTGTATGAACCACAAAGAAACCAAAATAGTTTTTTATTGTGTATTGTTATGTCATTACCATGTAATACCTTGTAATATTGAAGTAAATACCAGGTAAATACTGTAAAATAAAGTGTTACCCAAGGTTGTGCACCAATCATTTTGACTCTACACATCTAAATATTTTGTGAATTTTGTGGAAAAAGTCCCACCTAGCCAATTGCTGTGGATTCACGTCGTTTATTAATTTGAGCCACCTAACTTCCAGAAATAAGTCATTTCCAACGGAAGGAGGCACAAGGAGACATTGAATGATTTGACTCTTGGCCACTACAGATGTTGTGTATACAAATAAAGTCACACACTATATATGCTCCCAACAATCTAATGGGTAAACCAATGTTTCAGCACACAGTGTGTTTTCTGAAGTGTTAAATAGAAATGTTGTGACCAGTGTCGAGACAGTTTAAACTTCATGCTAATTATCAGTGACGTGACTTTGCATTACGACTTTGTGCTAGCAATAAGCTGACAAACTCTCGCTAGCGAGCTTTGACACCTTGCTAAATAGACAACCAACCAACTTGCTGTTCGGAAGTAACGTCAATGAGGGGAGATGTTGGCAATGTCTTACAAAGTAGTAAGCAGAAGCCATGTTAATCATCTGTTAGAGGGCAGGGTGTAGTTACCATATTGCTGATACTCACCCAACTGTTTCAGATCAACAATAACTAGGGGCTAGTGATCCATTTGGAACTGGGCAATGCAATCACTTCAAAAGTCCTCTAAGAGTGTGAACGACTGGCCAGGTGAAAGCGATATCCATATATTTGTTTTCAATGGCAATCACACGATTGTAGAAACGGGATTTGAGCTCAAAAAGGACTCGAAAAACTCATTGTATTTATCAAAGTTTCATATGCCAATGATCTGAGTGTGAAGTTGGCTGGTTAATAAATCTGCACAAGACTCCAAATGCAAGAGCACAATTTCACACCAACATTTAAAGAGTAGAGCGTTGACAGGAGAAATACTGTTT
This sequence comes from Oncorhynchus clarkii lewisi, assembly GCF_045791955.1. Classification (NCBI taxonomy): domain Eukaryota; kingdom Metazoa; phylum Chordata; class Actinopteri; order Salmoniformes; family Salmonidae; genus Oncorhynchus; species Oncorhynchus clarkii. The sequence continues at coordinate 2,275,714 of NC_092175.1, forward strand.
TTTTGCCTACCACATGGTTAGCCTACCGATCAAGTACACTATACACACTCGGTTATTATTTACTGCTAAAGAGAGCACCTTAGCTAGTGCAAATAAAATGTAGTAAGAGTAATTTGAAGATTTGAATGTATTTTGGTCATGCATCGCACACCTTTGTGGGAATAGACATGAAAGTAAAAATAGCGCTTTGCGTAATGCAGAATTGCTAATCAAATGAGATCGATATGTGCGCTTGCACATCTATCGACTGAAGTATCGATCTGCAAGTAAAAAGATAAACTCAAGTCTCGCAAACAATCGAAACTAAAACAACAATTGATCCAACGCACTACAAATGTAGTCTGAAAAACTTCCCACTTCAATGCCTTTGAGACATCCAACCCATTGAGAGTATATATATAAATATCTCGTTGGGTGTAAAGGTGTCTAGGTAGCTACACGAAAGGCAGATACAATACTCAATGTTTAGACATTGTAAATACGACCAAATTGTAACAGTCCGAGGTAATTGAGCTGTGGACGGCAGCTGTGGAGGAGATGAAAGGTGAGCTGATAACGACCAATGCTAGCAACCCTGTGGTATCTCTAGTCGCTAAAGCCATACTTGTTCATGCTAACACTAGTCTCCCCTTGTGTTATCTTACCTAGACCAAACCATAGAATGGTTAATGGTTCTGAATGGCCTACAGTCCATAGCTATTGCTTCAGCTGGTATGGATAACCAAAACCGGGCTAGAATAAAGAGCAGACTGTACCACTTGCTCTCTGTTCTCATGATGTATTTCTCCCTCTCCTCATCTCTCTTGAGGCTCCATCTCCCTCTTTCTTTTTAATCCCCCATGTTTATTTTTCTTATTTATTTCATCTTCTTTTTATCTCTATTAATTATAGTAACCCACCTCCTTTCTTTCTCCTCATCTCATTCTTGGAGAAGTTCCCTGTCATTCAGCACTTTAAGTTTGGCAGTCTCCTCTCAATCCAACCCGTGAAGCCCTGACGGCCATGGAAGGAAACCCTGTGTGTGACAGAGAGGCCAAATTCCCAACAATCCTTGTGGAGGAATGTTCCACCCTTACACAGCCCCCCCCCCCCCAATTCATCCCCAATGTTAGCACACACACCAACCCCAAAGCTGCCTTTAGATAAGAAATTCCCTGGCCAAATTGCTAATGATGCCAAAACAATAATCAGTGACTCAATTTGGTTTTGTTCTCTCCCCTGAAGTTTGAAGCATCCAGAAACTATTTGTTTGTGCGTGTTCATGTGCGTACATTACGGAAAGCTGTCAGTCATACTCAATGCAATACTGAAAGTGTGTGCACCTTTACCAGTGTGTCTATTTATTTCTGTAATTGTAAAAATGCTGATCGGGTAGTGTTCATTAGCCTCCAGATGGATAAAAAAAACTGACTGAAAGAGGGAGGAACTACCTGGACTCAAAAGAATAAGAAACGCTCATTTTCATTTTCCGTTGTGTAATATTTGTTTTACGTTTTCCATTGCATGCCCTAATGAACACGACCCTGATCTACAGGGATAGGTGAGCCTTGTGTCACGATGTGCGCAACTGGTTGAAGGTAAGTCAGGTGCAGGAGAGCAGAGGTGGATGATAACAGGCGCACTTTATTCATGCCCAAGGAAAACAGCCATAATTCCCAAAGTACACCAACGATACAATAAAGAAAACACACGGGGCAAACACATACCAGACGCAAACCAGCCTGATGCGAACCACACGTAACAAAACAAACAATTCCACACACAGACATGGGGGGAACAGAGGGTAATAAACATTTAGTCAGATGAGGGAATGTGAACCAGGTGTGCGGAAAACCAAGACAAAACAAATTGAAAATTGCGCTTTGCTATGAGTGGCCTAATGCATAGCTCTTACCCCCTCCTCTCTGTATCAAAGACTCAAGGTCCCAGTATGGGGTATGATATAAATATGATTTGCATGTGTTTCTCTGCATTGGATGATTTGAGACACTAATTCTTCCGCAATTCTAAGATTGTTTTGTTTTTGGTTTGAGTGTCCACTGATGTGTTGGACAATTGTTTTCAGTTTGGTCGCATAATGTGCCAATGTCATTATTGCTTGTACGATTATCTAAGAAAAAACAGGTTTTTGTAAATTTTTTGCAAATGTATTATTTATTTATTTACTTATTTACATAAGTATTCAGACTCTGCCATGAGACACTAAATTTAGCTCAGGTGCATCCTGTTTCAATTGATCATGCCCAAAATATTTCTACAACTTGATTGGAGTTCACCTGTGGTAAATTCAATTGATTGGACATGATTTGGAAAGGCACACATATGTCTTTATAAGGTCCCACAGTTGACAGTGCATGTCAGAGCAAAAATCAAGCCATGAGGTCAAAGGAATTGTCCATAGAGCTCCGAAACAGGATTGTGTCAAGGCACAGATCTGGGTAAGGGTACCAAAAAATGTCTTCAGCATTGAAGGTACCCGAGAACACAGTGGCCTCCATCATTCATGAATGGAAGAGGTTTGGAACCACCAAGACTCTTCCTAGAGCTGGCCACCCAGATAAACTGAGCAATCAGGGGGAGAAGGGTCTTGGTCAGAGAGGTGACCAATAATCTAAACGAACCCAATAATCTGATCCAGAGTCCCTCTGTGGAGATGGGAGAACCACCTAGGACAACAATCTCTTCATCACTCCACCAATCAGGCCTTTATGGTAGAGTGGTCAGACGGAAACCACTCCTCAGTAAAAGGCATATGAGAGCCCACTTGGAGTTTGCCAAAAGGCACCTAAAGGGTTCAGGTCACGAGAAACAAGATTCTCTGGTCTGATGAAACCAAGATTAAACTCTTTGGCATGAATGCCAAGCGTCACATCTGGAGGAAACCTGGGACCATCCCTATAGTGAAGCATGGTTGTGGCAGAATCATGCTGTGGGGGTGTTTTCAGTGTGGTGCCAGGACAACAACCTCTCCCTCAACGTGAGCAAGACAAAGGAGATGATCGTGGACTACAGGAAAAGGATGGCCGAACATGCCCCCATTCACATCAACGGGGCTATAGTGGAGAGGGTCGAGTTTCAAGTTCCTTGGTGTTCACATCACCAACAAACTATCATGTTCCAAACACACCAAGAAAGTTGTGAAGAGGGCACGACAATGCCTTTTTCCCCTCAGGAAGCTGAAAGATTTGACATGGGTAACACAGATCCTCAAAAAGTTCTATAGCTGCACCATCAAGAGCATCCCGACCGGTTGCATCACAGCCTTGTATGGCAACTGCTCGGGATCCAACCGCTACAGTGAGTAGGTCGTACAGCCCTGTACATCACTGGGGCCAAGCTTCCTGCCATCCAGGACCTATTTGCAAGGCGGTGTCAGAGGAATGTCCAAAAAATTGTCAAAGACTCCTGTAACCCAAGTCGACTGTTTTCTCTGCTGGTAGCTCATTTGTACAGTTGCAAACAGTACAGGAGAGCAAAGTCTAGGTCCAAATGGCTTCTTAACATCTTCTTCCCCCAAGAGTGCTGAACAATTAATAAAATAGCCATCCAGACTATTTACATTTGTTTTTACACTACTGCTACTACTTAATTCACCCCTACATACAAGTTCAAATTACCTCGACTAACCTGTACCCCCGCACATTGACTCAGTACCGGTACCCCCTGGATATAGCCTCATTATTGTTATGTTATTTTATTGTGTTACTTTTTATTTTATTTTTTACATTAGTTTATTTAGTAAATATTTTCTTCACTCTATTTCTTGAGCTGCATTGTTGGTTTGTAAGTAAGCATTTCCCAGTAAGGTCTTATTTGGTGCATGTACAAATCAAATTTGATTTGATTTTGATACAGCCAGGCTACACCAAGGATATATATAGGCCTACAGATAGGTCCAGCCAGTTATTCCTAAGTTTATAGTTAAATGTAAACATTCAACATTAATTCACTCTCTCTTTTTCCAACCTCTGCAGCTAATCGGAATTCTCCATGCAAATTCGTTCTCAATTTTTGCCTCACCACTGTCGGGGTGTGCACAGAAAAGAGTGGCCCCTGAAATTTGTGCGGCTTGCTGCTGACTAATTAAAGCGAGGAGGCTGAGCAGAGCGGTCGGCATAACCTTATATTCACCCCTACTTATTATAAATGCATGGAGCAACTGCTGTGCTGTGATCATCAACGCAGACAACACCAGTAAGGATGGGGAGGGTGGAGGGGTTTTAGACCATGCACTAGGGTAAAACGGCCTTCTGTCAGCGTAACGTTAAGTTCACACAGCTGGCCTGACCAAGTGATCTAATGGCCTGATCATGTGACCTGCCAAGAGACAAAGATTTGTTTATCTCAACTTCTTCCTAGCACAGCTGTACATGCTAGCTAGCCATTATAACATAAATCTTAAATGTTTAATTTGCGTATATACCAGCTAGGTGCCTTATTTTATTGTTGTGGTGTTTTGCTGTTCAACTGGCACAAAAATGTTTTTACAAAGTTAACTGGACGAACCTTCACCTACCTTCACCTACCTAATGGCAACCAGAGAGATAAAGGACAATATCTGTGATCGCACTATTGCCAAAAATACTTATTTAAATATGCATTCGCTGTGTGTGAAATTTGGTGTCTCTATCATAAAGTCCACAATTTGTTCACGTAGCTGCTGGAATGTGGTCAAAATAACCTCAACATGACCCCTACTAAGGTCTTAAGAGTACTTTACTATCCAAATGATTGTCTATATTATCTGTGGGGTTCATTTAGTGGGTAGATAACATTACAAAGTCATTTTGATAATAATTTTACCCTATTTTCTTCCAGAAGGGAATCCGGATGGCAGCCATTTTATTCAAATGGCCGCCCTGGTTGACTGACAGGCTTCCCAGACTGCCTCCGATCTTTAAAATGTTCCTTAAAGTATCTAGTAGTAGTGTACCAAGTTTCATACTTGTACCATAAAATGGAAAATAATTTAATCTCTCAACTGGACTAATGAGGATCCAAATAAACAAATAAATTATAAATTGTGTCATTGTAACGTGAAACCACATTATCTGACAGCACCAATCTTTAGAATTATATCTGAGATAGATGCTATTCCTTTGGAATCCACGCGGAGGAGCTCGCTCTACACCACTAGACAAACCCTAATTTGTTACAGTAGGAGAAGAACGCTCTCATTTTAAAGGTTTATTATATACAATTATTTTCCATCATCGCTTTCTGGAGATGAAACCCGTCCATAGCGACCTAATAATCCAAATTATAAAAAGCACAATCAAATGCCCATTACCCGTTATTCTAAAATATCTATATTAACTGTAACCTATAGACTATATAAAAAAATTGTAGATCTTCCATTATTTGTCGTAGTTTCGTCCAATCATGCTAAATAATAGTCTAATCTAAGAAAACCGACGCGCAGAGTTAGTTAAGCTTTCTATTTACGACCTACCTATACCAAATGAATATGCCCAAAGGCTAATGGCAAACAGTGCCAGCAACGGAGACTTGAAAGAGTAGGTTAGGCTAAACCATAGCTGCGTTGACGTGTTGGACGTACTGCGGTGTGTTAAATTGAGCGGAGTCGAGAGGTTTCTGGTTGGAATAAAAACGAGGGCGACGGGAGGAGGGGTGGGAAGCGGGGTGGATGACTGTTGGGGGAGGGGTGGGGTGGGGTGGGGAGGGGTGGCGAGAGGGGAGAAGCAGAGAAGCCGAGGTCAGCCCGAGGTGCCGCTACAAAGGCTTTCTAATACCTTCATTCATTGATTTCGAAGAACACCACCAAGTGGCATATAGCAGAGATAACACGACTGCAAGTTTGGGCAAAATGTCGGGCCAAAAATGTGCACGCGCAGTCCCAGTCAGCTAGAGCGTGCACTAACTAACCAACACAGACAGTCCTATGTGAGTTTGGGACTAGAAATTAGCCACTGCCTTTTCAAGTAAACCAGTTTAAAAAACACTCTCTATTAGATCTTAAATAGCCTTCAATGTTCTTACAGCATTGCACTCCACATGGTTGTAACAACCAAGTTGTAACGTTGTAACAACTCATAGCAGGCTACTTACTTTTTATATATATTTATTTTACATTTAAACGAGGATGCCCCATCAATAACAGTAATGCTGTAAATAATAGTCCAAAAATGTCTAGCTATACAAAAGTGTTGGCTAAACTATGAGTTTCTTGGAATTAAATTTAGTATCCCAAAATACACTATATATTTCATGGATACCTTTGTGTTGATAACAAGGTCTTCCTGGTCTACAATGATGTGAGAAGATAATGTGGTGTAGGCCTATGCAACATATCAGTGAATGAAGGATTCATTCTTCTTTTGTAACACTGGTTACCAAATAGGCCTACCTCTCTCCCTTATAGGAAATAACATTTGACCAGCATGTGCCATTCAAACAATAAATCAAGGAGAGTTGATTGTTTTCAAATTTTTTTATTAAGATTATAAATTTAACAAATATTTTCTTAAAACAGTTTTACCCGGTGATATACCATTTAATATGCACAAAAATACAAGAATACAAACAAAATATAAAGAGGACGTCTGGAAACATCTTTCAGTACACATAGTGCTTATAATGTGTGGATGTATGGCTAAATCAGGAGCCTTTTTAGAACAAAAGGTAATCGGATTTAAGAAAATAAAACAAAAACTCACAAAACCAAGCCATGTTGGCATCATGAATTACTGTGAAGGCTTGATCAATAACTTTTTGTCATAGGTTAAGAGGGAGGGGGGGCGCTCAACAAATAAAACTGTCAAAAACTACCTGGATTTATTAGATTACACATGCACTCTGGGAGTTGGAGTAGCCTAATTCATGGTTCTGATCAGAGGTGAGGTGGGAAGTTGGGTACAACTAGCAGATCAATGGAGACACAGCAAGCTGGTTCAGAGTTAATGCACCCAGGAGTTTGATAGGGACATTTAGGTCTGAACCATTGCGCCTTCACCTGTAAATGTATATGTGGTGAGAATGTACCACATAGTTCCCATGTAACATAGCCTACCACTGATGTGCTTAGAATAAGAGTCTCTATACACAAGGTTTAAATATCAACCCAGAGATAGATGCATGATAACCAAGTACAACACAACCGTGCTTGTGTAATAAATAGCCTGCCACAGCTTTCTGTTAGTTATCTGCCGAATGAAACTGCGACGCACAACAAAAGCATTTTGTAAAGCCATCCATGGCCACACTTTTCCAGTTAGGTTGAGCTGGGGCTACATTATATGATTGCTATTCGGTCACACTACTTGTGTAGTGTCTTTAAAACGAGACATTGTGTTCAAAACTGTTCTGGAGTGATCAACAACATAACCCGCGATCTAGACATTCAACCACTTTCAATGTTAGCAACAATAGCTACCAGTAGTATGCGTTGGGTTTAAGGCAACGAAATCAACTTCGTTAGATAAAATTCACAACTATTATGTCAAATGTGTTATGTAGACATTTTAGGTTTAAAATTAAAGCTTGCCCATCACATGCGGCAACAACCTTTCTCTCCCTCCCTGTGAAAACGAAAGTCAACAAACAAACGGTTCAATGTTTAAATACCCTTTCCTGCAAAAAATAAAGCCGATTTGATTTATACTTTGTACAATTTCATAAAGTGTTTCATTCTAGTTTACCATGGAGTCAAAAAGCTACTATAGCTCTAGTCATTGCCCCAAGACTCGATAGGGCTTGTTTGCTACAGAACTGTCCGTTCAAGGCTAAGGCTTGCTCTATGTCCGCCTGTCTGCTCACCAGCCCCGAAAACCCCGAACCGAAGATCGAGATCAGATTGGAAATGTTCGAAGTGTCCAAGTGTTCCGAATTTGCATAGGAACAATCCTCAAATTTCGCTCTTTTACACGGCGTAAAATCCGGTACCTCCTCAATATCGGATATATAATATTCAAAGTCAACCTTGCGTTTCTTGCCTGAGTACTGTGCGCCCTGGCAGCACTGTTGGAGAGACGCGCAGCAGTCCTGGTGAAGGTACCCATTCTCCACAGTTGTCACTACGTGCGTGTCCAAATCGAGCACCGTCGTTTTGTTGCAGTGTAAGTTGTTCACCGGGGAAAACTCGCAATTCGATACAGGGTAAGCCTCCGCACAACAGCTCTGGTAAAACGAGGGCTCTGTCTCCTTGCAGACCTCGTCGCTTTGGAGAGAGAGAGGCGCGGAGCAGGCGGAGGGGGGTTGCATTTGCGCCGACTGCACTGCTACTAGTTGGCTCACTGGCAGAAGAGCACAACACAGACTCGCCGGCTCGCTCACCCCGCCGTTGCCGCAGCAGTCCCCCCTCTGCTCCTCACAATCCTCGGCCAAATCCAGCGGGTTTAACTCCTGGATCTCGTTGCAGACGGTCATCACCTCTTCGTACTGCTGCATCCTGTAAATCTCCGCGTACTTCTCGTTCATGTAGACCTGCCTGGCGTTCCTCAACACATAGGACACCAGGAGGTTTTTGTGCAGCTTGATGCCTCCTCTCTGCGTCCTGGAGTTGTGAATCTTCCGTAAGGAAATAGATATTAGACTTTGTGCATCCACTGCACACTCCGTCGTGTTGATCATGACGGTGATCTAGTCGTTTCCCGCTCCTCTCTGACGCAGAAAAGCGACTTTCTCTCAGTGGAAGTCACGATATTTCTATTGGGGGCGAAGGCTAAGTCAGCTCTGTGGTGAAACATTGAACAAGGCTGTCCGCTTCCCTCTGTAAGCGAGCAAGAAATAATTTGCTAGGCACACATTGTCGGAGTATATATATTTCGAAGAGTCTGCCCACAACGGCTTGCGCCAATAGGAACCTGCGTTCGCCATTGATTGACATGCAAACTCCACCCATTTGAGATGATCAGGCCCTATCAGACAGAGGCGGTTCTTCTGTGCTATTCAAATTCCAAACGGACTTTACCAAACCGGAATGCTCTCATGAGACTCACTGGGCTAAAGCGCCCTGTCAAATAGTACAAGCCTACAACATGGGGGAAACTATTTCTGACTTAAAAATGTCTGTAATGTTGAGGATATTAATCTTCAAATTATTTTCTGATCTTAATTCTGTTCCAAACAAAAAAATAAAGTCTAGGGCACTTAAACATGAGTTTTAGTGTTTAGAATAAGAACATATTGAATATTTGTCTATGCACATGATGATATTAATTTCTCATTTGATTGATTGATTCATTGTTGAAATATCTCTGAACTATTCTGATTACATTTTAATATATATACTTATCAGGTGTAAATAAAATGTGTGTACATTTTAAAAGCCAACTGCCCCATAATACATATAAGGGCTGTAAACTACAATCAGGAAACAGTGAAAATATGAACTATTTTGCTATAAAAACAAGAAATGACATTGACAATGACACAGAGGCAGTGACAAAAAAATAACATATAATTTAGTTGTTGCGCCATGTCATTATTTACTTATTGTATTCTATCCATTAGGTTATGTTAATCACACATTGGTCCCACAATAGCTTCCAATGTGTTGAGTAGAAATCCATTTCCACTGGTTAATGTGAGAATTAGGATCCCCATTATGTCACGTTCTGACCTCTATTTCCTTTGTTTTGCATTTATTTAGTATGGTCAGGGCGTGAGTTGGGTGGGCAGTCTATGTTTGTTTTTCTATGTTTTGGGTCAGTTCTATGTTTTCGGCCTAGTATGGTTCTCAATCAGAGGCAGGTGTCATTAGTTGTCTCTGATTGAGAATCATACTTAGGTAGCCTGGGTTTCACTGTTTGTTTGTGGGTGATTGTTCCTGTTTTTGTGTTTGCACCAGACAGGGCTGTTTTGAGTTCTCACGTTTCTTGTTTTTTTCCGTTAGTTTGTTCATGTATAGTGTCGTCAATAAATACAATGAACAACCACCACGCTGCGCTTTGGTCCGCCTTTACTTCACAAGAGGAGAACCGTTACACATTAGCTGTTGCAAAAACAGCAACTACTCTTCCTGGGGTCCATACAGAACATTAAACATGACATAATACAGGACAATAATAGACAAAAACAGCAACTACTCTTCCTGGGGTCCATACAGAACATTAAACATGACATAATACAGGACAATAATAGACAAAAACAGCAACTACTCTTCCTGGGGTCCATACAGAACATTAAACATGACATAATACAGGACAATAATAGACAAAAACAGCAACTACTCTTCCTGGGGTCCATACAGAACATTAAACATGACATAATACAGGACAATAATAGACAAAAACAGCAACTACTCTTCCTGGGGTCCATACAGAACATTAAACATGACATAATACAGGACAATAATAGACAAAAACAGCAACTTCTCTTCCTGGGGTCCATACAGAACATTAAACATGACATAATACAGGACAATAATAGACAAAAACAGCAACTACTCTTCCTGGGGTCCATACAGAACATTAAACATGACATAATACAGGACAATAATAGACAAAAACAGCAACTACTCTTCCTGGGGTCCATACAGAACATTAAACATGACATAATACAGGACAATAATAGACAAAAACAGCAACTACTCTTCCTGGGGTCCATACAGAACAATAAACATGACATAATACAGGACAATAATAGACAAAAACAGCAACTACTCTTCCTGGGGTCCATACAGAACATTAAACATGACATAATACAGGACAATAATAGACAAAAACAGCAACTACTCTTCCTGGGGTCCATACAGAACATTAAACATGACATAATACAGGACAATAATAGACAAAAACAGCAACTACTCTTCCTGGGGTCCATACAGAACATTAAACATGACATAATACAGGACAATAATAGACAAAAACAGCAACTACTCTTCCTGGGGTCCATACAGAACATTAAACATGACATAATACAGGACAATAATAGACAAAAACAGCAACTACTCTTCCTGGGGTCCATACAGAACATTAAACATGACATAATACAGGACAATAATAGACAAAAACAGCTCAAGGACAGAACCACATACATTTAAAGGGACGTCTCCACCTAATTTAACACACGATTTACTTAACAAAAGGCACATCTCTATAGGTTGTCCAGGTATGTCATGACATGGCACAAGTGGAGGGGCGGGGGGGTTGCTCTTTTGATCTATGTTGCTCCTCTATTGTTCCTCAAGCAAGGGGGTGGTTGATGACATCACGGATTCCCATCAGACCAACCCCTTGCAGTTTGCAGTTGTCTAAAAAAAACTATTTTGTCTGTGTACTTTGATATATTTATATTTGGGATATTCCCTTTTTAAAGTAAAAAAAATATTTCTGAAGGACATCTTTAAAATAAGAATCTAGAAAAAACGGCTCCTGTACAGACAAAATACTGAGAAAAAAGAGAGACCTATACCATTGGCCTACATTCAGTCACATCTATCAATTTAATGCTTTCTTACATATCAGTTGACATATACTGTACATACAAGTTATTTGTATGTAGTGCATGTGTTACAACATGCATGCGATGCAGTGCACGTTTATCCAATGTAGTGTATGTCTGATTGTCAAACCACAAAGCTATTTATCTATTACATCCCATTCATAGTAAGCATATTTCTGTTTAATATTATAAATCAATTCAAAATTATCCACCTGATTCACACCTCAGGCCCCTACTCTCTCTCTAAATTCAATTGTCAATTTAAGGGGCTTTATTGTCATGGAAACATATGTTTACATTGCCAAAGCAAGAGAAATACATAATAAACAAAAGTGAAAAAATGTATTTAAAAAAATGCACAGTAAACGTTACACTCAAAAAATTCCAAAATAATCAAACATTTCAAATGTCATATTATGTCTATATACAGTGTTGTAACGATATACAGATAGTTAAGGGGAAATAAATAAATATATGGGTTGTATTTACAATGTTCTTCACTGGTTGCCCTTTTGTGGCAACAAGAATGATTGCACCCTGTGGTATTTCGCCCAATAGATATGAGCTTTTCAAAATTGGATTTGTTTTTCAAATTCTTTGTGGTTCTGTGTAATCTGGGGGAAATATGTGTCTCTAATATGGTCATACATTTGGCAGGAGGTCAGGAAGTGCAGCTCAGTTTCCACCTCATTTTGTGGGCAGTGTGTACATCGGCTCTCTCTCTCTCAAGAGAAGACAGGCTGTCTGTCTACGGAGGCCTTTCTCAATAGCAAGGCTATCCTACTGAGTCTGTACATAGTCAAGGCTTTCCTTCATTTGAGGTATTCTGCCACTGTGTACCAAAGGGCCAAATAGCATTGTAGTTTGCTCAAGTTTTTTTGTGAATTCTTTCCAATGTGTCAAGTAATTATCTTTTTGTTTTCTCATTATTTGGTTGGGTCTATTTGTGATGCTGTTGCTGTCCTGGGGCTCTGTGGGGGTCTGTGTTTATGAACAGAGCCCCAGGACCAGCTTGCTTAGGGGACTTTTCTCTAGGTTAATCTCTCTGTAGGTGATGGCTTTGGTATGGTAGGTTTGGGAATCGCTTCCTTTTAGGTGGTTGTAGAATAGGACAGTTATTTTCTGGATTTGGATAATTAGCGGGTATCAGCCTAATTCTGCTCTGCATGCATTATTTGGTGTGTTATGCTGTACATGGATGATATTTTAGCAAAATTCTGCATGCAGTCTCTCTTTCTCTTTCTCACACACACACCTCACCAAGCCACCTCTACGCCCTCCCTTTGTGATGGGAGAATCATGCAGATATAGCAGATCTAAGGCAGCACGGCTATTGCAGCGCTGCTTCAGATGTTCTGCCTGCTCGGCTCTCCTCAGAAAGAGAGAGAAGCGCCTCTGCATCTTAACAATGCCTGGGAAGCCAGGCCGCTTCTTTTCTCTTCTCTTAGCTATGTATTGAGAGCAGCGGAGGCTCGTCAGAGGAGGAAGGGGATGACCATCCTCCTCAGTGAATTTCATTTAAAAAAAGTAAAACATTTGAAAAAGTTATCATTTTTAGATAAAACTATACTAAATATATTCACATAACCAAATAATAAATTAAAACACACTGCTTTGCAATGAAGGTCTACAGTAGCCTCAACAGCACTCTGTAGGGTAGCACCATGGTGTAGCTGGGGAACAGCTAGCTTCCATCCTCCTCTTGGTACATTGACTTCAATACAAAACCTAGGAGGCTTCTTGGTTCTCATCCCGATCCATAGACTTACACAGTAATTATGATAGGTTGGAGGACGTCCTCCGGAAGTTATCAGAGCTCTTGCAGCATGAACTGACATTTTGTTCACCCATTCAAAGGATCAGATAATGAATCTAGTACTGAAAGCATAAGCGACAGCTAACTAGCACTGCAGTGCATACAATGTGGTAAGCAGTTGACTCAAAGAGAGAGAAAGACAATTGTTGAACATTTTTGAACAAATTCATTTCTTCAAAAATGAAGGAGAAGCAAGAAAGAGCGATTTCGTAAAATCTTTTCACTTTCAGTTTCACTTACTTAGCTAGCAAATGCAGCTGGTTTGTTTAGCCTACTCAAACACCCGGCTCAAACAGAGGAATGTTATGTTAGCTATAGTTAGCTAACGCACTTTGCACATCGCACTGTAACGTACAATTTACCTTATTTTAGCGCCTCAAAAACGTAATGTCAATACCATTGTAAAGCACAATTTCTCGACTTTCCAGCAAAATCAATGACGAGACCTTGATGATGCTCATCTCTGCATGATTCAAGAAGGCAATGAGCTCCTTCGGGTCTTTTTAAAAATGGCGGGTGGGGAAGCGAAACTACTGCGTGATAGTGAAAGGGGGAGATGAGCCATGTGGGGAAATAACTTTTTTCACCCAATCTGTCCACCTTATCACCTCTAAAATATAAATAAAACACTATAAAGAGTTTATATAATGTGTCATTACATACCTATTTGAAAGTTTGTGTCAAATTTGAATCAGGTTTTTAGGGCGGCGCTAAAGTGATCTTCAGAAGTAAACAGCGGCTGTCGCGGCTTTTGAGAGTCATGATGGCTTGCAGTGATGACGCAAAAAACAACGTACGCATTCAGTTGTACATTTGACTAGGTATCCCTCCCTGTCCCTTTGTTGTTTGCGAGAAAAGCGCTACACCTGGTGGAGAGAGGATGTATGACACAGAATGAGTTGCTTTATGCGTTCCGCATGTTACGTCAGGACACGTCACAATTTAACGTACAGCGTCGGAGAGGTCAGTTTTTTCAACTTTTCTCCAATACTATAGAGCCATTACCATGTCAATCAATGCTTGAATAGTAACATAGTTCACACCCCAGATTTTGATGCCAACACAGTTGCTACAGTCCCATTAGTTTTCGAGGCAGGCTCGTTTGAATGCAGCGGTTGTGCAAATTTGTATAGAATGAGGTAAGTCAACAGAAGATAAATATGACTATCGAACACAACACTGGAACTCTTCCAAGTCAAGGTAAGCTTTTGGTTTTATTAATTTATTGCCACCGCTGGTGTAACTGCTTGCTGACGATACACTGTAACATTACTGTATGATTGTAGCGGGTTTACTAACACATTAGTTCTATTAGCTATGTCAACTAGGACATAACTTTAACTAATATGGGGACAACGATGTAGGCTGTGTGTAGCGGTTATGACATGGTTTGGCTTGGAAAGGTTTTTTCACCTGGTCACATGCAGCTGATGTGTTGTGCGTTGTATTCCACAAATGAAGGGAAAAGGTGACAGGAGTCGAGTGCATTGAGGCGAGAAGGAATATAATGTGGCTACTATGAAAGTGAACTGTGTTTATGCGTGATTAGGGGTGTATTCATTCTGATGATTCTGTTGAAAAACATTTCTTAAACGGAAGAAAACGAAACAGGGATAGAAATACCTGAATTTGTCCAATAGAAACTCTCGTTTGCAACAGTTGGACTAATGATTACACCCTAGATAAGCTAGATGCAGGCAAGAGTGTGCAAGGTGGTATTGAATGTGTCACCGTCTGTCCATGTGTCACTGTCTTTCATCTCAAATGTTTCTCTCGACCTACATTGTAAACATTCATTCATAGGCTAGGTTGAGTATCATGTAGTAGCCTAAACCTATTGATTTTACATTGAACTGGTTGAATGGAATATGAATGTGTCATCCAATATGCTGTAATAGAAATAAGGCCATGCTCATGAAAATAAAATTGTTGTCCTCCCTCATCATAAACGGCACTGACCGCCACTGATTGAGAGAGGGGAGGGAGGGAAGAAATCAATAACCACATGTGTAACTAAGACAGACTACCAAACTGGAATGGTGACCACATTGAGATGGTGTGTGCGTGTGTGATGGTGTGTGTGAGAGAGAGTGTTTATGTGGGGATAGAAAGTGTGTTACATAACAAGAGTGTGTGCAGGGCCGGTTCCAGGCATAAGCGACATAAGCGCTTTAACATTTTTTTGGGAAACTCAGTCGGGGTCTCAACTTAACACTGAAGGTAAGAATAGTAGAATACACCAGGTGTCATTTTGAAATTTAGTTGTGCATCAGCAGTTTTTCAGCTGTCTAAACTTGTAGTAAACATGTCCGAATACCGACCGGGCACGCAGAGTACGTGCCCAGGGGCCCTGACATCTAGGGGGCCCCCATTGATTTTATCAGTCATTCTCACTATGATATGATATTGTATATTTTATTTCACCTTTATTTAACCAGGAAGGCAAGTTCAGAACAAGTTCTCATTTACAACTGAAAAATACAAATATTTATGTACAGTGTGTGCAAATGTAGAAGAGTAGGGAGGTAGGCAATAAAAAAGGCCATAGAGGCTAAAATAATTAGAATTTAGCATTAACACTGGAGTGATAGATGTGCAGATGATGATGTGCAAGTAGAGATACTGGGGTGCAAAAGAGCAAGAGGGTAAGTAATAATAAGGAGATGATGTAGTCGCGTGTGCTATTTACAGATGGCTGTGTACAGGTACAGTGATCGGTAAGCTGTTCTGACAGCTGATGCTTAAAGTTAGAGAGGGAGATGTAAGACTCCAGCTTCAGAGATTTTTGCAATTTGTTCCAGTCTTTGGCAGCAGAGAACTGGAAGGAAAGGCGACCAAAGGAAGTGCTGGCTTTGGGTATGACCAGTGGAATATACCTGCTGGAGAGCGTGCTACGGGTGGGTGTTGCTATGGTGACCAGTGAGCTGAGATAAGGCGAGGATTATCTGGGAGGCGGGACTGGGAGACTAGTCTGGATCAACGGAAAGATGAACGGAGCAAAGTACAGAGGGATCCTTGATGAAAACCTGCTCCAGAGCGCTCAGGAGGAAGAACTTATTCACCTGCCAACAGGACAACAACCCTAAGCACACAGTGAAGATAACGCAGGAGTGGCTTTGGGACAAGTCTCTGAATGTCCTTGAGTGGCCCAGCCAGAGGCTGGACTTGAACCCGATCCAACATCTCTGGAGAGACCTGAAAATAGCTGTACAGCGATGCTCCCCATCCAACCTGACAGAGCTAGAGAGGATCTGCAGAGAAGAATGGGAGAAACTCCCCAAATACAGGTTTGCCATGCTTGTAGCATCATAACCAAGAAGAATCAAGGTTGTAATCGCTGGCAAAGGTGTTTCAACAAAGTACTGAGTAAAGGGTCTGAATACTTATGTAAATGTGATATTTTCTTTTCTTCTTTTTAATACATTTGAAAACATTTCTAAAATCTGATTTTTGCTTTGTCATTCTGGGGTACCGTGTGTAGATTGATGAGGAAAATAAACAATTTAATACATGTTTAAGAATAAGGCTGTAACGTAACAAAATGTGGAAAAAGTCAAGAGGTCTGAATACATTCCGAATGCACTGTGTTTCTCCCATGGGCAAAGACATTCAAAAGGGGTGATCCGAATGCACTGTGTTTCTCCCATGGGCAAAGACATTCAAAAGGGGTGATCCGAATGCACTGTGTTTCTCCCATTGGCAAAGACATTCAAAAGGGGTGATCCGAATGCACTGTGTTTCTCCCATTGGCAAAGACATTCAAAAGGGGTGATCCGAATGCACTGTGGTTCTCCCATTGGCAAAGACATTCAAAAGGGGTGATCCGAATGCACTGTGTTTCTCCCATTGTCAAAGACATTCAAAAGGGGTGATCCGAATGCACTGTGTTTCTCCCATTGGCAAAGACATTCAAAAGGGGTGATCCGAATGCACTGTGTTTCTCCCATGGGCAAAGACATTCAAAAGGGGTGATCCGAATGTGCAACTTGTCCAAACAGATCCTCAAGGTAGATGGACGATTTTAAATATGTTATTGGACCATAAACACATATGGCTCATTAACCTATACGGCCCAAATAATGATGACTGACGGTTCATTGAAAATATATACAGTATAATAATTGATCAACCCTACAAGCAATACAAGATTATTATTTTGGTGGGCGATTATAAAATGGTTTTAAATACCTCTATGGGTCTCACACTACAAATGATCACCCTCAAGCAGTTAAGGAAATCACAAATATCATGGATATATTGGAACTAGTGGACATATGGAGGCTTAAATATCCTGACATAGTCATTTTCTCTGGTACCAAAAGTTTTCAAAGTGTTGATAGGGGGCAGAATTTTCCCTAATAATAACGTAAAATTAACAGCTGTACAGAAAGACTCACGTGGAGCCCAAATTACAGAGGAAGAACTTATTGATGCAATTAAAGCCTTTAAGTCAGTGAAAACTCCAGGGCTGGATGGCATACCAGTGGAAGTATACCAAACTCCAGGGCTGGATGGCATACCAGTGGAAGTATACCAAACTCCAGGGCTGGATGGCATACCAGTGGAAGTATACCAAACTCCAGGGCTGGATGGCATACCAGTGGAGGTATACCAAACCTTTTTTGATATACTCAGAGGACCGTTATTAGCATGTTTTAACCACTCCTACATAAATGGTAGTTTATCAAACACTCAACAAGGTCTGATTTCATTATTACTGAAACAGGATCCAAGTTGTAAATTTAAAGATCCAGTCCATAAAAACATTGGAGGCCTCTTACACTTCAGTGTTGTGATGCAAAAATTCTAGCAAAATGCTTGGCGCATAGAATTCAAAAAGGTATTGTCGGATATTATTTATCCTAATCTGACAGGTTTTTTACATAGATGATACATTGTAGATAATATAAGACAAGTACTGGAAACAATAGAAAACTATGAAAAATCTGTGAAACCAGGCCTGGTATTTGAAAAGGCCTTTGATAAAGTACAACTAGAGTTTATATATAAATGTCTGGAATATTTCAATTTTGTAGGATCTCCTATAAAATGGTTTAAGTTATGTATAGTACCCTAGGTGTAAAAGAGTAAATAATGGCTACTTCTCAGAAAGTTTTAAACTGTCAAGAGGAGTAAAACAAAGTTGTCCACTATCGGTATATCTATTTACAATTGCCATCGAAGTGTTAGCTGTTAAAATTAGATCCAACAATAATATTAAAGGGTTAGAAATCCAGGTGTCATTGTACGCTGATGATTCATGTTTCCTTATAAATCCACAATTTGAATTGTTCATTTTTCTAACCTCTCTGTATTAAAACCAAATTATTGGATCACTAGAAAACACAACTTTTCCATTACCGTGTAGTCTATCAATATAATTGTCTGATGGGGATGTGGACGTATCCCAAAAGAAAGAAACTACCTCACTCCAATAAATTTTTATAGAAAATGAGCAAAAATATATAAGATGGAAAAGACAAATCACCCTGATTAACTCTTTAGTCATATGCCAGTTTAACAATTTGATTATGGTCTTGCTACATCTACCGACCTGTTTTTTTAATAATATGGGCAAAAAATATTAAATTTTACCTGGAATGGCAAGCCAGACAAAATTATAAGGGGCTATTTATATAATGAATATGAATTTGGATGGCAGAACTGATTAAATAGTAAAGCATTAGACCTCTCACTAAAGGTGTCAGTCATAAAAAAGTTATATTTAAATCCAAACTGGTTCTTAAGCAAATTAGTAAGAATGTCTCACCACATGTTTAAGAATGGCCCTTTTCCCTTTATTCAGATTACAAGCTCTCACTTTCGGTTATTTGAAAAAGAAATAATCCCCAAAATATCGTTATTTTTAAAACAAACCATAGAAAGTTGGTTGCAATTTCAGCTTAATCCACCAGAAAAGACTGAACAAATAATAACATGAATATTGTAGTTAAATTCAAATATACTAATTGATTAAAAAAAAAACATTTTCAATAACATAAAAAAAAGAAGGTAGAATTGTTGCAAATTATGTCATAAATTGGACTGGTGGCGTTATGCCAGATATGCAGCTAACAAAAATATATGGAAATAAATTTAGCTCTACCCAAAATTACAACCAACTAATAGCAGCATTACCACAAAAAAGGAAGAGGCAAGAGGAAGGGGGAAAAGGTAAGGAACTTGTCTGTCGGCCCTGCATTAATAAATATGGGGAGATTTTTTATTTATTAGCAGTTTCATTTAAGGACCAAAAAATTGACTGCTGTGCCATATAGATTGCAAACTAGTGGTGAAGAAATTTTCGATGCACCGATTCCATGGCACATGGTTTATCAAATCAAAGTGTATGATGAAATGAAATGAAATGACATGAAATGCTTACTTACAGGCTACCACTGTTGTGTCGTTTGCAAACTTAATTATGGTGTTGGAGTCATGCCTGGCCATGGAGTTGTGGATGAACAGGGAGTACAGGAGGGGACTGAGCATGCACCCCTGGGGGGCTCCAGTGTTGAGGATCAGCGTGGCAGATGAGTTGCTACCTACCCTCACGGGTGCGGCCCGTCAAGATGTCCAGGATCCAGTTGCAGAGGGAGGTGTCCTTAGCTTAGTGATGAGCTTTGAGGGTACTATGGTGTTGAACGCTGAGCTGTAGTCAATGAAAAGTATTCTCACATAGGTGTTCCTTTTGTCCAGGTGGGAAAGGGCAGTGTGGAGTGCAATAGAGATTGCATCATCTGTGGATCTGTTTGGACGGTATGCTAATTGTTTTGGGTCTTGGGTTTTTATGAGCTGATATGCAAAACGACGCCTGATTCAAAATGTAGATTTTTTTTCATTTAAATGATTATACAACATTTTTGCAACCGGGCCCCCCAAGTGGCTCAGCAGTCTGAAGCGTGGCGCCACTGCAGACCCAGGTTTGATCCCGGGCGGTATTACAGCCAGCTATGATCAGGAGTCCAATAGGGCGGAGCATAACTGTCCCAGCGATGGCAGTGGTTGAAAAAGTACCCAGTTGTCATACTTGAGTAAAAGTAAAGATACAGTTGAAGTTAGCAGTTTACATACACTTAGGTTGGAGTCATTAAAATTCATTTTTCAACCACTCCACAAATGTCTTGTTAACAAACTATAGTTTTGGCAAGTCGGTTAGGAAATCTACTTTGTGCATGACACAAGTCATTTTTCCAACAATTGTTTACAGAGATTATTTCACTTATAATTAATTGTATCACAATTCCAGTGGGTCAGAAGTTTGCACACAGTAAGATGACCGTGCCTTTAAAGAGCTTGGAAAATTCCATAAAATGATGTCATGGCTTTGGAAGCTTCTGATAGACTAATTGACATCATTTGAGTCAATTGGAGGTGCATCTTTGGGTGTCAGGGAAAATGTATGGAGTAAAAAGTACATTATTTTCTTTAAGAATGCACTGAAATGTTGTCTAAAATATAAATAGTAAAGTAAAGTAGAAATACCCCAAAAAGTAGAACTTTACAGTATTTTTACTTAAGTACCCCCCGGCCAGTACACACCACTGGCCGGGGGGGGGCTTTACTTGACTCATCGCGCTCTAGGGACTCCTTGTGGCGGGCTGGGCACCTACAGGCTGACCTCGTAGCCAGGTGAACTGTGTTTCCTCCGACATATTCGTGCCTCTGGGTTAAGCGGCTGGTGTTAAGAAGAGCGCTTTGGCGGGTCATGTTTTGGAGGACGCATGACTCGACCTTCGCCTCCCGAGCCCATTGGAGAGTTGCAGTGATGCGACAAGATGGAAACTGGGGGAAAAAAGGGTAAATAAATAAAAATGTATAAATCTTGCCACCAATAGAATGTTATATTTATGGTTGATACAAACTTCCCAGCTCTGCAGAATTTGCTGCGAAGAGACTGATCATTTATTTTGGTACTGTCCATATGTAGCTTGTTTTTGGTTACAAGTCCAGGAAGGGAATTGCAACATATACCTGGAACTAATGCTGCAGATAACAATACTGGGTGATTTGAAAAGGCATAGTCAATCGATCAAAAATATAATACTTTTAGCAAAATATTTTTCTTTCATTTACAATCTGTAGAAACTATGAGAATAGAAAGGTTCAGTACTTTTGTCAAGCATCACAGCACAGTTGAAAAATATATGGCAAATAGAAATCCAATATGGATGGTGTTAAGAGATAGATGGGAGTGGTTGAATGGAGCTAAAGGGTGGGACTAATAACAACAATATAACAAATATACTGTATCTGTAAAATGTATGTCAGAACTTATATCAGAACTTTTGTGAAACAGCACAGTTAAAAATATATGGCAAATAGAACTGGATGAACATCAGAAATAGATGGGAGAGGTTAAATAGATTCTGTCCATAAAATGTCTATAGTATGTATCAGCTGGAAGTAGAAGCCTAAGTGTTGTTGTTCATTCGTTTACTATATAATACAGATATAAAATAATAATACATTTTTTAAAATGATAATAAAATATATTATTTAAAAATATATATAATATATATTATTTAAGTGTGTAGAATGGCAGGAAATTAGCTTTAAAACTGCAAATATGTCTCTCCGCACCATGGCACAATATATAGAATTGCAGAAAACTTTATTTAAAACTGCAACATTTTCTCTACGCCCCATAGCAAAATGAGTATAACTGCAAGAAATAAACCTCAAGAGAGGGGCTACTAAAATGTTTTTCAGTGAGGTGCCCCCCCCCCTCAAAAAATAAATAAAAAAATCTTGCTGCGGGCCCCCAAAAGGATAGAACTGGCCCTGTGTGTGTGTCAGTCTGTGTGTGTATGTGTTTTAAGCATTTAGTGCCTGTATGTGCAGTGCACTTGTCTTTCTAGTTTGTGTGTCTGCGTTTCAGATGGCTTGATTTAACCAATCATATAAAATACAAACTCAAATATACATGTATTTCAACCACAAAGACAGGTGAAGTTTTCTAGTGCCTAGCAAATAACGGCACTTTTTGGTAGATGGTAAAATTAAAGGATCTGTCAACGGTAAAGGGTGTCACGCGCCAATTGTGGTCTTTCGGGAACAGCACTCTTGTCTTTTGACATGCGTCTTTACACGTCTTTACGACTTTTGACAACAATGACAGACATGTTTTTTCCCCAGGTGTGTCTTTCATGCATGACATCTGTCATGCGTCATGCAGCAAATGTAATCTTCAACATTTTTATAGATACATTGTAGGTGCTTCCTTTCGTCTTTACCATAGCCACTGCCCAAGCCTGAAGCAGCGTTGTTTGGTACGCACACAGTCCACACTGTTTCCAAACGGCCAAACATTCAATGACATCCAGGGATATGGTGCAACAAAAATGTTTATTCTTCTTATATCTAACAAATAAATGATTCTCCAATCAACTTAAAGCATAGTATACTTGATATGGAAAATACATATTATGACCTGTCTGTATGTCTGTATGGTCAAAAAACTACCGCTCCCGCATCTAGCAAGGACTCCCTCTCCCGCATCTAGCAAGGACTCCTTCTCCCGAAGGCCCAACTTCCTGCCTTTATCCTAACACACTTACCACAATACAATGAATAGGCAATACCTAATATTTCATAATTTACATTAATATTTAATATATTTACACAAATGTACATGGAGCTCCGTATGTTCAGTCTTTTATACAAATATGTCCAAATCGGCTCTAACATACATAATATTAGGCCTACTCCAATATAACAACTTAACATTTTCACGGGCAAATGTGCTTTTTATGCACAAAAGTACAATGGTTATTCAATACCCTATCAGGACATTGCAATTACATTATATTTGAATATATAACAAAACGTTTTTAAATCTGTTTGGAGGTAACATTAAGCTAAGTAATGTCCATTGCTTTCATAATAAAATATTATACTTATTGAATGCTTCATACTCATGCTTGATTTGTAACCACAACTCCAGACATAAATGCTCAGAAATAACATACCGCGTGTGAATTCAAACTCTTGCAAGTGATGCAACATGGAATATTATTGTGATATAATATGCCTCATCCTGAGAAGGATGAGAAGTCCCTCAAATGAAGTCAGAAATGTAGGCTAAAAGACCTCACATCAATGCATTGTGCGAATTGACATTGTGATTTGTTACCTGAGACATTCGCAGGAAGTCCAGGGGCAGGCGGGATTTGAAGATACATATCAGGGGCGGAGCTTTCGGTGCTTGGTAGATCGATGCCTTCTGAACTTAAAGGCAAAGTAATAAACTAAACATAAATCGCCGGTTTCTGCTTCAGAGAGCCGCTCGCCTCCGTTATTTCAGGTAATTTTGGACAGAAAACGCTTCACGGGGTTTGCTGAGAAGATGCTTATTTTCCCACGACTTGCTTCGTATCTGATATCTATGTGACTGATTTTTGATAGATCAGACAAAAGTCACGTTATTGACCAAAATAGCACAGTTCTTTGGTTGTTTTTGACTTCTAGATAAATAAATATATATTGCGCAATGTATATCCTCTTGTGATGTCTGAATCGAAAAAGATTTCAACAAGCTCTCTTGGCCGATAAATATATCATGCTTTGTGCTAGTTGATATATAATGCTTTAATAAGGTTATGCCCTGTACCATCCCAGCTGTGACTAATGCTGTGTTTGTAATTATGTTGGAGGAAGGAATTTACCGGTTGTGAAGTTGTAAATACCATTTGGATGCATTCACATGTTTTGAATTCTGCTGAGAAACGCTGAATATGCTGCATAAACCATAAACTATAAATATAGCGATCATGCGTGAAACAAATGATTGTGTTCAAAAACCAAATGAATAGATTACTTTTTATAAATAAAATGTTTTGCAATTAACTACCGAAAATGCTGTTATGGAGATAATTTCGTTAGCAGGGGATGTCAGACGTCAGAATGTGGGATAAGTGGGAGCTCAAATCTTATTGGTAACATACACATGGTTAGCAGATGTTAATGCAAGTGTAGCAACATTCTTGTGCATCTAGTTCTGACCGTGCAGTAATATCTAACAAGTAATCTAACAAATTCACAACAACTACCTTATACACACATGTAAAGGGATGAATAAGAATATGTACATTTAAATATATGGATGAGCGATGGCCGTATATACTTATGAGATGAGTAATGTAGGATATGTAAACATTAATAAAGTGGCTTTAAATAAAGTGACTAGTGATACCTTTTAAGTCAATTTATTAAAGTGGCCAAAGATTTGAGTGTTGGCAGCAGCCTCTCTATATTAGTGATGGCTGTTTAACAGTCTGATGGCCTTGAGATAGAAGCTGTTTTTCAGTCTCTCGGTCCCAGCTTTGATGCACCTGTACTGACCTCGCCTTCTGGATTATAGCGGGGGAACAGGCAGTGGCTCGGGTGGTTGTTGTCCTTCATGATCTTTTTGACCTTCCTGTGACAATGGGTGCTGTAGGCGTCCTGGAGGGCAGGTAGTTTGCCCCCAGTGATGCGTTGTGCAGACTGCACTACCCTCTGGAGAGCCTTACGGTTGAGGGCGGTGCAGTACCAGGCGGTGATACAGCCCGAAAGGATGCTCTCGATTGTGCATCTAAAAGTTTGAGTGTTTTAGGTGACAAGCAACATTTCTTCAGCCTCCTGAGGTTGAATTGTTGCGCCTTCTTCACCACGCTGTCTGTGTGGGTGGACCATTTCATTTTGTCAGTGATATGTACCAAGACGAACTTAAAAAACTTTCCACCTTCTCCACTACTGTCCTGTGGATGGGGGGGGGGGGGTTCCTGAAGTCCACAATCATCTCCTTTGTTTTGTTGATGTTGACTGAGAGGTTATTTTCCTGACACCACACTCCGAGGGCCCTAACCTCTTCCCTGTAGGCCATCTCGTCATTGTTGGTAATAAAGCGTACCACTGTAGTGTCGTCTGAAAACTTGATGATTGAGTTGGAAGCGTGCATGGACACGCAGTCATGGGTGAACAGGGAGTACAGGAGAGGGCTGAAAATGCACCCTGGTGGGGCCCCAGTGTTGAGGATCAGTGGGATGGAGATGTTGTTTCCTACCTTCACCACCTGGGGGCGGCCTGTCAAAGTCCAGGACCCAGTTGCACAGGGTGGAGTCGAGACCCAGGGTCTCGAGCTTAATGACAAGTTTGGAGGGTACTATGGTGTTAAATGCTGAGCTGTAGTCAATGAACATCATTCTTACATAGGTATTCCTCTTGTCCAGATGGGATAGGGCAGTTTGATGGCGATGGCATCGCCAGTGGAACTATTGGGGCAGTAAGCAAATTGGAGTGGGTCTAGGGTATCAGGTAGGGTGGAGGTGATGTGATCTTTGACTAGTCTTTCAAAGCACTTCGTGATGACAGAAGTGAGTGCAATAGGGCAATAGTCATTTAGTTCAGTTACCGTAGCTTTCTTGGGAACAGGAACAATGGTGGCCTCATTGAAACATGTGGGGACAGCAGACTGGGATAGGGATTGATTGAATATGTCTGTAAACACATCAGCCAGCTGGTCTGTGCATGCTCTGAGGACGCGGCTAGGGATGCCGTCTGGGCCGGCAAATGTTTTACTCATGTTGGCCACGGAGAAGGACAGCTGGCTGTGTCAGTGGTAGCGGGCCGTGTCAGTGGCACTGTATTGTCCTCAAAGTGAGCAAAGAAGTTGTTTAATTTGTCTGGGAGCAAGATGTCGATGTCCGCAATGTGGCTGGTTTTCTTTTTGTAATCGGTGATTGACTGTAGACCCTGCCACATACGTCTTGTTTTTGAGCCGTTGAATTGCAACTATACTTTGTCTCTATACTGACACTTTACTTGTTTGATTGCCTTGCGAAGGGAATAGCTGCACTGTTTGTATTCGATCATGTTTCCAGTCGCCTTGCCATGATTAAAAGCGGTTGTTCGCGCTTTCAGTTTTGGGCGAATGCTGCCATCAATCCACGGTTTCTGGTTAGGAAAGGATTTAATAGTCATAGTGGGTATGACATCGCCGATGCACTTGCTAATAAACTCCCTCAACGAGTCAGCGTATACATCAATGTTATTGTCTGAGGATATCCGGAACATATCCTAGTCCACGTGATCGAAGCAATCTTGAAGCGTGGAATCCTATTGGTCAGACCGGCATTGGATAGACCTGAGCACGGGCGTTTCCTGTTTTCATTTCTGTCTATAGGCTGGGAGCATCAAAATGGAGTCATGGTCAGATTTGCTGAAGGCAGGGCGGGGGAGGGCTTTGTATGCATCGCGGTTAGAGTAGCCATGGTCCAGAATGCTACCAGCTCGAGTTGCGCATTCAATATGCTGATAGAATTTAGAAAGTATTGTTCTTAGGTTAGCTTTGTTAAAAATCCCCAACTACAATAAAGCAGCCCCAGAATGTATGGTTTCCAGTTTACATAGAGTCCAGTGAAGTTCTTTCAGGGCCAACGAGGTACCTGCTTGGCGGGGGTTACACGGCTGTGACTATAATCGAAGAGAATTGTCTTGGAAGATAAAGCTGTTGGCATTTGATTGTAAGGAATTACCAGTTGGAGGGCCGTTCAAGTGGATTTTTCCCAGTCTTATTTGGTAAATTTACACTTGGTTACGAACACAGCAATATTCCCTATATATTACCTGTTGTGCTTTTTAAATGCTACTGCCTATGATTAAATACAGACAACATGATCAAGAAACAACTATTGTCCTTTATAATTCATTATAGGGAATATTGTTTGTATTGGGCACTAGATACTTTGTATTAGGCTATATAGGTTGAAATGGGTTTATGCCTCCATTTATTTTAGCCCATGCTAACTTCATATAACATTAGCAACCATTAAAGTAATGAAACCAACTTGAATATTTGTGTGGAGCAGTGATGCACACAAAGAGATCCTACTAAATTACTAGAGGGGCTATGTCATAAACCCTCAAAGTTTCAGAATGAGGTGAAAATGGCAGCCATATTGGTCAGGGAGAAATCCAAACCTGTCTAAGAGGTCGTTATCAATAAAACGTCACAATAAGGTGCAGGAAGTTCGATTTTCCTGCTGGGGGGCAAGGTGACCCCAAACTCTGCTAAAACCATTGACAACTGCATGCCGTTTTCAAGGGATTGTTAAATAAATGTTTATTTATTTTATTTTTATTTCACCTTCATTTAACCAGGTAAGCTAGTTGAGAACAAGTTCTCATTTACAACTGCGACCTGGCCAAGATAAAGCAAAGCAGTGCGACACAAACAACAACACATTATAACTATTTGGTTGTAATATCATCACCTCTTGAAGAGCATAGTCAGAACTACAGATTATTCCATTCAAAACAACTGCGCACATTTAGCTCTATAAATCAGTTATACAGTTATACAGCAAGTATAATTTTCATGATCAGTAAACATCAAATGATTATGTTACGATCTACTAGGTGTGGTGGGTGGAATCAGGCGCAGAGAGCAGGTTCAGTCGTTTTCCTCAGATTTATTCCCCAGCGCAACAAAAACAGTCACGCCAACACACAGGGCGTAAATACGTTGCTAGTCCAAAACAACTACAGGACTAAACAGTCCGGAGAATAAATACAATAATAAATCACACCAACCAAAACACAGAGTAACAAAAACAAGCCCGCACAAATACCCAGCGGGCCTAGTGCCCTTAAATACCCTACAAACAAATCCTAATACAAAACAGGTGTACCCAATTAACCAATAACCCAAAACAAACGGAAAGGGAATCGATGGCAGCTAATAGGCCGGCGACGACGACCGTCGAGCACCGCCCGAACAGGAAGAGGCACCATCCTCGGCGAGGTTCGTGACAGTACCCCCCCCCTGACGCGCGGCTCCCGCAGCGCGCCGACCCCGGCCTCGAGGACGACCCGGAGGACGAGGCGCAGGGCGATCCGGGTGGAGGCGATGGAAATCCCTCAAGAGGGAAGGATCTAAAATGTCCCTCCCCGGTACCCAGCACCTCTCCTCCGGACCGTACCCCTCCCAGTCCACGAGGTACTGCAGGCCCCTCACCCGGCGTCTCGAGTCCAGAATAGCTCGTACTGTGTACGCCGGGGACCCCTCGATGTCCAGAGGGGGTGGAGGGACCTCCGGTACCTCACCGTCTTGTAGGGGACCAGCTACCACCGGCCTGAGGAGAGACACATGAAACGAGGGGTTAATACGATAATAAGAGGGAAGTTGCAATCTATAACACACCTCGTTTATCCTCCTCAGGACTTTAAATGGCCCCACACACTGCGGCCCCAGCTTCCGGCAGGGCAGGCGGAGGGACAGGTTTCGGGTCGAGAGCCAGACCCTGTCCCCTGGTGCGAACACCGGGGCCTCACTGCGGTGGCGGTCAGCGTCTCTCTTCTGCCGTTCACTGGCCTGCCTGAGAGAATCCTGGACTGCCCGCCAGGTCTCTCTAGAGCGCTGTACCCACTCCTCCACCGCAGGAGCCTCGGTCTGACTCTGATGCCACGGAGCCAGGACCGGCTGGTAACCCAGTACACATTCGAATGGCGACATATTCGTGGACGAATGCCGAAGAGAATTCTGGGCTAACTCTGCCCATGGGACGTACCTTGCCCATTCTCCTGGCCGGTCCTGGCAATACGACCTCAGAAACCTGCCCACTTCCTGGTTTACTCTCTCCACCTGCCCATTACTTTCGGGGTGATAACCAGAGGTAAGGCTGACCGAGATCCCCAGACGCTCCATAAACGCCTTCCAAACCCGAGATGTGAACTGGGGACCCCGATCGGAGACGATATCCTCTGGGACCCCATAGTGCCGGAAGACGTGGGTAAAAAGAGCCTCTGCAGTCTGTAGGGCCGTAGGGAGACCAGGCAATGGAAGGAGACGGCAGGACTTAGAGAACCGATCCACAACGACCAGAACGGTAGTGTTCCCCTGAGAAGGGGGAAGATCAGTAAGGAAATCTACCGAGAGATGGGACCATGGCCGTTGTGGAATCGGGAGGGGCTGTAACTTCCCTCTAGGAAGGTGCCTAGGAGCCTTACTCTGGGCGCATACCGAACAGGAAGAGACATAGAGCCTCACATCCCTAGCTAAGGTGGGCCACCAGTATTTCCCTCTAAGACCCCGCACTGTCCTATCGATCCCCGGATGACCCGCAGACGGTAGTGTGTGAGCCCACCGAATCAACTTATCACGAACACCAAGCGGTACGTAACTTCTGCCAGTCGGACACTGTGCAGGCGCAGGTTCAACCCTCAACGCCCGCTCGATGTCCGCGTCCACCTCCCATACCACTGGGGCCACCAGCCGAGAAGCAGGAAGGATGGGAGTGGGTTCGATAGACCGGTCCTCGGTGTCATAGAGACGGGACAGCGCGTCGGCCTTAGTGTTGAGGGAACCTGGTCTGTAAGAGATCGTAAATCTAAAACGTGTAAAGAACATGGCCCACCTAGCCTGGCGCGGATTCAGTCTCCTCGCTGCACGAATATACTCCAGATTACGGTGATCAGTCCAGATGAGAAAAGGGTGTTTAGCCCCCTCTAGCCAGTGTCTCCACACCTTCAGGGCCTTTACCATAGCTAGTAACTCCCGGTCCCCCACATCATAGTGCCGCTCTGCCGGACCCAGCTTCTTAGAAAAGAAAGCGCAGGGACGGAGCTTCGGTGGCGTACCCGAGCGCTGAGACAGCACGGCTCCAACCCCAGCCTCGGACGCATCCACCTCCACTATGAATGCTAACGAAGGGTCCGGATGCGCCAACACGGGAGCCCCAGTGAACAGTGCCTTCAACTGGTTGAAGGCTCCATCAGCCTCTGCTGACCACCGCAAACGCACCGGCCCTCCCTTCAGCAGTGAGGTAATGGGCGCCGCTACTTGGCCAAAACCCCGGATAAACCTCCGGTAGTAATTGGCAAACCCTAAAAACCGCTGCACCTCCTTTACCGTGGTCGGAGTCGGCCAATTACGCACGGCGTTAACGCGGTCACACTCCATCATCATCCCCGAGCTGGAAATGCGATAACCCAAGAAGGAAACGGCTGGTTTGGAAAACACACATTTCTCAGCCTTGACGTATAGGTCATGCTCCAGCAGTCGCCCAAGAACCTTGCGCACCAGGGAAACATGCGCGGCGCGTGTGGCAGAATAAATCAAGATGTCATCAATATAGACTACCACACCCTGCCCGTGCAAGTCCCTGAGAATCTCATCTACAAAGGATTGAAAGACGGCTGGAGCATTTTTCAACCCATACGGCATGACGAGGTACTCATAGTGGCCTGATGTGGTACTAAACGCTGTTTTCCACTCGTCTCCTCCCCGAATACGCACCAGATTATACGCGCTCCTGAGGTCCAGTTTTGTGAAGAAACGCGCTCCGTGGAATGATTCCACCGCCGTAGCGATGAGAGGTAGCGGATAACTAAAACCCACTGTGATCGAATTGAGACCTCGATAATCAATGCACGGACGCAGACCTCCCTCCTTTTTCCTCACAAAAAAGAAACTCGAGGAGACGGGTGACATGGAGGGCCGAATGTACCCCTGTCTCAGAGCTTCCGTGACATATGTTTCCATAGCCAGCGTCTCCTCCTGTGACAGTGGGTACACATGACTCCGGGGAAGTGCAGCGTTCTCCAGGAGGTTTATCACGCAATCCCACCGTCGATGGGGTGGTAATTTGGTCGCTTTCCTCTTACTAAAAGCGATAGCCAAATCGGCATATTCAGGGGGAATGCGCACGGTGGAAACCTGGTCTGGACTCTCCACCGTCGTGGCACCGATGGAAACTCCTAAACACCTCTCTGAACACTCGTCTGACCACCCCTTAAGAGCCCCCTGTTTCCAGGAAATAAGGGGATTGTGAATAGCCAGCCAGGGAACCCCCAACACCACCGGAAACCCAGGTGAATCAATAAGGTAGAAACTGATCCTCTCCCTATGATTCCCCTGCGTTACCATGTCCAGCGGAATCGTGGCCTCCCTGACCAGCCCTGACCCTAGCGGTCGGCTATCTAAGGAGTGCACGGGGACAGGTGGGTCTATCTGCACTAACGGAATACCCAATTTACGGGCGAGTCCACGATCCATAAAACTCACAGCTGCGCCTGAATCGACTAGCGCCTTATGCTGAAGAGAGGGGAAAAATGCAGGGAAAAAAACTAACAAAAACATGTGACCAACAGGGAGCTCTGGGTGAGTTTGGTGCTTACTCACCTGGGGTAGCCGAGGAGCGCTCTGCCGACCATCTCGACTCCCAGAGGGACTCCTCCAACACCGGTCCGAAGTGTGTCCTCTCCGTCCACAATAGGAGCAGGAGGAGCCCCCTCTGATCCCCCTAGATGCAGCTCCTCCCAACTCCATCGGAGTGGGAGTGGGAGAGCTGGACGGTGGAATTAACAGGACCCCTTCTGAACGCCCGCGGGCAGCTAGCAGGTTGTCCAATCGAATAGACATGTCTATTAGTTCATCCAGGGAGAGAGTTGTGTCCCTGCAAGCCAGCTCCCGGCGGACGTCCTCCCGGAGACTACACCGGTAATGGTCCATCAGGGCCCTGTCATTCCACCCAGCACCAGCAGCTAGGGTCCTAAACTCCAACGCGAAGTCCTGCGCGCTCCTCGTCTCCTGTCTGAGGTGGAACAGTCGCTCACCCGCCGCTTTACCCTCTGGTGGATGATCGAACACTGCTCGGAAACGGCGGGTGAACTCCAGGTAGTTGTCCCGAGCTGAGTCTGGACTGTTCCATACTGCGTTAGCCCAGTCCAGGGCCCTGCCCGTTAAACAGGAGACGAGGAGGCTCACACTCTCCTCACCCGAGGGAGCCGGACGCACGGTAGCCAGGTAGAGCTCCAGCTGGAGCAAAAATCCCTGGCACCCAGCAGCCGCTCCATCGTACTCCCTCGGGGGGGAGAGACGTAGTGCGCCGGACCCAGAGGACGATGTAGGTGGAGTAGGTGGTGTCGGGAGTGGGGGAGCTGGGGTAGATGTCGGGAGACCACTCCTCTCCCATCGTTCCATCCTCTCCATCATCTGGTCCATCGCGGTACCAATCCGATGGAGGACAGCTGTATGGTGATGAACGCGCTCCTCCATAGTGGGGAGAGGAGTGGTCGCTGCTCCTGCTGACTCCATTTCAAGTGGTGCGGGCTTCTGTTACGATCTACTAGGTGTGGTGGGTGGAATCAGGCGCAGAGAGCAGGTTCAGTCGTTTTCCTCAGATTTATTCCCCAGCGCAACAAAAACAGTCACGCCAACACACAGGGCGTAAATACGTTGCTAGTCCAAAACAACTACAGGACTAAACAGTCCGGAGAATAAATACAATAATAAATCACACCAACCAAAACACAGAGTAACAAAAACAAGCCCGCACAAATACCCAGCGGGCCTAGTGCCCTTAAATACCCTACAAACAAATCCTAATACAAAACAGGTGTACCCAATTAACCAATAACCCAAAACAAACGGAAAGGGAATCGATGGCAGCTAATAGGCCGGCGACGACGACCGTCGAGCACCGCCCGAACAGGAAGAGGCACCATCCTCGGCGAGGTTCGTGACAGATTATGTAATTTCAGATATGTTAGGGTAGCCTTGTGATATCTCTCAATATTTCCCACCATTAATTGGATATGAGTGATATAAAAGTTAATTATACCTGACAAGTATTAGTGGTTTAGGTTAATTTCCCCATCCACTGTGGGCTCTGCCTGTTAAGCAGTAGAAGAGCGCATTTGCCGATGTACTGTTAGCTGATAATGTTTACTTTGCAAGGCAAGCGACCCGTAAAAGCTTTGTAGCTACAGTTGGCTAAACATAGTGGTAAGTAGACTATGTCAAATGTACTATTTTCTCCAACCAACATAGGCCTACCTAGTGAAGTTAGCTAACATTATCCTCTTTTCAACCTTGTTTTGAAGTTTTCAATCATGATTGCTGCTGACAGACATGATAGGCTACATTGATTGATGGACCACGTCAAATTGGCTAGCTAATAACAGATCACCTCAATATGGCTAGTTAACAAGAGAACTTTCAGGGGATAAACTAGATCAGGGGTAGGCAACCCTGTTCCTGGAGTACTGCAGGTATTGGAGGAGTTTGTCCCACCTGACCAAATGAGCCAATTGATCAATTCAGTGATTGCCTACATTTAAAACAACTGGTTACTTCGAAAACATGAAGAGCCTGCGGCACTGAAGGACCAGGGTTGTCTGCCCCTGAACTGGATGGCAACGTCCAAATATTGTTTGATTTGTAGTGGTGATGACAGTAGTCTTTATGACAACTTTACCAGGATGAGGACTTGCCGATGTCAAGCTCGTTCCAAAAGCCTAATCTCGGATGAAGCAAGCTAAATACATGTTGTTTCACAAATGGATAGGAGAAACACTAAATGGATAGGCTACCATCACGTATCTGAAATTACATGATCAATTCATGTTTACTGATCATGAAAAGCATGCAGTTACTTGCTTTATATCTCTGACGATAGAACACAACGTGGAATAATCAGAAATGTGTAGTTGTGACTATGCTCTTCAAGAGGTGATGATATTAAAACCAAATAGTTAACATTTATTTAACAATCCCTTGGAAATATTTAACAATTCCTTGAAAAAGGCAATGGTCAATGGTTTTAGCAGGGGGCTCCTTGGCCCCCAGCAGCCAAATCGAACGCTATGCACCGTATTGTGAAATTTTATTGATAATGACCTAATGGAATGAAAGGCAGTGGAGGCTTAATCCTGATTTTATTTATGCAGGAAAATGAAAGTATGGCATGTGATATCAGAAATTGAGTAATAGAATATTGTCAACCTAAAATATTGTCAAACAATTTTAAACAGTTTAAATACAGCTTCTAAAATATACAGTACCAGTCAGAAGTTTGGACGCACCTACTCATTCAAGGATTTTTCTTTATTTGTACTATTTTCTACATTGTATAATAAAACGATTAAATAACACATATGGAATCATATAGTAACCAAAAAAGTGCAAAACAAATCCAAATATATTTTAGATTTTAGATTCTTCAAAGTAGCCACCCTCTCAACCAGCTTCACCTGGAATCCTTTTCCAACTGTCTTAAAGGAGTTCCCACATATGCTGAGCACTTGTTGGCTGCTTTTCCTTCACTCTGTGATCCAACTCATCCCAACCATCTCAATTGAGTTGAGGTCGGGTGATTGTGGAGGCAAGGTAATGTGATGCAGCACTCCATCACTCACATTATTGGTCAAATAGCCCTGAAATGCATTCCAGGAAGCTGGTTGAGAGAATGGCAATCGTGTGCAAAGCTGTTATCAAGGCAAAGGGTGGCAACTTTGAAGTGTCTCAAATATAACATATAATTTACCTTCTGCAGATGTGGCCAGGGCAATAAATTGCAATGTCCGTACTGTGAGACGCCTACGACAGCGTTACAGGGAGACCGGATGGACAGCTGATCGTCCTCGCAGTGGCAGACCACGTGTAACAACACCTGCACAGGATCGGTACATCCGAACATCACAACTGCAGGACAGGTATAGGATGGCAACAACAACTGCCCGAGTTACACCAGGAATGCACAATCCCTCCAGTAGTGCTCAGACTGTCCACAATAGTCTGAGAGAGGTTGGACTGAGGGCTTGTAGGCCTGTTGTAAGGCAGGTCCTCACCAGACAACAACGTGGCCTACGGGCACAAACCCACCGTCGCTGGACCAGACAAGACTGGCAAAAAGTGCTCTTCACTGACGAGTCGCGGTTTTGTCTCACCAGTGGTGATGGTTGGCTTTGTGTTTATCGTCAAAGGAATGAGCGTTACACCGAGGCCTGTACTTTGGAGCGGAATCTATTTGGAGGTGGATGGTCCGTCATGGTCTGGGGCGGTGTGTCACAAGATCATCAGACTGCCTGCATTGACAACAAGCTCAATCTCAACGCTGTGCGTTACACGGAAGACATCCTCCTCCCTCATGTGATACCCTTCCTGCAGGCTCATCCTGACATGACCCTCCAGCATGACAATGCCACCAGCTATACTGCTCGTTCTCTGCGTGATTTCCTGCTAGACAGGAATGTCAAGTGTTCTGCCATGGCCAGCGACGAGCCCGGATCTCAATCCCATTGAGCACATCTGGGACCTGTTTGATCTGAGGGTGAGGGCCATTCCCCCCAGAAATGTCCGGGAATTTGCAGGTGCCTTGGTGGAAGAGTGGGATAACATCTCACAGCAAGAACTGGCAAATCTGGTGCAGTCCATGAGGAGGTGATGCACTACTGTACTTAATGCAGCTGGTGGCCACACCAGATACTGACTATTACTTTTGATTTTGACCACCCCTTTGTTCAGGGACACATTATTCCATTTCTGTTACTCACGTCTGTGGAACTTGTTCAGTTTATGTCTCAGTTGTTGAATCCTATGTTCATATAAATATTTACACATGTTAAGTTGGCCGAGTTTGTATTTTCCTTTATTATTTTGCCCTAACCCTACCACCCCTCCCTTAATTGGAGTAAACTAATGGACAACAACACTTATGCTTCTACTTCCAGGGTATACAAACTATATACATTTTATAGACACAGTATATTTTACAATAGTTATCTTCTGTTTGTTTCCACACTCGTCATTCAGCTACCCTCAATCCCTCCCATCAATGTCTGAAGAACATCCAGTTACATTTCTATTTGCCATATATTTTTAACTGTGCTGTTTCACAAAAGGTCTGAACCTATATACATTTTATGGACACAGTATATTTGACTTGAGCTATCTTGTTGTTTTTAGTCCCACCCTTCAGCACCACTCAACCCCACACCATCCATTTAAAAAAAATTATATTTGCCATATATTTATTTTTTATATTATTGATCGATTGACTTGACCCAAATTTAATGAACGGTATAGTATTACCTTTCCTTTCCCCTTTAAAAGCTTGAGACTCTGTCACGGAGGAGGTGTCAAGCCTAGAGACAGAATTTCAGCCAATTAAAAAACCCTGACCCCCCCTTGTGAGCGCCAGTCGGAGAAAGTACGGGCAAAAGGCCAGAACAATGTGCGCAGTTTCCAAGGAAACTGCATGTCTTGACCTCTTCATATCCCTCCACATCCCATCCACCCTCAGCCAATGGATTCGTTTCCATGGAGATGTCTCTAGCTGGGTATGGAAACATTTAGTTGCCGAAACTCAATTGGAAAGGCACATGGGCAAATTATAAATCAATATAAAATAAAATTGTATTTTTCACATACGCTGAAAACAACAGACCTTACAATGCTTACTTACAAGCCCTTAACCAACAATACAGTTTTAAGAAAAATACGTGTTCAGTAAAAAATAGATAAGTAAAACATTTGAAACAAATAACAAATAATTTAAGAGCAGCAGTAAAATAACAATAGCGAGGCTATATACAGGGGGTACCGGTACAGAATCAATGTGCAGGGGCACCGGTTAGTCGAGGTAATGGAGGTAATATGTACAGGTAGGTAGAGTTAAAGTGACTGCATAGATAATAAACAGCGAATTTCAGCAGCGTAAAAGAGGGGGGTGGGGAAGAAATGCAAATAGTCTGGGTAGCCATTTGATTAGCTGTTCATGAGTCTTATGGCTTGGGGGTAGAAACTGTTGAGAAGCTTTTTGGACCTAGACTTGGCGCTCTGGTACCGCTTGCCGTGCTGTAGCAGAGACAACAGTCTGACCAGGGTGGCTGGAGTTTGACAGTTTTTAGCGCCTTTCAGTGATCACCTGGTATAGAGGTCTTGCATGGCAGGAAGCTTGGCCCCAGTGATGTACTGGGTCGTTACGGACAACCCTCTGTAGTGCCTTGTGGTCAGAGGCCGAGCAGTTGCCATACCAGGGGGTGATGCAACCAGTCAGGACGCTTTCGTTGGTGCAGCTGTATAACTTTGAGGATCTGAGGGCCTATGCCAATCTTTTCAGTCTCCTAAGGGGGAATAGGTTTTGTCGTGCCCTCTTCACGACTGTATTGGTGTGCTTGGACCGTGATAGTTTGTTGGTGATGTGGACACAGACGAACTTGAAGCTCTCAACCTGTTCCACCACAGCCCCGTCGATGAGAATGGGGGTCTGCTCGGTCCTCCTTTTTCTGTATTCCACAATCATCTCCTTTGTCTTGATCACATTGAGGGAGAGGTTGTGGCACCACATGGCCAGGTCTCTGACCTCCTCCCTATAGCCTGTTTCATCGTTGTCTGTGATCAGGCCTACAACTGTTGTGTCATCAGCAAACTTAATGATGGTGTTGGAGTCATGCCTGCCATGCAGTAATGAGTGAACAGGGAGTACAGGAGGGGACTGAGCCACCACCCCTGAGGGGCCCCCTGTGTTGAGGATCAGCATAGAGGATGAGTTGTTACCTACTCTTGTCCAGGATCCAGTTGCAGAGGGAGGTGTTTCGTCCCAGGGTCCTTAGCTTAGTGAAGAGCTTTGAGGGCACTAAGGTGTTGAACGCTTAGCTGTCGTCAATGAATAGCATTCTCACGTAGGTGTTTCTTTCGTCCAGGTGGGAAAGGGAAGTGTGGAGTGCAATAGAGATGGCATCGTCTGTGGGTATTTTGGGGCGGCATGCAAATTCGAGTGGGTCTAGGGTTTTGGGGATAATGGTGTTTATATGGACCATTCTTTCAAAGCACTTTATGGCTGCAGGTGTGAGTGCTACTGGTCGGTAGTCATTTAGGCAGGTTACCTTAGTGTTCTTGAACAAAGGGACTATGTTGGTTTGCTTGAAACATGTTGGTATTACAGATTCAGCCAGGGAGAGGTTGAAAATGTCAGCCAAGTCACTTGCCAGTTGGTTAGCTCATGCATGGAGTACACGTCCTGGTAATCTGTCTGGCCCTGCGGCCTTATGAATGTTGACCTGTTTAAAGGTCTTACTCACATCGGCTACGGAGAGCGGGATCACACAGTCGTCCGGAACAGCTGATGCTCTCATGCATGTTTCAGTGTTACTTGCCTCGAAGCGAGCATAGAATTAATTTAGCTCGTCTGTTAAGCTTGTGTCACTGGGCCGCACGCGGCTCTGCTTCCCTTTGTAGTCTGTAATAGTTTGCAAGCCCTGCCACATCCGACGAGTGTCGGAGCTGGTGTAGTACAATTAGATCTTATTCCTGTATTGACGCTTTGCCTGTTTGATTGTTCGTCAGAGGGCATAGCAGGATTTCTTAAAAGCATCCTGGTTAGAGTCCCCTTCTTTGAAAGCGACAGCTCTACCCTTTAGCTCAGTGCGGATGTTGCCTGTAATCCATGGCTTCTGTTTGGGGTATGTACGTATGGTCACTGTGTGGATGATGTCATCGATGCACTTATTGATGAAGCAAGTGACTGATGTGGTGTACTCATCAATGCCCTCGGAAGAATCGCAGAACATATTCCAGTCTATGCGAGCAAAACTATCCTGTAGCTTAGCCTTATCTGACCACTTATTGACCGAGTCACTGGTGCTTCCTGCTTTAGTTTTTGCTTGTAAGTAGGAATATGGTCAGATTTGCCAAATGGAGGGCGAAGGAGGGCTTGTATGCACCTTCCTGAGCGGTATGACGGCTGCCTGGTCCCATGGTGTTTATACTTGCGTGCTATTGTTTGTACAGTTGAACATAGTACCTTCAGGCGTTTGGAAATTGCTCCCAAGGATGAACCAGACTTGTGGAGGTCTACAATTTTTTGGCTGATTTCTTTTGATTTTCCCATGATGTCAAGCAAAGAGGCACTGAGCTTGAAGTTAGGCCTTGAAATACATCCACAGGTACATCTCCAATTGACTCAAATGATGTGAATTAGCCCATCAGAAGCTTCTAAAGCCATGACATAATTTTCTGGATTTTCCAAGCTGTTTAAAGGCACAGTCAACTTAGTGTATGTAAACTTCTGACCCACTGGAATTGTGATACAGTGAATTCTAAGTGAAATAATCTGTCTGTAAACAATTGTTAGAAAAATTACTTGTGTCATGCACAAAGTAGATGTGCATGACACAACTTGCCAAAACTATAACAAGAAATTTGTGGAGTGGTTGAAAAACAAGTTTTAATGACTCCAACCTAAGTGTTTGTAAACCTCCAACTTCAACTGTACATAGACGCCACCCCTTGTCTTACCAGAGTCTACAGTTCTATCCTGCCGATACAGTGTATGTTATTCATGTCGTCGTTCATCCAAGACTCGGTGAAACATAAGATATTACCATCCCATTGGTAGGATATACATGCTTGTAGTTAGTCTATTTTATTTTCGAATGATTGTACGTTGGCTAATAGTACAGATGGGAAATGCAAATTACCACCTGTGATGGCAGAAACATTATGTGCAAAATAAGGTACAAATAACCCAGAAAAACGCACAATTGGTTAGGAGACTGTAAAACATGTTTGCAATTCCTTTTCTTAAATTTTTTGTGACAATTCTAATTGAAATGGAAAACATTTATTGCATTATCATTTTCATGATTGAGTATGCATAATATCTGACAATTTTGAAGAATAAATGGTAAATTGGGTTTGATATTTCATTTCCATGGTGCTATCCAGTACAACACTGACACATCACTAAATGTTCAAATTACAAATCATTTATCATGTTTGCCATTTCATTTGCTTGTTGTGATAGCATAAATTGTGACAAATTAAAATGATTCTCAATTTGCAATTCACCATTTTTTTTACATACTCTGTGTGGTTTAAGACTGTCAAAATTGTTATGGTCAATCAAATTCCAAAAATCAATTGCAATGCTTCATTTTTCTATTTAGTTTCCTTCATTTCGTGTCAATCAAACACGGTGGGCGGGGTTCCGGTCACCTGAGGCAGAAGACGTTGCCTGTGCTTGCTGTCAACAGTCGCTTTCGGTTGTAGCTGTACTGATATGGCATGTTTTAGGCTATCCCGGCAACAGCCAGTGAGAAAACCCACAGAAGAAGAACATCCAGTGTGTGCGAGGAGTTTGTGAGTGGGGACTATAAAGCTCAGTGTAGGGGACACTGGAAGCTACTAGTAGCTAGCAAATATGGCTATTATATGTAGCTAGCTACCGGTAGGTAACATAGCTAGCTAGTAGCGTTAGAAAGCTTTTGGCAGCATTCTACCTTCTCCCTACAGTTCTCAACAATTAGATTCACCAACGCCTGCCTCATGTGAACTACAAACCCAACGCTGTGTTTTAATGTTTAGAAACTTCAATAATCATATCTTGTGATACAGCTTTCGAAACATATGGCCCTTATCTTTCACCAGCGAGAACGAATCTTTCAAATAAAAAAGACACTTACTGTGGCAGTTTTGCCCAAATCAATACAGGTGCCTCCATCCAACAAAACTACACTTATGCTACACTTCCTGAGTTACGCTTACACATAGGTGTTCGACGCATTCAAGATAGCTAGTTAGCACAGGTGGTCGGTCGCCTCTTGAGCTGTAACATGGAGGTAGGGCCGTGTGGGAACGTTAACCCCATCAAATTGTGTGTCAATTTAACCTTTTTTATTTTAGGCCTGATATGAAAGATTAGGTCCTCATGCTTCCAAAACTATACCACAAGCGATGCATGTAATGTTCAGACCAAGTTTCGTTGATCCCCCTACAGAAGCACCTATGTCCAATGTGTAGTGTAATGTAATGGAACTGAGAGTCATGATCAAAGGCTAGCTTGCTAGTACCTGATTGGCTATGAAGAGGCGTTACTGGCTAACATTACAGTAGCTAGCTAGTTACCTTCACAACAAGACATTGTGGAAGTATGTATCCCATATTAGGTACTGTTACTTAGATAGATCAGAGGCAGAGGTTGCAAGCATAGAGGTAGATACCACCCTGCATCCCACTGCAGGCTTGCTTCTGCAGCTAAGCAGGGTCTGATTGGTCATGGTCGGTCCCTAGATTTGAGACCAGATGCTCCTAGAAGTGGTGTTGGAGGGCCAATAGCAGGCACCATTTCCTCTGGTCTAAAATAAATATCCCAATGCCCCAGGGCA
The DNA here is from genome assembly GCF_045791955.1 of Oncorhynchus clarkii lewisi. Classification (NCBI taxonomy): domain Eukaryota; kingdom Metazoa; phylum Chordata; class Actinopteri; order Salmoniformes; family Salmonidae; genus Oncorhynchus; species Oncorhynchus clarkii. The sequence goes on from NC_092175.1 coordinate 2,316,863, forward strand.
GTGATTGGTGACATTGCCCTGTGTAGGGTGCCTTCTTTCGTGTGGGACGTTAAACGGGTGTCCTGACTCTCTGTGGTCACTAACGATCCCATGGCACTTATCGTTACAGTAGGGGTGTTAACCCCGGTGTCCTGGCTAAATTCTCCATCTGGCCCTCATACCATCACGGTCACCTAATCATCCCCAGCTTACAATTGGCTCATTCATCTCCTCTCCTCTCCCCTGTAACTATTCCCCAGGTTGTTGCTGTAAATGAGAATGTGTTCTCAGTCAGCTTACCTGTTAAAATAAGGGTACTTTTTTATTTATTTTTATACCGTTTGCAAGTCAATACTTGGCAGTGATTGTGCAACCCAAAGACACATTATGCTACACTGTGAACAGACCAGTACTCAATGAGTTGGACTTTTGTCCTGATTGTCCTCCCTTTTACCAAAGTGTGCACTTTCAAACTTCCATGATGAGGAGTTTGCTAGTGCACACCATAATACAAGGCTGGAGAATTGGGATGTAGCCCTCATGCACTCTCTCAACCACCTATATGCCTATTCCTGTAGCTGAGGGTTACAGCGATATTGCAATGAGGGGATTCGATTAAGCTGGCCTGGGTGGGCAGAGATTGCACCAGGTGAAAGTGATTGTTTTGAAAATCGGGCTGCCCCCCAGGTGTGAGCCGGGTGCCCTGGCGAAATCGGCTCAAAACAAAGTGACGTTTGTCAAGAATGTGGAGTAATGATTTAGGATTCAGAGTGTTGTTTGCTCTTGGTAATTATTATTATTTTTTTAACCTTATTTGCCTTCCCAAGTAAAACGAGTAAAATTCTATCTTATACTTTATGGAAAATACATGTTGCACGTTTCTGAACAATGAACCATGATGTCTTGTTGACGATATGACTTGGCGGCGTAGATTACTGTTCGTGTTGAGCAGGGCGCTCCTCCTCGCTCTCCGCTTTCGGGCCATGTCACGAGCCATAGCCCGGTGCACCCCGGTCCAGTTGAATTAAACTCCCTCAATATAACTCTACTCTATGACATGGTAGTGTACACAGTATAATACAAATCTAATTATATTCATCTTGTAGTCCTGATCCTCCCCCACTGAGTTATTGTATGTTACATTTTGTTTATTGTAAGTCAAGCTTTCGTTTGCATGCTAGTAAACGTCAACGTTACAGTATTTAATTATTTTATCCCGCAGGGGACAGTAACAGAGACTTTGTAAGGGGGCAGATCATCTATGATAGAGATTGATTATGAGTTCCTGCTGTCTGATTTGAAGGCTACAAAAGTTATTTTTGGAAGAAAAGCTTTTTCTATATTAGCTAATTTTCCCCAGACCTGACAGTGTGCCTTTCAACTAATCTATTTTGTGTTCCAACCCTCAGGAAACTATGTCATTTCTGTGTACGTGCAACCCCAACAGCTCCTCCAGCAGAAGCTGCTTCCTCCTGTCTTCCAGATGCTGCTGACCAAGTTGTCCACCATCTGACAGGTAATGATGCTCTCCCATAGGAAGCAAGGGCTGAAGGGGCACCAACATGGCTGAAAGATGTCTTGCTACCCTAACCCCCCCCCCCATCAGTGGTCTGCACTGGCTACTCCCCTTCATAGAATGGACTAAAGAGCAATGGAATTGTACATTTGGTTAATGTAGTTCAGTGTTCCTCTTTCTTGCCTAATGGACAACAGTGGGAACATTGTCATCCCTACCTGTGCTGCAACACCTAATTGAACTACTCAATAAGACCACACTTGGGTAAATGGAGTGAATGAGTGATTGGTTACAACAACATGCACTAAACCGGAGCATACAGTTCATGTGAACAATAAAAAACAGACGTGAATTGAATTGTGACTAGTTTACTAGTTTACTAGTCACTAGTTGTACATTGATCTTCTGTGTATTAGGTTTCCATCCATGCTGTCCATTTAGCATAATATGTGCCCCTTTTTCACAGGCGGTTCTGGCTGATGACCTGTCGCCATAGCTGATAGAAACCCAGAAGGAATATCTTCCCCAATGATACTGCTAATATTAGTAACTGTACTGATGAGGAACAGGAGGGTAGGTTTATCCATTGTCCCTGAACTGCTTGAAGTGTAGAGTCAAAATGACAGTGCCACTTTGTTACCGCTAGTCACATGTTTGAGAAGATGTTCTGCAAAAATAATAACAATACAGAGATGTTCTTGCTCTTCAAGGAGGTTCTGACAATCATATGTTGGAATCCATTATAAAGAAAACCTACAGTAGTTGAACACTTTGTGTAGGTAGTAACCTGGTTGTTGAACGCCAGTGATTCTAAGAACAAAAATAACTGTTACCTGTAGGACAATGTCTCTATCACAGGTCACCAAGGGTACAATAAGGCATATCCTTAATAAAATATATTTTCATGGCTAATTGTGCATGCCTCTCATTTTCCACTTAATATGCAATATAGTTATACCTATGGCTTGCATAACCAACTCAGTGCCCTTGTTGTTAGTGTCCTACCTAAGAGTTGAAGGTTGGACAGTTCGATCCCTGACCGAGTCATACCAAAGACTGTAAAAATGGGACCCGATGCGTCTCTGCTTGGCACTCAAGATAGATTGGGGGTAAGGCCCTGCGATAGACTAGCGTCCTATCCAGGGGGTGTACTTGTACATCAAGCTGCCTCACATTACAGAAACAGGAGATATGCTCCTGCTCCTATGAGCCGTTGTGGCTCACACAAGCTAAGGCTCATGCAAATCTCCCCTCTTACTTACTTTGGCTTACAGCTTAAACAGTATTGAGTCAAGGAGAAGCTTTACTGCTCAATAAAATCTGTTGCCACAGTACTGAAGAGGCAGAGCAAGCAGGCTTCTTATCTCGTTGGGATAACCTAGGGTGCCATGACATATGTAACAACCAGCAGTTTTTGTAAATACTCTTCCACCAAGGACGAACTCAAAAGGCTAATGGCCAAAGGGGTCCTTTTCACTCTCTCACACACAGTCACTGTATCAACAAATATATACAGTGCCTTGCGAAAGTATTCGGCCCCCTTGAACTTTGCGACCTTTTGCCACATTTCAGGCTTCAAAGATAAAGATATAAAACTGTATATTTTTTGTGAAGAATCAACAACAAGTGGGACACAATCATGAAGTGGAACAACATTTATTGGATATTTCAAACTTTTTTAACAAATCAAAAACTGAAAAATTGGGCGTGCAAAATTATTCAGCCCCCTTAAGTTAATACTTTGTAGCGCCACCTCTTGCTGCGATTACAGCTGTAAGTCGCTTGGGGTATGTCTCTATTAGTTTTGCACATCGAGAGACTGAAATTTTTTCCCATTCCTCCTTGCAAAACATCTCGAGCTCAGTGAGGTTGGATGGAGAGCATTTGTGAACAGCAGTTTTCAGTTCTTTCCACAGATTCTCGATTGGATTCAGGTCTGGACTTTGACTTGGCCATTCTAACACCTGGATATGTTTATTTTTGAACCATTCCATTGTAGATTTTGCTTTATGTTTTGGATCATTGTCTTGTTCGAAGACAAATCTCCATCCCAGTCTCAGGTCTTTTGCAGACTCCATCAGGTTTTCTTCCAGAATGGTCCTGTATTTGGCTCCATCCATCTTCCCATCAATTTTAACCATCTTCCCTGTCCCTGCTGAAGAAAAGCAGGCCCAAACCATGATGCTGCCACCACCATGTTTGACAGTGGGGATGGTGTGTTCAGCTGTGTTGCTTTTACGCCAAACATAACGTTTTGCATTGTTGCCAAAAAGTTCAATTTTGGTTTCATCTGACCAGAGCACCTTCTTCCACATGTTTGGTGTGTCTCCCAGGTGGCTTGTGGCAAACTTTAAACAACACTTTTTATGGATATCTTTAAGAAATGGCTTTCTTCTTGCCACTCTTCCATAAAGGCCAGATTTGTGCAATATACGACTGATTGTTGTCCTATGGACAGAGTCTCCCACCTCAGCTGTAGATCTCTGCAGTTCATCCAGAGTGATCATGGGCCTCTTGGCTGCATCTCTGATCAGTCTTCTCCTTGTATGAGCTGAAAGTTTAGAGGGACGGCCAGGTCTTGGTAGATTTGCAGTGGTCTGATACTCCTTCCATTTCAATATTATCGCTTGCACAGTGCTCCTTGGGATGTTTAAAGCTTGGGAAATCTTTTTGTATCCAAATCCGGCTTTAAACTTCTTCACAACAGTATCTCGGACCTGCCTGGTGTGTTCCTTGTTCTTCATGATGCTCTCTGCGCTTTTAACGGACCTCTGAGACTATCACAGTGCAGGTGCTTTTATACGGAGACTTGATTACACACAGGTGGATTGTATTTATCATCATTAGTCATTTAGGTCAACATTGGATCATTCAGATATCCTCACGGAACTTCTGGAGAGAGTTTGCTGCACTGAAAGTAAAGGGGCTGAATAATTTTGCACGCCCAATTTTTCAGTTTTTGATTTGTTAAAAAAGTTTGAAATATCCAATAAATGTCGTTCCACTTCATGATTGTGTCCCACTTGTTGTTGATTCTTCACAAAAAAATACAGTTTTATATCTTTATGTTTGAAGCCTGAAATGTGGCAAAAGGTCGCAAAGTTCAAGGGGGCCGAATACTTTCGCAAGGCACTGTACGTGTATATATACAGTGCCTTGCAAAAGTATTCCTCCCCCTTGGCATTTTTCCTATTTTGTTGCCTTACAACCTGTAATTTCTATTTGGATTTCATTTAATGGACATACACAAAATAGTCTAAATTGGTGAAGTGAAATGAATAACTTAATAATAAAAAATTCATAAAAATAAAAAACAGAAAAGTGGTGTGCATATGTATTCACCCCCTTTGCAATGAAGCCCCTAAATAAGATCTGGTGCAACCAATTACCTTCAGAAGTCACACAATTAGTTAAATAAAGTCCACCTGTGTGCAATCTAAATGTCACATGATCTGAGTACAGTGGGGCAAAAAAGTATTTAGTCAGCCACCAATTGTGCTTGTTCTACCACTTAAAAAGATGAGAGGCCTGTAATTTTCATCATAGGTACACTTCAACTATGACAGACAAAATGAGAAAAAAAAATCCAGAAAATCACATTGTAGGATTTTTAATGAATTTATTTGCAAATTTTGGTGGAAAATAAGTATTTGGTCACCTACAAACAAGCAAGATGTCTGGGTCTCACAGACCTGTAACACAGCCATTTTTCATCATCAGTCACAAAAATCAGAAATAGAGAAATGAATCACTAACCTTTGATCTTCATCAGATGACACTCATAGGACTTCATGTTACACAATACATGTATGTTTTGTTTGATATATATATTTATATGAAAAAATCTCAGTTTACATTGGCGCGTTACGTTCAGTAGTTCCAAAACATCTGGTGATTTTGCAGAGAGCCACATCAATTTACAGAAATAATCATAATAAACATCGCTAAAAGATACAACTATTATGCACGGAATTATAGATACACTTCTCCTTAACCTGTTGGATCTCTAGGGGCGCTATTTCATTTTTGGATAAAAAACGTTCCCGTTTTAAGCGCGATATTTTGTCACGAAAAGATGCTCGACTATGCATATTCTTGACAGTTTTTGAAAGAAAACACTCTGAAGTTTCAGAATATGCAAAGATATTGTCTGTAAGTGCCCCAGAACTCATTCTACAGGCGAAACCAAGATGATGCGTCAAGCAGGAAATGAGCAGAATCTCTGAAGCTCTGTTTTCCATTGTCTCCTTATATGGCTGTGATTGCGCAAGGAATGAGCCTACACTTTCTGTCGTTTCCCCAAGGTGTTAGCAGCATTGTGACGTATTTGTAGGCATATCATTGGAAGATTGACCATAAGAGACTACATTTTCCAAGTGTCCGCCTGGTGTCCTGCGTGGAATTCGGTGCGCAAACGCCAGCTGCTTGTACTTTTCCATTTGATTGAGGGGAGAAACCATGCTTCCACGAACGATATATCAATGAAGAGATATGTGAAAAACACCTTGAGGATTGATTCTAAACAACGTTTGCCATGTTTTCAGTCGATATTATGGAGTTAATTTGGAAAAAAGTTCGCGTTTTGAGGACTGAATTTTCGTTTTTTTTTGGTAGCCAAATGTGATGTAGAAAACGGAGCTATTTCGAATTCACAAATAATCTTTTTTGGAAAAACTGAGCATCTGCTATCTAACTGAGAGTCTCCTCATTGAAAACATCCGAAGTTCTTCAAAGGTAAATTATTTTATTTGAAGGCTTTTATGTTTTTGTTGAAATCTTGCGTGCTGGATGCTAACGCTAATGCTAACGCTAAATGCTACGCTAGCTAGCCACTTTTACACAAATGATTGTTTTCCTATGGTTGAGAAGCATATTTTGAAAATCTGAGATGACAGTGTTGTTTACAAAAGGCTAAGCTTGAGAGATGGCATATTTATTTCATTTCATTTGCGATTTTCATGAATAGTTAACGTTGCGTTATGGTAATGAGCTTAGGTCTGTAAATAGAATCCCGGATCCGGGTTTGGTCGACGCAACAGGTTAATGCAACCGCTGTGTCAGATTTCAAAAAAACTTTACGGAAAAGGCACACCATGCTATAATCTGAGTACGGCGCTCAGAGACCAAAACAACCCAGACAGATATCCGCCATGTTGTGTAGTCAACAGAAGTCAGAAATAGCATTATAAATATTAACTTACCTTTGATGATCATCATAATGCACTCCCAGGAATCCCAGTTCCACAATAAATGTTTGAGTTGTTTGATAATGTCCATCATTTATGTCCAAATCCCTCCTTTTTTGTTCCCGCATTTAGTACAGTAATCCAGATTCATGACGCGCGATCACTAGGAGCAGACGAAAGTAAAAAAGTTCCGTTACAGTAGGTAGAAACATGTCAAACGATGTATAGAATATATCTTTAGGATGTTTTTAACATAAATCTTCAATAATGTTCCAACCGGAGAATTCCTTTGTCTTCAGAATTGCAATGGAACTCATGCAAACTCTCACGTGAACAAGCGTGGCCATCTCGTGGCTCTCTGGCAGACCTCTGACTCATTCCCCTCTCATTCGCCCCCACTTCACAGTAGAAGCCTCAAACAAGGTTCTAAAGACTGTTGACATCTAGTGGAAGCCTTAAGAAGTGCAATATGACCAATACCCCACTGTATCTTCGATAGGCAATGAGTTGAAACCTCAGATTTCCCACTTCCTTGTTGGATTTTTTCTCAGGTTTTTGCCTGCCATATGAGTTATGTTATACTCACATACATCATTCAAACAGTTTTAGAAACTTCAGAGTGTTTTCTATCCAAATCCAGTAATAATATGCATATCTTATCTTCTGGGACTGAGTAGCAGGCAGTTTACTCTGGGCACCTTATTCATCCAAGCTACTCAATACTGCCCCCAGCCATAAGAAGTTAACGAGAGGCTTGTAGAATCATGACTCTTTCGAGTTTTCAGTTCATTGTTCGCCGGTAGAAGGTCATGCGTGCTCTGGGCATTACTGACTCATTACTGACATTTAATTTTTAAATGTGTCACTGTTGTACTGGATTGTACCATGGAAATGCAATATTAAACTTACTGCTATTTCTTTTGAAATTGGCAGGCATTATGCATAATCAATCGTAAAAATTATACTTTGAATTTTGTCACAAAAATTGCATATCCATTTAGCAAAAGCAATTGCAAACATGATATTGATTTATCATCTGCCCATAAGAAATTTAAGATTGAATTAAGTCACTCATAGATTTCCATAGCTGGAAGCATTCCCGTAAAGTGTGCCTAGGCAATGGTCGTAAATAAGTTGAGTTTTCTCCTAACACTGTCCATTTGGGAAGGAAATAGAAAACGAGACATTAGAATCTAGCCAATTTTGTTTGGTTAAAGCACTCTGGAATGATTACATGTGGAAAACATGTGTACCTAGGCCAACCTTTGTGAGAAATACATGGAGGGAAATAACCTTCACTAAATATAACATTTTTTATCTTTACGCTAATTTTCTAACAATAAAGGAAAATTAATAAAACATTCCCATTGATTTGACACTGTGAAGTTCTTGTAAATCTCTTGCACACACACACACCATAAGGATTTTTTACTTTTTATCCCTTTTTCTCTCCAATTGGTAGTTACAGTCTTGTCCCACCGCTGCAACTCCCGTATGGACTCGGGAGAGGCGAAAATCGAGAGCCTTCGAGACACAACCCTGCGAAGCCGCACTGCGTCTTGACACTGCTCAACCCGGAAGCCAGCCGCACCAGTGTGTCGGAGGAAATTCCATACAGCTGGCGAACATGTCAGTGTGCATGTGCCCGGCCCACCACAGGAGTCACTAGAGCGCGATGGGACAAGGACCTCCCGGCTGTCCAAACCCTCCCCTAACCCGGACAACGCTGGGACAATTGTGTGCCGCCTCATGGGTCTCCCAGTCGCAGCAGGCAGCGACTCAGCCCGGGATCGAACCTGGGTCTGTAGTGACTCCTCAAGCACTGAGATACTGAGTGCCTTTGACTGTGGCGCCACTCGGGAGGCCCATCATAAGGATTTTTATTGAATTAACACCACTGCAATGATTTGTGAACAACAGAAATGAACACAGATTTTTCAACCATTTGTGGGTGTGTCTGTGTGTTTGTACATACTTGTTAGTTTGTACGTGTACTTGTTTTTTGTGTGTGTATTTATTTGTACATGTATCAGTATGCAATGTGTGTGTGTTTGTTTGTATCTTTGCTCATGTATTTTGACTGAGTATGAGTGTATTTTGTGAGTGCTCCACAGTGATCTCCTGTGTTTGCTACTTTCCTAGGCAGGCAGGCAGTGGCCAGGATGATATGTAGATTTTTTTTTCCTGTGACCTGTTCAGACTCATCTACATGCCTGCCTGTCACTGTGGGTGCGTTGTTGGCCAGGGACCTGCCCACATCTCCAAGACAGCCAGAGAAAGGGTGAATGGAGAGAGAAAGCAGGAGGAGAGGTACAGTAGGCTGAGGGAGGAAGGTGAAAAGAGAGAAAGAGGAGGGGTGTTAGAGAAGGAGAAAAATGTGAATTGATTTGTTTGCATTCTTTATCATTTGCTCTATTTTACTTTCTCTCTCTCACTCGCACACACACAAACACACACAATGTTGCGCATGTGAATTAAAAGAAAAACATTAACCTGTAATGTTTTGTCATTTAAGGAATGAAGTAGAGTGCAAATGTCACAGGCAGACCACACTATTCAGCCCTATACCAGTGTAATATCATTGTTATAACAATAAAACAATCTTATTGTGAACCAGTATTGTTGCCAGAAATTCAATGGTGGATGTCCCTGCAGAAATGTGCGTGAACCCCAACCTCATGCTATTCCACACATTTTGCCTTGAGGCTGAGAGGAAATATAGCATTTTTAAAGCTAATTATACAGTTGAAGTCGGAAGTTTACATACACCTTAGCCAAATACATTTAAACTCAGTTTTTCACAATTCCTGACATTTAATCCTAATAAAATTCCCTGTTTTAGGTCAGTTAGGATCACCACTTTATTTTAAAAATGTGAAATGTCAGAATAATAGTAGAGAGAATGATTAATTTCAGCTTTTATTTCTTTCATCACATTCCCAGTGGGTCAGAAGTTTACATACACTCAATTAGTATTTGGTAGCATTGCCTTTAAATTGTTTAACTTGGGTCAAACGTTTCAGGTAGCCTTCCACAACCTTCCCACAATAAGTTGGGTGAATTTTGGCCCATTCCTCCTGACAGAGCTGGTGAATCTGAGTCAGGTTTGTAGGCCTCCTTGATCACACATGCCTTTTCAATTCTGCCCACAAATGTTCTATAGGATTGAGGTCAGGGCTTTGTGATGGCCACTCCAATACCTTGACTTTGTTGTCCTTAATCCATTTTTTCCACAACTTTGGAAGTATGCTTGGGGTCATTGTCCATTTGGAAGACCCATTTGCGACCAAGCTTTAACTTCCTGACTGATGTCTTGAGATGTTGCTTCAATATATCCACATAATTTTCCTACCTCATGATGCCATCTATTTTGTGAAGTGCACCAGTCCCTCCTGCAGAAAAGCACCCCCACAACATGATGCTGCCACCCTCGTGCTTCACGGTTAGGATGGTGTTCTTCGGTTTGCAAGCCTCCCCCTTTTTCTTCAAACATAATGATGGTCATTATGGCCAAACACTTCTATTTTTGTTTCATCAGACCAGAGGATATTTCTCCAAAAAGTACAATCTTTGTCCCCATGTGCAGTTGCAAACCGTAGTCTGGCTTTTTTTTATGGAGGTTTTAAAGCAGTGGCTTCTTCCTTGCTGAGCATTCTTTCAGGTTGTCTGGCCTTTCACGTTATGTCGATATAGGACTCGTTTTACTGTGGATGTAGATTCTTTTGTAACTGTTTCCTACAGCATCTTCCCAAGGTCCTTTGCTGTTGTTCTGGGATTGATTTGCACTTTTCGCACCAAAGTACGTTCATCTCTAGGAGACAGAACGCGTCTCCTTCCTGAGCAGTATGACAGCTGCGTGGTCCCATGGAGTTTATACAGTGCCTTGCGAAAGTATTCGGCCCCCTTGAACTTTGCGACCTTTTGCCACATTTCAGGCTTCAAACATAAAGATATAAAACTGTATTTTTTTGTGAAGAATCAACAACAAGTGGGACACAATCATGAAGTGGAACGACATTTATTGGATATTTCAAACTTTTTTAACAAATCAAAAACTGAAAAATTGGGCGTGCAAAATTATTCAGCCCCCTTAAGTTAATACTTTGTAGCGCCACCTTTTGCTGCGATTACAGCTGTAAGTCGCTTGGGGTATGTCTCTATCAGTTTTTCACATCGAGAGACTGACATTTTTTCCCATTCCTCCTTGCAAAACAGCTCGAGCTCAGTGAGTTTGGATGGAGAACATTTGTGAACAGCAGTTTTCAGTTCTTTCCACAGATTCTCGATTGGATTCAGGTCTGGACTTTGACTTGGCCATTCTAACACCTGGATATGTTTATTTTTTAACCATTCCATTGTAGATTTTGCTTTATGTTTTGGATCATTGTCTTGTTGGAAGACAAATCTCCGTCCCAGTCTCAGGTCTTTTGCAGACTCCATCAGGTTTTCTTCCAGAATGGTCCTGTATTTGGCTCCATCCATCTTCCCATCAATTGTAACCATCTTCCCTGTCCCTGCTGAAGAAAAGCAGGCCCAAACCATGATGCTGCCACCACCATGTTTGACAGTGGGGATGGTGTGTTCAGCTGTGTTGCTTTTACGCCAAACATAACGTTTTGCATTGTTGCCAAAAAGTTCAATTTTGGTTTCATCTGACCAGAGCACCTTCTTCCACATGTTTGGTGTGTCTCCCAGGTGGCTTGTGGCAAACTTTAAACGACACTTTTTATGGATATCTTTAAGAAATGGCTTTCTTCTTGCCACTCTTCCATAAAGGCCAGATGTGTGCAATATACGACTGATTGTTGTCCTATGGACAGAGTCTCCCACCTCAGCTTTAGATCTCTGCAGTTCATCCAGAGTGATCATGGGCCTCTTGGCTGCATCTCTGATCAGTCTTCTCTTTGTATGAGCTGAAAGTTTAGAGGGACGGCCAGGTCTTGGTAGATTTGCAGTGGTCTGATACTCCTTCCATTTCAATATTATCGCTTGCACAGTGCTCCTTGGGATGTTTAAAGCTTGGGAAATGTTTTTGTATCCAAATCCGGCTTTAAACTTCTTCACAACAGTATCTCGGACCTGCCTGGTGTGTTCCTTGTTCTTCATGATGCTCTCTGCGCTTTTAACGGACCTCTGAGACTATCACAGTGCAGGTGCATTTATACGGAGACTTGATTACACACAGGTGGATTGTATTTATCATCATTAGTCATTTAGGTCAACATTGGATCATTCAGAGATCCTCACTGAACTTCTGGAGAGAGTTTGCTGCACTGAAAGTAAAGGGGCTGAATAATTTTGCACGCCCAATTTTTCAGTTTTTGATTTGTTAAAAAGGTTTGAAATATCCAATAAATGTCGTTCCACTTCATGATTGTGTCCCACTTGTTGTTGATTCTTCACAAAAAATATACAGTTTTATATCTTTATCTTTGAAGCCTGAAATGTGGCAAAAGGTCGCAAAGTTCAAGGGGGCCGAATACTTTCGCAAGGCACTGTACTTGCGTACTATTGTTTGTACAGATGAATGACTTGTGGAGGTCTACATTTTTTTTTCTGAGGTCTGGGCTGATATCTTTAGATTTTCCCATGATGTCAAGCAAAGAGGCACTAAGTTTGAAGGTAGGCCTTGAAATACATCCACATGTACACCTCCAATTGACTCAAATTATGTCAATTAGCCGATCAGAAGCCTCTAATGCCATGACATCATTTTATGGATTTTTCCAAGCTGTTTAAAGGCACAGTCAACTTAGTGTGTGTAAACTTCTGACCCACTGGAATTGTGATACAATTATAAGTGAAATAATCTGTTTGTAAACAATTGTTGGAAAAATGACTTGTGTCATGCACAAATGAGTTGTCCTAACCCACTTGCCAAAACTATAGTTTGTTAACAAGAAATTTGTAGAGTGGTTGAAAAACGAGTTTTAATGACTCCAACCTAAGTGTATGTAAACTTCCGACTTCAACTGTAGGTATGTTGACTGTGATAAAGGCACCGAATTATGAGCTGCTAAATGAACGATATGTATAGAAGCACAGTGTCTTGAATCAATGTGGTCATATTTGTGGCTTATTGGGGGTGTGACTTTCAGTTTGTTATTTTTGGCCACCCATCTCAGGAGTGTATGTCATTCCAGTGCACTGCTTGCTATGTTTTCTATCTGATCTGATGGTGTCTGCAGGTAAAATACAAATAATGCCCCAATTGTAACAGTGACAAGTAGAGAGCATTTGAAAATCTGATTGGGTGGGCCTGGCTTCCCAGTGGGTGCACCCAAGCCCACAAGTGTCTACGGGGCTGTTGTGAGTACTCAACCTGCATTTTCGTTAGCCTTACTAATTAAATATTACTTATGGCAAATAAATGTAGGTATTTGGTATTTTCTGATTTTTAATAGCAATATGCAGGGCAGTGCAAATCTTTTTTTGTTTTGTTTTACCTGCAATGATGAAGGTTCACCTTCTAACAGGACAACAACTGTTAGCACACAGCGAAGACAATGCAAAAGTGGCTTCGGGACAAGTCTCTGAATGTCCTTGAGTGGCCCAACCAGAGCCTGGACTTGAACCCGATCCAACATCTCTGGAGAGACCTGAAAATATCTGTGCAGAGAGGCTCCCCATCCAACCTGACAGAGCTAGAGAGGATCTGCAGAGAAGAATGGGAGAAACTCCCCAAATACAGGTTTGCCATGCTTGTAGCATCATAACCAAGAAGAATCGAGGCTGTAATCGCTGCCAAAGGTGTTTCAACAAAGTACTGAGTAAAGGGTCTGAATACTTATGTAAATGCATTATTTCAGTTATTTTTTTATACATTTGCAGAATGTCTAAAAACCTGTTTTTCCTTTGTCGTTATGGGGTATTGTGTGTATGAGGAAACATTTTTATTTAACCTTTTCACACGTACCAACAAGCGAGTGTGATCATTCTACAGTTGTCACTGCAGCTGTTCAGTTTCGATTGACACACAGTCAGTGTTTGAGCTGGCCACACTGTTTTCTCACAGAAACATTTAGCACAAACTCCTTACAAAGTTATGGACTGAATGTGACCAGTTTATGTTTGGATGCAATGTTCAGACATTCACAGAAGTAGCAACAGCATAACACAATCATCCAAACTGGAAAATCTAGGCTACATTAGTCCTAGCACTAACTGAGGAAAGATTCTGTTATGTCAATTATCCAAACTGGAAAATCTAGGCTACATTAGTCCTAGAGCTACCTGAGGAAAGATTGACATAACACAATCATCCAAACTGGAAAATCTAGGCTACATTAGTCCTAGAGCTACCTGAGGAAAGATTGTGTTATGTCAATCATCCAAACTGGAAAATCTAGGCTACATTAGTCCTAGAGCTACCTGAGGAAAGATTGACATAACACAATCATCCAAACTGGAAAATCTAGGCTACATTAGTCCTAGGGCTACCTGAGGAAAGATTGACATAACACAGCCGTCATATGTAAATAAATAACTCTCGGCTGACAGAAACTACAATTAGTTATCTGATAGCAATTACTATTTATAATTCATCACACCATGGGTGAGGTCACCATTGATCAAAATAATTGAGTAAAATACTTTCTATAAAACGAAAGTAATTCGACGATGGGTAGGTTGTGCGCGCCGCCATGTTTTTTGTTGTTGTGTCAACCAAAGATAATAAAGAGGAGACCAGATGAATTTGGTCTGTTTGCAGTTTGCATGTTGAAGGGGGTGTGTCGTCTACGATCATTCACAAACCTTCATTCACTTCCAGAAGTTTACTTGAAAGATGAGTGAAAAAGTGAATCCATTTTAGAATAAGGCTGTAACGTAACAAAATGTGGAAAAAGTCAAGGGGTCTGAATACTTTCCGAATGCACTGTACATGTGACCACTCCAGGAGGAGTTCAGGGATACATTGTATGCAGGTTTCTCCTCAGTCTGGATACAATCCTGCTACCGAAAGTGCATACAGTGGGCGACATCATCAGCACTCCTTTCATTATAACGTTGGCGGAAATAATTCATAGCGTGTGATGTGTTTGCTGGCCTCAAATGCTAGCCAGCCAGCTAATATTTAGATGTTTTATTTTTTTTGGCTAGAGTTATGCTAACCTGTTTGCAATCCCTTTAGCGTTGCTTGCTAGCTAACTATAGAGGTTAGCTGGCTAGTTAGCTACAGTAGTTAACACAACAACAACTGATGGCAGTAGCTATCATATTTAGCCTATTCCACTGTCTGTAGAATGTATACTGGCATTTAAATATAGCGTGGGAAAAGGGAATCCTGACACAATGTGGACATGGTAGACACATTTAAATGTAGGTGTAGATGTATGACATGTTTGGAATTCCATGATCAGAATAGAAAAGCTGCATGAACTGTCAAGTCTAGACACGGCCAGGGTAGACACTTTGGCCTAACCTCCTCAGCTTCTGCCACACAAGAAGAGAAGGATAGAAAAGAGCTGTAAGCTTTGAGCTATCCTTAAAAGCCCAACGTCTCTTTTGTCTTTAGTCTTAGTAGACATGTGCTGTGCTGATGTTGACATGCTTTTCCAAACACACAATGCTTTGTTGCCCATATTTACTATGTAATATTATTTTTACTATTAAATAACTACTATTTCTTCCACTCTTATGAGGTATGTGTGAAAAACCTGTATTTGACTGAAGGTTTTGTGAATAAATGTATATTTTCAAATATACTGCAAATGTGAATTTCTAAAACTTAAATTAAACTGCATGTCTCATGCTTCTGTACTTGATCTATCCCCTAAAATGAATGGGTAATTTTGTTTTATATAGCCACATTTCTGCAGTGATCTTGGTTTGGTTCAGATTTTTTGACAAATTCCACATGTTACACCTGTGTCGAAATCCCCAGATATGAGGTCCATAGACCTATCACGTTGTCTAATTAAGAACATATGTAAGACCACTCTCCAGTGCAAGACTGATGGCACCTAGCCACAGAAGGTTCTGATCTTTGCCTTAAGTGACGAAAGCCCCCTCATTCGCTACATTTTGGTAGGTAGTGTCTCTTCCTCAATTCATCTTTCTTTCCTTGATTCCTTGCATCCTCTCTTCTTGTCTCCTATTCAAACATAATTGAAGAAGAAGGTCCAAGAGGAGGGACCTTGGACCGTCTCCTCCAATACAGTTCAGAAGGAGGCAAGGAGATAAGATGCAAGGAATCGCAGAAAAACTCATTGAGATTGAGTCAGTGTCTCATGGTCTGACATCATGCTTAGGCCTGGGATTTCCAGACTGTCAGTGCCAGCTGATGACACGTGAGAGACAGCCTAAGCCTTTCAGCTTGATTAGTGGGTTTGGTGCGTTTTCATCACTCCAAAATTGTGGCATTGGTACGCCTAATTAAAGCAGCGGAGAAAACCGGAGATTTCCCCACAAACATGGTCAATAATCTTCTTAACAATACTCTGAACAATTGTTTGTCGCCGTTCTTATGGAAGCTCACATTTCTTTTGATACTGCTAAAGATTCATTATTTCAAATCAGTTCAGAGATGGCCACGCTCTTTATTGTATGGTCATATTAAGCTGAAATGATTTCACACATCTTGATGTACCTCAGTATTACTCTATAACTACTGAGGTACCTAGAATGACAATCAACTGTCTATGGTAACTGCAGATACGAAACATAGAACCAGGGGTGCAACTTAGGTTTTAGAAGTGTGGGGGGGGGGGACATAATATTATCGTCTGCATGGTCCTAAAGCACACCGTTGCCTCGTATCACATTCCAATGATAAAACTGGGGGGGACAAAAAAAAATTCAATTTCAGAATGTGGGGGGACATATCCCCCCCCCGTCCCCCCGTCCCCGTCCCTAGTGAAAGTTGCACCTCTGCATAGAACAATGATTGAATAGTAATGATTTGCAATTTCAAATTACTTACTGTGTATAGTATATTACAGTGTTACTAGTACTGCTTTATGACACTGGTATAAGTGCAACAACATACAGTTGTAAAAACACACATTGAGAATATTCATATATCCTGATTAGAACTGCAGGGATCACACTTCCAATAATATACATTCTAAATGTAAGGCATCGTCTGTCACACATTATAACACCCACACAGTCAACAGCAGGGTGAACAAGGCTAAAACCAGTTCAGCAACATTCAGGGACTTACCAACCAACATGATGTCATCCTTCTGCTACTGGGTCTAAAGTCAGTACCATACTCATTGTGAAACAACTTCTCACACCAGGAAGAAAATACTTTTCTTAGAGTGGAGTACAGACATAGTCCATATACACTGCTATATCCACATCACTGTAGCGATTGAGAGGGAACACTGTCAATCATCAGATCAGTTACACATTGTTTACACGAGTGTTCTTATACTGTGTAATTATTCCTGTAAGTACATTGTAATAACTATTGTCAGAACTCATTGTTTTAATGTACCAACAGCAGTAACACTATCCCGAGTCTAGCCCTAACCTAAAGTAGGCCTGTAGGTATATTAACCTTGCGTTATTACAATACACTGTACGTGCATGAATAATAACACAGTCATTTGGGTAATGTAATGTAAAGTGTGATCCATGTTTCTGTACAAGATTGTTACAAATGTTCTAAGAGTATGTGTTCATTGGGGAACTTCATCTAAGAAATGAATCATGCAAATCAATCAAACGTATTTATAAAGCCCTTTTTACATCAGCAGTTGTCACAAAGTGCTTATACAGAAACCCAACCTAAAACCCCAAAGAGCAAGCAATGCAGATGTATTAAAAAAAAATAGGAAAAACTCCCTAAAAAAGGCAGGAAACTGGGAAGAAACCTAGAGAGGAACCAGGCTCTGAGGGGTGGCCAGTTCTCTTCTGGCTGTGCCTGGGTGGAGATTATAAGAGTACACGGCCATTAAGGCCAGATCGTTGTTCAAGGTGTTCAAACATTCGTAGATGACCAGTAGGGTCAAATAATAAGTAGTTATAGAGGGTGCAACAGGTCAGCACCTCAGGAGTAAATATCAGTTGGCTTTTCATAGCCGAGCTCTCAGATCTAGAGAGCAGGTGAGAGAGAGCGAGAGACAGAGACGAAACAGCAGGTAGCATGACCATGGAACAGGCCGCAGACAGAACAGCAGAAACTGGATCAGCAGCACGGCAAGGTAGAACGTCCGGTGAACAGGTCAGGCTTCCATAACCGCAGGCAGAATAGCAGAAACCGAATCAGCAGCACAGCCAGGTGGACTGAGGACAGGGACAGCAAGGAGTCATCAGGCCAGGTAGTCCTGAGGCATGGTCCTATGGCTCACATCCTTCGGGAGAAGATAGCGAGAGATGGGAGAATTAGAGGGTGCATACCTAAGACCACAGAGGACACCAGATAGGAGAGACTAACCATATCCACCCGGCACAGACTATTGCAGCACAGTAGATAGAGGAGACTGAGACAGGGGGGGACGAGGGGGGGGGGGGGGTCAGGGGACACTGTGACACCGTCCAAAGTTGCCCCCAGACAGGGCCAATCAGGCAGAATATAACCCCACCCACTTTGCCAAAGCACAGACTCCACACCACCAAAGGGATACTTAACAGACTACCCTGACACAAGGCTGAGTATAGCTCACGAAGATCGCCCCTACTGCACTGTCCCAAGGGGGCGCAAAACTGGCAAGGAAGATTACATCAGTAACTCATCCCACTCAAGTCGAGTATAGCGAAAAAGGCTTGGCATGATGTAATGCACCTCTTCTAGGGCATGGGAGAGCGCAAGCAAGCCAGTGACTCAGCTCCCGTAATAGGGTCAGTGACAGAGAATCCCAGTGGTGAGAGGGGAGCCGGCCAGGTAGAGACATCAAGTGTGGTTTGTCACTCCAGTGCATTTCCGTTCACCTTTGCACCCCTGGGCCAGACTACACTCAGACTACATAGGACCTACTGAAGAGATGAGTCTTCAGTAAAGACTTTGTCGTGGAAATTCTACACATGGATATTCAAAATCAATCTTAAATGAATCGTTAATTATCAGCATGCTGGAGCGGATCCAACAAACTTGATGCACCATAGTACACATATTTATTTATTTTACCTTTATTTAACTAGGCAAGTCAGTTAAGAACAAATTCTTATTTTCAATGACGGCCTAGGAACAGTGGGTTAACTGCCTGTTCAGGGGCAGAACGACAGATTTGTACCTTGTCAGCTCGGGGGGTTTGAACTTGCAACCTTCCGGTTACTAGTCCAACTCTCTAACCACTAGGCTACCCTGCCGCCCCGATGTCAGGAGCTCTATCGGGGCAGTCCCATAAGATCTCTTTTATACACTGCTTACAGACACATGACATGATTTAGCTTATTCATGATTCATAATTAATTCATCATTTACGTTTTGGGAATGCATGACCGACCAATACTGGTTCATGCATGTGACAGACCAATACCTCACGAAGCTTCTTCTCTCCAAGCTGAGACCTTGAAACTGAGATATCCTTGCGTTCTCAAAAGAAGGTTCTGGGCATACTGACAAATTGCAGATACTGATAGTGAGGATTCGTTCCTTCAGTCACTTGCATGAACACAAAAGTTGGTTATTAGAAAAGCACAAACATAAAATGTTCTTTCACATTCCCTCCTCGTATCACATCATCTGTGATACTTATCATTACATTTAAAGGTACGCATTAGATTATAGCTTCTATGAAAAGGTTCTATGCTTCTATTAAAGGACAATCAACACTTAAAACCAGACACTTTATCATAATAAAGGTGGCACTTATATTAATGGGTGTGAATTTATCAAACATACACACACACTTACACAGCAGGTTAAATAACACAAATAGGCAAACTGAGAAAAAAACAAGCTGCAGCCCATTTGGCAATTTGGGATCCCCATCTTCCAAACAGGGAATCCAACCAATTTGCAGGTACCACTCTGGTTGTGGGGAACTATTCTTAGCAATAGTGGTAATGTATTCGGCAAAAGAATGATCTTGGACAAAAGTACAACATTCATCGCCAATGATTGCACAAGTGGCACATGGACCTGCACAAGTGGCACATGGACCTGCTAAAAGATAGGCAAGAGCCTCTGTTTTGCAGAGCCAATTTATGCAATTATTTTACGTCTCTAGAGATCTCACAAATTTGGTCTAGGCACATTATTGGTTATAGTCTTAAAAGGCAATTTTTCCTTATCAATGCAGTAAAGTTCACAACTTAATCAGACCCAACCCCAGGGCCCAGCAGGGTTCTCCTTCCACAATGACCATTTACTTCTGGGCCTTCAGAAAGAATTCAGACCCCTTGACTTTTTGCACATTTTGTTAAGTTACAATCTTATTGTGAAATGTATTCAAATAAAACATTTCATCAATCTACACATAATAACCTTTAATGAAAAAAACAAAAACTTAAATACCTTATTAAATACGAATTCAGAACTTTAGCTATGAGACTCAAAATTGAGCTCAGGCCCATCCTGTTTCCATTGATCAAAATTGCAGTCCACCTGTGGTAAATTCAATTGATTGGGCATGATTTGGAAAAGCACACACCCAACTATATAAAGGTCCCACGGTTGACAGTGCATGTCAGAGCAAAAACCAAGCCATGAGGTCGAAGGAATTGTCTGTAGAGCTCCGAGACAGGATTGTGTCGAGGCACAGATCTGGGGAAAGGTACCAAAATAATTCTACAGCATTGAAGGTCCCCAAGAACACATTGGCCTCCATCATTCTTAAATGGAAGAGGTTTGGAACTACCAAGACTCTTCCTAGAACAGATCGCCTAGCCAAACTTAGCAATCGGGGGAGAAGGGCCTTGGTCAGGGAGGTAACCAAGAACCCGATGGTCACTGAGGAAATCTGTCACCATCCCTACGGTGAAGCATGATGTTGGAGGCATCATGCTGTGGGGATGTTTTACAGCGGCAGAGACTGGGAGAATAGTCAGGATCAACGAAAAAGATAGACGGAGCAATGTACAGAGAGATCCTTAAAGAAAACCCGCTCCAGAGGGCTTAGGACCTCAGGCTGGGATGAACGTACTTCTTCCAACAGGACAACGACCGTAAGCACACAGCGAAGACTATGCAGGAGTGGCTTCAGGACAATTCTCTGAATATCCTTGAAGGGCCCAGCCAGATCTTGAACCCGATCGAACATCTCTGGAGAGACCTGAAAATACCTGTGCAGCGATGCTCCACATCCAACCTGACAGAGCTCGAAAGGATCTGCAGAGAAGAATGGGAGAAACCAAATACGGTTTGCCAAGCTTGTAGCATCATAACCAAGAAGACTGGAAGCTGTAATCGCTGCCAAAGGTGCTTCAACAAGGTACTGAGTAAAGGGTCTGAATACTTTTGAAAATGTGATAACTCCGTTTAAAATATTCAAAAAAATTGTTTTTGCTTTGTCACTTCTGAGAGGAAAGGCATGAGAGAAAAGGCAGTTGATGGCTTCGACTGGATGCTGTGTACTGGTTGCTGGCTGACTCAGGTCTCATGGTAGAAGTGGTGAAGGACAGGGCCATATTGAATGCCTTTGGCACCATTACTTAAGCCGGTTAGAGGGGAAGAGGCTCACACTGTCCTCAGCCGAATTATCACTTCCATGCATCTAGCCACCATCTGTGATCATCACCTTTTCCTTAACCTCGAGAAAAGACAGACAGGAACAGTTTGGTGGATTTCTGATTTAGGAAATCCAGACAAATTATGTATGACAAATTACTACTACCAATATTCTTAATACCGATATCTAAGACAAATGTCAAAGAGAATAATACACAGTTGAAACCATTTTTTTCCCACAAAATGGGCTTATACTCCTATCATCTTGGCAATCTCACATTAGAGTTACAGGTCAGGGAGATCTCATACCATCCAGCAGACACAATCTGGTGAGATTTTGTATTGAAGCAAGACAAAAACAAAACAGTAATACACTTCTTCATATATTCACTCAAGGTGGGGAAAACTTTGATCCATTTGGAGTAACTGTCAACCATTACCAACGTATATTTTTTCCCTTTCACAGGCAGGCATGTGAAAAAATGTATTAGCATATTTACCAAAGGGCCCCAGGGAACTGGTAATTCCCCATTTGGACACATGATTCACATCGTGATTTATGCATCCCAAAAAAAACTGCCTGTTAAATCAAAATAACAAATAAAATTAGAATTACAACTCTTGATAACTCCATGGGGAAATCATTGTATCCCATAAGGTAAAATAGACTAGAGACAGGTGTACCTCATTCAGGGGCAGCACTCTCTCTTGTTCTCGAATCACACATAGGACTGTTGATAAATTACAAACTTCTTCCTAATTATCCAGTGTTTACATAGCCCATTTAAATTTCACCCAATGTCTATAGTATTTCTAGTGAGGGTGATCAGGCCGCACCAGAAAGTCAGAACAGAGGTCAGAGGTCATTCTACGCCATTAAGTGAGTGTTTCTTTCTCTGTACCTCAGACATTTTTTTAAGATATTTAATTTTGTGTATCAGGTTTAAATTGGGTTTTTCAGTACATTCCTTATCAAGAAGGTACTGAATGTGCCCTTTAAGGTGCTGTAATGAATACTCACAGAGAAAAAGGTGTAGATTCACATGCAGAGTGTGGCAGATGTTTATTTCACCTTCACAGAAGGCAGGAAATGGTCATACACAGGTAGGCAAATAGGCAGGTGAATCAAAACTAGGAACAAAGGCTATAACTGGTTCTCACAAATGAGCTAGGAAAAGGCGTAGTAGAGTCACAAAGGTACAAACAGCATGAACTGAACTAAATATGGAGCTGATGAGACCAGGTGAGTAACATAAACAGGTGAAATCAATGAACAAAAATGAAAGACGGCACTACGTTCAAGAACACAAAGAAACAGATGTCACGCCCTGGTCTTAGTATTTTGTGTTTTCTCTATTATTTTGGTTAGGCCAGGGTGTGACATGGGGATTTATGTGGTTTGTTTTTTCTGGGGTTGTTTGTAGTAATGGGATTGTGGTTAGAGTAGTACTCTAGGTAAGTCTATGGCTGTCTAGAGTGGTTCTCAATCAGAGGCAGGTGTTTATCGTTGTCTCTGATTGGGAACCATATTTAGGCAGCCATATTCTTTAGGTTTCTTGTGGGTGATTGTTCCTGTCTCTGTGTTAGTTTGCACCAGTATAGGCTGTTTAGGTTTTTTCCGTTACGGTTATTGTTTTGTATTGTTCGTGTTCATATTCATTAAACATGACTCAAAATAACCACGCTGCATTTTGGTCCGCCTCTCCTTCGACGGAAGAAAACCGTAACAACAGAGCACAAGGTTGACTAAGAAAATAAATACAGAACCTTACAGGTGCATCCTTTGTAACCCGTGAAAAACAGACTAAAACCAAAATAAAAAGTCCTAACACAATAAATGAATATTAACACCACTAACAAATATTCATAACAGGTAAAAAGAAACAAACTGGCCTTACTTAATTTGGGAACTCCCTTAACAACTGGATCCGGGTACCTTTATGCTAACTCCCAAGGCACCTGCCTCAGAAAGCATTTCAAAGAGAGAGAGATACAGAATCATTGTTAAACATGTCAAAAATACTTGGTAGCGGACATTCCATCAATGCAGGAAATAAATAAAATAAACATGTACTTAGTTTGCACATCTTAATCAGTCCTAAACATTCTTAATCTTAATTGAGTTTACTGCATCTTGGGCAGGAAGTCTTGATAAAACCATACGTATAGAGAATGATACTTCAGACACATCAGATGATGTGGATAGGCACCTTCTAAAGTAAACAATCCCAGAGCCCCTCTCTTGTAATCTTAATCTTTTGACCTGTTGTACTGACATACAGTTCTGTACTAACTGTCCCTGGGGCATAAACTAGTCAAAATATGAAATCGTGTTGTTTAAAAAATCTGGTAGGATTATTAATTGATAATTGAGTAATAATAATTGGAAATTGGCAAAAACGTGTCTTATTCAACTGTTCATACCTCGGTCATACAGCCTTGTGGGTAGCTGCTATAGACCACCATGTGCTAACAGTCAGAATCTGGATGACATGTGTGAAATGCTTGATAATGTACAGTTAAAGTCGGAAGTTTACATAAACCTTAGCCAAATACATTTAAACTCAGTTTTTCACAAATCCTGACATTTAATCCTAGTAAAAAGTCCCTATCTAAGGTCATTTAGGATCACCACTTTATTTTAAGATTGTGAAATGTCAGAATAATAGTAGAGAGAATGATTTATTTCAGCTTTTATTTCTTCATCACATTCCCAGTGGGTCAGAAGTTTACATACACTCAAATAGTATTTGGTAGCATTGCCATTAAATTGTTTAACTTGGGTCAAACATTTCAGATAGCCTTCCACAAGCTTCCCACAATAAGTTGGGTGCATTGTGGCCCATTCGTCCTGAAAGAGCTGGTGTAACTGAGTCAGGTTTGTAGGCCTCCTTGATCGCACACACTTATTCAGTTCTGCCACAAATCTTCTATAGGATTGAGGTCAGGACTTTGTGATAGCCACTCCAATACCTTGACTTTGTTTTCCTTAAGCCATTTTGCCACAACTTTGGAAGCATGCTTGGGGTCATTGTCCATTTGGAAGACCCATTTGCTACAAGGTTTTAACTTCCGGACTGATGTCTTGAGATGTTGCTTCAATATATCCACATAATTTTCCTACCTCATGATGCCATCTATTTTGTGAAGTGCACCAGTCCCTCCTGCAGCAAAGTACCCCAACAGCATGATGCTGCCACCACCGTGCTTCAAGGTTGGGATGGTGTTCTTCGGCTTGCAAGCCTCCCGCTTTTCCCTCCAAACATAACAATGGTCATTATGGCCAAACAGTTCTATTTTTGTTTCATCAGACCAGAGGACATTTTTCCAAAAAGTACGATCTTTGTCCCCATGTGCAGTTGCAAACCGTAGTCTGGCTTTTTTATGGCGGTGTTGGAGAGGTTGCTTCTTCCTTGCTGAGCGGCCTTTCAGGTTATGTCGATGTAGGACTCGTTTTACTGTGGATGTATATACTTTAGTACCTGTTTCCTCCAGCATCTTCCCAAGGTCCTTTTCTGTTGTTCTGGGATTGATTTGCACATTTCTCACCAAAGTACGTTCATCTCTAGGAGACAGAACGCGTCTCCTTCCTGAGCGGTATGACGGCTGCGTGGTCCCATGGTGTTTATACTTGCTTACTATTGTTTGTACAGATGAACGTGGTACCGTCAGGCGTTTGGAAATTGCTCCCAAGGATGAACCAGACTTGTGGAGGTCTACAATTTTTTTCTGAGGTCTTGGCTGATTTCTTTAGATTTTCCCATGATGTCAAGCAAAGAGGAACTATGTTTGAAGTTAGTCCTTGAAATACATCCACAGGTACACCTCCAATTGACTCAAATGATGTCAATTCGACTAACAGAAACTTCTAAAGACATGACATCATTTTCTGGAATTTCCCAAGCTGTTTAAAGGCACAGTCAACTTAGTGTATGTAATCTTCTGACCCACTGGAATAGGTGTAGATGTCCTAACCGACTTGCCAAAAGCATGTGATTTCAACAGATAGGTATATTTTCTGGGTGATTTAAATATTGACTGGCTTTCATCAAGCTGCCCACTCAAGGAAACACTTCAAACTGTAAGCAGGGCCTACAACCTGGTTCAGGTTATCAGTCAACCTACCAGGGTAGTTACAAACAGCACAGGAATGAAATCATCAACATGTATTTATCACATCTTTACTAATACTGCAGAAATGTGCTTGAAAGCAGTATCTAGAGCCATGTGCTGCAGTAATCACAATATAGTAGCCATGTATTAGGCTGGGCCTAATATAATACATAAGATGTTATACACTATGTTTTGTAGTAATTCCTATGTTGTTGGTGTGAAGAATATTTGTTGGTCCGTGGTGAGGAGCAAACAGACGTTGCACTTGACACATTTCTGTTAGACAGGTAACTCTTTATCCACATTATAGCAGAGGGTGTAAAGCCATAACACATACCTTTTTCCAGCAGCAGACTATGAACAATAATGTCAAAAGCCCCACTGAAGTCTGACAAAACAGCCCCCACTATCTTTTTATCGTCAATTTCTCTCAGCCAATCATCAGTCATTTGTGTAAGTGCTGTGCTTGTTGAATGTCCTTCCCTATAAGCATGCTGAAAGTCTGTTCAAGTCAGATAGTCTCCAGCTGCCGATATGGTACGCACCTTGCTTCCGGCCAACCTGTGGTGGGACAATCGTCAGTTGGACATTCCTGCTTTCATAGACTCTGGGGCTACCGGCTGTTTTCTAGATCGCACATTAGCTCACCAACAGGGGCTGCCACTCACTAAGCTGGACATTCCATTGTTGGTCACTGCGCTGGATGGTCAACCCCTAGGGTCTGGGAAGGTGAAGCACCTCACCATGCCTATTCAGCTATGAGTTCTGGATTACCATGTGGAACTTATCCAGTTACATCTGGTGGAATCCCCTGAGCTTCCCCTGGTTCTTGGACATCCGTGGCTTTCCACCCATAATCCTCAAATTGACTGGCCCTCGGGAAGAGTTCTAGGATGGAATCCTTCATGCCAGTTCACCTGCCAGCAACTGTCTCCACCCCTTTCTGGCCCTGCTCGTCTGGAGGCTTCCAACTCTCCTGTTCTCCCGACTGGGGATGACAAGCCTGATCTTTCTTGCGTATCTTGGGATTACTGGGATCTGGGTCAGGTCTTCAGCAAACAAAGGGCCAGCGAACTACCTCCTCACAGGCCCTACGATTGTGCAATCCACCTCCTGCCCGGCCAGAGACTGCAGCCATGAATAGTTATCTTGAGGCGCTGGCGGCTGATGTTATTCGGCCGTCCACTTCACCTGCAGGAGTGGGTTTTTTCTTTGTTGGGAAGAAGGATGGGGGATTACGTCCCTGTATCGCTTACCGGGGTTTAAATAACATTACCATCAAGAACCGTTACCCTCTTCCTTTTATGTCTTGAGCTTTTGAGAGACTCCAGGGAGCTACGCTTTTCTCAAAATTAGATTTACTGAATGCATACAATCTGGTGCGCATCATACATGGAGACGAGTGGAAGACAGCGTTCAACACCCCTAATGGACATTATGAGTACCCGGTCATGCCGTTTGGACTTATTAACCTCTCTGGTACAAGTGTACGCTAGCGTTCCACCTCGACAACAGCCAGTGAAATTGCAGGGCACCAAATTCAAAACAACAGAAATCCCATAATTAAATTCCTCAAACATACAATTATTATACACCATTTTAAAGATAAACTTCTTGTAAATCCAACCACAGTGTCCGATTTCAAAAAGGCTTTAATGCGAAAGCACACCATGTGACTATGCTAGGTCAGTACCTAGTCACAGAAAACCATACAGCCATTTTCCAGCCAAGGAGAGGGCTCACAAAAGTAAGAAATAGCGATTAAATTAATCACTAACCTTTGATGATCTTCATCTGGTGGCACTCCCAGGTATCCATGTTTTGTTCGATAATGTCCCTCTTTATGACCAAAAACCTGCTTTTTGTTAGCGCCTTTTGTCCAGTAATCCTAATTGGAATGCATACAATCTGGTGCGCATCATACAGGGAGACGAGTCCAGATGAAAAGTTTTTAAAAAGTACAATAAAAGTTAGTAGAAACATGCCAAATGATGTTTAAAATCAATCCTCCGGGTTGTTTTGTCATAAATAATCAATATTTCAACCGGACAAACGCTTTGTTAATAGAAAATGTGAAAGGCGCGTTCCCGATCAGGCACATTGACTGATGTCTGGAAATTTCCACTTGCCACTGATTGAAAGTGCTGTATCTCCTGGTCTGGTCTGGGCGGGTCCTCGTCCTCTTTTGTTCAGACGGGGATTTCCCTAATGCTTCATAAAATGTGCCACCAGTTTTCCTCGCAGACCCTCACTGGAAAGTTCTGCAGGCAGAATTAATCTTCCTGTTCGTTGATGCCAAATTGTAGTGGATCTCCCGTTAGATCTCTTATATACTGCTTATGGACACACAGGCATGATTTAGCTTATTCATCATAATTAATTAAAGTTTGGTTCATGCATGTGACCGACCAATAATGGTTCACGTGACAGACCAACACCTCATGAGGACTCTTTTCTCCAATCTGAGACCTTGAAACGGAGATATCCTTTCATTCTCAAAACAAGGTTCTGGGCGCACTGCTAAATTCCAGATACTGATAGTGAGGATTTGTTTCATGAGTCCTGAAATAGGTTTTTAGATAAGCACAAACATAACATTTTGCATCACAACTTGTTAAAGGTGGAGACCGAGTCTGATCGGCAGATTATTCAATAAAAACTAAGCTTTATAGGTTTCCTTAGAAATTCTAGGAAAAATAAGGAGGCCTGTAAGGTATGTGTAGTAGGTACAGTGTAGGGCAGGACCAAATCGGAGAGCTAGGTAAGAGAAAGTTAATGTAATGCTTTGCAGCATTGACATCGTGCCCTAGCCTTAACCCCTCTGCGCACGGAACCCGCTAGCGGGCTGAAATTCCACAACATACGGTGATCCCTACATAAATAGTCATATTAAACATTCATGAAAATACAAGTGTCTCACATGTATTGAAAGCCTAGAGTCTTGCTAATCCAACTGCGTTGTCAGATTTAAAAAAGGATTCACTGCAAAAGACTACGATGTGATTATCTGAGCATAGAGCCCCATAAAAAAACAACTATTTTAACCAGAACAGGCGTAACATAATCACAAACTGCATTAAGTATCAAAAGTAAAAGTATAAATAATTTATCATTCCTTATACTAACCAAACCAAAAGGCACGGTTTTCTGAATTTATTGATAGCAAGGGGCACACTCCAACACTCAGACAAAATGTACAAACGAAGCATTTGAGTTTAGTGAGTCCGCCAGATCAGAGGCAGTAGGGACGATCAGGTATGTTCTCCTGATAAGCGTGTGAATTGGACCATTTTCCTAACCTGCTAAGCATTCGAAACTTAATGAATACTTTTGGCTGACAGGGAAAATGTAAAATGTCAATTATTTTCTATACAACTGTAGTGAAGTTAAAGTAAACATTGTCAAACATATAAATAGTAAAGTACAGATACCCCCAAAAAATGTTACTTGAAGATCACTCTCAAACCTTTTGTATAATTTCAGCCAGTAGCTTTGAAAGTGGGGATCATGAGCCAAACGTGTTCCCCATATTATGTGCACTACGTCATTCATTTCGTATGATATGTTACGTCCTGCAAAAAAAAAACGTATATTTTGGTTGTTGTTGTGCAATTTGTATGATTTATTAGGATTCCAATTCACACTACATGTTACGAATTTGTTGTTCTTAAGATCTTTAAGTACTGGTTCTTTAGTTTACACCACTGCCAATAGCATCCCAACACACCATTTTCAGCCTGCACAAACCACATTATATGTGTTTGCCAACTGAGAACCGATCACCCCATTGACACAGCTTTGGAGTCTGATACCCAGGCCCAGGTTTCAAATTAATGGAACCTTATGTGCGCAATTGCAAAAACTGTTTCACTAACGGTTCACAAATAAAATAGTTTAATTTGTTAAATCATTTAACAGTGCACGTATTTGACAAAGGGTCAATTGCTTTAACCATGAATTAAAATGTTTTAGACACATTAACAAACAGTTATGGTTAAAATTGTGAAATAGTAATTTGTGCTTGCCAAATTGTAAGCTTGGTTGAATAATGGTTAATAAATGCACTTAAAGGGTCAAAGGACACACCCTTATTCATCATGTAATCTTAAAGGGTCAAAGGACAAACCCTTATTCATCATGTAATCTTAAAGGGTCAAAGGACAAACCCTTATTCATCATGTAATCTTGCAAGGTTTCACTGTTGAAGAACATTCTCACTTTGGATGGAATGCATTGTTGCAATAATTATTCATCCCAGGAATTAAGGCATCATGTCAAGGAATGAAGGCATAATGTCTTCCCATCTGTGCAACACGCTTGAAATAACGACAACCTGGAACGTGTCCCCTTGTGTCGACACTGACAACATGTGACAATGTGCAAAGAATGGGGTCAAGAACAAGGTCAGTGTACAAAATAATTAAAGTGTAGCTAAATGACCTAATCTAGAGCTGGCAAATAGCTATGCTATGGTCGCTAATTGCTAGCTAACTACAGTAGCTAGCTGCCACGACTTCCGCCGAAGTCGGTCCCTCTCCTTGTTCGGGTGGTGTTCAGCTGGCGACGTCACCGACCTTCTAGCCATCGCTGATCCATTTTTCATTTTCCATTGGTTTTGTCTTGTCCTCCTTCACACCTGGTTCCAATCCCATCAATTTACATGTTGTGTATTTAACCCTCTGTTTCCCCTCATGTCCTTGTCGGTGATTGTTTGTTGTATGTATTGGTGCAAATTTTGTTCTGGTGTGCGACGGGTTTTGCACCCTCTTATTTTATTTGATATATTTTGGTTTTCTGAGTTTTTGTATATTCATTAAACTGCTCCGTTTATACCAAGTTCACTCTTAGTACAGGTGTATAATGGCAGAGATGTTTCACCGGAAGTGTAAATGTGAAGCATCCAATGGGAGTTTCCTCTACGCACCAAATATGGTGGGGAGAGGAAGCTCAGTGGCTGATAGTACGAGATGGAACTCGACTGACATCCTTCCAATTTTCTCATCGATTAAACATTTGATCTCAATACAGTTTTCTGCTCCCAAAACTACAATATGTTACGAACAGACTAAGTGGACTAAGTTTTGTATACTTTACCCTTTGCCAAAGTTTCATAAAATTGTGTTGTTTAGGAGTGCAAGGGCGAGTTAAGTTATTGCCCATGCACACTTCACAGAGTAGGCATTCCCTAACGGAAATGTGCAAATTGAGTTAGTTATAAAAAAAAATTATGATAGCATGCACTTTTATGGCTAGCTGCATATCAAGAACTAGCCAAGTAGATAGCCAGGCCAAGTTAGCTATGTGCCTAAATAGAGAAAGCATGATGATGATAACTAGTATAGAGGAACGTAGTGTCTAATGCTAAATTATCATACATTATTTTTCTCTACCACAGTGTTCCACACGGTTTCAGACACTAGGATGGGAAAATGCTTACAAGAAAGAAATAGATCGCTCTTACTGACAGTTGTGGCTGCTTTGCGTGATGTGTTGTTGTCTCTACCTTCTTGCCCTTTGTGCTGTTGTCTGTATCATGTGTTGTGCTGCTACCATGTTGTTGTTGTCATGTGTTGCTGCCTTGCTATGTTGGTGTCTTAGGTCTCTCTTTATGTAGTGTTTTGTTGTCTCTCTTGTCGTGATGTGGGTTTTGTCCTATATTTATATTATTTATTTTTTATCCTAGCCCCTGTCCCTGTAGGAAGCCTTTTGTCTTTTGGTAGGCCATCATTGTAAATAAGAATTGTAGGTATTTTTACATGTTGCAATAAAGTTGACTAAAGTAGAAGCCTATCTATTGTTT
The DNA here is from genome assembly GCF_045791955.1 of Oncorhynchus clarkii lewisi. Lineage (NCBI taxonomy): Eukaryota > Metazoa > Chordata > Actinopteri > Salmoniformes > Salmonidae > Oncorhynchus > Oncorhynchus clarkii. Next base: position 2,348,017 of record NC_092175.1, read on the forward strand.
GTATTTATTTTCACTTGGTAATGAGTAGTAGGCTTAAGTAATTATATAGAAAGGGCTAGAGCCTGTGTAATACCTAGTAATTATATTGTACTTATGCAGCTGTTACATGTATTCTGTGGTGCAATTGTGTCTTTATTCTCCCACTTGGATCTCGTTTCCAGAAGCATTAACTTGAGGGCAATGTTGTCAGGATGGGTACTGTACTGTATAAGTACACATTCGTTACAAGTAAGAACCCCGCAAGATACACTTAATTTTACCTAGCTAAATCCTGTGTAACAACTAGTAATTACATTGTACTTAGGCAAACATTACATGTACTATGCTTTGAAATAGTGCCTTATTCCACTCATATTAGATCTGTTTTCATAAGCTCAACCAACTTCACCCTATGGTATGCTTTATTTGGGTGGCAAGTGCTAGCAACAACGTTGTCTGGAGATATATTGTGAACAGTGCACATTCATGGGTAAGAACCTGTTGAGCATAGGCTATGATCAGACACCCAGCGCATCCACAAGGGATCCCAATGTTCGCCACAGTTGCTAATTAATCAGATGCAGCTGAGAAGAAGCGAAACAATAAGTTGGTGAACTTAGTGGAAACCTGCCCATTTGTAACAAGCCATGGTAACAATAATTTGTTGTTACACGTTTGTCATTACAGACTGCATGTTACTATTACACTATAACTATGGGTTATTACAGTTAAAGACAAAACTTGTTACATTGTAATTACACTGTATGAAGGAAAATAAATGTTACCTGATATTCTGACTGTTGAATAGTCCGATATCTGTAAATACACTGTATCAGCCAGAACAACTTTAATGTCTTCACCCAGATCTCCTACAAAATATGAAGAACATATTGGTCTTGTGGGTGAGTGGATTCGTCCGTTATTCTGGAGATGCTTTCTGTTTTTTTTGGCCATACTGCGCCTCCGTTCTTTACATGTGTGTTAATGAATGTGTGCATTTTGGGATTATTAACTTTTTCGAGAGGGATGTTGATGCTTGCAAAAGCCATGTGCTCAGCATTTACGTTTGTGTATTTCTATAGCAAATAAATGGCTACTTTGTTCGGAAATAGGCTACATTTTCTAGATAAAATTGCTATTATTCAAATATAATGTTGATAATGTCCTTAACCTCTAGGCTAATAATTTGGTGCATTAGACTGCTGATAAGAATAATTGTTGGCAAACATTTAATTTGAAGTCAATCCACACGGTTGGGATTTTATTTTGGACTAATTGGATAATTATATTAGATGTTCATGGATTGCACGTGATAATTAATTCACACACGGTGTGAGAAGGTGCTACACTATATTGGCCTCTTGAGGTGGGATAAAATATGACTACATTTTTTACCTTGTTTTGGTTTTCAACAGGTTTTTGAGGGGCTGTTCACGCACACTTTTTTTTTTCTTGAGGCAAGTCGAAGTTGGTAGCCAAAGTCTAAGCCCTGGAATTGGTCAACAGTACTACTCCTAGTAGGAGTGGGAATTTTGGAAGTGATTCTACAATAAGGGTTTGTAGTCATTCAATGAGAGATGAATAGTTTTAATGCAAATGATTTCACTTGAGAAATACTGCATCAAACATCTTAGTTACATGTAATTAAGATTTAGACCACCTCAGCAAAAATGTCTAAATTAATGACAGATTTCTTGATTTAGCTTGACTATTTTGAGGAGGTATATACTGACTGTTGTTGCTATAACGTCTCAAGAGTGACAAACAGTAATATTGCAGATATTTCACGTTTTTTTAAGCAAAGGTATTTTAAGGGAGTATGCGAGGCATAGACATTCGCTTCCCTTAGCCAAGTTCTGCTAGGAGCAAACTGAACCTAGTATGTGGGCGCTTTAAATGTTGAGAAGTCTGTTTGACTAGCTATGCCACATTTCTGTATAATGATCTACACTGCACAGTTCTCTAGATACAATCAGCGTGTCAAATCTCTACCCCTTCATATTCACCAAGTCTGCATTGGAAGAGTCTGCTTGCAGTTATGTGGCCCCTGAAGTCTACACAGAGAAGCGGGAAAGAGAGACCCAGGAGATTGAGAACACTCTTTCCCAGCAAGCACCTCTCCTTGTACCCTCCCTAAGAAATCACCCTTCTGCTTGAGAACTCCAAAAGACCTTGCTGTGTACCGTAGGTCCTTGTAGTTACAATTAAATTGATAGATGTGACTGAATGTAGGCCTATAGTATAGGTCTATATTCTGTGTTTTGTCAGTACAGGACCTTTTTTACTTCTATACTCTTATTTTAAATGTATGTAGATCCATCCTTGTCTATTTTTTCTATGTTCTGTATTATTTCCCGTTTAATGTTCTGTATGGACCACAGGAAGAGTAGCCGCTGCTTTTGCAATAGCTAATGGGGATCCTAATAAAATAACAAATACTTCCCCATATCTCCTTTATATTAAACAGGAACAGTCAGGACGAGAGTTGGGAGAGTGGGAGGGAGAGAGAGAGAGACTGTTCTCATTGTGTTGCCTATATCCTGTAGAACCAGTCTATGCACATGGGTGTGACTCACAAATTTGTTCCAGAGGAGCTGGATGTAGCTTGAGGAGTGAAACAGATCAATGGTTCCCATAGCTTGAAAGGGTTGTGGAGACCTAGTAGACCCCAGCCCCATCTAGCGACCTCACCCAAAGAGGACAACTCAATCCTGCGTTCGATTTGTAACTGGGGGCCCTGACCATGTGGGCCTTTCTGCTCTCTCACCAAGCTTGGGTCCTCTCTATGGCTTTTGTTCAGCACTAGTCAGGGATATTTTTCATTACATAATATAGCATCACATCTATAGTTTTGTAGTTTTGGCAGATTTCTTTCTCTTAAGATTTTTAATGCATCAAGCACATGATTTCATTGGCCTCATGGATCCATTTGATGCAGGCAAGTTGAAAAAAATATGCATAATAAATTATATTAAAATACATTCTGGAAAAGTCTATTCCACTTATTTTTTTTCTCATCCCTCCTCAGAAATCTAAAGTAATACAGTTATCCCGACTAACATGAAAGAGAGATCTTCTAACGTGTACATTTTTAGAACAAGGTCACAGAATTAGCAGAGCATGTTTCTGGAAATCTGGAACACCCTGAATTCCTGAGACAGAGTGCGAGCTAAATAGTCCTCCATAAACAAATGCTTCGAGCCTTAATCGAACACGTGTGGCCCCTCCACTGTTCGCACAAAACCCATGCAGGCACTGTGAGAAGGGGGGGGGGGTGGTGTGTGTTGGAGAGGGTGGTGGGTGGTGGGGGGGGGGTCTTTTCTGAGTCAGGGAGTATAGAGTTGCATGTTGTTTCGGGTCAAGGGCTAAGCCTATCAGGTATTAAGGTAAGACCCAAGTGCAGACTGTTTTAAGTAACAATGTTTATTTTAAAAACAGGGGCAGGCAAACGACAGGTCAAGGCAGGCAGGGGTCGATAATCCAGAGTAGGAGCAGGCTCGGGGTCAGGGACAGGCAGAGTTCAGTATTCCAGAGGTGGAGCAAAGGTACAGGACGGCAGGCAGGCTCAGGGTCAGGGACAGGCAGAGTGGTCATGTGGGCGGGTACAAGGTCAGGGCAGGCAAGGGTCAAAAACCAGGTGGACGAGAAAAAGGGAGGCTGGGAAAAGATAGGAGCTGACCGGACACACGCTGGTAAGCTTGACTAACAAGATGAACTGGCACAGACAGATAGAAAACACAGGTATAAATACCCAGAGGATAAGTGGGGAAGATGGGCGACACCTGGAGGGGGTGGAGACAAGCACAAGGACAGGTGAAACAGATCAGGGTGTGACAAAGCCATAGTGTGCAGCCTTATGAGTATATATGTATATTCTGTGTATGTAGGAACATTTCAATGTACGCTGTAGTATTAATGAAGAATGGATGGATGAGTCACCATTGAAAGTGCTTCTTTGTTCAGGACTAGGTTTAATCTGTGTCAAGGAAACCAGCCCATAGTCTATTTATATGGGCACAAGTACTGTTCATGACACAAAGTGAACATTTTGCAAGTTTAAAGCTTATTTCCTGAAATTCTACACATTTTGTCATGGGGTGCAGAGACAATGTTGTGGTTTTAAAGCAATTCTATACATTTTGCCATGTCTAATGTTTCTAGAGTGATGTAAGTGACCCAAACATTACAAAAACATCTATGGGCTAAAAAAACCTGGCTAAGATATTTTTCGCTGACATGGGCTGGTTGATCTGGACATTTCGGACGGGTTATAAATAGCTCTCAAGAAGAAAACTGATGATGCACTGCCAAATTTCGAAATTGCACCATGTGCATTCTACTATTACAACGTTCAAGAGTAAGTTCAAAGCCAAACTGATTTCCTAAATTTAATTAAATGCTTTCGTTATTCTTTTTTTTTGTGGGAGGGAGGGGTGTCTGTCGGTGGCATTGTCTAGGTTTTATGTGTGTGCGTGCCTTGTTGTGTATGTGCTTGTTGCATTTGTGTAGTTGGTGTGTGTGACTTTGCCCACTGGTGAGTTGGATCATCTAGGTTTCTGTGCCAGTGTGTGTGTGTGTGTATGTGTGTGTGTGTGTGTATCGTGTACGTATGCCACATGTAGAAGCCATCCTTTCATGTCTAATTTTGGATACCAAGACCAACTAAAGAACGTGTTTTAAGAGTGTAGTGATGACATGTTTCAGTGAGTGCTGCATAATACATCTTTCAAGACATTGGGGCCAATTCAGACCCGAGTTAAGCACGCATAAATGGAATGCATGTATTCTGACCTTTAACATAAGCATGAGAGTACATGCTATTCTCCAAATATTAGTTTGTGGTGGAGTTCTAAGAAATGAAGGTGTGGCAGAAGTGTGTCTACAGATACAACGTATTCTGACCTTGACTTAATTCCCTCATAATTCCACCACATTTACGTGTGAGGTAACCATGAGTAGGGTTGAGCAAACCTGCTGGTTCAGAGTGGAAAAAGCATCTACTTAATTTTTTTCTGAAATAAATACAGTTGTTTGCGAAAGTATTCACCCCCTTGGCATTTTTCCTACATTGTTACCTTACAACCTGGAATTAAAATAGATTTTTGGGGGGTTTGTAATCATTTGATTTACACAACATGCCTCCACAAGATGTAAAATATTTTTTTATCGTGAAACAAACAAGAAATAAGACAAAAACCAGAAACTATTAACCCCCCCAAAATCAATACTTTGTAGGGCCACCTTTTGCAGCTGCAAGTCTCTTGGAGTATGTCTCTATAAGCTTGGCACATCTAGCCACTGGGATTTTTGCCCATTCTTCAAAGCAAAACTGCTCCAGCTCCTTCAAGATGGATGGGTTCCGCTGGTGCACAGCAATCTTTAAGTTATACCACAGATTCTCAATTGGATTGAGGTCTGAGCTTTGCCTAGGCCATTCCAAGACATGTATATGTTTGCCCTTAAACCACTCGAGTGTTGCTTAGGGTAATTGTCCTGCTGGAAGGTGAACCTCCGTCCCAGTCTCAAATCTCTGGAAGACTGAAACAGGTTTCCCTCAAGAATTTCCCTGTATGTAGCGCCATCCATCATTCCTTCGATTCTGACCAGTTTCCCAGTCCCTGCCAATAAACAACATCCCCCCCGCATGATGCTGCCTCCACCATGCTTCGTGGTGGGGATGGTATTCTCGGGGTGATGAGAGGTGTTGGGTTTGTGCCAGACATAGCGTTTTCCTTGATGGTCAAAAAGCTCAATTTTAGCTTAAAGTACCTTCTTCCATATGTTTGGGGAGTTTGCTTATTTTACTCTTTTAGCAATGGCTTTTTTCTGGCCACTCTTCCGTAAATACCCGTACTGTGGAGTATACGACTTAAAGTGGTCCTATGGACAGACACTCCAATCTCTGCTGTGGAGCTTTGCAGCTCTTTCAGGGTTATCTTATGTCTCTTTGTTGCCTCTCTGATTAATGCCCTCCTTACCTGGTCCGTGAGTTTTGGTGGGCGGCCCTCTCTTGGCAGTTTTGTTGTGGTGCCATATTCTTTCAATTTTTTTTATAATGGATTTAATAGTGCTCCGAGGGATGTTCACAGTTTCAGATATGTTTTATAACCCAACCTTGATCTGTACTTCTCCACAACTTTGTCCCTGACCTGTTTGGAGAGCTCCTTGGTATTCATTGTGCCGATTGCTTGGTGGTGTGCCTTGGTTAGTGGTGTTGCAGACTCTGGGGCCTTTCAGAACAGGTGTATATATACTGAGATCATGTGAAAGATCATGTGACATTTAGATTGTACACAGGTGGACTATTTAACAAATTATGTGACTTCTGAAGATAATTGGTTGCACCAGATCTTATTTAGGGGCTTCATAGTAAAGGGGGTGAATACATATGCACCACTTTTCAGTTTTTTATATTTCACTACACCTATTTGGACTATGTTGTGTATGTCCATTAAATGAAATCCAAATAGAAATCAATTTAAATTACAGGTTGTAACGCAACAAAATAGGAAAAATGCCATGGGGGATGAATACTTTTGCAAGGCACTGTAACAGCATTCTCCATGAGAGAAGGGGATCATAAATACACATAGCAATTGTTTTAGATCATTTTTCCTTATGATCCCTGGATAAGAATGTGAAACCAGTCATATTGAAGCAAACTGAATATCATATCAACGTGACATTTATTGCGGCCCCTTTTCCACAGTGAAGTAGGCTGTAAATGGCGGTGCTGTTATTCCTAATTTTAATACAGAATGGCGCCGAAGGAGATGGCTGCCATTTTAGGATCCCGTATCCAATTTTCCTATTGTGTATGTTTATTCGCGTTATTTTGTACATAATGTTTCTGCCACCGTGTCTTATGACCGAAAATAGATTCTAGACATCAGGACAACGATTACTCTACCCATACTGGAGGAATACTTTTTCTTATATTTTTATAGCTGCATGGACAGTATTGAGTAGCTTGGATGAAAGGGTGCCCATTGTAAACGGCCAGCTCCTCAGTCTCTGTTGCTAATGTATGCATATTATTATTAGTATTGGATAGACAACACTCTGAAGTTTCTAAAACTGTTTGAATTATGTCTGTGAGTATAACAGAACTCATATAGCAGGCAAAAACCTGAGAAATTCCACTTCCTGTTTTTTTTATTTTCTGGGGGTGGCAGAATTTCAACCAAGCTCTCATTGAAATTACAGCGAGATATGGATGAGTTTTCACTTCCTACGCCTTCCACTAGATGTCAACAGTCAATATAACTTTGTCTGATGACTCTCATGTGAAGGGGGGTCAAATGACACAGGAAATAGTCACCACTGCCACGAGTTGACCATGCATTCACTATGCGCGTTCACAGATAAAGGACCTGCGTTTCATCGCTCATCTGAAGTCATTCTAAATCTCCGGTTGGAACGTTATTCAAGATATATGTAAACAACATTCTAAAGATTGAGTCAGTACATCGTTTGACATGTTTCTACTGACTGTTACGGAACTTTTGGACATTTAGTTTGTGACTTTGGAAATGTTTACCAAACGCGCTAACCAAAGTAGCTAATTGGACATAAATAACGGACATTTTCAAACAAATCAAGCATTTATTGTGGACCTGGGATTCCAAGGACTGCATTTTGATGAAGTTCATCAAAGGTAAGGAAAAATTTTCATGTATTTTCTGGTTTCTGTTGACTCCAACATCGCGGCTAATTTGGCTTCTGTTCTGAGTGCCGTCTCAGATTATTGCATGTGTTGCTTATTCCGTAAACCTTTTTTGAAATCTGACACAGTGGTTGTATTATCATCTACATTTATGATGAGTATTTCTGTTGAAACAAGTGAATCTAACAAGCCAATGTAAACTCAGATTTTATTTATATAAATATGAACTTTATCAAACAAAACATGCATGTACTGTGTAACATTAAGTCCTATGAGTGTCATCTGATGAAGATAATTCAAGGTTAGTGATTCATTTTATCTTTATTTCAGCTTTTTGTGAATGCTATATTTCGCTTGAAAATGGCTGTGCTTGTTGTGGTTTGGTGGAGACCTAACATAATCGTTTGTAGTGCTTTCGCTGAAAAGCCTATTTGAAATCGGACACTTTGGTGGGATAAACAACAAGATTACATTTAAAATGATATCAAACACATGTATGTTTTAGGAATTGTAATTATGAGATTTCTGTGGTTTGAATTTGGCGCCCTCTATTTTCACTCGTAGTTGTCATATCGATCCCGGTATTGGGATTGCAGCCATAACAAGTTAAACGAGTCGGACAGGAAGGATTTACTTCAGATCCCCGACAAGGTCTTCATCCATGTCATTTGCAGGAGAAAGACACAGAGGTATCTGGATGAAGATCCGGGTGCCTTGTCAGGATCGGTCGCCGAGAGGGTAATTTACCATCGGTCCTATTAGCCAATGTATTTGTGCTTTTTGTGCTTTTTGTGACTCCTCTCTTTGGCTGGGAAAATGGCTGTGTTTTTCTGTGGCTTGGTGGTGACCTACATGATCGTTTGTGGTGCTTTCGCCGTAAAGCCTATTTGAAATCGGACACTGTGGTGGGATTAACAACAAGACTACCTTTAAAACGTAAAAATGTATGTTAGAGGAATTTTAATTATGGGATTTCTGTTGTTTTGAATTTGGCACTTTCACTGGCTGTTGTCATATCATCCCGTTAACGGGATTGCAGCCCAGTGGCAAGTGATACATTTTTACATCAATTTTTCCATTATTAACTTCTTGACGCACCCATCCCTTTAGCAGGATCATTTTCATCAACACCCGTTGAATAGAAGCTCGCCAAATTCAAATTAAATTTGATTTACTAAAAATATTTAATTTTCATGAAATCACAAGTACAATATAGTAAAACACAGTTTAGCTTGTTGTTAATCCACCTGGCATGTCAGATTTCAATAAAGCTTTTCGGCGAAAGCATAACAAGCGTTTATGTAAGAACATCTCTCTCAGTAGACAAAATATTACAAACACTAGCAGCCAAGTAGATTAGTCACGAAAGTCAGAAAAGCAATAGATTAAATCGCTTACCTTTGATGATCTTCGGATGTTTGCACTCATGATACTCCCAGTTACACAATAAATGTTCCTTTTGTTCCATAAAGATAATTTTTATATCCAAAATACCTCCATTTGTTTGGCGCGTCATGTTCAGAAATCCACAGGCTCGAGCGGTCACGACATCGCAGACGAAAATTCCAAATAGTATCCGTAATGTCCACAGAAACATGTCAAACATTTTTTATAATCAATCCTCAGGTTGTTTGTAAAATAAATAATCGATAATATATCAACCGGGACTGTCGCTTTTTCAATAGGAGAGGGAGAGACAATGTTTGCCCAAGCAAAACTCTGCGAACACCCAGCTATCCACTGACGCGATGTTATCTTTCTCGCTCATTTTTTGAAATAACAGCCTGAAACTATGTCTAAAGACTGTTGACACCTTGAGGAACCAATAGGAAAGGGAATCTGGTTGATATCCCTTTAAATGGAGGCAAGGCATCCAATGGAACAGAGAGCTTTCAGGAAAAACAACACTTGCTGGTTTGATTTTCCTCAGGTTTTCGCCTGCAATATCAGTTATGTTATACTCAAAGACAAATATTTGTGTTTTCTATCCTGATCTGGCAATGATATGCATATTCTAGTTTCTGGGCCTGAGAAATAGGCAGTTTCAAATGGGTACGGTTTTTAGCCAAAAACGAAAATCCTGCCCCTTACTCTCAAGAAGTTAAAGTGGCTGGAGTTGAGTCAGTACGTTGGCAGCAGCCACTCAATGTTAGTGGTGGCTGTTTAACAGTCTGGTGGCCTTGAGATAGAAGCTGTTTTTCAGTCTCTCGTCCCTGTACTGACCTCGCCTTCTGGATGATAGCGGGGTGAACAGGCAGTGGCTCGGGTGGTTGTTGTCCTTGATGATCTTTATGGCCTTCCTGTGAAATCGGGTGGTGTAGGTGTCCATGAGGGCAGGTAGTTTGCCCCCTGTGATGCGTTGTGCAGACCTCACTACCCTCTGGAGAGCCTTACGGTTGTGGGCGGAGCAGTTGCCGTACCAGGCGGTGATACAGCCTGACAGGATGCTCTCGATTGTACACCTGTAAAAGTTTGTGAGTGCTTTTGGTGACAAGCCAAATTTCTTCAGCCTCCTGAGGTTGAAGAGGCGCTGCTGCGCCTTCTTCACCACGCTGTCTGTGTGGGTGGCCCAATTCAGTTTGTCCGTGATGTGTATGCCGAGGAACTTAACTTACTACCTTCTCCACTACTGTCCCATCGATGTGGATAGGGGGGTGCTCCCTCTGCTGTTTCCTGAAGTACAAGATCATCTCCTTTGTTTTGTTGACGTTGAGTGTGAGGTTATTTTCCTGACACCACACTCCGAGGGCACTCACCTCCTCCCTGTAGGCCATCTCGTCGTTGTTGGTAATCAAGCCTACCACTGTAGTGTCATCCGCAAACTTGATGATTGAGTTGGAGGCGTGCATGGCCATGCAGTCGTGGGTGAACAGGGAGTACAAGAGAGGGCCCCAGTGTTGAGGATCAGCGGGGTGGAGATGTTGTTACCTACCCTCACCACCTGGGGGCGGCCCATCAGGAAGTCAAGTACCCAGTTGCACAGGGCGGGGTCGAGACCCAGGGTCTGGAAGGTACTTTGGTGTTAAATGCTGAGCTGTAGTCGATGAACAGCATTCTCACATAGGTATTCCTCTTGTCCAGATGGGTTAGGGCAGTGTGCAGTGCGGTTGTGATTGCGTCGTCTGTGGACCTATTGGGGCGGTAAGCAAATTGGAATGGGTGTCAGGTAGGATGGAAGTGATATGGTCCTTGACTAGTTTCTCAAAGCTCTTCAAGATGACGGAAGTGAGTGCTACGGGGCGGTAGACATTTAGCTCAGTTACCTTAGCTTTCTTGGGAACAGGAACAATGGTGGCCCGCTTGAAGCATGTGGGAACAGCAGACAGGGATAAGGATTGATTGAATATGTCCATAATCACACCAGCCAGCTGGTCTGCGCATGTGCTGAGGACGCAGCTGGGGATGCCGTCTGGGCCTGCAGCTTTGCGAGGGTTAACCGGTTTAAATGTTTTTACTGACGTCAGCTGCAGGAGAGTCCGCAGGTTTTGGTAGAGGGCCGTGTCAGTGGTACTGTATTGTCCTCTAAGCGAGCAAAGAAGTTGTTTAGTCTGTCTGGGAGCAAGACTTCCTGGTCCGCGACGGGGCTGGTTTTCTTTTTGTCGTCCGTGATTGACTGTAGACCCTGCCACATACCTCTTGTGTCTGAGACAATGAATTGCGACTCTACTTTGTCTCTATACTGACGCTTAGCTTGTTTGATTGCCTTGCCGAGGGAATAGCTACGCTGTTTGTATTCAGTCGTGTTTCCGGTCATCTTGCCCTGGTTAAAAGCAGTGGTTCGGCTTTCAGTTTCGCGCAAATGCTGCCATCAATCCATGGTTTCTGGTTTGGGAATGTTTTAATAATAGTTGCTGTGGGTACAACATCGCTGATGCACTTGCTAATAATCTCGCTCACCAAATCAGTGTATTCGTCAACGAAGAATGAATGAGAAACAGTGTTTTAATCCCTTTACAATGATGATCTGTGAAGTTATTTGGATTTTTACAAATTATCTTTGAAAGACAGTGTCCTGAAAAAGGGACGTTTCTTTTTTTGCTGAGTTTATAAATAGCGGAAACATAAAATAGCTGAACATATTTCCCTTGCGCAAAAACAGCTGTCTCTCCTAAGCTCACTGGCACGAGAAACGCTGAGTGGCCCTAATAGAAGAGCTGATACAACCTTAAAAGTTTGCAACATCTGCATCTGGATGGACCAAGTTGATTGATTTTATGCAGTGTTGTAATTCACTAGCGATAGCTCAAGTCAAGACAGATAGAAAGGGAGGTAGACAGGTGGTGTAGAGAGATTAATGCGATTGAGAGATCCTGAATTTTCATCAGGATATTTTCTACCGTTTTTATTTGTCTGCTTTAGGCCTATGTATTTTACTTTGTTGACGATGGAAGTTATAGGCCTACTGCTGCATTGGCCTATAGGCCATCTCTGAGTTCCATGTGCTAATTTCTTTAGTTGTCAATGGATTACAGTGTATCAATGTGTCCATATGGCAGAGGCAGGTGCTCTCACATTAGTTCAATTTTCATTTTTAGATTTTTATAATTTAAAACTAAAACATTATTATTGAAACTGTTCCATGAAAATGCACATATGAAAATCCTAACCGGTCGGTAGAAATGCTAGGATAAATTGTGAGCTTTGGCAAACTTTAAACTAATACTTGAAACTATGGGCTTTACTTTTACAACCATAAAAAAAATGTGCACTCGCAATCACATAGGAAGTCCCAGCACTCGGACCAGCAAAGCCAGAACTTTTAGCAAATAAGTCGATTCATTTCAGACATTTAGCAGTGTCTGTCTCAAGAGCCCTTTTTTTAGTTGCTAACTTTTTCAGCACCATCTTTCCATTTTTTTATGATCCATGATCTTCTGTTCTGACCGAGTGACTGACGGAGAGCAACGATTGTGGATATACTGACAAGATACATGTCTCTCCACCCTAACAGTTGTCCACAAAGTGGCTCGGTGGGCTGTCTAGCTCCCGCCTATCCTTTCTTTGGATTGGTGGATACAACTCAATATTGTAATAATTTTTTCAATAATCAATGGGGGTTGTTGATGTCAACTGCCTGTATTCAATGGAGAGAAATGCTATGCTACTAGCCGAATGCCATGAATAAGCATAGCCATCTCGAGACAACTCCGATATAACGTGTTTTTTTCTCAAAGTTGCCAAGATGTCACATGTCCTACTTATATCAGTACACTCGTAACAACTTAAGCTTTATGAAACTTCTTAAACTCGTTGCTTGGTGGGTGAAACAATGAAACAATTACAACTGCTGGAGGGTGTCAGAGCCAGAGTTGTGTACTCGAGTCACAAATTTGATAACTTGAGACTCGACTTGATATAAAATAACTTCAGGCTTGACGTGGACTTGGAACCTCAAGACTCGTGATTTGACTTTGACTTGAGACTGATGACTTGAAATTATCTGGCCAGATTTTGTAACGTTTTGTCACTCATTTTGTGCTCACTCAGGGGAGGGGATTATTCTCCACACAGTAGTCGCAGCATCTGCCCTTGCAAAAAAAACGTGCAACAGATTGGCTAGTAAAACGTACACTCAGCCCTCTGATTAGACCAGCAAACATAAAATTGTAGGGAGAGAGGATTGCCGTAATAAATAGCTCCAAAAATTGCTCCAAAAATTGTTTGGCGATCAAGAATACACCAGCAGGTGTAATTGTTTCATTGTTTCACCCACCAAGCAACGAGTTTTAGAAGTTTCATAAAGCTTAAGTTGTTACGAGTGTACTGATATAAGTAGGACACGTGACATCCTGGCAACTTTGAGAAAAAAACAAGCTCACCAGCAATTGGGCATAAAGAAACAATTACAAGCATAGGCCTACTGGTCTTTTGGTATGTATAAATTGCTTTATATCGATGCTTTGAATTGATAAAGCTTGCATTTGGAATTTGTTGTTAAAATGAATGATTACTGTGGTGAAAACACATCATAGGCGTGTCTCTCCACTTGCGCTCTCCAAACTCCTGCCGGTGGAGAGCCCTTTGTTCTCTTATTGAAATGTTTGGTGATGCTTTTACACTTTTAACTATGCTTATTGAAACACTTAGACATTTTTGTTTCATGTATGATATGACATTTTAATTTAGCCTACCATTTCTTACCCTCTGAGTGGGTGCAAGCTTATTGTGCGCATGAACGTTAGAAGTTCTGTTTATTTATTTCAATAAATATAAATATGGTTTCCTTTGTTATGTCGGAGTTCTGTGTATCTGTGTGCTATGTCTCTGTCATTCTGGTTGTGCATAATAGGAGTGTGCGTGCCTCAGTGCACATAGAAATAGGCTATGTGGCCTGCGTGCCACACTTTGGAGTTGCGACGTTGAATAAGAATGGCGATGAAATATCATTAATAATCATTAAGCATGATTAACACGAATGTAACAATGGATGTGGAAATTGCCTTTTACAGCGACAGGGTTCCATTAATCTTGCCTGTGTAGGCGTCTAAGGCACTGACATGAGCCAGGTATTCGGTTCAGAGCCTATGGTGAAGTCTGCTCAAAACAAAGTGGTCTAGGAGCATGTGGAGTAATGAGTAGGACTCTGTTTCTTTCACAAGCAAAAGTGATTGCTTCTGAGCTTTATATGCCTTCCCAATGAAAATGTGAAAAAAACATATCCAATTGGTAGTTACAGTCTTGTCCCATCGCTGCAACTCCCCTACGGACTCAGGAGAGGCGAAACTTCCCGAAACACGACCCTGCCAAGCCGCACTGCTCGCTTAACCCGGAAGCCAGCTGCACCAATGTGTCAGAGGAACACCATCCAGCAGATAGCCTAGATTGAATCCCTGAGCTGACAAGGTAAAAATCTGTCATTCTCCCCCTGAGCAAAGGCAGTTAATCCACTGTTCCCCGAGTGCCGAACACGTGGATGTCGTTTAAGGCAGCCCCCTGCACCTCTCTGATTCAGAGGGGTTGGGTTAAATGCGGAAGACACATTTCAGTTGAAGGCATTCAGTTGTACAACTGACTAGGTATCCCCCTTTCCCCAAATGGTGACTGAAGTCAGCTTGCATGTGCCTGGCCCACCACAAGGAGTTGCTAGAGTGCGATGGGACAAGGACAACCCGGCCGGCCAAACCCTCCCCAAACCGAGACGACTTTGGTCCAATTGTGTGCTACCTCATAGGTCTCCTGGTCATTACTGGCTGTGACACAGCCTGGGATTGAACCCGGGGCTGTTGTGACTCCTCAAGCACTATGATGTAGAGCCTTAGACTGCTGCACCACTTGGTAACATTTATTTTAAGGAAAAGAGATGTATGTTTCATAAACGATGCACCATGCTGCCTTGTTGACAAAATGACAGAGCAGTACAGCTTATTGTTTAATTTAAGAAGGGAGCTCCCCCCCACTTTCGCCTAGTGACGTCATACCCTGTGGCTCAGCATAATTGAATCCGCTCAATATAGAACCAGTATATTGGTTGTAATTACCAACTGAGTAATTGTATGGTCCTGGGAGGTACCAAGTGCTTATATGCAGGCTACCTGTTTGAGCTTGTGTTAGACAGATTCGATTTAGTTTCTCAAAGGGAGGCTTGCAGTCTTGCCCTCTACCTGTGTCTGTTCAGATAGGACAGGCTACACCAGATACAGAGGCTATTTACTTTGGGATATTGCCAGTGTATATTTGGTAAATCTGCTTGTACATTTTGCATGATATGACATTTTCACCATTGAATCACAAATAAATCTACACTCTGAGCACATCAACCATCCTTGCCTTCTGCTGGCTTCATGCGCTTATGACTCCTACAAGGTCCATATTGGTCTGGTAGTCTAAATAAATAGACTAGCAATTAGTAGTTGAACAAGTCGTTTCATGAACATATGCTGAACAAAAATAAAAACACAACATGCAACAATTTAAAAGATTTTACGGAGTTACAGTTCATAAAAGGAAATCATACAATTCAAATAAATCAATTAGGCCATAATCTATGGATTTCACATGACTGGGCAGGGGTGCAGCCATGGGTGGGCCTTGGAGTGCATAGGGGGAGCCAGGCCCAGGCAATCAGTAAGAGTTTTTCCCCACAAAAAGGATTTATTACAGACAGAAATATTCCTCAGCACCCCACCCACCCACACACACACACACACACACACACACACACACACACACACACACACACACACACACACACACACACACACACACACACACACACACACACACACACACACACACACACACACACACCCCATCAGACAATCCCGCAGGTGACAAAGCCAGATGTGGAGGTCCTGTGCTGTGCTGACGTGGATACACGTGGTCTGTCGTTGTGAGGCCAGTTGGACGTACTGCCAAATTCTTACAAATTAAGTTGGAGGCGGCGTATTGTAGAGAAATTAACATTAAATTATCTGGGAACAGCTCTGGTGGACATTCCTGCAGTCAGCATGCCATTCCTGCAGTCAGCATGCCAATTGAATGCTCCCTTACCATCTTCTGTGACAAAACTGTTCCTTTTAAAGTGGCCTTTAATTGTTCCCAGCAGTGTCCTTTAATTTATTATTTAACTATGCAAGTCAGTTAAGAACAAATTCTTATTTCCATTGACAGCCTTGTTCAGGAGCAGAAAGTTCTGTAGTTGACATGTTAGTCCTTTTAACGTGGGACCGTCGTCCTCACGTCCTCGGAACAGGAGGTTACATTTTCGTCAAGGGCTTTATACAGTGGTAGGAGAGAGGGCATGTTTCATAGTTTACAACCAAAGTCTCTTCACATGGGCGGGCCCCTGAGTGAGCAGAGCTTTACCCTTATGAAAACCCAATTTTCTCATTTGGAAGCTAAAATTCCATTTCACCTTTTCACAAATAGTTTAATATTTAAACATTTAAATTGAGAGGAAAGGGAGAAAGGTATTTATGGGTAGTCATAAACCTTACCCACAGGCCAACGTCATGACACTCTTCTAAACTTGTTCTTAGAATGCACAACTTGGACTTGACTCGAGACTCTATCTGTTCTACGTGTGACTCGACTTGACACTCAAACCTTATGAATTGAGACTTGCTTGTGGCTCTAATAATAGTGACTTGGTCCCTCTGATCAGAAAGGGGTTGAAAAATTAGTTTTAATGACTCCAACCTAAGTGTATGTAAACTTCCGACCTAAACTGTACATGTGTGCGTTTGTCATATGATAATTTCTTATAGGTAGTAACTTTTTAAAAAACAACAGAGACCAGGTCAAGTTTTGCTCACCATTTTACATTTTGAAATAAATCAATACTTAATTACATCAAAAGGGGGAAACTGCACAAGAATGGGAGGACAAACAAAGAGAAGACTGTGGTTAAAGGCATGATGAATCCCAAAACAGCAGTTGTCCATGTACACAAGTGTAAAGATAAAGTAAGAGCACCCTCCTCATTCATGAGTGAAGGTAATCACAGTCAAAAGGAAGGCAGCTTCATTTTGACTGTGATTAGAAACCCTCATAGTCCTATCAGCTTCCAGGGTAATGTTCAGTAGGCAGAAAATAAGAAAACAGTTTGAAACGAGGAGGTGTCTGACGTTCTTTGATGATGTGTTTTTGACTGTGAATTTGCGCCACTTCAGCTCAGTTAATCAGAAATCCGGCCCATCTTGGTCGGGGGCAAGCCGCTGCCAACTTGTCAGCCAAATGCTCAATATGTATTATTATGACAACAGAGAAATTGCACAAAAGTCATTAAAAAAACAGGCCAATCGGCTGCAGACCGAGTCATTTTGTAATAATTATATATATACAATACCAGTCAAAAGTTAACACACCTACTCATTCAAGGGCTTTTCTTTACTTTCCTCTTTTCTACATTGTAGAATAATAGTGAAGACATAAAAACTATGAAATAACACATATGGAATCATGTAGTAACCAAAAAAGTGTTAAACAAATCAAAATATATTTAATATTTTAGATTCTTCAAAGTAGCCACCCTTTGCCTTGATGACAGCTTTGCATACTCTTGGCATTCTCTCAACAAGCTTCATGAGGTAGTCACCTGGAATGCTTTTCCAACAGTCTTGAAGGAGTTCCAACATATGCTGAGCACTTATTGGCTGCTTTTCCTTCACTCTGCGGTCAAACTCATTCCAAACCATCACAATTGGGTTGAGGTCAGGTGATTGTGGAGGCCAGGTCATCTGATGCAGCACTCCATCACTCCCCTTCTTGGTCAAATAACCCTTACACAGCCTGGAGGTGTTTTGGGTCATTGTCTTGTTGAAAAACAAATGATAGACCCACTAAGCGCAAACTAGATGGGATGGCGTATCGCTGCAGAATGCTGTGGTAGCCATGCTGGTTAAGTGTGCCTTGAATTCTAAATGAATCACAGATAGTGTCACCAGCAAAGCACCCCCACACCATCACACCTCCTTGTCCATGCTTCATGATAGGAACCACACATGCAGAGATCATCTGTTCACCTACTCTGTGTCTCACAAAGACATGGCGGTTGGAACCAAAAATCTTCAATTATGACTCATCAGACCTCATCAGGACAGATTTCCTCCGGTCTAAGGTCCATTGCTCGTGTTTCTTGGCCCAAGCAAGTCTCTTCTTCTTATTGGTGTCCTTTAGAAGTGGTTCTATGCAGCAATTTGACCATGAAGGCCTGATTCACGCAGTCTCCTCTGAACATGAGATGTGTTTGTTACTTGAACTCTGTGAAGCATTTATTGGGGCTGCAATTTGAGGTGCAGTTAATTGCCGAAATTTGAGGCTGGCAATTCTAATTAGCTTATCTTCTGCAGCAGAGGTAACTCTGGGTCTTCCTTTCCTGTGGCACTCCTCATGAGATTTAGTTTCATCCTAGAGCTTGATGGTTTTTGTGACTGCATTTGAAGAAACTTTCAAAGTTCTTGAAATGTTCTGTATTGACTGATCTTCATGTCTTACAGTAATGATGGACTGTCGTTTCTCTTTGCTTGTTTTTGCCATAATATGGACTTGGTCTTTTACCAAATAGGGTTATCTTCTGTATACCAACCCTAACTTGTCACCACACAACTGATTGGCTCAAACACATTAAGAAGGAAATAAATTCCACAAATTAACTTTTAACAAGGTACACCTGTCAATTGAAGTGCATTCCAGGTGACTACCTCATGAAGCAGGTTGAGAGAATGCCAAGAGTGTGCAAAGCTGTCATCAAGGCAAAGGGTGGCTACTTTGAGGAATCTCAAAAATAAAATATATTTTGATTTGTTCAACACTTTTTTCTTACCACACGATTCCATATCTGTTATTTCATAGTTTTGATGTATTCACTATTAATCTACAATGTAGGAAATAGTAAAAAAAATAAAGATAAACCATGGAATGATTAGGTGCATATATTTATACCTACTCATATATATATATTTAGCCCTGTAACGGTTGTCGTCGTGAGAAAGAGAGGACCAAGGTGCAGAGTGGTAAGTATTCATTGTAATTTAATAAAGAATGAATACTGAAACAAAAACAATTACACGACAAACTAACAGTCCTGAACGGTGCAACAAAACACCGAACAGAAAATAACCACCCACGAAACACAGGTGGAAAAAGGCTACCTAAATATAATTCTCAATCAGAGACAACTAAAGACACCTGCCTCTGATTGAGAACCATACTACGCCGAACACAGAAACTAACATAAAAACAAACAGACTGCCCACCCCAACCCACTCCCTGACCATACAAAAACAAAACAAAGGAACTAAGGTAGGAACGTGACAGTACCCCCCCCCCCCCCCCAAATGGAACACCGCATAGGCGGGAGACTCCGGCAGCGACGGAGTGAAGGACGACTCCGGCAGCGCCGGACAGGTGGGAGACTCCGGCAGAGCCAGAGAGGGGGGAGACTCTGGCAGCGCCGGACAGGCGGGAGACTCCGGCAGCGCCGTAGTGAAGGGTGATTCTGGCGGCTCCTGGCTGACTGAAGGCTCTGGCGGCTCAGGACAGACGGGAGACTCTGGCGGCTCAGGACAGACGGGACAGACGGGAGACTCTGGCGGCTCAGGACAGACGGGAGACTCTGGCGGCTCAGGACAGACGGGAGACTCTGGCGGCTCAGGACAGACGGGAGACTCTGGCGGCTCAGGACAGACGGGAGACTCTGACAGCGCTGGGCAGGAGGAAGGCTCTGGCAGCGCCGGACAGGCGGGAGCACCTGTAGGGAGGAGACGGAGAGACAGCCTGGTGCGGGGGGCTGCCACCGGAGGGCTGGTGCGTGGAGGCGTGGAGGTGGAGTTCTCGAGCACCGAGCCTGCCCAACCCTACCTGGCTGAATGCTCCCTGTAGCCAGGACAGTGCGGCGAGGTGGAATAGACCGCACTGGGCTGTGCTGGGGAACCGGGGACACCATGCGCCATGTACCCCGGCCCGAGGAGATGCACTGGAGACCAGATGCGCTGAGCCAGCTTCATGGCACCTGGCTCGATGCCCACTCTAGCCCTGCCGATATGCGCCGGGCTGTGCACACGCACCGGGGACACCGTGCGCCTCACGGTCCCTCTCGCTCTCCGGGGAGTTGGCTCAGGTCTCCTACCTCAGGTCTCCTCCCCGTGTGCCCCCTCCAATACATTTTTGGGGCTGCCTCTCGGGCTTCCTTGCCAGCCGTGTTCCCTCGAAGCGCTGGCTCCCATTACCTGCTGCCTCCGCTCTCCTGGCTGCCTCCACCTGTTCCCATGTGTAGCAACCCTTGCCGTCCAAAACATTCTCCCATGTCCAGGAGTCCTGAGATCGCTGCTGCCCGATACCACGCTGCTTGGTCCTTTTTTGGTGGGTGGTTCTGTAACGGTTGTCGTCGGGAGAAAGAGAGGACCAAGGTGCAGCGTGGTAGGTATTCATTGTAATTCAATAAAGAATGAATACTGAAACAAAAACAATACACGACAAACGAACAGTCCTGAACGGTGCAACAAATCACCGAACAGAAAATAAACACCCACGAAACACAGCTGGAAAAAGGCTTCCTAAGTATGATTCTTAACTGATCTCTGATTGAGGCTGAACACAGAAACCAACATAGAAAAACAAACAGACTGCCCACCCCAACTCACGCCCTGACCATACTAAAACAAAGACAAAACAAAGGAACTAAGGTCAGAACGTGACAGTACCACCCACAAACATGGTCCGGCCCTTCTGGCAATCCGCCCATGTGTAGTAACATTTCTCTGCAGATTTGCTGGCTATCAAAGAAAATATGATGATCTCCAATGTTTCCTTTCTTTTTTTTGGAGCTGACCATTTCCTTGGAGAGGTTCATGGAACCAGCAATCTTGCCAATGAGCGCTAGATGTTTTTCATCTAAAAAATAAGACAAATAACAATTTATATTTTTGTTTACATACGGCCATCATCATAATCTTTTCTTTCCAATACATTTTCAAGTAATATCAACACACATTCAATAACACACAAAATCTACACATAACTTGCACCAATTGAAATGCATGCATGAACACACACACACACACACACACACACACACACACACCACTTGGCTTTAATAATGTTAAGCTAGCTAGCTAGTCAGTCTGCTTGTGTGCCTCATCACACACACAGACATTGACAGACACACACACACACACAAATACACACTCATTAGTCACTCAAAGCCAACTAAATTTGATTAATAGTTTGACTAAAACTTGATTAATAGTTGAATGGTAAGCATTTATCATTGGTGAGTTTATTCATCTGATCACGTCTCTTGACCATGTCCTCGGGGGTAAAAGCATATAGCAGAGCTTCCCTTCCTTGGACTTGTAAGTGCACCTGAACTCACGAGCCTTTTCAATTTCTTTCTCAGCCTTACTGACATATTCCCCTCGACCTACAAAAGCACCATAAGTGACGGATCTATCAATAAATCAAATACTGTACATTTATACATCTCTTTTTACATCAGCAGGTGTAACAAATTGCTTACACAGAAACCCAGTCCAAAACCCCAAATGGCAAGCAATGCAGAAGCAGGGTGGCTAAGATCCACCATTAACGGGTGGTCTTCCTCGGTTGCCTTCTCAAGGGACTCGGCCTCGACTTCAGTGAGCTTGTCTGTGCTGTCTGTGGAGTCTCTGATGGAGAAGCTCTCCGGCTCAGGTGTCAAAAAGTAGTCGGCAATAAGTTGACACCACTGATCATCTGAACCAGCTTTTTACAATTGCTAGGACCCATTTCTCAATACTTAGGTCACTTTTCAAAACTCTTCTCACAGTTTTCTTTAATCAACTTTCAGCTTGGCACAGCAGTTAATTTCACATCCCAAATGCACTAAAATTACCAAAACACTTCAGACATGTCTCAAATCAACTCATTCTTCCATAACACTAGCAAAGGTTGTCACCCAACAAGCACACAAAAAAAAATGTGTGCCTCGACACAATACAGTAGCAATACTAGTCAAACCTGTCTTCTGCATTTGGCGACAGGTTCTCATCCACATCACATCTTATGTCATCTTGGACAATACACCTAGGAAAGAATATTTTGGCATGCCAGGTCCATCTCTGGCAATCTTCTGCAGATATGTCCAGGCATCCAGCATTAATTGCTTCCAGGAGGGACATTTGATCATGTGGATGGTGGTCATAAACCTTCCACCTCCATGAGGAGAAGTGACACCATCCTGGGATGGGCTGCATATCGCTCTGTGACTGCACGGGTGTGGTGAAATGCCACATTGTCCCATACAATTACAAACGTTGGCTGATTTTGCCTCACTGCAACCCTTTCCTCACCTGGCACAAACCTTCAATAGAGGTCATCCTGGAATGTAATGAGACGCTCGGTGTTGTACGGCCCAATTAGCGGTTTGTGTAACAGCAATCCATCAGAGGATATTGCTGCACACATTGTGATGTTGGCACCCCTCTGGCCCGGGACATCCACTGAGGCTCTTTTCCCATTCACATTCCTTCCTCGACACCGTGTTTTGGCCAAGTTGAAACCAGCCTCATCCACAAAGATGAATATGTGGGGTGTTTGCCTGGCTTCAATCTCCATAACTCTCTAAAATACATCCACAAGGCAACATAAGAGTTAGGCTATTATGGTAGTTTACATTATACCTAAAAACATGCCATTGTGTGCCTTTGCCCTGAAGATATCCCTCTAGTGGTGTGGAGGCTGTGCTTTGGCAAAGTGGGTGGGGTTATATCCTTCCTGTTTGGCCCTGTCCGGGGGTGTCCTCGGATGGGGCCACAGTGTCTCCTGACCCCTCCTGTCTCAGCCTCCAGTATTTATGCTGCAGTAGTTTATGTGTCGGGGGGCTAGGGTCAGTTTGTTATATCTGGAGTACTTCTCCTGTCCTATTCGGTGTCCTATGTGAATTTAAGTGTGCTCTCTCTAATTCTCTCTTTCTCTCTTTCTTTCTCTCTCTCGGAGGACCTGAGCCCTAGGACCATGCCTCAGGACAACATGACATGATGGCTCCTTGCTGTCCCCAGTCCACCTGGCCGTGGTGCTAGTCCAGTTTCAACTGTTCTGCCTTATTATTATTTGACCATGCTGGTCATTTATGAACATTTGAACATCTTGGCCATGTTCTGTTATAATCTCCACCCGGCACAGCCAGAAGAGGACTGGCCACCCCACATAGCCTGTTTCCTCTCTATGTTTCTTCCTAGGTTTTGGCCTTTCTAGGGAGTTTTTCCTAGCCACCGTGCTTCTACACCTGCATTGCTTGCTGTCTGGGTTTTAGGCTGGGTTTCTGTACAGCACTTTGAGATATCAGCTGATGTACGAAGGGCTATATTAATACATTTGATTTGATGATTTTGATTGATTTGCCCTGATTGGTTTTGTTCAAAACCAGTTCTGTATTTTATAGCCATCTTACCTGGACACATTGGTTCCTGAGGTGCTTGACTCCAGAGTCCAGAGTTCTTCTCAAAGGGGCCAGTGTACAACTGCTTCATTCTGACTTGATGTTGTTTCAGGACTGTGGAAATAGTTGTTCTGCTTTCATTGTGAATTTTTCCAAATATAATATTGTCTGCCAACACTGTCCCGAATCTCTGTGAGTTTTATGCCATTGTTTCTGATGGCTGTATCAACGATTGCAGTTTCCTGCACAGCAGTGAAAATCCTACCTCTCCCGCCTGTGGCAGGAATACAAAAATAATTACACACAAGTGGGTTTGGAGGCTTTGCTCAATTTACTTCTGTAATGTGCAGTTCAGTCAGATGTCCTTGCAGAATGCACATCTTACCTGTTGTTTGTTGTTTGCTGGAAATTTCTCACAATAGATGCCACTGTTGAGTGTTGCAGATTTGTATTGCACTCTCAGACCAGCCTCTCTCTCTGACAGACCACGATTTATTACATGATCAATTATAGCAGCCCTAATCTCATCTGAGACTACGGCTCTTGATCTTCCTCTCAGTCTTCTTCCACCACACATACGTACTCCTCTTCCTCTCCCAGCCTCTCTTCTTCCTCTGTCAGCCACTTCTCTATCTCTGGCTGGGTCCATGTTTACATTACACTACAGCGTTATTCCTAAAATGTCCCCTTTTGTAGAGATGGTAATGGAATTGAAAGACTAACAAGTGGGTAGGTGTTAAGCTACAATGGGAATCAGCTGTGGTTGGTCTAATTGTTTTGATAGTATTTCATTTTTTAGATTTGGAATATATTTCAATACGGTATTACTGTAGAAATGTAGCAAATTGCTGTCTTATTCAATGTTGTGTTATGTTAGGTTTTGAACTTAAGTTGAACAGTTTTGAAAAGAGTATGTAAACATGTGCAAATTGGCCTGTAGGCACATAGAGTTTTGGTGGTGGTTGTGTCTGAGTGAGAAAAGAATTCATGAAATTTGAAAGATGTAGTCATTGAATGCATTTTGTGCCAAAGCACAAATTGGCTGCTGTTGTGCTCACTGTGTGAAGAATTTTGGAAAGGTGACCTAAGTATTGAGAAATGGGTCCTAGCGATTGTAAAAAACTGTAACAATCTAGCGATTTCTCTTTCCCGGGACTTCAAAATACAGTATAAGACAGTATCTCATTCCAAAATAATTGGCAATAATATGGAGTTGGTCCCCCCTTTGTTGCAGTAATGGCCTCCACTCTTCTGGGAAGGCATTCCACTCGATGTTGGAACATTTCTGCAGGAACTTGCTACCATTCAGCCCCTAGAACATTAGTGAGGTTGGGCAATTAGGCCTGGCTCACAGTCGGCGTTCCAATTCATCGCAAATGTGTTTGATGGTGTTGAGGCAAGTTCTTCCATACCGACCTCGGCAATCCATTTCTATATGGACTTCGCTTTGTGCACGGTGGCATTGTCATGCGGAAACGGCCTTCCCCAAACTCTTGCCACAAAGTTGGAAGCACAGAATTGTCTAGAATGTCATTGTATGCTGTAGCGTTAAGCTTTCCCTTCACTGGAACTAAGGGCATAGCCCCACCATTATGATAGAGCACGTCACTAATGTACTGAAAACCCTATTGAATGAAAACTCCACAAGAAAATATGTTGGCCAGCAAGTGGGAGGGTTTTCAGCAGTTGGATTAAATCAGGGGTTCCCAAACTTTTAGGTCAACGACCCCCATTTTGATATCTGAAAATTCCCACGACCCCAACCATGTTAGTTTTTAAATTGGGGCCATAGCAGTCAATAGCAAACCACTCAAACAGTATTTATGATTGTATTCTCAACTCACCATTACATACTTTTAAAGTGGGGCTATGACAGTCAATTGCAAATTAGTCTGACATAATTTATCTGATCACCACTAATGAGATGGTGTGCTTGATGCATGTCACGTCTGAACATCTCAAAGTCAGGGGGCGTGGTCCACAGAGCGCACATAAGCTCTCTTGCCACATCCAACCTGTATCTATTTGTTTTAAATGCAAACAAGAACACTGAATCAGCGTCCCATGAGTTTTAATGCTCGGAGGGAGACGGCACAGTTTTTCCTTTGAGCCAGGAACCAAAACTCCCCCATAGTGACCCGTGAATGCATTGTCTGCCGCATTCGGTCACATGACAACTCGATCAGCTGTTCAATTTAACTTACCTGCATGTCAACTGAGCCAGAATCACAGTGAAATGGATTTAGCTGATTCGGTCACTCATCTGTAGATTTTTTCTTTGTATTTCCCCTGCATACTTGGGTTCAATTTGTTAATTTTCCCAAATATGTCTATTACATAGGCAGAGATACACATTTTCTTTTCATAGAAATCCTGTTTCCATTGATCATCCTTGAGATATTTCTACAACTTGATTGGAGTCCACCTGTGGTAAATTCAATTGACTGGACATGATTTGGAAAGGCACACACCCATCTATATAATGTCCCACAGTTGACAGTGCATGTCAGAGCAAAAACCAAGCCATGATGTCAAAGGAATTGTCCGTAGAGCTCCGAGGCAGGATTGTGTCAAAGCACAGATCTGGGGAGGGGTACCAAAAAATTTCTGCAGCATTGAAGGTCCCCAAGAACACCTCCAACACTTCTAAAAACCTGTTTTTGCTTTGTCATTATAGGGTGTAGATTTATGTAATTGTTTTTTATAAATACATTTTAGAATAAGGCTGTAACCTAACAAAATGCGGAAAAAGTAAAGTGGTCTGAATACTTTCTGAATGCACTGTAGTTTTGCGAACAGGCGTGTGCGATGATTTTACAATCAAAGTTATGTGCTGCAAATCTCAGAGTTCTTTGCTCAGCTGTTTTACTGCCAGTTGCTCTCTGTGTTTCCATTATAGCTCCTTTTGGGCTCCCGAGTGGCGCAGTGGTCTAAAGGTGGTGTCACTACAAGGTGGTGTCACTACAGGCCCTGGTTCGATTCCAGGCTGTATCACAGGCTGTATCACAACTGGGTGTGATTGGGAGTCCCATAGGGTGGTGCACAATTGGCCCAGTGTCGCCCGGATTAGGGCTTGGCCGGTGTAGGCAGTCATTGTAAATAAGAAATTGTTCTTAACTGACTTGCCTAGTTAAATGAAGGTTAAATAAAATAAATAAATAATTCCTAGGGCGTATCATACAATGCGTCCATATGGCATGAGAGAGACTCATTCATAACTAGAGTTCAGAGGCCTGTCTGCCGTCCCATGATAGATGGAGCCCCATCTGTCCATTTGATCCCAAGGAATCAGTAGAGCCACGCAGCACACTGAACATCCCCTGTGCTGTTTCATACTCAGGAATTGTGAAACGGAACATTATGTCCTCATGAATAGAATCCCCTGACATGTAGGGAACAAAAGTCAAATGCATCCCGGCCCTCACAGCTAAAGTCAATTTGGAGAGCATAAGGTGGGGAGTTTGAGTCGTTCAGTCAGTTTCCTCTTGATTGCTAGCTATAGCATCAATTCTTAATTTCAGAGTGTTATCTGACAAAGGTAGGCTATTGATGTGAGTTTCTGTGCCTCTGCCTCCCCACACATTGTTTCACCATATTAATTGCGGCAGGTAATATCAAAGTCTCTGCAATAGTGTGTGGTTTCATAGAATAGAGGGCTTAGTCATTCCCTGTGGGAATGATTCAGGTGTGACAGTCAAGTGCGGCCTTTTCAAATCAAAGTTGATTTGTTACGTGTGCCGAATAAAACAGGTGTAGGTAGACCTTACAGTGAAATGCTGAATACAACAGGTGGAGTAGACCTCACAGTTAAATGCTGATTACAACCGGTGTAGGTCGACCTTACAGTGAAATGCTGAATACAACAGGTGTGGTAGACCTCACAGTGAAATGCTGAATACAACAGGTGTAGTAGACCTCACAGTGAAATGCTGAATACAACAGGTGTAGTAGACCTTACAGTGAAATGCTTACTTACAGGCTCTAACCAATAGTGCAAAAAAGGTATTAGGTGAAAAATAGGTAAGTAAAGAAATAAAAACAACAATAAAAAGACAGTGAAAAACAGTTGCGAGGCTATGTACAGTAGCTTTATACAGTTATTCAGGCTGATTGAGGTAAAGTGTACATGTAAATATGGTTAAAGTGACTATGAATATACAGTGGTGCAAAAAAGTATTTAGTCAGCCACCAATTGTGCAAGTTCTCCCACTTAAAAAGATGAGAGACCGGCTCCTCTGTCCTCCACTCGTTACCTGTATTAATGGCACCTGTTTGAACTTGTTATCAGTATAAAAGACACCTGTCCACAACCTCAAACAGTCACACTCCAAACTCCTGAATCTGCAATAGGTAAGCAGCTTGGTTTGAAGAAATCAACTGTGGGAGCAATTATTAGGAAATGGAAGACATACAAGACCACTGATAATCTCCCTCGATCTGGGGCTCCACGCAAGATCTCACCCCGTGGGGTCAAAATGATCACAAAACGGTGAGCAAAAATCCCAGATCCACACAGGGGGACCTAGTGAATGACCTGCAAAGAGGTGGGACCAAAGTAACAAAGCCTACCATCAGTAACACACTACGCCGCCAGGGACTCAAATCCTGCAGTGCCAGACGTGTCCCCCTGCTTAAGCCAGTACATGTCCAGGCCCGTATGAAGTTTGCTAGAGAGCATTTGGATGATCCAGAAGAAGATTGGGAGAATGTCATATGGTCAGATGAAACCAAAATATAACTTTTTGGTAAAAACTCAACTCGTCGTGTTTGGAGGACAAAAAATTAGTTGCATCCAAAGAACACCATACCTACTGTGAAGCATGGGGGTGGAAACATCATGCTTTGGGGCTGTTTTTCTGCAAAGGGACCAGGACGACTGATCCGTGTAAAGGAAATAATTAATGGGGCCATGTATCGTGAGATTTTGAGTGAAAACCTCCTTCCATCAGCAAGGGCATTGAAGATGAAACGTGGCTGGGTCTTTCAGCATGACAATGATCCAAACACACCGCCCGGGCAACGAAGGAGTGGCTTCGTAATAAGCAGTTCAAGGTCCTGGAGTGGCCTAGCCAGTCTCCAGATCTCAACCCCATAGAAAATCTTTGGAGGGAGTTGAAAGTCTGTGTTGCCCAGCAACAGCCCCAAAACATCACTGCTCTAGAGGAGATCTGCATGGAGGAATGGGCCAAAATACCAGCAACAGTGTGTGAACCTTGTGAAGACTTACAGAAAACATTTGACCTCTGTTATTGCCAACAAAGGGTAAATTACAACGTATTGAGATAAATAAGTATATGGTCAATAACAAAAGTTTTCCACCATAATTTACAAATAAATTCATTAAAAATCCTACATTGTGATTTTCTCTATTTTTTTTTCTCATTTTGTCTGTCATAGTTGAAGTGTACCTATGATGAAAATTACAGGCCTCTCTCATCTTTTTAAGAGGGAGAACTTGCACAATTGGTGGCTGACTGTCCTGATATCCAGAAGCTATTTTTTGCCATAATATACGGCTGCAGAAACATTATGTACAAAATAAGTTACAAATAACGAGAAAAAAAACACATAATAGCACCATTGGTTGGGCGCATGTAAATCTGCTGCCATTTCTGCCGTCGCCATTTTAATAACTCACAATCTAGGGGCTCTGCTTGAATTTGAACTTTTAGATTTGAATCATTTTCATTTAGATTTTGAAGGTTAGCCACATGACAATTATTTTAAAAGACGAAGACGGTATATTTCAATTTAATTATTATATTTTCTTACCAGGATTTTTGAGATTCTCCCATAACCCTATTTTCATATCAGGCATCTCCACATGGGGTCCCGGCCCCTAGTTTGGGAACCGCTGAATTAAATGTATTCAGCGCACGCAAGGGAACCATACCTGCAAACCTGCATAAGGTAAGTCTGAATACCAACTACTGAGAATTGTGTAGGAAAGGTGTGTTTAGGAAAGGTGTGCGTAGGAAAGGTGTGCGCAGGAAAGGTGTGCGTAGGATAGACGGCAATATCCTACGTCGGAATCGGACCCGTACTTACATTTACAGACAGACAGAAATGACGGATCAAGTCAAACCTAATGTTATTGGTCACGTCCACAATTTAGCAGGTGTTATGGCAGGTGCAGCAAAATGCCTATGTTCACATGCACACACAGGACAGTAGGGAATCCCAGCATTGCACCTTAATAACAAGCCTTTTACAAATGAGCCCTTGTCCAGTCAGGCCATCGCTCTTGTTTGCTCAAACACATGTCTATTGATCCAACTGCGGTGTTAATCTGTTTCTAGACCCTTCTTCCCTCACATTCATCAGTCATGGTAAACACATTCATCTCCTCCTCCGCCTCCTCCTCTTCTGGAGTGAGTGACTGAGTGAGAGTAAAAAGGAGCGTGGTTGAAAAAAAAAGAAGAAGAAGAAGTGGAGCTATTCTGGGCAGGCTAGCAGTTTATGCGTTGCAAAAATACAAAAGTTTGGAAGTGGAGGTGTGCCAATGTATCATGCTTACAGTAGGGACAGGATATTGGAATCTTGACTTGAGATATGTGTCATTTTCTCATTTTCAGTAGGTTCTATACAGTTTACAGTATTTTCGAAGTGAGCGCTATCACCTAGAACTAGTCTACTAACAAATATGTTATGAGAAATGTTACTGTAAATATCACAGCTTACTAAGGGTAGTGTGTGTGTGTGCATGTGTGTGTGTCTGATTCAGCTTTTGTAGGCTTGTTTCAGGTTCTGAATTATCATTGTTGGTGTTTAAGTTAGTGTGGGAAAGAGCATGATAATATGTGTGTACTGTATCGGTGTGTGTGGCTATGAACTGTGTGTGTGTTAGCTCTAGCTGGGGCTGGGCGTGGGTGCTCTAGCTGTTAGTGTGTGTGTGTGTGTGTGTGGCTATGAACTGTGTGTGTGTTAGCTCTAGCTGGGGCTGGGCGTGGGTGCTCTAGCTGTTAGTGTGTGTGTGTGTGTGGCTATGAACTGTGTGTGTGTGTTAGCTCTAGCTGGGGCTGGGCGTGGGTGCTCTAGCTGTTTGAACACTGTGGTTAAGCTGTTAGCCTGAGATGAATGCAGGGGGAGCTCAGGGCTCCCTTTGAAGTTTGTCACAGGGGGTTTACCACTCCCACCAGGGGGGACAGGGAAAAAACGGAGAAAAAAGGGCCAACTTTAAACTGCTTTGTTTCAGGAAAGACGACTGCTTCTCCTCCTCTCTAGCCCACCCTAGAAGTCGTATGTGGAAGAAGACTTAACAGAAAACAGAGGACAGATTTAACAGAAAACAGAGGAAAATAAATATTTATTTTGGGAATAAACATCCAGTCCCAAAACATCCTGATTCCCTGTCTGTCCACTTTCCCTATTTGTCTGTCTATCTGTCAGTTTGTCTGTCTGCTTATAACAGTTTACCTGTCTGTCTTTGTAACCACCTGTTTTCTCTGACTGTCGGTCCTGCAGCAGACCCCCCCCCCCTCCACCTGTTTTCTCTGACTGTCAGTCCTGCAGCAGCCCCCCCCCCCTTCCACCTGTTTTCTCTGACTGTCAGTCCTGCGGCAGCCCCCCCCCTTCCACCTGTTTTCTCTGACTCTCGGTCCTGCAGCAGCCCCCCCCCCCCCTCCTGTTTTCTCTGACTGTCGGTCCTGCAGCAGCCCCCCCCACTTCCACCTGTTTTCTCTGACTGTCGGTCCTGAAGCAGCCCCCCCCCCCCCACCTGTCTTCTCTGACTGTCGGTCCTGCAGCAACCCCCCCCCCCCCTCCACCTGTTTTCTCTGACTGTCCGTCCTGCAGCAGCCCCCCCCCCCCCCCACCTGTTTTCTCTGACTGTCGGTCCTGCAGCAGCCCCCCCCCCCCCTCCACCTGTTTTCTCTGACTGTCTGTCCTGCAGCAGCCCCCCCCCTCCACCTGTTTTCTCTGACTGTCGGTCCTGCAGCAGCCCCCCCCCCCCCCCCCCCATCCACCTGTTCTCTCTGACTGTCGGTCCTGCAGCAGCCCCGCCCACTCACCTGTCTTCTCTGACTGACGGTCCTGCAGCAGCCCCCCCTTCCACCTGTTTTCTCTGACTCTCGGTCTTGCAGCACCCCCCCCCCCTCCTCCTCCTGTTTTCTCTGACTGTCGGTCCTGCAGCAGCCCCCCCCCCCCCCCCCCCGTCTTCTCTGACTGTCTGTCCTGCAGCAGCCCCCCCCCCCCTCCACCTGTTTTGTCTGACTGTCGGTTCTGCAGCAGTCCCCCCCCCCCCCCCCCCCTCACCTGTCTTCTCTGGCTGACGGTCCTGCAGCAGCCCCCCCCTTCCACCTGTTTTCTCTGACTCTCGGTCTTGCAGCAGCCCCCCCCCAAACTCCACCTGTTTTGTCTGACTGTCGGTCCTGCAGCAGCCCCCCCCCCCCTCACCTGTCTTCTCTGACTGTCTGTCCTGCAGCAGCCCCCCCTTCCACCTGTTTTCTCTGACTGTCGGTCCTGCAGCAGTCCCCCCGTTCCACCTGTTTTCTCTGACTGTCGGTCCTGCAGCAGCCCCCCCCCTTCCACCTGTTTTCTCTGACTGTCGGTCCTGCAGCAGCCCCCCCCCTTCCACCTGTTTTCTCTGACAGTCGGTCCTGCAGCAGCCACCCCCCCCACCTGTCTTCTCTGACCGTCTGTCCTGCAGCAGCCCCCCCTTCCACCTGTTTTGTCTGACTGTCGGTCCTGCAGCAGCCCCCCCCCCTCACCTGTCTTCTCTGACTGACGGTCCTGCAGCAGCCCCCCCCCTTCCACCTGTTTTCTCTGACTCTCGGTCTTGCAGCAGCCCCCCTCCCCCCCTCACCTGTCTTCTCTGACTGACGGTCCTGCAGCAGCCCCCCCCTTCCACCTGTTTTCTCTGACTCTCGGTCTTGCAGCAGCCCCCCCCCCCCCACCCCTCCTCCTGTTTTCTCTGACTGTCGGTCCTGCAGCAGCCCACCCCCCCGTCTTCTCTGACTGTCTGTCCTGCAGCAACCCCCCCCCCCCCTCCACCTGTTTTCTCTGACTGTCGGTCCTGCAGCAGCCCCCCCCCCCCCACCTGTCTTCTCTGTCTGTCGGTCCTGCAGCAGCCCCCCCCCCCCCCCTCCACCTGTTTTCTCTGACTGTCTGTCCTGCAGCAGCCCCCCCCCCCCCTCCACCTGTTTTCTCTGATTGTCGGTCCTGCAGCAGCTCCCCCCTCCACCTGTTTTCTCTGACTGTCGGTCCTGCAGCAGCCCCCCCCCCCCCCCCACCTGTTTTGTCTGACTGTCGGTCCTGCAGCAGCCCCCCCCCCCCCCCATCCCATCCACCTGTTCTCTCTGACTGTCGGTCCTGCAGCAGCCCCCCCCCCCACCTGTCTTCTCTGACTGACGGTCCTGCAGCAGCCCCCCCCCCTTCCACCTGTTTTCTCTGACTCTCGGTCTTGCAGCAGCCCCCCCCCCCCCCAACTCCACCTGTTTTGTCTGACTGTCGGTCCTGCAGCAGCCCCCCCCCCCATCCACCTGTCTTCTCTGACTGTCTGTCCTGCAGCAGTCCCCCCCCCACCTGTTTTCTCTGACTGTCGGTCCTGCAGCAGTCCCCCCCTTCCACCTGTTTTCTCTGACTGTCGGTCCTGCAGCAGCCCCCCCTTCCACCTGTTTTCTCTGACAGTCGGTCCTGCAGCAGCCACCCCCCCACCTGTCTTCTCTGACCGTCTGTCCTGCAGCAGCCCCCCCCTTCCACCTGTTTTCTCTGACTGTCGGTCCTGCAGCAGCCCCCCCCCCTCACCTGTCTTCTCTGACTGACGGTCCTGCAGCAGCCCCCCCCTTCCACCTGTTTTCTCTGACTCTCGGTCTTGCAGCAGCCCCCCCCCCCCCAACTCCACCTGTTTTGTCTGACTGTCGGTCCTGCAGCAGCCCCCCCCCATCCACCTGTCTTCTCTGACTGTCTGTCCTGTAGCAGCCCCCCCCCCCCCCTCCACCTGTTTTCTCTGACTGTCGGTCCTGCAGCAGTCCCCCCTTCGACCTGTTTTCTCTGACTGTCGGTCCTGTAGCAGTCCCCCCCTTCCCCCTGTTTTCTCTGACTGTCGGTCCTGCAGCAGCCCCCCCTTCCACCTGTTTTCTCTGACAGTCGGTCCTGCAGCAGCCACCCCCCCCACCTGTCTTCTCTGACCGTCTGTCCTGCAGCAGCCCCCCCTTCCACCTGTTTTGTCTGACTGTCGGTCCTGCAGCAGTCCCCCCTTTGACCTGTTCTCTCTGACTGTCGGTCCTGCAGCAGCCCCGCCCACTCACCTGTCTTCTCTGACTGACGGTCCTGCAGCAGCCCCCCCTTCCACCTGTTTTCTCTGACTCTCGGTCTTGCAGCACCCCCCCCCTCCTCCTCCTGTTTTCTCTGACTGTCGGTCCTGCAGCAGCCCCCCCCCCCCCCCCGTCTTCTCTGACTGTCTGTCCTGCAGCAGCCCCCCCCCCCCCTCCACCTGTTTTGTCTGACTGTCGGTTCTGCAGCAGTCCCCCCCCCCCCCCCCCCCCTCACCTGTCTTCTCTGACTGACGGTCCTGCAGCAGCCCCCCCCTTCCACCTGTTTTCTCTGACTCTCGGTCTTGCAGCAGCCACCCCCCCCCCCAACTCCACCTGTTTTGTCTGACTGTCGGTCCTGCAGCAGCCCCCCCCCATCCACCTGTCTTCTCTGACTGTCGGTCCTGCAGCAGTCCCCCCCCCCCCCCCCCCACCTGTCTTCTCTGACTGTCGGTCCTGCAGCATTCCCCCCCCCCACCTGTCTTCTCTGACTGTCTGTCCTGTAGCAGCCCCACCCCCTCCACCTGTTTTCTCTGACTGTCGGTCCTGCAGCAGCCCCCCCCTTCCACCTGTTTTCTCTGACTGTCGGTCCTGCAGCAGCCCCCCCCTTCCACCTGTTTTCTCTGACTGTCGGTCCTGCAGCAGCCACCCCCCCCCACCTGTTTTCTCTGACTGTCGGTCCTGCAGCAGCCCCCCCCTTCCACCTGTTTTCTCTGACTGTCGGTCTTGCAGCAGTCCCCCCCCCCCCCAACCTGTTTTCTCTGACTGTCGGTCCTGCAGCAGCCCCCCCTTCCACCTGTTTTCTCTGACTGTCGGTCCTGCAGCAGCCCCCCCCCTCCACCTGTTTTCTCTGACTGTTGGTCTTGCAGCAGTCCCCCCCCCCCCCCAACCTGTTTTCTCTGACTGTCGGTCCTGCAGCAGCCCCCCCCTTCCACCTGTTTTCTCTGACTGTCGGTCCTGCAGCAGCCACCCCCCCACCTGTCTTTTCTGACTGTTGGTCCTGCAGCAGCCCCCCCCTTCCACCTGTTTTCTCTGACTGTCGGTCCTGCAGCAGTCCCCCCCCCCACCTGTCTTCGCTGACTGTCTGTCCTGCAGCAGCCCCCCCCCCTCCACCTGTTTTCTCTGACTGTCGGTCCTGCAGCAGCCCCCCCCCCCCCCCCACCTGTTTTGTCTGACTGTAGGTCCTGCAGCAGCCCCCCCCCTCCTCCTGTTTTCTCTGACTGTCGGTCCTTCAGCAGCCCCCCCCCCCACCTGTTTTCTCTGACTGACGGTCCTGCAGCAGCCCCCCCCTTCCACCTGCTTTCTCTGACTGTCGGTCCTGCAGCAGCCCCCCCCCCCCCCAACTGTTTTCTCTGACTGTCGGTCCTGCAGCAGCCCCCCCCCCACCTGTTTTCTCTGACTGTCGGTCCTGCAGCAGCCCCCCCCTTCCACCTTATTTATCTGACTGTCGGTCCTGCAGCAGCCACCCCCCCCACCTGTCTTCTCTGACTGTCGGTCCTGCAGCAGCCCCCCCCCTCCACCTTTTTTCTCTGACTGTCGGTCCTGCAGCAGCCCCCCCCCTCACCTGTCTTCTCTGACTGACGGTCCTGCAGCAGCCCCCCCCCTTCCACCTGTTTTCTCTGACTCTCGGTCTTGCAGCAGCCCCCCCCCCCCCCAACTCCACCTGTTTTGTCTGACTGTCGGTCCTGCAGCAGCCCCCCCCCCATCCACCTGTTTTCTCTGACTGTCGGTCCTGCAGCAGCCCCCCAATTCCAGCTGTTTTCTCTGACTGTCAGTCCTGCAGCAGCCACCCCCCCCACCTGTCTTCTCTGACTGTCGGTCCTGCAGCAGCCCCCCCCTTCCACCTGTTTTATCTGACTGTCGGTCCTGCAGCAGCCCCCCCCCTTCCACCTGTTTTCTCTGACTGTCGGTCCTGCAGCAGCCCCCCCTTCCACCTGTTTTCTCTGACTGTCGGTCCTGCAGCAGCCCCCCCCCTCCACCAGTTTTCTCTGACTGTCGGTCTTGCAGCAGTCCCCCCCCCCCAACCTGTTTTCTCTGACTGTCGGTCCTGCAGCAGCCCCCCCCTTCCACCTGTTTTCTCTGACTGTCGGTCCTGCAGCAGCCACCCCCCCACCTGTCTTTTCTGACTGTTGGTCCTGCAGCAGCCCCCCCCTTCCACCTGTTTTCTCTGACTGTCGGTCCTGCAGCAGTCCCCCCCCCCACCTGTCTTCGCTGACTGTCTGTCCTGCAGCAGCCCCCCCCCCCTCCACCTGTTTTCTCTGACTGTCGGTCCTGCAGCAGCCCCCCCCCCCCCCCCCCCACCTGTTTTGTCTGACTGTAGGTCCTGCAGCAGCCCCCCCCCCCCTCCTGTTTTCTCTGACTGTCGGTCCTTCAGCAGCCCCCCCCCCACCTGTTTTCTCTGACTGACGGTCCTGCAGCAGCTCCCCCCTTCCACCTGCTTTCTCTGACTGTCGGTCCTGCAGCAGCCCCCCCCCCCCCAACTGTTTTCTCTGACTGTCGGTCCTGCAGCAGCCCCCCCCCCACCTGTTTTCTCTGACTGTCGGTCCTGCAGCAGCCCCCCCCTTCCACCTGTTTTATCTGACTGTCGGTCCTGCAGCAGCCACCCCCCCCCACCTGTCTTCTCTGACTGTCGGTCCTGCAGCAGCCCCCCCCCCTCCACCTTTTTTCTCTGACTGTCGGTCCTGCAGCAGCCCCCCCCCCTCACCTGTCTTCTCTGACTGACGGTCCTGCAGCAGCCCCCCCCCCTTCCACCTGTTTTCTCTGACTCTCGGTCTTGCAGCAGCCCCCCCCCCCCCAACTCCACCTGTTTTGTCTGACTGTCGGTCCTGCAGCAGCCCCCCCCCATCCACCTGTTTTCTCTGACTGTCGGTCCTGCAGCAGCCCCCCAATTCCAGCTGTTTTCTCTGACTGTCAGTCCTGCAGCAGCCTCCCCCACCACCTGTCTTCTCTGACTGTCTGTCCTGCAGCAGCCCCCCCCCCCCCAATCCACCTGTTCTCTCTGACTGTCGTTCCTGCAGCAGCCCCCCCCCTTCCACCTGTTCTCTCTGACTGTCGGTCCTGCAGCAGCCCCCTGTTTTCTCTTACTGACGGTCCTAGGCTACGCTAGCCATGCTAAGCTAAAAACATACTGATCAGCAGTAAATAGTACTGTGCTCTAAATTTACCTCAGCAGTTAATGTTATTACCAGCAGTGTGTATTGATTGGAAAGTGAGATCTAAAGAATTAGCCGTGGGATAATCAAGATACCAGTCACAGGGGGAATTACTTACATGTGAACAGTTTGAAATGGGTACCCATTCAGTACAAAAGGTTAGCTATCTGGGGCGTTGGGGATTGATTCTACAAAGGCAAACTGCAGTTGCTCCAAAACGTAGCAGCACGTATTGCACTGAGATGAATATGGAGGGCGAATGTCAATGACAGGCATGTAAATCTCAAACACAAGAAAACATTTGTAATGTTCAGAGAACGTTCTAAGAATGTTATTTAAAAACATACACATTCCATTCTCAGCGTCAACAAAACTCTCTCTATTCTATCTTGTTAAGTGTGTTCAGGTGTGTTGGCTGCACCCACTAATTGATCACACCTGATCTTAATGAGTGCTTGCTTCCTTTGCCTACACCCGCACACCCGACTAGCATCACCACCCTGGATGGTTCCGACCTAGAATATGTGGATATCTATAAGTACCTAGGTGTCTGGTTAGACTGTAAACTCTCCTTCCAGACTCATATCAAACATCTCCAATCTAAAATCAAATCTAGAGTCAGCTTTCTATTCCGCAACAAAGCCTCCTTCACTCACGCCACCAAACTTACCCCAGTAAAACGGACTATCCTACCGATCCTCGACTTTGGCGATGTCATCTATAAAATAGCTTCCAACACTCTACTCAGCAAACTGGATGCAGTTTATCACAATGCCATTCGTTTTGTTACTAAAGCACCTTATACCACCCACCACTGCGACCTGTATGCTCTAGTCGGCTGGCCCTTGCTACATATTTGTCGCCAGACCCACTGGCTCCAGGTCATCTACAAGTCCATGCTAGGTAAAGCTCTGCCTTATCTCACGATGGCAACACCCATCCGTAGCACGCGCTCCAGCAGGTGTATTTCACTGATCATCCCTAAAGCCAACACCTCATTTGGCCTCCTTTCCTTCCAGTTCTCTGCTGCCTGTGACTGGAACAAATTGCAAAAATCGCTGAAGTTGGAGACTTTTATCTTCGTCACCAACTTTAAACATCTGCTATCTGCTGTGAAGAGACATTTTTATACATTTTGTATTGTATTTTGCATTGTATTGTGAATTGTATTGTGTGTGTGATACATGGTTGGGATATTACTGTGATATGTGGTTGTCTTGCCTGGCTATCTTAAGATGAATGCACTAGCTGTGGGTAACTCTGGAGGGGAAAGTGTGCTGAATGGCTAAATTGTAATGCAAATGTACTGCTATGTATGTATATTTATTTATATTATATATTTTATTTGTTGTTTCCTGTTTGGATCCCAGGAAGAGTAGCCGCTGCCTCGGCAGTAGCTAATTGGGGTTCCTAATACATACTAAATACCACATACAAGTTGCAGATTTGTGTGTGCGTGTACGCACATGTACTGTATGTGTAAAGTTTGAATTGAGCTCCATTAAAACAAAACAGCTGTCAAAAGGTGATCTGTTTACCTAGGTGGTCTGCTACCTACATACTGTATGTACTTCTGCAAGTCTAAAAAATACAAAATAGTCCTTTCCTATTTACAGAAGTTTAGAGTGGTAGGGGCCAGTTAGGGGTTGATTTGGAATTGGGCATTAGTTACCTTTGGCCTATTCCAAGGGTCTTAGTTTGAACTTTGAACTCTTGCTTCAGGGTTACACTTGGTGCGGAGGAGACTC
Organism: Oncorhynchus clarkii lewisi; assembly: GCF_045791955.1. NCBI lineage: Eukaryota > Metazoa > Chordata > Actinopteri > Salmoniformes > Salmonidae > Oncorhynchus > Oncorhynchus clarkii. The sequence continues at coordinate 2,386,668 of NC_092175.1, forward strand.
ATATATGTTTTTGGTGCTAAGTGCGTTTTGTTGTTCTACTCCGCCCCTGCAGAGCCCCCACCTCTCTCTTTCTCTCTCTGCCTTTTACTGTCTGTCAATCTCTCTCACTTTTCTCTCTCAGTTTCCGTCTTCCTCTCTTTCTCTGTCAATCCATCTATATCGGTGTCTGTGATCCCAACTTTGTCTCTCCCTCTCCTTTTCCCACTCTCTGTTTCTGTCTAACCATATCTCTGTCTGTCTCCCTGTATTTTTCACTCTATTTCAGATGTTTTGTCTTTACTTTGATCTCTCTCTCACCCTTTCTTTATCTGTTCAGATTGTTTTCTGAAAACCTTTAATTGTAGATTGTTTCAAATCTGTTACCAGATTTGTTGATGATGTTGCATTACAGTTCTGAAGAGCTTCTATATACAATGTTTATATTGTGAAAAATTAACAACACATTCATGCCTTGTGGATAGAATATTGTTTAGCCATACATCGTAAATTAGCAATCACAGTTTCTCAGAAAGACATACAGTGCATTCGGAAAGGATTGAGAGCACTTGACTTTTCCCACATTCTGATACATCACAGCCTTACTCAAAAATCTATCTACAGACAATGCGACATAAGGACAAAGCAAAAACAGTTTAGATATTTTTGCAAATGTATTAAAAAATACATTAAAAAATGTCACATTTACATAAGTATTCAGACCCTTTACAGTCAGTAATTTGTTGAAGCACCTTTGGTAGCGATTACAGCCTTAGAGTATTCTGGGAATGATGCTACAAGCTTGGCATACCTGTATTTGGGGAGTTTCTCCCATTCTTCTTTCCAGATCCTCTCAAGCTCTGTCAGGTTGGATGGGGGGGCGTCGCTGCACAGCTATTTTCAGATATCTCCAGAGACGTACGATTGGGTTCAAGTCTGGGTTCTGACTGGGCCACTCTAGGACAGTCAGAGACTTGTCCCGAAGCCACTCCTGTGTTGTTTTGGCGGTGTGCTTAGGGTCATTGTCCTGTTGGCAGGTGAACCTTCACCCCAGTCAGAGTTCCTGAGTGCTCTGGAGAAGGTTTTCATCAAGGATCTCTCTGTACTTTGATCCATTCATCTTTCCCTTGATCCTGACTATTCTCCCAGTCCCTGCCACTGAAATACACCCACACAGCATGATGATGCCACCAACATGATGCACCTGAGCTCAATTTCAAGTCTCATAGTAAAGGGTCTGAATACTTATGTAAATACGATATTTCTGTTTTGTCATGTTTATACATTTGCAACAAAAAAAATGTAAAAACCTGTTTTCACTTTCTACACATGGATACATGGTGGAGGAGCTAACTCAGCTAGCACATAACATTCTGAGAACCATATGTTTCTTACAGAACCATATGTTTCTTACAGATTGCATACAACCATGCCACAATTTTCTGGGAATGGTGCAGGATAGTTGCTGGCTTTGGAACATTCTAGACATATTTAAGGAACTTGAAAAATACATATTTTCTTGGTATTTCATTACTTTAAGAGAACGTTTCTTAAAATTTCAAAAATGGTTACATTTCATTGCTATTTTGGTAATGCTCTAGGAATGTTCTCAAACAAAGTTATTTTGTGAGAATTTCACTACTTTAGTATAATGTTTCCTACAAGTTTCCTCATTGTTATTTTTAAAGTCTTGAAATCAAATTGTTCTAAAAAACACAAGAAAACATTTGTAATGTTCAGAGAACGTTCTAAGAATGTTATTTAAAAACATACACATTCCATTCTCAGCGTCAACAAAACTCTCTCTATTCTATCTTGTTAAGTGTGTTCAGGTGTGTTGGCTGCACCCACTAATTGATCACACCTGATCTTAATGAGTGCTTGCTTCCTTTGCCTACACCCGCACACCCGACTAGCATCACCACCCTGGATGGTTCCGACCTAGAATATGTGGACATCTATAAGTACCTAGGTGTCTGGCTAGACTGTAAACTCTCCTTCCAGACTCATATCAAACATCTCCAATCTAAAATCAAATCTAGAGTCAGCTTTCTATTCCGCAACAAAGCCTCCTTCACTCACGCCGCCAAACTTACCCTAGTAAAACTGACTATCCTACCGATCCTCGACTTTGGCGATGTCATCTACAAAATAGCTTCCAATACTCTACTCCGCAAACTGGATGCAGTTTATCGCAGTGCCATCCGTTTTGTTACTAAAGCACCTGTATGCTCTAGTCGGCTGGCCCTCGCTACATATTTGTCGCCAGACCCACTGGCTCCAGGTACAAGTTCATGCTAGGTAAAGCTCCGCCTTATCTCAGTTCACTGGTCACGATGGCAACACCCACCCGTAGCACGTGCTCCAGCAGGTGTATCTCACTGATCATCCCTAAGCCAACACCTCATTTGGCCTCCTTTCCTTCCAGTTCTCTGCTGCCTGTGACTGGAACGAATTGCAAAAATCGTTGGAGTTGGAGACTTATCTCCGTCACCAACTTTAAACATCTGCTATCTGAGCAGCTAACCGATCGCTGCAGCTGTGTATAGTCCATCGTAAATAGCCCACCTCATCCCCATACTGTTTTTATTTATTTACTTTTCTGCTCTTTTGCACACCAGTATCTCTACCTGCACATGACCATCTGATCATTTATCACTCCAGTGTTAATCTGCAAAATTGTAATTATTCGCCTACCTCCTCATGCCTTTTGCACACAATGTATATAGACTCTTTTTTCTACTGTGTTATTGACTTGTTTATTGTTTACTCCATGTGTAACTCTGTGTTGTCTGTTCACACTGCTATGCTTTATCTTGGCCAGGTCGCAGTTGTAAATGAGAACTTGTTCTCAACTAGCCTACCTGGTTAAATAAAGGTGGGGGGAAAAAATAAAAATGGAGTCTGTTTTAATAGACTAAATTCAACAGCTTTGAAGCTTTTTATTTTATTTGTATTTATTTATTTTTAAAACATTTTTACCCCTTTTTCTCCCCAATTTCGTGGTATCCAATTGTTGTAGTAGCTACTATCTTGTCTCATCGCTACAACTCCCGTACGGGCTCGGGAGAGACGAAGGTTGAATGTCATGCGTCCTCCGATACACAACCCAACCAGCCGCACTGCTTCTTAACACAGCGCATATCCAACCCGGAAGCCAGCCGCACCAATGTGTCGGAGGCTACACCGTGCACCCGGCAACCTTGGTTAGCGCGCACTGCGCCCAGCCCGCCACAGGAGTCGCGATGAGACAAGGACATCCCTACCGACCAAGTCCTCCCTAACCCGGGCGACGCTAGGCCAATTGTGCGTCGCCCCACGGACCTCCCGGTCGCGGCCGGTTACGACAGAGCCTGGGCCCGAACCCAGGCACAGCTGGCGCTGCAGTAGAGCCACCCGGGAGGCCCAGCTTTGAAGCTTAAAAAAAACATGGCATGCTAGGTCCACCCTGTTGGTGCAGTAGACTAATTCCATGGATAGAGAATAGCATAACACAATCATCCAAACTGAAAAATGTAGGCTACATTAGTCCTAGCGCTAACTGAGGAAAGACTGACATTACACAAGGGGTCATATTTGGAGAACTCTCGGCTGACAAACTACAATATGAATTAGCTATTAGCAATTATTCATGGGTGAGCTCACCATTCATCGAAATAATCGTAAAATAGTTACTATTTTTGTGTCAAACTAAGATAAGAGGAGACAAGATGAGTTTGGTCTGTTTTCAGTTTGCATGTTGAAGGGGGTGTGTCGTCTTCGATCATTCACTAACCTCCATTCATTTCCGGAAGTTTATCTACAAAGATGAATTAACCATTCCTTCACCTATTTATAACATCTTTGGTCTGACAAACGTTTACGTGACACCCAGAATGCATTGTATGTCAGCAAACATGGCGCCACACAAAGCTGTTAAATAGCTTAGCAACAGCTCATCATAATCAGTACAACCTTCAAAAAATTATTTTACACGCATAGTTGTCCATTACAATCTATGCAATAATCAGAATGCATGCGAATAAAACTGTAAATACAGTATGTATATATGGAGCATAATGTATGTAACAGTAGAAACGAAAAAAACAATATTGTCATGACTGTGTGTAGAGACAGACCAAGGCGCAGCGTGAATTCCACATCTTTATTCCACATCTTTATTATCTTTATTATGTGAAACTTAAAACAAAACAAGAAACAATCCGTGACTTCAGAGGTGCTACATGCACTAACTCAAAATAAGATCCCACAAAAAAACAGTGGGGAAATGGCTGCCTAAATATGATCCCTAATCAGAGACAATGATAAACAGCTGCCGCTGATTGGGAACCATACCAGGCCAACATAGACATAAAACAACCTAGATAAGTCCACCCTAGTCACACCCTGACCTAACCAATATAGAGAATAAAAGGCTCTCTATTGTCAGGGCATGACAGATATACAGAAAATAAGGCACTTATTTTGATAGAAAGCACACAAGTCCAAAGTTATTATATGTAAGGAAAACAACAATGAAGACAAAGCGAGTGCCAGCCAGAAAACATGCCAGTTCATGCAAGACTGCTCAAATGTCTGCCTACTTGATCTGTGGAAACACCGGGGAAGTGCCTGGGCTCTACTCAAAGAGAGAAGTTGGTCCGACTCATTAAAACCTCAAATTTAAATTGCGAAATGGGCTATTTCTATATGAATTAATGAGGAGGCGGAACACACCTCAATTCGAACTGTTGTTAGAAGATACAATTTGTTAAAAAATCATTTTAAATTGACAAATTGAAACATACCTTATAGATAATTAGCAGGTGGCGCTGTCCTGTTGCATAACAATTACATTTTGTAACAGTGAGTGCATTTTGACATCACGTGCATAAAACAACTCACACTGGGGCAACCTTTACAGATATTGGGAACACACTCAGAGGTTATTTATACCTCCCAGGAAGACTTTCAAGTAATAGGGGTAAAATGTTGTCAGAACATCCCTGCAACCAAAAAAAATTAAGTTCCCAGAACAGGGGAAATGTTCTCTTCTGTCTCAGAACGTTTAAAACACGTTCCTTTTTACCGGTCAGCAAACGTATGACTTCGTTCCCACAACCAACAGACCAAAAACATCAACACATTCCTCCTCCTTGCTTTTGGTGGGAAATCTAGAGGAGTCAGAGCCATTAAAGAAACAGAATACACAAGCAGATCCTTAAAGTAAATGTCCAGTGTTTCCAGATTACTATGAAATGTGACTTTTAGAATGAATTACAATGTGAGTGAACTAGTTTTCCTTCCAAAATTGTTTAATTAAGTATATTCAAAATAATATTTTCTGTGATTGAATGGTGTGGGTGCACCCCAACAACATAATGGTGTGGGTGCATATACTGGTCATAAAAACGATTCATTAGAGTAAACCACTGATTGGCCAGCTCATCCTCCCTCTATGAGGAAAGAGCAAGCATTTAATGAACTTATTTCAATAAAGCGTTTCACATTCCCTGCTGGTTGAAATTAAATATCTCATTGAAATACTATCCTGTGTCCTCAGATTAGTACAGATGAAGGGATGATTTTTTGAGTGGTAAGCTCTGTTGAAGTGTATAATTGTAATGCATACATTCAGACGCACATCATTCAAAGAATGGAGTTTGATATACCTGGTATTGGAAATGACTGAAAAAGAATGTCTCGCAGAGATTCATACCTGAAAGACACCTTAATTTGCCAAGGAAGACTACATGATCAGTGAATATTTTCAATGAATATTTTCAATGTACAGGCTACAATGTGGGGATCTCATGCATGGTAATAACTACAGTATACAGTGGGGCAAAGTATTTAGTCAGCCACCAATTGTGCAAGTTCTCCCACTTAAAAAGATGAGAGAGGCCTGTCATTTTCATAATAGGGTCACTTCAACTATGACAGACAAAATGAGAAAAAAAATCCAGAAAATCACATTGTTGGATTTTTAATGAATTTATTTGCAAATTATGGTGGAAAATAAGTATTTGGTCACCTACAAACAAGCAAAATTTCTGGCTCTCACAGACCTGTAACTTCTTTAAGAGGCTCCTCTGTCCTCCACTCGTTACCTGTATTAACGGCACCTGTTTGAACTTGTTATCAGTATAAAAGACACCTGTCCACAACCTCAAACAGTCACACTCCAAACTCCACTATGGCCAAGACCAAAGAGCTGTCAAAGGACACCAGAAACAAAATTGTAGACCTGCACCAGGCTGGGAAGACTGAATCTGCAATAGGTAAGCAGCTTGGTTTGAAGAAATCAACTGTGGAAGCAATTATTAGGAAATGGAAGACATACAAGACCACTGATAATCTCCCTCGATCTGGGGCTCCTCGCAAGATCTCACCCCGGGGGTCAAAATGATAACAAGAACGGTGAGCAAAAATCCCAGAACCACAGACCTAGTGAATGACCTGCAGAGAGCTGGGACCAAAGTAACAAAGCCTACCATCTGTAACACACTACGTCGCCAGGGACTCAAATCCTGCAGTGCCAGACGTGTCCCCCTGCTTAAGCCAGTACATGTCCAGGCCCGTCTGAAGTTTGCTAGAGAGCATTTGGATGATCCAGAAGAAGATTGGGAGAATGTCATATGGTCAGATGAAACCAAAATATAACCTTTTGGTAAAAACTCAACTCGTCGTGTTTGGAGGACAAAGAATGCTGAGTTGCATCCAAAGAACACCATACCTACTGTGAAGCATGGGGTTGGAAACATCATGCTTTGGGGCTGTTTTTCTGCAAAGAGACCAGGACGACTGATCCGTGTAAAGGAAAGAATGGATGGGGCCATGTATCTTGAGATTTTGAGTGAAAACCTCCTTCCATCAGCAAGGGCATTGAAGATTAAACGTGGCTGGGTCTTTCAGCATGAAAATGATCCCAAACACACTGCCCGGGCAACGAAGGAGTGGCTTCATAAGAAGCATTTCAAGGTCCTGGAGTGGCCTAGCCAGTCTCCAGATCTCAACCCCATAGAAAATCTTTGGAGGGAGTTGAAAGTCTGTGTTGCCCAGCAACAGCCCCAAAACATCACTGCTCTAGAAGAGATCTGCATGGAGGAATGGGCCAAAATACCAGCAACAGTGTGTGAAAACCTTGTGAAGACTTACAGAAAACGTTTGACCCCTGAGATAAACTTTTGTTATTGACCAAATACTTATTTTCCACCATAATTTGCAAATAAATTCATAAAAAATCCTACATTTAGATTTTCTGGATTTTTTCTCTCCTTTTGTCTGTCATAGTTGAAGTGTACCTATGATGAAAATTACAGGCCTCTCTCATCTTTTTAAGTGGGGGAACTTGCACAATTGGTGGCTGACTAAATACTTTTTTGCCCCACTGTATGTATATAGGACTTGCATCCTTGGCACAATAAAGTTAGTATATTCTACTCAATCCATAGGCTTCATTAATGCCAATTACACTTGAAGTTGACCGTACGCACATATCCCAACCAGAAGCCATGGATTACAAGCAACATCCGCATCGAGATAAAGGCTAGAGCTGCCACTTTCAAGGAGCGGGACACTAATCCAGACACTTATGAGAAATCCCGCTATACCCTCAGACGAACCATTAAACAAGCAAAACGTCAATACAGGATTAAGATTGAATCCTAATACACCGGCTCTGATGCTTGTTGGATGTGGCAGGGCTGGAAAACGACAAAACTATCCTTAACACTGGGGCCCCTGAGGTGTGTGTGCTTAGTCCCGTCCTGTACTCCCTGTTCACCCATGACTGAGTGGTCAAGCACGACTCCAACACCATAATTAAGTTGGCTGACGACACAACAGTGGTTGACCTGATCATCGACAACGATGAGACGGCCTATAGGGAGGAGGTCAGAGACCTGGCAGTATGGTGCCAGGAGAATAACCTCCCCTTCAACATGAGCAAGACAAAGGAGCTGATCGTGGACTACAGAAAAGGAGGACCGAACAGGCCCCCATTAACATCGACAGGCCAGCAGTGGAGCAGGTTGAGAGCTTCAAGTTCCTTGGTGTCCACATCATCAACGAACTATCATGGTCCTCCTGAAATCTGAAAAGATTTGGCACGGGTCCTCAGATCCTCAAAAGGTTCTACAGCTGCACCATCGAGAGCATCCTGACCAGTTGCATCAATGCCTAGCATGGCAACTACTCAGCATGTGACTGTAAGGCGCTACAGAGGGTTGTTTGAACTGCCCAGGACATCACTGGGGCCAAGCTTCCTGCCATCCAGGACCTATAAAATAGGCAGTGTCAGGGGAAAGCCCATAAAATTGTCAGAGACTCCAGTCACCCAAGTCATAGACTTTTCTCGGCTACCGCACGGCAAGCGGTACCGGAGTGCGAAGTCCAGGACCAAAATGCTCCTTAACTTCTTAAGGTATAGGGGGCAGCATTTTCACTTTTGGATAAATAGCGTGCCCAATTTCAACTTCCTGCTACTCATGCCAAGGATATAAGATATCCATAGATTTGGATAGAAAACACTGAAGTTTCTAAAACTGTTTGAATCATGTATGTGAGTATAACATAACTTATATAGCAGGCAATACCCCGAGGACTAACCGTTCAGATTTTATTTTTTTCTGTATGTTCAGTGAGTTCTCATTGGGAAACGGTATTTCTTAGGGACTTGTTTTCAGTTCCTACCACTTCCATTGGATATCAATGTCTTTGGAATTTGGTTGAGATTATTCCTTTGTGCAATGAAGAAGTATGGCCATCTATGAACTGGGTAACACTGTTGAGAGTGCGCAAGACTTGAAAAGTAGCGTTGGTTTGCTGTCTTCTTGTATTGAACACATATAGACCAGTCTTCAATTTGATCGATTATTAATGTTAAAAAATACCTAAAGTTGTATTACAAAAGTAGTTGTAAATGTTTTGGAAAAGTTTACAGGCAACTTTTGAGATATTTTGTAGTGACGTTGCGCAATTTGGAAGCTGTTTGGAAGCTCAGCCCGTCGGAGCGAAACTATTATGTGGGGGACCGGGAGCTGTTGGCTGATGTCAGCGCCTTGAAGGCTTGGAGACATTAGATTGAGGGGGCTAAACACCCTTTTCTCATCTGGACTGACCACCGCAATCTGGAGTAGATCCGGGAGGCGAGGAGACTGATCCCTCGCCAGGCAAGTTGGGCCATGTTTTTCACCCGTTTTGTATTTACCCTTTCCTACAGACCAGGCTCTCAGAACGTTAAGGCAGACATATTGTCCCGGCTGTATGACACAGAGGAGCTGCCCATGGATCCCACACCCATACTCCCGGCCTCTTGCCTGGTGACACCGGTAGTGTGGGAGCTGGACGCGGACATTGAGCAGGCGTTTCGTACAGAGCCCGCAACCCCTTCAGTGTCCGGCTGTGCGTCTGTATTTCTGTGCGTCTGTATTTCTTGGCATACTCCGTTCGTTCCATACTGGATTTGAGACGTCGGGCAAAGGGCCTTCAGTACCTTGTGGACTGAGAGGGGTATGTTGCGGAGGAGAGAGGCTGGGTTCCGGTGGAGGATTTGTTGGATCCTTCTATGCTGCGAGATTTCCACCGTCTCCATCCGAATCGCCCTGCGCCTTGCCCTCTGGGTCGTCCCCAAGGTTGTGCGTCGGGGGGGGGGGGGGGGGGGTACTGTCACGACTCGAGTCGGTCCTTCTCCTTGATTGGACAGTGTTCGGTGGTCGACGTCACCGTCCTTCTAGCCATCACTGATCCATTTTTCATTTTCAATTTGGTTTTGTCTGGTCTTCCTTCACACCTGATCCCAATCCCATCAATTACATTTTGTGTATTTGAACACTCTGTTTCCCCTCATGTCCTTGTCAGAGATAGTTTGATCGCATGTTTTGTGCAAGTCATGTGTCGGTGTGAAATGGGTTTTGTACCCACTTTTATTATTTTTTTGTATATTTTGGTTTTTGGAGTTTTATAAGCAATTAAAACGACTCCGTTTATACCAAGTTTGTTCTCCTGCGCCTGACTTCCCTGCCACCAACATGCACCCATTACCCTCTATCCACAGTAAAACAAGTCCTATATCAACATAACCTGAAAGGTCGCTCAGCAAGGAAGAAGCCACTGGTCCAAAACCGCCATAAAAAAGGCAGACTACGGTTTGCAACTGCACATGGGGACGTACTTTTTGGAGAAATGTCTCCTGGTCTGATGAAACAAAAATAGAACTGTTTGGCCATAATGACCATCGTTATGTTTGGAGGAAAAAGGGGGAGGCTTGCAAGCCGAAGAAAACCATCCCAACCGTGAAGCACGGGGTTGCAGCATCATGTTGTGGGGTGTTTTGCTGCAGGAGGGACTGGTGCACTTCACAAAATAGATGACATCATGAGAAAATAAAATTATGTGGATGTATTGAAGCAACATCTCAAGACATCAGTCAGGAAGTTAAAGCTTGATCGCAAATGGGTCTTCCAAATGGACAATGAGTTGTGGAAAAATGGCTTAAGTAAGGACAACAAAGTCAAGATATTGGAGTGGCCATCAGAAAGCCCTGACCTCAATCCTGTAGAAAATTAGTGGGCAGAACTGAAAAAGTGTGTGCGAGCAAGGAGGCCTTACAAACCTGATTCCGTTACACCAGCTCTGTCAGGAGGAATGGGCCAAAATTCACCCAACTTATTGTGGGATGCACGTGGAAGACTTTGCGAAATGTTTGACCCAAGTTCAACAATTTAAAGGCAATTCTACCAAATACTAATTGAGTGTATGTAAACTTCTGACCCACTGGGAATTTGATGAATGAAATAAAAGCTGAATAAATCATTCTCTACTATTATTCTGACAGTACACATTCTTAAAATAAAGTGGTGATCCTAAGTGACCTAAAACAGGGAATTTTTACTTGGATTAAATGTCAGGAATTGTGAAAAAACTGAGTTTAAATAATGAATATTTGAGTTACCTCTAACTTCCATCAAATAGCCTTGTCCAACTAGGCCATCTATCCCCTTGTATACCTTAGCTGACAACATTGATATTGTGGAAGATCCATTTAGGCTATAAAGCCTTGGCTACAATTTACTGCTCAGATTTTCTCCCCATCATAACTGTCAGGGTGGTAAATAACAGTGGTTTCCTTGAAAAGGAGACAATTTGAGCTTCACAAAAATGTCAGAAGTAATACTGTACTCCCAAAATTCAACAAATAGTATTTGTTTTTCCCATAGGAAAAAAGCAACCTCAACTCGCATTTACAGACCGGCAACACAGATGAATAACAGAGCACATGGGAAAATAGAGCTTCTGATGTGATCGAAGCAAAAATAGCTTACATGAAAGTAAGAGAGCGAGAGTAAACATTGCATCAGTTCAAAAGATTGAAGAGATCGCTTGGGAGCTGTGTGTTAGAGCTGAGCAGATTAGCTCAATCAGACCATGCAACTGAAAGATGTCAATTATGCCAATGAGAAGGATTGCATGAAATATTCTGAATGCATACATGCTTATGTTTGGACAAAACACATGAAAAGGGACTTCATGTCAAATTAAATGTCCATTAGACACACGTGGAATTCTCGTCTCGTTACATTTTCGTCAACTGCAATCAAAAGTCATTTTTAATAGTTCTATATTTTTTTCCAGGGCATCTAGTCTCATTATCGTCATAGTTTTAGTCAGGAGAAATAGGTTGTTGACGAGTATCTTTTATTGACGAAATAACATTGCATGTATGCCGACTCCAGGACAGAATGGAAGATTCAGGAGGACATTGGAGAGGTGCAATTCATGTGATGTGAAGGCCCACTAAGTTGAATTGCATTTTCTGTCCATGAGTGTCAAGTTGTGTTGGTTTATTGTAGTGAATACCTGCCTGATCAGCTTGTCACCATGTGTGGTTGCATCCACCCCATACATTGTGATCAAGATGGCACCGACGGAGAAGGGCGACATCTTACAAGTTACATTTTTGTCAAGAAAGTTCATACTATTATCACATATGATCGCCAAGCACTTCTGGACATCAGATCGACAATTACTAATCACAATTTCATGTGTGATGTGAAAGATGACTTCAACTCCACCTCAGCTGTTCCACTGTTCATACCAGACCCTGTTCATTTGCTCCATGGGCAACCAAAAAGCTGCAGATGTGGGAGACGAGGTGAAGAGAGAACCAAAAGGGGCTCCCCCCATTCTATTAGAATAGGATGGATGAGCTTCGTTCAAGAGTCGAAAAGAAACCTGAAAAGTTGTAAAATTATACTGTATGTCTTACTGAAATGTGGCTGGATGAGGACGCTGTGCACTTAGAACTCAGTAGATTCGCAGCGGCGGGATCGTACAGCGGCTTCGGAGAAGAGTAAAGGAGGTGGAGTCTCGAGCTTTTGTGATATATATATATATAATACCTGAGGGTAGACTCCCGGGTGGCGCAGTGGTCTAGGGCACTGCATCGCAGTGCTAGCTTTGCCACCAGAGACTCTGGGTTCGAGTCGGGAGGTCCTTGGTGCAACGCACAATTGGCCTAGCGTCGTCCGGGTTAGGGAGGGTTTGGCCGGTAGGGATATCCTTGTCTCATCGCGCACTAGCGACTCCTGTGGCGGGCCGGGCGCAGTGCGCGCTAACCAGGTCACCAGGTGCACGGTGTTTCCTTCGACACATTGGTGCGGCTGGCTTCCGGGTTGGATGCGCGCTGTGTTAAGAAGCTTGGTTGGGTTGTGTTTCGGAGGATGCATGGCTTTCGACTTTTGTCTCTCCCGAGCCCGTACGGGAGTTGTAGCGATGAGACAAGATAGTAACTACTAAAATTTGGATACCACAAAATTGGGGAGAAAAGGGGGTAAAAAAAATAAAATAATACAAAATAATAATAATACCTGACGGTAAGCAGCAGACCCTTTCATCTACCAAGAGAGATAGTTATCGCAGATGTCTACCTCCCACACCAAGCCAACTCCACTCTGGCACTCAAGAACTGTATGGGGCCATAAACAAACAAGAAACCACTCACCCAGAGGCAGTTTTTCTGGTGGGTGGAGAGTTTAACGCTGGGAGATTAAAACCATTCTACCTCACTTCTACCTATGTCTCCTGTGCCACTAGTGATGCTAAAACTTTAGACCACTTTTATTCTACACACAGAAACACATTTAAGGCCCTCCCTCATCCTCCCTTAGGCAAATCTGACCCTGACTCCATTCTCCTGCTTCCTGTTTACAAACGATAGTTAGGAATTACCAGTGATGTGCTCCATACTGAAGTGGTCAGATTAAGTAGACACGAGGCTACAAGACTGTTTTGCTAGTACAGACTAGGATACGTTCCGGGATTAATCTGATAGCATTGAGGAGTTTAGCACAACAGTAACAGGGTTAATAAATTAGTGCATAGACAATATCGTCCTCACAGTGACTTTAAGAACCTATCCAAACCAAAAACCATGGATTACAGACAATATCCTCGCTGGGCTAAAGGCTAGAACTAACAAGGAACGGGACACGGACATGGAGGCATATGAAAAAGCCTGCTACAACATCCAATGAGACATGCAAAATCACAATATAGTAGGAAGGTGGAATCCTATTACACCGCCTCTGACACTAGTCACATGTGGCATTGCTTGCAGTTGATAATGGAAACCCAGACGTGAGTTGCCCAGTGATGCAGAACTCCCAAACAAGCTGCATGTGTGTTATGCTCACTTCGAGGAATGTAACACTGTGCCTTGCTTGAAAGCTCCTGTTTTTCCGGGTGACTGTGTGATGTCGCTCTTCATGGCCGATGAGAGCAAAACATTTAAACAGTTTAAATGTTAACAATCACAAGGCCAAAGCATACGCAGACCAGATGGCAAGTGGCTTCACATATATTTCCAATATATCCTTGTCCCAGTCTGTAAGCCCAACACGTTTCAAGCTGACCACTATTGTCCCTGTTCCCAAGAGTTCCAAGGTAACCTGCCTAAATGACTATCACCCTGTAGTACTTTGGAACATTCTCAGCACATTTAAGAAAACAAAAAAATACAGTATATTATTGGTATTTCATTACTTTAACATAATGTTTCCTAAAAGTTAAATGCAATTAATTTCCAGTTTCTCAATTGCTAAAACACAATTTCTGAAACCTTGCTCCATTTCCTGAAAACATTAAACACAAAAGCTCATCTTCAAGCACTATTTACATAACCTCTGACTCTTCTTGCAAAATGAAACATTCGCCTCAAAACAGTTACCTGTGTTCAAATCAAACACTGCTCTCAAATCATAAACAAAGTGATCAAAATGATATACACCATCAAGCAGTCAGTAACCAATACACCGAAAAATAGAAAACACATTGTTCAAAACGTACCATTCTCAGGGAGAAGTACATTTATCTAAAAAAAATCATATTTTTCCGTCATTGTCTTTTGATGAACGAAAACATTTTCTATCATAGCAGCTCAAAATTTATCAGAAATTACTACTCTGCTTTGCTCTTTGCTATTTTGTTTTTTGTTCTTCCTCATCCTTGTGCCCCTATTTTTACAGTACTGTATCCTGCATCTCACAAACTTGTCCTTTGTCTCTGTGACACTGTAATTCTTGTTCTTTGTTGATATGAACCTGTAACCAGTCAAAATCTATTGAGCAGTCAGTACTGTTAATAAATGGAAAGCACAATGTTCAGGTCCATACAATTCATCCATTGTAGAGTATACAGCCTACAATGCACTATTCTACAGTATCCATTCTCAAACTTTCTCCTTCCCACCTTCAACAACATGTTTGCTCTCTGAACTGGCTTATATTGGTTGTATCGCATCATTTGAAACAGGTTAAATCAATTTTGAGTGGTTGTGTTCAATCAATGACATATGTTCTCTATTTGTATTTGATTGTTGCCACTTGTTCTTACCAGTATGGATGACATGTGCATTAGAGTGCAGAATGTGTTTTGAGAATGAGAATGTGTTTAGAGTTTTGCTGAAAAGTCTAAGTGAGATCTGCAAATTGTGTTTATCATGTGAAATGGTTTAAGTTATTGACAACAGACTGCATAATTAGCTAAATGAGTCCAGGAAACTGAGAACTTTGTTCAGCCAATGGGTTTTAGTGTTTTAGCAATTGAGAAAAACTGTAATTGGGAATGTTCTCAAATTGTTCTGAGAATGTTAAGAAACAACATTCTGTTAGATTTTCAGTACTTCCGCATAACGTTTCCTAAAGGTTTCGTCATGGTTACATTTAAAGTCATGTTCTGAAATTGTTCCCGAAAACTTTAATAAAATGTTTTTATTTTTGTTAAGTCCCTTAAAAAAGTATTTCAGTACTTCCAACAAAACATTCCACACACCTTCCAATGTGGTTCTATTTAATGTCTTATTTTTACATCAATCTGGGAATGTTGAAAAAAATGGTGACTTATTCAAATGTTCAGAGAATGTACGTTTCTCTATTATGTTAGTTCTTGGCAATATTGGAAAAAGGAATTGTACACATTACCATCAATTAGCTCTAAATTCCGTTCTCAGAACATGACAAACTTTCCATAGAACCCACAAGAAAACTTTAGTTACGTTCAGAGAACATTTTAAGAATGTTATTTAAAAACATATATTTCATTTTCAGCATAAAAAAAACTCAAATCCTCTATCTTGTTAAGTGTGGTCAGTGTGTGTTGCACCCACTAATTGGTCCCACCTGAGTGCTTGTTTCATTTGAAATGGGGTCTGTTTGAAGAGATTGAGATTAACAGATTTTTATGTGTAACAAATGTGATAGTAACTTTCTTGCGTTGTTTTTAAAGACAGGAATGGTCAGCAGGACAACAGTATGTTGATGGTTGTAGATTCGTGACTTGCGTGTCAAGTGGTTATTTTGTAATCAAACATTATAAAACTTACAAAATACAATAAATGTAAGTACCTGATGATAAACACATTAAATGTGCAGGACAACATTATGTTGATGACTGCAGATTTTTGATTAGTCTGTTAGCATGGAAACAACTGTGAATTAGCAGGAAGCTAATGCGGCAATTACAATTAGAGCATGCTAGCTAACTCGCTCTCACAGCAATCATCAACACAAAAGCAGAGGAAGCCCTCAATGTCTAACAGGTACCGTACACAAACACACTTATGTATTCAGAGCCTTCAGGCAGTATTCAGACCCCTTGACTTTTTCCACATTTTATTACGTTACAGCCTTAATCTAAAATGGATTAAGTGTGTTTTTTTCATCAGCAATCTACACACAATATCCCATAATTGTCACGTTCTGACCTTAGTTCCTTTATTATGTCTTTGTTTTAGTTTGGTCAGGGCGTGGGTAGTCTGTTCCTTTTTCTATGTTGTGTTTTTGTGTTTGGCCTGGTATGGTTCTCAGAGGCAGGGCGTCGTTCGTTGTCTCTGATTGAGAATCATACTTAGGTAGCCTTTTCCCACCTGTGTTTTGAGGGTGATTATTTCCTGTTTGGTGTTTTTTCATTCACCTTTACGGGACTGTTTGTTTGTCGTTTATTGTTTTGTTCAGTGTTCAGTTATTTTATAAAAAATATGAACACTTACCACACTGCGCTTTTTGGGGGAGGCACACAGGGAGTGTGGCAGAGTCAGGTTGGAGACCTGAGCCCACTCCTCGTGCTTACCGAAAGAAGCGCAGTACTGGTCAGGCACCGTGTTATACGGTCAACCGGTGGGCTACAGGCCAGCCCCCCGCAAGTGCCAAGCGAGAGTGGGCATCCAGCCAGGGCATGTTGTGCCAGCCCAGGGTATCCTGCGCTGGCGCTGCGTGCTGTCTCCGGGGCACTGGGAGGGTGCAGTGCGTTCTATGCCTGCGCGCCGCACGTGCCGGGCAAATGTGGGTGTTGAGCATAAGGGAGAGGTGCGAGTGGTATGCACCAGATCTCCAGTGCTCACCCACAGCCCGGTTCAACCTGTGCCTGCACTCTAGAGGGTCCGGGCTAAAGTGGTCATCCAGCCTGGAGGAGTGGTGCCAAGGCTGCGCACCAGAGCTCCAGTGCTCCTCCACAGCCCGGTCCATCCGGTGCCTCCTCCAAGCACCAGGTATCCTGTAGGTCTCCCCAGCCTGGTGGGTCCTGTGGCAGCCCCACGTACCAGGCTCTCTCCGTCTCCTCGCTCCAGGTCCGCCTGTCAGTCAGGAGCTGCCAGAGCCGCCCGTCAGTCAGGAGCTGCCAGAGCCGCCTGTCAGTCAGGAGCTGCCAGAGCCGCCCGTCAGTCAGGAGCTGCCAGAGCCGCCCGTCAGTCAGGAGCTGCCGGAATCTCCCATCCATTCGGGGCCCGCTGCTAGGGTCCCCAGTCCGAGGTCAGCGGCGACGGTCGCCGCTCTAAAGGCACCACGGAGGCAGGTAAAGAAGCGGGCAAAGACTATGATGGAGTGGGGTCCACGTTCCGCGGACAGGGGGCACCCAGACCCTCCCCTAGAGGTTCAGGTTTTGCGGCCAGAGTCCGCACCTTTGGGGGGGGGGGGGTACTGTCAAGTTCTGACCTTAGTTCCTTTATTATGTCTTTGTTTTAGTTTGGTCAGGGCGTGGGTAGTCTATGTTCCTTTTTCTATGTTGTGTTTTTGTGTTTGGACTGGTATGGTTCTCAATCAGAGGCAGGTGTCGTTTGTTGTCTCTGATTGAGAATCATACTTAGGTAGCCTTTTCCCACCTGTGTTTTGTGGGTGATTATTTCATGTTTAGTGTTTTTTCATTCACCCTACGGGACTGTTCATTTGTCGTTTATTGTTTTGTTCAGTGTTATTATTATTATTTTTGTTCAGTTATTTTATAAAAAATATGAACACTTACCACGCTGCGCTTTGGTCCTCCTCTCCTTCCACCGAAGACAACCGTTACAATAATGACAAAGTGAAAACAGGTTTAGCCATTTTTGCAAATTAATAACAAATTTAAAACAGAAATACCTTATTTACGTAGGTATTCAGACCCTTTGCTATGAGATTCGAAATTAAGCTCAGGTGCGTCCTGTTTTCAATGATCATCCTTGAGATGTTTCTACAACTTGAACGGAGTCCACCTGTGGTAAATTCAATTGAATGGACATGATTTGGAAGGACACACACCTGTCTAAATAATGTCCCACATTTGACAGTACATGTCATTTCAAAAACCAAGCCATGAGGTTGAAGGAATTGTCCGTAGAGCAATTCTGTCGAAGCACAGATATGGCGAAGGGTAACAAAACATTTCTGTGCGACAGATGAGGAAAGAACTTTCCCAGCCATGAAAGCTGCCAGATTGTCTGAGGACATTGTTTTACATCCGCTATGATAGTCTCATTGTCCACCCTCCCTCCCACAAGCCTGGAAGAGATGAACCTTTGGGTTCGTTGCTTCAACCCCGCAGCGCACACACACTTACACAGACCTACTGATTGATGGACTGTGGAACAAAGTTATCTTGCTTTATTTGTTATTTTCTATATTATGTCTATTTCTTTTTTTTTTCAATTTAAAGTTATTAAGTTTTCTTGTTTTTCAATCAACCAACAACACACATTCCACATTCACAGATGTGACAGGCTTTAAAAAAATAAAAAAATAATAATACTTTTGAAAAAATAAAAATACAATTAAAATGAATGATAAAGTCAAATAAAAGCATTCATTTTTCTTAATCTATATATTTTCCTTGGTACATATATATATATATATACATACATACATACATACATACATACATACATACATACGTACGTACATACATACGCATATATACATACACACACACACACTCAAAAACTAAACTAAAATAAAAACACACACAAAAAAAAAAAAAACATATAACACTTATGTCTATTTCTGATAAGCTACCCATATTAATATATGTAGACTTAGAAATAAGATTAATGAAATCAATAACTTGCTAACATCAGATAACATTAATATATTAGCCGTTTATGGAACTCACTTAGATAATTATTTGATGATACAAAAGTAGCAGTACAAGGATATAACATCTACAGAAGAGACAGGATTGCCTATGGGGGAGGTGCTGCTGTATATTCAGAGCCGTATCCCTGTAACACTTAGAGAAGGTCTCGTGTCAAGGGTTATTGAAGTGTTGCAGGTTTACTGTAGTTGCAGGTTTACCTGTCTCATCTAAAGCCTATTCTTTTAGGATGTTGCTATAGGCCAGCAAGTGCTAACAGTTAGTAAGTATATAGATAATTTGTGTGAAATGCTTGATAGTGTATGTGATATACTTTCTTGGGGACCTGAATATTGACTGGATTTCATCAAGCTGTCCGCTCAAGAGGAAGCTTCTCACTGTAACCAGTGTTTACAAACACTACAGGAACAAGATCATCCACATGTATTGATCACATTTCTACTAATACTGTAGAACTAAAGGTTCCAAAAGCTTGGCCTAAAATAGTGTATGAGATCATTCATTATGTAAAACATCTTTGTTGATCTGATGTGATTAATAAGGAGTATCCAGACGCTGCACTTTATGCATTTATGAAATTGTTTCTTCCAATTATTGATAAACATGCACCTATTAAGAAACGGACTGTTAGAACTGTTAAGGCTCCATTGATTGATAAGGAATTGAAAAACGGTATGATTGAAAGGCTTAGGGCTCCCGAGTGGCGCATCTCAGTGGTTGAGTTGTCACTACAGACAACCTGGTTCGAATCCAGACTGTATCACAACCTGCCGTGATTGGTGCACAATTGTTCCATCGTCATCCGGATTTGGCCGGTGTAGGCAGTCATTGTAAATAAGAATTTGTTCTTAACTGACTTGCCTAATTAAATTAAATAAAAATATCTAAAAAAGAGATGGGCAAAAGGAGTGGCTTATAAGTCTGGCTGCACATCTAAGTGGCTGACTTACTGCAAATAGAGAAATTAGGAAACTCAACAAAAATAAATACATGTAATATGAAGCCAAGATCAACGATTTAAAGAAGGATGGGAAAAAATGCTGTGTTACTTTAAATGAAGTTATGGGCAGAAGAACAAATTAAACTCAATCTTTCATTGAATCAGATGTTGCCAATTATTGTAATGATTACTTCATTGTCAAAGGTAAGCCAACTTAGGCAGGAAATGCCAACAACGAACAGTGAGCCATCGTATTCATCCATGAAAACAACAAATCATGAGAGAAAAGCAGTGCAAATTTGAATTTTGTAAAGTTAGTGAGGGAGAGGTGGGAAAAGTATTGTTATCGATCGTAATGACAAACCTGCTGGCATTGACAACTTGGATGGAAAACTACTGAGGATGGTTACTGACTATAGCCACTCCTATCTGTCATATCTTTAATCTGAGCCTTTAGGAAAGTGTTTATTTTCAGGCCTGGAGGGAAGCCAAGGTCATTCCGCTATCCAAGAATGGTAAAGTGGACTTTACTGGTTCTAACAGCTGACCTATCAGTTTGCTGACAGCTCTAGGCAAACTATTGGAAACAATTGTGTTTGACCAAATACAATAATATTTCTCTGTAAACAAATCAACAACAGATGTTCAGCATGCTTATAAAGAAGGGCACACAACATGTATTGCACTAACACAAATGACTGATGATTGGTTAAAAGAAATTGATAATAAGAAGATGGTGGGAGCTGTATTGTTTGATTTCAGTGCAGCCTTGACCATAAACATTTTGATGGACCCGCAACATTACTGGGTTTTGAAAACAATACAGCCATAACAGTTTAAGTAAAATGACTTAGATATTGACTTACATCAAGTACAATTAATATAGACAGCATACATGGTTAATATTTGCCATTTACCCCTGCTTGATAATCAACACATGGGTGGAATAAATCATGTTTATCTTGAACAACTGTAAATGAAACAAGGTTATCACTATTGATGTTTATTTGTTTGAACTGAACAAATTGGAGACAAATTGAGCCCCATTGAACATAAATTAAGGCCGGTCTACACACCACGTGTGACAGAGTTTTACTGTGTGTGTGTTGCAAATGTATTTAATACACTTGATAGATGTGTACTATGTCTTCCTGTCCTCGTTGGGTCCACACACATCGCGGCGCTTCTTGTTACTACCGGCTGCAATCGAGAATGATGAAAACACTTAGTTCAGGAATTTTACTAACATCTCACTCACATAGTGGCAAGAAAAAGTATGTGAACCCTTTGGAAATACCTGGATTTCTGCATAAATAGGTCAGACAATAGATAAACACAGTCTGCTTAAACTAATAACGCACAAACAATATGTTTTCATGTCTTTACTGAACACACCGTGTAAATATTCACAGTGCAGGGCGGGAAAAGTATGTGAACCCTTTGATTTAATAACTGGTTGACCCTCCTTTTGCAGAAATAACCTCAAACAAACGTTTTGTGTAGTTGCAGATCAGACCTGCACATCAGAGGAGGAATTTTGGACCATTCCTATTTACAAAACTGTTTCAGTTCAGCAATATTCTTGGGATGTCTGGTGTGAACTGCTCTCTTGATGTCATGTCACAGCGTCTCAATTGGGTTGAGGTCAGGACTGACTGGGCCACTCCAGAAGGCGTATTTTCTTCTGTTGAAGCCATTCTGTTATTGATTTACTTTTGTGTTTTGGGTCGTTGTCCTGTTGCATCAACCAACTTCTGTTGAGCTTCAATTAGCGGACAGATGCTGATGCTCCCTAACACCATACTTTACAGTTGGGATGAGGTTTTGATGTTGGTGTGCTGTGCTGTGCCTTTTTTTCTCCACACATAGTGTTGTGTGTTCCTTCCAAACAACTCAACTGTAGTTTCATCTGTCCACAGAATATTTTGCCAGCAGCGCTGTGGAACATCCAGGTGCACTTTTGCAAACCTCAGACGTGCAGCAATGTTTTTTTTTGACAGCAGTGGCTTCTTCCGTGGTGTCCTCCCATGAACACCATTCTTGTTTAGTGTTTTACGTATCATAGACTCGTCAACAGAAATGTTAGCATGTTCCAGAGATTTCTGTAAGTCTTTAGCTGACACTCTAGGATTCTTCTTAACCTCATTGAGCACTGTGCTCTTGCAGTCATCTTTGTAGGACAGCCAGTCCTAGGGAGAGTAGCAACAGTGCTGAACTTTCTCCATTTATAGAAAATTTGTCATACCACGGACTGATGAACATCAAGGCTTTTAGCGATACTCTTGTAACCCTTTCCAGCTTTATGCAAGTCAACAATTCTTAATCTATGTATTTTGAGATCTCTTTTGTTCGAGGCATGATTCACATCAGGCAATGCTTCTTGTAAATAGCAAACTCAAATTTTGTGAGTGTTTTTAATAGGTCAAAGCAGCTCTAATCAAAATCTCCAATATCTTTTCATTGATTGGACTCCAGGTTAGTTGACTCCTGACTCCAATTATCTTTTGGAGAAGTCATTAGCCTAGGGGTTCACGTACTATTTCCAAACTAGACTGTGAATGTTGTATTTAATATAGACAAGAAAATACAATAATGTGTGTGTTACTAGTTTAAGCACACATTATTGTCTATTGTTGTGACTTAGATGAAGATCAGATCAAATTTGATGACCAACTAATGCAAAAATGAAGGTAATTGTAAAGGGTTCACATACTTTTTCTTGACACTGTATATAGTTACAGCAGGCCAAGGTAGGAGGGTCAGACACGCACACATGCAACAACATCATTCACACTCAATCAATCAATCAAATGTATTTATAAAGCCCTTCTTACATCAGCTGATGTTACAAAGTACTGTACAGAAACCCAGCCTAAAACCCCAAACAGCAAGCAATGCAGGAATCAGGAGAGGAATCAGGCTATGAGGGGTGGCCAGTCCTTTTCTGGAGGTGCCGTGTGGAGAATATAACAGAACAGGGCCAAGATGTTCAAATATGCATAGATGACCAGCACACCTCCTCGGGATGGCATGGAAGAACACCAGTAAGCCAGTGTAGCGTACATGTACGTATGTACGGCAGGACCAAATCGGAGAGATAGGTAGGAGCAAGCCCATGTAATGCTTTGCAGGTTAGCAGTGAAATCTTGAAATCAGCCCTAACCTTAACAGGAAGCCAGTGTAGAGAGGCTAGCACTGGAGTAATGAGATCATTTTTGGGGGTTCTTGTCAAGATTCTGGCAGCCGAAGCAGCTGAAACGACCCGCTACCAAAACCTGCGGGCTCTCCTTCACTGCAGCCAACGTGAGTAAAACATTTAAACGTGTTAACCCTCGCAAAGCTGCAGGCCCAGCCGCGTCTTCAGAGGATGCGCAGACCAGCTGGCTGGTGTGTTTACGGACATATTCAATCAATCCTTTTCCCATTCAACTGCTCCGCCACTTTATATAATATTTACATACCCTACATTACTCATCCCATTTGTATATACTGTACTCTATACCAGCTACTACATCTTGATGTGGATAAGGTAGTTTGTTGTGAAATTGTTAGGTTAGATTACTTGTTAGATATTACTGCATGGTCGGAACTAGAAGCACAACCATTTCGCTACACTCACATTAACATCTGCTAACCATGTGTATGTGACAAATAAAATTAGATTTTGAGATATAAGAAAGATCAGCAAATCAGTTTGTTTTTTCCATTTTTGGAAACGAGTCTTGTGAGGTCCTAGAGCAAAACAACAAGTCCCATATTTCCATAGAGGGGTCATAATAGTCTGTAGGCCAAACCTTTGAGGCTACAGACGATTTTGGGATGTCTCATTGTCTGACAAACACCACTCCAGCTCTGTCACCTTTCACTGCAGATGTGGAAGAGTGACATATGCGGATGCAGTGGATTGAGACTCATCCAATGCAAAAAAACATATCTCTAGCTTAAACTGACAGATTTTGACGGTGATTTTTGTACTTTGCTCATTAGATTTACGCAGAGGCGTGGACATCGAACCTTAGGGGTGAATTCCAAATTGTTTGCATAGTGTCATATTCGTTGTAATAATTATCTGACCAAGCTGCAGCATGATCTGAGATCCACATATTTTATTAGAAATAAGTGAACCACACAACAAAACAATAAAGACTAAATGATGCGTGACGACAATGGAGTGCTAACATGCAACTACACATAAACAATATCCCACAAAACACAGGTGGAAAAAAGCTACCTAAATATGATCCCCAATTAGAGAC
The DNA here is from genome assembly GCF_045791955.1 of Oncorhynchus clarkii lewisi. Taxonomy (NCBI): domain Eukaryota; kingdom Metazoa; phylum Chordata; class Actinopteri; order Salmoniformes; family Salmonidae; genus Oncorhynchus; species Oncorhynchus clarkii. The sequence continues at coordinate 2,410,716 of NC_092175.1, forward strand.
AACGATTACCTGGCATGATGACTCCTTGCTGTCCTCAGTCCACCTGGCCGTGCTGCTTCTCCAGTTTCAACTGTTCTGCCTGCGGCTATGGAATCCTGACCTGTTCACCGGACGTACTACCTGTCCCAGACAGAACATTTGAACATCTTGTCCATGTTCTGTTATAATCTCCACCCAGCACAGCCAGAAGAGGACTGATTTTGGATTTACTAGGAAGTTTTTCCTAGCCAACGTGCTTCAACACCTGCATTGCTTGCTGTTTGGGGTTTTAGGCTGGGTTTCTGTACAGCACTTCGAGATATCAGCTGATGTACGAAGGGCTATATAAATACATTTGATTTGATTTGATTACCAGCTGCCTCTAATTGGGAATCACACAAAATCACCAACATAGAAAAACAAAACTAGAACCCCACATAGAAATAATAAACTAGACTAACCCCCAGTCACGCCCTACTCTACCATAGAAAATAAGGTCAGAACGTGACCCATAGTCAACTTACACACAGCACTGACACACACGCACTTACCCCCACCAGAGGTCTTTTCACACTTCCCAGGTGCAGTACAAATTGAAGGAAATGTACAATAATATACAGACCCATGAGTGCTTGGAACACCCTTCCATCTTATATAGCACAAGTGGACAGAAAACCTGGTTTGAAAAAGCAAATCATACAACACCTCACGACTCAATGACTCTCTCAATGTAATCTACATTTTGTGTGCATTTATTGACATGTATGAGTAACTGACGCACATACACACACAGTACATGTTAATGTTTTTAAACGTACTGTGCATTCGGAAATTATTCAGACCCCTCGACTTTGTCCACATTTTGTTACGTTAGCCTTAAAATGTATTTAAAAACATGTAAATATCACATGCATAAATATTCAGACCCTTTACTCAGTACTTTGTTGAAACACCTTTGGCAGTGATTATAGTCTAGAGTCTTCTTGTGTATGACTCTACAAAATTGGTACACCTGTATTTGGGGAGTTTCTCCCATTCTTCTCTGCGGATCCTCTCAAGCTCTGTCAGGTTGGATGGGGAGTGTTGCTGCACAGCTATTTTCAGATATCTCCAGAGATGTTCGATCGGGTTTAAGTCCAGGCTCTGGTTGGATCACTCAAGGACATTCAGAGACTTGTCCTGAAGCCACCCCTGCATTGTCATGGCTGTGTGCTTAGGATCTTTGTCCTGTTGGAAGGTGAACCCTCGCCCCAGTCTGAGAGCAGGTGCTCTGGAGCAGGTTTTCATCAAGGATCTCTGTATTTTTCTCCTTTCATCTTTCCCTCGACACTGACTAGTCTCCCATTCCCTGTATCGGAGCTCTACGGACAATTCTTTTGACCTCATGGCTTGGTTTTTCCTCTGACATGCACTGTCAAATTTGGCACCTATTATAGACAGGCCAGTGGTTCTGATTCAGCCCACATTGGAGAGGGTGCACCAGGAGGGCTTACCATTGATTATTATGGCTCCCAGTTGGCCCAGTTGGTTTGCAGAAATTGTTCACCTTTTAGGCTTGGACCCGTGGTAAATCCCATTGTGCAGGGACCTGTTGACCCCACAGAGGTATAATACGAACTGGAGACTGCATCCAAGATGTCCGACTATTGTTTTCAATTTAAAATACTCACGTTCGCATATGCTGATTAATTAATGGACCGTCTATATTCGGATTGCATCCAGTTTATATGGACCATTATCACATACATACTAGCACTCAGTGCGCACAGGGAGCAACAACGAAGTCATCACCTTATCCAAAAACATGGCAGATATTGGATGAATATAAAACATTAGTATCATCGGCAGTGAGTGATGGAAAAAAATTGGCCTCAGTGACAATTATTTGAATAATTCGATGGATATTTTGTGCATAAAGGTGACAACTAAAGTGTCTTATTAGGAATTTTCTAAACTTACTTCTCTATGGAATGTGTCTTTCTGGGCAGGGTGTCAGTTAAACTGCAGTACTGAAGCAAAATTGTAGGAGCAGTCAAAACCGTGCTTCTAGACCAGAACGAACCCCTTGGTTGACACAGGCGAAAGGGCATGTTTGGCATGCGAGTCTGGAGATTTGTTTCCTTTGGGCCCGTCAGATGGTTAGTGGTTTATCTCGGATTGTTATTGCTATGATTCAGTTCCCAAGGCTGTATGCATATAAGTGGCAAACATTTGAGCTTCGGTGCCAAGATAGGGCTGGTTCCTTTCCAGTGCTCTGTAAGAAACACCCTTATATTCCTACAGGAGCTTGTGGAAGTGGAATATAGCAGCAAGGGCCAACGAGGAGGTGTACACACCCACCCCACCTGGATTCTGGCAGTGTTTGGTCATTGTTTAAAGAATTGACTGTAGGAGATATTTGTACTGCAGTGAGTTGGGTATCACCACACACTTTTGTGAGGGTTTTATTGCTTGAACGTCACTGCTCCCAGTGTAACCAACAGTGGGAGCAGTGATGAATGTTGTTCCTTGAAGGAGGGAAATGAGGTTCAACACCTGTTTGACCCCGTAGTGCCCATTCCTGGGCTCGTGAAGGGCAGTATTAAATTGAAGGAATGAATCCGAGCCTCACAGATTTTATTGGCCTTGTCAAGCGATTGTAGATCCTTCAACCAAAGTCGTGAGAGTGCGACTCCCCAAATCAAATCAAATTGTATTTGTCACATGCTCCAAATACATGCATACAAGCCCATAACCAACAATGCCGTTTTAATAAAAAAGTTGTGAAGAAAGTATTTACTAAAATAATAGGAAGTAAAACATTTTTTTTTAATTAAATGAAAAAATACAAATAATTAAGGAACAACAATAAAGTAACACATCAGATACAGGGTGTACCGGTACAGAGTCAAGGTGCAGGGGCACAGGTTAGTTGAGGTAATTGAATTAAAATGTACATGTAAGTAGAGGTAAAGTGACTACTCTTGGATAATACAGATTATTCACCCCCTTGGCATTTTTCCTATTTTGTTGCCTTACAACCTGGAATTAATATAGATTTTTAGGGGGTTTTATCCTTTGATTTACACAACATGCCTACCACTTTGAAGATGCTTCAAGTTCCTTCAAGTTGGATGGGTTCCGCTGCTGTACAGCAATCTTTAAATCATACCACAGATTCTCAATTGGATTGAGGTCTGGGCTTTCACTAGGCCATTCCAATACATATGTTTCCCCTTAAACCACTCAAGTGTTGCTTTAGCAGTATGCTTGGGGTCATTGTCCTGCTGGAAGATGAACCTCTGTCCCAGTCTCAAATCTCTGGAAGACTGAAACAGGTTTCCCTCAAGAATGTCCCTGTATTTAGCATCATCCATCAATCCTTCCATTCTGAACAGTTTCCCAGTCCCTGCTGATGAAAAACATCCCCACAGCATGATGCTGCCACCACCATGCTTCACTGGGATGGTGTTCTCGGGGTTATGAGAGGTGTTGAGTTTGCGCCAGACGTAGCATTATCCTTAATGGCCAAAAAGCTAATTTTAGTCTCATTTGACCAGAGTACCTTCTTCCATATGTTTGGGGAGTTTCCCACATGCTTTTTGGCGAACACCAAACGCCCAAGACAAACCATCCAGCAGAATTGTTTGAGGCCACTCTATTTTCAATGGGTTTTCTATGTGGATCTAGATATCGTTGGAACAACTTGCTTGCAGTTCCTATCGCTGCCACTGGATGTCAACAGTATTTAGAAATTAGTTGATGTTTTTCCTTTGAGAAATGAAGAAGGAGGGCTGTTCAGAACAAGGGTCGAGTCTAGTGTACTGTTGTGGTTGGGGCGCGTGACCTGAAAGCTCGCTTCACTTTGTTTTTATCCACTATTGAACGCAGTTTATCCCATCTTAAATTTTATTTGATTGTTTACGTTAAAAAATACCTAAAGTTGTATTAGGAAAGTTGTTTGAAATGTTTGGACAAAGATTACAGGTAACTTATTAGATATTTTGTAGTCATGTTGCGCGAGTTGGAACGGTTTTTTTTCTGGATCAAACGCGCCAAATAAATTGACATTTTGGAGCTATAACGACGGAACTAATCGAACAAAAGTACAATTTGTGATGTTTATGGGACATATTGGAGTGTCAGCAGAAGAACTCTTCAAAGCTAAGGCATGAATTATATAGTTATTTCTGAGTTTTGTGTCGTGCCTGGCGTGATGAAATATGATTGTCTGTTTTTGTTTGATGGGTGCTGTCCTCAGATAATCACATTGGATTGCTTTCGCCGTAAAGCCTTTTTGAAATCTGACTCAAGAAGTTAAGCTTTATCTTGACATATTGCATGTGTATTTTCAAGAATGTTAAATATTTACAATTCTGTAGTTTGAATTTGGCGCCCTGCACTTTCACTGGATGTTGGTCAGGTGTGACGGTAGCATCCCATCTAGCTTAGAGAGGTTAACCTTTTCGGGCTGAGATCCTGCAAATTCAAAACAACAGAAGTCCCATAATTAAAATTCCTCAAACATACAAGTATTTTACACCATTTTAAAGATACACTTCTTGTTAATCCCACCACAGTGTCCACTTTTAAAAAGGCTTTACAGCGAAAGCAAACCAAACGATTATGTTAGGTCAGAGCCAAGTCACAGAAAAACACAGACATTTTTCCATTCAGAGAGGAGTCACAAAAAGCAGAAATAGAGAAATTAATTAATAACCTTTGATGATCTTCATCAGATGACACTCAGAGGACTTTATGTTACACAATACATGTTCGATAAAGTTCATATTTATATAAAAAAATCTCAGTTTACATTGGCACGTTACGTTCAGTTACCATCCGGTGATTTTGCAGAGAGCCACATCAATTTACAGAAATACTCATAATAAACATTGATGAAAGATACAACTATTATGCACGGAATTATAGATACACTTCCCCTTCATGCAACCGCTGTGTCAGATTTCAAAAAAACTTTACGGAAAAAGCACACCATGCTATAATCTGAGTACGGCGCTCAGAGACCAGACATCCGCCATGTTGTGTAGTCAACAGAAGTCAGAAATAGCATTATAAATATTCACTTATCTTTAATTATCTTCATAAGAATGCACTCCCAGGAATCCCAGTTCCACAATAAATGTTTTTTTTTTCGATAATGTCCATAATTTATGTCGAAATACCTCCTATTTGTTCCCGCGTTTAGCCCAGTAATCCAAATTCATGACGCACGATCACTAGGAGCAGACGAAAAGTCAAAAAGTTCCGTTAGAGTCCGTAGAACATGTCAAACGAAGTATAGAATCAATCTTTAGGATGTTTTTAACATAGTTCTTCAATAATGTTCCAAACTGAGAATTCCTTTGTCTTCAGAAATGCAATGGAACTCAAGCAAACTCTCACGTGAACAAGCGTGGCCAGCTCATGGCAGACCTCTGACTCATTCCCCTCTCATTTGCCCCCACTTCACAGTAGAAGCATCAAACAAGGTTCTAGAGACTGTTGACATCTAGTGGAAGCTTTAGGAAGTGCAAGTTGACCCCATAGACACTGTGCATTTGATAGGCCAAGGGTTGAAAAACTAAAAACCTCAGATTTCCCACTTCCTGTTTGGATTTTATCTCAGGTTTCTGCCTGCCATATAAGTTCTGTTATACTCACAGACATCATTCAAACAGAACCTTCAGAGTGTTTTCTATCCAAATCAACTAATAATTTGCATATGCTATCAACTGGGCCTAAGTAGCAGACAGTTTACTCTGGGCACCTTATTCATCCAAGCTACTCAATACTGCCCCTAGCCATAAGAAGCCTTTTTGAGCTAGATTTGGCGCTCCGGTACTGCTTGCCGTGCGGAAGCAGAGATAATAGTCTATGACTAGGGTGGCTGGAGCCTTTGGCAAATTTTTTGACCTTCCTCTGACACCGCCTGGTATAGAGGTCCAAGATGGCAGGTAGCTTGGCCCCAGTGATGTACTACCCTCTGTAGTGCCTTGCGGTCAGAGGCCGAGCAGTTGCCTTACCTGGCGCTGATGCCTGGTCTGGCAGAACATTTTGACGATGTGAGGACACATGCATAATCTTTTCAGTCTCCCGAGGGGGGATAGATCTTGTTGTGTCCTCTTCACAACTGTCCTGGTATGTTTGGACCATGATAGTTTGTTGGTGACGTGGACACCAAGGAACTTGAAGCTCTCAACCTGCTCAAATACAGCCCCGTCGAGGAGAATGGGGGTGTGTTCGGTCCACCTTTTCCTGTAGTCCACAATCATCTCCTGTGTCTTGATCACGTTGAGGGAGAGGTTGTTATCCTGGAGCCACACTGCAAGGTCTCTGACCTCCTCCCTATAGACTGTCTCATCATTGTCAGTGAATAGGCCTACCACTGTTGTGTTGTCTGCAAACTTAATGATGGTGTTGGAGTCATGCTTGGCCATGCAGTCATTGGTGAACAGGGAGTACAGCAGGGGACTGAGTACGCACCCCGTGTTGAGGATCAGCATGACAGATGAGTTGTTACCTACCCTTACCACCTGCGGGCGGCCCATCGGGAAGTACTGGATCCAGTTACAGAGGGAGGTGTTTAGTCGCAGGGTCCTTTGCTTAGTGATGAGATATTCAGGGATAATGGTGTTGATATGAGGCATGACCATCCTTTCAAAGCACTTCATGGCACCAGACTTGAGTGCTGCACGTCAGTACTCATTTAGGCAGGTTACCTTGGTGTTCTTGGACACAGGGACTATGGTGGTCTGCTTGAAACATGTTGGTATTACAGACTCGGTCAGGGAAAGGATGAAAATATCAGTAAAGACACTTGTCAGTTGTTCAGCGCTTGCTCGGAGTACACATCCTGGTAATCCATCTGGCCCTGCGGCGTTGTGAATGTTGACCTGTTTAAAGGTCTTGCTCACATCGGCAACTGAGGGCGTGATCACGCGTTCGTCCGGAGCAGCTTATGCTCTCATGCATGCTTCAGTGTTGCTTACCTCGAAGCGAGCACAGAAGTTATACAGCTTATCTGGTAGGCTTGTGTCACTGGGCAGTAATCTTCAATCTTAGTCCTGTTTTGAGGCTTTGTCTGTTTGATGGTTCGTCGGAGGGCATAGTGGGATTTCTTTAAAGCGTCCAGGTTAGATTCCTACTCCTTGAACGTGTCAGCTCTAGTCTTTTTAGCTCTACCCTTTTGTTGATGAAGCCAGTGACGGACTCCTCAATGTAATCGGAAGAATCCCAGAACTTATTCCAGTCTGTGCTATCAAAACAGTCCTGCAGCTTAGCATATACGTCATCTGACCACTTCCTTATTGAGGGAGTCACTGGTACTTCCTGCTTTAGTTTTTGCCTGTAATCAGGAGGATAATGTTATGGTCAGATTTGCCAAATGGAGGATGAGGGAGTGCTTTGTACACATCACTGTGTGTGGAGTAAAAGTGATCTAAAGTTTTTTTCCTCTGGTTGCACATGTAACATGCTGGTAGAAATGAGGTAAAAACGGATTGAAGCTTCCCTGCATTAAAGTCCCAGGCAACTAGGAGCGCTGCCTCTGGATGAGCATTTTCTTGTTTGCTTATGGCCTTATAGAGCTCGTTGAGTGCCATCTTAGTACCAAATCAGTTTGTGGTGGTAAATAGACAGCTACGGAAATATAGATGAAAACTCTCTTGGTAAATAGTGTGATTTACAGCTTATCATGAGATACTCTACCTCAATCTAGAAAAACCTATATTGTTGTGCACCAGCTGTTGTTTACAAATAGACACAGACCGCACTTACTGAAGGCAGCTGTTCTATCTTGCCGATGGACTGAAATATCTATCTTGCAGATGCAGCGTAAACCCTGCCAGCTGTATGTTATCCATGTCGTTGTTCAGCCACGACTCGGTGAAACATCAGATATGACCGTTTTTTATGTTCCTTAGGTAGGATAGTCTTGATCGGAGCTCATCCATTTTGTTATCCATTGATTACACGTTAGCTAATCGGACTGATGGTAGAGGGGTAATCCCCCTCTACCATCAGTCCGATTACTCACTCGCCTTCGGATCCTTACAAGGCACCCCGACCTACGTCCCCGATATCTCTGTTTCTTCTTCATTTAGGCCTTGTCAGATGTCTGAAGGAAATCCTTCTCGTCCGACTAGTTAAAGAAAAATTATTTCATTCATTCTTTCTTTCCAGAAACTCTTTTCGGTCATAAGAGATGGTGGCAGAAACATTATGTACAAAATAAGTTACAAATAGGTCCTATCTCTCTCTCTATCACTCAGTTTTCCTTTCTCTGGGTAGCTTGGGGGCTCTTACTAAGCCAGTGTGGCATGCGTGATATTCCAAGGGTTCCAAAACATCCACGCTCTGAAACATCAGTGCAGATGGGGCTGCCGAGTGGTGCAGCAGTCTAAGTCACTGCATCTTAGTGCTAGAAGCATCACTACAGACACCCTGGTTAGATTCCAGGCTGTATCACACCACAATTGCACAATTGGCCCAGCGTTGTCCGGGTTTAGACGGTGTAGGCTGTCATTGTAAATAATAATTGCTCTTAACTGACTTGCCCAGTTAAATAAAGGTTACATTTAGAAAATGACATGATTTTTCTCTTTCTTTTGTACTATTTTATTTTGTCACTCTTATTTCATTAAAACTTTATTTGTATTCAATGTGATGGTTCAAAACATTCTGTTACACCTACCTGGAGATTGTCCTAAATCCAAGCCATTAGCCTATTTTTTGGAGGGTTAGGAAAACCTGGCATACTGTAAGACATTAACTGAGAGAAAGAAGTGTCTTTTATAATGCTATGTTTGAAACTGGGTGCAAATGTTAGCTATTCTAAATGTTGCCACAACGCTCATTGGACACATTTCCCCCCTCACTCCAATCCCGATCATTGTCATAGACAATTAACAGTGTTTTTGACAATCACGTTGTTGAGTGTGTTTCCCACACAGAGACCTCAATGCTCATATCCCATTTCCTTCCATTCTCAAGCGCTACAGTATGGGTATATTTCATCCCTAGTTGGGTGGGTCAGTTTGCCTACACCGTTTTGAGTCCCTCAGTAAATCTATGGTCCAAGGAAATGACCATAGTTCAGGTTTGTGTTCATTAGAAACTAAACAGAAGAAAACTAACTGGAACATGGAGGGACTTTTGAACCTGTCGTTTTTCTTGACGCAAACCCTTCCATCACGCAAACATGTCTTCCATTGCGTGCCCTAATGAAACTAGATTATTACCAGATTATGGTAATGTAGAAGTAAGGAGGTAACATGGCTTGGCTGTCCCAGAGTGTGAGGAGCTTGGGAGAGGAGCCAGAGAGAAGATGGGCATGGTATAATGCTGTATCTTGGCTATTACATAACACTGGAGGAGGGGGCTTTGTGTGGATGTGTGCGTGCAGTATGTGTGTGGACCAGAGAAGGCTGGTGGGAGTAGCTATTAGGACAGGCTTGTTGTAATTGCTGGAATGGAATTCATGGAACGGTGTCAAACGTGGTTTCCATATGTTTGAGGTATTACTCCAATACTCCAGTTTCAGCCATTACAATGAGCCGGTCCTCCTTTACATCCTACCACCAGCCCCCTCTGGGGTGAATGACCCCTGAAAACTCTTTCAATATGATACATATATCCTTCTGTGTTTGAATGCATGTGTGTGCTAAATGGAATCTGTACAGTGCCTTGCGAAAGTATTCGGCCCCCTTGAACTTTGCGACCTTTTGCCACATTTCAGACTTCAAACATAAAGATATAAAACTGTATTTTTTTGTGAAGAATCAATAACAAGTGGGACACAATCATGAAGTGGAACGACATTTATTGGATATTTCAAACTTTTTTAACAAATCAAAAACTGAAAAATTGGGCGGATTAGAGATACAATACAGATTGAATCATACTACACCGGCTCTGACGCTCGTCTTATGTGGCAGGCCTTGCAAACTATTACAGACTACAAAGGGAAGAACAGCCACGAGCTAACCAGTGACACGAGCCTACCAGACGAGCTAAACACTTCTATGCTCGCTTCGAGGCAAGCAACACTGAGGCATGCATGACAGCATCAGCTGTTCCAGACGACTGTGTGATCACGCTCCTCGTAGCCGACGTGAGCAAGACCAACTGGCAGGTGTCTTCACTCACTTTTTAACATGTCCCTGATTGAGTCTGTAATACCAACATGTTTCAAGCAGACCACCATTGTCCCTGTGCCCAAGAACTCAAAGGCAACCTGGCTAAATGACTACAGACCCGTAGCACTCACGTCCGTAGCCATGAAGTGCTTTGAAAGGCTGGTAATGGCTCACATCAACACCATTATCCCAGAAACCCTAGACCCACTCCAATTTGCATACCACTCAAACAGATCCACAGGTGATGCAATCTCTATTGCACTCCACACTGCCCTTTCCCACCTGGACAAAAGGAACACTTATGTGAGAATGCTATTCATTGACTCCAGCTCAGCGTTCAACACCATAGTACCCTCAAAGCTCATCACTAAGCTAAGGATTCTGGGACTGAACACCTCCCTCTGCAACTGGATCCTGGACTTCCTGATGGGCCGTCCCCAGGTGGTGAGGGTAGGTAGCAACACATCTGCCACGCTGATCCTCAACACTGGAGCTCCCCAGGGGTGCGTTGTCAGTCCCCTCCTGTACTCCCTGTTCACCCACGACTGCATGGCCAGGCACGACTCCAACACCATCATTACGTTTGCAGACGACACAACAGTGGTAGGCCTCATCACCGACATTGACGAGACAGTCTATAGGGAGGAGGTCAGAGACCTGGCCTGGTGGAGCCAGAATAACTACCTATCCCTCAACGTAACCAAGACTAAGGAGATGGTTGTGGACTACTGGAAAAGGAGGACTGAGCACACCCCCATTCTCATCGACGGGGCTGTAGTGGATCAGATTGAGAGCTTCAAGTTCCTTGGTGTCCACATCAGCAACAAACTAGAATGGTCCAAACACTCCAAGACAGTCGTGAAGAGGGCACGACAAAGCCTATTCCCCCCAAGTAAACTAAAAAGATTTGGCATGGGTCCTGAGATCCTCAAAAGGTTCTACAGCTTCACCATCCTGACTGTTTGCATCACTGCCTGGTACGGCAATTGCTCGGCCTCTGACCGCAAGGCACTACAGAGTTTAGTGCGTACAGCACAGTACATCACTGGGGCTAAGCTGCCTGCCATCCAGGACCTCTATACCAGGCGGTGTCAGAGGAAGGCCCTAAATATTGTCAAGACCCCAGCCACCCCAGTCATAGACTGTTCTCTCTACTACCGCATGGCAAGTGGTACCGGAGTGCCAACTCTAGGACAAAAAGGCTTCTCAACAGTTTTTACCCCCAAGCCAAGACTCCTCCTACATTCATGTACATACTTCCTCAATTGGGCCGAACAACCAGTGCTCCCGCACATTGGCTAACATAGTTATAACATCACTTTAACCATATCTACATGTACATACTACCTCAATCAGCCTGACTAACTGGTATCTGTATATAGCCTCGCTACTTTTATAGCCTCGCTACTGTAGCTACTGCCTGTCTTTTAACTGTTGTTTTATTTCTTTACTTCCCTATTTTTCACCTAATACCTTTTTTTGCACTATTTGTTAGAGCCTGTAAGTAAGCATTTCACTGTAACGTCTACAGCTGTTGTATTCGGCGCACGTGACAAATAAACTTTGATTTGATTTGAAAGTTGTCTTGGGATGTTTTATTCATATTCTGAGAATGGAAATTACAAGGTTATTTGGATGTTTTTGAATCCTTTCATCGTATCCATAAGACTTATAATAAGACTGCAAGCTTTCTTTGCGTTAACTGTTTTGATCTGCAGTACAAGCACAGATAAGACACATGGAAATTAATTTGCTTAGGCTTTAATCATGCCAACAAATGTTTTTATTGTGACATGTCATCAGTGAGATACGAACTGAAAGTCCACTGGGCCATTTTGAATTTTTTTTATGAATACAAAGCTGTTAATTATAGTATATTCAAACAGACCCCATTTCAAAGGGAACAAGCATTCATTAAAATGTGGCCAATTAGTGGGTATGGCAAACACACCTGAACACACTTAAAAAGATAGAGGATAGAGAGAGTTTTTTTGACGCTGAGTTATCGACATTTCTTAATGTTTAAATGTTAAGAAATTCCCACAGAAGAACGTTGCATCTTAACATTCTCTGAACATTCTGAGAACATTACTTTATATAGACCATGAGGAAACCTGTAGAAAACGTTATGCTGAAGTACTAAAATTCCCACCTAAGAAACACATGGTTCTCAGAACGTTATGTGGTAACTGGGTATCCAGCACCATTCACAAAACATTGTGGGAAGTGTTACGGATACAAGTATTCTGTGTGTATCCTGTGTGTGTATTTATTTTCTCTCCTTCGCTCCTCCTCACAGGTGGCAATCATCATTCCCCAATCAGTCATCAATCAGAAGACACACCTCCTCCTGTTTCCATTACCCAATCACATCCCCTTCCCTTGGTTTAAAAACCAATTCAGTTGTTTCCTCAGGAGCTCCATCTCTCTGTCAATCTCTCGGTAGTTCTCTGGTTTTGTTTTCGCTACTACATGTCACTTTGTTGTTTGATGGTGGGAAAAGGGTTGCCAATGGGCATATACTACCCGTAGGTAAATTTTGTTTAAAACACTAGTTAGAATTGGGCGGACAACCCACTGTATCTTTGGTTAGTTAGTTAGCTGTATGGAAGTAGGCTAGTCTAGCTTAGGGGTATTTTGGGATATTCGTTTTTTTCCTTGGGTCCAGCTCTAGTTTTTTTCCTTAGATGTCTGTGGTTATTTCGTCCTCAGCGTTACTTTGTCACTATTACACTTCTACATGAGTTATGTTACGGGTCTCGACACCACCCCCCCCCCCCCCCCCCCCTAGACTGCCGGGCAAAAGGGATTCTTAACATAAGTGGGGGCTCATCCGGGATTTGTCATTACTGACACCCATGCCGCTCGTGCAGATTGTTTTAGTGGTATAGTTCAGTGTTGAGTGTAGCATTAGTGTTTGCTATTTGTTGGCTCTTGTGTAGTATTTCAAAATTGATACTTTTGATTTGAAATCCTTTTTGGATAACCCTACGTGGGAGGTTTTTGACAAATGTTGTAGGGTTGATTTACTGACCTTGGCTGACCATTATTCTGTATCGATTCCACAGAATGTAGTTAAAGCGGAGTTTAAACAGCTAGTGTTAAATGTGTTGTTGATAGAGCAGGTGCTTGTGTTACCACTGCCTGAGCCTACTACCCCTGGAGGGGATGTTGCTGCTCCTCTAAGCCCGGTGGTGTCTGAGAACGAGAGTGAGGCTAAAGCTCCAGCCACACTGTCCCGTTTTGATCCACTCTCCCCACTGTCAAACGGTGATGCCAGGAGGGATGTCCGTTTGACACAGCTCCAACTGGAGGCGGAAGAGAGAGCCCAAATTAGGCGAGAGAATCTCCAGTTGGAGATGTGTAAAATTGAGGCGGACAGAGAACAAAGGTGGTTGGAGTTCAAAATGCACCAGATGGAACTAGAGGCAGAGACAGCAAGGCTAGCCTTCGTTCCCACTGTGCCTGTTAGTGAGCCGTACTAACCAGCTGGAGCTCCAAACACTTGATATTAGTAGGCAGATTGACTCTCTGAACAAAAGGTACCAAGGCAGAGGTTGACTCCTATTTTTGTGTTTTTGAACGTATAGCCGTAGCATTGAAATGGCCTGAAGAGATATGGTGCCTATTACTTCAGTGTAAATTAACTGGTAAAGCCCAACAGGTTTTGTCAGCGCTACCTCGAAGACAGTTTGAATTATGAAGTGGTCAAAGCTACTGTTCTTCGCGCCTATGAGCTTGTGCCTGAGGCATAGCGACAGAGATTTAGGTCTCATAAGAATTCTTCTAGTAAGACGTATGTGGAATTTGCTAGAGAACGGAAATCTGTTTGATAAATGGCATGTTGCTAGTAAGGTAACTGATTTCAACTCTCTCCGGTAGTTAATCTTGTTGGAAGAGTTTAAAAATTACGCATTCTAGTTTACTTAAACGAACAGAAAATATCCTCCCTGTCAGAAGCATCTGTGTTGGCAGACGAGTTTGTGTTGACGCACAAATGTGTTTTCGGCTCGTACTGAGAGTAGAGCCACTGAGTTACCTACTTTTAGCCCTAGTCGGCCAGTAGTATATCAAGCACACCAGAAGAATGAGCGTCCCTGTTTCTATTGCCATAAGGTGGGATACCATCTAGTGCATCTTGCCTATGCCGCTCTGTACCATCACTCATTCATGTATCTTTATGTACATATTCTTTATCCCTTTACACTTGTGTGTATAAGGTAGTAGTTTTGGAATTGTTAGCTAGATTACTCGTTGGTTATTACTGCATTGTCAGAACTAGAAGAACAAGCATTTCGCTACACTCGCATTAACATCTGCTAACCATGTGTATGTGACAAATAAAATTTGATTTGATTGCTTCCTGCTAAAACGCAAACAAGGGATGCCTCTTCGTGCCAATCCGCCAACAGGTGTTGGGCTAATTCGTACGGTTGTGAGTTCTGCAACGAAACAGGTGCCTCAGGGTAACTGTAGTTTGAAAGTCCCAGTCCCCGACCGCAGTTATCGTTCATTTTCCAGGGGTTTGTGTCCCTAACGAATGACGAAGCGTCTCAGCGTCTGGTTAAAATCCTTAGAGATACTGGTGCGGCTCAGTCATTTATATTGCCAGATGTGTTGCCCTTACCCGACGATACATACTGTGGTTCCAGTGTGTTAGTTCAGGGTATTGAAATGGGTTTTGTCCCAGTGCCATTACACTTTGTGAAAGTACACTCTGAGTTAATCAGAGGAATATTCAGAGTGGGGGTACGTCCTATGTTGCCAGTAAAAGGTGTGACCTTTATAATGGGTAAAGATATTGCCGGAGGAAAACTAGTACCCATATTGGAAGTAATGGATAAAAGTGACCACTCTGTCTCCAATGAGCTGGCACAGAGTTATATCCACATGTGTTCCCCGCTTGTGCTGTCACTCGTGCTCAGGCACGACAAGTGGGTGATGTGATAGATTTGTCGAACTCTGTTCAAAGAAGTTGATCAAGAGGATGGGTTGTGTGCTACCTCTGGGAAGCTGATCACCTCTGACAAACAGCCCAGGGAAGAATCAAAGAATGCTGAACTTATTGCTGATGCAACACAGTTACCAGTCACCCTTTGAGCAGCTGATTGCTAACCAAAAGGTTGACAACAGGCTTGCTAAAAGTTTTTCTAGTGCTGTCTCAGTGGAAGAGGTAAAGAAGAAGAACGTGGCTTACCTCATTGATGGTAACATCCCATGTTGACTCGGGTGGAGATTGGAATGCTGTTTACCAAATAGTGGTTCCTACAGCCTTTTGACAAAATGTGTTATCCCTTGCTCATGATCACCAGTGGTCTGGTCATTTATGAATCACAAAGACTTATGATTGGATCCTTCAACATTTATTTTGGCCAGGTTTGAACAAGATGTGGCTCAGTTCTGTCGGGCATGTCAGATAACCAAATCAGGTTATTCCTCCCCATCTCCTCTTTGTCAAATACCTGTCATAGGTGAACCATTCGAACATGTGGTGGTTGATTGTGTTGGACCGTTACCGAAGACAAAATCGGGTAACCAGTTTTTGTTAACGATTATGTGTATGGCAACAAGATACCCCGAGGCCATTCCTGTGAGAAGGATTACAGTCCCAGTATTGAGCAAAGCCTTAATTAAATTATTCATGACATTCGGTTTACCTAAGGTGGTACAAAGTGATCAAGGTACCAATTTCCTATCAAAGCTCTTCAAGCATGGGGTAAAATCCTTGTAAATTATGCACCGTGTGACAAGCGCATATCACCCAGTCTCAGGGTGCACTTGAACGATGGCATCAGACACTGAAGTCTTTGCTACGTAAATATTGTTTGGAATCTGAGAAAGATTGGGATGAGGGAGTGCCTCTAGTTTTGTTTGCTGCTCATGAAACTGTACAGTCCCTAGGTTTCAGCCAGGCTGAACTGGTGTTTGGTCACACAGTGAGAGGACCAATGAAAGTCCTTAAAGAACAGTTTTTGTCCCAAGAGTTGTGTACAGGAGATGAGAATGTGTTGGACTACGTTAGTCGCTTTCGTGAGCGCCTACACCAAGCCTGTGCTCTCGCAAAGGAAGCTCTGTCTTACTCACAGAGGAGTATGAAAAGACACTATGATAAAGAGGCTGTTTCTCGTCCACTCCAGCCAGGTGACCAAGTACTGGTGTTATTGCCTGTTCCAGGATCTTCACTGTCAGCTCGTTTCTCTGGTCCTTATTTCATTGAAAATAAATTAAGTGAAACTGATTATGTGCTTCAAACTCCTGATAGAAAACGCCAATCTCGTGTGTGTCACATTAACATGTTGAAAGCATATCACACCCGACCCATCACCCAGTTAGATAGTTCAAAAACAGTGGAAGGTACTGCTGTCTCTTCTACTTCTACTGCTATGATAGTGGACTGTCATATTGATGATGTTGATGGCGATGGATTGGAGTTGCGCAATACTCAGCAGCAGTGCGTTAGATTGCCCAACCCCGAAATGCTGCTGTCTCTCCCGTCAGGTCCGGTTCATTTAACGGATGGATAGGCCGACATTATTGTGAGGCTGCTACAGTTTTCCATGTCTCTTTAATTATTTTCCTACTCGCACAAACGTGTTGGAAAATGACATTAATGTTGGAAATGCTGCCCCTATCAAGCCCCTATCAAGCAACACCCATATCGTATCAATGCTTCTAAGAGGAAGATAATGAGGGATGAAGTGAAATATTTGTTGGAGAATGACCTGGCTACGCCAAGTTCAAGCACTTGGAGTTCTCCTTGCATTCTGGTTCCTAAACCTGATGTTACGTCCAGGTTATGTATGGATTATCGAGAGGTAAATTCTGTCACAATGCCAGATTCGTTCCCGTTACCCAGACTGGACGACTGTATCGACACTTGGTGCTTAAAAGGTTACTGGCAGGTTCTGTTAACCTCACGTGTGTCTGAGATTTCTGCCTTTGTAATCTCAGACAACTTTCTAAAGTACCCGTGCTTTTGGAATAAGGAATGCACCAGCCACTTTCCAACGACTGGTTAACTCTGTATTAGCTGGAGTTCCAATTGTAGTGCATAACTTGATGATCTAGTCATTTATACGTCTGAGTGGTCAGATCATGTTGACTCTCTAAGGGTAGTATTTGAACGTTTGGCAGCTGCTTCTCTAACCCTGAACTTGGCAAAGTGCGAGTCAGGTAACAGTAGCCTTCCCAATCTCGGCAAAGAGGTCGGCCATGGACAGGTGCGCCCAAGGTCTTTGCTATAACTGCATTCCCCGCACCTACCACCAGACGAGAGCTACACCGCTTTATAGAGATGGTTGGCTACTACCGTAGTTTCTGCAAAAAAATTGTCTGCGGTAGTTGCTCCATTGACCGATTTGCTCAGTCCGGCAAGGTCGTTTGAGTGGTCCCCTGATTGTCAGGTAGCTTTTGATACTGCCAAAGCACCCTTATGTAGTACCCCTGTACTTGCTGCTCTGGATTTTGAATGACCGTTTAAACTGGAGGTAGATGCTAGTGCCAGAGGTGCTGGTGCTGTTCTACTGCAGCAGGACAAGAGTGGAGTGATTCATCCCGTTTGTTATTTTTCTCGTAAGTTTAACAAATGTCAGGCAAACTATGCAACTATTGAACAAGAGGCTCTTGCTTTGTTATGTCTGCAATGCTTTGAGGTGTATATTGGTTCCAGTGCCCTACCAGTGATTATATATACTGACCACAACCCCTTAGTGTTTCTCCACCAGATGTACAACCAGAACCAGCGCCTTATGCATTGGGCGCTGATTTCACAGAATTATAATTTGGAGATCGCCACAAAAAGGGTTGTGATAATGTGTTGGCAGATGCTTTGTCTCGTGTGTAAATATGATGATTTTTTTGGTATGTTTCGTAAATAATTTGGTCGCAATCCCCCTAGGGTTGCTCTTTTAAGGGTGGGAGTGTTACGGATACAAGTATTCTGTGTGTGTGTATTTCTTTTCTCTCCTTCTCCCCTCTTCACAGGTGGCAATCATCATTCCCCAATCAGTCTCTAATCAGAAGACACACCTCCTCCTGTTTCCATTACCCAATCACATCCCCTTTCCCTTGGTTTAAAAACCCATTTAGTTTTTTCTTCTGGAGCTCCATCTCTGTCAATCTCTCGGTAGTTCTCTGGTTTTGTTTTCGCTACTACATGTCACTTTGTCCCCACCTGTGAGTATTGTTTTTGTTATCTTTGATGGTGGGAAAAGGGGGTACTAAGACAAGTCGCCCATGGGCATACACTACCTGTAGGTAAACGTTTTAAAACACTAGTTAGAATTGGGCGGCCCACCCACTGTATTTTTGGTTAGTTAGCTTTATGAAAGTAGGCTAGTCTAGTTTAGGCGTATTTTTGGATACTTGTTTCTTTCCTTGGGTCCAGCTCAGCCCCTTTTTCCTGCCCCCACCCTTTACCGTGTGTTTGCAAATAAACCCTGAGTGTTTGATGGTAGATATTAGTTGTCTGTGGTTATTTCATCCTCACCGTTACTTTGTCACTATTACACTTTGCATGAGTTATGTTACCGGTCTCAATACCATCCCCCCCCCCCCCCCCCCCTAGACTGCCGGGCAAAAGGGATTCGTAACAGAAGTTATTATGTGAAATAACCATAGGACAATCACGCTCTCACCAAGCTATAAAAGCAGGTGCTTCTCAGAATGTTATGTGCTCGCTGGGATGTGTATATGACAATCAATAAGATGACTTCTCCTCGTTGGCGTGTGTGAACTTCACAAATCCATAGCTAGGCATGGTTTCGCCATTCCCTTGCAGTTTGCCATGTCCTTCAAACGGATGAATTTCACACTGGGCATCTTTAATTAGGTCATAGTAGCCTCTCTCCCTATCTGCCTCCCTTCATCTCTGGCATAACAGTCTTGGATGGGTTTGCAATGGAGCACCACACAGTGTGGGAAGAAAGCGGCACACAGATTAAATGCCCTCTTTTACGAGACTGCAGAGGGGGAGGATACGCGTTAAAGCTTGAAATAGTAATCTCTATATTTGGTTTGGCAGAAAAATCGCAGGGGAAGAGAAATTGCATTTCTGTTTACAAGGCGTGGAGGGTACATTGTAAGGTCCAGCAAGCCTGGAAACCTTGGAAGCCCCCATGGCTAAACTCTGTCTGTCTCATGTCCTCCCCCTCTCCATCCCTCTCTCCCATCTCTGTCTCCCTGTCTTTCCCCCCACACTGTGGATCCTGACAGACAACAAACTGCCACCTGGCCTGTAGGTTCTCTGAAAGAATGGCATGAGGGCAATACAACAAAGTAAACCAAACCCACTCTGGTACTGATACGCCAACTTGATCTGAATTATTTTATCCATACAGAATATCTACTCCGATGTGTCTACTTTCATGTGTTTGTCTTTGGAGCGTTGCGAGGGCTGTTTACATAAATAAAATAAAAAGCCAAAATAAAGAAAAGTTCACCAAAAAAGAGCAATGTATGTGTGCCACATGTTTCTGTTTGTTTACATGATTAGGGGAAACTAGCTTCAAGATTATTTTAAAAAGCTGTTTGTCATTCTTTTATTTAGTCAGTGATTGGGAACAGACTTACTGTAAGTAAGGTTGCAAAATTGCTATAACATTCTCCAAATTCCCGGCTTTTTGGAAAATTCTGTAAATTAGGAGGCTGAAAAGCCGTAATCCTCCAAATTGGACTTCTGGAAAAACTTTGCAGGTTATCAAAATTTTGCAATATTTGATGTTACACACCTCACCTTTTGTCTTCAGTCCTCCACCATAACACTGCAGTGCAGTGGAGGCTGATCGAGGGAGACATTGGGAGGACATACTCATTGTAATAATTGGCATGACAAAAGACATGACGAGACTATTTCTGAAAGCCATATCTGTCACGTTTGTCGAATGGAGGAGACCAAGGCGCAGCGTGATATGAATACATGTTCTATATTTAATGAAGAAAGAACACTAAAACAAACTTACAAAACAACAAACGTGACGCTATATATAAACAGTGCAGACACAGGCAACTAGACAGACAATAACCCACGAAATACCCAAAGAAGATGGCTGCCTAAATATAGTTCCCAATCAGACAACGATGAACAGCTGCCTCTAATTGAGAACGAATCTAGACAACCACAGACATACAAAAACACCTAGATGGTAAAGAACCCCATAAACATACAAAAAACCCTATACTGTACAAAAACACATACATCACCCATGTCACACCCTGACCTAACCAAAATATATAAAGAAAACAAAGAATACTCTGGTCAGGGCGTGACAGTACCTCCCCCCCCCCACAAAGGTGCGGACTCCGGCCGCAAAACCTAATCAGAAGGGGAGGGTCCGGGTGGGCCTTTTTCACGGCGGTGGCTCGGGTGCGGGACGTGGACCCCGCTCTACCTCAGTCTTGGCTTACCTCGCAGCGGGCCCCGGACTGAAGATCATCGTAGAGAGCACCACTGGATGGAAAGGGGCCTCTGGACTGAGGAGCGGCTCTGGCAGCTCCGAACTGGAGGGAGATTCTAGTATCGCCGGCATGACAGGCGGCTCTGGCAGCTCCTGGTTGGCTGGCGGCTCCTGGCTGGATGACGGCTCTGGCGGCTCCTGGATGGCTGACGGCTCTGGCGGCTCCTGGCTGACTGACGGCTCTGGCGGCTCCTGGCTGACTGACGGCTCTGGCGGCTCCTGGCTGACTGGTGGCTCCTGGCTGACGGGTGGCTCAGGACAGACGGGAGACACTGGCGGATCCGGACTGGAGGGAGACTCTGGTGGATCCGGACTGGAGGGAGACTCTGGCGGATCCGGACTGGAGGGAGACTCTGGCGGATCCGGACTGGTAGGTTCCGGACTGTGACCCGTCGTGGTAGGTTCCGGACTGCGACCCGTCGTGGTAGGTTCCGGTCTGTAGACTGTTGCCGGACGTTCTGGACTGGGTACTGTTGCCGGACGCTCTGGACTGGGTACTGTTGCCGGACGCTCTGGACTGGGTACTGTAGCCGGACGCTCTGGACTGGGTACTGTTGCCGGACTCTCGGGACTGGGTACTGTAGCCGGACGCTCTGGACTGGGTACTGTAGCCGGACACTCTGGACTAGGTACTGTCGCCGGACGCTCTGGACTGGCGAGGCACACTGTAGGCCTGGTGCGTGGTGCCGGCACTGGTGGTAACAGGCTGGGGACACGCACCTCCGGGCGAGTGCGAGGAGCAGGAACAGGGAGTACTGGACCCTGGAGGAGCACTGGTGGCCTGGTACGTGGTGTTGGCACTGGTGGTACTGGGCCGAGGACACGCACCTCAGGGCGAGTGCGGGAAGAAGGAACAGGGTGTACTGGGCTGCCGAGGCGCACTATAGACCTGGTACGTGGTGCCGGCACTGGTGGTACTGGGCCGAGGACACGCACCTCAGGGCGAGTGCGGGGAAGAGGAACAGGGCGTATTGGACTGTCGAGGCGCACTATAGGCCTTGTGCGTGGTACCGGTACTGGTGGTACCGGGCTGAGAACACGCACCTCAGGATGAGTGCGAGAAGCAGGAACAGCACACGCCGGGTTGTGAAAGTGTACTGAAGACCTGGTGTGTATAGACGGCATCAAATCTTCCGGAACTTTAAAACAAGTTTCAGGCTGAGTACGAGGAACTGACACAGGTAGCATTGGACGGCTAACACTCTCCTCAGGGTGAATGCCGCGCATTCTACGTCAAACCAACAGCTCTCTCTCTTCACTCTCCTCCAATTTTTTCAACAACTCCTCGAATGTCTCATAATCTCCCCTCCGTTCACTCTCCTACAATCTGTCCAATAACTCCTCGACAATCTCAGACTCAACCCTTAACTTCGCCGACTGCTCCAAGTGCCCCCCTCAAGATTTTTTGGGGGGCTGCCTCTCGGGCTTCCAGCCGCGCTGCTGTGCTGCCTCCTCATACCGGCGCCTCTCTGCTTTTGCTGCCTCCAGCTCTGCCTTGAGGCGGCGATATTCCCTTTGTTGTGCCCAGGGTCCTCCGCCGTCCAGAATTTCCTCCCAAGTCCATGAGTCCTGCGATTGCTGCTGCCTTTTACCACACTGCTTGGTCCTTTTATGGTGGGTTATTCTGTCATGTTCGTCGAATGGAGGAGACCAAGGCATAGCGTGATATGAATACATGTTCTATTAATGAAGAAAGAACACTAAAACAAACTTACAAAACAACAAACTAACGTGATGCTATATATAAACAGTGCAGACACAGGCAACTAGACAGACAATAACCCACGAAATACCCTAAGAAGATGGCTGCCTAAATATGGTTCCCAATCAGAGACAACGATGAACAGCTGCCTCTTTGTGAGTGCTTTCGGCTTGTCACCAAAAGCACTCACAAACTTCTACAGATGCACAATCGAGTGCATCCTGTAGGGCTGTATCACCTGGTACGGCAACTGCTCCGCCCACAACCGCAGGGTTCTCCAGAGGGTAGTGAGGTCTGCACAACGCATCACCGAGGGCAAACTACCTGCCCTCCAGGACACCTACACCACCCGATGTCACAGGAAGGCCATAAAGATCATCAAGGACAACAACCACCCGAGCCACTGCCTGTTCACCCCGCTATCATCCAGAAGGCGAGGTCAGAACAGGTGCATCAAAGCAGGAACCAAGAGACTGAAAAACAGCTTCTATCTCAAGGCCATCAGACTGTTAAACAGCCACCACTAACATTGAGTGGCTGCTGCCAACACACTGACTCAACTCCAGCCAATTTAATAATGGGAATTGATGGAAATTGATGTAAAATATATCACTAGCCACTTTAAACTATGCTCTTTAATATAATGTTTACATACCCTACATTACTCTACTCATATGTATATGTATATACTGTACTCTATATAATCTACTGCATCTTTATGTAATACATGTATCACTAGCCACTTTAAACTATGCCACTTTGTTTACATACCCTACATTACTCATCTCATATGTATATACTGTACTCGATACCATCTACTGCATCTTGCCTATGCCGTTCTGTACCATCACTCATTCATATATCTTTATGTACGTATTCTTTATCCCTTTACACTTGTGTGTATAAGGTAGTGGTTTTGGAATTGTTAGGTTAGATTACTCGTTGGTTATTACTGCATTGTCGGAACTAGAAGCACAAGCATTTCGCTACACTCGCATTAACATCTGCTAACCATGTGTATGTGACAAATACATTTGATTTGATTTTGATTTGAACCAATCTAGGCAACCACAGACATACATAAACACCTAGATGGTAAACAACCCCATAAACCCCTAGATAGTACAAAAACACATACATCACCCATGTCACACCCTGACCTAACCAAGGGCGTGACAATATCACAGCAATATACAAGCTACATACAGTGCCCTCAGAAAGTATTCACACCCCTTTGCTTTTTCCACATTTAGTTGTGTTACAGCCGGAATTATTAATTGATTACATTTAGATTTTTGGTAACTGGCCTTCACACAATACCTCATGTCAAAGTGGAATTATGATTTTTGATTTTTTTAAACAAATTGATTAAAAATTAAAAGCTGAAAAGTCTTGAGTCCCTAAGTATTCAACCCTTTTGTTATGACAAGTCTAAATAATTTCCGGAGTAAAAATTAGCTAAGCAAGACAAAATAAGTTGCAATAGTTTTTAACACACATATATATATATATATATATACACATATATTTATATATATATATATATATATATACACAATTATGTGTAAGGTCAAACAGTGAATTTCAAACACAGATTCAACTACAAAGACAAGGGGTGTTTTCCAATGTCTCGCAAAGAAGGGCACCTATTGGTACATGGGTAAAAAAAAAGGCAAACATTGAATATCCGTTTGAGGATGGTGAAGTAATAAATTACACTGTGTACTGTATCAATACACCTAGTCACTACAAAGATACAGGCGTCCTTCCTAACTCAGTTGCCGGAGAGGAAGGAAACCACTCAGGGCTTTCACCATGAGGCCAATGGTGACTTTAAAACAGTTACAGAGTTTAATGGCTGTGAAAGGCTGTGGCTGTGATGGCTGTGAAAGGAGAAAGCTTCTTCTGTACAGAATACAAATAGTCCAAAACATGCATCTGGTTTGCAACAATGCACTAAAGCAATACTACAAAAAATGTGGCAAAGCAATTTACTTTTAGTCCTGTATACAAAGTGTTATATTTGAGGCAAATACAACACATTCCTGAGTACCACGCTCCAAGCACAAAACCTGGTTCAGTCTGCTATCTGCCAGACACTGTAAGACGAATTCACCTTTCAGCAGGACAATAACCTAAAACACAAGACCAAATCTACACTGGAGTTGCTTACCAAAAAGACAGGGAACAGTTTTGACTTGAATCTACTGAAAATCTATGGTAAGACTTGAAAATGGGTGTCTAGCAATGATCCACAACCAATTTGACAGATCTTTAAGAATTTTGTAAAGAATAGTGGGCAAATATTGTACAACCGATGTATTCAAAGCTTTTAGAGACTTAACCAGAAAGATGCACAACTGTAATCGCTTTCAGTGGTGATTGTAACATGTATTTACTTAAGGGCGTGAATACTTACGTAAATTAGATACTTCTGCATTTAATTTATTTGCAAAAATGTACAAAAACACGTGTTCACTTTGGCGTTATGGGAGTATTGTATGGAGATAGGTGACAAAAAAAATATCTTTAATATATTTTGAATTCAGGCTGTAACAACAAAATGTGGAAAAAATCCATGGTTATGAATACTTAAGGCACTGTAAGTTAGCTATCCTATTAACAATGATACATAAAGTGCCTTCGGAAAGTATTCAGACCCTTTCACTTTTTTCACATTTTGTTATATTACAGCCTTATTCTAAAATGGATTAAATAAATAAAAAATCCTCAGCAATCTACACACAATACCCCATAATGACATCACAATACCCCATAATGACATCACAATACCCCATAATGACAAAGCAAAAATAGGTTTCTAATTTTTTTTTCAAATGTTTCAAAAGTTTAAAACAGAAATACCTTATTTAAATAAGTATTCAGACCTTTCAGACTTGAAATTGAGCTCAGGTGCATCCTGTTTCCATTGATCATCTTTAAGATGTTTTCTACAACTTGATTGGAGTCTACCTGTGGTAAATGCAATTGATTGGACATGATCTGAAAAGGCACACACCTGTCTATATATAAGGTCCCACAGTTGACAGTGCATGTAAGTGCAAAAACCAAGCCATGAGGTCGAAGGAATCCGAGACAGGATTGTGTCGTGGCTCAGATCTGGTGAAGGGTATCAAAATCTTTCTTCAGTGTTGAAGGTTCAACCTACCAGAACCTACCAGAAGGACAACCATCTCCACAGCACTCCTCAGTAAAAGGCACATGACAGCCCGCTTGGCACCTAAAGACTCGCAGATTATGAGTAACAAGATGCTCTGGTCGTGATGAAAACAAGATTGAACTCTTTGGCCTGAATGCCAAGCTCCTCATTTGGAGGAAACCTGCCACCATTCCTACGGTGAAGCATGGTGGTAGCAGCATCATGCTGTGGAGATGTTTTTCAGCAGCAGGGATTGGGAAATTAGTCAGGATCTAGTCAAAGATGAACGGAGCAAAGTACAGAGAGATCCTTCATGAAAACCTACTCGAGCGCTCATGGGGCAAAGGTTCACCTTCCTTAAGGACAATGATTCTAAGCACACAGCCAAGACAACGCAGGAGTAGCTTCGGGACCAGTCTCTGAATGTCCTTGTACAGCAACGCTCCCCATGGAACCTGATAGAGCTTGAGGATCTGCAGAGAAGAATGGGAAAAACTCTCCAAATACAGGAGTGCCAAGCTTGTAGCGTCATACCAAAGAAGACTTGAGGCTGTAATCGCTGAGGTGCTACAACAAAGTACTGAGTTAAAGGTCTAAAAACGTATGGAAATATAATATTTCACTTCTAAAAACCTGTTTTTGCTTCGTCATTGTGTGTTGAGGGAACTTTTAGAATAGGGCTGTAAACATAACAAAATGTGGAAAAAGTCAAAGCGTCTGAATACCTTCCAAATGCACTATACATGCCACCAGCATTCCTAATGACTAGGGCTGGGAGAAAGTCCTGACTTATTTTTTAACTGGTAGTTCTGTCCTCTAGCACAAGAGGTTGATATAGTAGGCTACCTTCTCAAGCCACTTGATCAACAGTCGTCACATATTGATACCTAAATCAAAATGAATCATCTAATTACCACAAATGACATTAATAAGCTTGTAGATTGTCTGTGCACTCACCTTTCACTGGATGTTTGATATTGCACAAATGGTGATGCACCTGTGTTAATTACCTAAAGATGGTTGATATTGTAGAAGTGCCTGCAGTAGTGCCCTGAGTTTAAGGACTGCATTACAGGTTAAATGTGTCATAGTGTATTGCACCTTTGCCTTTGGAGGACAGTGATAGTATGTCTACTCCACTAGCCACAGTAATATGGAGACATGAAAAACAATATGGAAGACTATTGAGTCAATTTTTATTAAATGTAGCTTAGCAATAACTGGCCTCCATTTTGAAAGCCTCCGATATCTATCTAGTAAAGGCACATCCCGGCTAGCATATAATGTTCTGAGAACTATATGTTTCTTAGAGATTGGTGACAGCGTGGTTGTCCTATGGTTATTTTGCATACAAACTTTCCACAACTTTCTAGGAATGGTGCAGGATAGTTGTTTGGCTTTGGAATCATTTTCAGCACATTTATGGATCTTGATAAAATATATATCTATATTTTATTGTAATGTCATTACTAAGTTCAAACATGATTACATTTAATAAAAATGTTGAAAATGTTCTAGGAATGTTCTACAACTGGTTTGACATTGGGAATGTTCTCAAATAGTTTGGAGAACGTTAAGAAACAACGTTCTTCTGTGTGAATTTCAGTACTTAAGCATAAGGTTTCCTACAGGTTCTATTTTAAGGCATGTTCTCCAATTGTTCTGAGAACGTTAAGAAAACGTTCCACAAAAAACACAATGAAACTTTAGCAACATTCAGAGAACGTTCTAAGAATGTTATTTAAAAACATACATTCCGTTCTCAGAATGTGAACAAAATGTTCAATAAAATCCCCTAGAAAACATTAGTAAACGTTCAGAGAATTTGTTCTAAGCATGTTTTTTAAAAACACATACATTCCATTCTAAGCCTCAACGAAACTCTATCCTCTATATTGTTAAGTGTGTTCAGGTGTGTAGGCTGCGCCCACTAATTGGCCACATCTGATCTTAATTAATTCTTGTTTCTTTTGAAAGTGGGTCTGTTTGAATAGACTAAAATGAACAGCTTTGTATTCATTAAAAAACATGGCATACTAGTTCCATCCTGGTGGCGCAGTGGACTAATTCCTTGGATAAATTATAGTTTTGAATCTCCCAGTGGAGGCTCTTCAGAACAGGACGGGTAGGACCATTCTCCTCAGTGAATTTCATAAAAATGAAAATAGTTCAACATTAAACAAGCTATCATTTTAGATAAAACTATAACAAATATATCCACATCACCAGATACTTGATTAAAACACACTGGTTTGCAATTAAGGTATTCAGTAGCCTCAACAGCACTCTGAATGGTAGCACCATGGTGTAGCTGAAAGACAGCTAGTTTCCGTCCATGACTTCAATACAAAACCTAGGAGGCTCATGGTTCTCCCACCCTTTCACAGACTTACACCGTAATTATGGCAACTTCCGGAGGACGTCCTCCAACCTATCAGAGCTCTTGTAGCATGAACTGACATTTTGACCACCCAATCAAAAGATCAGTGAATTAATCTACACTCTGAGAAGAAAAGGCTCCTGGAGTATCCTAAGGGGTTCTTCAAATTGAAACTGTGGGTGAACCCCTACCCCTAAGTTCTTTGAATAACCTTTTAAATTCAACGTCTTGGGGTCCATTTTTTAACTACCCCCCCCCAGTTATTATTATTATTAAACAACAATAACACAATATTTTATTTTTTTAGTGTTTATGATTTAGTGGCAAAGCAGAATAAAAACATCTAAATATGAATTAAACTCCCAGCAGAGCCCCAAGTCCAATTGATATATCCTCTGGCGTGTTGATGTTAATGTGTTGATGTTCTCCGTATCCATAGCCAGAATGATTTTGCAGTACATGGTGATCGAACAGGTTTCCTGTTTTATTCATCAGAGGTGTAGGGAGGGTGAAGTCTGTGAATCCAAAAAAATAGTAATTATACAGATGATCAACAAAACATGCACATGATAGAATTCATACCTTGGTTTTTATGGTGAATGTGAATGAAAAAAACTGTTCTGATAATGGCCTATGGACTATTCATTGAAGAGGTAAGGGAGGAGGAAGGTAAATGTGATCTGCATAACATACTAATACCAATTGACATACCTTTGTATGCCTCCTCATCTGTATAAATGCAGACACCGACACAAAAGTGAGCAGTTCAGTCCTCTGCACGCAATACAGCTAGCCTTCAGCATATTCTTATAGCCTACGTATTCTTACTGCTCGATATCTATTGAATTGTGTCCATTTTCTGTTTTAGAAAGATTGGCACAAATATGAAAAGAGAGATGGTATCATCATAAAACAATATACATTTAGATCATACAAGGGACAAATCTTACCTTAAATTGAGATCATAAAATGTTTTGTTAATTGCTTGCACCTGTTGTCCTTTGAAATTGATATGTTTCAGTTGGGCAGTTAGGTTCCTGCAAGAACCACACCAACTAAGGAGGTTCCTAGATGATGATTGAGGGCCATTTTCAGTGCCAAGAACACTAAGATCCTTTATAGAACTTTGAGGATCTTAGAATAACTCTTGTTGAACCCCTATTTTTTTTGAGTGTAGTGCTCAAAGCATACGCTACAGCTAGCTAGCTAGCTAGCTAGCACTGCAGTGCATGAATTGTAGTGAGTAGTTGACTCAAAGAAAGAGAAAGACAATAGTTCAACAGCTTTGAACAAATACATGTCTTCAAAAATGAAGAAGCAAAAGAGAAAGCAAGAGAAAAAAAATTAACTTACTTGGCTAGCTTAGCTAACTAGCTAGTTTAGCATACTCAAACACCCAGCTGAAACAGAGAGAGATGCTTTGTTAGCTAGCTGGCTATGGCTATCCAACACTGGAACTTCCAATTCAAGGTAAGCTTTTGGTTTGATTAATTGATTGCCACTGGGGCCCACCTGTATAACTGCTTGCTGATTGTACACTGTTTGGCTTGGAAAGTTTTTTTTGCCTGGTCACAGACAGCTGATGTGTTGTGCACTGAAGTCCACAAGCGAAGGGAAAAGGTGAGTGAGGAGGAGAGTATGTAGATACGACAAGGAATTATAACAAGCAAAGTGATCATGCTGTTTGTATGTGGCGGCTATGAACGTGGACTGTGTTTGCGTGTGATCAGGGGTGTATTCATTCCGCTGATTCTGTTGAAAAAAAAATCTTAAACGGAAGCAAACGGAATGAAACAGGGATAAACATACCTGAATTTGTCCAATAGAAACTCTTGTTTGCAACAGTTGGACTAATGATTACACCGTAGATCAGCTAGATGCAGGCAAGAGTGTGTAAGGCGGTATTGAATGTGTCACTGTCTGTTACCTTGATTGCAAGAAAATGTATTGACCTGTGCACCTACGTTGTAAACTTTCATTCATAGGCTAGTTTGTAACAATCTCATGATTTGTATAAACAACATTTGAGTATCATGTAGTAGCCTAAAGTTATTGATGTTACATTGAGCTGAGTGAATGGAATATGAATGACAGTCATCCAATATGCTGTTATAGAAATAAGCCCATGCTCATTAAAACAAATATTGTCCTCATCTTAAAGTGCATCGACCATCACTGGAATCTCTCTCTGATGCCGTGTCACAATAAAATAGAAATGTGTTTGCATGATTAATGACTAAGGAAATTAATGTCCATATGTCCTGTGTTTGCAGTAAAACAAGTTAGCCCAAAATAAGCTAGCAGTGTTATTATAATTCTTATTGACACATTCAGTGAAAGTTTTAATTAAGTTATTCCAAAACCTCTAACTAACCTATTATTTCTATTCTCATTAATAAAATCTCCCCGGAAAACTTTCAAGGAACCATAGTAAAATGTTCTCAGAACCTCCATGAAAAACTTTCAAGGAACCATAGTAAAATGTTCTCAGAACCTCCATGCAAAACTTTCAAGGAACCATAGTAAAATGTTCTCAGAACCTCCATGCAAAACTTTCAAGGAACCATAGTAAAATGTTCTCAGAACCTCCATGCAAAACTTTCAAGGAACCATAGTAAAATGTTCTCAGAACCTCCATGCAAAACTTTCAAGGAACCATAGTAAAATGTTCTCAGAACAGGCAAAATGTTCACTTCTGTTCTAAGAACGTTAAAAAACGTTCTGTTTTACCAGTCAGGAAACGTATGGCTTCGTTCCCACAACCAATGTGAAATTAAAAACATACATTCCCACAACATTCAAGGAACTAAATGTGCTAGATTGGATGGACTTTATGCACATCTACATGCCAACCCCCTGAAAGCTATTGCTAACATTGCTAATGCTAACGTTGCTAATATTGCTAACATTGCTTGTTGAATGGTGGAAGATTCACTTCTATGACTGTAGATAGGAACATGTTAGGGCCAATACGTCCATCCTGAATCTGTTCTCCCATGATCACCCGGGCCTGAGGAAGTGGCCCAGATTTGTTATGGAAATTATCAAGATTAATGCAGGCAAACAAGGGAGAGTTGACGAGCATGGTGTTCAGTCAGCCCAACAGTGCATTGCCGTTTCTGTCTTAAAAACACTCAATGGTCAGCAGATAAAAGAACCTGTGAAATACAGTATAGGGTCCATTCATTAAACCGAAGCCTTCAATTGGTTAATCAACTGTAGTCAGTTACTGGGTTTCTGTGATAAGCCCAAAAATATTTTATTCTTGCACTGTACTCTTCGATCGATTGTAGGGATTTTAAATGTTACAATACTTTGTAACTTACTTTACTTTCACTTCCCCCAAAAACTGGTCTCTGATTCTGACTGAATAAGGCCCTCCATATTTTGGGTGGGCTTTTACGGTTGTTAATGTAATGAAACTGAATGAAGACTTTTATTTTTTTATTGTGACATGTCTTTCTTGTGCTGTATGATAAAGAGAGGCACGTGGTGGGGAAAAAAAGTGTGTGTCAATTTAAGTGAATTTTTTTTTTTTTTTTTTTTGAATGTGTATCTTACAGATAAAGAGCTTTCCAGAGAATACCCCATCATATGACAATGCTTCCCACTTCTCTTCTTTGTTAGTGCAGCTTTTTTGTCTTTATGTCTCCAGTCTTAGTGCAAGCTAAAGTATGTTTATGCCAAAAGCTAAACATGTTGTGTCTTGCGTCTATGAAGGCTTCAAGCTTGAGACTGACCTGGTTGTATTTTCGTCTCCCTAGAGCGTTTGTGTGTGTGTGTGTGTACATGTGTGTGAGAGAGACAGATAGGGCTGAGTTTTAAGTGTGCTTCAAGTGTCAGTCTCGCTGTGTATGTGCCCCTGTGCGTGAGAGAGTGAGGCATGTTTGTGATCATCCCCTCTCTCCTTACACCATGCATGAGAGAGAGAGAAAGAGAGAGAGAGAGGCAGGGTGAGAGAGCGTTAGGTGTAGTATAGGAACATACAGAATGTTCCTAGGGTGTAGTCCCTGCCCTATTCATGCACTCCCCGAGCTCTGATTGGCTGGCGTTTCCATGGTGACGGCAGTTCTGGTCAAAGGCGGGGGAGGGAGGTTGTAGGAGGGTTTGCTGGAGCAGTTGCACGGCAGTGCTGGCTAAAGGCTGGAGCACCTCTATCTCACATCCCCCCCGGAGGGAGCGGCTGCCTGACAGGCAGGCAGAGAGAATCAGGGGCCAGGGGCCTACGCCTGAACTCAAAGCCCAGAGACAGCACCCTCCACTGGGTGAGTGGGGGAAGAGTGAGAGCATGCACAGGGAGAGCAATGAAACATAGGCTGTGCATGAACAGAGAGGGAGGGGAAGAAGGGAATAAAAGAGCGAGGAATGAGAAAGAGAGGGCCATCTATAGGGAAGGAGAGAAACAAAGATAGGCGCAAAATAAAGAAGTTTAGAATAACAAATAAAATACAACACAAATGAAAAATTGAAAAGCAATAAATTAAATTGATTCAAATATCTAGGGCGACCACATTTAAAATACCCAAATGAGGGAAAAGAGGATGATTTTGTGGGACATTCGCGGTACAGTGTAGCTTACATGAATAAAAACACACAAACAAAATTCCCGCTCATAGTGCAGTATATTTTTAGATGCCGGAGATCAATAAAAATGTAAATTACATCATAAGTTCTCAAAGTTTGTACCGACAGATTATATCTGTTGAATATTGTTATAGAATATGCATAAAATGCATCTTCCAATTGCCTACACATATTGTCTCAAGAAAAGTGTAAATTGTTAATACCTTCACACTCCAAGTTAGGCATTCCCCATTTCAAAATAAGCCATGGCGTCATCACTGTCAATCGTGAATGATAATTCTTCACGTTTTACCAGTGAAATGTCCAAACTGCATCTGCATGCCAATCCTTTGATCTCGATCCATTTCATGGGAATTTGCATTTAGATCTTCTTGAATTACCGTTTGGTGAGCAAAATTAGAGCAGATGGTGTTAACGAACTATATAGCCTTCCTGTATTTTGTTTCAATCAAAGCACATTCTGTCTAGTGATGTGCCCTTGTTGAGTTGTGACAGAATTAGATTTTTTGACTATTCATCTAACCCTCCAAAATCGGAAAAATAAATTAGGTGATGTTTTTGGTATGACAGTAACGTTATAATATTATATTTATTATATTTAGTTGTGTTATTTAGAATACTAATGAATCATTATGTGATCTTGCAACACATTGATGCAGCATTGATCTAACTTGACTAAACAAGAACCAACGGTGGAGGAGCAACGCTCCAGTGCACTGAGGCAGCACTACACCCCTGCAGTCCACTTCACCAAATGAGCAATTGATGCGCACCTAGCCTACTCTTTTGCCTTGTGCAAAATTTAGTGATGCAGAAATGAGAGACCATATGTATGGCTGTTTTATGAAAATCTGGGAATATTTGGCTAAGGAAAAAAGTCTGGTTGGTGAGTGAAATAGCAGCAAATATGTTGTATGAGCAATTAACGAGCATGCAAAGTATTTTTTTTTGCGCTCACCATAGTTTGCCTTTCACTGAGCAGTGGCTTCCATCTGGCCACTCCACCATTAAGGCCTGATTGGTGGAGTGCTGCAGAGATGGTTGTCCTTCTGGAATGTTCTCTCCTCTCCGCAGAGGAACTCTGGAGCTCTGTCAGAGTGACCATCGGGTTCTTGGTCACCTCCCTGACAAAGGCCCCTGATTGCTCAGTTTGGCCGGGCGGCCAGCTCTAGGAAGAGTCTTGGTGGTTCCAAACTTCTTCGATTTAAGAATGATGGAGGCCACTGTGTTCTTTGGGACTTTCGATGCTGCAGACTTTTTTTGGTACCCTTCCCAAGATCTGTACCTCAACACAATCCTGTCTCGGAGCTCTACGGACAATTCCTTCAACCTCATAGCTTGGTTTTTGTTCTGACATGCACTGTCAACTGTGGGACCTTATATAGACATGTGTATGCCTTTCCAAATCATGTCCAATCAATTGAATTAACCACAGATGGACTCCAATCAAGTTGTAGAAATATCTAAATGTAGAGTCTCATAGCAAATGATCTGAATACTTTTGCAAATAAGGTATTTCTGTTTTTTAATTTTAAATAGATTTGCAAAAAATTTAACAAATCTGTTTTCACTTTGTCATTATGGGGTATTGAGTGTAGATTGATGAGCAACTGAACACCAATTTCGCACTTGTTTCTCTATTGCTCATTAAGAAAAATGAGTTGTCAGTCCTGGGGGTGTGGTGTGATGTGGCAGTTACTGATGTTTGTCACCCACAAAACACCGTAGGAGCAAAGCCAGTAATACTCCCTTAAAATAGTGAGAATAAATCTAAGATAACTCAAGAAATCTGTCATTAATTTAGAAATCTATTCCTCCAATTTTACATCTCAATAGAAAAAATGCTTGAGGTGTTGTTGTATGTCAACAAAGTCAGATCCTTTGTGCATGGGCATGTCTGTCTCACTGTCTGTGTCCTGAGGTAGGATTGGATAGAGCACCATCACAGCAGCTGTGTATCCCATGTTACTGGGCAAGTGAGCATGGTCGAAATCAAAAACCCAACCCTCAATTAAGTCATGACGAACTCCCAAAACTCAGTTTTGGATGAGACTGACTTTTTGAACATAATTATCCTATTTACACTGTAGTACATTTTGAATAAATGTTTCTAATATCGATGCCACAGGCCGTTTCCATCAGATGAGTTGTTTAGCTTTAAAGGAAACCAAATAATACAGCTAGAAAACTTGGTACCAAGTTGTGATGTAATGTTACTGTATATTTTTTATTATTATTTTTATTTTATTTTACCCCCTTTTCTCCCCAATTTCGTGGTATCCAGTTGTTACTGTCTTGTCTCATGTACAGGCTCGGGACACAACCCAACCAAGCCGCACTGCTTCTTAACACAGCGCGCATCCAACCCGGAAGCCAGCCGCACCAATGTGTCGGAGGAAGCAGCATGCACCTGGCTACCTTGGTTAGCGTGCAATGCGCCCGGCCCGCCATAGGAGTCGCTGGTGCGCGATGAGACAAGGATATCCCTACCGGCCAAGCCCTCCCTATCCCGGACGATGCTAGGCCAATTGTGCGTCGCCCCACGGACCTCCTGGTCGCGGCCGGCTGCAACAGAGCCTGGACGCGAACCCAGAGTCTCTGGTGGCACAGCTAGCGCTGTGATGCAGTGCCCTGGACCACTGCGCCACCCGGGAGGCCCACCGTTACTGTAGATTGTATAGCTAGCAGGTAGCTAAGGTTTTTTGCCTTTGTTTAACGATTCACTGGGTTCACCAGAGTTGGCACCACAGGTTCAAAACTGGTGTGGCAAAATATGTATGTGTCTTTTCTGGGGCCTGGAGTTTTTCCTGATCTCATGACCTAGTAGGGTAAAGGTCTGGGTCCAACATTAACTTTCTCTCCACTGGCCCGACCAGGTGTGGTGCAATTTTATTTGGTGAAGGAGGTCAAAAAGTAAATGTAAATGACTTCATCAATCAAAGTTTGTAACGACAGAATAGCCTATCATGATAGAATATGCATAAAATGAATCCTCGTATTGCAACGTCTGCCTATACCCACACACAGGGTAGGGTAGGTTACATTCTAAATGTAATCCGTTACAGTTACCTGTCCAAATTGTAATCAGTAATGTAACTTTTGGATTACAATCATATTACATTCAGTTACTTTTAGATTACTTCCCCCTGAAGAGACATTAGAAGAAGACAAACATGTATGTTTCCAATTGAACAGCATCTATTACAGGATAAATTAATGTTCAAGTTTATATAGCTGACCATACATCTCTGGAAAAAATGAAGAGACCACTGCAAAATGATCTGTTTCTCTGGTTTTACTATTTATAGCTATGTGTTTGGGTAAAATTAGCATTTTAGTTTTATTTTATTTTATTCTATAAACTACTGTATTCTATAAACACTTCACCCAAATTCCGAATAAAAATATTGTCATTTAGAGCGATTATTTGCAGAAAATGACAACTAGTCAAAATAACAAAAAAGATGCAGTGTTGTCAGACCTTGAATAATGCAAAGAAAATAAGTTCATATTAATTTTTAAACAACACAATACTAATGTTTTAACTTAGGAAGAGTTCAGAAATCAATATTTGATGTAATAATCCTGATTTTCAATCACAGCTTTCATGCTTCTTGGAATGCTCTCCACCAGTGTCACACCCTGACCATAGTTTACTTTGTATATTTCTATGTTGTGGTTGGTCAGGGTGTGATCTGAGTGGGCATTCTATGTTACATGTCTAGTTTGTCTAGTTCTATGTTCGGCCTGATATGGTTCTCAATCAGAGGCAGGTGTTCGTCATTGTCTCTGATTGGGAACCATATTTAGGTAGCCTGGGTTTCACTGTGTGTTTGTGGGTGATTGTTCCTGTCTATGTGTTTTCACCAGATAGGCTGTTTAGGTTTTCGTTACGTTCATTATTTTGTAGTGTTTGTATTGATTTGCGTTTTACGTTTGTTTATTAAAACATGGATCGCAATCGACACGCTGCATTTTGGTCCGACTCTCCTTCTCATATAGAAAACCGTTACAACCAGTCTTTCACATTGATGCTGGGCAAATATTCAAGCAGTTTAGCTTTGCTTGATGGCTTGTGAACATCCATCTTCCTCTTGATCACATTCCAGAGGTTTTCAATGGGGTTCAGGTCTGGAGATTGGGCTGGCCATGACAGGGTCTTGATCTGGTGGTCCTCCATCCACACCTTTATTGACCTGGCTGTGTGGCATGGAGCATTATCCCACATTGTCCTGCTGGAAAAGTCCAATCCTGAGAATTTGGAAACAGAGCAGGTGGCAGGTGGAAGCAAGTTTTTCTCCAGGACAGCCTTGTACGTGGCTTGATTCATGTGTCCTTCACAAAGTCAAATCTGCCCAATTACAGCCTTGCTGAAGCACCCCCAGATCATCACCGATCCCCCACCGAATTTCACAGTGGGTGCGAGACACTGTGACTTGTAGTCCTCTCCAGGTCTTACACCCACTGTGAAATGTGGTGTCAAAGATTCCTTTCTGAATTTGAAAGTAATCCTCGAAGTAATCATCTAGTTTTTGTAAAGCATCAGTAATCTGATTACAATCTTTTGTTTGGTAATGTAACGGATTCCAGTTACCCTTTTTTTTGTAACCCCTTACGTACCCCAACACTGCGAACACATATTGTCTCAATAAATGTTATATTTTTAATACACTAAAACACCAAGTTAGACATACCTAATTCTAAAATAGGCTAGCATCACTGCCAATCATTTGAATAATCTCAATCAGTTTAATGGATATATCCATTTAGATATTTTTTAATTAGTAATTAATGAGTGAATTAGAGCATATAGTGTTAACAAACTATCAGCCTTGTATTTAGTTTAAATCAAAGCATATATCCTGCCTAGTGGTACGCTCTGAGTTTTGACCCACAACATTTTTTGAGGGACTATTTAACTTCAGCTAACCCTCCTAAAATGTCATTAGAAATTAAGGGTTTTTGGTGTAACAGCAACGTTATAGGCAGGGCGTAACTTTGGTTTTAGAAGTGGGAGCGACATAATTTGTATTTATTTCTATCCAGTCGTATAAACACTCCAAACAGCCTACCCGACCACTCGGTGGCTTCGGCATGGTCCTAAAGCACACTGTTGCCTTGTTTTGTATCACATTCCAATGATAAAGCTGACAAAAACAAAAATGCAATTTCAGAATGTGGGGGGCGCATCCCGCCATCCCCGGGGAAAGTTGTGCTATTGGTTTTTAGGTCTGCTATGATATTGTTCTCAGTTATGTTATTTAAAATGCCAATTAATCATAATGTGATCTTGCAAGACATTGAGGGGTCAGGCTCCTTGGGCTTTGCGGTGGCCACGCTGGTTTGGGTGTCACCGGCAGGATGGTTTCACCTTAACCAAGCCGTCACATATTGCTCTGGGTTCTGTTGCACAAGAGGGGGTCCGTGAAGTTTTATGAAAATCAAGGCAGACAAATGGCAAATTTAGATATTTTTTCAACGGGCCTCTGCAGTGCACACGTAGGGCTGTTACGGTGACCATATCACTGCCACACCGGCGGTCATGAGTCATGAAGGCCGTCAAATTCCACATGACCATTTAGCCATGGTAATTAGGCTTCTCCAAGCTCTAATGCTGATGATGGTCATTAGTAGCCTACCAACTTGCTAACTGCCTGTTACTCAGCACTCTATTCTCTCTCTAATCCCACTTACATCAATACAAATGTAATCAAAAATCTAATTACTTTGTGCGAGCCCATGAGCTCATGTTGTACATTTCTATAGGCTATGCAATTGTGTGAGAAAACAGAGTTATGGACTCTATTAAAAACAGGAGGATCCCATCAGCTTTTTACTAGGCCTACTATATTTACTTCTCAACTTCCCTAATATTAAGCACATTGCTTCAGAAGTACAGCCTACTTAGCAGGCATGAAAATGAACCATGGGAAAAGTGTCCTCCATTACCTATTTAAGTGCAGAGATTACATTTATTTTTCCCCCTGTTTCAAGACTAGTGGATGACAATGGCCCATTCTAAATAAAAAAAGAATCACACATATTATTTACTATAAGTAAAGACAATATTAAATCAAGAATAGTCTGATGGGTAACAATATTAGCTTATCACTTGTGCAGGCAGGGAGAAGACAATTTAAATTATTATATTCAGCCCAAATGCACAACGGCCATTGGCCGCAAAAGGCATGTCTTTTTTTTAGGGGCATTACAGCCACACAATGGGGATGCCTCTGGGAAATTCGAAGAATTATCAAGTTCTTGTAAAATTGTGAAGGAGAGACTGATGAAGTGTGTACAGCCTGCACAAACACAAAGCAGAGCTCATGCTTTTCAGGCAACTTTTTTCAGATCATCATTATAGTTCAATCATGCAGCCTTAGAAAATATTAACAATCAAAACATACAGTGCCTTCGGAAAATATTCAGACCCCTTTTCCACATTTTGTTACGTTACAGCCTTATTCTAAAATGGATTAAATAAATTAAAATCTACAAACAGTACCCCATAATGACAAAGTGAAAACAAGTTTACAATTAAAACAGAAATACCTTATTTCTGGAAGTATTTCAGCCCCTTTGCTGAGACTCTAAATTGAGGTCATGTGCATCCTGTTTCTACAACTTGATTGGAGTCCACATGTGGTAAATTCATAGATTGGATATGATTTGGAAAAGCACTCACCTGTTACTATAATGTCCCACAGTTGATAGTGGATGTCAGAGAAAAAAACCAAGCCATGAGATCGAAGGAATTGTTTGTAGCGCTCCGAGACAGGATTGTGTCAAGGCACAGGTCCAACCTGACAGAGCTTGAGATGATCTGCAGAGATGAATGGGAGAAACCCCAAATACAGGTTAGCTTGGCATACAGAAGAAGACTCGAGGCTGTGCCAAAGGTGCTTCAACAAGGTACTGAGTAAAGGGTCTGAATAGTTATGTAAATGTGATGTTTATTTATACATATTTTTTTATCAATTCGAAAAATATTCTAAATACCTATTTTTCTTTTGTCATTTGGGATATTGTGTGTAGACTGCTGAGGAAAAAAATACAATTTTAATACATTTTAGATTAAGGCTGTAATGTAACATAACGTAATCTTCTGTATACCCCCCTACCTGGTCACAACACAACTGATTGGCTCAAATGCATTAAGGAAAGAAATTCCATTAATTAACTTTTATTGGTTTGTATTGCTCGTTAAAGCTTGCTGTTAACTAGCCAGCTGACGTTAGATGGCTGCCTAGCTACAGTAGCTAACATTCCCTGTATGAACTGTGTGTAGAGATGTTATCTCACAATACCATTTCGCATCTATTGTATAATAATGCAAAAATATTTGTATCTGGAATTTGTCTTTCAGCATCAATCTGTAGAACACGCCTGACTCTAATCCACCAGTCATACAGTCATCAAAATGAGAGCTGGCCCAAGCAAGCAAAGACAGCAGCGCAGTCATCAACTACATGCACCATTTCTTCAACTACGGAGCTGGGAAAACATGTGATAACTGCAGTGGCCAAAACAAGTTCTCTCTCTGTCACGCACTGACGTTTGAGAGCCTTTTTATGTCTCTATTTGGTTTGGTCAGGCACCGTGTTATGGGATGATGCGCTTGGTGTCTCGAGTGAGCATTCACAGGCTGGTGTGCTCTGTGCCAGCGTCCCGCATTTTCAGGGTGGAAGTGGGCATCCAGCCAGAACGGGTTGTGCCAGCTCTGCGCTCGGGACCGCCAGTGCGCCTTTATGGGCCAGTGTATCCGATGCCCGCCCCACGCACCAGGCCTCCTGTTATCCATGGAAAGAAGCCTCCAGTGATGATCCAGGGCACGAAGCCTCTAGTGAGGAGTCATGGCACGAAGCGTCCACGACGGCCTCCAGTCCGGAGCCTCCGGCGACGGTCTCCAGTCCGGAACCTCCGGCGACGGTCTCCAGTCCGGGGCCCCCGGCGACGGTCCCCAGTCCGGGGCCCGCGACGAGGGTGCCCAGTCCGGGGCCCGCGGCGAGGGTGCCCAGTCCGGGGCCCGCGGCGAGGGTGCCCAGTCCAGGGTCAGAGGCGAGGGTCCCCATTCTGGGGTCGGCGGCGAGGGGTCCCCACACCAGAGGTGCCACCAAAGTGGGGTGAGCCAGTGGTGGAGCGGGGTCTGCGTCCCGGATAGATGCCAACCCAGGCCCTCCCCCATAGGTTCAGGTTTTGCGGCCGGAGTCCCCACCTTTTGGGGGTGGGGGTACCTGACCTTAGAGAGCCTTTTTATGTCTCTATTTGATTTGGTCAGGGTGTGATTGGGGTGGGCATTCTATGTTTTGTTTTCTATGATTTTGTGTTACTATGTTTTTGCCGGGTATGGTTCTCAATCAGGGACAGCTGTCTATCGTTGTCTCTGATTGGGAACCATACTTAGGTAGCCCTTTTTGCCCTCCTTTCATTGTGGGAGGTTAACTTTGTTTGTGGCACTAATGCCCTGTAAGCTTCACGGTTGTTTTTTCGTTTGTTGTTTTGTTGGCGACATTTTGAAATAAAAAGGAAAATGTACGCTCACCACTCTGCACCTTGGTCTTCTTCCAGCAACGGCCGTGACACTCTCTCTGTCTCTCGTTCCTTTTTCAGGACCCTGTCTTTCAAGGTTAATTCGTAAAAATCCAAATAACTTCACAGATCATTGTAAAGGGTTAAACACTTTCCCATGGTTGTTCAATGAAATATAAACAATTAATGAACATGCACATGTGGAACGGTCGTTAATACACTAATAGCTTACAGACGTGGGGCAATTAAGGTCACAGTTATAAAAACATAGGACACTAAAGAGGCCTTTCTACTGACTCTGAAAAACACCAAAATAAATATTCCCATGGTCTCTGCAAATCTGTGTGAACATGCCTTAGGCATGCTGCATGGAGGAATGAGGACTACAGATGTGGCCAAGGCAATACATTGCAATGTCCGTAATGTGAGATGCCTAAGACAGCACTACAGGGAGACAGGACGGACAGCTGCTCCTCCTCGCAGTGGCAGACCTCGTCCTGCCATGGCCAGCGAAGAGCCCGGATCTCATTCCATTGAGTACGTCTGGGGCTTGTTGGATCGGAGGGCTAGGGCCATTCCCCCCAGAAATGTTCGGGAACTTGCAGGTGCCTTGGTGGAAGAGTGGGGTAACATCTCACAGCAAAAACTGGCAAATCTGGTGCAGTCCATGAGGAGGAGATGCACTGCAGTACTTAATGCAGCTGGTGGCCACACCAGATACTGACTGTTACTTTTGATGTTGACCCCTCCTTTGTTCATGGACACATTATTCCATTTCTGTTAGTCACATGTCTGTGGAACTTGTTCAGTTTATGTCTCAGTTGTTGAATCTTATATTCAAACAAATATTTGAATGTTAAGTTTGCTGAAAATAAACGCAGTTGACAAAGGACGTTTCTTTTTTTGCTGAATTTAAATTGCCAAAGCGAACATAGACACATATTAAATCAATGTAGATAGATACAAATTTGAAAACTAATAATACTCAATGACTAATAACAATTTACAGGACAATACAGTAATAAAATAATGAAGACAATAATGAAATAGTGAGAAAGACACTGGTAGCAATGTTATTGCTCTCTATCTCTATCTTGTTGAAACACGTCGATAGAGGATCTTTTAAGTGTTCATAAGTAGCTAGCCAGGGAGAGAGAGGAGAAGCCCCAGCTTATTAAACCGTGGCCCATGCTGTTCAAGCATAAACAAGAAAACACACCAAAGGGTTGAGCACGCACGGTCCGTGCTAGTTGACCGTGTGTGTCAACTACTTTTGGCATGTGAACACATGGCCTGTGGAGATTTTCTCAACCATGTGTTCAGAATTGAGCGGTGTGTGCTAGGCCTCTATTTATGAGCATAAAACATCATGTCAACTAAGGGATATTGAGCTTTACTTGGACATCGCTTTTATGGCCAAATGACAGAATATTGCTGTAACTCAATTTTTGTATCCATTTTCTTTTATTTATACAGGGTCACCATTGAGACCAGGGTCTCATTTGCAAGGGAGCCCTGTGAACATGAACATACAATGAACAATATCAATACAATAAATACAAGATTAGTCAAAGGAAACAACTCTGTCACAACTTTGGTGTTCGTCGGTCGACGTCACCGACCTTCCAGCCATCACTGATCCATTTTTCATTTTCCATTGGTTTTGTCTTTCTTCACACCTGCTTCCAATCCCATCAATTACATGTTGTGTATTTAACCCTCTGTTTCCCCTCATGTCCTTGTCGGAGATTGTTTTGTTTGCATGTGATGTGATGTGTTATGTTATGTTATGTAGTGTTGTGTTGGTGTGCAACGGGTTTTGTACCCACTTTGTTATTTTGTACATTTGGGTTGTTTTGGACTCTTGTCAGCATTTATTAAACAACTCCGTTTATACCAAGTTTGTTCTCCTGCACTTGACTTCCCTGCCACCAACACGCACCCCTTACAAACTCTCACATATCAATTCATCCAGAGCTTACAAAACAAATCATGCAATATTTGCTTACGTTAATGATTACAGTAACTGCCTATTGCATATTGAGTTGGTTACGTTAATGATTACAGTAACTGCCTATTGCATATTGAGCTGGTTTTAAAAGTAGCTGGTTTAGTAAAAATACTAATGTAATATAATCTAGAAAGTTGTATTGTCAATTTTGTTTTGTATTTAAACGCCACTTTAAACGTGTACATGACACTGCAACAAAATGTCCCCATGGGGACAATGAAGTAAGTAAGAACGCTTCAGGAACCGTAACATCATGTGATGGGGCAGAGTGAAAGTTTAAGCATGTGGTCTAACTAAACCAAAACTTCTCGAAACTTCTCACTAACAGCTCTCAGAACTCCAGTATCTATTATCTCTCACGTACAACTCGCAATCTGGTCACTGAATGACTGACATCTTGGTTATCGTTTTTCAGAGTTGTTTGAAAACTGACGTCAACTATGGATGGTCCCTGAATATCTTGAGTTTCCCAGAGTGAATTTCAAGACAGCTGTTCCCTGTGATGTAAACCGACAAACTTCGGACCCCTTACATCATCAGAACTGCTTTTAACAGGTATGTTTTGTGCTTTGGT
This sequence comes from Oncorhynchus clarkii lewisi, assembly GCF_045791955.1. NCBI lineage: Eukaryota > Metazoa > Chordata > Actinopteri > Salmoniformes > Salmonidae > Oncorhynchus > Oncorhynchus clarkii. Next base: position 2,454,207 of record NC_092175.1, read on the forward strand.
CACTGAGGTTCAAGAGTAGGCCCCAGGATTCCATTACGATTTTCTGTTTCATAGTAAAATTTCCCCGAAATACCAATACGACACTGGGGGTCTGTCCACAGGGAAATACTTGAATGATTTCAATTTCAGAAACACAAATTGAACATTAAAGATAATATACCTTTGTCAGAAAAATGTTAACTGTCAGATATCATATGAAATGATAGTTGTAGAGGAAAATGTGGTATTGTGTTGCCTGTAATGTTCCTGAACTAAATATTGCTCTTTAGGTTACTGGAAATAACTATTGTTTATTTATATTGTAAACTTTAATATTAAAGAATTGCTTGATGATTTGGGATGGGGTTAGAGTACTATTCCATGTTAGTGTGTTAGTGTGTGCACATCAAAAAATGTCAAATAAAACACCATTAGCCCATTAGCATTAAAGTAAAATAGTTTCCCACGTCGACTCAATCTCTCAGTCCCCCCTACTTCTCCCAGCCCCCTCCCTCCCTTTCACTCTCGCTCTCTCTCGCTCTGTCACCCTCTCCCCCTGTGACCCAGTTTCTACAGTCTGCCAGTTAGCACTGGAAGCCTCACCCCACTACCTCTGAGTGGAAATACCTCAGTGGATGCTAGGGGAAAGCAGCAGTAACAATAGCTTCTCAATCACCCAAGCTAACGCTAGGTGGGTGGGTGGTCTATGGGCCAGGGAGAATTGTCCAGGCTCCACTAACCTCAGCAGAAATCATAGTAATAAAGGAATAAAACTGTCAGTGCAGAGAGAAAGAGAAGAAAGAAGGGAAGCACAGTAAGGAGGAGGGAGTAGAGGGTATAGTGTGTGTGTGTGTGTGTGTTTGCTGCCTGACAATGTTTGTGTGTTCCTGCCTGCCTGCCTATGCATGTGTGTGTGAGATTGACTGTGTATGCTTGTTGATGGAAAGGAAGAATGAAGGGGAGGGGCCTTAGCAGACAATAAACAAATCTGGAAATGTTCCCTAAGCTCATTTGCATAGAGGCCCCTCCGGCGGTTGACAAGCCGTTCTGCAGACGGTCCACCATTCCTCTCCCTCTCCCTGCTCCTTCTGCTTTAAGAGGGCTGGGAGGGAGGGAGTGAAGGGGCCTGTGGGAGGAGGAGGAAGGGAGACGGATAGGGCGTAGTAGACGAAGAAGAAGAAGGGGAGAAAGAGAAGGGTTGGCCGGTGCATTGCGCTCCCCTGTGTTCTAATTGAGAAATATCCTCATCGCAGCACTCCTATATGAGGCACTGGAGCGAACACAGTGAGAGGGATGGAAGGACAAAAAGAATGGAGGGAGAGAGAGTGCAACAGAGGAATAGGGTGTGGAAGGGGTTGAGAGAGAGAGAACTGGAGAGACGCACAGGGAAGTGATTTGTGGTTGTGATGACACCTTGTGTGTCAGTCGTGCCTGTACATTAGAGAAGCAGGAAGATTCAAAATCCCTTCTCTGTGGCTATATGTGATATGAGAGGAAGGGAGAAATCCACAATGTGAACAAAGCATCCAAATGGGATGCACTGTATGTAATAACATTTTTATAATATTTAAAAAGTAGTTGTGATTTTGCAGTTGAGAGTGTGATATAAAAACAAAATTAAAAAGTGACATTAACAATGTCCGAATATACATTTTTTTCTCACATAACTTCTAATTTATTTGAAAATATCAAAATAAAGCATGTATTAGTTATTATTTTAATGGAAATGGCGCTGACAGGGATAATGGAAATGACGCCGACAGAGATGGTCGCCTCGCTTCAGGTCCTTAGAAAACTACGGAATGATTTGTTATTTTATGTATTATTTCTTACATTGTTAGCCCAGAAAATCTCAAGTGTTATTACAGGAAGAACTATTGGATATAAAAGCGATGTCAACTTACCATCATTACGACCAGGAATACGACTTTCCCGAAGAGGATCCTTTGTTCGGACCTCCACGCTGGACATGCGATCTTATCCCAGAGGCCGACCAAAGACAAAGCGGTGGCTGCAAGAGAGGCAGACGGAGCAGCCTACTGGTCAGACTCAGAAGGTGAGCACACCAGCCACCGCTCCCGAGCATACTACTTGCGAATGTCCAATCTCTAGATAACAAGGTGGATGAAATTAGGGCACAAGTTGCCTTCCATAGAAACATCAGAGATTGTAACATTCTCTGTTTCACGGAAACATGGCTCACACTGGATATGTTGTCAGAATCGGTACAGCCAGCGTTTTCTTCACGCATCACCCCGACAGAAACAAACATCTCTCTGGTAAGAAGAAGGGTGGGGGTGTATGCCTTATGCTTAATGACTCATTGTGTAATCACAACAACATACAGGAACTCAAATCCTTTTGTTCTCCTGACCTAGAATTCCTTACAATCAAATGCCGACTGCATTATCTTCCAAGAGAATTCTCTTCGATTATAGTCACCGCCGTGTATTCTGGATCATTGCTACTCTAAATTCTGCAATGCATACAAAGCCCTCCCCAGCCCTGCCTTCAGCAAGTCTGACCATTACTCCAATTTGTTGCTCCTATAGACTATAGACAGAAACTAAAACAGGAAACGCCCGTGCTAAGGTCAATACAACACTGGTCTGACCAATCCGATTCCACGCTTCAAGATTGCTTTGTTCATGTGGACTGGGATATGTTCCGGATAGCCTCAGACAACAACATCGTACCCTCTGTGACTATTAACACCTCCATGAACCAGAAATTGTGGATTGATGGCAGCATTCGCGCAAAACTGAAACTGCGAACCACAACTTTTAATCATGGCAAGGTGACCGGAAACATGACCGAATACAAACAGTTCAGCTATTCCCCCCACAAGGCAACCAAACAAGCAAAATGCCGGTATAGAGACAACGTAGAGTCGCAATTCAACGGCTCTGACACGAGACGTATGTGGTAGGGTCTACAGTCAATCACGGATTACAAACAGAAAACCAGCCCCGTCGCGGACATCGACGTCTTGCTCCCAGACAAATTCAACAACGTCTTTGCACGCTTTGAGGACAATACAGTGCCACTGATACGGCCCGCTACCAAAGCCTGTGGGCTCTCCTTCTCCGTGGCCAACATGAATAAAACGTTTAAACGTGTTAACCTTTGCAAGACTGCCGGCCCAGACGGCATCCCTAGCCGCGTCCTCTAAGCATGAACAGACCAGCTGGATGGTGTGTTTACGGACATATTCAACCAATCAATATCCAAGTCTGTTGTCCACACATGCTTCAAGATGGCCACCATTGTTCCTGTTCCCAAACAAACGAAGGTAACTGAACTAAATGACTATCGCCCCATTGCACTCACTTCTGTCATCATGAAGTGCTTTGAGAGACTAGTCAAGGATCATATCACCTCCACCCTACCTGATACCCTAGACCCACAATATTTTTTTTTGTCCAAGTTTTTTTTATATCGCTATTCAGCAAGTCATATCCAATACCAGGTGTATCCAACTCCATTCTGTGAATGATGCTGTGTCTGCAGTTATCTATTACAGTTATACACTTCAACCGTGTTTACCATTCTTGCTCCTGGGACATCAATGATTACACATTGTTAATATGCAATGGAGTGGGAACATGATTTAAGTAAAGGCTGATTTGTAATTCATATATACAGAATAAAAACAGTACATCCTGCCTGCATGCCCACAAGTGTGCGGAATGACGCGTGGAAGAGAGCGAGGAATGGAATGGGAGTAACAATCTAGGCTATTTGCTCTGAGACCGGCATAATAATGTAATGAAACATGAAGGGAGCAGGTTTCAAACCCTCAACATTCTAACCCGAAGTCCAGCATGCTATCGACAATACCCAAATGTATTAATTGGACTTGGGGGCCGATTGTGGCTAAAAACACTATCTATTGGAATCTTTAACGTGTGGAAAGGGGATAAAGTATTGTTATTTGTTTTTCACAAGCGTAGCTGGATGGGCTATTAGCTGAACAATAGACTATTCAACCTTCGCTAAAGAATTGTTTAATAGCCGAGCTAATTCAAATCATTTGTATCTATCTTTCCACATCTACCTACACATGTATCTACCTACTCTGATTTTTGAAAAATACATATATATCTGAAATGGATACCTTTAATGTTTCACTATTTTTATGAAATTCACTCTCTTCTGAGATGTTTATGGGACATATTGGAGTGCCAACAAAAGAAGCTCGTCAAAGGAAAGGCGTGATTTATATTTTATTTTTGTGAAGCGCCTGCAGGGTTGAAATATGCTACTCTCTTTGTTTACTGTTGTGCTATCATCAGATAATAGCATCTTATGCTTTCGCCGAAAAGCCTTTTTAAAATCTGATATGTTGGCTCGATTCACGAGTGTAGCTTTAATTTAGTGTCATACATGTGTGATTTAATGAAAGTTAGATTTTTATATCATTTTATTTTAATTTGCTGTGCTGCGTTTTCCCTGGCTTTTGGTCAAGTGAGATGCTAGCGTCCCCTAACCTAGAGAGGTTAAAATCCCTCAACTTGCAATGTATTCGATGCTTAACCTGTTGCGACGAGCAATCCCGTATCCGGGAGCGTAATTATAGCCTCAAGCTCATTACCATAACGCAACGTTAACTATTCATGAAAATCGCAAATGAAATTAAATAAATATATTAGCTCACAAGCTTAGCCTTTTGTTAACAACATTGTCATCTCAGATTTTCAAAAAATGCTTTTCAACCATAGCTACACAAGCATTTGTGTAAGAGTATTGATAGCTAGCATAGCATTAAGCCTAGCATTCAGCAGGCAACATTTTCACAAAAACAAGAAAAGCATTCAAATTAACTAATTTACCTTTGAAGAACTTTGGATGTTTTCAATGAGGAGACTCTCATTTAGATAGCAAATGTTCAGTTTTTCCAAAAATATTATTTGTGTAGGAGAAATCGCTCCGTTTTGTTCATCACGTTTGGCTGAGAAAAAAAAACGAAAATTCAGTCATAACAACAAACTTTTTTCCAAATTAACTCCATAATATCGTCAGAAACATGGCAAACGTTGTTTAGAATCTATCCTGAAGGTGTTTTTCACATATCTATTCGATGATAAGTCACTCCTGGCAGTTTGGTTTCTCCTCTCTTCAAAATGGAAAAATGCGCACACCTGGAGATTACGCAATAGTTTCGACGGAGGACACCCAGCGGACATCTGGTAAATGTAGTCTCTTATGGTCAATTTTCCAATGATATGCCTACAAATACGTCACAATACTGCAAACACCTTGGGGAAACGACATAAAGTGTAGGCGCTCTCCTTGTCTATTCACAGCCATATAAGGAGACATTGGAACACAGCGCCTCAAAAATCTGGCTCACTTCCTGTATGAAATTTCATCTTGGTTTCGCCTGTAGCATTAGTTCTGTGGCACTCACAGACAATATCTTTGCAGTTTTGGAAACGTCAGAGTGTTTTCTTTCCAAAGCGGTCAATTATATGCATAGTCGAGCATCTTTTTCGTGACAAAATATCTTGTTTAAAACGGGAACGTTTTTCATCCAAAAATGAAATACTGCCCCCAGAGTTTCAAGAGGTTAAGTTCTGTAAAGTGTTACATTTCTAACTCAACACACCATTTCTTCATCAACATCTTTATGCTTTCGTTAATCTTCTTGATCTTCTTTCTTTTTTTCTGGAACAATTTTGAGAAAATTGCTCAAGGGCCACAGTTGATTCGTCTGTGAAGATGACGTTATTGAATGTCTTGCCAGTTTTGAAGCATGCCTGGGCCTGCAGGACACAAAGTTCTGGTTTGTCAGACAAATCACTCACTCACACATTGAAAAGGGCGAGGATCGAGATGGAGTCACAATCCACACCAGGCACACCTGTGAGCTCTGGAACTCCACCTCTGACAGGTAGAGTCAACATATGTGGCGGGTTCATCAGGTCTTCGGTTCACCCTGACATTTCCATTCCTCTTCTGACAACAGAACTTGACCAACTGCTCACCAGGCACAGCAAGGGCCACCAGGACAGTTATTCTGTTCTGATCTTCCAAGGATGTGTAACCGAAGAGAAATGTCTCACTCCATGTTCAAGAATTGCCTTTTTCTCGCTCACTCTAGGTTAAATGAAAACAAAATCTCCAAAATATTGTTACTTTATAAACAAAGCGATTGTTATTATTAATCCATTTAGAATGACATAAAAGCCGCTTAGATATTCTCATAAATCCTAACGGAAAATGCCCCTTAGACAGTAATATAGTCCTCCAATCCTTTAACGCTTAGAGCGGAGATCCCGCTAGCAGGATCAAATTCGACAACATCCGGTGAAATCGGACGCCAAAACTCGTAATATTAAACATTCATGAAAATACAAGTGTCATACATGATTCTTTACCTTAGAATTGTGGTAATCGAACTGCGTTGTCAGATTTCAAAAAGGCTTTACGGCGAAAGCATAGCATTTGATTATCTGAGGACAGCGCCTCACATTAGAATATTTTCCAAACCAGCACAGTTACGGCTATAACAAATAGCCGTAAAATAATTCACTTACTTTTGAAGATCTTCCTCTGTTTGCAATGCCAAGATTCCCAGATCAAGAATGAATGGTCGTTTTGTTCAATAAAGTCCTTCTTTATATCCCAAAAACGCTGTTTAGTTGGGGCCATTGAATTCAATAATCCAGTCCTTCAACATGCATACAAAGGATTCCAAAAAGTTACCAGAAAAGTTTGTCCAAATGAGTCAAACAATGTTTTTTATTAAACCTCAGGTTGTCTAATATCTAAATAAACGATAACATTTCAGACGGAGATTACTATGTTCAATGGCAAAGGTAAAGAACGAAGAGCACGCCCATGTTCAAAAGACTACTTTTGCCCTGGCGCTCAACTTGGAACGACTACAAATACTTCTTCATTTTTCAAAAAACAAGTCTTAAATCTTGTATAAGGAATGTTGACATCTACTGGAAGCCATAGGAACTGCAATCTGGGAGGTGGAAATTAATTCTTTCTGGATCGATTTTCCTCGGGTATTGCCTGCTATATCAGTTCTGTTATACTCCTAGACCTTATTTTAACAGTTCTAGAAACTACAGAGTGTTATCTATCCAATTCAACCAATTAAATGCATATCCCTGCTTCTGGACCTGAGTAACAGGCAGTTTACTTTGGGCATGTCAGACAGGCGGAAATTCAGGAAAATAGCCTTACTCGCAGAGAGGCTAAATGTAATTATTGGAGGAGAGTCACATCATTGAAAAAAAATATTTTCCGATTTATGGTAGACCTACCATAGGCGAAATGTGCCTCACTAGTGTTTTGTAAGGAATTAATATTAATTTCCCATGTTTACTACAGTATGTATTTTAGACTGCACATAATATACAAATAAACACATTTGCAGATGTTGACTTAGTTATGGATCCATAACGTATTACTATGGGAATAAATATCACTTTTTTGTTTTTCATGGATCAGAAACACCATAACATTAATCAAATTAATTAAGCAAGTACCAGTCAGAAGTTTGGACAAGCCTACTCATTCCAGTATTGTTATTTTTACTATTTTCTACATTGTAAAATAATAGTGATGACATCACAACTATGAAATAACACCGGTCCCCCGCGTGCCTTGCATTCTGTAGTACAGACATAGCCTGCTCTCCCTAATGTAAGGAATTAGGCACTTTCCCATGTTAACTACAGTATGTATTGTAGACTACACAGTAGCCTAATAAACAAATAAGCACATTTAGTTAATAAAATAATGATAAAAAAATACTCTTTCAAAATGCAGATGTTGATTTTAGTTATGGATCCATAATGAATTACTTTGGGAATATTTACAGAAATATTGGAAGAAAATTGTCTAATGAAGGCAATACATTTAGAATCCTCCATCCCTGTAGCCTACTCTCGACTGTCACGTTGTACAGCGCCATATTTCCCTTCCATCCTAACGAAACCCTGAGCGTTTTTCTATAATTAGAATCTCCATAATATTCATCAAATTAATTAAGTCAAATTTCTTAAAATCAATCCCATGTACTATGTTATTACAAAAAATGTTTTAAATCCTGTTGTAATGCCAATATGGAATACTATCAAATGCTTCTCAAAGATGCCCTCTGGTGGTAAAACTAGCAATAACTTACAGTAACAGAAAAAAATGGCTGACAATTTAATGACGTGCCACCGAATGCTGCGGCAGCATGCAAGGTGTGCTTCAGTATGACGCAACTTTTAAAGGAGGAACCACTGTACATACTCAATTCTCTGGCCACTTAAATAAATCGACTTAATGAAGGCATCACTAGTCACTTTAAATAACGCCACTTTAATAATGTTTACATATACTACATTACTCATCTCATATGCACATACTGTATTCCACACCATCACACCACTGCATCTTGCCTATGCTGCACGCCATCACTCATCCAAATATTTATATGTACATATTCTTATTCATCCCTTTACATTTGTGTGTATTTCTGTGTATAAGGTAGTTGTTGTGAATTTGCTAGGCCTCAAACTGTACTTTGTTTTTAAATCTGTACACTTTACAATGTTTAAGAATGCTTATAAGCTTATAAGCTTTGTTCATTCCTATAAATGTTTATTAATGTTCACAAATATTAACATACTCATCTATTAATAATATTTACACTAAATGTAAATGTTTTATTAATGGTTATCCATAAAAAGTTATTGAAGTGTATCCCCACTTTCCATAAAGATTTCCCAAACTGCCCACCCGGCGAAGGAAAGGCATCATGTTTGAAAAATTGTAAGAGAAACAGTGACATACACTGAATGACCTAAAATTATAAATCCCATATTGGTCTTTCACAGTCAGGACAACCCAAGCTGTACTGTGCAAGTAGGCTAATAGTAGGCCTACTATTGAAATAGATAAATGAGGCTGTCAACTGAGACAGAAATTCACAGGTTCCTGGTTTTCCCCATTTCCCCCATTTTTTTCAGGTTTTTGCTCTTAAAGTCATGCTTTTTATTTATTTATAGAAAAATAACAAAATGGAATATTCTAAGTCAATAACAATGCTTATCTAGAAAAATTTAGATTTTTTGGTATAATTACTCTTTAATTCAAGTGCACAGGTATTGTTGTTTGGTTCAACAAATGGCCAGTGGATTGATGCAAATAATCATGATAACATTCTGCCAGGTAGGCATAGGCTAGTTTGTAACTAGTTAACATTTAATTGAGAAAGTTTTTGGAAAGCCTTTCCATCTACCAGAAGACAGTTAGGCCTATCATTAGCATAAATATATTTTTTATGTTCCTGAAACATGGATGTTTTACTTTATGTTATGAAGCATGTCTTACCTTGCTTCAAAGTAGCCTACAGGCAAAATCAGACCACATAAATATGGAGGCAATTATTTAATAAAGACTTAATAAAGACCTAATTTTCTATTTGTATTTATTATGGATCCCCATTGGCTGCTGCCAAGACAGCAGCTTATCTCCCTGGGTTACAGCAAAATGAAGGCAGTTATATACAAATAAAACATTACATTTCACAACAGATAATATATGCGTTCTCATGTTCTATTGGTTTTATTTCCACTTTCTTTCATTCTCTAGCAGCCAAAGGTATTATTATAGTATATAGTCATACTAGAAACTCATGATAGTTGTTGCATCTTTAGATCTCCCCTCTTTCAAAATCTGTAACAGATATTTCCATCACTGTCCATGAAACCACTCGCAGGTGTGGTGTCCATTTCACATACTGTGTTTTCTCAAAATGTTTATTTTGGAACATTCACGTGTGGGCCTACCACCCTGTGCACATTGCTGTGCCTGTAAAGAAATAATACTTTATCAACATGTTAAGCTAAACATTCTGATCTATCCATCACTGTTATTAACTGATACGGTGTATAACTCCCCTACACTAATTTGATATGCATGGTGGGGAATAAGAAGTGAGTATACGCAACTCCCACTGAGAAATACATTTTATACCTGTGTATACCCACCACTACACCACTGATGACACAATGTTAGAATGGGGATGATAGTACTATAGACCAGCAGAGGTGTGCCAGTTAAGTTTAGAGTTTCCCCACAATCCCATCCTTGAGACTATAAGCCACCATCTTTCCCTCTGGAAGTATGTGTGAATTTATGAATAAAAGCACTCCCGATATCCAACATGCACAAATGCAGTCACATTACGTAACAATATCTTAGGTGTCAAACAACACCATAGGCAGTGGCAGACGTTGCCCGTGCTGTGTGTATATCATATCGCCGAGACATGCAGACCAATAACATGTCCCCGTCCTAGACGATGGCGGCACATCTGGCAACATATGTTTTGGCATCTGCGTTGCACCATGGTACCGTAATAAACACAACACGGCTCTAGATTACATTATGCTCCGTGTGTGATTTCCCAAGCCCCCCCGGTTCCCGGTTCAGGTAAAGGGCACTGCCAACGGCTGACTTGTTGCTAGACTCCAAACCAGTGTGAGTGAGTCAGACAAAGCGCTATTGCTAGGCTAATGCTTTATTGCAATGCTTATCACATCGGATGATTGGTTGGGGATTTCTTGAATTCAGTCTCATAATCCCTGTTTGCACTGTACCTCTTTCTAACATGCATCCCATGTCCTGATCAGCATAGACACATGCCTCAACGATGCACTTAGCGAACATTCTCTCTGCATGGTGTTTTGGGACACGCATGTTACATGTTCGGCCGTTGTAGGAAAGAAGCATCGTTTAAACAGTTATAAGCCTAAACTCCATGAAATTGGGAAACCGGGCCCTGGACAATGAAACTATATGAATCACCATTATCCTGCCTTCTAAAATCATTGATAGGTGGCACCATTGACTTACGGTATCAAAATGTGTATAATTTGCATACAGGGAGGCCCCCAGGAAATCTATTCACAATGCAAACACAGTGGTCAGATTTGAGACACATTTTAATACCATGTGTAGACATTTCTGAAAATGTGGGCACAATCAGAATGTGGACAAGATCAGGTCAAAGGATGTTAGTGTCAGGTATTAACCAGGCAATACATACAGACCTTGGTAGAGTAAACATTGATCTTCGGATTAGGGCCTTGGCCTTGAACATGGTATCATGTTCATCACAGTGACCTCTGAACATGTGAAGGTCATGGGATAGAGCTGAAAATGTCTAATCAAATCAAAGTGTATTGGATTTGCAGATGCTATCACAGATGCAGCAAAATGCTTGTGTTTCTAGCACCAACAGTGCAGTAATACCTAGCAACAAAAAACATTACACACATAATCCAGAAGAATAACAAGTTATATAGGATGAGCCATGAGTAGAACACAGTATATACAGTGACTTTGGAAAGTATTCAGACCCATTGACTTTTTTCCTATTTTTTCACCACTTAGATAAGTTACAGCCTTATTGTAAAATGGATTTTAAAATAAACAATCCTCAGCAATCTTCACACAATAACCCACAATGACAAAGCGAAAACAGACATACCTTATTTACTTACAATGCCAGGCAAAAGTTTGGACACACCTACTAATTCCAGGGTTTTTCTTTAATTTTAATATTTTCTAGATTGTAGAATAATAGTGAAGACAATAAAACTATGAAATAACACATATGGAATCATGTACTAACCAAAAAAGTGTTAAACTAATCTAAATATATTTTATATTTGAGATTCTAGCCACACTTTGCCTCGAGGACAGCTTTGCACATTCTTGGCATTCTATCAACCAGCTTCATGAGGTAGTCACCTGGAATCTATTTCAAATAATAGGTGAGCCTTGTTGAAACTTAATTAGTGGAATTTCTTTCCTTCTTAATGTGTTTGAGCCAAGCAGTTGTGTTGCGACAATGTAAGGGTGGAACACAGAAGATTTGGTAAAACACCAAGTCCATATTATGGCAAGAACAGCTCAAATAAGCAAAGAAAAACGACCGTCCATCATTACTTTAAGACATGAAGGTCAGTCAATCTGGAATATTTAAAGAACTTTAAACGTTTCTTCAAGTGCAGTCGCAAAAACCATCAAGTGCTATGATGAAACTGGCTCTCATGAGGTCTGTCACAGGAAAGAAAGACCCAGAGATACCTCTGCTGCAGAGGATAAGTTCATTAGAGTTAACTGCACCTCAATTTGCATCCCAAATAATTGCATCACAGAGTTACAGACAAATCTCAAAATCAGAGGAGACTGCGTGAATCAGGCCTTCATTGTCGAAATGCTGCAAAACCCCTCCACCACTCAACCGTTGTTTTTTTTTACATCTTTTCTGCTACATATACAGTTGAAGTTGGATGTTTACATGCACTTAGGTTGGAGTCATTAAAACTAGTTTTTTCAACCACTCCACAAATTTCTTGTTAACAAACTATAGCTTTGGCAAGTCGGTTAGGACATCTACTTTGAGCATGACACAATTAATTTTTCCAACAATTGTTTACAGACAGATTATTTCACTTATAATTCACTGTATCACAATTCCTGTGGGTCAGAAGTTTACATACACTAAGTTGACTGTGCTTTTAAACAACTTGGAAAATTCCAGAAAATGATGTCATAGCCTCTCAGAATCTTCTAAATCTAATTGACATCATTTGAGTCAATTGGAGGTGTACCTGTGGATGTATTTCAAGGCCAACCTTCAAACTCAGTTCCTCTTTGCTTGACATCATGGGAAAATCTAAAGAAATCAACCAAGACCTCAGAAAATAAATTGTAGACCTCCACATGTCTGGTTCATCCTTGGGAGCAATTTCCAAACGCATAAAGGTACCACGTTCATCTGTACAAACAATAGTACGCACGTATAAGCACCATGGGACCATGCAGGCGTCATACCGCTCAGAAATTAGACGCATTCTGTCTCCTAGAGATGAACGTACTTTGGTGCAAAAAGTGCAAATCAATCCCAGAACAACAACAAAGGACCTTGTGAAGATGCTGGAGGAAACAGGTACAAAAGTATCTATATTCATAGTAAAACAAGTCCTACATCGACATAACCTGAACGGCCGCTCAGCAAGGAAGAAGCCACTGCTCCAAAACAAGACACGGTTTGCAACTGCACATGGGTACAAAGATTGTACTTTTTGAAGAAATGTCATCTGGTCTGATGAAACAAAAATAGAACTGATTGGCCATGATGACCATCGTTATGTTTGGAGGAAAAAGGGGGAGGCTTGCAAGTCGAAGAACACCATCCCAACCGTGAAGCACGGGAGTGGCAGCATCATGCATCAATTATGTGGATATATTGAAGCAACATCTCAAGATATCAGTCAGAAAATAAAAGTTTGGTTCCAAATGGGTCTTCCAAATGGACAATGACCCCAAGCATACTTCCAAAGTTGTAGAAAAATGGCTTAAGAAAAACAACATCAAGTTATTGGAGTGGCCATCACAAAGCCCTGACCTCAATCCTATAGAACATGTGTGGGCAGAACTGAAAAAGCGTGTGCGAGCATGGAGGCCTACAAACCTGACTCAGTTACACCAGCTCTGTCAGGAGGAATGGGCTAAAATTCACCCAACGTATTGTGGGAAGCTTGTGGAAGGCTACCTGAAACGTTTGACCCAAGTTAAACAATTTAAAGGCAATGCTACCAAATACTAATTGAGTGTATGTAAACTTCTGACCCACTGGGAATGTGATGAAAGAAATCAAAGCTGAATAATTCTCTCTACTATTATTCTGACAGTTCACATTCTTAAAATAAAGTGGTGACCCTAACTGACCTACGACAGGTCATTTTACTAGGATTAAATGTCAGGAATTGTGAAAAAGTGTAAGTATGAGTATAACTTATGTATGAGTGAAGCTTTTAATGAGAGTTTTTAACCTTTTGCTTGTAGGGGGCAGTATTTTAGTTTTTGGCTAAAAAACATACCCATTTGAAACTGCCTATTTCTCAGCCCCAGAAACTAGAATATGCATATAATTGTCAGATTATGATAGAAAACACTCTAAAGTTTCCAAAACTGTAGAAATATTGTCTGTGACTGAAATAAAACTGATATTGCAGGCGAAAGCCTGAGGAAAATCCAATCAGGAAGTGCCTCTTATTTTGAAACCTCTGTTCCTATACAAGCCTATCCTCCATTTAACGGGATATCAAACAGATTCCTTTTTCTATGGCTTCCCTAAGGTGTCAACAGTCTTTAGACATAGTTTCAGGCTTTCATTTTGAAAAATGAGCGTGATGGATCACATTGCGTAAGTGGATAGGTGGGGGCTGTCAGTAAGTTTTTGCGCAACTGAGTAAAGCGGCAATTGTTCCTCCCGCTGTTGTTGAAAAACCTACACACCCGGTTGATATATTCTCGAATATATATTTTTAAAACAACATGAGGATTTATTATAAAAAACGTTTGACATGTTTCTGTGGACATTATGGATATTATTTGGAATATACGACTGTGTTGTTCTTTCCTGTGGATTTCTGAACATAACGCGACAAACAAACGTCGATATTTTGGGTAAATAAATAATCTTTATGGAACAAAAGGAACAATTGTTGTGTAACTGGGAGTCTCATGAGTGAAAACATCCGAAGGTAAACAATTAATTTGATTGCTTTTCTGATTTTCGTGACCAAGCTTCCTGATGCTAAGTGTACATGATGTTATGCTATGCTATCGATAAACTTACAAAAACACTTGGATTGCTTTTGTTGTAAAGCATAATTTCAAAATCGAAGACAACAGGTGGATTAACAAAAGGCTAAACTGTGTTTTGCAATATTGCACTTGTGATTTCATGAATATGAATAATTTTAGTAATATTATTTGACTGTTGCGCTGTGCTATTCAGCGGTTGCTAACGAAAATGATCCCGCTAACGGGATGGGTAGCGCCAAGAAGTTAAGCTTGACAGCTTTCGAAAGAAAACACTCTGACATTTCCAAAACTGCAAAGATATTGTCTGTGAGTGCCACAGAACTGATGTTACAGGCGAAACCAAGATAAATATCCAACCAGGAAGTGCCGCATTTTTTGAAACCGCCTCATGCCAATGACTCCTTATATGGCTGTGAATGAGCTACGGATGAGCTTACGTTTTTCCACGTATTCCCCAAGGTGTCTACAGCATTGTGACGTCTTTTTACGCATTTCCATTGAAGAATAGCCATAAGGGACCATATATAGCAAGTGGTCACATGGTGTCTCCTGCAGAAAATCTTGCGTAAAATACTGAGGTAGCCATTTTTCCAATCTCTTCTTATGAGAAACCAATTGCCTCGATGGATATATTATCGAATATATATGTTAAAAACACCTAGAGGATGGATCGTAAACAACGTTTGCCGTGTTTCTGTCGACATTATGGAGTTAATTTTGAAAAAAGTTGGGCGTTGTATAGGTAGCATTTTCCGGTCGATTTCTCAGCCAAGCATGATGAACAAACGGGAGCTATTTCGCCTACAAAAATAATATTTTTTGAAAAAAGGAACATTTGCTATCTAACTGGGAGTCTCCTGAGTGAAACCATCCAAAGTTCTTCAAAGGTAAATGATTTAATTTGGTTGCTTTTCATATTTTCGTGAAAATGTTGCCTGCTGCCAGCAGAGCCTAGCATAGCATTATGCCATGATAAACTTACACAAATGCTTGTCTAGTGTTGGCTGTAACGCATATTTTGAAAATCTGAGATGACAGTGTTGTTAACAAAAGGCTAAGCTTGTGTTTGAATATATTTATTTCATTTCATTTGCGATTTTCATGAATAGCAAAAGTTTCTAGGGGTATTTATGTCCGCTGCGTTATGCTAATTCGTTTGAGGCTATGATTACGATCCCGGATCCGTGATTTCTTGTCGCAAGAGGTTTTAAATACAAGATAATGTAAACACTGTATATGGTACACTTGTCATAATTAGATTTTAATCCAGAGAGGCTATAAAAGTGATCAAGATGTTTAATGAGACTGTCCAGGGATCCAGATTGCGTCATCGGCATATATTGACACTTGTTTTCATCCCCTGGATTTCTAACCCCTTGATGTTCACGTTGGATCTAATTTTAATTGCTAGCATTTCAGTGGCAATAATAAATAGATATTCTATATATTTTCAAATAAGTGTGGATCATCATTATTTGGCCCATATAGATGAATTACCCAGATCTGTTTTTGGTCCAAACTGTTTTCAAAGTTTGCACAATCGGATCAAAATGTGTATTAATCAGTATACATCGATAAACTCACACAAACGCTTGGATTGCTTTCGTTGTATGTAGGTGTAAGCCATTTCTCAGTAAAAGGCACATGACAGCCCACTTGAAGTTTGCCAAAAAAACTTGTGAGTTTCTTTGCCCATAACAAAAATATAATTCTCCCTCAAAGTCCTTTTTCCACCCAATCTCATCTACATTTGTAGAATGAGTTTCCTGTAAACAGTAGATATTATATTATTTATGTCACGTATACTCCCTCTCCGGTCTCTAGGTCATCAGGCTGATGATTATTGTGCACACCTGTCACCATCGTCTCTCACACCTGCACCTCATGACACTCACATGGACTCCATCAACTCCTTGATTATCGTCCCTATATCTGTCACTCCCTTCGTTCTTTCCTCAGGTGTTATTGACTCTGTTCAACACTCACTCCCTGAACTTGCTTCCCGACTCTCAGCACACTTGTTACATTTGTACATGGCTTAAAGAGAAAGTGTATCTTATTGTTTTTTGATCCACTAAGCCATTGTGACTATAACTAGCTATACTTTTTTCCACACTAATCATAATGATACCGAATTTTAAATTATACTTACCACATCCAATGTCGGTAAACTTACCAAAAGCACTGTGATGATTAAGTGTCCATATAGCTGTGTCTTTGTGAGATGCAGAGTAGGTGAACATATGATCTCTGTGTGGTTCCCACCATGAAGCATGGAGGAGGAGGTTTGATTGAGTGGGGGTGCTTTTCTAGTGACACTGTCTGTGATTTATTTAGAATTTAAGGCACACTTAACCAGAATGGCTACCACATTATTCTGCAAGCGATACGCCATCCCATGTGGTTTGCGCTTAGTGGGACTATCATTTGTTTTTCAACAGGACAATGACGCAAAACACATCTCCAGGCTGTGTAAGGGCTATTTGACCAAGGGGAGTGATGGAGCTGTCATCAAGGCAAAGGGTGGCTCCCTTTAAGAATCTCAAATATAAAATGTATTTTGATTTGTTTAACACTTTTTTGTTACTACATGATTCCATATGTGTTATTTCATAGTTTTTATGTCTTCACTATTATTCTAGAATGTAGAAAAGAGGAAAAGTAAAGAAAACCCTTGAATGAGTAGGTCTATCCAAACCTTTGACTGGTACTGTAATTATTCAGACATTGCTATGAGACACGAAATTGAGCTCAGGTGCATCCTGTTTCCATTGATCATCCTTGAGATGTTTCTACAACTTGATTGGAGTCCACCTGTAGCAAATTAAATTTATTGGACATGTTTTTGAAAGGCGCACACCTCTCTATATAAGGTCCCACAGTTGACAGTGCATGTCAGAGCAAAAACCAAGCCATGAGGCGGAAGGAATTGTCCTTAGAGCACAGAGACAGGATTGTGTCAAGGCACAGATCTGGACAAGGGTACAAAACCTTTCTGCAGCATTGAAGGTCCCCAAGAACACTGTGGCCTCCATCATTCTTAAATGGAAGAAGTTTAGAACCACCAAGACTCTTCCAAGAGCTGGCCGCCGTGCCAAACTGAGCAATTAGGGGAGAAGGGTCTTGGTCAGGGAGGTGACCAAGAACCCGATGGTCACTCTGACAGAGCTCCAGAGTTCCTCTGTGGAGATGGGAGAACCTTTCAGAACGACAACCATCTCTGCAGCACTCTGGAGTGGCCAGATGTAAGCCATTTCTCAGTAAAAGGCACATGACAGCCCACTTGAAGTTTGCCAAAAGGCACCTAAAGACTCTCAGACTATGAGAAACAAGATTCTCTGGTCTGATGAAACCAAGATTTAACTCTTTGGCCTCAATGCCAAGCGTCACGTCTGGAAGACGGGGTGTGCAGTGAAACATGGTGGTGGCAGCATCATGCTCTGTGAATGTTTTTCAGCGACAGTGACTGGGAGACTAGTCAGCATCGAAACAAAGATGAACCGAGCAAAGTACAGCGAGATCCTTGATGAAAACCTGCTCCAGAGTGCCTAGGACCTCACAGTAGGCATATGTTCCCCTTCCATCAGGAAACCGACCCTAAGCACACAGCCAAGACAACTCAGGAGTGGCTACAGGACAAGTCTCTGAATGTCCTTGAGTGGCCCAGCCAGAGACCGGTCTTGAACCCAATCGACCATCTCTGGAGAGACCTGAAAATAGCTGTGCAGCAACGCTCCCCATCCAACCTGACAGAAATTTAAAGGATCTTCAGAGAAGAATGGGAAAAACTGCCCAAATACAGGTGTGCAAAGGTTGTAGCTTCATAGCCAAGCCTCAAGGCTGAAATCGCTGCCAAATGTGCTTCAACAAAGTACTGAGTAAAGGGTCTGAATACTTATGTAAATGTGATATTTCCGTTTTTTTATTTGTAATAAATTAACAATTTTGAAAACCCTGTTTTTGCTTAGTCATAATTTTTCATTTGTCATTATTATGTGTAGATTAAGGGAAAAATAAACAATGTAATCCATTTTAGAATAGGCTGTAACATAACAAACTGTGGAAAAAGTCAAGGGGTCTGAATACTGAAGGCACTGTACTAATGAAGTGGGTGAAACAGTATGTAAACATTATCAAAGTGGCCAGTGTTCAATGACTCCATCTACTTTCTCTAAGATGCAGGATAGAGTACCAGGTGGTGGCCGGCTCGAACAGTGACTAAGGTTCAGGGCAGGGTACTAGGTGGAGGCCGGCTGTGTTTGTCTCACCAGCCTGGTCTCATAAACTAAATGTAACATAGTAAATGTAAATTCATGACACTGAAATTAGTATGAAATGTTAGGTTTGGTATGGTATGGTATGGTTACATAAGACAGATGGTTACTTAACCCAATAACGAGCGGTTTCGAGTTCGAATCTCATCACTACACCTATCCTTAATTCTAACCCCAAACCGCTATTCTAGTTAGCCACCTAGCTAGAATTCGTAACGGTTCATACATTTTGCAAATTCGTTACATATTGTACGTTTAGCAAATCCGTAACCTATAATAGAGATTCTAATTTGTAGCATATCATACGAAATGGATGATGGACATCCACAAGTTATTACATACCATACGAAATGTAAAATATTATACTAAATGGAGTGTCTCAGATTTACATACAAAATAATATGATATGCTCTGAGACCAGATTTGACTCACTCATCATGACTACACACCATGCTGGCCATAGCATAGCATAGCATATTGTGATAAGAGGAACTGCAGCAGTTATACTCTGTCCATACATACTATAGCACAACAGAAAGTAGGGTAAATATTTAAAAGTATGAAAAGTAAGCTATATTATTGTCCAATCATACAAACATGACATGGATAAAAAGCATTGAGGGAAATAGTTATATGGTACTGAGAGAGAGTGTATGTGTTTGTGTTTCAGAAAGAGTCTGTGACAGAGAGAAGTAGTGTTTGTTAGCGTTTGAGAGAGAGAGATAATGACCTTCAGACAATTAAGTTGCGAATTCCCCCTGTAATTTTGTTTAATTTCCATGGTCATTCGTGGCTCCACGGTATATGCAAGGATCTAGCACGGCTGTAACTCCAAACCCATTACAAACCGCTCTTCCCCTCTATCCTCTCCGATGAGACTAAGTTGAACAAAAAGGAGAAGGGAGTCCCAAGAGCCACCTACACTGTAATACCACTCAGAAGAAGATATTACACATGGATTTACAGGTGCATAGAGGCAATGCATATAGTACTTTTCCCATACATAATGTTAACCTTTATAGGGCTTAAGAACTGCCTTGCATGTGTGTTTCAAAGTTCAAATTCAGGAACAAGCTCTTCATGAAAGGTGTGATGGGAAAGTGTCACTTACCATGTCATTTTGATGTATAGTGTGTTCAAAGTCATTGAGAGACATACATTTGATAGACATGAAAGCACCAGGACATACGTAACACATCCAGTAGAGTTAGTGTACTAAATTAGTGAGTGCTAGAGGTCTATAACATAGCAATAAATTCACATTACAGTAACTTTTTACCTAAAGCTAATAGATACAATTTGCAACAGTGCGGTTATAACGCATTATAAGACTGGTCAGAACCCTATATGAGCCCCTTACAAACTCTTATTACCATCTCATGATTAATTACCAAAAATTCCTACATATAAAAATGTAATATTATAAGCTGAAATATTAAATGTCATAAGACATTCACCATGCTGATACCACTCCAAAAAGAAGTTCCCTTGCGTGAAAAATAAAGTGAAGTTTTACCGTAAAACACAAATGTATTTAAGAGTAACACTTTACCTGAAGTAGGGATAACAAGTTACATAGCTTATGCTGCCATACGTACATGGCTATCAATTGTAATAACCATACATGAGTTCTTATGTCACCTGCTATATCATGACATAATAGTTCTAGTAGACTAAAATACCCTATAACACAGCTTATAAAAAAAAAATCACACGTATTGGTTGGTAATTGAGCCTAGTAACTCTAATTGTGCTAACACTAAACCTTCATAACACAGTCATATGAATTACATTAATGTCAATGGCAGAGAGAGGGCGTTCTTTTTGTTTATCTCCGGTAAAGACAATAACGATTCTCCGTCTTAAATTGTATTGTTTATTTGCATATTAGGGTAGCTAAGGATTGATTATAAACGTTGTTTGACTTGTTTGGATAAGTTTATTGGTAACGTTTGGGATTCATTTTGTATGAATTTTGACCGATGGAAACCGAGTGGATTATTGACTGAAGCGCGCCAGCTAAACTGAGTTTTTATGGATATAAAGAAGAAATTTATCGAACAAAAGGACCATTTGTAATGTAACTGAGACCTTTTGGAGTGCCAACAGAAGAAGATCTTCAAAGGTAAGGTATATATTATATCGCTATTTCAGACTTTCGTGTCGCAACTCCCTGGTTGAAAATTATTTGTTATGCATTTGTGTGCTGGACGCTGTCCTCAGATAATCGTATCGTTTGCTTTTGCCGTAAAGCCTTTTTGAAATCTGACACCTTGGCTGTCAGTTAAGCTTTTTTTAATGTATTGCTTTTTTTGACGCTACCGTCCCACCTATCCCAAAGAAGTTAATTTGTATTTCTGGCCCTACATCCCCTTCCCCTTCACTACCCTGAAAACCCCTACAATAAACCAGACCTGGGTTCAAATCGTTTTTTGAACCACTTTGAGTATTTGCTTGAACCTGCCTGGAGTGCCAGGTGGCCAGAGCTTACACTTTTGGGACTATTCCATTGGTTCCACTCTGCCAGGTAAGCGTAATCATGCACAGTTAAAGAAGTTAAAAGATTTCAAACACTATTTGAAACCCGCTCTATTTGAAACCAACCAATCACCCAGCCCTCCCTATGGAGCTGATGGAGCCATCCGACTCGGTTACAAACCCAACACAATTCCACCAGGCAGCGATGGCTAGATAGAGGGAAATAACAGAGAGACAGGCACAACCGGAGAGAGTGAGAGAGAGAGTAAAAGAGAAAGACGGGGAGAGATCGGAGGAAAATGGCTCGTTTCTAATCATTCTGCTGCAGACCTGCTCTGCAGAATGATTCCTGTGCATCTGGAGGGGTAAGCATCAAGCAAAAAAAACAAATGGAGGGAGAGAGAGAGCGGGAGCGAAGACAATCTATGCCTATCTGTCAGTCGATTGGCCAGTTAAAATGCATACAATTACTTCCACCATGCTCGGGCAAGGAGGCATTTACATATGCATACGTGAGGGTAATGCCTGGGTGTCAAAACGAAGGAAGGAAGGAGGGAGGGAGGGAGAGAGGGAGGGAGATGCAGAGAAAGGGAGAGGCATTAATCTTTAAACACTCAACATGAAGATTTATTACAGACAATGGGAGAGACAAAATAAAAAAAAGTGTGTAAGAAACAGGAGGAAAAAAAGAGGCAAATGGTTTAGCAAAATTTTATTTAAAGTAGAAATGAGTGACATCACCGATCGATGGCCCTCTTTTGTTTACAAGCTTTGCGTCATCTTAAGGATTGTATATCGTTATATACTCATTTTATATAGTTGCATTTAATTTCCAGACAAAAATGTATTGTATACTTCTGTATTTGAAATTCTATTGCATACACAAACAGCGCAACACACACAACAACAAAATCCATTTCTGAAACATTTGGAAAGGCATTCCCCAAACAATTTCCGTAATTTTATTCATATATGTGTATTATTCAAAACGTGAATTACAGTGATACATATGTGAAGCCTAGCCTAATCATGAAGGTTCTGGGAAAGAAAATGTAAGACAGAAAACCTGACCCCCACAGTACGATGGATATACCGCACTCATCACTAATTCATGCTGTGTCTATAATTTATTTCAGAGCCATAGTCCAATTCAGATTCCAGGACTATTTCACTAGCATGTATTCCCTCTCTGTGTGAATTCTTACAGTATTTGGATTAAATAAATATTTAATTCAAATAGCCATCTTTGATATAACAGTATTAAGTTGCCAGACTGACAATAGCATGGTGTATTTTTTTATTTTTTTATTTAACCTTTATTTAACTAGGCAAGTCAGTTAATAAGAAATTACGAAAAAATGTAATATAAATATAGGACAAAACACATCACAACAAGAGAGACAACAACACTACATAAAGAGAGACATAAGACAACAACATAGCAAGGCAGCAACACATGATAATACAGCATGGTAGAAACACAACATAACAACAATATGGTAGCAACACAACATGGTAGCAGCACAAAACATGGTACAAAAACTATTGGGCACAGTCAACAGCACAAAGGTCAAGAAGGTAGAGACAACAATACATCACACAAAGCAGCTACAACTGTCAGTAAGAGTGTCCATGATTGAGTCTTTGAATGAAGAGATTGAGATAAAACTGTCCAGTTTAACTGTCCAGCGAACTGAAAAGACGAGTGACCCGGGGAGTGTGTGTGCTTTGGGGACCTCTTAAGTCGACCCCCTCCTTTTTCGAACATTCTGTTAAAAATCGCGCAACATTTCAGCGTCCTGCTACTCATGCCAGGAATATAGTATATGCATATGATTAGTATGTGTGGATAGAAAACACTCTGAAGTTTCTAAAACTGGTTAAATCACGGCTATAACAGAGCGTGTGTTTCATCGAAAAGCGCAAGAAAAACTGGTCACTGAAAGCTGAAAATAATATCCATGCGCCACTTGCATGTATTGCTTAAAGGACACCAAATTAAATATGGACACGGATGCAATTCCTACAGCTTCCACACGATGTCGCCATTGTCATCATTTTCCTGAGAGTTATTTCTTGGGAAAACAAAGGAGGGGCATTCCATTTCTTCCGGTCTCCGACAGGATGTTTTGGAGGAACGTTTTCCGACCATTATTTCAAGACGTGGAGCTATTGAATACACATCGCCCCGTGATCATTTTGATAGATTATAAACGTTTACTAATACCTAAAGTTAGATTACAAAAGTATTTTGAAGTGTTTTGTGAAAGTTTATCGTCAACTTTTTTAATTTTAAAAAATGACGCAGCGTTTTGAAACAATGTTTTTTTCTGAATTACACAGTTTCCATAGATGGCTATTTTGGGTATATATGGACCGATTTAATAAAAAAAAAGACCCAATAGTGATGTTTATGGGGCATATAGGAGTGCCAAGAAAGAAGCTCGTCAAAGGTAATGAATGTTTTATATTTTATTTCTGCGTTTTTGTGTAGCGCCGGCTACGCTAATTCTTTGGTTTACGTCGCCTTCAGGCATTTTGGGGTGTTGCATGCTATCAGATAATAGCTTCTCATGCTTTCGCCGAAAAGCATTTTAAAAATCTGACTTGTTGGCTAGTTTCACAACGAGTGTAGCTTTAATTCAATACCCTGCATGTGTATTTTAATGAACGTTTGAGTTTTAACGAGTACATTTAGCATTTAGCGTAGCGCATTTGCATTTCCAGGTGCCTACTTGAGACGTCTGCGTCTCAAGTAGGATCAAGAGGTTAACAGAATGTGACCGACAAAATGGGTGTTTTATTTATGATTTATTTGATGTTTTCTTTTTTTTATTTCACCTTTATTTAACCAGGTAGGCAAGTTGAGAACAAGATCTCATTTACAACTGCGACCTGGCCAAGATAAAACAAAGCAGTTCGACACGTATAACAACACAGAGTTAAACAAACATACAGTCAATAATACAGTAGAAAAATAAGTCTATATACAATGTGAGCAAGTGAGGTGAGATAAGGGAGGTAAAGGCAATAAATAGGCCATGGTGGCGAAGTAAATACAATATAGCAATTAAAACACTGGAGTGGTACATTTGACAGTAGATGAGTGTGCAAAGTAGAAATACTGGGGTGCAAAGGAGCTAAATAAATAAATAAATAAATAAATATAGTAGGGAAAGAGGTAGTTGTTTGGGCTATTTATAGATGGGCTATGTACAGGTGCAGGGATCTGTGAGCTGCTCTGACAGCTGGTGCTTAAAGCTAGTGAGGGAGATAAATGTTTCCAGTTGAACTTCTCTAGGGTAGGGGGCATCATTCGGATTTTTGGATGAAAAGCGTGCCCAAATGAAACTGCCTGCTACTCAGTCCCAGAAACTAAGATATGCATATAATTCGATTTGGATAGAAAACACTCTAAAGTTTCCAAAACTGTTAAAATACTGTATGTGAGTATAACAGAACTGATTTGGCAGGCGAAAACCTGAGAAAAATCCATCCAGGAAGTAGGATTTATTGTGTTTGTTGTGGTTTTCTATTCAATGCCATTACAGTATCCATTGACTTAGGACTCCAATTGCAGTTCCTATGCATTCCACTAGATGTCAACCGTCTTTTGAAATTGTTTCAGGCTTGTTTTCTGAAAAATGAGGGAGAAGAGCAGTCTGAATGACTGGACCCTAAAGTATCACAGAGCTTTTTCATGCACGCGACCGAGAGAGTGCCTTTCTTGTTTACCTTTTATATTGACAACGTTATCGTCTGGTTGAAATTTTACCGATTATTTAGGTGTTTGAGCCTGTGGATTACTGAAGAAAACGCGAACAAACCGGAGGTTTTTTGATATAAAGAGAGACTTTATCGAACAAAACAAACATTTATTGAATAAATGAATGTCTTCTGAGTGGAACCATATGAAGATCATCAAAGGTAGGTGATTAATTTTATCTCTATTTCTGACTTGTGTAACTCTTCTACTTGGCTGGTTACTGTTTGTAATGATTTGTCTGCTGGGCGATGTTCTCAAATAATCGCAAGGTATGCTTTCGCCGTACAGCCTTTTTGAAATCTGACACCGTGGTTGGATTCACAAGAAGTTAATCTTTAAACCTATGTATAATACTTGCATGTTTTCTGAATGTTTATAATGAGTATTTCTGTTTTTGAATTTGGCGCTCTGTAATTTCACTGGATGTTGGCCAGGTGGGATGCGTACCCTAATGAGGTTAAGAGATTTTTGTAGTTCGTTCCAGTCATTGGCAGCAGAGAACTGGAAGGAGAGGCGGCCAAAGGAGGAATTGGCTTTGGGGGTGACAAGTGAGATATACCTGCTGGAGCGCGTGCTATGGGTGGGTGTAGCTATGGTGACCAGCGAGCAGAGATAAGGCGGGACATTACCTAGCAGGGTCTTGAAGATGACCTGGAGCCAGTGGGTTTGGCGACGAGTATGAAGCGAGGGCCAGCCAATGAGAGCGTACAGGTCGCAGTGGTGGGTAGTATATGGGGCTTTGGTGACAAACAGATGGCACTGTGATAGACTGAATCCAATTTGTTGAGTAGGGTGTTGGAGGCTATTTTGTAAATGACATCACCAAAGTCGAGAATCGGTAAGATGGTCAGTTTTACAAGGGTATGTTTGGCTGCATGAGTGAACGATGCTTTGTTGCGAAATAGGAAGCCAATTCTAGATTTAACCTTTGGATTGGATATGTTTAAATGTGATTCTGGAAGGAGAGTTTACAGTCGAACCAGACACCTAGGTATTTGTAGTTATCCACATGTTCTACTTATCCACATATTCTAGTTATCCACATATTCTAAGTCAGAGCAGAATAGTGATGCTGGACGGGCGGTGGAGGATGAGGGCTGCAGTAGATATCTCAGATAGGGGGGAGTGAGGCCTAAGAGGGCCTTATAAATAAGCATCAACCAGTGGGTCTTGTGACGGGTATAGAGTGCAATGATGTGTCCTATAAGGAGCATTGGTGGAAAATCTGATGGCCGAATGGAAAAGAACACATAGCCGCTCAAGAGCACCCTTACCTGCCGATCTATAAAATTATGTCTCCGTAATTTAACATGGGAAGGATGGTCATCTGAATCAGGGTTAGTTTGGCAGCTGGGGTGAAAGAGGGGTGATTACAATAGAGGAAACCAAGTCTACATTTAACTTTAGCCTGCAGCTTTGATATGTCCTGAGAGAAGGACAGTGCACCGTCTAGCCATACTCGCAAGTACTTGTATGATGTGACGACCTCAAGCTTTAAAACCTCTGAGGTAGTAATAACACCTGTGGGAACAGGTATTACCAAGCCACATGACCTTTGTTTTGGAGGTGTTCAGAACAAGGATAAGGGTAGAGAAAGCTTGTTGGACTTTAACTTCTTATGGCTGCAGGGGCAGTATTGAGTAGTTTGGATGAAAAGGTGCCCAGAGTAAACGGCCAGCTCCTCAGGGGCAAGCTGAGTATAATACTGAATCATCTGCATATACATAAATGGTCGAGAGAGCTTCCTACTGCCTGAGCCATGTTGTTGATGTAAACAGAGAAGAGCATGGGGCCTAAGATTGAGCCTTGGGGTACTCCCTTGGTGAACGGCAGTGGCTGAGACAGCAGATGTAATGACTTTATACACTGCACTATTTGAGAGTGGTAGTTAGCAAACCAGGCCAAATATGCCTCAGAGTCACCAAAACTGCGTAGCCGGCCCACAAGAATGGAATGTTCTACTGTATCAAAAGCTTTGGCCAAGACAATAAAAAAGGAGCACAATATTGCTTAGAATCAAGGGCAACGGTGACATCATTGAGGACCTTTAAGGATGAAGTGCCACATCCATAACCTGAGCGGAAACCAGATTGCATCCCGAGAGAATTCTATAGGCATCAAGAAAGCCAGTTAATTGATTATTGACAAGTTTTTCCTTTTGATAAACAGGGCGAAATAGAAATAGGCCTATAACAGTAAGGATCAGATTGATCTCCCCCTTTAAATAAAGGACTCTGGCTGCCTTCCAAGCAATGGGAACCTCCCCAGAGAGGACAGACCGGTTAAGGAGCTCCTTTAGCACCTCGGACTCAGTGACTGTCTGCAGGTATAACCTTTGTAGCAGGGCAGGGAAAAAAGAGGGAGACGCATCGAGGATAGTCGCTTCAGAAGAGATGGGAGAGGAGGAAATGGTGGCCGGGCAAGGAGGCATGGCTGAGTCAAATACGAATCCTGACTTAATGAAGAGGTGATTAACTTCTTATGGCTGCAGGGGCAGTATTGAGTAGCTTGGATGAAAAGGTGCCCATTGTAAACAGCCAGTTCCTCAGTCTCAGTTGCTAATATATACATATTATTATTAGTATTGGATATAAAACACTCTAAAGTTTCCAAAACTGTCAAAATATTGTCTGTGAGTATAACAGAACTGATATTGCCGGCAAAACCATGAGGAAAATCAAAACAGGAAGTGGCTTCTATTTTGAAAACTCCATGTTCCACAGCCTCCCTTTGCTCCATTTAAAGGGATATCAACCAGATTTTCCTATCGCGCCCTCAAGGTGTCAACAGTCTTCAGACAGGTTTTTATTTTGAAAAATGAGCCAGAACGACAACATTGCGTCAAGTGGTCACATGAGTTTTGCTCGCGCAACAGAGTTTGGACAGCCATTGCTTTTCCCTCTCCTACTGATAAAGACATTTGCGGTTGATATGTTATCGATTATATATTTTAAAAACAACCTGAGGATTTATTATAAAAAACGTTTGACATGTTTCTGTGGACATTATGGAAACTATTTGGAATTTGTCTGCGTTGTCGTGACCGCTCTTTCCTGTGGATTTCTGAACATAACGCGCCAAACAAATGGAGGTATTTTGGATATAAAAATAATCTTTATGGAAAAAAAGGAACATTTACTGTGTAACTGGGAGTCTCGTGAGTGAAAACATCCGAAGATCATCAAAGGTAAATGATTAATTTGATTGCTTCTCTGATTTTCGTGACCAAGCTACTTGATGCTAAGTGTACTTAATGTTTTGTCGAGCGATCGATAAACTTACACAAACGCTTGGGTTGCTTTCGCTGTAAAGCACATTTTCAAAATCTGACACGACAGGGGGATTAACAAAAGGCTGAGCTGTGTTTTGCTATATTGCACTTGTGATTTCATGAATATAAATATTTTTAGTAATATTCATTGAATATTCCGCTATGGAATTCAGCGGTTGTTGATGAGAATTATCCCGTTAACGGATTGCAGCCATAACAAGTTAACAACCACATCATCAACATTAAGGGACCATGGCAGTTGTGAGGAGGAGTGTTTATTCTCCAGGTCTTTAACCATTTTCCAGAACTTCTTGGCGTTAGATCCACAGAGAGTTAGATCCACAGAGAGAGAACTGCTCCTTAAAATAGCTAACTTTGCTAACTTTGGCCTTCCGGATAGCCTGAGTGCACCATGATAGCCAGTCAGCTTCAGTATGCGTGTACCGAGTTTTTCGGCAAATGCCATTCTTGAGGTGGAGTAACTCTGCAAGATCACAGTCGAACCAGGGGCTTATCTTCTTAATGTATAGGGTACGCTTGGGTCCCACTTGGCCAAGAGCCAGGGAAAATGCAGGGTGGCAAATTCAAATAAAATCATGTAAAAATCAAACTTTAATTAAATCACACATGTAGTATACTAAATTAAAGCTGCACTCGTTGTGAATCTAGCCAACATGTCAGATTTTAAAAAGACTTTTCGGCGAAAGCATAAGAAGCTATTATCTGATGATAGCACAACAGTAAACAAAGAGAGTAACATATTTCAACCCTGCAGGCGCTACACAAAACGCAGAAATAAAATATAAAACATGCCTTACCTTTGACGAGCTTCTTTTGTTGGCACTCCAATATGTCCCATAAACATCACAATTGGTCCTTTTGTTCGATTAATTCCATCCATATATATCCAAAATGTCCATTTTATTTGGCGTGTTTGATCGAGGAAAAAAAACAGCTTCCAATTTGCGCAACTTCACTACGAAATATCTCAAAAGTTCCCTGTAAACTTTGCCAAAACATTTCAAACTACTTTTGTAACCCAACTTTAGGTATTTTTAAACGTTAATAATCGATCAAATTGAAGACGGGTCTATCTGTGTTCAATACAGGAAGACAACAAACCAACGCTACTTTTCAAGCCTTGCGCAACTCTCAACAGTAGATGGCCATACTTCTTCATTGCACAAAGGAATAACCTCCACCAAATTCCAAAGACTGGTGACATCCAGTGGAAGCGGTAGGAACTGAAAACAAGTGCCTAAGAAATATATTTTCCCAATGAGATCTCACTGAACAGACAGAGACCTAAAAATAAAAATTCTGAACGGTTAGACCTCTGGATTTTGCCTGCTATATATGTTCTGTTATTGATTTAAACAGTTTTAGAAACTTCAGAGTGTACTAATACCACTAATAATATGCATATTTTATATTCTTGGCATGAGTAACAGGAAGTTGAAATTGGGCACGCTATTTATCAAAAAGTGAAAATGCTGCCCCCTATACCTTAAGAAGTTAACCTGTTTTTAATTCTTATTTTCTTCACGGGGGAGTGTTAACAATGTCACTAAAAATATCAATAAAGAAAGTGTTTTTGAAAGATGGGATCAAGCTGGTTCTATACCATTTGTGGCGTATAGCAGGTCAGCCACCAGGGGGAGACTCGTCGAGGCCTGGTGGCAGACTTAGTCTACATCACGAGGCAATGACTCCCTCTGCTGGACATGCCAGGTCTTGACGGGCTCTCCGGCCAGGACTAATTGGGGCTGATTGTGGTTAATCAAGGGCTGATTGCTCATCAGCTGTACGAGTCCCATAAAGCTGCCAGAAGGGCAGGACACACGGAGAGGGACTGGGGGAAGGAAGGTGACTTCCGTATAGTTGGAGACGGTGCCCGAGTTAACCTCTTTGATCTCTAGGGGCGCTATTTCATTTTTGGATAAAAAACGTTCCCGTTTTAAGCGCAATATTTTGTCACAAAAAGATGCTCGACTATGCATATTCTTGACAGTTTTTGAAAGAAAACACTCTGAAGTTTCAGAATCTGCAAAGATATTGTCTGTAAGTGCCCCAGAACTCATTCTACAGGCGAAACCAAGATGATGCGTCAACCAGGAAATGAGCAGAATTTCTGAAGCTCTGTTTTCCATTGTCTCCTTATATGGCTGTGATTGCGCAAGGAATGAGCCTACACTTTCTGTCGTTCCCCCAAGGTGTTAGCAGCATTGTGACGTATTTGTAGGCATATCATTGGAAGATTGACCATAAGAGACTACATTTTCCAAGTGTCCGCCTGGTGTCCTGCGTGGAATTCGGTGCGCAATTGCCAGCTGCTTGTACTTTTCCATTTGATTGAGGGGAGAAACCATGCTTCCAAGAACGATATATCAATGAAGAGATATGTGAAAAACACCTTGAGGATTGATTCTAAACAACGTTTGCCATGTTTTCAGTCGATATTATGGAGTTAATTTGGAAAAAAGTTCGCGTTTTGAGGACTGACGGAGCTATTTCTAATACACAAAGAATCTTTTTGGAAAAACTGAGCATCTGCTATCTAACTGAGAGTATCCTCATTGAAAACATCAGAAGTTCTTCAAAGGTAAATTATTTTATTTGAAGGCTTTTATGTTTTTGTTGAAATGTTGCGTGCTGGATGCAAACGCTAATGCTAACGCTAAATGCTACGCTAGCTAGCTACTTTTACACAAATTATTGTTTTCCTATGGTTGAGAAGCATATTTTGAAAATCTGAGATGACAGTGTTGTTTACAAAAGGCTAAGCTTGAGAGATGGCATATTTATTTCATTTCATTTGCGATTTTCATGAATAGTTAACGTTGCGTTATGGTAATGAGCTTGAGTCTGTATTCCTGATACCGGATCCGGGATGGGGAGATCAGAGAGGTTAAAAGGAGGGAGTTCAGTTTTTGTGACCGTCAGGATACAGCAAGACCCGGAGCCCAGAAGACGGTATCCCGGAGAGGGTCTCATGGGTAGACTTGATTTGATTTATTATTTAAATAAACACCCTAGAAACCGAGCTAAACCTACTCTGTCCGTGTCTGATCTGTGTAAACGTCTTGACCCGTCAATTACCAAGTACGGCAGCTGGGGAGACGGAAACCGCAAGAGATTTACCACGTGAACCTATTGAAGAAGTGGCACGAGAGGACAGCCTTGGCTGTGTTATGGTTGGGACCCAGGACACCAAAGGTACCAGTGGTGGTCCCAAGAAATGAGGACCTTGACCTGGCCCAGAAGCAAGCGCTCAGGGAGCTTGTCGATCGGAACACAGAGGTGTTCTCTGAGAAGCCGGACCAAACGACCCTCATTGAACACCACATCCGTAGCCAGCCCGTGGAAACGGTACGAAAATGGCCATATTGGATTCTGGAGGCCCGAAGGAAGGCCATGAAGCAGGAAGTGAAGGCTATGCTGAGGATAGGGGTTGTTGAAGAGTTCCACAGTGCATGGTGCAGCCCCATCGTGTTGGTGCCCAAACCGGACGGTAGCCTGCGCTTCTGTAATGATTTCCAGAGTGTGAACGACATGAAAATGTTCGACGCCTACCCCATGCAGAGGTGGTTCTTGTCCCTTCAACGCTTCTCTTTTTCTGTTGTGCACAGGTCAGGGGCGAACATTGGAAACACGGATGCCCTATCGAGAAAGGAGACATGCATCGCACTGACGACAGTCCCCCCCCTCAGTGGTGCACAGCATGTCAGCCACCAGGCAGAGACTTGTCGAGGCCTGGTGGCAGACAAAGTCTACATCACGATGCGATGGCGCCCTCTGCTGGACGTGCCAGGTCTCAACGGGCTCTCCGGCCAGGACTAATTGGGGTTGATTGTGGTTGGTGGGTAATCTAAGGGCTGATTGCTCACCAGCTGTACAAGTTCCATAAAGCTGCCAGAAGGGCAGCACACACAGAGAGGGACTCAAATCAAATCAAATCAAATTTTATTTGTCACATACACATGGTTAGCAGATGTTAATGCGAGTGTAGCGAAATGCTTGTGCTTCTAGTTCCGACAATGCAGTAATAACAAGTAATCTAACTAACAATTCCAAAACTACTGTCTTGTACACAGTGTAAAGGGATAAAGAATATGTACATAAGGATATATGAATGAGTGATGGTACAGAGCGGCATAGGCAAGATGCAGTAGATGGTATCGAGTACAGTATGTACAAATGAGATGAGTATGTAAACAAAGTGGCATAGTTTAGTGTCTAGTGATACATGTATTACATAAGGATACAGTCGATGATATAGAGTACAGTATATACGTATGCATATGAGATGAATAATGTAGGGTAAGTAACATTATATAAGGTAGCATTGTTTAAACCTCTTACTTCTACCCCCTCCTTTTTCGAACATTCTGTTAAAAATCGCGCAACTTTTCAGCGTCCTGCTACTCATGCCAGGAATATAGTATATGCATAGGATTAGTATGTGTGGATAGAAAACACTCTGAAGTTTATAAAACTGGTTAAATCACGGCTGTGACTATAACAGATCGTGTGTTTCATTGAAAAACGCAAGAAAAACTGCTCTCTGAAAGCTAAAAATAATTTCCATAAGTCACTTCCACGAGTTGTTAAAAGAGAACAGAATTTAATATCGACCTGCCTGCAATTCATATAAATTCCACACGATGTCGCCATTGTCGTCATTTTCAATTGAATTAATTGTTGGAAAATCCATCTATCTGGCATCCATTTTCCCAGTCTTCACCCGGATGTAGTTGATGAAGACATTAGCAGCCATTGATTTGCAAGCGAAGACCTATTGAAAATACATCGCCCTGTAATCATTTTGATAGATTATAAACGTTTACTAATACCTAAAGTTGGATTACAAAAGGATTTCGAAGTGTTTTGTGAAAGTTTATCGTCAACTTTTTTAATTTAAAAATATTACGCAGCGTTTAAAAACTATGTTTTTTTCTGAATGACACAGCTTCCATACAAAGCTATTTTGGGTATATATGGACCGATTTAAACGAAAAAAAGACCCAATAGTGATGTTTATGGGGCATATAGGAGTGCCAAGAAAGAAGCTCGTCAAAGGTAATGAATGTTTTATATTTTATTTCTGCGTTTTGGGTAGCGCCGGCTACCGCAAAATCTGTTGTTTACGTGTCGTGCTGGCATTTTGGGGGGTGCATGCTATCAGATAATAGCTTCTCATGCTTTCGCCGAAAAGCATTTTAAAAATCTGACTTGCTGGCTAAGTTCACAACGAGTGTAGCTTTAATTCAATACCCTGCTTGTGAATTTTGATCAAAGATTGAGTTGTAACGAGTACATTTAGCATTTAGCGTAGCGCATTTGCATTTCCAGGTGCATACTTGAGACGTCTGCGTCTCAAGTATGGTCAAGAAGTTAAAGTGGCTAGTGATATATTTACATCATTTCCCATCAATTCCCATTATTAAAGTGGCTGGAGTTGAGTCAGTGTTAGTGTGTTGGCAGCAGCCACTCAGTGTTAGTGGTGGCTGTTTAACAGTCTGATGGCCTTGAGATAGAAGCTGTTTTTCAGTCTCTCGGTCCCAGCTTTGATGCACCTGTACTGACCTCGCCTTCTGGATGATAGCGGGGTGAACAGGCAGTGGCTCGGGTGGTTGATGTCCTTGATGATCTTTATGGCCTTCCTGTGACATCGGGTGGTGTAGGTGTCCTGGAGGGCAGGTAGTTTGCCCCCGGTGATGCGTTGTGCAGACCTCACTACCCTCTGGAGAGCCTTACGGTTGAGGGCGGTGCAGTTGCCATACCAGGCGGTGATACAGCCCGCCAGGATACTCTCGATTGTGCATCTGTAGAAGTTTGTGCTTTTGTGTGACAAGCCAAATTTCTTCAGCCTCCTGAGGTTGAAGAGGCGCTGCTGCGCCTTCTTCACTATGCTGTCTGTGTGAGTGGACCAATTCAGTTTGTCTGTGATGTGTATGCCGAGGAACATAAAACTTGCTACCCTCTCCACTACTGTTCCATCAATGTGGATAGGGGGGTGTTCCCTCTGCTGTTTCCTGAAGTCCACAATCATCTCCTTAGTTTTGTTGACGTTGAGTGTGAGGTTATTTTCCTGACACCACACTCCGAGGGCCCTCACCTCCTCCCTGTAGGCCGTCTCGTCGTTGTTGGTAATCAAGCCTACCACTGTTGTGTCGTCCGCAAACTTGATGATTGAGTTGGAGGCGTGCGTGGCCACGCAGTCGTGGGTGAACAGGGAGTACAGGAGAGGGCTCAGAACGCACCCTTGTGGGGCCCCAGTGTTGAGGATCAGCGGGGAGGAGATGTTGTTGCCTACCCTCACCACCCGTCAGGAAGTCCAGTACCCAGTTGCACAGGGCGGGGTCGAGACCCAGGGTCTCGAGCTTGATGACGAGCTTGGAGGGTACTATGGTGTTGAATGCCGAGCTGTAGTCGATGAACAGCATTCTCACATAGGTATTCCTCTTGTCCAGATGGGTTAGGGCAGTGTGCAGTGTGGTTGAGATTGCATCGTCTGTGGACCTATTTGGGCGGTAAGCAAATTGGAGTGGGTCTAGGGTGTCAGGTAGGGTGGAGGTGATATGGTCCTTGACTAGTCTCTCAAAGCACTTCATGATGACGGATGTGAGTGCTACGGGGCGGTAGTCGTTTAGCTCAGTAACCTTAGCTTTCTTGGGAACAGGAACAATGGTGGCCCTCTTGAAGCATGTGGGAACAGCAGACTGGTATAGGGATTGATTGAATATGTCCGTAAACACACCGGCCAGCTGGTCTGCGCATGCTCTGAGGGCGCGGCTGGGGATGCCGTCTGGGCCTGCAGCCTTGCGAGGGTTAACACGTTTAAATGTCTTACTCACCTCGGCTGCAGTGAAGGAGAGACCGCATGTTTTCGTTGCAGGCCGTGTCAGTGGCACTGTATTGTCCTCAAAGCGGGCAAAAAAGTTATTTAGTCTGCCTGGGAGCAAGACATCCTGGTCCGTGACTGGGCTGGATTTCTTCCTGTAGTCCGTGATTGACTGTAGACCCTGCCACATGCCTCTTGTGTCTGAGCCGTTGAATTGAGATTCTACTTTGTCTCTGTACTGGCGCTTAGCTTGTTTGATAGCCTTGCGGAGGGAATAGCTGCACTGTTTGTATTCGGTCATGTTACCAGACACCTTGCCCTGATTAAAAGCAGTGGTTCGCGCTTTCAGTTTCATACGAATGCTGCCATCAATCCACGGTTTCTGGTTAGGGAATGTTTTAATCGTTGCTATGGGAACGACATCTTCAACGCACGTTCTAATGAACTCGCACACCGAATCAGCGTATTCGTCAATGTTGTTATCTGACGCAATACGAAACATCTCCCAGTCCACGTGATGGAAGCAGTCTTGGAGTGTGGAGTCAGCTTGGTCGGACCAGCGTTGGACAGACCTCAGCGTGGGAGCCTCTTGTTTTAGTTTCTGTCTGTAGGCAGGGATCAACAAAATGGAGTCGTGGTCAGCTTTTCCGAAAGGGGGGCGGGGCAGGGCCTTATATGCGTCGCGGAAGTTAGAGTAACAATGATCCAAGGTCTTTCCACCCCTGGTTGCGCAATCGATATGCTGATACAATTTGGGGAGTCTTGTTTTCAGATTAGCCTTGTTAAAATCCCCAGCTACAATGAATGCTGCCTCCGGATAAATCGTTTCCAGTTTGCAGAGAGTTAAATAAAGTTCGTTCAGAGCCATCGATGTGTCTGCTTGGGGGGGGATATATACGGCTGTGATTATAATCGAAGAGAATTCTCTTGGTAGATAATGCGGTCTACATTTGATTGTGAGGAATTCTAAATCAGGTGAACAGAAGGATTTGAGTTCCTGTATTTTTCTTTCATCACACCATGTCACGTTGGCCATGAGGCATACGCCCCCGCCCCTTTTCTTACCAGAAAGATGTTTGTTTCTGTCAGCGCGATGCGTGGAGAAACCCGTTGGCTGCACTGCTTCGGATAGAGTCTCTCCAGTGAGCCATGTTTCAGTGAAGCAAAGGACGTTACAGTCTCTGATGTCCCTCTGGAATGCTACCCTTGCTCGGATTTCATCAACCTTGTTGTCAAGAGACTGGACATTGGCAAGAAGAATGCTAGGGAGTGGTGCGCGGTGTGCCCGTCTCCGGAGTCTGACCAGAAGACCGCCTCGTTTCCCTCTCTTTCGGAGTTGTTTTTTTGGGTCGCTGCATAGGATCTACTCCGTTGTCCTGTTTGTAAGGCAGAACACAGGGTCCGCGTCGCGAAAAACATATTCTTGGTCGTACTGATGGTGAGTTGACGCTGATCTCATATTCAGTAGTTCTTCTCGACTGTATGTAATGAAACCTAAGATGACCTGGGGTACTAATGTAAGAAATAACACGTAAAAAAACAAAAAACTGCATAGTTTCCTAGGAACGCGAAGCGAGACGGCCATCTCTGTCAGCGCCGGAAGTTTTGGGGAAGAAAGGTGACTTCCGTATAGTTGGAGACGGTGCCCGAGCTAAAAGGAGGGAGTTCAGTTTTTGTGCCCGAAAGGATACAGCAAGACCCAGAGGGCCTCATGGGGGAGACCTATCCTTTTCTACTCCTACTCTGTCCATGTCTGATCTGTGTAAACATCTTGCCCAAACCCCATGGTCTGCCATACATTTTACAGAAGCCAATTCATGAAGGAAGGCTTGCTCATTAAAGTTTTTAAGTAAGTGTGTATGACAAATCAGGACAGGTCGTTTCACTGAGCAGTCATTATGAAAACAGGCTGTAAAACAGTGATCACTAAGGTCATCAAAGAAAACACCAGACTGTTACCTATCAAGATTATTTGTGAGGATAACAGCAAGAAGAATAGCATTTTCTGGGTGTTTGGATTCCTTGTGGGATTGGTAATAATCTGAGAAAGATTTAGGGAGTCCCATTGCCTTAGGACTTGGTCAGGTGGTTTAAGCATGTCCCAGTTTTGGTCACCTAGCAGGACAAATTCAGACTTAGTGTAAGGGGCCAGGAGAGAGCTTAGGGCAGGTAGGGTACAGGCTGGTGCTGATGGAGGATGATGGCAGCCAGCAACAGTCATCAAAGAGCTATTTGAAAGTTTAATGCTTAAAACCAGCAAATCAAATTGTTTGGGGACAGACTTGGTGGAGACAACTGAGCACTGAAGGTGATCCTTGGTAAAGATTGCTACTCCCCCACCTTTGGAAGATCTGTCTTGCTGAAAAAGGTTATAACCAGAAAGGTTAACATCAGTATTTAAAACACTCTTTCTGAACCACGTCTCAGTAATGACCAACACATCTGGATTGGAGCTGTGAACCCACACTTTCAATTGATCCATTTTAGGTAGTAAGCCATTTTAGGTAATTCTAGTGTTAACGTGCAGAAAACCCAGGCTTTTACGAGAGCAGACATCAGTGAAGCAGATATCAGAGCACAAGTCAGAATTGAGGCAAGCAACAGTAGATGGGCCAGGGTGTACATGCACATTTCCAGATATCATCAACAGTAATACAATCAAGGCACGGCAGAGTACAGGGAGAGATCTTCAGAGCTGATTTATGACATCTGAATGTGCATCAGATGGCAACAAAATCATATTGTACAGCAATTTCATCAGGTAACATGAATAATAAGCAGACGAGAGGTGGTTAGAATAGGATGGAAGACCAAAAGTCTGTGTAACTAGTTGAGAGTCAGAGTCCCGAGTGTGGGAACAAACAGTCTGTCCCACAGTTGGGTAAAGAAAGTTTGTAGTCAGCAAAGTATGCAGGAGTCATGAGGCAAATAGAAAAATAGCAAAATGCAGAATAAAAAAATGAAATACATAACGACTTGGGGCTAGGAAGGGATCAAGGGTATAAATAGCTTAACACAATTAAGAGAAGTGTGCGCTTTTAAGGAAGCATACACACCCCACGGGAGCATATCCGAAGCTATTGGGAAAGTTCCCTTTCCTTAAATGCTCTGGACTAATCTCATATCTCCCTAATAAGGTAATTTATGTTTTTATTTGGTGCCACTACTCATTTGAATTGTCTAAATCTCATTGCCGCTAGCTGTAACTGGCGTGTGCCCCATACATTTTTTAAATAATTAAGGACAGTTGGTTTTGAGAAGTAATGTTGGGCGGGTCCACCATCAAGGTGTTCACAAGAGGTTCTCCGACACTCACACACACGAAAGACCCTCGCCTCAACACACGACAGACCCTCATATGGCGGGCAGATGATTGTAATGGAGACCCTGAAACACGCCCAAAACATACATTTCATACGACACACACATGGAAAGGGGATAAAAGAGTGAACATAAGAGCAGGAATGGGGGCGGTGGTGATGGTGGGGGGCGGGGGGGGGTCTTCTGAGCGGCTACAATCAAACTTCCCATATGTGGCTAAGCCCAACGTGAGCAGAACAGAACATACTGTACAAAGCAATGCCCAGAATTCTTTAGAAGCCCACTCTCCACTCCTCCTCTGCCACTGTAAATTATTACAAAATTTAGATTTTTGAAAGTATTTTTTTTGTCTATTTTTTTCCACATGCTGTTTCCATCTCCTGTGTGTTTGTGTGCTGGAGCTCCAGTTTGAAGGGACCCCACGAGTCTTTCCCAGGCAGCAACAGTGAAACTGGATGGCCTCCCACACTGCTCTGAGGCTGGGGCCTTGCCTGGGGGCTTGGTAAAGGGGGGTGACTAGGGCAGTTCCTGGCAAAAGTTGAAACTTACAACATGGTGTGCAGTTCAGCAGAGCTATCACCTGTCCTATGTGTTTCCCCCCTTTTTGTAAGGCTTCTATCAGACGGCAGTCATTTGAATAAGGTTCCATAAAACTGACCCCCCAACACTTTGTCCCCTATTTAACAAGATAGGTGGGTGAGATAGAGCATTTCAGGGTGTGGTTTCAAGGTTCACATGACACCTGACTTAAGTGTGTGCCAAAGAGTAGCAACCGAGTACCGACACATCTTGATAATGCATAAGCTTTAGCCCAGAGGGGTAACATGTCTTTTCGCGGGCAGAAGATCCGGTTTTGAATCAAGGTTGATCACCCCTGCAATTCTCCTGACTTAAGTGTGTGCCAAAGAGTAGCCTCTGGCCACTGAAACACTTCGATAGGCTTTAGCTCAGAGGGCTAACAAAGTATTGTAGTACGTAGGAGGCCTGGGTTCGACCCCTGCACTTTTCGTACTACAGTCCTCCTTTGACAGGGCCAGAAGATCTCTTACTCTGCCATTGGCAGAATGGGATCTCTCTAGAGCTCTCTAAAAACTTCAGCTCACAGGTTTAACACAGTCTTGTGGCACGAGTTAACCCAGTCTTGTGGCATGCAACAGACCCGGTCTTGAATCCCGGGTCTGTCACACTTGCAATCTTTTTCTAGCTACAGTTCATTTTCAGTCAGTCAACTTGGTATAACACAGCTATGGGGAGTTCACACGCTAGTGCTCTCTACTGAAGAACATTACAATCACGCCTGACAAGTCCAATGAATTCATTCCTTTAATTCTTCCGCTCTTCACCTCGAGCTGAGCAGAACAATTCACGCAGTTCTTAAAAAACAAACATTGGATTGTGACATTTTTTAGGCTTTACTCCAACTTAACTGTCCCACATAAGGAGGGCACGCTCATCCTTCTGGCATGTTAAAGTTTGATAACTAACTTGTTAGTTATAATTATTATTCTGCCTGTTTAGCCTCGCTAACTGGTTGTAAGTAAGATGAACAAACTATTTGACAAAGGCTGTTTAGGTTGCCTGCAATCATGCGGTTTTACCATGTTTTTGAATGATACTCACAAGTGTTGTCTTCTGTCTCGGCTGGGTGCATGCTCAGGCTGCCATGGATTGAACCATCTCATGCGACCACTGTCACCTGGAGCGTCCAAATTCTCTTGAGAGGCGTGTTGTCTTCCTTAGAAGGTTTGGTTGGACTGAAGATGACTCTCCTCCCCTGGGTGTCTGGACAGTTTGCTGGTCCAATCAGAGGGCTGTGTGAGTTTCACTTCTGAGTTGTGTTCATGCTGTTTGTTGCTACCTGCTAAACATTTAGCTTTTTAGATAATATATTTCTTTGTAGTGACTTCACATGAAGAAAGATGTCGGCATCGAGTAATTGTCTCTGGCCCCCTCCCAGTTTGGGGGAGTGATGAGCTCTACAGCAGTCTCAGAACTCAACCACTGATTAAAAACTGTTTTCTGCCTTTCCCAAAAGATTGATTTTGTAGATAATTTTCCCTCTTTCTGGGACCCACAAACAGGACCAAGCCTGGCTTGATGAGGAGTAATGGACTCCACCCTAGCTGGAGGGGTGCTCTCATCTTATCTATCAACATTGACAGGGCTCTAACTCCTCTTGCTCCACAATGAGATAGGTTGTAGGTCAGGCAGCAGGTTGTTACCCAGCCTGCCAGCTTATTGGACTCTGCCACAAGCACAATCAATGTAGTCAGCTTAGTTTTCCCCATTGAGACCGTGTCTGTGCCTTGATCTCGGTCGGGGGAAAAAATGGCAGTGTTCCCTTTAGCAATCTCATTGGAATTAAAGACCTCCTCCATCCCTCTCATGTTTAAAAGAGACTGTGATAATACCTCACAACTCAAAATAAAAATTATTATCTTTAGATCCCTCACTTTCAAGGCAGTCATAGTTAATGAACTGATTGATCACTGATCATAAACTTGATGTGATTGGCCTGACTGAAACATGGCTTACGCCTGATGAATTTACTTAGTTAAATGAAGCCTCTCCTGCTGGAATACACTATTTAAAATATATCCCCCACGCATCCAGCAAAGACGGAGGTGTTGCTAATATTTGTTAAAAAAATATATATATATGTATATAAATATTTTTTCCCACTTTTTGTGGTATTCAATTGGTATTTGCTGAAACTCCCGTACAGACTCGGGAGAGGTGAAGGTCGAGACCCGTGCATCCTCCGAAACACAACCCAGCCAAGCCACACTGCGTCTTGACACAATGCCCACTTAACCTGGAAGCCAGCCACACCAATGTGTCAGAGGAAATACCATACACCTGGCAACCATGTATTGTGCCTGTCCCGCCCCAGGAGTCAATAGTGCGCGGTGGGACAAGAACATCCCTGCCGGCCAAACCCTCCCCTAACCCGGAGGACTCTGGGCCAATTTTGTGCTGTCCCCTGGGTCTCCTGGTGGTGGCCGGCTGCGACAGTGCCTGGACTCGAACCCAGAATCTCTAGTGACACAGCTAGCACTGTGATGCAGTGCCTTAGAACACTGCGCCTCTCGGGAGGCGTTGTTGCTAATATTTTTGATAGCAAATTTCAATTTATGTGCATTCTAATGTAGCCCTAGAAATGTGCATCCTGTAGCTCTAACTCCAAAATGTTTTTGGACACTGTAAAGTCCATGGAGAACAAGAGCACTTCCTCCCAGCTGCCCACTGCTCTGAGGTCCGCACCGATCTATCGATGGTAATTGAACATTTCAAGAAGCATTTATCTACGGCTGGCCATGCTTTCCTCCTGGCTACCCCAACCCCGGCCAACAGCTCCCCCCACCGCAGCTACTTGCCCGGATAGCAGATGTTCTGAAGAGCTGCAAAACCTGGATCCGTGCAAATCAGCTGGGCTAGAAAATCTGGACCCTCTCTTTCTAAAACTATCCGCCGCCATTGTTGCAACCCCTATTACCATTCTGTTCAACCTCTCTTTCGTATCGTCCAAGATCCCTAAAGATTGGAAAGCTACACTCTATACCGAAACTGTTATAGACCTATATCCATCCTGCCCTGCCTCTCTAAAGTCTTCGAAAAGCCAAGTTAACAGATCACTGACCATTTCGAATCCCACCGTACCTTCTCCGCTGTGTAATCTAGTTTCTGAGCTGGTCACGGATGCACCTCAGCCACGCTTAAGGTACTAAACAATATCATAACCGCCATCGATGAGACAGTACTGTGCAGCCGTCTTCATCGACCTGGCCAAGGCTTTCGACTCTGTCAATCACCGAATTCTTATCGGCAGACTCAATAGCCTTGGTTTCTCAAATGACTGTATCGCCTGGTTCGCAAACTACTTTGCAGACAGAGTTCAGTGTGTCAAATTGGAGAGCCTGTTGTCAAGATCTCTGGCAGTCTCTATGGGGGTACAACAACATGATTAAATTCTCGGGCAGACTCTTAACTCTGTATATATCAATGATGTCACTCTCCCTGATCCACCTCTACGCAGACGACACCATTCTGTATACATCTGGCCCTTCTTTGGACACTGTGTTAACTAACCTCCAATTGAGCTTCAATGCCATACAACACTCCTTCCGTGGCCTCCAACTGCTCTTAAGGGAGTACAGGAGGGGACTGAGCACACACCTCTGAGGGGCACCCAGGTTGAGGATCAGTGTGGCAGATGTGTTGTTACTTACCCTTACCACCTCAGGGCGGCCTGTCAGGAAGTCCAGGATCCAGTTGTAGAGGGAGGTGTATAGTCACATGGTCCTTAGCTTAGTGATGAGCTTTGAGGGCACTATGGTGTTGAACGGTGAGCTGTAGTCAATAAAATACATTCTCACGTAGGTATGCCTTTTGTCCAGGTGTGAAAGGGCAGTGTGGAATGCAATAGAGATTGCATAATCTATGGATCTGTTGGTGCGGTATGCAAATTTGAGGGAATCTAGTGTTTCTGAGATAATGGTGTTTATGTGAGCCA
Organism: Oncorhynchus clarkii lewisi; assembly: GCF_045791955.1. Classification (NCBI taxonomy): domain Eukaryota; kingdom Metazoa; phylum Chordata; class Actinopteri; order Salmoniformes; family Salmonidae; genus Oncorhynchus; species Oncorhynchus clarkii. Next base: position 2,497,290 of record NC_092175.1, read on the forward strand.
TGACCAGCCTTTCAAAGCAGTTCATGGCTACAGACGTGAGTATTACGGGTCGGTAGTCATTTAGGCATGATAGTGTTCTTGGACAGAGGGACTATGGTGCTCTGCTTGAAACATTTTTGTATTACAGACTCAGACAAGGAATGTCAGTGAAGACACTTGCCATTTGGTCAGCGCATGCTCCTCGTACACATCCTGGTAATCTGTCTGGCTCTGCAGCCTTGTGAATGTTGACCTGTTTAAAGTTCTGACTCACATCGGCTGTGGAGAGCGTGATCACACAGTCGTCCTGAACAGCTGATGCTCTCATGCATGTTTCAGTGATACTTGCCTCAAAGCGGGCATAGAAGTTATTTAGCTTGTGTAGTAGGCTCATGTCACTGGGCAGCTCGCGGCTGTGCTTCCCTTTGGAGTCTGTAATTGTTTGCAAGCCCTGCCTTTGCCTGTTTTATGGTTAATCAGAGGGCATTGTAGGATTACTTATGAGCTTCCGGGATAGAGTCCCGCTCCTTGAAAGCGGCAACTCTGCCCATGGCTTCTTGTTGGGGTATGTACGTACAGTCACTGTGGGGACGAATTCCTCGATGCACTTATTGATAAAGCTAATGACTGATGTGGTGCACTCCTCAATGCCATCGGAAGAATCCCAGAACATATTCCAGTCTGTGCTAGCAAAACAGTCTTGTAGTTTAGCATCTGCTTCACCTGACTACTTTTTTTTTAGACTGAGTCACTGGTACTTCCTGCTTTGATTTTTTTCTTGTAAGCAGGAATCAGGAGGATAGAATTATGGTCAGATTTGCCTGAAGGAGGGCAAGGGAGAGCTTTGTACAATTCTCTGTGTGTGTAGTAAAGGTGGTCTAGAATTTGTTTCCCTCTTGTTGCACAATTAACATGCTGATAGAAATTTGGTAAAACTGTTAAGTTTCCCTGCATTAAAGTCCCCGCCACTAGGAGCGCCGCCTCTGGATGAGCGTTTTCCTGTTTGCTTTTGGCGGCATACATCTCATGAGTGTGTTTTTAAAAGCCAGCATCAGTCTGTGGTGGCATTTAGACAGCTACGAAAAATACAGATGAAAACTCTCTAGTTAGAGAGTGTGTTCTCCAGTTTATCATGAGATACTATACCTCAGGTGAGAAAAACCTCAAGACTTCCTTAGATATTGTGCACCAGCTGTTGTTTGCATAGATGCATAGTCCCCCGCACCGTGTCTTACCAGAGGCTGCTGTTCTGTCCTGCCGATTGAGTGTACAACCCGCCAGCTGTATGTTCTTAATGTCGTCGTTCAGCCACGACTCGGTGAAACATAAGATTTTACAGTTTTTAATGTCCCGTTGGTAGGATAAACGTGCTTTCAGTTCGTCCCATTTATTTTCCAGCGTTTGAACGTTAGCTAGCAGGACGGAAGGCAAGGGCAGATTAGCCACTCGTCGCCTGATCCTTACAAGGCACCCTGATCTCTTTCCGTGAAACCTCTGTTTCCTTCTCCAGCAAATAACGGGGATCTGGGCCTGATCGGGTGTCTGTATTATATCCCTCCCATTTGACTCATTGAAGAAGAACTCTTCATTCAGTTTGAGGTGAGCAATCACAGTTCTAATGTCCAGAAGCTATTTTCGGTCATAAGAGACGGTAGCAGCAACAGCAATTATGTAAAAATGAAGTTACGAACAAGGCAAAAAAACAAACTTAACCTTGCGTGATACCCTATATGCAGTCGCACCTCTAAAAATAGAAAACCCAATTCACAAGAAACTAGCTCCATGGTATACAGAAAATGCCTGAGCCCTGAAGCAAGCATCCATTAAATTGGAACGGAAACCTTGCAATATTGAAAAGTATTTTCTGTTGCCTGATCAGCCTATTTTCCAACCTGATTGAGGAGAATAAAAACAATCCAAAATGTATTTTTGATACTGTCGCAAAGCTAACTAAAATGCACCATTCCAAAGGTGAGGTTGGCCTTGTCACGCCCTGACCTTAGAGAGCCTTTTTCATTATCTTTGGTTATGTCAGGGTGGGAAAATCTATGTGTTCTATTTCTTTGTTGGCCGGGTGTGATTCCCAATCAGAGGCAGCTGTCTATCGTTGTCTCTGATTGGGGATCATACTTAGGCAGGCTGTTTTCCACCTTAGTTTGTGGGATCTTGATTTTCTTTAGGTGCTGTGTAGCCTGCAGAACTTTACGGTCGTTTTGTATTTTGTTGTTTTTCGGTGTTCATTTTAAATAAAGTAAAATGTACGCCTACAACGCTGCACCTTGGTCTAATTCCGTCAATGAACGTAACAGGCCTTCACTTCAGTAGCGCTGAATTCATGAACTTCTTTGACGAAAAGAAAATGATCATTAGAAAACAAATGACAGACTCCTTGAATATGGCTGTTTCTCCAAAACTACATTGTCAGCCAGGACCTCATATCAATGGAAACATATTTTTAATTCTGTATCTCACGAAAAATTCACAAAAATAGTAATGGCCTCTAAACCTTCCAGCTGCCTACTGGACACTATTCCAACTAAATTACTGAATGAGCTACGTCCTGTGCTTGGCCCTCCTCTGTTGAACATAATAAACTTCTCCTGTCCTCTGGTTGTGTACCAAACTCAAAAGTGGCAGTAGTTATACAGTCTCTCCTGAAAAAGCCTTACCTTGACCTGGATTACAAAAACAATCGGCCTAGAGGGCATTCTTAAAGTATTCAGACCCCTTGGCGGGGGGGGTTGACCCAAAGACAGCAGTGGGATCAAAACTATGCTACATTTTATCTCTGGGACCCTCAGGATGACAAATCAGAGCAATATTACTGAATGAAACTACATTATTTACCTTCAGAGGTGAATGTCTCAAACCAGTTGTCGTGAAAAAAGTGTTTTGTTGTTGTGTACTATCCTCAAACAATAGCAGGGTCTTTTTTTGCTCTAATAGCTACTGTAAAATGGACAATGCAGTTAGATTAACAAGAATTTAAGCTTTTTGCCCACATAAGACATGTCTCTGTCCTGGAATTGGCTGTGTTTACAATGTCATTCTTGGCACATTATTGCATATTGAGCAACAACTGTCCTGGTTTAGGGACACTGATCCCATAGAGGTAATTAATTTGTTTTCCTTATCAATCTACACACAATATCCCATAATGACAATGTGAAATCTGTTTTTTTAATTTGATAAAAAAACTGAAATATCTCATACACACAATATGGAAACTGAGAATTTAAGGTTTGATTTGGCAGAGGAATCTCAATTGCGACATTGATTAGCATGTATGTTTCCAATGTAGGGTGGTGTACCAGGGATTTAAGGGGTAAATGTACACATTATAAAATTGTTCATAGATACTACTGGTCCCCAGTTAGATTACAAAAAATGGGATTATTGCAAAATAATTTATGCTGGAAATGCAAGGGTGAAGTAGGTACCTTTCTGCGTGATATATGGGAATGTCCCATGGTGCTTCCTTTTTGGAAGGAGGTTCTTAAAACGCTTGAATAATGGGTGAGACAGCCTATCCCAGAGTACCCATAGCTGTGATTATTAGGGGATATATCTATTTTATCACCAGGTATTAGCAAGGAAGAGTTTGGTCTGTGGGTTTTCTTACTGCGACTCATACTACATAACTGGAAGAGAGCAGATCGTCCAAAATCAACAGATTGGCTCAAACTCATGGTGGAGACTGTATCTTATGAATCATTGATGGCAAAATTACAGGAGAGGATAGGGAAAGATATGGGAACACTTTTTGAATTATACAAGGGATTGGGTGTGCGGGTGAGAAGATAGGGCATAAGTTAGAACAAATAGCCATGTAATGGGTATTTTTTTTTAAATTTGATATATTATTGTTATTTTTTTTATTTGCTGCTTAATATTCCAACCACTGTCATATGGTTGAAAGTTGCTGTGTTGTTTGCTGTTTTGTTGTTATTAGTGTTATGTAACGTTGATAAAAAAAATATTTAAAAAACTTTATTGACCAAAAAAAATAAAGAATAATAAGTACCTTATTTACATAAATATTTAGAACATTTGCTATAAGACTCTAAATTGAGCTCAGGTGCAGTTTGTTTCCATGGATCAATAAAACCTGTGTTTTCTATCCAATTCTACTAATAATATGCATATATTAGCAACTATGACTGAAGAGCAGGCCGTTTACTCCACCTTTTCATCCAAGCTACTCAATACTGCCACTGCATCCATAAAAAGTTAACCCCTTTTATGGGTAGGCACAAAACTACCTTCATACTACCATCATATACAAAGAAAAAAGTACCAGTTACTTTCAGATGAGTCCTATGGCATTTTGGGGGTCTTAGAGCAAAATGGAGAACACAATCGTGTTTGTGAGAATCTCCCTTTTCCACAACGGGGTCACATTATTTTGTAGCCCAAACAGTTCGGGCGCTACAAATGCCTGTATCTTTGTAGTGACTGTGTGTAGTATTGGTACATTTTCCAAATTGTAATTAATACATTTACCATGCTCAAAGGAATGTTCAATGTCTACTTTTTCATTGTTATCCATCTACCAATAATTGCCCTTCTTTGCAAGGCATTGGAAAACCTCCCTGGTGGTTGAACCTGTGTTTGAAATCAATTTGACAGATATTTGTATTTCTTAGGCACAGGGACGAGGTAGTTATTCAAGCATATTTTTACACCTCATCTTTTTTGGGCTTGATATAAAGCGGTTGAATACTTATTGACTCAAGACATTTAATCTTTTAATTTTTAATTCATTTCTAAACATTTCTAAAACCATAATTCCACTTTGACAATATATAGGCCAGTGACAAAAAAATCATCCGTTTCATCCTGTAACACAACACAATATGGAAAAAGTCAAGGGGTCTGAATACTTTACGAAGGCACTGTATAAAACACAGGATATCACATTTTTGACTGCACTGGGCCTTTAAACCCCCTATGCTCCTTTGAGACCCCTCTTTTAAAATCACAGATCTCCTCTAGTTATGTCAGCCAACATAATGGGCAACTGAGGATTTTTAGAAATTATATTTTATGCATGATGGGATATTAACTGATTAATTCATTCAGGAATCACACCTGTGTGGCAACACCTGCTTTCAATGTACATTATATATACAAAAGTATGTGGACGCCCCTGAAAAATGAGTGGATTTGGTTATTTCAGCCACACCAGTTGCTGACCGGTGTATAAAATTGAGCACACTGCCATGCAATCTCCATCAACAAACATTGGCAGTAGAATGGCCTTACTGAAGAGCTCAGTGACTTTCAACGTGGCTCCGTCATAGGATGCCACCTTTTCAACAACTCATCAATTTTTTGCCCAGCTAGAGCTGCCCAGGTCAACAGTAAGCAATGTTTTTTTTAAGTGGAAACGTCTAGAAGCCACAACGGCTCAGCCATGAAGTGTAGGCCACTCAAGCTCACAGAACGGGACCGCAGAGTGCTGAAGCGCATAGCGTGTAAACATTGTCGGTCCTCGGTTGCAATACTCACTACTACCAAGTGAAAAACTGCCTCTGGAAGCAACGTCAGCACAATAACTGTTCTTCGGGAGCTTTATGAAATGGGTTTCCATGACTGAGCAGCCGCAAACAAGCCTAAGAACACCATGCGCAATGCCAAGCGTTTGCTGGAGTGGTGTAAAGCTCACCACCATTGGACTCTGGAGTGATGAATCACGCTTCACCATCGGGCAGTCCGACGGACGAATCTGGGTTTGGCGGATGCCAGGAAAACGCTACCTGCCCAAATGCATGGTGCCAATTGTAAAGTTTGCTGGAGGAGGAATTATGGTTTGGGCTAGGCCCCTTAGTTCCAGTGAAGGGATATATTTTTCTGGGCTTACAACTTCGTGGCAACAGTTTGGGGAAGGCCCTTTCCTGTTTCATTATGACAATGCCCCTGTACAGAAAGCGAGGTCCATACAGAAATGTTTGTCGAGATCGGTGTGGAAGATCTTGACTGGCCTGCCCAAAGCCATTACCTCAACCTCACCGAAACACCTTTGGGATGAATTGGAAGGCCAACTGCGAGCTCGGCCTAATTGCCAAATATCAGTGCCTGACCTCACTAATGCTCTTGTGGCTGAGTGGATGTCCAACAGCAGTGCCTGACCTCACTAATGCTCTTGTGGCTGAGTGGATGTCCAACTGCAATGTTCCAACATCTAGTGGAAAGCCTTCCCAGAAGAGTGGAGGCTGTTATAGCAGAAATTACTGCCAAAGATTTTGGAGTGAGATGGTCGACGATAGGGTGTCCACATACTTTTGGTCCCCGTTGGCCCAAAAGACCTTGGCTGGTGGAGATCAATCGGCTTTTAGGCAGGGACCAATGGCAAGGTGCAATGGCAGGTCTGGCATCCGCAGCTGGAGATTTAGCATCTGTGGGCTTGGCCCCTGAAAGGTCCAATCTGATGGCAAGGGGTTTCCCTTTGAACGTTATTGCTACTAAAGGCACCTTCCACATGAGGGTTGTATGGTCATAAGTGGTGGGCATTCAAGCATTGGTGCCAAAATAAAAGGAACATTTTTCCTTTTCAGAGCTCTGTTTTTGGACATTTACATTTTCCTACAGGGGCTTTTCGGGCAGGGCCGTTTCATCTCTCTCAATCCCTGTCACTGCTGTTTTTAAAAGTTGTGCACCGTCTCAGGCTTGTTTTCTGTTTCTATTGTTCCCACTTGGGACTTGTCTTTGGTTTTTCATGTCCGGTGTGAGGCCCCCTTTTGAACCGAAGGAGTCTGTGGATCTGAAGATCCTCTCCTACAAGACCGCCTTGCTCCTGGCTTTGGCATCGGCTCAACACGTGTTATCTTTTCACCCCTCCTGTGTGAAGTTGGCAACTCTAATGTAACTTTGTGTTCTAGCTTTTTTGATTTTTCCTTTTTTGCCTCCTCCCTTTGCTTCTGAGGAGCAACGGTTTTATGCCCTGTGCCGGTATGAAGGTTACGCATGTACATTGAGCAGACCAGGGGTGTCCGTTTGTGTGACAAACTTTTTGTCTGATTTGCTAGTCCGACTTCTATTTCTATTTCTGGCATATGACAGCAAAAGGCAGGAATTACCTAACGGTGTTATCGCCCAATCCACCAGTGGTCTGGCGGCGTCTTGGGCATTTTTAAAGGGTTGCCTATGGGATATAAGTTGGGCATCACCACACACTTTTGTGAGGTTTTATTGCTTGGATGTCACTAACCCCAGTGTAGCCAACAGTTTGCTTATGGCTGGGGTAGGAGAGGCAGCGCACAGATTGCGCAGGTTTTCCTGTGGATTCCTGTGGATTGGTGTCCTCCGGGGTCAGCTTGGGGCGTGATTTCATATGATTTCCCATGGACTGTGTTGTACCAAGTTGACAGACTGAAAAGGAACATACAGTTATGACTATAACTGCTATTCCCTGAAGGAAGACTGTTTGGCCCCGCTCGGCCCAGTTCGGGGCTTGTGAATATCGGTACAAATTGAAGGACTTAATCCGTACCTCCAGATTTATGACCTGTAGAAGGTGGGGCTTCCGGTGAGGCACGGTGTTCATTGGCCTTATCAGGTGTGATTCTAACCTCATTTCCCTCCTGGGAACAGTAGTTAGTCATAACTGTACGTTCTCCAGAAATTCTTTCACTTTGGAATTTGCTGAATGGGATCTCTCTAGATCGCTGAAGGGTCAGCTGGGACTAGCTAGCGTAACAGAAAAGGCCACATTCCAACAAGACTGGGAAATCCCCCATGCTTTTGACTCTTGATGGCGACAAGCTGTGCTCCATATTAAGGCAGACTCTCCTGAACTCGCCCTCACCCCGGTGGCTTGATGACGCTACACAAGTTTCCCCTCTGTCCCTGGAGAGATGCTTGGGCTCAAGTAGAACACCCACTCACAAAGCTCCACTATCTCCCCGGCGACTCGGAAGGACCATGATTGGTGCTGCTGGATTTGAATCAATTCTCTCCTTCTCTTTTCTTTGAGACAGAGTTGCTTCATTTTCTTTCCTTCTCGCTCCTTGTCTTGACTCTTGACATATATGACCCATTTCAAGAAGCTAGGCTTATGCCACACGACATTACTACACAGGAGAGGCAATATATCTGTTATATTTAAAAGAAAATCTATATGCCTTCTGGAACATGTGAACTTTTTCATGTGCCTTAATAACACACTTATGTGCGATCTATAAATTACGAGCCTAGTTTGTTTAGTCCGGAAAAAGAGGGAACCTTCCCTCTACTCATGATTTGCTGAGATAATGGATAGGCTCGACATGCTGAGATGACTTTGGATTGGTTTGCCATGCAGTTGCTCAGTATGAGTAGATGATCCTTGTGACTGAAGCTTTTTTGAACGATATCATGGAGAACTGAAAAAGTATTGTTACTGCTCTCAACATTGCTGTCCTGAATTTAGCAGGCGCTATCAACAAAAAGTTGTGATGGAATACTTTCTGGAGGACAATTGTGCAAACTGACTCTCTCTGACTCAGATGATGAGGAAATCCCTGATGTAGGTAAAACATTTCTGTTGAACCAGACATTGTAGAGTCTTCTGATGACAGTGATGGGGAAGAAACAGTGATCAACAGACGACTGAGTTTTGAATTCAGTCGATTGCCTAGGTAAGAGAATGTTTGCAAATGGAGAGGGAGTTGTAAAGAGAACACAGAAGGCTGTTGTATAAAACACCTGTCTCTGGATTACATCTTCAAACTAAGGGCAACCATGGGACTAATAGCAAGATAAAACATTTAAAACATACGGGGTCTGTAAAATGTATATAGGTTCAGAACTTTTGTGAAATAGCACAGTTTCAAATAGAAATCAAACTGGATGGACATCAGAAATAGAGGAAGGACTAAAAACAAACCAGAAAAAACTATTGTAAAATAGACTGTGTATAAGATGTATAAGTCTTTATTAGTTTACTCCAATTTGGTGATCGGTGGTAGGGTTTGAGGGGAATAATAATATAGGTGTATTATTTTTTAAAGCATGTATGTCTATATGCTTAAAGGTGTAAAGGTTTTCCTCCTCTTCCTCTGAAGAGGTGTAGCAAGGATCGGACCAAGATGCGGCGTGGTAAGTGTCCATGGTTTTTAATATGAGAAAACTCAACATGAACACAAATACAAAACAATAAATGTGAACAAGACCGAAACAGTACCGTGTGGCGAACAAACACAGACAGGGAAACAATCACCCACAAAACAACAGTGAAACCCAGGCTACCTAAGTATGATTCTCAATCAGAGACAACTAACGACACCTGCCTCTGATTGAGAACCATACTAGGCCGAACACAGAAAACTAACCTGGAAACACAAAACATAGAATGCCCACCCAACTCATGTCCTGACCAACTAAAACAAACAAATACTAGGGTCTGGACGTGACAGTACCCCCCCCCCCCCTCCCTCCAAGGTGCGCACTCCGGCCGCAAAACCTGAACCTATAGGGGAGGGTCTGGGTGGGCATCTGTCCGCGGTGGCGGCTCTGGTCCTGGACGTGGACTCCACTTCACCATAGTCTTAGTCCGCCTCTGTGGCCTCCTAGGAACGCCGACCCTTGCCGCCGACCCTAACCTGGGGACTCGAATAAATAGGCCCACAGGACTGAGGGACACCTCTGGACTTAACAAATTCCTCTGGACTGATGGGCAGCTCAGGACTGAGGGGTAGCTCAGGACTGAGAGGTAGCTCAGGCTGGTTGGCGTCTCTGGCAGCTCCTGGCTGTTTTAGACGTCTCTGGCAGCTCCTGGCTGACTGGCAGCTCTGGCAGCTCCTGGCTGACTGGCGGCTCTGGCAGCTCCTGGCTGACTGGCGGCTCTGGCAGCTCCTGGCTGACTGGCGGCTCTGGCAGCTCCTGGCTGACTGGCGGCCCTAGCAGATCATGGCTGACTGGCGGCCCTAGCAGATCATGGCTGACTGGCGGCTCTAGCAGATCCTGGCTGACTGGTGGCTCTGGCAGCTCCTAGCTGGCTGACGGCTCTGGCAGCTCCTGGCTGACTGGCGGCTCTGGCAGCTCCATGCTGACTGGCGGCTCTGGCGGCTCCATGCTGACTGGCGGCTCCATGCTGACTGGCGGCTCTGGCGGCTCATGACAGACTGGCGGCTCTGGCGGCTCAGGACAGACGGGAGACTCTAGCGGCTCTGAACAGACGGGAGACTCTAGCAGCTTTGGACAGGCGGAAGACTCTAGCAGCTATGGACAGGCAGGAGACTAGCAGCTCTGGAGAGACGGGAGACTCTAGCAGCTCTGTAGAGACGGGAGACTCTAGCAGCTCTGGAGAGACGGGAGAATCTGGCGGCGCTGGAGAGGAGGAAGGCTCTAGCAGCGCTGGACAGGCAGGCGCATCTGTAGACAATGGATGGAGAGACAGCCTGGTGCGGGGGGCTGCCACCGGAGGGCTGGTGCGTGGAGGTGGCACTGGATAGACCAGACCGTGCAGGTGCACTGGAGCTCTTGAGCACCGAGCCTGCCCAATGTACCGCACCGGGCTATGCACCCGCACTGGAAACACTGTGCGCTCCACCCGCTCTCCGGTAAGCACAGTAAGTTGGCACAGGTCTCCTACTTGGCTTAGCCACACTCCCTGTGTGCCTCCCCCAATACATTTTTCGGGCTGCCTCTCGGGCTTCCTTGCCAGTCGCGTTCCCTCGTATCGTTGGCTCCTCTCTCCGGCTGCCTCTGCTATCATAAAAATGCATTTTATTTTGTAAAGTGGTTTCTTTCATCAAACACAACAACATTTTCAGTCACCTCCTTGTCTGAGGACAAGTGGATAAACAGGTTAATGTCATAAGTCTTTTGGTATGTAGGCCTACATTGAACACCAAACACTGCTCTGCAGTTGAGCAACAATGGGAAAGTCATTTGAAGGTTGATAAACTTGCAACCAATGTTCCCTTTCAGGTTTGCAGAGCGCAAACTTGAATGCTGTGAAAATTCTGTGCAACTTCCAGCGGAAGATTACGATGAACACCGAGGCTTTACCCGCGTTAAGTTACAGTTTTAACAGTGGCCAAGTAGACTACTGTGACCATTTGATCATAATGTAGGTCTCCCAGAATGGCCTACCATCAAAAACAATGGAGGAAATGCATCCCATAACATTTTAACATGGAAATAGCTGTTCTATCATTCAGCGTGTATGATATACCATTTTCTAGCTCTGAGTCTCACAATTTCAAATTTTGCTACATAAGACCGAATCGAGGAGGTGGATCACATATTTGCCTCTGTCTCTCCCTTCCACTTTCTCAACCTCTGAGCCTCTGCTTATTTTTCTTTCCTTTCTTTCTCTCTTTGCCTCTCTTTCTTTAATTTCCCATCCATCTCTCTTTACCTCTCTGTTTCTCCTTTCTCTTTTTCTCCACATCTCTTCCTTTCCTTTCCTTCGCTCTTTGCCTCTCACCGTCAGTAAACTGGGTAAACTCAACTGCGGTCCAAGTCCCAGACTTCCCTCCAACTCACCCATAATGCACTCCTGTGTTCTGTCTCTGCATGGAGACATGCTGCGGCACCATTGGAACTTCTATGACCCATGCGGATGTGACCATGACAGTCATGGGGCATGTCATTGGCCTAGTTGAGTTACACAGTAGATTAGCTAGAGTAGGGCCACACATGACTCCCATGATTGTGTGTCGTATAACCACTCCACACAAACATGTTTTGTCTGAAGGGTTCTTATTTGACCTTATTTCTGCCACAGGCCACGAAGTGAAGCTAGCTTTGTTGATACTGTATGTACAATATCTAACAACTGTATACCTGAATATTAACGATCACATCAGGGGGCCCTATTTTGAAAATGCTACAAAGTGGCGGTGTTACTGTGGCGGTGTTACTGCATTTGTATTGGGTATAAATTAGCCTTAACACACAAGCTAACTCTGAGTCACTGTAGCGAATACTAGTAGCTGTTGATGGATGAACAGATGGACAAGGGCATGGTACAGTATGACTACTAAGTCATGTGGCTTAGGTCTGGAGACATCATGATGAAGTAAATCCCACATGTATATGGCTCTGGTCATAAGTATTGAGGTTGGCTAATTCAAATTCCCACTGCAGAACAGTGCAAAGAGTAGGTCACTGTGAACATCATGCCCTCAAGATTGCCTTTAACTTATTCCTACAAGTTATAGATAGTGATATATCAGCAGTGTGACTAATATGAAGTGGGTTCTACTGTAATTACAGCTAACTTAGACCGGAACGACATAGATAGCATCACTGTAACGTTGACAGATAGAGCTGACTTATGCCTTTGCCATAGACCACTGCTGATAACGATCTATTTAGATATGGTGAATCCCCAAATTTTGCGATTTGCAGTACAAATGGGAAGACCTGATAGAATTATAGGTCATCCTTCAAAATATGCACAATGATATTTCTCCATTATTTATTATCTGGAGTCGACTAGGGTAGGACACACATACTGTTATTCTCCAAATGTCTGTAATGTAGCAAGGCCCCTTTAAGAACGTCACATTCAGTATCCCTGAGTGAGAGTTAGAAAATGAGGCAAGATTTTATTATGTTGTATAAACTATTGTAATCGAATTACATTGTAGTTAACGATATGCTAACATGTTGGAATGCTTGAATGAATGACCGAAGTAGGGTGCTACTTGTAGTCAGTAAGAGGGTTTTTGTATGCATACTGCACATGTGTGCATGTCATTGCGTGCCTTGATAATCAACTACATGTGTTCGGGGGGGGGGGGGGGGGTAGCTGGCAATAGAACTGGGCTTTCTGTGCATGGTTGAGAAAGCTTCATCAACTGACTTTGTCCAGGTTGTTGGGTAAAAGTGTCTTGTCTGTGTGTGAGTGTGTGTGTGTTTCATTGTGTGTTTCAGAGAGTGTGTCTGTGTCTGTGTCTTTGTCTGCAATGGAATTGGTTTCAGTGAGGAAGGTGCGTCTGGGGCCTAAAGTGTCTCCAGACATGTGGCTACAAGAGGAGCCTGGCTGGATCAATGGCCTCTCTGTTTCCCTCCTCTCCCTTCTCTCCTCCTTTCTCCAGCCACCCCACAATCCCCTGCTCATGAAGCTCAATGTTTTCCTGAATCCTCGGCAACCTAACCACCGACACCCGCCATGCTTTACACCCTGTCTCCTTCTTAAGCTAGAATAAAACAAAACCAGGGTTAGTCAGTGGTTACACATATGGACGGCTGATAGGGAGGATGCAGGGTCAAGTCTTCAGTTGTGTTGTCTTTTTGTTTTCTGAATTTTATCTTGTTATTTGCAATTGTGAGGTTTCTTTATTGGCAGTGTCAATAAAACTAATATGCTAATAATAATATTATTTGTTTTGGGGGTAGATAGAAATATCGTTAAACTTTAGAATAAAAATCCTTGCTAGTTGTCGTGGTTGGGGAGCACATTTGCGTTCAGGATTTCTAGGTGGAATAGAGGAATTGGAAACAACTTTGTACAACAACAGCTAACATAGCAATGAAAAGAATAGCATAACATGGCACCTCACATTATAGGTCATGACTGAAGCATGATATACTGTCTACAGTACACATAATGCTCTGTAACCATTTCTGGTTTTATCTTACTATTTAGCACAATCAACCTCTCATCTCAAGTGTTAATGAACTGTGAAACAGTGACCAACTCGGTCCCGCTTTAAATTATGTGCAGTTTATAATGGATTTGCAAAATTGTACATATTATATTACTAAAATCAAATTTATGTATATAGCCCTTCGTACATCAGCTGATATCTCAAAGTGCTGTACAGAAACCCAGCCTAAAACCCCAAACAGCAAGCAATGCAGGTCTAGAAGCACGGTGGCTAGGAAAAACTCCCTAGAAAGGCCAAAACCTAGGAAGAAACCTAGAGAGGAACCAGGCTATGTGGGGTGGCCAGTCCTCTTCTGGCTGTGCCGGGTGGAGATTATAACAGAACATGGCCAAGATGTTCAAATGTTCATAAATGACCAGCATGGTCGAATAATAATAAGGCAGAACAGTTGAAACTGGAGCAGCAGCACGGCCAGGTGGACTGGGGACAGCAAGGATTCATCATGTCAGGTAGTCCTGGGGCATGGTCCTAGGGCTCAGGTCCTCCGAGAGAGAGAAAGAAAGAGAGAAGGAGAGAATTAGAGAACGCACACTTAGATTCACACAGGACACCGAATAGGACAGGAGAAGTACTCCAGATATAACAAACTGACCCTAGCCCCCCGACACATAAACTACTGCAGCATAAATACTGGAGGCTGAGACAGGAGGGGTCAGGAGACACTGTGGCCCCATCCGAGGACAACCCCGGACAGGGCCAAACAGGAAGGATATAACACCACCCCCTTTGCCAAAGCACAGCCCCCACACCACTAGAGGGATATCTTCAACCACCAACTTACCATCCTGAGACAAGGCTGAGTATAGCCCACAAAGATCTCCGCCACGGCACAACCCAAGGGGGGGGGGGCAACCCAGACAGGATGACCACATCAGTGAATCAACCCATTCAGGTGACGCACCCCCTCCAAGGACGGCATGAGAGAGCCCCAGTAAGCCAGTGACTCAGCCCCTGTAATAGGGTTAGAGGCAGAGAATCCCAGTGGAAAGAGGGGAACCGGCCAGGCAGAGACAGCAAGGGCGGTTCGTTGCTCCAGAGCCTTTCTGTTCACCCTCCCACTCCTGGGCCAGACTACACTCAATCATATGACCCACTGAAGAGATGAGTCTTCAGTAAAGACTTAAAGGTTGAGACCGAGTTTGCGTCTCTGACATGGGTAGGCAGACCGTTCCATAAAAATTGAGCTCTATAGGAGAAAGCCCTGCCTCCAGCTGTTTGCTTAGAAATTCTAGGGACAATTAGGAGGCCTGCGTCTTGTGACCGTAGCGTACGTGTAGGTATGTACGGCAGGACCAAATCAGAGAGATAGGTAGGAGCAAGCCCATGTGATGCTTTGTAGGTTAGCAGTAAAACCTTGAAATCAGCCCTTGCTTTGACAGGAAGCCAGTGTAGAGAGGCTAGCACTGGAGTAATATGATAAAATTTTTTGGTTCTAGTCAGGATTCTAGCAGCCGTATTTAGCACTAACTGAAGTTTATTTAGTGCTTTATCCGGGTAGCCGGAAAGTAGAGCATTGCAGTAGTCTAACCTAGAAGTGACAAAAGCATTTTTGGACAGAAAGTTTCTGATTTTTGCAATGTTACGTAGATGGAAAAAAGCTGTCCTTGAAATGGTCTTGATATGTTCTTCAAAAGAGAGATCAGGGTCCAGAGCAACGCCGAGGTCCTTCACAGTTTTATTTGAGACGACTGTACAACTGTTAAGATTAATTGTCAGATTCAACAGAAGATTTCTTTGTTTCTTGGGACCTAGAACAAGCATCTCTGTTTTGTCCGAGTTTAAAAGTAGAAAGTTTGCAGCCATCCACTTCCTTATGTCTGAAACACATGCTTCTAGCAAGGGCAATGTTTGGGCTTCACCATGTTTAATTGAAATGTACAGCTGTGTGTCATCCGCATAGCAGTGAAAGTTAACATTATGTTTTCGAATAACATCCCCAAGAGGTAAAATATATAGTGAAAACAATAGTGGTCCTAAAACGGAACCTTGAGGAACACCGAAATTTACAGTTGATTTGTCAGAGGACAAACCATTCACAGAGACAAACTGATATCTTTCCAACAGGTAAGATCTAAACCAGGCCAGAACTTGTCCGTGTAGACCAATTTGGGTTTCCAATCTCTCCAAAAGAATGTGGTGATCGATAGTATCAAAAGCAGCACTAAGGTCTAGGAGCACGAGGACAGATGCAGAGCCTCAGTCTGATGCCATTAAAATGTCATTTACCAATGTCATTTACCACCTTCACAGTGCTATGATGGGGTCTAAAACCAGACTGAAGCATTTCGTATACATTGTTTGTCTTCAGGAAGGCAGTGAGTTGCTGCGCAACAGCCTTTTCTAAAATTTTTGAGAGGAATGGAAGATTCGATATAGGCCGATAGTTTTTTATATTTTCTGGGTCAAGGTTTGGCTTTTTCAAGAGAGGCTTTATTACTGCCACTTTTAGTGAGTTTGGTACACATCCGGTGGATAGAGAGCCGTTTATTATGTTCAACATAGGAGGGCCAAGCACAGGAAGCAGCTCTTTCAGTAGTTTAGTTGGAATAGGGTCCAGTATGCAGCTTGAAGGTTTAGAGGCCATGATTATTTTCATCATTGTGTCAAGAGATATAGTACTAAAACACTTGAGCGTCTCTCTTGATCCTAGGTCCTGGCAGAGTTGTGCAGACTCAAGACAACTGAGCTTTGAAGGAATACGCAGATTTAAAGAGGAGTCCGTAATTTGCTTTCTAATAATCATAATCTTTTCCTCAAAGAAGTTCATGAATTTATCACTGCTAAAGTGAAAGTCATCCTCTCTTGGGGAATGCTGCTTTTTAGTTAGCTTTGCGACAGTATCAAAAAGGAATTTCGGATTGTTCTTATTTTCCTCAATTAAGTTAGAAAAATAGGATGATCGAGCAGCAGTAAGGGCTCTTCGGTACTGCACAGTACTGTCTTTCCAAGCTAGTCGGAAGACTTCCAGTTTGGTGTGGCGCCATTTCCGTTCCAATTTTCTGGAAGCTTGCTTCAGAGCTCGGGTATTTTCTGTGTACCAGGGAGATAGTTTCTTATGAGAAATGTTTTTAGTTTTTAGGGGTGCAACTGCATCTAGGGTATTGCGCAAGGTTAAATTGAGTTCCTCAGTTAGGTGGTTAACTGATTTTTGTCCTCTGGCGTCCTTGGGTAGACAGAGGGAATCTGGAAGGACATCGAGGAATCTTTGTGTTGTCTGTGAATTTATAGCACAACTTTTGATGTTCCTTGGTTGGGGTCTGAGCAGATTATTTGTTGCAATTGCAAACGTAATAAAATGGTGGTCAGATAGTCCAGGGTTATGAGGAAAAACATTAAGATCCACAACATTTATTCCATGGGACAAAACTAGGTCCAGCGTATGACTGTGACAGTGAGTGGGTCCAGAGACATGTTGGACAAAACCCACTGAGTCGATGATGGCTCCGAAAGCCTTTTGGAGTGGGTCTGTGGACTTTTCCATGTGAATATTAAAGTCACCAAAGATTTGAATATTATCTGCTATGACTACAAGGTCCGATAGGAATTCAGGGAACTCAGTGAGGAACGCTGTATATGGCCCAGGAGGCCTGTAAACAGTAGCTATAAAAAGTGATTGAGTAGGCTGCATAGATTTCATGACTAGAAGCTCAAAAGACGAAAACGTCATTTTTTTTTTTGTAAATTGAAATTTGCTATTGTAAATGTTAGCAACACCTCCGCCTTTGCGGGATGCACGGGGGATATGGTCACTAGTGTAGCCAGGAGGTGAAGCCTCATTTAACACAGTAAATTCATCAGGCTTAAACAATGTTTCAGTCAGGCCAATCACATCAAGATTATGATCAGTGATTAGTTAATTGACTATAATTGCCTTTGAAGTAAGGGATCTAACATTAAGTAGCCCTATTTTGAGATGTGAGGTATCATGATCTCTTTCAATAATGACAGGAATGGAGGTGGTCTTTATCATTGTGAGATTGCTAAGGCGAACACCGCCATGTTTAGTTTTGCCCAACCTAGGTCGAGGCACAGACACGGTCTCAATGGTGATAGCTGAGCTGACTATACTGACTGTGCTAGTGGCAGACTCCAACCAGCGATTGAGTTCTGAGACTCTGCTGTAGAGCTCATCACTCCCCCTAACTGGGAGGGGGCCAGAGACAATTACTCGATGCCGACACATCTTTCTAGCTGATTTACACGCAGAAGCTATGTTGCGCTTGGTGATCTCTGACTGTTTCATCCTAACATTGTTGCCGACGTGGATAACAATATCTCTATACTCTCTACACTCGCCAGTTTTAGCTTTAGCCAGCACCATCTTCAGATTAGCCTTAACGTCGGTAGCCCTGCCCCCTGGTAAACAGTGTATGATCGCTGGATGATTCGTTTTAAGTCTAATACTGCGGGTAATGGAGTCGCCAATGACTCAAGTTTTCAATTTGTCAGAGCTAATGGTGGGAAGCTTCGGCGTCTCAGACCCCGTAACGGGAGGAGTAGAGACCAGAGAAGACTCAGCCTCTGACTCCGACCCGCTGCTTAATGGGGAAAAACAGGTTGGCAACAAAACGCACAGCAACTCGAAAACAAGTCTGCAAGTTGTGACCGGAAATGACCAACTCCAAAACATTTCTAGGATGGCCCGGCTTCTTTACCTCTTGGGTGACATAGTCAATATTGGACCTGACCCCAAAATGTTGTCCTTTAGGATAACACACTCTAAAGTGCGGTCATGCACAGCCAAAAAACTTTAATAGGTCCTTTTAAATCATTTTTTTTTTTATTATTTATTTTTATTCAATATTCTCCATTTTTTTGGGGGGGGGAAACAACGTTAGATTTTCTGTTTTCACAACAATGCCACATGTTGGATGACTGTGAAAAATCAAAGAAACGTAGATTTTTGAGTGTAGTTGTCCTTTAATTCAGTGCACTGCCCACGCTGTTGTTTGGTTAGAGGGTTTTCTGTGGCTGCCAATGGAATGGATGGACTAAAAGACCAGCAACACTATTATTCAGAGCCCCACGAAATGACACCATATATACATTCTACAGACTCTACTGAGTACTCCCTACAATAGTTTTTGCTCTATAAGCCCATATGTATTTCATATACAGTGATTCGCATTGGGGGCATATGACTTTGAAAATATGTTTTAAAACCCACATTAATACAAATGTCACTTAAATATAAAAAAATATGAATAATTGATCAAGTTTAGACAATTATTTTTCATATATCATTAATAAATACAGGTTATTGACACTTTCATGCTGTTACGTGGGGACTTTTATTTGGAAAAAAACAGAAATTCCGTGACCCGGTAGTACTTTGTTAGTGTTGCTGATCATGGAATGAGCTCGCAAATCAAATGCCCAATTATTGTGCCACAGTACAGCAAAGAACATGCAAGTTAACCTTTACTTATTGTAAATTAAATTAGTTTGTAGTAGTTAAGTGTTGACTTAGATTACATACTGTAGCTACCTCAGTTGTTATTACAAATCATTTGGATGACTTCACAGCAATTGGTAGCTAGCTGAAATTAAAAAAAATCCCCTTAGATAGCACAGCTATGCCCTTATCCATATGGTGTGACAAAGGCCTTTCCTAACAGAACTGCTAACTTTATTTGTTGTTACTTTTAAAAGATGCTTAAAATGATAAAAAGACAAAAAAGTAATTGTGATTGTGTTGAATTGTTTTGGGGAAAAAAAGATAGACATTGTTTTAAAAAGGTAGAGGTAATATTTAATTCACTACAGAAATGTGTAGATGTCCCGCAGCATGTTTTCAAAACTGTAATGTTTATATTCATTTTGATTACACTCATTCCTCAGTGTTCTTCATGCATGGACAAAAACTCTCAAATAAATTACAAAAATAATCACTGACTTGGTCCTAATTAAAAAAAGAGAGTGTCTTAGGTGGTTTCATCATGTCCTCCTCCTATGTCATTCTGTCTTTCTCTTACTCAGATTCATTCCTTCCTCCTATAATTCATAGGAATGTTGGGTTACATGTCTCTACCCTCAGCCACAAACAAGCTCGTCCTTCACAAAGCGATGGGAAACGTGCTATCTCCCTCGTCCCTATGATTGCAGGGGCACCCACTAAAGTCTCTCTCTTGCTCTCTCTCTCTCACTTGCTCTCTCTCTGAGGGGGCGATGAGTTGAATTAGTCATAATTAAAGTGGTGACTTTGAGTGTGCAAAGGGGGGGCCTAGTAGCCTGCTGGTATTGTCGGGCCTTGCATATTTCAGACTCTGGTGTGTGTTTGTGCATGTGTGTGCGTGTGTAGTGTACTGTATGTGAAAGTATATGTATTATACACGTGTGTGTTTGGGGAGACTGTTTGAAAGTGTGTGTACATAGTATGTGTGCATTATATACTGTATATGTGAATGGGCTTTCAGAATGTTCTTTACATGGTAGCAGCATGCTTACAGCTCCCACTGTGATGACTCTTAGACATACTCTAGCTCAGTGATTTTCAAGGTCCAAGGTTAAAGTGGCTTGACCTTTAAACAGATGGTCACTAGGAAAGTGTTGAAGTACATGGACCCTATTGTCATTAACAATATTGCCAGTATTCAAGGAATTGCAGATAGAGTCATAACAGTGGTAGCTGTAAGCATGCTGCTAACATGTAAATATTATTCTGAAAGCCCATTCACACATATATAATGCATACATACAAAATACACACACTTTCAAACAGTCTCCCCACACACACATGTACAATACATATACCTTCACATAAACAAAACAAAGACCATCTATTATACTGACAAGATTATCAACTGACCACTCTAACACTGAAAATACATATCTGCAAAGGCGAAAGGCAGGCGAGAGGAAGCAAGATCAGATGGGAACATTCTACCAATGAGAGCAGATATGTGTATGAACAGAGACTTTACACTTACAGTGTCTTCAGAAAGTATTACAACCCCTTGACTTTTTCAAAATGTTGTTGCTACAGCCTAAATGTTAAGCACGTGTTGTTCCACAGGCCTACACACAATAACCTATGTCAAAGTTGAATTATGTTTTTATACATTTTTACAACTTAATTAAAAGCTGAAACTTCTTGAGTCAATGAGTATTCAACCCCTTTGCCATGGCAAGTCTAAATCAGTTCAGCAGTAAAAATTTGCTTAGTAAGTCTGAACACAGATTCAACCACAAAGACGAGGGAGGTTTTCCAATGCCTCGCAAAGCAGGGAACCTACAGTATTGAAATCCCTTTTGACCTACCCTCACCACCTGGGGGCGGCCCGTCAGGAAGTCCAGGATCCAGTTGCAGAGGGAGGTGTTTAGTCCCAGGGTCCTTAGAGTAGGGATGAGCTTGGAGTGCACTATGGTGTTGAACGATGAGCTGTAGTCAATTAATAGCATTCTCACATAGGTAGTCCTTTTGTTCAAGTGGGAAAGGGCAATGTGTGGTGCAATAGAGATTGCATCATCTGTGGATCTATTTGGGAGGTATGCAAATTGGAGTGGGTCTAGGGTTTCTGGGATAACGGTGCTGATGTGAGCCATGACCAGCCATTCAAGGACTTAATGGATACAGACATGAGTGCTACAGGTCAGAAGTCATTTAGGAAGGTTACCTTGGCGTTCTTGGGTACAGGGACTATGTTGGTCTGCTTTCAACATGTTAGTATTACAGACTCAGTCTGTAATTGGTTGAAAATGTCAGTGAAGAAGACACTTGCCAGTTGGTCAACGCATGCTCGTAGTACACGTCCTGGTAATCCGTCTTGTCCTGTTGCCTTGTGAATGTTGACCTGTTTAAAAGTCTTACTCACATCGGCTGTGGAGAGAGTGATCACACAGTCGTCCAGAGCAGCTCATGGTCTCATTCATGCATCAGTGTTGATTGCCTCAAAGAGAGCATAGAAGTTATTTAACTTGTCTGGTTGGCTTGTGTCACTGGGCAGCTCGCGGCTGCGCTTCCCTTTGCATTCTGTAATAGTTTGTAAGCAATGCCATATCCGGCGAGTGTCGGAGCCGGTGTAGTACGACTCAATCTTAGTCCTGTATTGACGCTTTGCCTGTTTGATGGTTCGTAACAGGGCATAGCGGGATTTCTTAGAGTGTCCAGGTTAGAGTCCTACTCCTTCAAAGCAGCAGCTCTACCCTTTAGCTCAGTGCGGATATTTCCTGTAATCCATGGCTTCTGGTTTTGGTATGTACGTCCGGTCACTGTGGGGATGACATCCTCGATGCACTTATTGATGAAGCCAGTGACTGATGTTGTGTACTGCTCGATTCCATCGGAAGAATCCCAGAACATATTCCAGTCTGTGCTACAAAACAGTCCTGAATCTTAGCATCAGCGTTATCTGACCAACTCCTTACTGAGTGAGTCACTGGTCTAGAGTTTTTTCCCTCTGGTTGCTAATTAACATGCTGATAGAAATGAGGTCAAATTGATTTAGGTTTCCCTGCATTAAAGTCCGCAGCCACAAGGAGCTCTGCCTCGATGAGCATTTTCGTGTTTGCTTATGGCCTTATACAGCTTGTTGAGTACCATCTTATAGTGACAGCATCAGTTTGTGGTGGTAAATAGACAGCTATAAAAAAATATAGATGAAATCTCTCTTGGTAAAAGTGTGGTCTAAAGCTTATCATGAGATACTCTACCTCAGGCAAACAAAACCTCGAGACTTCCTTAATATTAGATTTCATGCACCAGTTGTTGTTTACAAATAGACACAGACCGCACTTACCGGAGGCAGCTGTTCTATCTTGCTGATGGACTGAAAACCCAGCCAGCTGTATGTTATCCATGTCGTTGTTCAACCACGACTTGGTGAAACATCAGATATTACCTTTTAAATGTCCTATCACAGTTTTTTTATTTAGTCCATTTATAGTACAATCAGACTAAATGAAGTAACGCTTCAACAGTGTACTATGCAATCAAGATCACGATGAACAGGTTTTTCTCCATGAAGAACCAACCTTTGTTGAAGCAACAAATATAAAATGGGTTGTTTAGATACTGGATGCTGACTTGTTGCTGAGTTCTTCACCACAATCCCATGATAATGCCAATTAACAGTTCCATTTCAATTGTCAATGCACATCCACTGTCCCAGAGCCCAGACAGATTTATAAATAATATTTCCCATATGCTACTATCCTAGCATTTGGTTTGCAACAGTTGGGGTTTTGTAAAAACCTTGCTGTCTGCCTCTTCGACCTCTGGAACAATGTCAAAATCATATCAAATTGTATTAGTCACATGCACCAAATAAAATAGACCTCACAGTGAAGTGATTACTTACAAGCCTTTAACCAACAAAGCAGTTTAAAAAATACAAATAAGAATAAGAAATAAAAGGAATTAGTAATTAAAGAGCAGCAGTAAGAAAACAATAGCGAGATTATATACAGGGGGGTACCGTTACAGAGTCAATGTGCAGTTGGTCAAGGTAATTGAGGTAATATTTACATGTAGGTAGAGTTATTAAAGTGACTATGCATAGATAATTAACAGAGAGTAACAGCAGCATAAAAGAGGGGATTGTACCACACTCTGGTACCACTTGCCGTGCCGTAGCTGAGAGAACAGTCTATGACTAGGGTGGCTGGAGTCTGACAATTTTTAGGGCCTTTCTCTGACACTGCCTGGTATAGAGGCCCTGGATGGCAGGAAGCTTGGCCCCAGTGATGTACTGGGCAGTACGCACTACCCTCTGTAGTGCCTTCGGTCGGAGGCTGAGCAGTTGCCATCCCAAGCAGTGATGCAATCAGTCATGATGCTCTCGATGGTACAGCTGTAAAAACTTTTGAGGATCTGAGGACCCAAATCTTTTCTCTGAGGACCCAAATCTTTTCAGTCTCCTGGGGTGGAATAGGTTTTGTCGTGACCTCTTCACAACTGTCTTGGTGTGCTTGGACCATGTTAGTTTTTGTGAATTGAAGCTCTCAACCTGCTCCACTACCGCCCCGTTGATTAGAATTTGGTTGTTGTCCTTGCACCAAGCAGCCAGGTCTCTGATCTTCTCCCTATAGGCTGTCTCGTCGTTGTCTGTGATCAGGCCTACCAATGTTGTGTCATCGGCAAACTTAATGATGGTGTTGAAGTAGTGCCTGGCCGTACAGTCATGGGTGAACAGGAGGGGACTGAACACGCACCCCTGGGGGGCCTCTGCGTTGAGGATCAGCGTGGCAGATGTGTTGTTACCTACCCTTACCACCTGGGGACGGCCCATCAGGAAGTCCAGGATCCAGTTAGAGAGGAAGGTGTTTAGTCCCAGAGTCCAATTATGTAGTTTTATTTTGCAATCTCCACCGTGCCATGGATTTGAACAAGGCAAGACTGACAGCTTCTCCGAGACAGGAAAATTCATTCATCAGGATAATTATAATGGATATATCAAAAGAAATTGCAATAGAAACGAGTGTAAAACAAATGAAATTGCACATAGTTTTCTGTCATTTCAGCTGCTTGATGTGATTGTGTTAGCTTTAGTTGGCTAGCTAGCAAAAGAGAAGTAGCTAGCCTGCATAGCTACATGCCATTGTAAATAGAATGGATAGGAAGAATGACCAGTCAATTTGGTTTGCAACTTCAGAATCTCAGAACTAACGACTGGCTTTTGCCCAGACTATTTTGTATGGTGGAAAGATTAAATAAAAGGAATTTACAGCGAAAAAATGTCGTTAAGCTTTTATTCATGTGTTGGCAACCGTTTTATAAAAACAATTTGGTCCCCGAACCCAGGAATTATTGTGAATAACATCCTCCTGAAGGCTGTTTCTCCGGCCTTTCGCTTTGCCTTCTTGTCTTCTTGTTTGCCTCAGGCCTCAGAACAGCCCTTAGTCGGAAGTTATTCACAAGATAATTCCTAGGTTCTCATGCCTTATTGCTTAAACACTCACTGACAGTTCTAAAACAAACTGAGGTTACATATAAATAATCACTTTTAAGATATTGCATTCTCCACAGACATTATAGCACATGAGCGTACACTGTGTGTCTGGATTGAAAGAGAAATGAATTATACATCCGTTTCATGGCTAAATATACATCAGTTTCATGGCTAAATTTCTAATAGGGGAATAGTTTAATCTGAAAGGATGCAAAGCAAGAGCATTTCGGGACAGGATACCGAATGCGGCAGCCTGCTGACTCTCTGTCAGTGCTTTTTCGGCACAGCACAGTGCTCCACCAACATCAATGGTTCATTAATCACCACGTACATACACAGAAATGAAAGCCCCTTTCCCACCGCAGCCAATCATCAACGTGTTGCCAAGGAAACAACCTCAACCCTAGAGAGGTTTTTTCATGGATTTTCCTTTTTGGTTGATGTTCCCTTCGTTCCCGGAATCATTTGGCAGTCGTCTGACAGAGGGAGAGAGCGCATAGCCGAGGAGAAGAAGTGCAGAGTGAGAAACATTAGAACTCGAGAAACACAAACCAGTTCGAGGAAGAGCCGGATACATCATTCATTTCTATGATGTACGTTCTGTTGTGAATTTGGATGTTCAGTGTTTTTTTTAGCATATATAGTAGCTATACAGTAGCCTACATTGTAGGCTAACTAGCGACCATTGCTAGGCTATATCTCCGATGGCTATGAAGGGAACAACTAGATGTGGCCAGTGTGTCATAAACAAACTAGGCTGTAGTCTTTTATGTTGTAGTTTGATTTGATGTATTTCATTCATGCTCACAGTTGACAAGACTGAATTTTACATTTAGACAATACTTAAAAACCCACAGGATATTACATTCAGTTAAAAATATCCTATCTTACGAGAAGTTACAGTTTAAAAAGTCACATTTGGCTATTAAAAAGTCTGATGGCAGTAGCAATGGTCGAATGTTTCAATCTGTTCCTGCGTTTATGCTGGACAGTTGGCTCCGATTTCGGAGAATTCTGCAAGTACTTTCTTCCCTTCTATGTGGTAGGAGATCAGGTGGTCAGGTTAGTGCAGTTCAAGAGGAACCTATGAGTGTGGCACAATGACAATCAAAATTGGTTCAAGTATTTCAAATATTTTTGCACTTTAGTCCATGCAAAGGCAACAGGATGCAATGCGACAATTAGGCAGACATTTCTTTATGATATAATAAAGAGCATAATAATAATAATAATAATAATAAGAGCATTATAAAGGAATCATTTATTTCCAGTCGCTTTATCGCTTTATCACAACATTTAAGTTTGTGAATCATCTTCTTTTTAATTAAACAGTAAAATAAGTTACTGTATGTAAAACAAAAAGGTGCTCTTGTTACATGCTCCACACAGTCAGTCAATACAACTGTCCAAACAATGTGGAATCAGACTTTTTGACTGACTTAGGATGAAACTGACCTTCTGTGAACTCATGGGGTGAGTTTGTGTCAACTTGACATTGAAACACACAGTTGACTGACCTTGAACACCTTCAAATATATATATAACATTTTTATTTACTTTGTATTCCAGCAATTGAGTTGTTATTGAATCCTATACATTTATATGTAAGGTTGTGTTGCTTGGGAGATTCACAATCTATCTGGTAATGTTGTGCATCACTGTTAACTTTGGGTCTAAGGAAGTTTCAAGTGGATTTTGATTCAAACGTTCACAAAAAAAGTGCAGGCTCTTCGCATTAAAATCAAGAGCTGCAAATCATCGCTGCGGTGGCCAATGGTTCAATACAAGTTTTATACCGTTTAATAATTATCCTCCCAAACAAGTCGGAAAGCGCTCATCTGGGGAGCTGGACAAACTCAAGAATGTCTGGATCTATTCAGTAAGCCCACCTTTACTTTTTTTTTCGCAGTTTCTGAAAAGTCCTTGTAAACCTGTCAAAATGTGGTAGCACTTTATTTGAAAGGGTATTCAAAACACCCGATGTGAATGGTTCATGACACATTTAAGAGTGCTGAAGTATCAACCTTTGATTCAACGTTAATGTCGCTTCTGACAGTGCATGTCAAAATAAAAGTCCCCTTTTTGATTACAATAACTAAGACTTTTTTATTTTCAAATGGATCACTTCTAAGTATGTGTGTGCATGCACCAAGTGTGTGTATTGGGTGTGTGGGGAATCCCCATAATCACCAGAGGAAAACCTTTACAGGACAAAAAGAAGAAATTGGAGAATGTGTTGACACTTATTTCTGAGGGTGGATGGGGGGGCGGGTCTAACTTCTAACTTCCTCTGATAGTGAGGAAAAGCAGATTTCAAACTACAACAGTGCAGGAATTTCCCCCTCCAACCTCTTTTTCTCTGTCCACACCTCTATCCTTAAACCCATCATACTCAGATAATCTCTCTCTGTCTCTCTTTCTCTCCATCCTTTTTCAATTGACCCTTGAGAAGAAGCGTATGTTCATCCATATCTGATTAACCACTCTTTGTGCATAGTCCCCCATTTTTTAGAGGAGCGAAGGTATTGGGACAGATTCATTTATATGTGTATTAAAGTAATAAAAAGTAAGGTATTTGGTCCCATATTCGTAGCATGAACTGACTACATCAAGCTTGTAACTCATTTGATGGATGCATTCGCTGTTTGTTTTGGTTGTGTTTAAGATTAGTTTGTGCCCCAATAGAAATTAATGGTAAGTAATGTATTGTGTCATTTTGGGGTCACTTTTATTGTAAATAAGAATAGAATATGTTTCTAAACACTTCTACATGAATGTGGATGCCACCATGATGACGGATAATCCTGAATGAATCGTGAATAATGATGAGTGAGAACGATATAGACGTACAAATATCTCCGCCTCGTCCCGCTGCGTCGTCCGCTAGTTCCAAGGTAATGTACAATACTTTGGCTTTTATCCCTTACATACACAGTGCCTTCAGAAAGTATTCACACGTTGTTGTGGAACAGTGTGAATTCAAAAGGGATTAAATGTTGTTTTTCTCTCACCCATCTACACACTTTACCCCATAATGACAAAGTAACATTTTTGTCATAATAAAATACAGAAATATCTAATATGCATAGGTATTCTAACCTCGGAGTCAATGCATATTAGAATCTTGTTGGGCAGCGACTATAACTGTGATTCTTTAAGAGTGTTATACAGCTGGACTGTACAAAATTTGCACGTTATTATTTTCTAAATTCTTCAAGCACCTTCAAATTGGTTGTTGATTATTGCTAGGCAACCATTTTCAAGTCTTGCCATAGATTTTCAAAAAGAAGTCAAAACTGTAACTCTGCAACTCAGGAAAATGCACTTGTCTTCTTGTTAAGCAACTACAGTGTATATTTGACATTGTGTTTTAGGTTCTTGTCCTGCTGAAAGGTGAATTAATCTCCCAGTGTCTGGTGGAAAGAGAACTTTTGCTGTTATTATGTCCATTCCGTTTCTTTTTTTTATCCTGAAAACTCCCCAGTCCTTAATGATAACAAGGATAACCATAACCTGATGGAACCACCACTATGCTTGAAAATATAGAGAGTCGTACTCAGTAATATGTTGTATTGGATTTGCCCCAAACATAACACTTTGTATTCAGGACAAAAAAGTAATTGTTTTTCCACCAGTTTGTGTTAAGAACTGCAATGCTGCTGGGTTTTTCAAGCTCAACAGTTTCCCGTGTGTATCAAGAATGTTCCACCACCCACAGGACATCCAGCCAACTTGACACAACTGTGGGAAGTATTGGAGTCAACATGGACTACCATCCCTGTAGCACATTTGACACCTTGTAGAGTCCATGCCCCAACGAATTGAGGCTGTTCTGGGGGGTGAAACTCAATATTTGGAAGGTGTTTTTAGTGTTTGTACACTCAGTGTTTGAAACTTTGATAAACTTAATTTAAAGTTTGTAAACTTGAAACACAGACAATGAATGCAATGTCTACCATAATGAAGCTGAATAGAATAGAATAGAATAGAATTTAAATATTCAATTGAATTGTTTTACTGATTGAAATATTCATTCAATTCAGTATCAAATCATGTAATACAGGTTACATTTTGTGAATTCAATGATTCAATTTGCGCATTATAATTGAAAAAATATTACATTCAAATTTAATATCCAAAAATGCTAAATTACAGAATTCAAATACAATTTCTGTTGGCACTGACATCGTTCCATAATTCTCGTAGTGAAATCCTTAAGCGGTATCCTTCCTCTCCAGCAACTGAGTTAGGGAGGACGTCTGTATCTTTGTAGTAGCTGGGTAAATTGATACACCGTCCAAAGAGTAATTGATAACTTCCCCATGCTCAAAGGGATATTCAGTGTCTGTTTTTTTTCCCAATAGGCGCCGCGCCCTACTTTCCGAGGCATTAGACATAGGGCAGTCATTCAAAAATCATGTTCACCTCTATTATTGTGAATTCATGCAACTTATTATGTGACTTGTTAAGCAAAGTTTTACTCCTGTACTTATTTGGGCTTGCCATAACAAAGGGGTTGACAACTTATTGACTCAAGACATTTCAGCTTTTCATTTTTATTCATTTGTAAAATATTCCAAAAACAAAATTCCACTTTGACATCATGTGTAGATCAGTGACACAAAATATTAAGTTCATCCATTTTAATATCAGGCTGTAAAAAGTCAAGGGGTGTGAATACATTCTGAAGGCACTGTAGGTATGTCTCTTGTCCAGGTGGAATAGGGCAGTGGGTAGTGCAATAGCGATTGCGTTGTCCCTGGATCTGTTAGGGCGGTACGTGAATTGTAGTGGGTCTAGGTTGTCGGTTAAGATTGAGGTGATATGGTACTTTTTGGGGGGTATATTTTTGGTATTTTATTAGGATCCCCATTAGCTGTTGCAAAAGCGGCAGCTACTCTTCCTAGAGTCCACTTAAAACATGACATAATACAGAACGGTAATAGGGAAGAACAGCTCAAGGACAGAACTTCATCAATAAAAAAAAGGCACACGTAGCCCATATATCAATACATACACGCAAACTATCTAGGTCAAATAGGGGAGAGGCATTGTGCCCCTAGCCTGTCAACGCGCTTCATGATGATAGACGTGAGTGCTACGGGGCTATTGTCATTTAGTTCCGTTATCTTCGCTTTCCTAGGTACAGGAACAATGGTGGACATCTTGAAGCAAGTGGCGACATCAGATTGGGATATCGAGAGATAGAATATGTCCGTAAACACTCCAGCCAGCTGGTCTGTCTACACATGCTCTAAGGACGTGGCTTGGGATGCCATCTGGGCCGGCAGCCTTGAGAGGGTTAACACACTTAAATTACTTAATCGGCCACGGAGTATGAGAGCACACAATCCTCCTGCTCTCAGCTCAATGTTGTTTTCCTTGAAGCGGGTGAAGAAGGTGTTTAGCTTATCCGGGAGTGTCCACAACATGGCTGGCTTTCCCTTTATAATCTGTGATTGTCTGTAGTCTCTGCCACATACGTCTTGTGTCTGAGCCGTTGAATTGCGACTCCACTTTGTCCCTGCACTGTCATTTCGCCTCTATGATGCCTTACGAAGGTCATAGCGATCACTTTATTTTATCGGAGGTAGGCTTTACGGAGGTCTAAGCGATCACTTTATTTTATGAGAAGTTGTTTTATGGAGTGCATAGCGATCACTTTATTTTATCAGAAGTGTTTTTATGGAGGTCATAGCGATCACTTTATTTTATCGGAGGTCGTTTTATGGAGTGCATAGCGATCACTTTATTTTATCAGAAGTCGTTTTATGGAGTGCATAGCGATCACTTTATTTGATCAGAAGTCGTTTTATGGAGTGCATAGCGATCACTTTATTTTATCGGAGGTCGTTTTATGGAGTGCATAGCGATCACTTTATTTTATCGGAGGTCGATTTATGGAGTGCATAGCGATCACTTTATTTTATCAGAAGTCGTTTTAAGGAGTGCATAGCGATCACTATTTTATCAGAAGTCGTTTTATGGAGTGCATAGCGATCACTTTATTTGATCAGAAGTCGTTTTATGGAGTGCATAGCGATCACTTTATTTTATCGGAGGTCGTTTTATGGAGTGCATAGCGATCACTTTATTTTATCAGAAGTCGTTTTATGGAGTGCATAGCGATCACACAGCAGGGGGAGAGTGACGGAGAGTGTGCATGTGTGTAGCCCACTAGCCAGATTCGGAAGAGCGGAATGGGAATGGTCTACCGAAAGATACATAGCATCAGCACACAATTGATTTTCAGCTCCAGTCAGCTGTGGCTATCGTGGCCCGCTGAATTGTGGCCCCCTCGATCTGCTGGGTCGCTTGTCCCCAGTGCCTCTGGCAAGGTAGCGTGGGGAGGTTCTCTGGGGGGTTGTGGCGATTAGCCAGTGGGAGCCAGAGCTCCACACAAACACAAACACCCTTCACACAGGCTGGGCTGCTGGAAGCCATCCAATTAAGGCAATGGAAGATCGTGAATTTGCATACATATTAAAGTGAGGCCGTTATAAAAAAAGAGCGAGAGAGAGAGCGGCAGGGAGGGAAAAAGAGAGAATGGGGAAGAGAGAGAGAGCAACAGAGAGTAAAACGAGCGTATATGAGTGAGATTCTCATAGAACTCAAAAAATTCAGGGCCGCCTTTGCTCGAGCATAGATTTGCATATTTTTAGGGAGATGCACAACCGTGCATGGGCATCAGTGGGAAACAGGAAGCTGATGAGAGACACACCCATTTCGGTGCACTGACGAGCACCTCTGTATAGCTATGGTAAAACCGTCAGTCCCCTCAAGGGATAGGCTACAAGCAGTACTCTTTTGCAAAGCCAGTCTCCAATGGTCAAAAACCTAATAGTCTTTGAATACCCAAATGGTCAGGTATTTACAACTCCTGTCCTGGAGAACTGCAATGTTGTCAGGCTTTTGTCTACAGCCCAGCAGAAGCTCACCCGATAACTAATCACTTTGTTATGGTTTTCAATTTAAATCACAATTAGTATAATGAGGTCAACTTTGAACCAAAGCAATGTTGCCCATCCCTTGGCTCAATGGGGATTTCAACTTCCTGTAACCGAGGCCTCTTCTGAACTCAAAGAAAACCTCTGCTGACTCTAGACGCCAGCAGTGACAGTAGTCCTTGCAACAGTGTCATATATTAAACCTGACATCATCTCCAACTCCAGTCCTGGGGAGCTTGTGGTTGTGCCGATTCAACTAATGGTGGTCAAGACTGATGACCATGATAAATTGAAGGTATGCTGGTGTTGGGCTGGAACAAAAGCTTGCACTCCCAGTTTCTATTCAGGACCAGAGTTGGATAACCTTATAATGAGGTACAGTATGCTTGACTTACCAGTGGACAGTCAGTACTAAACTATAGAAACACCGAATTCAACACTGAGGTGTGGAGAGTTGACAAAGAAGATGATAAAACCGTAGGAGAGAAGAAACAGTATTTATTTTAAAAGATGAAAATCAACTCTAGATAATGTAAATAAAGAAGAGGCAGACATAGACACAACAAAATGATCTTGACTGCTGTGTGCATGAGATGATAAGAGACTGAGAGTGAAAAAATGAGAGGAGAGAGAGGAAATTAAGTGAATGCAGAGGAAAGGAGGTTTTGATTGTAATAAGAGAGGCCCAGCTCCACTCTGTCAGGATCAAGCCACTCTGCAACTGCTGCCACTACCTCTAACTGCCCTGCTCGCGCATTGCACACATTCCTGTCTAACCTCAGAAAGGCATGGAAAGAGGGAGAGGGAGGGGAAAAAGAGATGGAGGGGAGGAGTGTGTGAGAGACAGAAAAGTGTGAGGCGAGAGAAGGAGAAAGAGCAAGATTTACAGGGGACGAGGGAAGAAAGCGTAACGCAGTGTGTGTGTGTGTGTGTGTACATTACACACTAGGACCCCAGAAAATGTGAAGCATTTATCATTTTTGTATATTCTCAGTCAGCAGGAATGAAGTCCTGATGTAAATATGCAATGACTAAGATTGTAAACACTGTACAAATAGAGACACAGCCAGTGCAAGAGACTGAGTGACTACATCACACACAGACACACAGAGACAGATGCATAGACACAGAGAGAGAGAGAGAGAGAGAGAGAGAGAGAGAGAGAGAGAGACACACAAATGAACAAACATGCACACACAGACATACAGAGACCGTATACAGTATACATAAATACAGACAGAAGACGATATGGAGACCCGAGTAATCTGTCTCAGAATGTAGGAGTACAAAAAACAGGCATATACTGTATAATACTATCACAAAATAGCACATAAACAAACATGAACACACAAACAATACCACAGACATACCAACACGCACACACACATATGCATGCACGCACAAGTACACACACAGGAATGCACTCACACAGACACACCCACCAACTCACAAACACAACCACCCACAAACACACATACATGAAACTGAAGCCCCTTCGGCTGTGGTGTGTGTGTGTGTGTGTGTGTGTGTGTGTGTGTGTACATGCATATGTATGTATGTGAAGGCGTGCCTACTATACACGCAAGCCTACTAGAGGGGCAGGCTCTGAAAGTGAGTGATGAGAACCTTGCCTGTCCTGAGAACAGACCATAGATGGTTGTATGTCTCGGGGCATGCCTAAAACCTCAAATGGAATTGTAGAAATTAAGCCCAAACTTTGTCAGAGAAAGAAAAACTGTGGCCAGTGCAGTTGGTTGAGCCAACAGAAAAGCAACACATTTGAACCAGTGGCGGAAAAACAGATAACGTTGAACGAAATTAAACCAATTGAAGTGTGTTGTGTAAATGCAAAAGCACCATCCTAATTATTTAACTGAGCAAGCTTGGCCCGGAGCTGGCGCGACCACGGCCACAGATTAAGTTGAGCCCATTAGACATACTTTAATTTGGCAATTTAGAGGAAAAGGGCGGGAGAGGGGGACATTGCCAGACCTCAGACTGAATGGGAACGGTATCTCTGTCTTCATACAGTACACTCACATTTAAATGACAACCACGTAGAATATAAAGTCTATATTAATAATATTATATAAAGGTTATATAATAATGCCACAGGTGACTGTTTATAATTCATATCAATATACATTAAAATTACATCACCGATATACAATATAGCCTTAGATGATGACATAAGTGCGATATACTACCTGTCATTATGGATAAGTCCATGGTAACCATAGGCCTCTTATGAAGCATGACAGAGTTTTTGGGCCCGCTTTAAATTAGGTTCAGCTTATAAAGGCTTCATAAAGCCTTCAGAATGGCTTCACAAGACTACACAAATGCGTTACAAAGTATCTGTAGCCGTATGTCATGCTTTATAAAGTGTTAAATGTGGCATAACTGTGTAACATAATCACCTATTTCAAATCTGACATAACCTACTATGTCGAATACGATATAAACACGTGCTTTATAAACGGTGACATGTTGGGTCGAAGGATTGGAATACACTCTAAAATGAAGTCATGTTAGTCACATTACAACTTAATCTCTTTCCGAGACACTTCCGCCCAAATGGGGTTTAAGCTAACAAATCAAATCAAATTAATTTATATCAGCTGATATAAATTAATTTATATCAGCTGATATATCAAAGTGATGTACAGAAACCCAGCCTAAAACCCCAAACAGCAAGCAATGCAGGTGTAGAAGCACGGTGTCTAGGAAAAGCTCCCTAGAAAGGCCAAAACCTAGGAAGAAACCTAGAGAGGAACCAGGCTATGAGGGGTGGCCAGTCCTCTTCTGGCTGTGCCGGGTGGAGATTATAACAGAACATGGCCAAGATGTTCAAATGTTCATAAATGACCAGCATGGTCAAATAATAGTAATCACAGTGAACGGGTCAGGGTTCCATAGCCACAGGCAGAACAGTTGAAACTGGAGCAGCAGCACGGCCAGGTGGACTGGGGACAAGGAGTCATCATGCCAGGTAGTCCTGAGGCATGGTCCTAGGGCTCAGGTCCTCAGAGAGAGAGAGAGAAAGATAGAAAGAAAAAGAGAATTAGAGAGACACAGGAGAAATACTCCAGATAAACTGACCCTAGCCCCCAACGCATAAACTACTGCAGCTTAAATATTGGAGGCTGAGACAGGAGGGGTCAGGAGACACTGTGGCCCCATCCGATGATACCCTCGGACAGGGCCAAACAGGCAGGATATAACTCCACCCAAATGCCAAAGCACAGCCACCACAACACTAGAGGGATATATTCAACCACCAACTTACCATCCTGAGACAAGGCCAAGTATAGCCCACAAAGATATCCGCCACGGCACAACCCAAAGGGGAGTGCCAACCCAGACAGGAAGACCACGTCAGTGACTCAACCAACTAAAGTGTCGCACCCCTCCTAGGGACAGCATGGAATAGCACCAGTAAGCCAGTGACTCAGCCCCTGTAATAGGGTTAGAGGCAGAGAATCCCAGTGGAGAGAGGGGAACCGGCCAGGCAGAGACAGCAAGGGCGGTTCGTTGCTCCAGTGCCTTTCTGTTCACTTTCAGATTCCTGGGCCAGACTACACTCAATCATAGGACCTATTGAAGAGATGAGTCTTCAATAAAGACCCATGGGTTAAAGGTTGAGACTGAGTCTGCGTCTCTCACATGGGTAGGCAGATCATTCCATAAAAATGGAGCTCTAGAGGAGAAAGCCCTTCCTCCAGCTGTTTGCTTAGAAATTCTATGGACAATTCGGAGGCCTGCATCTTGTGACCGTAGCGTATGTATAGGTATGTACGGCAGGACCAAATCCGAAAGATAGTTAGGAGCAAGCCCATGTAATGCTTTGTAGGTTATCAGTAAAACCTTGAAATCAGCCCTTGCCTTAACAGGAAGCCAGTGTAGGGAGGCTAGCACTGGAGTAATATGATCACATTTTGGGGTTCTAGTCAGGATTCTAGCAGCCGTATTTAGCACTAACTGAAGTTTTAGTGCATTATCCGGGTAGCCAGAAAGTAGAGCATTGCAGTAGTCTAACCTAGAAGTGACAAAAGCATGGATTCATTTTTCTGCATCATTTTTGGACAGAACACTTCAGGTTTTTGCAATGTTACGTGAATGGAAAAAAAGCTGTCCTTGAAACAGTCTTGATATGTTTGTCAAAAGAGAGATCAGGGTCCAGAGTAACGCTGAGGTCTTTCAGTTTTTTTTTGAGACGACTGTACAACCATAAAGATTAATTGTCAGATTCAACAGAAGATATCTTTGTTTCTTGGGACCTAGATCTAGCAACTCTGTTTTGTCTGAGTTTAAAAGTAGAACATTTTCCACCATCCATTTCCTTATGTCTGAAACACAGGCTTCCAGCGAGGGCAGATTTGGGGCTTCACCATGTTTCATTGAAATGTACAGCTGTGTGTCATCCGCATAGCAGTGAAAGTTAACATTATGGTTTCGAATGACATCTCCAAAAGGTAAAATATATAATGAAAACAATAGTGGTCCTAAAACGGAACCTTGAGGAACACCAAACTTTACAGTTGATTTGTCAGAGGACAAACCATTCACAGAGACAAACTGATATCTTTCCAACAGATAAGATCTAAACCAGGCCAGAACTTGTCGGTGTAGACCAATTTGGGTTTCCAATCTCTCCAAATGAATGTGGTGATTGATGGTATCAAAAGCAGCACTAAGGGCTAGGAGCACGAGGACAGATGCGGAGCCTCGGTCTGATGCCATTAAAGGGTCATTTACAGTCTCAGTACTATGATGGGGTCTAAAACCAGACTGAAGCAATTTGTATACATTGTTTATCTTCAGGAAGGCAGTGAGTTGTTGCGCAACAGCTTTTTTTTTAATTGAGAGGAATGGGAGATTCGATATAGGCCAATAGTTTTTTTTTTTTTCTGGGCCAAGGTTGGACTTTTTCAAGAGAGGCTTTATTACTGCCACTTTTAGTGAGTTTGGTACACATCCTGTGGATAGTGAGTTGTTTATTATGTTCAACATAGGAGGGCCAAGCACAGGAAGCAGCTCTTTCAGTAGTTTAGTTGGAATACGGTCCAGTATGCAGCTTGAAGGTTTAGAGGCCATGAATATTTTCATCATTGTGTCACGAGATATAGCACTTAAACACTTGAGTGTCTCCCTTGATCCTAGGTCCTGGCAGAGTTGTGCAGAATCAGGACAACTGAGCTTTGGAGAAAGCTGTAATTTGCTTTCTAATGATCATGATATTTTCCTCAAAGAAGTTCATGAATTTATTACTGTTGAAGTGAAAGCCATCCTCTCCTGGGGAATGCTGCGTTTTAGTTAGCTTTGTGACAGTATCAAAAAGCAATTTCGGATTGTTCTTATTTTCCTCAATTAAGTTGGAAAACTAGGATGATCGAGCAGTAGTGAGGGCTCTTCGATACTGCATTGTACTGTGTTTTCAAGCTAGTCGGAAGACTTCCAGTTTGGTGTGGCGCCATTTCCGTTTACATTTTCTGGAAGCTTGCTTCAGAGCTCTGGTATTTTCTGTATACCAGGGAGCTAGTTTCTTCTGACAAATGTTTTTTGTTTTTGTGTGCAACTGCATCTAGGGTATTGCGCAAGGTTTAATTGAGTACCTCAGTTAGGTGGTTAATTGATTTTTGTCCTCTGACGTTCTTGGGTAGGCAGAGGGATTCTGGAAGGGCATCAAGGAATCTTCGGGTTGTCTGAGAATTTATAGCACGACTTTTGATGCTCCTTGGTTGGGGTCTGAGCAGATTATTTGTTGCGATTGCAAACGTAATAAAATGGTGGTCCGATAGTCCATGATTATGAGGGAAAACATTAAGATCCACAACATTTATTCCTTGGGACAAAACCAGGTCCAGAATATGACTGTGGCAGTGAGTAGGTCCGGAGACATGTTGGACAAAATACACTTAGTCAATGTTGGCTCCGAAAGCCATTTGGAGTGGGTCTGTGGACTATTCCATGTGAATATTAAAGTCACCCAAAATTAGAATATTATCTGCTATGACCACAAGGTCCAATAGGAATTCAGGGAACTCAGTGAGGAACGCTGTATATGGCCCAGGAAGCCTGTAAACAGTAGCTATAAAAAGTGATTGAGTAGGCTGCATAGATCTCATGACTAGATGCTTTTTTTTGTAAATTAAAATTTGCTATTCTAAATGTTAGCAACACCTCCGCCTTTGCGGGATGCGCGGGGGATATGGCCACTAGTGTAACCAGGAGGTGAGGCCTCATTTAACACAGTAAATTCATCAGGCTTAAGCCATGTTTCAGTCAGGCCAATCACATCAAGATTATGATCAGTTTATTGACTATAACTGCCTTGGAAGTGAGGGATCTAACATTAAGTAGCCCTATTTTGAGATGTGAGGTATCACGATCTCTTTCAATAATGACAGGAATGGAGGAGGTCTTTATTCTAGTAAGATTGCTAAGGCGAATACCGCCATGTTTAGTTTTGCCCAACCTAGGTCGAGGCACAGACACGGTCTCAATGGTGATAGCTGAGCTGACTATACTGACTGTGCTAGTGGCAGACTCCACTAAGCTGGCAGGCTGGTTAACAGTCTGCTGCCTGGCCTGCACCCTATTTCATTGTGGAGCTAGGGGAGTTAGAGCCCTGTCTATGTTCGTAGATAAGATGAGAGCACCCCTCCAGCTAGGATGGAGTCCGTCACTCCTCAACAAGCCAGGCTTGGTCCTGTTTGTGGGTGCGTCCCAGAAAGAGGGTCAATTATCTACTAAATCTTTTGGGAGGGGCAGAAAACAGTTTTCAACCAGCGATTGAGTTTTGCTGAGACTTTGCTGTAGAGCTCATCACTCCCCCTAACTGTGAGGGGGCCAGAGACAATTACTCGATGCCGACACATCTTTCTAGCGGAATTACACACTGAAGCTATGTTGCACTTGGTGACCTCTGACTGTTTCATCCTAACATCGTTGGTGTCGACGTGGACAATAATATCCCTATACTCTCTACACTCGGCAGTTTTAGCTTTAGCCAGCAGCATCTTCAGGTTAGCCTTAACGTCGGAAGCCCTGCCCCCTGGTAAACAGTGTATGATCGCTGGATGATTCGTTTTAAGTCTAATACTGCTTCGGTGTCTCAGACCCCGTAACGGGAGGAGTAGACACCAGAGAAGGCTCGGCCTCTGAATCCGACTCGCTGCTTAACCTGTTATGGCTGCATTCCCGGTACCGGGATCGATGTGACAACTACCAGGAAAAATAGAGGGCGCCAAATTCAAACCACAGAAATCTCATAATTACAATTCCTAAAACATACATGTGCCTTATCATTTAAAGCTATTCTCGTTGTTAATCCCACCAAAGTGTCCGATTTCAAATAGGCTTTTCAGCGAAAGCACTACAAATGATTATGTTAGGTCTCCACCAAACCACAATAAGCACAGCCATTTTCCAGCGAAATATAGCATTCACAAAAACCAGAAATAAAGAGAGAATGAATCAGTAACCTTGAATTATCTTCATCAAATGACACTCATAAGACTTCATGTTACACAATACATGCATGTTTTGTTTGATAAAGTTCATATTTATATAAAAAAGTTTACATTGGCGCGTTAGATTCAATAGTTCCAAAAACATCAAGTGATTTTGCATAGCCACATCATTCAACAGAAATACTCATCATAAATGTAGATGATAATACAAGTTATACACGTGGAATTATAAATATACCTCTCCTTAATGCAACCGCTGTGTCAGATTTCAAAAACACTTTACGGAAAAAGAAACGCATGCAATAATCTGAGACGGCGCTCAAAAGTAAAAACACTACAGCCGCAAAGATGGCGTCAACATAAACAAGAAATTGCATGATAAATATCCCCTTACCTTTGATGATCTACATCAGAAAGCACTCCAGGAATCCCAGGTCTACAATAAATGTTTGTTTTGTTCGAAAATGTCCGTTATTTATGTCCAATTACCTTCTTTTGTTAGCGTGTTTGGTATACATATCCAAATGCTAATTCTGGTCAGCATTATATCGGACATAAACTTCAAAAAGTGATATTACTGGTCAAGGAAACATTTGAAACTAAGTACAGAATTAAGATGTTTTTAACATATAGCTTCAATAAAGTTCCAACCGGAGTATTCCTTCTTGTCTTCATGAGCAATGGAACGCCAGTGACTACCATGAGGAAACAGCGCGATCACAAAATGGCTGCTTGATGGACATCTGATATATTCTGCTCACATTCACTCCCACAACAACATAGAAGTATCATTATAATTGCTATTGATTGTTGACATCTAGTGGAACCCCTAGGCAGTGCAACATCATTCATATCTCAAGAGGATTTCATTGGGGACTGTTTTGATTTCAACTCAGGATTTTCCCTGCCAATATGAGTTCTGTTATACTCACAGACATCATTCAAACAGTTTTAGAAACGTCAGAGTGAATTCTATCCAATAGTAATAATAATATGCAAATATTAGCAACTATGACTGAGGAGCTGGCCGTTTACAAAGGGCACCTTTCATCCAAGCTACTCAATACTGCCCCTGCAGCCATAAAAAGTTAATGGGAAGAACTGGTAGACTCGGTGCTTAAAATGGGAAGAACCAGGAGAAAGTTTCTGACGGCTGAATGAGCGACACTGGTTGAGCATTCCTACTGCATTACCCTCCAGAAGACATGAGAAAGTTGTCTGGCTGCGGGGACTGTGTGAGGGGATTTATACTACTATCTGTACTTACTGGTGGCACAGACGCTGTTTCATCCTTTCCTACATTTAAATTACCCTTGCCTAACAATTGCGTCTGAAGCTGGGCTTGCAGCACAGCTATCCTCGCCGTAAGGCGATCGTTCTCCTGTATATTACGAGTACAGTGACTGCAATTAGAAGGCATCATGTTAATGTTACTACTTAGCTTCGGCTGGTGGAGGTCCTGACGAACCATGTCCAGATAAAGCGTCCGGAGTGAAAAAGTTGAATGAAAAAAAAGTTGCGAGAGAAAAACAAAAAATATATAAACGTAATTAAAAAGTAAAAACCGTTCAATTGTCAGGTAGCAAAGTAAGGTTAGCATCAAAACGCACAGCAGCACGTAAACAAGTCTGCAAGTTGTGACCGGAAATGATACTCATATGGAATTGTTTTAAGTTGGTCATACCAAAGATTATTATTTAGCTATTTTATTTTGAATTTTAAGACCCCTTTAAGGCATCAAAAAAATATATACACAAAATGTTGGATGAAATGCTGAATTTGGCATTACTGCTTTTAGACAATATAAACGCATTGAATAACAGATTCACTATATTGAACAACAGATAGGCCCCCTTCGAAAATCTGAAGAAAGTTTGTTCTGAAGTGTCTGTCCTATATCTGAGAGCTATAAGAATGACCAGGAAACATTATTATCACTTTTTTACATGTATTTATTGCCTTATTTTAACTATCTCCATTTAAACTACATCCATTCATTTTTGTAACTGGTATCGGGGACTTTCAGATGAGACTTGTGAGCGCCCTAGAGCAAAACAGAGAACACCTGTAACGGTTTCCTATATGAGAAGGAGAGTCGGACCAAAATGCAGCGTGATTATTGCAATCCATGTTTAATGAAGAAACAAACTAAACACAAACACTACCAAAACAATAAACTTAACGAAAACCGAAACAGCCTATACTTGTGTAACCTAACAAAGAACAATGACATCAGGACACTAAGGACAATCACCCACAAACACACAGTGAAACCCAGGCTACCTAAATATGGTTCCCAATCAGAGACAATGACTAACCCCTGCCTCTGATTGAGAACCATATCAGGCCAGACATAGAAATAGACAAACAAGACATCCAACATAGAATGCCCACCCAGTTCACGTCCTGACCAACACTAAAACAAGGAAAACACACACGAACGATGGTCAGAACGTGACAGTACCCCCCCTCCAAGGTGCGGACTCCGGACGCACAACTTAAACCTATAGGGGAGGGTGTGGGTGGGCATCTGTCCGCGGTGGCGGCTCTGGCGCTGGACGTGGACCCCACTCCATAATAGTCTTTGTCCACCTCCTTAGCGTCCCTAGATAGGTGACCCTCCTAAGAGACAGCTCGGGACAGAGGGGAAGCTCGGAACAGAAGGACAGCTCGGAACAGAGGTAGCTCGGGACTGATGGGTAGCTCAGCACTGAGAGGAAGCTCAGCACTGAGAGGAAGCTCAGGCAGGTGGTTGGATCCGGCAGATCCTGGCTGGCTGGCGGTTCTGGAAGATCCTGGCTGACTGGCGGATCCGGAAGATCCTGGCTGACTGGCGGATCCGGAAGATCCTGGCTGACTGGCGGATCCGGAAGATCCTGGCTGACTGGCGGATCCGGAAGATCCTGGCTGACTGGCGGATCCGGAAGATCCTGGCTGACTGGCGGATCCGGAAGAGTCTGGTCGACTGGCAGATCCGGAAGAGTCTGGTCGACTGGCAGATCTGGAAGAGTCTGGTCGACTGGCAGATCTGGAAGAGTCTGGTCGACTGGCAGATCTGGAAGAGTCTGGTCGACTGGCAGATCTGGAAGAGTCCGGTCGACTGGCAGCTCTGGCTGCTCCATGCTGACTGGCTGCTCCATGATGACTGGCAGCTCTGGCTGCTCAAAGCTGACTGGCTGCTCCATGCTGACTGGCAGCTCTGGCTGCTCCATGCTGACTGGCTGCTCCATGCTAACTGGCAGCTCTGGCTGCTCCATGCTGACTGGCTGCTCTGGCTGCTCCATGCTGACTGGCGGCCCTGGCTGCTCCATGCTGACTGGCGGCCCTGGCTGCTCCATGCTGACTGGCGGCCCTGGCTGCTCCATACTGACTGGCGGCCCTGGCTGCTCCATGCTAACTGGCAGCTCTGGCGGCTCCTTGCAGACTGGCAGCTCTGGCGGCTCCTTGCAGACTGGCAGCTTTGGCGGCATCCTGCAGACAGGCAGCTCTGGCGGCTCCTTGCAGACTGGCAGCTCCTTGCAGACTGGCAGCTCTATGCAGACTGGCAGCTCCTTGCAGACTGGCAGCTTCTTGCAGACTGGCAGCTCCTTGCAGACTGGCAGCTCTATGCAGACTGGCAGCTCCTTGCAAACTGGCAGCTCTATGCAGACTGGCAGTTCTGAACAGGCGGGAGACTCCGGCAGCGCTGTAGAGAAGGAAGGCTCTAACAGCGCTAAACAGGCGGGAGACTCCGACAGCGCTGGAGAGGAGGAGGGCTCCGACAGCGCTGGACAGGCAAGGCGCACTGTAGGCCTGATGCGTGGTGCTGGCACTGGTGGTACTGGGCCGAGGACACGCACAGGAAGCCTGGTGCGGGGAGCTGCTACCGGAGGGCTGGGGTGTGGAGGTGGTACTGGAAAGACTGGACCGTGCAGGCGTACTGGAGCTCTTGAGCACCGAGCCTGCCCAACCTTACCTGGTTGAATGCTCACGGTCGCCCTGCCAGTGCGGCGAGGTGGAATAGCCCGCACTGGGCTATGCAGGCGAACCGGAGACACCGAGCGCAAGGCTGGTGCCATGTAAGCCGGCCCAAGGAGACGCACTGGGGACCAGATGCGTAGAGCCGGCTTCATGGCATTAGGCTCAACGCTCAATCTAGCCCGGCCGACACACGGAGCTGGAATATACCGCACCGGGCTATGCACCCGCACTGGAGACATCGTGCGCACCACTGCATAACACGGTGCCTGTCCGGTCTCTCTAGCCCCCCGGTAAGCACAGGGAGTCTGCCCAGGTCTCCTACCTGGCGTAGCCATACTCCCTGTTAGCCCCCCCCCCAAGAAATTTTT
The DNA here is from genome assembly GCF_045791955.1 of Oncorhynchus clarkii lewisi. Taxonomy (NCBI): domain Eukaryota; kingdom Metazoa; phylum Chordata; class Actinopteri; order Salmoniformes; family Salmonidae; genus Oncorhynchus; species Oncorhynchus clarkii. Next base: position 2,540,512 of record NC_092175.1, read on the forward strand.
GGGGCTGCCTCTCAGGCTTCCATCCGCTATGTCGTGCTGCCTCCTCATATCTGCGCCTCTCAGCTTTCGCCGCCTCCAGTTCTTCTTTGGGGCGGCGATATTCTCCTGGCTGAGCCCAGGGTCCTCTTCCTTCTAATTCGTCCTCCCATGTCCATACCTCCTCTTTGGGCTGCTCCTGTTGCCTCCTCTCCTGCTGCACCTTTGGGCGGCTACACTCCCCTGGTTTAGCCCAGGGTCCTCTCCCGTCGAGGATTTCCTCCCATGTCCAGAAATCCTTATTGCGCATCTCCTCGCGCTGCTCCTGCCTGTTGACACGCTGCTTGGTCCTTTTGTGGTGGGTGATTCTGTAACGGTTTCCTATATGAGAAGGAGAGTCGGACCAAAATGCAGCGTGATTATTGCAATCCATGTTTAATGAAGAAACAAACTAAACACAAACACTACCAAAACAATAAACTTAACGAAAACCGAAACAGCCTATACTTGTGTAACCTAACAAAGAACAATGACATCAGGACACTAAGGACAATCACCCACAAACACACAGTGAAACCCAGGCTACCTAAATATGGTTCCCAATCAGAGACAATGACTAACCCCTGCCTCTGATTGAGAACCATATCAGGCCAGACATAGAAATAGACAAACAAGACATCCAACATAGAATGCCCACCCAGTTCACGTCCTGACCAACACTAAAACAAGGAAAACACACACGAACGATGGTCAGAACGTGACAACACCATTGTTTCTGAGAGTCATCTTTCAATATAGTGGTAATAGTTCGTAGGCCAAACCATTCAGACTCTGCAGACATTTTTTGAGAATAACGATTTTTGGGATGTCTCATGGTCTGACAAACACTGCCCTAGCTCTGCCACCTTTCACCAAGGGTGATATCGGCGGATGTTGTGGATTGAGACGCAGCCCATGCAAAAAATAGATATCTCTAGTTTTAACAGACTGATTTTCCTGGGATTTTTTGATTATGTTAGTTTCCGCGGGGGTGTTCACATTGTAGACAAAAGGTGACGATGACAAATACTTTACTCAGGAAGGTCACTCCTATAGAATTCTATGGTCACTCCCACTAAGATAAAGTTTGAATGGTTGTTATAAAACGAGTGTGTCTAATCCTTAAAGCTGATTGATTAAAACCGCATTCCAGCCTGTGTCTATTCCACAAGTAAGCTATGACGTTAAAATACCTATTTACTCTGCTCCATCTGACTGCGCAATCCACTGTCTCATCAGCCCAGCCAGGCAATTTCTAAACTTTATCTCCACTATGAAAAGCATAGACAGTATGTACATTTCTTTTAGACTATCATTTAGTTTTTAACAGCTGAAATGTATATCTATCTTGCTGTCTGTCTCACTGAAATATGCAACATTGTTTCAATATAAACATTTGATCTCCAGCTGTTGCATTGTAATGATGTGTCGGGAGTCGGGAGGAGACAGGCAGGGAGGCAGCTTTTCTCAGCCAGTCGAAATCATAATTCAGGATAATTGTTATAGATATATACAAAGAGATATCAATAGGAAACAGGTAAGTGCAGCTCGTTTGCAGTCTTTCCAGCTTCAGTTTGAAGTGAGTGTGTTAGCTAAGTTGTTGGCTAGATCTCTTGTCCTGACGAGATCACATTTTCTATGCCAAGTGAAATCGCACCTCATTAGCTCATTGTTATGGATATATCCAAATAAGTGTCACTAAAAAACAGCTTAAACAAATGCAAATGAACTACTTTGTTTTGTTATTTTATTTAACCCTTATTTAACTAGGCAAGTCAGTTAAGAACAAATTCTTATTTACAATGATGGCCTACCCCGGCGAAACCCTAACCCTGTTTGACATGACTGTTAGCCGTAGTTGGCTAGCTAGCAAGCAAGCAAGGGATAAGAATGTTGCCACCCAATATGGCAATAAAACATTTTGAACGAACGACTGGGTCGCTTCTCTGGCAACCGAATAGAACGAACGACCAGCCCAGCCGGCTTAGGTAGCAACCCTAGATTTGTGTCGGGACTATATCTTGTGGAAGGATGAAATAGTAGGAATAAATGTATCAAAATAACTTTTTTAATGAAAATAGGTATATCATTGTTTGAATATGTTGGTAACCCGTTGTATAAAAGTGATAATGTCCTCGAAGCTGTTGTTTGGAGGATATATTGAAACAGTTTGCGACAAGCATGCCAATATCCTCCAAACAACGTTTTCTTGGGCATTATCAGTTAAATATGCCAGGCTTATATGTGTTGTGTGTGCAATAGCCTGGGGACGACGTTACACCAAACACTAACCTTGATGAAAGCCCCCAATCTAAAGAAATTGAAAGTGTCTTACTTCTGGAACCAAGTTACATGTTCCTCAGTACACAAACACACACACACACATCAACAAGCCATACCGTGCTGGGAGCAAACAGGTCTTTGACACATTCAACCACTCCCCCGCTGAAAGATCAGCCCCAAAATGTTGGCACCATTATAACAGGTTGTAATCAAGCCCTGGCCTCCAGCATGGGAACAGAATAGGAATAATGTACCTTGTGTGGTGGTCTCAGATTGGACTACTCCTTATCATGTTGGCTCTGACACACACAGAAGCTTTGCCCGTCCATCCTCCCATTTAATCTAACTGCACTGTCCAATTTACAGTAGCTATTACAGTGAAATAATACCATGCTATTGTTTGAGGAGAGTGCACAGTTTTTAACATGAAAAGTTATTAAAATGGCCTGTGACCTCAAATTGTTTTGGGGTCCTCAAATTTTCCTCTGGTTTTTGCCTGCCATGTCAGTTCTGTTATACTCACAGATATTATGTTAGCAGTTTGTGAAACTTCAGAATGTTTTCTATCCAATGCTACCAATTTTATGCATATCCTAGTTTCTGGGCCTGAGTAACAGGCAGTTTACTTTGGGCACGTCAGTCATCCGAACTTCTTAACACTGCCTTCTAGCCCTAACACTTTTTTTTATACTTTTAACATAGACCAGGCCCTGTTGTTACCTCATATATAATGTTTACACACCACTTTACTCATCTCATATGTATTTACTGTATTCTATTCTTCTGTATTTTAGTCAATGCCACTCCGACATTGCTCGTCCTAGTATTTATATATTTCTTAATTCCATTATTTTACTTTTAGATGTTACTTTTAGATATTGTTGTGAATTCTTAGGTACTACTGCACTGTTGGAGGTAGGAACACAAGCATTTTGCTACACCCGCAATAACAAACCTCTGCTAGTTATGTGTATGTGACCAATACAATTTGATTTGATATCCTAGCGATAATGCCTTGCATTATGCCTGCAAAGAAAACACTTCAATTAGCTTAACTTGCCAGTAGCTCAACCATTGGCTCAACTTACCCCATGGCCATTGACTCAACTTACCCCAAGTCAAACATTTTGACCATGTTAGCCCACACAGCTACAAGGATGCACTTAGGACCTCATATTGAAGCTTATAGTGACCCCAACTGATATATAGAACAATCTAAAAAGTATCTACTTTTGATGCACCACGAAACCTCTAACACAATACATTCAGTTGATTTGGTGAAAATCTGTTTTTTGGACCTAACTTGCTTACCACTTTTTCCATGTGGTTTCTTCCTTCACTGACCTCATGAAATGATAACCTCTTCCTAAATATTTGGTCAAATTATTAATTTTGTGTATGGTTTTCTAGCAATAAGGGTGGCTCAACTTACCCCTTTGGCTCAACTTATGCCAATCTCCCCTACTAACACGTGCACCAAAGACATACTGACATGCGTACATATTCTTTATGACATATATAAATAGTGTTGAAAGCGACCCAATGCTTCTCATATCTCTGCCTTTCAAATTGCCTTGGAGAAGACCGTTTCTAAAACAAAGCCAACTAAAGTCTCTTAGGGGGACATTTCTTGGTGCACAACACTATCAGTGAAGTCCCATAGGCAACCTTTCCACAGAGATCACTCTAGACTCAAGGCGAAATTTTACGATTTGACATTTTTGCAGGTCACCAGGACGTCGGGAGACACCGTCAAAACCGCCCAGTATGGGCAAAAATAGAAAACTTAATGCCCAGAGCTGGGATTGAACCCACAAGCAGGAACTCATTGCTTAGATCACTGTACCATCCTTCCACAATGAGTTAACAAGTTGAGATGTGGAGTTTTTCTTTTCAAACCTTATCCCAAAATGTAATCCTTAACTTAACCAATCGGAATGAATGCCTGAAGTTAAATGCCTGAGTTGTTTCTGTATCCCGAACCTTAACCCTTAATTTAACCCAGTCAGAATGAATGCCTTAACTTAACTGTAGTGGTTTTTGTGTGCCTAAAACTCATCAAGGGAGCTGTGGGCCTACATACAGGATGTCGCCACTAGGGGCAATGATGAGCACTATTACTACCAAGTAGGCTTGGGTTTTGCTAGGGTGGGAGATGAGCGTAATCCGCGAGCTCGTTCTCTGAGGGTTGCATGTTTAATCCCAGTGATAGGCACTAGTTTTTGCAACTTCTGCAGTGAGACTGTTAGAGGTTGTTGACCTGTCACCGTGTGACCAAAGAGTGCCAAGAAGAAAGACTAAGAAAAAAGCACATTGATCGGTTTGGTTGAAACATCCACCCTCAAGGGCTATGGATGAAGGGTTGTGTCTGTGTCTGTGTGTGTCTGTATGAGGGAGAGAGAGAGAGAGAGTTTGTGTGTGGGTGTGTTGTGCGGAGCTGGGATGTCTGGATTGGTCTCCTTGGTGACTGGCCCGTGTAAAAAAAATTGCTGTGAGTATTGATCTAGCCGCCAGCGTCTCCTGGGAAACGAAGATCTGTTGCCTTCCTTAAAAGGGGAACTGACTTGACAGGTTCATGTTGCTGAGGGTGGTAAAATAGGGGTGCCTGTACCAAACACCTTCCATCTCTCATACAGTAGTTACCCTGAAAGTGGCTTGGTATGAAGGGACAGTCATCAACCACATCAATCCATGGATTGTAGTAGTCATCATAATGTCTTAGATAGTTTTGTCATGGCCATTCATTCAAGACAATGAATAAAACAACAAAGTGTGTTCAGAGTGTTCAATTTTACAGGCTACACTTTCCTACGTTCAAGATCCCCACACCCTTTTCCTAAACCAGTAACATGGTCAGTTACTAGTTTAGCTCCAAAGGGTTTGGGGGACATGAACACAGCTACATACCTATTAATACAATTGACTCACAACCTACAGGGGACTGCTGACAAATAAACATACAGACTCAGATTTAGCTCCGTACCCCACTAACATCCTCACAACATACTAAGAGGATAGTTACATTAGAATAAGCAAGCGTTTGTATCACTACCACCTATGTATTAGCCTAATACCGGGTGTCATTTATATATTTCCTGTCGATTTACAATATAATTTTTTAGATTATTTTCTTGAATGCGTGGAACGTATGTGGTGTTTTGATCCTTTCTTAGGCCTCTGTGCTGCTTTCTACTAATGTTGTTGTTGCATAGAGATCACCTCGTTATTTCTCCTCACGCAGTCTTTCTCTCTCTTTTTCTTATTCTTCCTTTCACACAACACATTGACAGTTTTCTGTGTTTATTGTTGAGCCAGCTTTCTTCACACTCTTAAATGTGGGCCAATTAAGGTTACTCTACTTGCGGTTCTGTATCTGCTAGTTTCTCAACATTTTGGACACTAGTACAATTTCGATGTACACCATCAACTCGATAACTCATGGCTGTTAGAGTCAGTCAAAAAATCACCAAGATGTCAGCAAGGTTTGCGTTGTCGGCCATTGGCACCCTTTTAAATTAGCCAACATTTCATTATAGGTAGGGCCATTCAACCCCAGAAATGTCCAGGAACTTGCAGGTGCCTGGGTGGAAGAGTGGGATAACATCTCACAGCAAGAACTGGTAAATCTGGTACAGTACATGAGTAGGAGATGCACTGCAGTACTTAATTCAGCTGATGGCCATAACAGATACTGACTGATACTTTTGATTTTGACCCCTCCTTTTTTCAGGGACACATTTTTCAATTTCTGTAAGTCACATGTCTATAAAACTTGTTCAGTTTGTCTTAGTTGTTGAATCATGCTTTGTTCATACACATATGTACACGTTAAGTTTGCTGAAATAAACTCAGTTGTCAGTGAGAGGACATTTATTTTTTTGCTGATATATATATATATATATATATATTTCCCTAAAGTGTCTACAGCCTTTAGACGTAGTTTCAGTCCTTTATTTTGAAGAATGAGCGTAAACGTCCACATTGCGTAAGTGGTCAGTTGTTGGCTCTCAGAGTGATTTTTGCGCAAAACAGAGAGGTAGCCATTTTTCCTCCCGGTCCTAGTGAAAAGCCAACTGTCCCGGTTGATATATTATTAAAAAGATATTTGAAAAACACCTTGAGGATTGATTATAAAAAACTTTTGCCATGTTTCTGTCGATATTATGGATATAATTTGGAATTTTTGTCTGCGTTGTCGTGACCGCTATTTCCGGTGGATTCCTAGGCATAACGCATCAAACTAACGGCGGTATTTGGATATAAAAATATCTCTATGGAACAAAAGGAACATTTGCTGTCTAACTGGGAGTCTCGTGAGTGAAAACATCCGAAGCCCATCAAAGGTAAACAAATAATTTGATTGCTTTTCTGATATTAGTGACCAAGTTACCTGCCGCTAGGTGTACATAATGTTTTGTTAGTATATCGATAAACTTACACAAACGCTTGTATTGTTTTCACTGTGAAGCATCATTTCAAAATCTGAGACGACAGGTGGATTAACAAAAGGCTAAGCTGTGTTTCGCTATATTTCACTTGTGATTTCATGAATATGAATATTTTCTAGTAAGATTATTTGACCGTTGCGCTATGCTATTTAGCGTAGTTGATGACAATTATCCCAGATCCAGGATGGGTGGTTTCAAGAGGTTGAAACTCATTTTTCAACCACTCCACAAATTTCTTGTTAACAAACTATAGTTTTGGCATGTCGGTTAGGACATCTACTTTGTGCATGACACAAGTAATTTTTCAAACTATTGTTTATTGACAGATTATTTCACTTATAATTCACTGTATCACAATTCCAGTGGGTCAGAAGTTAGCACGTAAGAAGTACCCATCAAGCCAATCCAATTTGTGGGAGGTGATTCGGGAAGCATGGGGTGAAATCTCTTCAGATTACTTCAACTAATTGACAACTAGAATGCCAAAGGTCTGCAAGGCTGTAATTGCTGCAAATGAGGATTCTTAGACGAAAGCAAAGTTTGAAGGACACAATTATTATTTCAATTAAAAATCATTATTTATAACCTTGTCAACATCTTGACTATATTTCCTATTCATTTTGCAACTAATTTATTGTATGTTTTCATGGAAAACAATGTGACATTTCTAAGTGACCCCAAACTTTTGAGCGGTATTGTACATCCATTAATTCTTGAAGAATATAACGTAGAAATTAGTTAGTTCAACTGCAACATTCCATTAGAACCCAAAATATAAGATTGTTTTTCTCCAATGTTTGTGTCACGAATCCCGTTTCCTGAGTCTGTTTTCGTGACTTTTACCGCCTCCACCCTGGCGCACCGGGTAGTCCCCCTGTCTGGTTGCCGGGCAATGTAGCCAGTTGGGGTTTCTGATTACCCGCACCTGTATCCCATCAGCTATCTGCACACCTGGTCCTGATCATCATCTCTCCTCTTCATAAGCCCGGACCTGACATCCATTCCCTGCCGGATCGTTAGCCATGAACAGTATGTTGTGCCAGAGTATCAGCCTCAAGTTGGATAGAATTTGTTTTGTTGTTTTTTACGTATTGCTTGCCTTAAACTTACCTCCGTTTGTTCTGTCTTCAATTACTCACCCGGATCATTTACCCCATTCCCGCCTGGTCGTCGGAGGATTCCGCTTCCCCATTGGATCCACCTATTTACTCCCATCAACTCACCACCGCTGCCCGCTATGCCACCTGGATACATCTAACCATTCACTTTCACTTGTAAATAAATACTCACCTTCTTCCTACTCTCCTTGTCCTGGTCTGCTTCTGTGTTCGATTTTGAAGAAACGTGACTTTTTGTAAACATTTTAAATGTAAATACACACTTTATAGCCTCATAACATGGTTTTAACAATCATTTTGATAGTCCTTGCATCCGTAGCTCTGTCTATTCATCTGAGAGTGGTTACATTTCTCCAGGGCCATCCCTCAGCTTTTTACTAAAACAGAGGCGGGGAGGCCGTTTTGTTATTGTGTGGATTTGCCCTTTAAACAGCTGCATATTATCAATATATCAAAGTGTCACCACCAAAAAGGTTAACAATAGGCCTATAGCAAATGCAGTTCATTACGTTCATTTTTCACATGTAAATAGAACTTTTCAGTAGTGCTCAAAGCAAGACATTCCATGAGCGCGGCATTTATTTTCCAACTCGAACCAATGACCCCAATCAGTCATCCATGACAACAAAATCATAATCAACAGTAGGGCTGGCAAATATTCCTTTGTTTTGGGGTTATGCTCAGGTAAAACAATTTGGCTATTCTATACTTCCATATTTCCTATTCTTGAAAATCAAGGGGTATAACATTTATTGGAGTGACTGTAATTCTGATAGACTTTGGTTTTTAATGTAAATATATAATTTAATCATATTATATTTAGTAGAAAGCGATGGGTTAGAAGAAGCCGACATAACCAACCCATAAAGTAAAATTTAACAACATATGGCCAGCTATGTGAACTTTAACATTGATTTATTCTGCAATAAATGTTGTTCAATAGGTAAGATGTTTTTTTGTCTTTTTCTAATGCCTCTTAAAGGGGAGGTAATCTAAAAGTAACGTAATGTAATCAGATTATGTTACTGAGTTTCGTTAATCCAAAAGTTACATTAATGATTACAATTGTGGGCAGGTAACTAGTAAATGTAACGGATTACATTTAGAAAGTAACCTACCCAACCCTGACTGTTACTGTGTTTTAATCAGCTGGCAATGTTGTTTGAAATGTCAGACATACAGCATATTTGGCTGATATCGTTATCAACCTACTACTACATGCTTAAGGCCATTCAAATAGACAGCTAGTAGCACTGCTAGCCTACTATCAGGTAGCATAGTGGTTAGAGCTTTGGGCCAGTAACCGAAAGGTTGCTGGATTGAATCCCTGAGCTGACAATGTAAAAATATATAATCTGCCCCTGAGCAAGGCAGTTAACCCGCTGTTCCACGGGCACCGAAGACTTGGATGTCGGTAAAGACAGCCCCCCGCACCTCTCTGATTCAGAGGGGTTGGGTTAAATGTGGAATACACATTTCAGTTGAATGCGTTCAGATGTACAACTGACTAGGTATCCCCCTTTCCCTTCATCTAGCTTTCACTGGTTGAAGTTGGAATCCCTTTTGAGCTCAATACAGTTGACTGGTGACAATGACATGAAAACAACGAGCGTTAAATGACAGGAGTAACAATCCGATCATAACACAAGCAAATGTTTGAAATACATTTACCACTAACACATTTCGAAGCGAGTCCCTTTACCTCACATCTGTGATTGTTGTTGTTGAAGTGCCCAGATGAGTCATGTCCTCGCTTTAGATGAGGGGTTGCAAAAAACTTGTTCATAAATACCTTAGTAACTAATTAGCTTACTAACATTTATGCATGTATAATTATTTATAAATGATGAACAATTATCTTCAATGATTTAGTAAGAAACATCATCGCATAGGGCGGCGCACAATTGGCCCAGCGACGTCCGGGTTTGGCCGGTGTAGGCCGTCATGTATAAGAATTTGTTCTTAAACTGACTTGACTAGGTAAATACAAATTAAATGTAGCCAACGATATCAAGCAAGTCCAGGCTTTATAAAGATGTTTTGGAGTACTGTAGGGAATGTTAACACACCTGTGGAGTGCTAAGATTAGCCCAAAGGCGAACATTAGGGAACAAGGATACAGAGACAGTGGATTCCTGTGACACATTTCCTATAAACTCCTGTCAAGGTAAGAAAGCAATATTAAATTAAAGAAGACCTATTTTTGACTGCACCTTTTCACCATTATGAAAGCATTTGTAGCCTTTGTTCATGATTGGCTGTGAATACTTTACAATGTCTTAAGATGGACTATGAGACAATGGGGCATTACACAGTAATGGCTTATAGAGTTAAACGTTTTCAACATATCATTCATTATCACTGCAATAGGACATTTTTTGCAATATACAGTGGCAAGAAAAAGTATGTGAACCCTTTGGAATTACCTGGATTTCTGCATAAGGTGGTCAAACTGATCTTCATCCAAGTCAGAACAATAGACAAACATGGTGTGCTTAAACTAATAACACACAAATTTTCGGATCCACAACTACAGAAAACCTTTGGTTGACGTTATTGTTGCCAAAGTCCAGTTCTAGCCTCCCTACACTGACTTCCTGTTAACTCTTTATGGCTGCAGGGGCAGTATTGAGTAGCTTGGATGAAATGGTGCCCATTGTAAATGGCCAGCTCCTCAGTCTCAGTTGCTAATATATGCATATTATTATTGGATAGAAAACACTCTAAAGTTTCTAAAACTGTTTGAATTATGTCTGTGAGTATAACAGAACTCTTATTGCAGGCAAAAACCTGAGAAATTCCATTTCCTGTTTGTATTTTTTCTGGGGGTGGCAGATTTTCAACCAAGCTCTCATTGAAATTACAGCGAGATATGGATGAGTTTTCACTTCCTACGCCTTCCACTAGATGTCAACAGTCAATATAACTGTTGAGACAGGAAATAGTCACCACTGCCACGAGTTGACCATGCTTTCACTATGCGCGTTCACACGGGAAGGACCGGCGTTCCACCGGTCATCTGAAGTCATTCTAATTCTCTGGTTGGAACGTTATTCAAGATATATCTAAACAACATTCTAAAGATTGATTCAGTACATCGTTTGACATGTTTCTACTGACTGTTACGGAACTTTTGGACATTTCGTCACGTGATATTGGATGCGCTTTGTGACTTTGGAATTGTTTACCAAACGCGCTAACCAAAGTAGCTAATTGGACATAAATAACGGACATTTTGCAACAAATCAAGCATTTATTGTGGACCTGGGATTCCTAGGACTGCATTCTGATGAAGTTCATCAAAGGTAAGGAAACATTTATCATGTATTTTCTGGTTTCTGTTGACTCCAACATGGTGGCTAATTTGGCTACTGTTCTCTGCTCCGTCTCAGATTATTGCATTGGTTGCTTTTTCTGCTTTTTCTTTTTGAAATCTGACACAGTGGTTGCATTAAGGAGAGGTATATCTATAAATCCATGTGTATAACTTGTATTATCATCTACATTTATGATGAGTATTTCTGTTGAAACGATGTGGCTATGCAAAATCACTTGATGTTTTTGGAACTAGTGAATCTAATAAGCCAATGTAAACTCAGATTTCTTTATATAAATATGAACTTTATCAAACAAAACATGCCTGTATTGTGTAACATGAAGTCCTATGAGTGTTATCTGATGAAGAAAATTCAAAGTTAGTGATTAATTTTATCTCTATTTCTGCTTTTTGTGAATGCTATATTTCGCTGGAAAATGGCTGTGCTTATTGTGGTTTGGTGGAGCCCTAACAATCATTTGTAGTGCTTTCGCTGAAAAGCCTATTTGAAATCGGACACTTTGGTGAGATAAACAACAAGATTACATTTAAAATGATATAAGACACATGTATGTTTCAGGAATTGAAATTATGAGATTTCTGTGGTTTGAATTTGGCACCCTCTATTTTCACTGGTAGTTGTCATATCGAGTTAAGTTAAGGCTAAGGCTGATTTCAAGATTTTACTGCTAACCTTCAAAGCATTACATGGGCTTGCTCCTACCTATTTTTCCAATTTGGTCCTGCCGTACATACCTACATGTACGCTACGGTCACAAGACACAGGCCTCCTAATTGTCCCTAGAATTGCTAAGCAAACAGCTGAAGGCATGGCTTTCTCCTATAGAGCTCAATTTTTATTGAATGATCTGCCTACCCATGTGAGAGACGCAGACTTGGTCTCAACCTTTAAGTCTTTATTGAAGACTCATCTCTTCAGTAGGTCATATGATTGAGTGTAGTCTGGCCCAGGAGTGTAAAGGTGAACGGATAGGCTCTGGAGCAACGAACCACCCTTGCTGTCTCTGCCTGGCCGGTTCCTCTCTCTCCACTGGGATTCTCTGCATATAACCCTATTACAGGGTCTGAGTCTCAGGATGGTAAATTGGTGGTTGAAGATATCCCTCTAGTGGTGTGGGGGCTGTGCTTTGGCAAAGGGGGTGGGTTATATCCTGACTGTTTGGCCCTGTCCGGGGGTATCATCGGATGGGGCCACAGTGTCTCCTGACCCCTCCTGTCTCAGCCTCCAGTATGCTGCAGTAGTTTATGTGTCGGGGGGCTAGGGTAGTATTTTTCCTGTCTCCTGCTAGGAGTATTTCTCCTGTCTTATCCGGTGTCCTATGTGAATTTAAGTATGCTCTCTCTCATTCTCTCTTTCTTTTTTTCTCTCTCTCTGAGGACCTGAGACATAGGACCATGCCTCAGGACTACCTGGCATGATTACCCCTTGTTGTCCCCAGTCCACCTGGCCGTGCTGCTGCTCCAGTTTTAGCTGTTCTGCCTGCGGCTATGGAACCCTGACCTGTTCACCGGACGTGCTACCTGTCCCAGACCTGCTGTTTTCAACTCTCTAGAGACAGCAGGAGTGGTAGAGATACTCTCAATGGTCAGCTATGAAAAGCAACTGACATTTATTCCTGAGGTGCTGACTTGTTGCACCCTCGACAACTACTGTGATTATTATTATTTGACCATGCTGGTCTTTTATGAACATTTGAACATCTTGGCCATGTTCTGTTATAATATCCACCCGGCACAGCCAGAAGAGGACTGGCCACCCCTCATAGCCTGGTTTCTCTCTATGTTTCTTCCTAGATTTTGGCCTTTCTAGGGAGGTTTTCCTAGCCACCGTGCTTCTACTTTCACGTCCTGACCTTAGTTCCTTTTTTATGTCTCTATTTTAGTTTGGTCAGGGTGTAAGTTGGGGTGGGCATTCTATGTTTTGTTCTGTGTGTTATATGTGTTTGGCCTGGTATGGTTCCCAATCAGAGGCAGCTGTCAATTGTTGTCTCTGATTGAGAACGATACTTAGGTAGCCTGTTTTCCCACTTTTGTTTGTGGGTGGTTATTTTCTGTTTAGAAAATGTTGCTACTTTGTGTTCAGTTCAGTTTATTAAAATGTTGAATACTTACCACGCTGCACCTTGGTCCTCACCTTCTTCAAACCACGACAGCCGCTACATCTACACCTGCATTGCTTGCTGTTTGGGGTTTAGGCTGGGTTTCTGTACAGCACTTTGATATATCAGCTGATGTAATAAGGGCTATATAAATACATTTGATTTGAAAGTAGGGTCAACCAGTTATTAATTCCAAGGGTTCACATACTTTTTCCATTGTTCCAATTGTTTGTGTGTTATTAGTTTAAGCAGACTGTGTTTGCCTATTGTTGTGACCAAGATGAAGATCAGATCAGATATCATGACCAGCTTATGCAGAAATCCAGGTATTTCCAAAGGGTTCACATACTTTTTCTTGCCACTGTAGATTGCAAAACATTTCCTAGTGCAGTGATAATGAATGATATGTTGAAAACTTTTAACACTATAACATTATATAATTTATTTTGACTAATAGATTCTTCCTTTAGTGGAAACAAATTGAGAGAACTGAGAAGGAAATAAAATATTTTACAAAGTTACAGTTCATATAATATAAAAAAAATCAAATAAAAATCAAATGCTCAGATTTCGTCTACCTTGTTGTCAAGAGACTGGACATTGGCGAGTAGTTTGCTCAGGAGCGGTGCTCAATGTGCCCGTCTACGGAGCCTGACCAGAATACCGCTCCGTCTGCCCCTTCTGCGGCGCCGTTGTTTTGGCTCGCCGGCTTGGATCCGATCCATTGTCCTGGGTGGTGGACCAAACAGCTTCGGGAAAGTTATATTCCTGGTCGTAATGTTGGTAAGTTGCCGTTGCTCTTATATCCAATGGTTCCTCCCGACTGTATGTAATAAAACCTAAGATTTCCTGGGGTAACAATGTAAGAAATAACACATAAAAAACAAAATACTGCATAGTTTCCTAGTTTCCTCTGTCGGCGTCGGAAGTACAATAGTCAATTTAAATAAATTCATTAGGCCCCATCGATGGATTTCACATGACTGGGAATACAGATATACATATGTTGGTCACAGATACCTTTAAAAAAATGGCATGGATAAGAAAACCAGTCAGCATCTGGTGTGACCACAATTTGCATCATGCAGCGTGACACATCTCCTTCACATAGAGTTTATCAGGCTGTTGATTGTGGCTTGTGGAATGTTTTCCCACTCCTCTTGAATGGCTGTGCGAAGTTGCTGGATATTGGCAGGACCTGGATCACGCTGTCGAACCTGTCGATCCAGAGCATACCAAACAAGCTCAATGGGTGGCATGTCTTGTGAGTATGCAGGTCATGGAAGAACTGCCATCTTCCCGGTACAGATGAAACCGGGATTTATCCATGAAGGGCACACTCCAGCATGCCAGTGGCCATCGAAGTTGAGCATTTAACCACTGACGTAGGCTCCGAATTTAAGTCAGGTCAAGACCCTGGTGAGAACGACGTGCACGCAAATGAGCTTACCTCAAATGGTTTCTGACAGTTTGTGCAGAAATTATTTGGTTTTGCCAACCCAGAGTTTCATCAGCTGTCCGAGTGGCTGGTCTCAGACTAACTTGCAGGTGAAGAAGCTGGATGCGGAGGTCCTTGGCTAGCGTGGTTACATGTGGTCAGAGGTTGTTAGGCCGGTTGGACGTACCGACAAATTCGCAAAAACGATGTTGGAGTGGGCTTATGGTTAAAAAATTGACATAAAATTACCTGGCAACAGCTCTGGTGGACATTCTTGCAGTCAGCATGCCAATTGCACGCTCGCTCAAAACTTGAGAAATCAATGGCATTGTGTTGTGTGACAAAACTGCACATTTTAGAGTGGACTTTTATTGTTCCTAGTACAAGGTGCACCTCTGTAATGATCATACTGTTTAATCAGCTTCTTGATATGCCACACCGGTCAGGTGGATGGATTATCTTGGCTAAGGAGAAACGCTAACAGGGACGTAAACCAATTAGTGCACAAAATTTGAGATAAATATTCTATTTGTGCGTATGGAACATTTCTATGATCTTTTATTTCAGCTCATGAAACATGGGTCCCAAACTTTACATGTTGCATAAAAAAAACAGTATATTTACTTGTTCAGTAATGAAATAAAGTGGAAATAAAACAAAAATCAGATTGTATACATTATTGCCATGAGACAGCATTCTAAACAGCAGCATTGAGGCACCATAGGCCGATAGCTTCGTGAAACATAAACGTTAGGCTTAATTTACATGAGAAAATTATGACCAAATAAAAATAAACATCTATCCATTAAATTGAAGCTATACGCTTCTACAAGCACTAGCACCACATGATCTGGCTGCCTGTCACGGGTGTTGTTGGAAGTAGACCAAAGTGCAGCGTGGAGAGCGTACATTTTCCTTTATTTTAAAATGTCGCCAACAAACGAAAGCAACAACCGTGAAGCTTACAGGGCAATTGTGCTACTAACAAAGATAACTACCCACACTGAAAGGAGGGATAAAGGGCTACCTAAGTATGATTCCCAATCAGAGACAACGATAGACAGCTGTCCCTGATTGAGAACCATACCCGGCCAAAACAAAGAAATACAAAACATAGAAAACAAAAAATAGAATGCCCACCCCACATCACACACTGACCTAAACCAAATAGAGAAATAAAACGTCTCTAAGGTCAGGGCGTGACACAGCCGCGTAAACGTTGCAATTTCAGAACCATGTCTATACTTTGTGAGCAGCTGACACATTTAAAACAAATTGGTGGGGTGGTGAAAACTCCAACTTTGCAGGGGGTCCAGAGAAACTGCGCTACGCCATTGGTGCACTGGTGGATATATATATATCGGCTAGACTGTCAGCATAGCACATTCCCTAATGGTCTGGGAGAGCAGCAGAACAAAACAAACATTCAAACAATAAATCATAAGGAATAACGTGTCTGTTCTATATCTAGGAGATATAAGAAATCTGTTTTGTTATACACATATTTACCTCTCTTTTTTGCACAAAACTCCTTCCATACTTCCTTTCGTTTTTGGATCCGGTACCGTGTTGCAGGTTATGAGGCTGTGACTCGTGTGGGGGTCGTAGAGAAAAACAGAGAACACCATTGTGTTCGTGAGAGTCTCCCCTTTTCATATTAGTTTGTATTCGTCCTGTTAATTTGTTCAGACGCTACAGACAGAAGTTGGCACATCGACAGTACCTTCAGACGAGTCCTGTGACACTAGTGGAGGTCGAGAAGACCGATTTTCGAGATGTCTCCTGGTCTGATAAACAGCGCTGTAGCTCTGCCACTTTCCACCGCAGGTGCGGAAGGCCGACATAGGCGGATGCGGTGGATTGATTAATAAACAGACAGATTTTTATGGAGATGTTTGAATTGTGTTAATTAGATTGACGCACGGATGAATCTTAAGTTAAACCTCAAATACACTACAAGTGTTACATTTCCTGTATTGCAGGAAAGTTTTCCTGTAACAGAGTGATCAAATTACGATACTACATCTGTACATAGTGCCCTACTTTTGACCAGAGCCCTATGGACCCTGGGAATAGGGTGACATTTGGGATGCAGACAGGATGTGTTATCAGTCATGAACAGAAATAAGATCAGTAGGAGTGAAGTTAGCTTAATAATTTATGATGTGGGATAAGCCTTTTTTTCCCTTAACTGTTGGAGGGTTGAAAAAACAAGTAAATATCTCACTCATAATTAATTCATGAGTACACTATTGCTTCTTCTCGGCTGCTTTGAATATGAAGCGAGAATGCAGCCAATTTGTATATCTGTTCACGGATGGTCTATCTACAGTATGCTCTGGGGTAAAGTTTCCCCTAAGTACAGATTTAGGATCAGCTTCCCCTCCCCCAGTCCTAACCATAACCATTAGTAAGGATAATGCATAACTAATCAGTCTATAGGCTACCCAGTGATTCATATCACAATTTTGCACTAGATTTGGTATCAATTCACAGAGCAGAATAAATATGTTATGGTTTTCCTGGGTGTGTATAATGTCTCCAACATTGGTCATGCGTTGTGTTCATGTACACAGAGCACCATATGCCCTCTATGTAAACCTGATTGTCATGAGATTTCCAGGGAAGTTGAGCACAAGGCAAGAAGGTGGAGTCACAATGACGATGTGGATGAAGTGGATGTGACTAAGGCCTGTACCATGTGACTGTTGCACAATCCTGTACGAGGCATTGTGTGTGTGTGTGTGTGTGTGTGTGTGTGTGTGTGTGTGTGTGTGTGTGTGTGTGTGTGTGTGTGTGTGTGTGTGTGTGTGTGTGTGTGTGTGTGTGTAAACTGTGTGTGTCACCCACTGTGGTGGCATTCCTGTGTGCTACTATCACTCCTAAACTTCCAGGAAATGTTTACTAATTGGTTACTGACAAGACCCTCCCTCCACCACCACCACACACACACACACACACACACACACAGGACCATTTAATTGTCCATTTGGACAAGATATCCACACAGTCCTGTGAGTGGAAAAGGTGGACGTCTCAATCTCGATGGAAACTGTACATGGCTGTGAGTGTCACTGATCTCCACAGAAAAGAAAACAGAGGAAAAAGCATTCTGTAACCAGGTTAGACAGCAGAGTCATCTGTGGTGCATAGTGTGGAGAGTAAGGGTGCATGTTAGGACTGGGAACTGTGGAAATGTACATGCTAGGCTACAGTAGGAGACTTCAGTTACTGATTTTAGCCAGTACAGAGCGAATGGGTGTGAGCCAGTTTATAATGCATGAGCACTCCTCACTTGACGATGTCCTAATATGGACAACATACCATTTGTTTATTTTAAGACGCTAAGAAAATGGAAAACATTATCACAAACATATTTTTCTAATATACGTTACAATATCTCTAATTTAAAAATATTGTTGATATACATATTATTGGCTATATTTTGTGAAATAGCTAATCTGGTCACATACTGTAATTCCCCCCAAAAGTCACATTGCCTCCATTGCTATGACTTACTACGCTGACATGTCGATGCACATAGCTGTGGTAGAGAACCTTGCTTTCTGTTCCTCATCATCTGTGACTTGACCAGAGTGGGAATTCAAGGACCCAATCAGCCTCTACACTCACAACAATAATTGTCCACTTACGTTTGGGCACCATCGAATATGTCAGGGACACATGTCAATGCATCAATTCAAGGGCACAGCAGTAGGCGTTGTCTATGATGTGGTTTTGGATGCACCCTATCACCGCTAACCTCATTCAGTATTGAAGTGGGAGATTTTGGATGTACTGTACAGTGGCTAGAAAAAGTATGTGAACCCTTTGGAAATACCTGGATTTCTGCATAAATTGGTCATAAAATTTGATCTGACCTTCATCTAGGTCACAACAATAGACAAACACAGTCTGCTTTAAACTAACAACACACAAACAATTATACGTTGTCATGTCTTTATTGAACACACCGTGTAAACATTCACAGTGCAGGGTGGGAAAAGTATGTGAATCCTTAGATTTAATAACTGGTTGACCCTACTTTGGCAGCAATAACCTCAATCAAATGTTTCCCGTAGTTGCGGATCAGACCTGCACAACTGTCAGTAGGAATTTTTAACCATTTCTTTATACAACACAATTTCAGTTCAGCAATATTATTTGGGATGTCTGGTGTGAACTGTTCTCTTGAGGTCATGCCACAGCATCTCATTCGGGTTGAGGTCAGGACTCTGACTGGGCCATTCCAGAAGGTGTATTTTTTTTACTGTTGAAGCCATTCTGTTGTTGATTTACTTCTGTGTTTTGGGTCGTTGTCCTGTTGCATCTACCAACTTCTGTTGAGCTACAATTGGCGGACAGATATCCGTACATTATCCTGCACAATGTCTTGATAACCTTGGAAATTCATTTTTCCGTCGATGATAGCAAGCTGTCCAGGCCCTGGGGCAGCAAAGCAGCCCCAAACCAAGATCCTCCCTCCACCATACTTTACAGTTGGGATGAGGTTTTGAGGTGTGCTGTACCTTTTTTTCTCCACACATAGTGTTGTGTTCCTTCCAAACAACTCAACTGTAGTTTAATATGTCCACAGAATATTTTGCCAGTAGCACTGTGGTACATCCAGGTGCACTTTTGCAAACATCAGATGTGCAGCAATGTTTTTGATGGACAGCAGTGGCTTCTTCCGTGGTGTTTTCCCATGAACACCATTCTTGTTTAGTGTTTTACGTGTCGTAGACTCGTCAACAGAGATGTTAGCATGTTCCAGAGATTTCTGTATGTCTTTAGCTGACACTCTTGGACTCCAGGTTAGCTGATTCCTGACTCCAGGAGAAGTCATTAGGGGTTCACATACTTTTTCCAACCTACACTGTGAATGTTTAAATGATGTATTCAATATAGACAATAAAAATACAATAATGCGTGTGTTATTAGTTTAAGCACACTGTGTTTGTCTGTTGTTGTGACTTAGATCAGATAGAATTTTATGACCAGTTTATGCAGAAATACAGGTAATTCCAAAAGTGTAACATACTTTTTCTTGCCAGAATTTAGGTCCAGAATTATTGGATCCCTTGATAAATATGAGCAACAAATTATGTATAATATAAATAATACAATTCAAAAAATGTAAATAGTACATATGTAAGCGAAAACAGGTTATGTTTGGAAATTTATAAAAAATAAAAAACAGAAATACCTTATTTACATAAGTATTCATACCTTTTCTATGAGACTCGAAATTGAGCTCAGGTGCATCCTGTTTCCATTGATCATCCTTAAGATGTTTCTACAACTTGATTGGAGTCCACCTGTGGTAAATTAAATTGATTGGACATGATTTGGAAAGGCACACAGGAAGGAATTGTCCGTAGAGCTCTGAGAAAGGATTGTGTAGAGGCACAGATCTGGGGAGGGGTACCAAAAAATATCTGCAACATTGAAGGTCCCCAAGATCACAGTGGCCTCCATCATTTTTAAATGGAAGAAGTTTGGAACCAGCAACACTCTTCATAGAGCTCGCCGTCCAGCCAAACTGAGCAATCGGGAGAGAAGGGCCTTGGTAGTTGACTTAGAACCCGATGGTCACTCAAACAGAGCTTCAGTTCATCTGTGGAGATGATTGTCCTTCTGGAAGGTTTCCCCATTTCTTCACACTCAACCAATAAAGCTTTTATGGTAGAGTGGCAAGATGGAAGCCACTCCTCAGTAAAAGCCCACTTGGAGTTTGCCAAGAGGCATCTAAAGAACTCTGACCATGAGAAAAAAGGTTCTTTGGTCTGATGAAACCAAGATTGAACTCTCAAGCATGTAGCGTCATACCCAAGAAGAATCAAGGCTTTATTTGCTGCAAAAAGTGTACTGAGGGTCTAAATACTTATGTAATTCCCCGAAACCTGTTTTTGCTTTGTCATTGTGGGTTATTGTGTGTAGATTGATGATGACATTTTTTTCAAATCCATTTTAGAATGTTGTAATGTAACAAAATGTGGAAAAAGTCAAGGGGTCCGAGTCCTTTCCGAATACACTATATACACAGTACCAGTCAAAAGTTTGGACTCATTCAAGGGTTTTAATTTATTTTTATTATTTTTTACATTGTAGGATAATAGTGAAGACATCCAATCTATGAAATAACACATATCATGTAGTAACCAACAAAGTGTTAAATAAATATAAATATATTTTAGATTTGAGATGCTTTTAAGTAGACCCCCTTTGCCTTGATGACAGCTTTGCACACTCTTGGCACTCTCTCAACCAGCTTCACCAGGAATGCTTTTCCAACAGTCTTGAAGGAGTTCCCACATATGCTGAACACTTGGTGGCTGCTTTTCCTTCACTCTGCGGTCAGACTCATCGCAAACCATCACAATTTGGTTGAGGTCGGGTGATTGTGGAGGCCAGGTCATCTGACGCAAAACTCCATCACTCTCCTTCTTGGTCAAATAGCCCTTCACAGCCTGGAGGTGTGTTGGGTCATTGTCCTGTTGAAAAACAAATGATTGTCCCACTAAGCACAAACCAGATGGGATGGCGTATCGCTGCAGAATGCTGTGGTAGCCATGCTGGTTAACTGTGTCTTGAATTCTAAATAAACAGTGTCACCAGCCAGGCATCCCCACACCATAACACCTCCTCCTCCATGTTTCACGTTGGTATATACACATGCAGAAATCATCCGTTGGAACCAAAGATCTCCAATTTGGACTCCAGATCAAAGGACACATTTCTACCTGTCTAATGTCCATTGCTCATGTTTCTTGGCCCAAGCAAGTCCCTTCTTCTTATTAGTCTCCTTTAGTCGTGGATTCTTCGCAGCAATACGACCATGAAGGCCTGATTCACACAGTCTCCTCTGAACAGTTGATGTTGAGATGTGTCTCTCATTTGAACTTTTCCTCTGCAGCAGGGGTAACTCTTGGTCTTCCATTCCTGTGGTGGTCCTCATGAGAGCCAGTTTCATTATAGCGCTTGATGGTTTTTGTGACTGCACTTGAAGAAACGTTCAAAGTTCTTAAAATGTTCCGTATTGACTGACCTTTGTCTTAAAGTAATGATGGACTTTCTTTTCTCTTTGCTTATGTGAGCTGTTCTTGCCATAATATGGACTTGGTCTTTTACCTAATAGGGCTATCTTCTGTATACCCCCTTACCTTGTCACAACCCAACTGATTGGATCAAATGCATTAAAAAGGAAAGCAATGACACAAATTAACTTTTAAGGTGGCTACCTCATGAATCTGGTTGAGAGAATGCCAATAGGGTATAAAGCTGTTATCAAGGCAAAGGGTGGCTACTTTGAAGAATCTCAAATCTCAAATATATTTGTTTAACACTTTTTTGGCTACTACATGATTCCATAGGTGTTATGTCATAGTTTTGATGTCTTCACTATTGTTCTACAATGTAAACATTTGTCAAAATAAAGAATCTCAAATGTAAAATATATTTAGATTTGTTTTGGTTACTACTATTCTTCAATGTAGAAAATAGTAAAACATTAAGAAAACCCTTGAATGAGTAGTGTTCTAAAATCTTTGACCAGGTTTGTTTATATATATATAGTATTTTAAACTACTGATAACATTTCTCAGAGGAAGATGTTTTGTTTAGTAAGTAACAAAAAAAACGTTGAAAAAAGACAAGGACGAAAATGATTGGATCCCCTATTTTCAGTACTCCAGCCCCCTCCAGCACATTTTTTAAAATGTTTTAAGGGGTTGGAGAACACGTTCTTAGACCATTCCTTCATACAGAATCTTTCCAGATCCTTGATATCCTTTGCCTGCGCTTGTGAACAGCCCTCTTAATTTCAAACCACAAGTTTTCAAAATGGGTTTCAAGTCTGGAGACTGAGATGGCCATTGGTACATTTTGTGGTCAAGTACCCATTTATTTGTGGATTTGATGTTGGATTGCACAATTCAGAATAAAGGGTTTGAAAGTGTCTGTGTTTTTATACATTGACTTTGGTTATTTATAATGATGTATTTTGATAGAACCTCCTTTGACTGTTTAAGCAATATCCAAATGAATAAATTGTAATAATAATTATCACAGAGTGATACGAGGAGGGAGAATACCGGAAATATTGTCTGAAGAGATAGGCTTGAATTGTACAGCTGGGTAGAGATATGATGGAGAGACATTCTTGACCCCCTCCTCAGACCTTGGCAGAACGCCCAGAATATGTTCTATAAGTTAAGATAGGAGATGGTGCCAGTCACATGCAGGAACCAACCCTATGAAGCTTTTTTTGTATAGCTGCATATGAGAACAAACGGGGACTGTCACGGCAGAGCTCCTGACCGATGTGCGCTATGGTGCATTAAGTTTGTTGGAACCTCTCCAACTTGCTAATAACAAAGAATTATTCATTTAAGTTTGACTTTGAGTCCCTGGTGGTGAATTTTCACGTACATGGTAACGTTCATGATGTCGTTGACCTTAACAAGGGCCCTAGGACCAGAGGAAGCAAAATAGCCCCATAACATCAACGTTCCACCACCATATTTAAAAGTAGATAGAGATGAGGTATTTTATGCATATGCATTGTTCTTTCGAAGGCCAAACCCACTATGACCATAGCACTGGTTCTAATCCAAGTGCAATGGCCGTTTATTAAAGTCCAGGCGGTGCTATGGCCTGATTACATGAACATAGAGCTCACACCAATGGTGGGTCACCCCTACACACCAAAGTTTCCAGAACCCACTGTATATGTTTACACATACTCACAATCATTAACCTTTTTATATGCAAAAGTCATACGTCATCAATATGACTCAGATCACCATGCAGCTCTTTTCCGATCAAGAAAATAAAGGAATATGTAAAAACATGTAGATTGTGTGATATTGCTCTTATTTGAAAATAAATTCCACTTCTCCATATAGGAACATAATCATAATGGTGGATATTATGAAGAGGATAGAAAGACAGAAAGTAGAGAAAGTGATAGAGAGAGAGAGAGAGAGAGGAAGAAAAATAGAGTGTAGGGGGAATTGGGATTGGGATTGACTGGCAGGCGTTGCCATGGAGACATTCCCACAGGTCTCCAAGCACTCTGTACTTGCTGACAGCAGCGGAGAGAGCAAGCGATATAGTGAAGGAAATAAGGAGCTAGGGAGGGTGGAGGTTGTAAGGGAGACAGGAAGGGAGATGGATGAAGAAAAGAGGGATCGAGTGAGATAGAGAGAAACACAGAGAGGATTGTGTGTGTGTGTGTGTGTGTGTGTGTGTGTGTGTGTGTGTGTGTGTGTGTGTGTGTGTGTGTGTGTGTGTGGACGTGTTTAACTATACTTGTGGGGACCAGAAATCCCCACAAGAACAGTAAACAAACAAAAAATGTTGTTAGTCCCCACAACGTCAAATGCTATTTCTAGGGGGTTTAGGGTTAAGGTTAGAATAGTGTTTGGGTTAGAATAAGGTTTAGGTTAGGGTTAGGAACTAGGATTCATTTTAGGGTTAGGAGCTAGAGTTAGTTCTATGGTTAGGGTTAAGGTTTATTTTTTGGTACAAGGTTAAAGTTAGGGTACAGGTTAGGTTTAGGGTTAGGTGTTAGGGAAAATGTGATTTTGAATGGGACTGAATTGTGTCTCCACAAAGTTAGTTGTACAATAATGTGTGTGTGTGTGTGTGTGTGTGTGTGTGTGTGTGTGTGTGTGTGTGTGTGTGTGTGTGTGTGTGTGTGTGTGTGTGTGTGTGTGTGTGTGTGTGTGTGTGTGTGTGTGTGAGAGTGCGTACATGCACGTGCAAAAAAAAGGGAGAGAGAGAGAGAGAGGGTAGGAGATGAAGAGACAGAAACACAAAAAGAGAAGCAGTGCACTGCGATGCCTTCAATTTTTTTATCATCATGCATCACGGCGCTGTAGGAGTGACTTAATAATGGACAATTACACAGAGCTGAGGACTCAGAGTAGGAAGCAGCATACAGACCACAGCCTTCATGCCTTACCATATATATACACTCTGTGTGTTTGTTTGTGTGTATGTGTATGTGTGTGTAGCGTTGTGGTGTGTATTTGACGTGCATGCATGTGTGAATGTGCGTGCCTGTCATCATCATTATCAACACAGCCATCATCATCAGTGTCATCAGAGTCATAGGTAACACTTTGCGTAATTACAGATCCTTGATATCCTTCGTCTGCACTTGTGGACTGCCCTCTTCATTTCAGACGATAGGTTTTCACAATGGGTTTCAAGTCTGGAGACTGAGATGGCTGTTGCTAAATGTATATTTTGTGGTCAAGTACCCATTTATTTGTGGATTCGATGTTGAATTGAACAATTCAGAATGAAGGGTTTGAAAGTGTCTGTGATGGCCATTGCAAAATGTCAATTTTGTCCGAAGACCTCTATTTCCATGTCCTATGACCATAGCACTGGTTCCAATCCAAGTGCCAATGACCTCTATTTCCATGTCCTATGACCATAGCACTGGTTCCAATCCAAGTGCCAATGACCTCTATTTCCATGTCCTATGACCATAGCACTGGTTCCAATCCAAGTGCCAATGACCTCTATTTCCATGTCCTATGACCATAGCACTGGTTCCAATCCAAGTGCCAATGACCTCTATTTCCATGTCCTATGACCATAGCACTGGTTCCAATCCAAGTGCCAATGACCTCTATTTCCATGTCCTATGACCATAGCACTGGTTCCAATCCAAGTGCCAATGACCTCTATTTCCATGTCCTATGACCATAGCACTGGTTCCAATCCAAGTGCCAATGCCGTTTAATAACGTCCAGGCGGTGCTGTGGCCTGATTACATGAACATGGAGCTCACACCAATGGTGGGTCATTCCTCCTCTGTGTTTGTCTGTCATCATCAAAATCAGCATCATCACAGCCATCCTCGTCAGTGTCATCAGTCATAGGTAACACTTTGTGTAATTTCACTATAACAAGTATTGTAGTTAATTTTAATAACTCATAGTTACACTGTAAGGTAACTAACTGGTGGTAATTGCGGTCTGTAATTGCAGAGGTGTAATAACAAATGCTTGTTACAATGCTAATTACAAATGAGGAAGTTTCCATTAAATTCACACATTTACATTTTAGTTTCTTCTCAGCTGCAACCGATTCAGTAATAACTGTCACAAGGTTGTAATCTCTTGTGAACATTCACTGTGTGTCCGAGATTACAAAGGTTGGAGGCTGAATGGGCTCTAATTACCACCTGTGAATGCGCACTCCTCCAAATCTCCACTTAATGTTGTTGGTAGCTCTTGCCACACTAAAGAATACGTTCTGTGTTAACAGATCAGTTATAGGCCAACCTCACTAACTGAGAACTACCATACGAGTGTCATCCCAGATTATCATTTTTAAAAGAAATGTACAAAAATGTGTACGTTGCCCATTATGACAACCTGTACCTCCTTGCCATCCAAGTGAGAGGATAAACCCAGAGTACCTGTAATATCGGCATAAGTACAATGTAATTACTATGTGTTACACAGGATTTAGCTAGTTAAAATAAAGTTGATTTTGAGGGGTACTTACTTGTAATTCATGTGTATTTATATAGTACATTACCGATCCTTACAACCTGGCCCTCATTTTAAGGCTTCTGGAAGCCCAATCCAAATGCTCCACCTAACCTGCTCTCTCTGACTAAGGCCAACAGAGCACTGAAGTACTATTAAATGCAGTTTGGATGAGATCATTCCATTCCTACTGCCTAGTGAGCTGGCTACCTGGTTGACGTGTTATTCTTCCTGACATTTTTTTCTGTCAGAGGGTCGCTAGAGAGCTGGCTACCTTGCTATCAGTTGACAGGGTGGCACCCTTGAGGATTCTCACTGACGTGTAGTTATTCAATTGAACACAGTTGGGCACTCGTGAGTAGCCAGTTGCTTTTGAGCACCTACTTATACCATGGAAGAAAAGAAAAACAACAGGAAGAAGAAGAAGCCATAGAAAATGGTCAATTGTTTTTGCTCTGGAAGGGATCGTTGTTTTAGAGCTCAATGGAAGAGACAAGGCAAAAATAGATATGTTTTATTTAAAGCCAAGGTAGTCATTTAATTTGATGTCAATACATGTAAGTGACAGGTTAGCGTGAATTATCTGTAGAAAATGGTATGTTAATGTAATATAAATGTCTAAAGTAGTGCATGAAAATCTGTATGCATGAACGGCAGCTACAAGATAATTATCTAGCTAGCTAGTTAGCTAGTTAGCAATGCTATTGTATCTAGATTAGAGGTCGACCGATTAATCAGAATGGCCGATTAATTAGGGCTGATTTCAAGTTTTCAATACAATCGGAAATCGGTATTTTTGGACACTGATTTGTCCGTTTTTTAAAGTTTTTTTTTTACACCATTATTTAATCATTATTTAACTAGGCAAGTCAGTTAAGAACACATTCTTATTTTCAATGACGGCCTAGGAACGGTGGGTTAACTGCCTCGTTCAGGGGCAGAACGACAGATTTTTACCTTGCCACCTCAGGGGATTCAATCTTGCAACCTTACAGTTAACTAGTCCAAAGCTCTAACCACCTGCCTCTCACTGCACTCCACGAGGAGCCTGCATGTTACGTGAATGCAGTAAGCCAAGGTAAGTTGCTAGCTAGCATTAAACTTATCTTAGAAAAAACAATCAATCATAATCACTAGTTAATTAACTACACATGGTTGATGATATTACTAGTGTATCATTGCTCCAATGTGTACCTAACCATAAACATCAATGCATTTCTTAAAATCAATACACGGAAATATATATTTTTAAAACTGCATATTTAGCTAAAATAAATCCAGGTTAGCAGGCAATATTAACCAGGTGAAATTGTGTCACTTCTCTTGCGTTCATTGCACGCAGAGTCAGTGTACATGCAACAGTTTGGGCCGCCTAATTTGCCCGAATTTTACGTAATTATGATATAACATTGAAGGTTGTGCAATGTAACAGGAATATTTAGACTTTAGATAAAATACGGAACGGTTCCGTATTTCACTGAAAGAACAAACGTCTTGTTTTCAAGATGATAGTTTCCGGATTCGACCATATTAATGACTTAAGGCTCGTATTTCTGTGTGTTATTATGTTATAATTAAGTCTGTGATTTGATAGAGTAGTCTGACTGAGCGATGGTAGGCACCAGCAGGCTCATAAGCATTCAGTCAAACAGCACTTTTGTGCGTTTGCCAGCAGCTATGACTTCAAGCCTATCAACTCCCGAGATTAGGCTGGTGTAACCGATGTGAAATGGCTAGCTAGTTAGCGGGGTGCGCGCTAATAGCTTTTCAAACATCACTCGCTCTGAGACTTGGAGTGGTTGTTCCCCTTGCTCTGCATGGGTAACGCTGCTTCGAGGGTGGCTGTTGTCGTTGTGTTCCTGGTTCGAGCCCAGGAGCGAGGAGAGGTACGGAAACTATACTGTTACACTGGCATTACTAAAGTGCCTATAAGAACATTCAATTGTCAAAGGTTAATGAAATACAAATGGTATAGAGAGAAATAGTCCTATAATTCCTATAATAACTACAACCTAAAACTTCTTAACTGGGAATATTGAAGACTCATGTTAAAAGGAACACCAGCTTTCATATGTTTTCATGTTCTGAGCAAGGAACTTAAACGTTAGCTTTATTACATAGCACATATTGCACTTTTACATTCTTCTCCAACACTTTGTTTTTGCATTATTGAATATGAAGTTGAAAATAATTGACATTTTCCTTCAACTGAATTGTTTTATGAGTACCTAATCTCTGTAATGTCCCTCAGTCGAGCAGTTAATTTCAAACACATATTTAACCACAAATACCAGGGAGCCTTTCCAATGCCTTGTAAAGAAGGGCAAAATTGTGGATGGATCAACAACATTGTAGTTACTCCATAATACAAACCTAATTGACAGAGTGAACAGAAGGAAGCCTGTACAGAATAAAAATATTCCTAAACATGCATCATGTTTGCAATAAGGCACTAAAGTAAAACTGCAAAATATGTGGCAAAGAAATTTACTTTATGTCCTGAGTACAAAGTGTTTTGTTTGGGGCAAATCCAACACAACACATCACTGAGTACCACTCTTCATATTTTCAAACATGGTGGCGGCTGCATCATGTTATGGGTATGCTTGTCATCGGCAAGGACTAGGGAGTTTGTTCATGATAAAATAAATGGAATAGAGCTAAGCGCAGGCAAAAACCTAGATGGATCCTGGTTCAGTCTGCTTTCCAACAGACACTGGAGACGAATTCACCTTTCAGCAGGACAATAACCTAAAACACAAAGACGACATTGAATGTTCCTGATTGGCCTAGTTACAGTTTGACATAAATCGGCTTGTAAAATATATTGCAAGACTATCTATCAACAACCAGCTTGATAGAGCTTGAATAATTGTAAAAAGAAACATGTGCAAATATTGTACAATCCAGGTGTGCAAAGCTCTTAAAAACTCACAACTGGAATCTCTGCCAAAGGTGTGAATACTTTTGTAATTTCGATTTGTCTGTATTTCATTTTCAGTACATTTCAATACATTTCAATACATTTCAAAAACATGTTTTCACTTTGTCGTTATGGGCGAGGATTTTTTTATTTTATATATATATTAAAATTCAGGTTGTAATGCAACAACATGTGCACTAAGTCAAGGGGTATGAGTATGAAGGCACAGTAGATGGTTTATTGATTACGTATTCAGGCTGGACGATCTGATTGCTAAACTCAGAAAAATCTTTCAGGACAGGTGGGTGAGATATTTATGATGATACGAAAACCATGGTGATTTGCATTGTTTGAGATGAGCCCTGAGTGGGATGGGATGGCTAAAGTAGCAAGCTAGCTAGATAGCTAGCTTGCTTCTAATTAGTTATCGCTAGCTACTGTTGCATTTGATTGCAATTTCTTCTTGTGTTTTTTTTGCATGTTTAACTATCTGGCTGTCTATTTGAATGTCATTTTTTTTTATCTAGGTACCAGATAATACTGATATTGACAGTTTGATAAATGTATTTGTAATGTTGTGTCTGCAATGCCAGTTTGCCTGGCATAAAAAAAAGTGTACTTGCAGAACTTAACAGAGTCCTGTTTTTAGATGTATATTTTTATTTCACCTTTATTTATCCAGGTTAGTCTCACTGAGATAATTTATATTTTTCAAGAGAGACCTGGTCCAACAATGACAGCAACAGGGGGGGGACATTGTTTCAGACAAATTGTTTCATACATAACTTACAGAGATAGACACACCTTAAACAGAATTTAGATGTAAACACACATACGCATAGTCTTGGAACGATTATAACAAAAAACACAAGTGAACAAACACAAGCGCATGAAACACACGGGTTCAGCTGCTGTCTTGGTGGAGGAGATCTCAGCCCATGCTTCTTATTCAATGTTGTCTCCATGTTGCTTTTTGTCCAGCATTGCTCCAGTGTCTCATACCCTGTAGCCTGTAAAATTGCAACGTAATGTTGGCTCATCAATTTGGCAGTGTATAATGGACTATATTGAAAAGAGCTTAAGCTAAGCCGAATTGTGCATGCAGGACAGAAAGAAAAGGATTGTTTGTGTGTTGCCGGGTCTCTTACCGACAATTAAAGATGACGTACCATTTTGAGACCCCTGAATTTCCACTACAATTAATTCCTTCTACTTGACACTTTATTATGCCTTCCCATGAGGATATTGTGTGTGTGGGATTGCCACAACCTTGTTCGCAGCAGGAGAGGCTAATAGAGAAAGACAGATAGCCACTTCCAACACGGTTTTCAGTGTAAGGTATGGTAGCCCCACTGATACCGAGCTGCTATTAATACTTTCTCTAATTATATTTTTTTTATCAGTCCTCTTAACACTGTAGTTACTACTGCTTAGGTTTTTTTATGCTGCAATTCTTATTAAATCAGATGGAGAAAGACAAAGTTTTGACTAGGGGACCTTTTTAGCTTGATTTATAAAACACTGAATGAAGCCTCCAATGTTAATCCTGAAGCCATTGTTGTCAAATGTCTCTCAGTGCGACAGCAGGCATCTATCAGGAGATGAAGGGAGTGATGCACATATAATCTGGAAGAGGACATACATGGAAACAACCAGAAGGCACCATCACTGCAACACTCTTTTATATGCACAACATTAAGAAGAGCACTGGCCACCCCTCAGAGCCTGGTTCCTCTCTATGTTTCTTCCAAGGTTCTGGCCTTTCTAGGGAGTTTTTCCAAGCCACCGTGCTTCTACATCTGCATTGCTTGCTGTTTGGGGTTTTAGGCTGGGTTTCTGTTCTGCACTTTATTACATCGGCTGATGTAAATAGGGCTTTATAAATAAATGTGATTGATTGATTGATTAAGAGCATGGAACATCACACTCCACACTTCCCTCCCCGACCTGGACAAAAGGAACATCGACGTGAGAATGCAGCTCAGCATTCAAGGACATTTGTTCAATAAACTTTACAATGATGAACATCTACAAAAGAAAAATAGTATTTCCTAATGTGTCTTTTCTGAAAGTCAACACACTTTGTACAACACACAATTTTGGGAGCCTCTGACTGTTGGGGTTAGTTCCTGTCAGATGTTTGCCCCAGACCTTCAGTCTACAGGCAAATGTCATATCTGGACACATGTTTCAATAGCAGCTGGCAGCCATTAGATATTATCAGTCTCTTTGTCTGTAGTGCTTTCTGTTAATTAAGTTAATTAAGAACAAATTCTTATTTTCAATGATGGCCTAAGAACAGTGGGTTAACTGCCTGTTCAGGGGCAGAACGATAGATTTGTACCTTGTCAGCTTGGGGGTTTGAACTTGCAACCTTCCAGTTACTAGTCCAATGCTCTAACCACTAGGCTACCCTGCCGCCCATTTATATCCTGGTCCCAGATGTTTTTGTGCTGTCTTGTCAAGTCCTGACTTTAGGATTCACTAATACACAATATATAGATCAGCAGCCGGGCTGGAGGATGTACAGTCAGACATATTATTTTCCTCATTGATTATATCTATTCCACAGCTGAAATTGATTGAATAGTTAATACTGTACATACAGTACATACATAACACTCATACGATAAAATAAGATGTTTCCTGATTAATTGAGTGGAACTAGTTGGTAGATAGCTAAACAGAATGAAGGAGAAGTTTGGTCACATGTGGCTCAGTTGGTAGAGAATGCTGCTTTAAATGCCAGGGTTGTGGGTTCAATTCCCACTGGTGATCATTACAAAAAATATGAAAATCTATTCACTCACTACTTTAAGTCACTCTGGATAAGTGTGTCTGTTCAATTACTAAAATGTAAAAACCTGGTGTGTTCTATTCCAGGTGCTGGAGGTTTGTAGAGCATCATGGGAAGCAGTAGAGGGTGCACATAGCTACCCAGTTCAGCAGGCATCAGCTATTGAGGGCAGCTTCAGTAGCAAGGTGTGTGCGTTTCCTTTTTCTGATTGAGATTTTGAGTATGTGTATTGTCTCTGTGTGTATGTCTATCAATATGTTTGTCTGTGTCTGTTTATCTTCCTGTCCTTGTATCTACGTGTGTCTGCCTTGTCTGTTTCTGTGTGTAACCTTATGTCTGTACTCTACAGAGTTCACGTCGTCTCCAGAGGGTGGTGCTGCGTAGTGCCATGTGATGGAAATAGCGGGCATTGTGTGCACCAGAGAGATAGCAGTTCCGCCCAGAAAGAGTGTGACCTTCTGTCTGCCTAATCTTGACCCAGATGGCTGCACCTAGACACAGTGGTACAGTGGAGCAGGGATCAGAAGACAACATTTTCAACCATCTGTATGTTAAAGGTTACGATGCCAGTTTCATTTACCTAAACCTTATCGGCTATTTTGTCTGGGAATCCAGCCCTTCTGGTATTCATAATCTGTTTTACACCAAGTATTTTGTGATGTGTGCACGGTGTTGGGCGTGCTTTAAGATCTAACCAAAGAGGTGATTGTTTACTACAGGAAGCAAAGGGGGGAGCAATTCCCCATCCACATCAACATGGCTGCAGTGGATAGGGTCATGAACTTCGAAGTTCCTTAGTGTACACATCACCAAGCACTTAGCAAGGACCCATCACACTGCGACAGTTGTAAAGAAGGCCCATCAGCACCTTTTCTCCCTCTTCCCAAATGGACTATTCTGGCTGATCTAGGTATCTTCCTAGGTTCTGGCCTTTCTAGGGAGTTTTTCTAGCCACTGTGCTTCTGCACCTGCATTGCTTGCTGTTTGAGGTTTTAGGCTGGGTTCTGTACAACACTTTTTTGACATCAGCTGATGTAAGAAGGGCTTATAAATACTTTTGATTGATACCCTCTGGCAAGCTGAACCTGAGCATCAGGCATTAACAACATGCTCCAAGATAGCTTCTACCTCCAAGCAATTACATACCTTAAGGGAACAATTCGGCATTTCGTGTATGATCAGTGAGAAAGTCCATATTGCAAATGTACGGTCCCTTACTAGACGTCCGAAATCGTTTGTAAAATTCGCGGTCGGCGTCGGGCCGTGCGGTAGGGCCAGACCTACCGGGAAGTCATCAAATGAACTTTGTCGGACATTCGGTTTCCGTTTTATAAAATAAACAAGTTTTTGACCGTTTTTCCGCTATCCCGGAATTTCCCACAAGAGGGCATACGGAATCATATGGCAATTTGGCAAAACATCACGAATCACGACGGGGCCTTATCTCGAAAACGGAAAATATTTCGAAGCCGAAACTTGGTGAGCGTAGGTTTGGCATAATGGGCAGTTGGCCCCGAACAAGATGGCGTCTAGGCCTCGACGGTTTTTGAGTTATGGCCGTTTTTCTGGGATTAAAGGTCCTAAATGGAAATAGAGAAATTATTTTTCCACTTCAGGTCAAAGTCAAGGAGCCTCCGGTGTCAATAAAAAGAGAACCAGCCATTTATCTATCGTCATTTAAGAGAAACGGAACAATGACAACTTGGCAATGGTCACAAATAGGCGGTTTTTTTTTCCAACGGTTACAGATCCAGTTGCAGGGTGTTCATACGAATCTTTTTAAAGTGTGCTGCGGAGCTCTGCGAGATTTCTGTGATTTTCTATGATTTTCTGAAATAACACACACATACTAAACCCTCCGTAAATAACTCAGTTGTTAACGTAAAGACTTAAAACTCAGGATTCTGTAACAGCATACCCCAATGAGGATATGTGGTGATTTATAGCTTCCTGTGCCAACCGGAAGTGCCATAATTGGTGTCTCAGGGGCTGTTTCAAAGGGTTAAAAAAGTCTGATCTGTCCAAAACTTCATATATGTGATTAGGCAACCCCCATGAACTGTAAATCAGTCATTTTTCCCCAAAAAATTCAAAGGAAAAAAAAATCACACTAAAACACAACTTGAATGGAGGGACGTATTGGGGTGCGTAGAGACAGACAGTGGCTGCAATAGTTAGCTTTGTTCGAGCTAAAAAAGAACCGTCAGACCTAGAGTTCCGAAACCTGTTCTAGACCTCCGGTCGATGGTGCGTGGTGAGTTACGTGGCTCTAGACGGTTCTCGGACCGAGAAACAGCCTCGTACATTTGCAATACCTTCAATTCATTTTGACCATTACGAAAATGACGACGTTTAGAAAAGTCTCAGAGACGCAAGGCTAGGTGCATTGAAACCGGCTCGGCCCATAGAGACAGACCCCAACGTTTCTGTCCGATAGCTCGTTCAAGGACCCCGTAGCAAGGCATGGAAAAAAGTGGATTTTCAGCACCAATTAGGGTTTTTCTCGGACACCAAATGACCTATCGAGCCGAAACTCGGGATTCGGGGTCGCCTCACATAGGACTTCACATAATGTCCGAACTGGACCCGCAGCTAGAACGTAACTATGTGTTTTACCTTTTTATTATGTTTTAAACTAAAGGCGCTGTGAATTATGGGACTGCTCTGACATATGTGATAGTTGGCTTCTAAATGAGTAGTAAAAAGTGGGTTTGGTGTCATAATGACATCTAATTGACTGATGGACACTGACTTGCTAGTTGACTTTTGTGCATTTGCAATATGTTTAAACGGAGAGGGACCATCACCAAAATGGCATTCTGAAATCAACACAAAAAATGGCATCACCATAGTCTCCAGACTGTGCTGAGTTCAACGAGCTATCCCGCTTGACCGTAGCTCGCTCGGTCTAAGCGCAACGACCATTAGAAAAGTAGGCCCAAAATGAAGCCTGCCCCACAATGTCATTTGCTTTTGAGTGACAGTGAGAGAACCGTTAGGGTGAGAAGAAAAATTCCACCACATGAATGTTCCTAAGGTCCTCCCGATCTGTACAAGCCTAACCTTGACCGTGTGGCATTAACCCTTAAGAGTAAAACAGTGTTTTTTGATCTCACAGATTACAGTGTCATCTCTCCCCATAGGAATACATTGCCTGCACCCCTAATTTCAACCTGAAGTCTATATGGGTTATGAATGCCGTATGAACCTGTCTTCGGTACCAGTCCATCAGGCCACTATGAGGTCTACCTGTGTTGATTCTGAGCTTCCTGGACCAACCGGAAGTGGTTAAAATGCCCCTAAAAGTGTTTACCCATACCCTGCCTGCAGTTTGACAGACATAGTGCATTCAACCCTGTGTAAATCAGTCAGTTCTTA
The DNA here is from genome assembly GCF_045791955.1 of Oncorhynchus clarkii lewisi. NCBI lineage: Eukaryota > Metazoa > Chordata > Actinopteri > Salmoniformes > Salmonidae > Oncorhynchus > Oncorhynchus clarkii. The sequence continues at coordinate 2,575,861 of NC_092175.1, forward strand.
ACGTAAGGACTTAAAACTCGGGATTCTGTAACAGCATACCCCAATGGGGATATGTGTTGATTTATAGCTTCCTGTGCCAACCGGAAGTGCCATAACTGGTGTCTCAGGGGCTGTTTCGAGGGGTTAAAAAAGTCTGATCTTTCCAAAACTTCATATGTGTGATTAGGCAACCCCCATGAACTGTAAATCAGTCATTTTTCCCAAAAAAAATCAAAGGAAAAAAAAATCACACTAAAACACACCTTGGATGGAGGGACGTATTGGGGTGCGTAGAGACAGACAGTGGCTGCAATAGTTAGCTTTGTTGGAGCTAAAAAAGAACCGTCAGACCTAGAGTTCCGAAACTTTAGAAACCTGTTCTAGACCTCCGGTTGATGGTGCGTGGTGAGTTACGTGGCTCTAGACGGTTCTCGGACCGAGAAACAGCCTCGTACATTTGCAATACCTTCAATTCATTTTGACCATTACGAAAATGACGACGTTTAGAAAAGTCTCAGAGACGCAAGGCTAGGTGCATTGAAACCGGCTCGGCCCATAGAGACGGACTCCGACGAGTCTGTCCGACAGCCCGTTCAAGGACCCCGTTGCAAGGCATGGAAAAAAGTGGATTTTCAGCACCAATTAGGGTTTTTCTCGGACACCAAATGACCTATCGAGCCGAAACTCGGGATTCGGGGTCGCCTCACATAGGCCTTCACATAATGTCCGAACTGGACCCGCAGCTAGAACGTAACTATGTGTTTTACCTTTTTATTATGTTTTAAACCGAAGGCGCTGTGAATTATGGGACTGCTCTGACATATGTGATAGTTGGCTACTAAATGAGTAGGAAAAAGTGGGTTTGGTGTCAATTGATATCCATTTGGTGTCATAATGACATCTAATTGACTGATGGACACTGACTTGCTAGTTGACTTTTGTACATTTGCAATATGTTTAAACGGAGAGGGACCATCACCAAAATGGCATTCTGAAATCAACACAAAAAATGGCATCACCATAGTCTCCAGACTGTGCCGAGTTCAAGGAGACGCCCCGCTTGACCGTAGCTCGTTCTGAGTGCAGCAAACTTGAAAAAAAGAAGGCCCAAAATGAAGCCTGCACCACAATGTCATTTGATTTTGGGTGGCAGTGAGAGAACCGTTAGGGTGAGAAGCACAATTCCACCACATGAATGTTCCTAAGGTCCTCCCGATCTGAACAAGCCTAACCTTGACCGTGTGGCATTAACCCTTCACAGTAAAACAGGGTTTTTTGATCTCACAGATTACAGTGACATCTCTCCCCATAGGAATACATTGCCTGCACCACAAAATTCAACCTGAAGCCTATATGGGTTATGAATGCCGTATGAACCTGTCTTCGGTACCAGTCCATCAGGCCACTATGAGATCTACCTGTGTCGAATCTAAGCTTCCTGGAGCAACCGGAAGTGGTTAAAATGCCCCTAAAAGTGTTTACCCATACACTGCCTGCAGTTTGATAGACATAGTGCATTCAACCCTGTGTAGATCAGTCAATTCTTAACGTAAAGACTTAAAACTCGGGATTCTGTAAGTGGCTATGTAAATCAAGACATGTGTTTACTTATAGCTTCCTGTGCCAACCGGAAGTGCCTTTAATTGGGTCACACTCTCTGTTTCGAAGGGTTAAAAAAGTCACATCTCTCCAAAACTTCATATGTGTGACTAGGTAACCCTTCTGAACTGTAAATCAGTCAATTATCCCAACAGATGTCAAAGAAAAGCTCCCTCACACACACACAGGAAGGATGGAGTGATAAAGTGCGGTGCTTAAAGACACAGAGAGCAGGAAATGGCATTACCATAATCCCTAGGCCGTACCGAGTTCAGCGAGATATCCCGCTTGACCGTAGCTCGCTCGGTCTAGGCGCAGCGAGCATTAGAATAGTAGGCCCAAAATGAAGCCTGCACCACAATGTCATTTGCTTTTGGGTGACAGTGAGAGAACCGTTAGAGTGAGAAGAAAAATTGCACCACATGAATGTTCCTAAGGTCCTCCCGATCTGAACAAGCCTAACCTTGACCGTGTGGCATTAACCCTTAACAGTAAAACAGTGTTTTTTGATCTCACAGATTACAGTGTCATCTCTCCCCATAGGAATACATTGCCTGCACCCCTAATTTCAACCTGAGGCCTATGTGGGTTATGAATGCCGTATGAACCTGTCTTCGGTACCAGTCCATCAGGCCACTATGAGGTCTACCTGTGTTGATTCTAAGCTTCCTGGACCAACCGGAAGTGGTTAAAATGCCCCTAAAAGTGTTTACCCATACACTGCATGCAGTTTGATAGACATAGTGCATTCAACCCTGTGTAGATCAGTCAATTCTTAACGTAAGGACTTAAAACTCAGGATTCTGTAACAGCATACCCCAATGAGGATATGTGTTGATTTATAACTTCCTGTGCCAACCGGAAGTGCCATAATTGGTGTCTTAGGGGCTGTTTCGAAGGGTTAAAAAAGTCTGATCTTTCCAAAACTTCATATGTGTGATTAGGCAACCCCCATGAACTGTAAATCAGTCATTTTTCCCAAAAAAATTCAAAGGAAAAAAAAATCACACTAAAACACAACTTGGAAGGAGGGACGTATTGGGGTGCGTAGAGACAGACAGTGGCTCCAATAGTTAGCTTTGTTGGAGCTAAAAAAGAACCGTCGGACCTAGAGTTCCGAAACTTTAGAAACCTGTTCTAGACCTCCCGTAGATGGTGCGTGGTGAGTTACGTGGCTCTAGAAGGTTCTCGGACCGAGAAACAGCCTCGTACATTTGAAATAACTTCAATTCATTTTTGCATCACGAAAATGACGACATTTAGAAATGTCCCAGAGTCGCAAGACTAGGTGCATTGCAAACGTCTCGGCCCATATAGACAGACCCCAACGTTTCTGTCCAATAGCTCATTCAAGGACCCCGTAGCAAGTCATGGAAAATAGTGGATTTTCAGCACCAATTAGGGTTTTTCTCGGACACCAAATGACCTATCGAGCCGAAACTTGGGATTCGGGGTCGCCTCAGCTAGGCCAACACATAACATAAGAAATGGACCCGCAGCTAGAACGTAACTACGTGTTTTATGGTTTTTTTATGGTTTGAACCGAAGGGGTTGTGAATTTTGGGCCAGCTCTGAAGTATGTAATAGTTGGCTACTAAACGAGTTGGAAAAAGTGGGTTTGGTGTCAGTTTGTATCAGTTTGGTGGTCAGAATGATATCTAATTGACTGATGGACTCTTGTCCACTTGACTCTTGTACATTTGCAATATGATCCTATAGTGAAAAAACATCACCAAAAGCGACATTCTGAAATCAACCCAAACGAGCGATTGAGATGACCCAGAATCAATGCAAAGCCATCCCGAGTTCATCGGGCCAGTCAATTTCACATTCCTGCAAGATTTTTATAGCATGACAAATTCGTGATGGTACCTGCCCTTTAAAACATATTGCAAATGCACAGTGACTTTGAAAAAGTAAGAAACAAAAAAAAATACATCTAAAAAATTTTGAGCATGACAAATTCGTGATGGTACCTGCCCATTGAAACATATTGCAAATGCACAGTGACTTTGAAAAAGTAAGGAAACATAAACAAAAAAAATCCAAAATTTTTATTTTTGGGTGACCAGTTGCACGTGCATTTGCAATATGATTCTATAGTGAAAAAACATATTGCAAATGCACAGTGACTTTGAAAAAGTAAGGAAACATAAACAAAAAAAATCTAAATTTTTTTGGGGGGGATGACCAGTTGCATGTGCATTTGCAATATGATTCTATAGTGAAAAAACATATTGCAAATGCACAGTGACTTTGAAAAAGTAAGGAAACATAAACAAAAAAAATCCAAACATTTTTTTTTTGGGTGACCAGTTGCACGTGCATTTGCAATATGATTCTATAGTGAAAAAACATATTGCAAATGCACAGTGACTTTGAAAAAGTAAGGAAACATAAAAAAAATCTAAATTTTTTTGGGGGGGATGACCAGTTGCATGTGCATTTGCAATATGATTCTATAGTGAAAAAACATATTGCAAATGCACAGTGACTTTGAAAAAGTAAGGAAAAATAAACAAAAAAAATCTATTTTTTTTGGGGGGGGATGACCAGTTGCACGTGCATTTGCAATATGATTCTATAGTGAAAAAACATATTGCAAATGCACAGTGACTTTGAAAAAGTAAGGAAACATAAACAAAAAAAATCTAAAATTTTTTGGGGGGGATGACCAGTTGCATGTGCATTTGCAATATGATTCTATAGTGAAAAAACATATTGCAAATGCACAGTGACTTTGAAAAAGTAAGGAAACATAAACAAAAAAAATCAAAACATTTTTTTTGGGGTGACCAGTTGCACGTGCATTTGCAATATGATTCTATAGTGAAAAAACATATTGCAAATGCACAGTGACTTTGAAAAAGTAAGGAAACATAAAAAAAATCTAAATTTTTTTGGGGGGGATGACCAGTTGCATGTGCATTTGCAATATGATTCTATAGTGAAAAAACATATTGCAAATGCACAGTGACTTTGAAAAAGTAAGGAAAAATAAACAAAAAAAATCTAATTTTTTGGGGGGGGGATGACCAGTTGCACGTGCATTTGCAATATGATTCTATAGTGAAAAAACATATTGCAAATGCACAGTGACTTTGAAAAAGTAAGGAAACATAAACAAAAAAAATCCAAATTTTTTATTTTTGGGTGACCAGTTGCACGTGCATTTGCAATATGATTCTATAGTGAAAAAACATATTGCAAATGCACAGTGACTTTGAAAAAGTAAGGAAACATAAACAAAAAAAATCTAAATTTTTTTGGGGGGGATGACCAGTTGCATGTGCATTTGCAATATGATTCTATAGTGAAAAAACATATTGCAAATGCACAGTGACTTTGAAAAAGTAAGGAAAAATAAACAAAAAAAATCTAAAATTTTTTTTGGGGGATGACCAGTTGCACGTGCATTTGCAATATGATTCTATAGTGAAAAAACATATTGCAAATGCACAGTGACTTTGAAAAAGTAAGGAAACATAAACAAAAAAAATCTAAATTTTTTTGGGGGGGATGACCAGTTGCATGTGCATTTGCAATATGATTCTATAGTGAAAAAACATATTGCAAATGCACAGTGACTTTGAAAAAGTAAGGAAACATAAACAAAAAAAATCTAAACATTTTTTTTTTGGGTGAGCAGTTGCACGTGCATTTGCAATATGATTCTATAGTGAAAAAACATCACCAAAAGCGACATTCTGAAATCAACCCAAACGAGCGATTGAGATGACCCAGAATCACTGCAAAGCCATCCCGAGTTCATCGGGCCAGTCAATTTCACATTCCTGCAGGATTTTTATAGCATGACAAATTCGTGATGGTACCTGCCCATTAAAACATATTGCAAATGCACAGTGACTTTGAAAAAGTAAGGAAACATAGAATCAAATTATTTTTTTTTGGGTTACCAGTTGCACATTTCAGATCACCAGTTGCACATTTCAGATCACCAGTTGCACATTTCAGATCACCAGTTGCACGGAGGAAAATCGTTACTTTTGACTTTGACTTTTGACTTCCTATGAAACCTTTTGCCAATGGAGAAAACATATGCCTTATGCACTAGTAAAAAAAAAAAAAAAATGATAATAAAGTATGACTAAAGTATGTTGATAAAGTTCTTATACATGTGTAATTGACATAAAAATTGAAAGAATTTTGAAAAACGGTCCAGAAAGCACTTTTTTAAGGATGTGTGAAGTTTTTTACCAAATTTTGACATTTTTGACTTTTGACTTTTGACTTCCTATGAAATCATATTGCAAATGGACAAAACATATGCCTTATGCGCATGTAATTAAAAAAAAAAAAATTTGATATCAAAATTGGACAAAAGTATATTCATACAGTTCTTACACATGTGTAATTGACAAAAAAAGCGAAAGAAATTCGAAAAAAGGCCCAGAAAGCACTTTTTTAAGGGGTAAAACGTTTTTGAAAAAAATATCATTTTTTCAAAATTTTTCTTTTGGATGTTGACTTGGGTTGCATTTCCAATATGAAAAACCCAGGTGGAGCGCACTCGCCCCCTGTTGGATTTTTGAGGTGTTACAATTGGCAATTGCCATATGGCATTTGCCATATACTTTGCACGAATCAACGCCGCTTTGGGTGGCATTGGACATCGTGTACATGGTTTGTCCAATGCCAATATTTTGACATTCATTTTTGTACAATTCAGGGGGGTATTCCCTTACACTGGTGAAGAGCTATTCAGTGGCTAACCACCTACACCCACGGCCTAGTAAAATCTCACTGACTCTACCGGGAATGACTCTTTACACACTGATAAGACTCCATCATCATATAGTGCATTCAGAAAGTTTTGAGACCCCTTCACTTTTTTCACATTTTGTTATGCTACAGCCTTATTCTAAAATTGATTAAATTTAAAATGTTCCTCATCAATCTACACACAATACCCCATAATGATAAAGTGAAAACACGTTTTTGGAAATGTTTTAAAAATAATAAACAGAAATACCTTATTCACACACTTTGCTATGAGACACAACATTGAGCTCAGGTGTATCCTGTTTCTACAACTTCATTGGAGCCCACCATTGGTAAATTAATTTGAACATGATTTGGAAATGCACACACCTGTCTATATAAGGTCCCACAGTCGACAGCGCATGTCAGAGTAAAAACCAAGCCATGAGGTTGAAGGAATTATCCGTAGTGCTCCGAGACAGGATTGTATCGAGGCACAGTACTAGGGAACGGTACCAAAAAATGTCTGCAGCATTGAAGGTCCCCAAGAACATAGTGGCTTCCATCAATCCTAAATGGAAGACTCTTCCTAGAGCTGGACGCCCGGCCAAACTGAGCAATCGGGGGAGAAGGGCCTTGGTCAGGGAGGTGACCAAGAACAGAGCTTCAGAGTTCCTCTGTGGAGATTGGAGAACCTTCCAGAAGGACAACCATCACTGCAGCACTCCACCAATCAGACATTTATGTTAGAGTGGCCAGACGAAAGCCACTTGTCAGTAAAAGGCACATGACAGCCCGCTTGGAGTTTGCCAAAATGCTACTAAAGGACTATCAGACCATGAAAAACAAGATTCTCCGGTCTGATAAAACCAAGATTGAACTCTTTGGCCGGAATCCCAAGCGACATGTCTGGAGGAAACCTGGCACCATCCCTACGGTGAAGCGTAGTAGTGGTGGCGTCATGCTGTGGTGATGTTTTTCAATGTCAGGGACTGGGAGACTAGTCATGATTGAGGGAAAGGTGAATGGAGCAAAGTACAGAGAGATCCTTGATGAAAGCCTGCTTCAGAACGCTCAGGACCTCAGACTGGGGCGAAGGTTCACCTTCCAACAGTACAACGACCCTAAGCACACAGCCAATACAATGCAGGAGTGGCTTCGGGACAAGTCAATGAATGTCCTTGAGTGGCTCAGCCAGAGCTTGAACCCAGATCAAACATCTCTGGAGAGACCTGAAAATAGCTGTGCACCGACACTCCCCATTCAACCTGACAGAGCTTGAAAGGATCTGCAGAGAAGAATGGGATAAACTTCCCAAATACAGGTGTGCCAAGCTCATACCCAAGAAGACTCAAAGCTGTAATCGCTGCCAAGGGTGCTTCAACAAAGTACTGAGTAAATGGTCTGAATACTTAATATATCCATTTTTTGTAAATTCGCTAAAAAAATCCCAATACAGGCAGACATTTTGCATCAGAAATTGAGTGACTGGGTGATGAGTGAAGATTTTGTGATTGTTATATTACACAAATGAAATGTCATTGAATTATTTAAAGTCTAATATTTGACTTAACCCTTATGAAGCTGAAATCTTCATTCTCCACTTTTTGTAAACTGTAAATGTAGGACCGACACACATAGATTGTTAGTTTGAAGAATATAATATATGCATGCCTAATTTGCTCATTTCAATTGTCATACCACATAGAAACCAAATATACCAAAAAATATAAACTTTTTTTTTTCTTCAGAAATTCCTTCTGGAACATGTGAACTATCATATGCTTTAATAATAAACGTGTATACAACCTGTAAACATGAATAAAATTGTTAAAATACAAGGCTAGTTGGTTTAGCCATGGAAAAAGACAACCTTCCCGCTAGCCATGATTGGCTTAGATAATGAATGGTCTGGACATGCCGATAGATGAGTCCAGATTGGTCTGCCATGTAGCATGCTTCTGTCTATAATATGAGTTGGTCAGTATGTGTAGGTAATCCATTACAACACTGCTTTTTAAAAATATATCTCGTAGTAGATCTGCATAAGTGTTGCTCTCCACTTTCTGTAGGACCGAGTTTTGAAATCAGTGGAATTAGAGTATGATAGCTAAGGAGATGGAGAAAATTATGCAGTTTGATAGCAAATATGAAAAGAGTTGTATAAAACACCTGTCTCCGGATTACATCTTCAAACTAAGGGCAACCTGGCGTCCGTGACAGAGAGGGAGAAGCGTCCATCCATGTATACAGGTAAGAGAGTCTAGTTAGCTACATTTTCAGAAATTACACATTTCTAGTTTTGTCAGAAAGTAATTTTCATTTCAAGTTAAAGTGTAATATTTGTTTAGTAATATTATTTGTATCTCAGAGCCATTTGTATTGCTAGTTATAGCCTAATTTTAACTAGCTAACATTGAACCTGGTTGGTTAGATACCTGCAGATTCACGTTATGATTTGGGATTATTGGTCCTTGTTTAGCTGGATAGTTACATGTCTAAGCAAAAGACTCCACTATGCAAGTAACTACTTCAATAGAATATTTATGATGTCACTGCAACAACTGTCGATAGATGTAGCTGGTAAATCTACTCCGATTTCAGAGCACTGTTGTCTGGAGTGTGCCAGATTGCAGAATAACTGACACATTTACAAACACTCAATCCCCCTTTGAATATGGCCGGTGTCAGTAAATGTTGGCAAAAAAGCGTAATTATATTTTTGTCAGCAGCACAGTTGCAGTCACCAACGCTTTGGATAACATAAAAACAGCCTAACCAGCTCTGCTAGGGCGAGTAAAATGGTCAGAGTGAGCTGTTCTTTAATTTATGTCTGGAAGTAGCTAGTAAGCCAGCTAACATTAGCCAATTAGCTTGGGTGCTTGACTGCCTTTGTGAGGTCAGAACGCTTGGATCAACCATACTCTTCGGCCAAAGCGTCCAGTGTGCTCTCGGAGCATTCACACTCTGAATTTACAAATGCCCAGAACTCACTCTGGCACTCCATATTAAATTTACGAACACACCCGTAGTAGAAGCCAGCCTTTAGTCTTGAAATATTTGGTTGTTTAGTACATAGCGACACATGTGAATCCTTAAAGAGATGGGTGGGGCAAAAGCTTAAAGAGGGTGTGAACAATGCTGAATGGGTGTAGACAAAGAAGAGCTCTCCAGTAGGTAACAGAACATTCAAGGGCCATTTTCTCAAAAGTGAGATTACAAGTTTATCGATTTTCAAAGCAGAATTACTTTCCCATAGTTCCTCAACTGTAGTGTATGATATATAATTTTCTAACTCTGAGTGTCTACTTTTATTCAATCTAAAAAAACACAATTTCAAATGTTGTTACATAAGCCCGAATTGAGCCGGTTGGTCACGTACAGTACAGTCAAAAGTTTGGCCACAAGGGTTTTTCTTTATTTTAACTATTTTCTATATTGTATAATGATAGTAAAGACAACAAAACTATTAAATAACACACATGGAATCATGTAGTAAACAAAAAAGTGTTAATCAAATCCAAATGTATACAGAAGATAGCCTATTATGGCAAGAACAGCTCAAATAAGCAAAGAGAAACGACAGTCCATCATTACTTTAAGACATGGTCAGTCAATGTGGAAAATTTCAAGAACTTTGAAAGTTTCTTCAAATGCAGTAGCAAAAATCATCAAGCGCTATGATGAAACTGGCTCTCATGAGGACGGCCACAGTAAAGGAAGACCCTGAGTTACCTCTGATGCAGAGGATACGTTCATTAGAGTTACCTGCCTCAAATTTCAGACCAAATAAATACTTTACAGAGTTCAAGTAACAGACAAATCTCAACATCAACTGTTCAGAGGAGACTACGTGAATCAGGCCTTCATGGTCGTATTGCTGCAAAGAAACCACTACTAAAGGACACCAATAATAATAAGAGACTTGCTTGGTCCAAGAAACGCAAGCAATGGACATTAGAGCAGTGGAAATCTGTCCTTTGGTCTGATGAGTACAAATTTGCTGGTGACACTGTCTATGATTTATTTAGAATTCATGGCACACTTAACCAGCATGTCTACCACATAATTCTGATTTGCACTTAGTGGGACTATCATTTGTTTTTCAACAGGACAATAACCCAACACACCTCCAGGCTGTGTAAGGGCTATTTGACCAAGAAGGAGAGGGATGGACTGCTGCATTTGATGACCTGGCCTCCACAATCACCTGACCTCAACCCAATTATTATTCAATTTTTTATTTACTGTTATTATTATTTTTTATTTAATAATAATAATAATAGTAAATATTTTTATTTACCTTTATTAAACTAGACAATTCAGTTAAGAACAAATTCTTAATTACAATGACAGCCTACCCCCACCAAACCAAGACAACGCTGGGCCAATTGTGCGCCGCCCTAAAGGACTCCAAATCACGGCTAGATATGATACAGCCTGGATTCGAAACAGGGACTTTAGTGACGCCTCTTGCACTGAGATGCAGTGCCTTAGACCGCTGCACCATTCAGGAGCCCAATTGATGGTTTGGGATGAGTTGGTCCACAGAGTGAAGGAAAGGCAGCCAAAAAGTCTCAGCATATGTGGGAAATCCTTCAAGACTTTTGGAAAAGCATTCATGAAGCTGGTTGAGAAAATGCCAAGAGTGTGCAAAGCTGTCATCAAGGCTGTCATCAAGGCAAACGGTGTCTAAAATCTAAAATATATTTTGATTTGTTTAACACTTTTTTGGTTACTAAAAATGAGTCCATATGTGATATTATTTTTGATGTCTTAACTATTATGAGTAGGTGTGTCTCTGCCACCGCCTTGCATAGAGTCCTGGATGGCAGAAAGCTTTGCCCTTGTGATGCACTGGGCTGTTGGCACTACCCTCTGTAGCCCCTTGTGGTCAGATGCCGAGAAGTTGCCATACCAAACAGGGATGCAACCAGACAGGATTGTCTTGATGGCGTAGCTGTACAACTTTGAGAATTGGAGGAACCATGCCAAATCTTTTCTGTCTCCTGAGTGGGAGTAGGTGTTGTCGTGCCCTCTTCATGACTGTCTTGGTGTTTTTGGACCATGATAGTTTGTTAGTGATGTGGACTCCAAGGAACTCGAAGCTCTAGACCCGTTCCTCTACAGCCACGTCAATGTGAATGGCGCGTGTTTGGCCCCCCTTTTCCTGTAGTCCACAATCAGCTCTTTTGTCTTCCTCACGGGTTTCTGGGATGATGGTGTTGATGTGACATGGCAGCAACACAACATGACAACACTACATGGTAGTAACACAACATGACAACAATACATGGTAGTGACACAACATGGCAACAACACGGTAGCATTGCAACATGGCAGCAGCACATTGTTAGGCACAGACAACAGCACAAAGAGCAAAAAGATAGAGATAACAATGCATCACGCGAAGCAGCCACAAGTAACCGTGAGTGTACATGATTGAGTTTGAATGTAGAGATGGAGATAAAACTGTCCAGTAAGAATGTTTTTGCTGCTCGTTCCAGTCGCTAGCTGCAGAAAACTAAAAGAGTATCGACTCAGGGACATGTGTGCTTTGGAGACCTTTAACTGAATGTGACTGGCAGAATGGGTGTTGTATGTGGAGGTTGATGGTTGCAGTAGGTATCTCAGATAGGCCTCACTCAGCCCTAAGAGGGTTTTATATAATAAGGTAATGTGGTTATTTACTGAGAAAGTTGCGGTGACACTGGAGGGTGCGCAATTCAAATAAAAATCATACAAATTATGGATATTTAATGTTTAAAAATACCTAAAGTTGTATTACAAAAGTAGTTTGAAATGTTTTGGCAAAGTTTACAGGCAACTTTTGAGATATTTCGTAGTGACGCTGCGCAAATTGAAGGCTGTTTTTTTCTGGATCAAACGCTCCAAATAAATGGACTCTTTGGATATATATGGACGGAATTAATCGAACAAAAGGACCAATTGTGTTGTTTTGGGACATATTGGAGTGCCAACAAAAGAAGCTCGTCAAAGATAAGGCATGTTTTATATTTTATTTCTGCGTTTTGTGAAGCGCCTGCAGGGTTGAAATATGCTACTCTCTTTGTTTACTGTTGTGTTATCATCAGATAATAGCTTCTTATGCTTTCGCCGAAAAGCCTTTTTAAAATCTGACATGTTGGCTGGATTCACAACGAGTGTAGCTTTAATTTAGTATCTTACATGTGTGGTTTAATGAAAGTTAGATTTTTATATAATTTTATTTGAATTTGCCGCGCTGCATTTTCCCTGGCTCTTGGCCAAGTGGGACGCAAGCGTCCCCTATACATTAAGAAGTTAACTTCTTATGTCTGGGTGGCAGTATTGAGTACCTTGAATGAATAAGCTTCAACGATAAGTAAACTGCCTGCTACTCATGCCCAGAAGCTAAGATATGCATATTATTATTTGGATAGAAAACACTCTGAAGTTTCTAAAACTGTTTGAATGGTGTCTGTGAGTATAACAGAACTCATATGGCAGACACAAATCTGAGAAAAAATCCAACCAGGAAGTGGGACATCTGAGGTTTGTTCGTTTTTCAACTCTTTGCCTATCCAAGATACAGTGTAAATTTGGTCCGGGTGCACTTCCTAAGGCTTCCACTAGATGTCAACAGTCGTTAGAACCTTGTTTGAGCCTTCTACTGTGAGGGAGGATAGAATGAGAGCTGGTAGAGTGCCATGAGCTCATTCAGGAGTGCTGCCGTGAGAGGTAGTTGCGTTCCATCGCTTTTCTAAAGAAAAAGGAATTCTCAGTTGAAACATTATTGGAGATTTATGTTAAAACACCCTAAAGATTGATTCTATACATCGTTTGACATGTTTCTACGAACTGCAATGGCATTTTTTGACTTTTCGTCTGGCCTGAGCGTTGTGAATTTGGATTTGTGAACTCAAGGAGCGAACAAAAAGTAGGTATTTGGTCATAAATGATGGACTTTATCAAACAAAACAAACATTTATTGTGGAACTTGGATTCCTGGGAGTGAATTCTGATGAAGATCATCAAAGGTAAGTGAATATTTATAATGCTATTTCTGACTTCTGTTGACTCCACTACATGGCGGATATCTGTATGGCTTGTTTTTGTGTCTGAGCGCCGAACTCAGATTATTGAATGGTGTGCTTTTTCGGAAAAGTTTTTTTTAAATCTGACACAGTGGTTGCATTAAGGAGAAGTTTATCTAAAGTTCCATGCATAACACTTGTGTTTTCATCAACATTTATGATGAGTATTTCTGCAAATTGATGTGGCACTCTGCCAAATCACCGGATGTTTTGGAAGCAAAACATTACTGAACGTAACGCGCCAATGTAAACTGAGATTTTTGGATATAAATATGAACTTTATCGAACAAAACATACATGTATTTTTTAACATGAAGTCCTATGAGTGTCATCTGATGAAGATCATCAAAGGTTAGTGATTCATTTTATCTCTATTTCTGCTTTTTGTGACTCCTCTCTTTGGTGGAAAAATGGCTGTTTTTCTGTGACTAGGTACTGACCTAACATACTCGTTTGGTGTGCTTTAGTCGTAAAGCCTTTTTGAAATCGGACACTGTGGTGGGATTAACAACACGTTTATCTTTAAAATGGCGTATAATTCTTGTATGTTTGAGGAATTTTAAATATGAGATTACTGTTGTTTGAATTTGGCGCCCTGCACTTTCACTGGCTGTTGTCATATTGATCCCGTTAGCGGGATCTAAGCCATAATACGTTTTTAACTAGGCACGGTGCTGAAAGAATGCTGTGCTGTTGGGACAGCTTTATGTAGGCCCGAACAGTTTGTGGGCACCGTTTGTCCCTTTATAGTGCATTTAATGTATTGTTTAGTGTTGTATTTTGCAGATTCTTTGCTGGCATGTATTCCCCAAAAAATAGGGTGATTTTGTCCCACCAAGATTTACATGCTAAAATCACAACTGGACACAACATACATAAACTTGTGTACGATGCAATATGTATGCTAATATGAAATATGATTGGCTACTCTTTAAGGGCCAGAAAATGAGCAGCAAAACTCCTCTGGTTGTAAACTGTGTGGATTTGTTCCTTATTAGAATGGAGATATCTAACTGTATTTGTTACATGCGGCGATTGTAGACTTTACAGTGAAATGCTTACTAACGAGCCCTTTCCCATCAATGCATTCAAAAATATACTCCCCAATATACAATACTGTTCAAAAGTTTGTGGTCACTTAGAAATGTACTTATTTGGAAAGAAAATTAAATGTTTTTGTCCATTAAAGTAATGTCAAATTAATCAGAAATACAGTGTAGACATGTTAATGTTGCAAATTACTTTTGTAGCTGGAAACGTCAGATTTTTTATGGAATATCTACATAGGCGTACAGAGGCCAATTATCAGCAGCCATCACTCCTATGTTCCAATGACACGTTGTGTTAGCTAATCCTTCTAGGCAGAGTTGCAAAGAAAAAGTTTTTCTCAGACTGGCCAATAAAAATAAGAGTTTAAGATGGGCAAAGGAAAACAGACACAGGACAGAAGAACTCTGCCTAGAAGGCCAGCATCCTGGAGTCGCCTCTTCAATGTTGAAGTTGAGACTGGTGTTTTGCGGGCCTTGGTTAGGGCGGTGACCAAGAACCCGATGTTCACTCAGACAGAGCTCCAGATTTCCTCTGTGGAGATGGGTGAACCTTTCAGAAGGATGACTCACTCTGCAGCACTCCACCAGTCAGCCCTTTATGGTAGATTGACCAGATGGAAGCCACTCCTCAGTAAAAGGCACATAACAGCCCGCTTGGCCTGAATGCAAAGCGTCACATCAGGAAGATACCTGGCGTCATCCGTAAGGTAAAGTATGGTGGTGGCAGCATAATGCTGTGGGGTGTCATGCCTGTTCCCGCTCTTCCTCCCCCTGGTGCTCGAGGGCGCCAGGCTCTCCTGGATTACGCAATTAAGCCACCATCAGTACGCACATCTGCCCTTCCCCGTCACTCACATCTGCGCTCATTGGACTCAGCTGAAATCTATTACTTGTGTTACTGCCTTCCCTATATCTGTCCGTTCCCTAGCTCTGTTCCCTGCTTCAGGATTGATGTTTGTCATATGTCCTTGTGTACCCTTGTGCTGACGCTATTCCTGTCGTGTTCTATGTCCTTTCCTGATTAAATGTTTGACTCCACGTACCTTCTTCTCCTGTCCGGTGTCATTCCTTAAACTGGGAGACTAATCAGGATCAACGGAAAGATGAATGGAGCAAAGTACAGAGAGATTCTTGATGAAAACCTGCTCCAGAGTGCTCAGGAACTCAGACTGGGGCGAAGGTTCACCTTCCAACAGGACAACAACACTAAGCACACAGCCAAGAAAACAAAGTCTCTGAATGTCCTTGAGTGGCCCAGCCAGAGCCCGGACTTGAACTTAGATCGAACATCTCCGGAGAGACCTGAAAATAGCTGTGCAGCGATGCTCCCCATCCAACCTGACAGAGCTTGAGAGGATCTGCAGAGAAGATTGGGATAAACTCCCCAAATACAGGTGTGCCAAGCTTGTAGCGTCATACTCAAGAAGATTTGAGGCTGTGTTCACTGCTAAAGGTGCTTCAACAAAGTACTGACTAAAGGGTCTGAATACTTATGTAAAAATGTCTAAATGCTTTGTCATTATGGGGAATTGTGTCTATATTGATGAGTGATAAATAGGGTGTAACGGCAGATTTCCTCCTCTTCGTCTGAAGAAGAGTAAGGATCGGACCAAGATGTGGCGTGGTAAGTGTTCATGACGATTTTAATAAAAAAAGCACTGAACACTATGAAATACAAAACAATAAACGGATAGGTGAAATAACCAAACCGAAACAGTACCGTGTGGCGACAAACGCAGACACCCACAATCCAACAGTGAAACCCAGGCTACCTAAATATGGTTCTCTAAATATGGCTTTCTTGTAAGTTTTGATTACAGTACTGGGTGGGGTGAATATATGTTATATGACATACATGATTTTTTGTTAACTAGTAAATAGTAGCCTACAGCAAAGTGTGTTTAAATCATTTATATCATGTTAACAATTTCTGCTCGTTAGTTTGTGCTACCATGTGGGTTTTAGCTTGCTTGAGCCTGCTAACTGAGAAGTGTTACTTCACCTGTCTCCCATACTTGTTTAATTTAAAAACATTTACTTCACAAAGGAGCTGTTTAACCTAACTGCTTAACTATTTATCTGTACATGGAATTGTATTAGTTTTGTTTTTACAAAAAAAAAAAGAATCTTTACAGGAAAAGGCACTATCTGATGTGTGGAGGCATTTCACTGCAGCTAATGTAGAAGGAAAAGCTGTGTACATTTGCAAATACTGTGCCAAATCATATTTGAAGAATGCAACAAAGATGCCAAGTGAATAAAGTTCCCTCAGCGCTCATAACAAGCAACCTCTGACAGAAGTCCCTATACTTCTTTTCAATGTGAAAATTATGAATCAGACACCTTATCAAATAGCAACAGCTCATGGTCCTCCTGGAATCAGAAGTTTTTTTTTACTCTATGGAGGAACGTAGTCAGATAAACGCTGATGAATGTCTTGCTCAAGCTGTGTACGCAACTGGTTCACCTCTGATGCTCACAGGCAATGTGTATTGGAAGATATTTCTGAATGTTCTTCGCCCAGCATACACCCCTCCAACCAGACATGCTTTTTCTACTCATTTGCTGGTGAAGGTCAAGGAAATCATAGAGAAAGCCTGTATTGACTGTATTGCAATCATCTCTGATGGGTGGTCGAACGTTCGTTGGCAAGGAATAATTAACGACATCATCTCCACCCCTCAACCAGTATTCTACAATAGCACAGACACAAGGGACAACAGACACACCGGTCTCTACATTGCTGATGAGCTGAAGGCAGTCATCAATGACCTTGGACCACAGAAGGTATTTGCACTGGTGACAGACAATGCTGCGAACATGTAGGCTGCTTGGTTGAAGTGGAGGAGTCCTACCTTCCCATCACATCAATTGGCTGTGCTGCTCATGCATTGAATCTGCTCCTCAATGACATCATGGTACTGAAAACAATGGATACACACAACAAGAGAGCCAATGAAATGGTTAGGTATGTGAAGGATCATCAAGTTATGGCATCAATCTACCTCACCAAGCAAAGTGAAAAGAATAAGAGCCCCACATTGAAGCTGCTCAGCAACACCCATTGGGGTGATGTTGCCATAGTGTTTGACAGTCTCCTAGATGGGAAAGAGTCTCTCCAAGAAATCGTCCGATGAAATGGATAGCCCCATCAAGTGGATCCTCCTGGATTATTTATTTTGGGAGAGAGTGGTAAGCAGCCTGAAACTCCTGAAACCTATAGCAGTAGCCATTGCACGGATTGAGGGAGCCAATGCCATCCTCTCTGATGTCCAGACATCTTGCAGATGTAAGAGAAGAAATCTGTACTGCCCTGCCCACTTCACTGTTGCTCCAAGCAGAGGAAACTGCTGTTCTGAAATACATCAAAAAGCGTGAATACTTCTTGCCTGAAGCCCATACACGCCGCACCGTACATGTTGGACCCCAAGTATGCTGGCAAGAGCATCCTGTCTGGTGCAGAGATAAACCAGGCTTATGGTGTCATCACTACCGTGTCTCACCACCTTGGCCTGGATGAGGGCAAGGTTCTTGGCAGTGTGGCGAAGTACACTTCCAAGCAAGGGCTTTGGGATGGAGATGCAATATGGAAGTTGTGACAACATATCTCATCAGCCACCTGGTGGAAGGGACTTTGTGGATCTGAGGCTCTTTCCCCTGTTGCCTCCATCATCCTCCAAATTCCACCAACATCAGCCGCCTCAGAGCTCAACTGGTCCTTGCTTGGGAATACCGAATCACTCAACAGGCTGACCAATACAAGGGTTGAAAAATTGGTGACCATCCGGACAATGAGCCATCCTCAACAAGGTTGGACAGTGACAGTGAAGATGAGGCCTCAGAGTCTGAAGTAGAGGTGGACATTGAGGAGGTCCAGGGAGAAGACATGGAAGCTTGAAGGAAGGAAGACAACAAAAGCTTTAGTTTCTAGACTATCATTTTACAGATGTATGTTGAAAATGTTTTGGGGAGATGCGATGGATCATTGGGGATCATTCAATATTTCCTTTCTTTTGATGTTCAGTGAAATCATCCCATGTGAAGAGTCAACTCATTTAATTAAAATTCAATTTGTAACTAAATAGTTTTTTTTATTTCTATTGGAAGGATTTAATCATTTGCGAATTATGTCTACTTATGATAAGGTCAAATGGTTATGTTTCTGTCTCCATATGATATGGTAAATATATCCAATGCAAAAAACCTCTACATTTAAATAGTATTAATATTCATTTTCATGTATTTCTGTTAATTCCCATATTTTCCCGTTAATTCCCACAGAAAGTTTCCACCTCTGAATATTCCCCAAAAATGTGCAACCCTAGTGATAACAACAATTTAATACATTTTAGAATAAGGCTGTGAGGTAAGAAAAATGTGGAAAAAGTCAAGGGGTCTGAATACTTTCCGAATGCACTATATTGGATACCATTCTACTTATTCCGCACCTGCGCTCCCCAATTAAGGTGCCACCAACCTTCTATGATGTATTGTGTCTATTTAGTGTGTCAGTGTGTGTGTGTGTTTATTTTTGAGTGTCAGTGTAAGATGTGTCTGTGTGTGCATAGAGTCAGTGCAAGAACGTCAGTTCCAAAAAAAAAGGTGGTAAATGCAAATAGTCCTGGTAGCGATTTGATTAACTGTTCATCAGTCTTATGGCTTTGGGGTAGAAGCTGTTGAGGAGCCTTTTTGTCCCAGACTTGGCACTCCGGTACCACTTGCCGTAGGTAGCAGAGAGAATAGTCTATGACTTGGACGGCTGGAGTCTTTGACAATTTTTAGGGCCTTCCTCTGGTATAGAGGACCTGCATGGCAGGGAGCTCGGCCTCAGGGATGTATCGGGCCACACACTCTACCCTCTGTAGTGCCTTGAGGTCAGAATACACGCAGTTGCCATACTAAGCAGTGATGCAGCCAAGATGCTCTCAATGGTGCAGCTGTAGAACGTTTTGAGGATGCCAAAACCTTTCAGCCTCCAGAGGGGGAAGAGGCTTTGTCGTGCCCTCTTCACGACTGTGTTGGTGTGTTTGGACCATGATAGGCCCTTAGTGATGTGGACACGGAGGAACTATAAAAACGTTTTTACACACGTCATATGTGTCCAATACAATCTATGCAATAATCGGAATGTAGGATTTGTCAATAGTACTTGAAAAATTGAATAAAACAGTAAATAAAGTATTACCACACAAAGCATTTTCTAATGGTGATTTCAAGTTTTATTGTCACGTGCACAAGTACAGTGAAATGACTTTCTTGCGAGCTCTTTTCCCAACAATGCAGTAATCAATATCAATATATTGTGTTGTACTATAAAATAAAGTCTAAGAAATAAGAACAACACTAAAAAGTCCTGGGATACTGGAGCGGTAGAGGTAGAACATCTCATTCCAAATGCATGGGCATTAATGGAGTTGGTCCACCCTTGGCTGCTATAACAGCCTCCACTCTTCGGGGAAGGCTTTCCACAAGATTTTGGAACATGACTGTGAGGCCTAGCTCACAGTCAGTGTTCCATTTCATCCCAAAGGTCAGGGCTCTTGACTGGCCTGCACAAACCATTTCTGTATGGACCTCGCTTTGTGCATGGTAATTGTATCTAGTAGTGTTAATATTTCCCTTCACTGGAACAAAGGATCCTAGCTCAAAACCATGAAAAATAATCCCAGACCATTATTCCTCCTCCACCAAACTTTACAGTTGGCACTATGCATTGGTGCAGGTAGCGTTCTCCTGACATCCGCCAAACCCAGATTCGTCCGTCAGACTGCTAGATGGTGAAGCGTGATTCATCACTCCAGAGAATGCATGTCCACTGCTCCAGAGTCCAATGGCGGTGATCTTTACACCACTCCGTACAACGCTTGGCATTGCGCATGGTTATCTTAGGCTTGTGTTCGGCCGCTCGGCCATGGAAATTTCATGAAGCTCCTGACAAACAGTTTTTGTGCTGTTGTTGCTTCCAGTGACAGTTTGGAACTTGGTAGTGAGTGTTGCAACCGAGGAAGCTATGCGCTTCAGCACTGGGTTGTCCTGTTCTGTGAGCTTGTGTGGCCTGCCACTTTACGGCTGAGCTGTTGTTGCTCTAGACGTTCACAATAACAGCACTTACAGTTGACACGGGCAGCTCTAGCAGGGCAGAAATTTGACGAACTGACCTGTTGGTAATGTGGCATCCTATGACAGTGTCACGTTGAAAGTCCCTGAGCTCTTCAGTAAGGCCATTCTACTGCCAATGTTTGTCTATGGAGTTTGCATGGCTGTGTGCTCAATTCTATCACCTGTCAGCAACGGGTGTGGCTGAAATAGCCGAATCCACTCATTTGAAGGGGTGTACACATGCTTTTGTATATATAGTGTATGTATAGGGGTAACGTGACTAGGCATTAGGATATATGATAAACAGAGTAGCAGCAGTGTATAGAGTAGCTGCAGCTTGCAGATAGCTCTGACAGTCGACGGCCTCCCAGTCCAGGCTGTGGAAGACACTGGAGCTGAAATGACAATCATCTCTGAGAGCCTTTACGAGCAGCTCCCTGTGAGTGAGAAAACTTCTCTCAAGAAGACATGAGTTCGGAATGCTGAGTTGGGGAAAGACATGACTGTAATGGATGGATCAAAAGTTACATTCCATATCGGCACCAGGAGCTTTGAATAGGAGGTGACTCTGTCCTCCTCAGCCTGGACCTGTTGAGAGCTGGAAATGTAACTATCTATGCCAGCGGTAGAGTCTTTATCAAGGTTGAACCTTTGACTGCCAAAATCGCTGAAGGTGATGAATCAGACTACTTTGTAGCTCGGGTGCTCCTGGAGAAAGACGCAACCTCGCCATCAGAGTGTGAAATGTCTAGTCTGGGGGTGAAGTTGACCATCCGAAGCCCGGTGTTACTGCCTCTAACAGAAAGTGTCACCACAACCAAAATGTGCATTGGCCTCCTGGTCAAAACATTCCTGATGATCCCTCCAACCCATCTAGTCCAGTTGAGCAGGATGAAGCATGCGCTCCTGGGGAACAGTCTTAAAGCGCACTGCGGCCAGAGATTAAAAGAGTGACTGCTGCAACAGACCTACCTGAACATCTCCAGGGCACGTTTGTTGCTTCAAGCGAGGCATTCAGCAGGGAAAAACAACAACAGTCCCTTTTTGCAATGAACAACATTGACTTAGGCTACATGTCTGCTGTCACCCACACTGGAGCGGCTAGGCCAGTACATCAACCGATACGACAGACATTTCTCGGGTTCCAAGGAAAAGAGGAAATGCACTTCAAGGCAATGGTGGAAGCAGGTGTCGTCACACCATCCTCCTCAGAGTGGGCATCCCCCGTTGTCATAGTTTGTAAGAAGTATTGTGGAATCCGCTGGTATGTCGATTACCGCCGCCTCAATAGCCTGACAGCCAAGGATGCATAGCCTTTCCCGAAGAAGGAAGTGTGTTTAGATGTCCTTGGGGGATCCAATGTCGTCTCCACGTTAGATCTTCATTCTGGCTACATGCTGATAGCAGTGGATGAAAAGAACCAGGAGAAGATGGTGTTTATCACTAAATATGGGCTCTATGATTGTATCTGTATGCCATTCGGCCTTTGTAACGCCCCACATTTCAGAGGGCCAATGGAGCTCGTCCTCCATGGACTCCAATGGGAAACACTATTAATCTATCTGGAGGACATCATCATCCTGGGGAGAGGAGTTGATGTGAGCCTAGAACTGCTTGCAGATGTCTTCCAACTCCTTCAGCTACGGTCTGAAGCTGAAGCCATCCAAGTGTCACCTGCTCAAGTAAGAATTCCTGTTCTTAAGGCATGTCATGAGTGGTGAAGGCATAAGTTCCAACCCTGCTCTGATCAAGGATGTGCAAACCTGGCAACCTCGTAGTAATGTGCAAGAACTGCAAGCCTTCATAGGATTATGCAATTACAACCGCAAGTTTGTCCCAGCATTTGCGGTACTGGCCAGCCCACTCAATATTTTCCTCAAGAAGGAAGCTAAATTCCTGTGGAGAGCAGAGCACCAGAATGCCTTCAGTCAGGAGAAACTGACAACAGCCCCAGTGCTAGAGTATCCAGCTGCAGAAGGGAAGTACATCCTTGACATGCATGCCACCAACCACATCATTAGAGCAGTGCTGTCACATCTACAGTGGTCAGAAGAGAGAGTTATCACCTATGCAAGCACCCACCTCACGCCAGCTCAGCAGAAGTACTGGGTCACCAGGAATGAGTTACGGGCCATTGTCAGCTACACCCGCCAATTCTACCACTACCTCCTTGGCTGGAAGTTCCTACTGTGTCAAGAGCTTCAAGTTCCTCGATGTCCAAAGGACTTAAAATGATCCACACATACGAGGCCAGTCGTGAAGAAGGCACGACAGTGCCTATTCCCCTCCGGAGGGATAAAAGGTTTGTCATGTCCCCTCAAATCCTCAAGAAGTTCTACAGCTGCACCAATGAGAGCATCTTGACTGGTTGCATCAATGCTTGGTATGGCAACAGCACCCACCTTGAGCACATGGCACTAAAGAGGTTTGTGTGGACAGCCCAGTACATCACTGGGGCCCGAGATCCCTGACATCCAGGACGTCTATATCAGGCGGTGTGTGGCCAATTGAGATAGTTTGGGATGAGTTGGACCACAGAGTGAAGAAAATTCAGAGACTTGTCCCGAACCCTCTACTGCGTTGTCTTGGCTGTGTGCCTAGGGGCATTGTCCAGTTGGAAGGTGAATCTTCACCCCAGTCTGAGGTCCTGAGTGCTCTGGAGTAGGTTTTCATCAAGGATCTCTCTGTACTTTGCTCCGTTCATCTTTCCCTCGATCCTGACTAGTCTCCCAGTCCCTGTTGCTGAAAAACATCCCTACAGCATGATGCTGCCACCACGCTTCACCATAGGGATGGTGCCAGGTGTCCTCCAGACTTGACTTTTGTCATTCAGATTTTACCTCTATTTCATCAGACCAGAGAATCTTGTTTCTCATGGTCTGAGAGTCTTTAGGTGCCTTTTGGCAAACTCCAAGCGGGCTGTCATGTGCCTTTTTCTGAGGAGTGGCTTCCGTCTGGCCACTCTAACATAAATGTCTGATTGGTGGAGTGCTGCAGAGACTTTTGTCCTTTTGGAAGGTTATCCCATCTCCACAGAGGAACTCTGGAGCTCTGTCAGAGTGACCATCGGGTTCTTGCTCACCTCCCTGACCAAGGCCCTTTTCCCCCAATTGCTCAGTTTGGCTGGGCGTCCAGTTCTAGGAAGAGTCTTGGTGGTTCCAAACATCTTTCCTACTACTTTTTCATTTTGAGCACCTGCCCCACTGAAAGCCCTGTGCACGGCCCTGCATATGTGTCTGTCTGTCTGTTTCTGTGTGTATGTTTGCCTACTTTAGTCTGTGTGTGTGTGTCTCCCTCTTTCTCCCTCTGGGCTGTGTTGTGTTCCAACAGCGTTATTGTCATAGGACAATGGGGGTGCCATGATCCTTCAATGCCATCTGTCAATGGAGAGGGTGCCAGTACACAAAAGGGTAGAGGGGGGATGCGTGTCTAGGTGTGTGGCGTAAGCAAGTGGTAGAGCAGTCAAGTGTGTGTGAGGAAGTGGGTGTTTGTGGTGTCAGCTGTTCAGAGTCTTCATGTCATTCTGTTGTAGTCCTCCACTGCTTCCTGTCACTCAGTTGTAGTTTTCCATGGTGTGTGTGTGCGCGTGTCGTATGTGTGTCTTCTACAGTGAGACTTTATAATAATCATCAGTTGGCTCAATTAAAACGAACCTCCACTACAGTATTCATACCGTAGCATACCATTTTTCACGTGGTCAAATAACATTGCAGAATTCTAACCTGCATTACAACAACAAACAATTGCAGCCCAAGCTCCAATGGGTTATGTGCTAACAACACGTTTCTATGATAGGGAAATTCCGTTATGGGAAGAAGATGCATTTTACGCGGCAATTAGTAATTGCCTGTTAACATCTAATGGGCTCGCGATGAGCAAGAGTGTTGTGGATGGGGTTGAGAACAGGTGAAAACGTGAGCTGTGGCTCCGGACATCACAGGTTCAATTGATTTTAGTTGTTCTGTTTTAACACCCAAACCCTAACTTTAACCACTCATTATTGATGCCTAAACTTAACCCTAAAGGTTATTGCACCAAAAAATACCTTGTCTCTCTCTATTATGCACATACATATACAGGGATGCACATGCAAACACATTTTGAGACCCTGTGACTTAGTTGTGCGAGTTACATTTTTAATTGGTCGCACTGGTGCGAGTTACACATTCTACCTGGTCACCTCAATTAAAAAGTCCTATTGTTTGGGTGGATAAAACCATGAATTTGTTAACCTCTCTGGGATATTCGTGACGGTAGCGTCCCACCTCAACAACAGCCAGTGAAAGTGCAGGGCGCCAAATAAAAAAAAACTGAAATCTCATAATTAAAATTCCTCAAGTATACAAGCATTTTACACCATTTTAAAGATAAACTTCTCGTTGATCCAGCCACAGTGTCCGATTTCAAAAAGGCTTTAAAGCGAAAGCACACCAAACGATTATGTTAGTTAAGCACCTAGTCACAGAAAAACACAGTCCTTTTTCCAGCCAAAGAGTGGACTCACAAAAAGCAGAAATAGAGATAAAATGAATCACTTACCTTTGATGATCTTCATCAGATAACACTCATAGGACTTCATGTTACATAATACATGTGTTTTTTGTTCGATAAAGTTCATATTTATATCCAAAAATCTGAGTTTACATTGGCATGTTATGTTCAGGAAGTTCCAAAACATCCAGTGATTTTGAGAGAGCCACATCAACTTACAGAAATACTCATCATAAATGTTGATGAAAATACAAGTGTTATACATGGAAGTTTAGATAAACTTCTCCTTAATGCAACAACTGTGTCAGATTTCAAAAAAGCTTTACCAAAAAAGCACACCATTCAATAATCTGAGTACAGCGCTAGGACAACAAAACAGCCAAAAAGATATCTGCCATGTTGTGCTGTCAACAAAGTCAGAAATAGCATTATAAATATGCACATACCTTTGATGATCTTCATCAGAATGCCCAGGAATCCAAGTTCCACAATAAATGTTTGATTTGTTCCACAAAGTTGATAATTCATGTCCAAATACTTCCTTTTTGTTTGCGTGTTTAGTACACAATCCAAACTCACGATGCGCAGGCAATTCCAAGCGAAAGTTCAGACGAAAAGTTATATTACAGTTCGTAAAAACATGCCAAACGATGTATAGAATCAATCTTTAGGATGTTTTTATCATAAATCTTCAATAATGTTCCAACTGGAGAATTCCTTTGTCTGTAGAATTGCAATGGAACGCAAGCTAACTCTCACGTGAACGCACGTGGTCAGCTCATGGCACTCTGCCAGAGCCCTGACTTAATCCCCTCTCATTCGCCCCCACTTCACAGTAGAAGCCTCAATCAAGTTTCTAAAGACTGTTGACATCTAGTGGAAGCATTAGGAAGTGCAATATGTGTATTCGATAGGCAATGAGTTGAAAATCTACAAACCTCAGATTTCCCACTTCCTGGTTGGATTTTTCTCAGGTTTTTGCCTGCCATATGAGTTATGTTATACTCACAGACATCATTCAAACAGTTCAAACATTCAAACAGTTTTAGAAACTGAGTAGCAGGCAGTTTACTCTGGACACCGTATTCATCCAAGCTACTCAATACTGCCCCCCAGTCCCAAAGAAGTTTTTAAACAGTAAAGTTTATTATCCTTATGATTCCTGTAATAAAAGTGTTTGCCCTGTTGCTATGCCTGCCTGTTTCACCGTGGAAAGTTGCTGTAATGAGCGAGCCTTTCACCCCCCCCTCCCTCTTGTGCACCTCATGACACTTCAAAATGCAATTGTGGGAAAAAAACACAACTTTGGAAGCAACTAGCTGTCCAAATAAAGAGAGGAGGGTATCAGCTTTCTGTTGGTATAATTTCTCAATGATCATTATTGAGCTCACAAATGTTTTACACTCAAGATATTTGATATGGCTCTGAAATACGAACCACGCAAAATTACGCATCGGCCATCGCTAGTGCACCAAGCCTCATTGCAAAAAGAAAATTCTTAGGATTATTTACTGTTAGATTAATACATGGCTACTAGCAGTAGGTATTATATTTAGAGTTAATCTAGCTAATGTGTTTTGAGTTTCCACTTCCTCAGGGGGTGAATTAGAACCAATTGAATTAGGCTAATTTATAATTTTAGTGCACATAAAGATGAATTCAAATTCATCTCTATTGAATAAAAAAATCTGGAGCAGTAAAATACAATAAAAATAGCATAATTCATGACATTCTCTGGAGTAGGTTGCATACCAAAATATTTTAAATCACACATTCCTTCTTGGATATGTTAGACAGATGTAATAACTTATATATTGCATACCATCTAAGTAGTATGTTATTAATAAAGCATTGTGTTAATAAGATGACGAGCCAAATGTAATCTATTGTGTGACGCAAATTTTTTTGAGGGGGTGCCACCAACTGAAAAGGTTTGTGGCACAAGTGCCAGCAGGGGAAAATGTTAGTCTGGAGCCCTGGGTTACTGTCAACTCTCCTTTAGACGTCTGAAGAGATCGGATGGGTGTGAGTACTGCAGGGGAAGCTAAATAAAAAATTGATAATGACAAATGTAGTCTTTTAAAAGGGGGGAGTCAAGCAGAGGGAAAGGAGCAAATTATTCGATTGGAATTAGTCCGAAGGAATGAACTATCAACAATCAGTTCATGTGTGGTGAGTGTTGTCACAAAAACAATGTGTGTGTGTGTTTCCCTCCTACCTGCTTGTCTCCCTGTCTCCCTCTGCCTGACACTGAGAGGATGACGCAGGCCACTGTGTTCTGTTGGAGAGAGAGAGAACGAGGAGTGGGAGAGAAGAAAATAGACTGAAAGAAAGGATGCTATAGAGCCAATAAGGAAGGGATAGGGCAGTGGGAAAGACGCAGATAAAATAAGAGAATTAGGGAAAGTGCTATTAAAATACAAGAGAGAGGGGAGAAACATTGAGTGAGAGAGAGAACCATAGACGAAAGAAGAGGCGGGGGAGCTAAAGTAAGGGGAGCGAGAGAAATCAAATGTAAGGGAGAGAGACAGATCGCGAGGGTGAGGGATAGAGTGAGAGAAACAGAGAGTAAGAAAAATACAGAGAATGAGAAAGGGGAGATGTGAGAGAAACATAATTAAAGGGAAAAGAAAGAACAAGAGAGAAAGGAGGGAGACAGAAAAGAGAGCAATTGAAAGAAACAAATGTAAGGGAGAGAGACAGCGACAGAGGCAGAGCGAGAGAGACAGAGAGTTAAAGAGAAGGAAAGTGGGAAAGGAGAGACAGTGAGAAAGTAAGAGAATCGAAATGTTAGGGAGAGAGACAGAGTGCTAGAGAGAAACATAGCGTAAGAGAGGGACAGCAAAAGAGAGAAAGGAGAGATGGAGTGAGAGAAACAGAATGTTAGGCAGAGAGAGTGAGAGGAATAGAGAGTGAGGTAGTGTGAGAAACAGTGAGTAAGAGAGCGAGAGAAACAGAGTAAGGGACTAACGGAGAGAGAGAAAATGATAGAGAAGCAGAATGCAAGGGAGAGAGACAGAGCAAGAGAGAGGGGAGAGGCCTTTCTTCTGCGTGGAATGTCTAATGAGAGCCCTGCAGAGCCTGGGTCTGCGCAGCACGGCAGTAATGAACAGTGGCAGGCTCGCACGGCGCGCCCATGAGCTTTATTATTCACAAGCATACATCAGAATACGGCGGAGGAAATTATGCAAATGCAGGAAAGAGAGAGAGGGCGAGAGAGAAATGCAGAGAAGGTAGAGAGAGAGAGGAAAGGGAGGGGGTGCTGAAAGGAATGGGGGTGGTGGTGGATGCAGGGGCTAGTGGGGAGCTCTATCTAACAAATCTGATATCATTTTTTATATAGAAATAAAAAATGTGTTAAACTTATTTAAAATATATAGACAGACACTGAAGAGTAGGTTGGGTTTCTTTCTCTTTCCCTTTTGATTCGGCAAAGTGATGGGCTACGGTCTATTGAAATCAGTAAAAAATTATTAAAAAGGAGTGTAGTGCGGGTCTTGTGTGTGTGTTCGTATTTACGTGTATGATTGCGTGTATGTGTGTGCACGGCATGCAAGTGCAAATGCATGTGCACCTGCGTGAGTGTGTGAGTGTGTGTAGCCTCGCATGTGTTTGTGTGTATCTGAGTTCATTTGCATAGTCGTTGTGCTCTGAGATCAGTACTGGAGAGCGAATCACATTGCACAATTCCCCAGTACCCTCGGTGCCTGGAAGACTGGCAGCTCTTTTCATGTTGTGTTGTTTTCCCAGGTACTGGGGCATTGGCTGAGTCCCACTCCCCAACCAATGCAGCTCTTCACTGGGCCCAGGGCTCAGCACAGCTGGGCACCCACACTGACACCTGATTCCTCGCAATCTGATGCCCACCCCTCATCCCCCTGGCACCACCATCACTACTATCACCAGTCAGCCACTGGCAGTTTGGCTAAGCACAGGAAGTCCAGCTTGCCCATGCCAGGGCTGCGTGTGGTACCCTTCATGAAGATAAGGAAAGTCAACTCAATGGAATATCGGAATATCAATGAAAGCACAAGCAACACTGTTACACACCTTCCTCCCTATGCTCATGTTTTCTTTCTCTCTCTCTTTTCCTGTCCATTATCTCATTTTTACTATAGCCCTTTCCCATGTTTAAACTTCTCCTCTCCTCCATCCCTCGCTTCCTCTCTCCATCCCGCCTCACTTTCTCTACTTGCCTCTCCTCATCTCTTTCCCTCTACCAGTTTCGCTGTGATTTTTGGATTACGTCCCTCATCTCATGTTCCTTGACATCTCTTCTCTGAGGAGCCATGGAATCTCTTTCCGTATCCATCCGTCTATCTATCACTACCTGGATATCATATTCCCTCCATCGCTTCCCATCCAGCAATTCATTCCTCTTTGTTCTCCTAACCAAGATCCTCGGTTCCTTCCAATCTCCCTCTTATCCTGTTTTATTAATGGGAAAGTGCTATCATCTGTATGACTCCCGCTCATTGCTGCTCCCCACTGTAACTTCCAGGGAACTGAAACGCTTGTAAGCAGGTGTCATGAGTGAAATGAATCACCGCTTGGAAGTTGTTGTTCCATATGGCTCTGTGAAGACTGAGGAGTCGTTTGATGTGTACCTCAAGTGGTTCAACTAGTGAACATGTCTAAGGCCATTGATTTACCTTGTGACGGAAATATGTTGCATCATCTCTTGCTTAGTGTCAAACTTGGATGCAGGTTACAACAGAGCTACACAGACAGCTTATGTTCTGAAGGCCCATCCAAATCAGGTAGAGTGTACTGACGCAAGAGGAACATTGCAATTTCCATATATCTGAGTCTAGCACCCTCCGCCAGTGCAACCAGTCATAACAGATTTGGTTTCAATGAAGATGAAAGAGCAGTCGTGCTGTGTTCGACAATATTATTAACAGTTAATTTTCTTTGATGTTCCAAAGCTCTATCCGGGGTCATTTGAGCACTTCTGGGAACAGGGAATGGGGGAAAGGGACAATTTCAACTCCAGTGTTCCCCTTTATATTTCCACTGTGACCTTAGTGTGTACATCATCTGTGCTGGTAAGGCCTCTGCTCAACCCTCTTTGGTGTTTGCAGTCATTCTGACTACACAAAACTGCCCATATAAGGAAAGACCCCAGGCCCAAGACTGCAACCCAGGGTGCAGTATCAACAGCCATATTCTTGGCAATTTGGATCCAGCACCAAATGCACTTGGAAGTCCTTAGCTAGCAGCCATTTTAGGTTCACTGTGATTGTCAAAAAGTGACATGTGCCATGACCTTGGTAAGTCATCAGAATAAAATTACATCAGAGCTTACGACAATTTAAAGCAGCTTCATGCTAGAAATATGAACACTTTAAGAAGACGAAACTAATCAGATGTCACTGAAAGTTGTGGAACAGATACGGGTGAAAATTTGATTTAGAACTCTAGTTTAGAAGTCAGCCATTTTGAATTCTGGATTGCTTGGATTTCAAGGCATACTTTCACAGTCAGTGACCACTCAGACAGGTACACTGTCCATTAGATAGAGCCCCCACTCTTCTGTGTCCTGGGTCAATGGGAGAGAAAACACAAAGCATGTCCCCTCTTCTCCTTCTCTTTTGTAGCCATCAATCGCTCCATTACCCCGTGTCCATGTTTTGGGGATGCCATGGAGGGGGTCTCAAACTGTTTATACCCATCCTCTTTGCCCTGCCCTGCCCTCCATCTATCACTCTTCTCCTCTCCTCTTTTTATTTTTTTAACTTCATTGCCAATGTATGTTTTTGATTTGTTAAAGGGTTAACTGTCAGCAGTCTCATGTGGAAGACATTCTCCTTTTTTTTCACGTACCGTACCTGTCTGTGTGATGGAAGGTGATGCCCAGATCTCCTTGCTTTGCTCAAAATCTGAATGTTGCAAAAGGCTCATGAATAAGTAATATGTTTGGATTAAAAAAAATGTAAACAAGGAAAGAAATATCCCCCCCAAAAATAGAAAATAATACAAAATTAAATAAATGAAATACATTTTAAAATACTGAATTTGAAATAATAAATAAACATTTGAATATATATATACATTTTTGAAATAATTATTACCCGATACGGCATCTCATGTTAATCCATACAAATGAAGGCTCTAGGCCATATTGTTTTAGTGAGGAGCTGGGGGTTACATAGAAGAGTGTGTGTGTGTGTGTGTGCGTGTGTGTGTGTGTGGTGTGGGGGGCGGGATGTATGTTTACATGTGCATAGCATAAGTGCATGCATGTGTACAAGTGTTTATTCCCAATCGTGCCTGTATGTCTCTCCATGTGCCTGTATGTCTCTCCATGTGCCTGTATGTCTCTCCATGTGCCGTATGTCTCTCCATGTGCCTGTATGTCTCTCCATGTGCCTGTATGGCTCTCCATGTGCCTGTATGTCTCTCCATGTGCCTGTATTTCTCTCCATGTGCCTGTATGTCTCTCCATGTGCCTGTATGCCTTACGTATCCGTCGCTGGGGGGAACCCATTAATTCCTTCCTTCACCTCCGTCACAGTGATATGTCAGTGGATGTGTACAATTAGTGATGCACTGTATCCCATTAATACTATGGAGTTACGAGCCCATGTGCATTGCTCTAGATAAGGACATCCTAAAACCTAAGAATAGGCATGATGATAGCGCAGTGCGGGATTCAGGGTAGGGTCTGGTTGGTTTACGGTTATGAAGAGGTTACTCTCTGACTGCCCATCTCACTCGATGTGGAGGCACAGCCGGGCATTCATACCTGTTCCAACTGGGTATTGAATTTTGAGCACTGACCTCGACATGACCTACCCATAATGCACCATAATGCACCAGAATAATAGTGAAGACATCAAAACTATGAAATAACACATATGGAATCATGTGTCAAAAATGTAAAAAATAAATAAATGTAGTATCCAAAAAGTGTTAAATAAATCCAAATATATTTTATATTTGAGATTCTTTAAAGTAGTCACCCTACTTTGAAGAATCTCAAATATAAAATATACTTGGATTTGTTTAACACTTTTTTGGTTACTACATTTAAGCATATTTTTTTTTACACATGATTCCATATGTGTTATTTCATAGTTTTGATGTCTTCACTATTGTTCTACCATGTAGAAAATAGTAAAAATAAAGAAAAACCCTTGAATGAGTAGGTCTATCCAAACTTTTGACTGGTAGAGTATGTATATAAATACTGTTAGTGTCAAGCGAGACTATAATGCACCTACAAATAGTTATAGTCATGTATATATTGTGTGATTCAGTCACGTAACTATTGCGTTCTGAACTTGTTTATGAATTAAATGCTGTGACAAGTAAGTGATTGGTTGCTGTTTGCTGCGGCACATCTTTCTTACAAGGTCAACATATGACCCTTGATGCATGAGTGAGAGAACTACAGCAAGCCCACTCCCTTAAATCAAATCAAATCAAATTTATTTATATAGCCCTTCGTACATCAGCTGATATCTCAAAGTGCTGTACAGAAACCCAGCCTAAAACCCCAAACAGCAAACAATGCAGGTGTAGAAGCACGGTGGCTAGGAAAAACTCCCTAGAAAGGCCAAAACCTAGGAAGAAACCTAGAGAGGAACCAGGCTATGTGGGGTGGCCAGTCCTCTTCTGGCTGTGCCGGGTGGAGATTATAACAAAACATGGTCAAGATGTTCAAATGTTCATAAATGACCAGCATGGTCGAATAATAATAAGGCAGAATAGTTGAAACTGGAGCAGCAGCACAGTCAGGTGGACTGGGTACAGCAAGGAGTCATCATGTCAGGTATTCCTGGGGCATGGTCCTATGGCTCAGGTCCTCCGAGAGAGAGAAAGAAAGAGAGAATTAGAGAGAGCATATGTGGGATGGCCAGTCCTCTTCTGGCTGTGCCGGGTGGAGATTATAACAGAACATGGCCAAGATGTTCAAATGTTCATAAATGACCAGCATGGTCGAATAATAATAAGGCAGAACAGTTGAAACTGGAGCAGCAGCACAGCCAGGTGGACTGGGGACAGCAAGGAGTCATCATGTCAGGTAGTCCTGGGGCATGGTCCTAGGGCTCATGTCCTCCGAGAGAGAGAAAGAGAGAAGGAGAGAATTAGAGAACGCACACTTAGATTCACACAGGACACCGAATAGGACAGGAGAAGTACTCCAGATATAACAAACTGACCCTAGCCCCCCGACACATAAACTACTGCAGCATAAATACTGGAGGCTGAGACAGGAGGGGTCAGGAGACACTGTGGCCCCATCCGAGGACACCCCCGGACAGGGCCAAACAGGAAGGATATAACCCCACCCACTTTGCCAAAGCACAGCCCCCACAACACTAGAGGGATATCTTCAACCACCAACTTACCATCCTGAGACAAGGCTGAGTATAGCCCACAAAGACCTCCGCCACGGCACAACCCAAGGGGGGGGGGAGCGCCAACCCAGACAGGATGACCACATCAGTGACTCAACCCACTCAGGTGAGTGAAGAAGTTGTACACTGAGAATCAGTAGCATGAACATAATTGATTTATGAATGACCATGAGTGTCCGTATATGTACTTCTCGGGCATGTGTGCAGTCCTGTGGTACATGCTGCATTCATGTGCTCCAGGTTGAGTAGGAAAGTAGTGTGCCTAGAACACAGATAGTATGTTACAAGTCTAGCTCCTGTGGAGAAACGCATGTCTCTGAAGTGGTTGAGAAGTTTTTCTAACGCAATGTGATGCTTGCAGTGTGGTTTTGCTGTTACCTTCAGAGCTTCAGAATATGCTGCAGGCCAATACAAACTCTTCTCCCTCCATCGTCCTCTTCTGTCCCTCTTTATACTCTTATGACCTTCCCCTGTCTCCTTCCATCTCTCCTCTACTCATCATCCCCTCTGTATCTCTCCTGCTTTCTCTATCTCACCCTCGTTTGTTAATCTCCCCTTTTTACCCCTCTCTTGTATCTACTCCTTCTCTACCTCTGTGTCCATCCCCCTCTCCATCCCCGTCTCTCTCCCCCACCCCTACACCCTCTCTCATCTCCCATCCACCCTTCTGTCTCTCTCCAGACTCCTCCTATCCTCCCCCTATTTCAGCCCTGTTTTTCCATCCAGCCAGATGGAGTCAGACACAGGTCCCTGGCTAGAGGGAGCTGGGCTGGGGATGGATGGGGCTACTGGAGGTGTATACCTGTGTCTGGATGCTGGCTGCTGGAAGTGGCGTTGCAGCCCAGTCTTCTATAATTAGGCTACTCACCAGTGTGCGTGGGTGTATGTGTGCATGATTGTGTGCTCGCGCCTCTAAGGCTGAGTTTACACAGGCATCGCAATTCTGATACTTTTTCCACTAATTGTCTTTGGACCAATAACATCAGATGTTTTCACATCCAATCATTTTCAGAGCTGATATGATCAGTCATAAGACAAAATATCAGAATTGAGCTGTCTGTGTAAACACAGCCTGCGTGTGTGTGTGTGCACGTGTGCGCGTGATGATAGCGTGTGTGTACCTTTATGGCTGCATTTAGACAGGCAGCACAATTCTGATCTTGGTCTTTTGACCAATTACATAAAATCTTTTCACACAGAAAACAGGAGCTGCCTCAAATATTCCAGCACCATTTCAACTTCAACATTTCAACATCATTAAATCACCTCTGCTTAGCCTAACACAGTGACTAACTAACTAAAAGATACCAAAAAATGTTGTCCAATCAAAGTAAGCTAAATATAATTTGGCTGTCTATGGTTCTGATTTCTGTGTGTGTGTGTGTTCGTGTGTGTGCGTGCATGCATTCATGCAAGCAGAAAAAACATGTTGACTCACCCTATTGTAGACAAACGCCAATGCCATCCTCCTCTCTTTCATGTTGGCGAAAACGGTCTATGACTGTCCTACAATACACTCTTTTATTTTTTGTTGTCCTAGGCTACCTGGCTAAAATGCTGCTCCCTAGCCTAATTTGCTTTAATAATGGGCAACGGTGAGCCAGCTAATTAACATTAGCCTTCTACATCTAGCTACATATTGAACTTCCATCCTCTCAGGCCAGGGGAACAACAATGTTTGAATTTATGGTTGGATCAGAATCACCGTTATAATCATTGGCCAGTACAGAGAAGTAAGTAAAACCACAAGTCCAAATCCCTACTTCTATCAATGGCTAATTTGGCTAGCCACCGGAGGACAACACAACGAGATGCAACAATTCAAATTGTTTCTGTCAATGACCTATGCTCTCAATGGGATTTGATAGGAGTGACGCCAAATCCAAACTGGCTTCTATTGACACTCATATGTGGTGCGCCAGGACCATTCACGGTTGAGCTCACTCAGTTTAGCGCAACACTGATTGACTATTATTGTATACTTTTTCTCATCAAGGGATGCCAAATGCTTGCTGGCTTCCCTTGCATTCAATGCTACAGGCGGCAAAAATGTCATATTTTTGTCCAGCATCAGATAGATGGCCTGCTCATACAGAGACAGAGGGGCGCTGTTTCACTCGCTCAGATGCTTTCTCCGGTGAGATGCATTCAGCCTCTTGCGAATTGAAGGAAAATTATGAAACACAGAGTGAGGAAAGATATATTGTGTTTTTTATTGGGACATTTTGAGGGAAGTCTGGCTTCCTTTGGCACCCATGAATACATGCCACTGACACACACATGGTGCAATCACACGGACATTCACACACACACACACACACACACACACACACACACACACACACACACACACACACACACACACACACACACACACACACACACACACACACACACACACACACACACACACACACACTGCAATCAAATGGACATTCATACACACAGACAAACATAGACATGCAATAACAAAACATTCACTTACAAACACATGCAATCACACAAGCCTTAGACACACATTCCACATGCTTCATACCTCATACCTCATACCAAGCATAACCAGCCTAGTAAATGAAACCCAGGCCAATCAAATTAGTATATGTTACGTTTGAATGAAAGGACGTACGACTCGAACATCTAGTAACTCAAAGTTTGTTCGAATCTCACCAAGGACAATTTTAGGACAAAGCATTTTAGCTAATTAGCAACTTTGCAACTACTCACACAGGTTTTCTACTTAACCCTTTAACGGCCCCTTTTTTCTTCATTTCTGCCTGAATGACGTACCCAAAGTAAACTGCCTGTTGCTCAGGCCCTGAAGCCAGGATATGCATATAATTGGTACCATTGGAAAGAAAACACAATGAAGTTTGTAGAAATGTTAAAATAACGTAGGAGAATATATAACACAATAGATATGGTAGGAGAAGATCCAAAGAAAAAAAAAAACAGCATTTTGTTTTTGAGAGAGAGACCATCCTCTTAGAATGGTAAGAATAAGGTCATATTGAAAATGTTATCCCTGGATGCAATTCCCATGGCTTCCACAGGGTGCCAGCAGTCTATGTTCAAGGTTTCAGGCTTGTACCTTCAAAAACAAATAAGAAATATCAGTTTAAGTACAGGGACACAGTCTTGGAAAATCGTTTTTGCGCGCTATGAAGACAGGACGCACCTGCTAAAATCGGTTTCCTATTGAACATTCTTCTTTCAGTAAGAAATATTATAGTTTGATTACATTTTAGGGTATCTGAGGAGTAAATAGAAATGTATAATATATATTTTGACATGTTGAAAGAAAGTTTAAGGGTAGATTTTCAGATACTGTCACGCCCTGACCTTAGTATTCTTTGTTTTCTTTATTATTTAAAGAATAATAATTTTGCACGTCCAATTTTTCAGTTTTTGATTTGTTAAAAAAGTTTGAAATATCCAATAAATGTCGTTCCACTTCATGATTGTGTCCCACTTGTTGTTGATTCTTCACAAAAAAATACAGTTTTATATCTTTATGTTTGAAGCCTGAAATGTGGCAAAAGGTCGCAAAGTTCAAGGGGGCCGAATACTTTCGCAAGGCACTGTATGTGTGTTCTTGTCCTATTCTAGGGTGTTTGTACTGTCTAGTGGTTTTTGTAGATTTATGGGGTTGTTTTCATCTAGGTGTTTATTTTGGTCTATGGTTGCTTAGATTGGTTCTCAATTAGAGGCAGGTGTTTATCGTTGTCTCTGATTGGGAACCATATTTAGGCAGCCATCCTCTTTGGGTATTTTGTGGGTTATTGTCTATGTTATGTTGCACGTTAGCGCATTGTTTATATAGCGGTCACGTTTGTCTTATTTGTTTTGTTGTTTTTGTTCTTCGTGTTCTTCGTGTTCTTCATTAAAATAAAAAGAATGTATTCTAACCACGCTGCGCATTGGTCTACTCCATACGACGATCGTGACAGAATAACCCAACAACAATGGACCAAGCAGTGTGGTAACGGACAGCAGCAGCAATCAAAGGATTTCTGGACTTGGGAGGAGATTCTGGACGGCAAAGGACCCTGGGCACAGCCAGGGGAATTTCGCCATCCCAAAGCAGAGCTGTATGCAGCGAAAGCAGAGAGGAGGCAGCATGGCGGCGCTGGAAGCCCGAGTGGCAGCCCCAAAAATGTATTGGGGGAGGGCACACGGGGAGTGTGGCGAAGTCAGGTAGGAGTCCTGCGCCAGCTCCCCGTGCTTACTGTGGAGAGAGAGGGCGTTGTACTGGGCAGGTACCGTGTTATGCGGTGGAGCGCACGGTGTCCCCGGTGCGTGTGCATAGCCTGGTGCGGTACATTCCAGCTCCTCGTATCGGCCGGGCTAGAGTGGGCATTGAGCCAGGTGCCATGAAGCCGGCTCTACGCATCTGGTCTCCAGTGCGTCTCCTCGGGCATACATGGCACCAGCCTTACGCATGGTGTCCCCGGTTCGCCTGCACAGCCCAGTGCGGGCTATTCCACCACGCCGCACTGGCCTGGCTACGGGGAGCATTCAACCAGGTAAGGTTGGGCAGGCTCGGTGCTCCAGATCTCCAGTGCGCATTCTCGGTCTGGTCTATCCGGTGCCATCTCCACGCACCAGCCCTCCGGTGGCAGCCCCCCGCACCGGGCTTCCTGTGCATCGCCAGAGCCCAGTTCTCCCTGTTTCTCCTCTCCGCACTCGCCCTGAGGTGCGTTTCCTCGGCCCAGTACCACCAGTGCCGGCACCACGCACCAGGCCTACAGTGCACCTCGTCTGTCCTGAGCTGCTAGAGTCTCCCGTCTGTCCTGAGCTGCTAGAGTCTCCTGTCTATCCTGAGCTGCTAGAGTCTCCCGTCTGTCTTGAGCTGCTAGAGTCTCCCGTCTGTCCTGAGCTGCTAGAGTCTTCCGTCTGTCCTGAACTGTTAGAGCCGCCAGTCTGTCCTGAGCCATCAGAGCCGCCAGTCTGTTCTGAGCCGTCAGAGCCGCCAGTCTGTCCTGAGCCGTCAGAGCCGCCAGTCTGTCCTGAGCCGTCAGAGCCGTCAGTCAGCCAGGACCTGCCAGAGCCATCAGTCAGCCAGGACCTGCCAGAGCCGTCAGCCAGCAAGGAGCTGCCAGAGCCGTCAGTCAGCCAGGACCTGCCAGAGCCGTCAGCCAGCAAGGAGCTGCCAGAGCCCTCAGCCAGCTAGGAGCTGCCAGAGCCCTCAGCCAGCCAGGAGCTGCCAGAGCTGTCAGCCAGCCAGGAGCTGCCAGAGCCGTCAAGCCAGCCAGGAGCTACCCTTCAGTCCTGAGCTACCTCTCAGCCCTGAGCTACCCTTCAGTCCTGAGTTGCCCCTCAGTCTGGAGCTGCCCCTCAGTCCAGAGCTGCCCCTCAGTCCAGTGGGGCCCTTTAGTAGGGTTGCCAGTCCTTAGTTGGCGGCGAGGGTCGCCGTTCCTAGGAGGCCACAAAAGCAGACTAAGACTATGGTGGAGTGGGGTCCACGTCCAGCACCCGAGCCGCCGCCGTGAAAGAGGCCCACCCGGCCCCCCCCCCCCTTTAGATTAGGTTTTGCGGCCGGAGTCCGCACCTTTGTGGGGGGTACTGTCACGCCCTGACCTTAGTATTCTTTGTTTTCTTTATTATTATTGGTTAGGTCAGGGTGTAACATGGGTGATATGTGTTTTTTTGTCTTATTCTAGAGTGTTTGTACTGACTAGGGGTTTTTGTAGATTTATGGGATTGTTTTCATCTAGGTGTTTATGTTGGTCTATGGTTGCCTAGATTGGTCCTCAATTAGAGGCAGGTGTTTATCGTTGTCCCATATTTAGGCAGCCATCTTCTTTGGGTATTTCGTAGTTTATTGTCTATATTATGTTGCGCTTAGCACATTGTTTATAAAGAGGTCACGTTTGTCTTATTCGTTTTGTTGTTTTTGTTCTTCGTGTTCTTCGTGTTCTTCATTAAAATAAGAAGAATGTACTCTAACCACCCTGCGCTTTGGTCTACTCCATACGACCAT
Source organism: Oncorhynchus clarkii lewisi (assembly GCF_045791955.1). Lineage (NCBI taxonomy): Eukaryota > Metazoa > Chordata > Actinopteri > Salmoniformes > Salmonidae > Oncorhynchus > Oncorhynchus clarkii. The sequence continues at coordinate 2,615,222 of NC_092175.1, forward strand.
CGTGACAGATTCTTTTCTTTGCATGTTGAACTAGTGGATTACTCAAATCGATAGCTAATGTTAGCATTAATCTACTAATTAACGTCAGTCAAAACAATTTGGTATTTGTAACATATCATATGTATTGCAAATTAGTAGCATATTGTACAAATTGCAATTTGTAACATATCATAAATTGTCATTTGTAACATGGATGATAGACATTCACAAATTAAAATATAACATATGAAACGTAACATATACTAATGGAGGGAGACAGATTTACTAGACTAGAGTCCAGGTTGCATAACATAAACACACAAACACATCCTGAGCTCCCCCTATGGGCCAAAGTCAGACAAAACCATCTTTCCTCTCCTCCCTCCTACCCCTCTACCCAAGAGTGGCTTTTTATGTCCACACAGGGGCTCTCTCTCCGGCAGCACCGCCACCTTTTGTAGCCCCCCTGTCCAGTCTCCTGTCTGCCTCCCTCCTCTCGTCTCTCCCCTTCACCAAGCACCAGATGGCCTCTTGAGACCCAGCTGTGCAAACACAGACCAGGGGGGAGACACACCTGACACCTACCCACCATCAGCCCTGGACCTCCGGCCAGCTGAGGGAAGCGGGTGGGCGGGCGTGGTGGGGGGTTAGGGAGGAGGCCTTATTAACCTTAAACTCCTGGACCCAGTGTTGGGCCCAATCTTATATAGACTCAATGGAAAACCTCCAGAGATCCAGGTCTGTGTTCAATTCACAGCGAGTTTGGGAATGTTTGCATGGAAATTGACTTATCGACGCTGGCCAAAAACTGTTACATATTATTTGATTACTTGCAAACCTTTTTTATCGGACTGCACGCACCCCCCCTCCCCTCTGTGGGCCAATGAAAGGTAGAGTGGGGTGGGAGGTGGTGGTGATGGTGGTGGCTGCTGCAGTGCTTTCTGGGAGTAATGGCTCCAAGAGAAGGTTGTTTACTGATGGAGCCCTCCCTGAGGTGGAAGAAGGGCAGCACAGCCCTGATTTAAAGGACCATACCTCTTCCGTATTGCCTCCTGGCTCAGGGTCCCCATAACCCCCACCCACACACAGCGAGAGGGAGAGAGAGAGCAACATGAAGTGTGATCTATACAAAATAGAGATTTATGGGTTAACCACTTCTCCAATCTTTTGGGCCCTATAGCAAAGAACACACAGCAAAAACATGATCAAATACAAATTTGAGAATCACCTATTAAAGACTACCAGAACCCACTGGATTCTCCAATTATATTGAAACAAATCAAATGTATTTATATAGCCCTTCTTACATCAGCTGATACAGTGCCTTGCGAAAGTATTCGGCCCCCTTGAACTTTGCGACCTTTTGCCACATTTCAGGCTTCAAACATAAAGATATAAAACTGTATTTTTTTGTGAAGAATCAACAACAAGGGCGGCAGGGTAGCCTAGTGGTTAGAGCGTTGGACTAGTAACCGGAAGGTTGCGAGTTCAAACCCCCGAGCTGACAAGGTACAAATCTGTCGTTCTGCCCCTGAACAGGCAGTTAACCCACTGTTCCCAGGCCGTCATTGAAAATAAGAATTTGTTCTTAACTGACTTGCCTGGTTAAATAAAGGTAAAATAAAAATAAATAAAAAAAGTGGGACACAATCATGAAGTGGAACGACATTTATTGGATATTTCAAACTTTTTTAACAAATCAAAAACTGAAAAATTGGGCGTGCAAAATTATTCAGCCCCTTTACTTTCAGTGCAGCAAACTCTCCAGAAGTTCAGTGAGGATATCTGAATGATCCAATGTTGACCTAAATGACTAATGATGATAAATACAATCCACCTGTGTGTAATCAAGTCTCCGTATAAATGCACCTGCACTGTGATAGTCTCAGAGGTCCGTTAAAAGCGCAGAGAGCATCATGAAGAACAAGGAACACACCAGGCAGGTCCGAGATACTGTTGTGAAGAAGTTTAAAGCCGGATTTGGATACAAAAAGATTTCCCAAGCTTTAAACATCCCAAGGAGCACTGTGCAAGCGATAATATTGAAATGGAAGGAGTATCAGACCACTGCAAATCTACCAAGACCTGGCCGTCCCTCTAAACTTTCAGCTCATACAAGGAGAAGACTGATCAGAGATGCAGCCAAGAGGCCCATGATCACTCTGGATGAACTGCAGAGGTCTACAGCTGAGCTGGGAGACTCTGTCCATAGGACAACAAACAAGTATTTTGCACAAATCTGGCCTTTATGGAAGAGTGGCAAGAAGAAAGCCATTTCTTAAAGATATCCATAAAAAGTGCTGTTTAGAGTTTGCCACAAGCCACCTGGGAGACACACCAAACATGTGGAAGAAGGTGCTCTGGTCAGATGAAACCAAAATTGAACTTTTTGGCAACAATGCAAAACGTTATGTTTGGCGTAAAAGCAACACAGCTCATAACCCTGAACACACCATACCCACTGTCAAACATGGTGGTGGCAGCATCATGGTTGGGCTTGCTTTTCTTCAGCAGGGACAGGGAAGATGGTTAAAACTGATGGGAAGATGGATGGAGCCAAATACAGGACCATTCTGGAAGAAAACCTGATGGAGTCTGCAAAAGACCTGAGACTGGGACGGAGATTTGTCTTCCAACAAGACACTGATCCAAAACATAAAGCAAAATCTACAATGGAATGGTTCAAAAATAAACATATCCAGGTGTTATAATGGCCAAGTCAAAGTCCAGACCTGAATCCAATCAAGAATCTGTGGAAAGAACTGAAAACTGCTGTTCACAAATGCTCTCCATCCAACCTCACTGAGCTTGAGCTGTTTTGCAAGGAGGAATGGGAAAAAATGTCAGGTTCTCGATGTGCAAAACTGATAGAGACATACCCCAAGCGACTTACAGCTGTAATCGCAGCAAAAGGTGGCGCTACAAAGTATTAACTTAAGGGGGCTGAATAATTTTGCACGCCCAATTTTTCAGTTTTTGATTTGTTAAAAAAGTTTGAAATATCCAAGAAATGTCGTTCCACTTCATGATTGTGTCCCACTTGTTGTTGATTCTTCACAAAAAAATACAGTTTTATATCTTTATGTTTGAAGCCTGAAATGTGGCAAAAGGTCGTAAAGTTCAAGGGGGCTGAATACTTTCGCAAGGCACTGTATATCAAAGTGCTGTACAGAAACCCAGCCTAAAACCCCAAACAGCAAGCAATGCAGGTGTGGAAGCACGGTGGCTAGGAAAGACTTCCTAGAAAGGCCAAAACCTAGGAAGAAACCTAGAGAGGAACCAGGCTATGAGGGGTGGCCAGTCCTCTTCTGGCTGTGCCGGGTGGAGATTATAACAGAACATGGCCAAGATGTTCAAATGTTCCTAAATGACCAGCACTTTCAAATAATAATAATCATAGTAGTTGTCGAGGGTGCAACAAGTCAGCACCTCAGAAGTAAATGTCAGTTGGCTTTTTATAGTTGACCATTGAGAGTATCTCTACTGCTCCTGCTGTCTCTAGAGAGATGAAAACAGCAGGTCTGGGACAGGTAGCACGTCCGGTGAACAGGGCAGGGTTCCATAACTGCAGGCAGAACAGTTGAAACTGGAGCAGCAGCACGGCCAGGTGGACTGGGGAAAGCAAGGAGTCATCATGCCAAGTAGTCCTGACGCATGGTCCTAGGGCTCAGGTCCTCCGAGAGAGAGAAAGAGAGAAAGAGAGAATTCAAGAGAGCATACTTAAATTCACACAGGACAATGGATAAGACAGGAGAAATACTCCAGATATAACAGACTGACCCTACAGGACAAAATACAAACCCTCCAACCCCAAAAGATCTGTGATGTTGATGGTATCCTCAATGAAATTATAAAATATACAGACCACAAATTCCAATTGGCTATACTTAAACTCTTTAACATCACCCTTGGCTCTGGCATCTTCCCCAATATTCGGAACCAAGGACTGCTCACCCCAATCCACAAAAGTGGAGACAAATTTGACCCCAATAACTACCGTTGGATATGCGTCAACAGCAACCTTGGGAAAATCCTCTGCATTATCATTAACAGCAGACTCGTACATTTCCTCAGTGAAAACTTTGTACCGAGCAAATGTTAAATTGGCTTTTTATCAAATTACTGTATGTCAGACCACATTCACACTGCACACCCTAATTGACAAACACCAAAACAAAGGCAAAGTCTTCTCATGCTTTGTTGATTTCAAAAAACCTATCGACTCCATTTGGCATGAGGGTCTGCTATACCAATTGATGGAAAGTGGTGTTGGGGAAAAACAATCAACATTAAAAAATCCATGTACACAAACAACAAGTGTGCAGTTAAAATTGGGAAAAAACACACATTTCTTTACACAGGGCTGTGGGATGAGACAGGGATGCAGCTTAAGACCCACCCTCTTCAACATATACAGTTGAAGTCGGAAGTTTACATAAACCTTAGCCAAAAATCATTCAGTTTTTCACAATTCCTGACATTTAATCAGAGTAAAAATTCCCTGTTTTAGGTCAGTTAAGGGTCACCACTTTATTTTAAGAATGTAAAATGTCAGAATAATAGTAGAGTGAATTTCCCAGTGGGTCAGAAGTTTACATACACTCAATTAGTATTTGGTAGCATTGCCTTTACATTGTTTAACTTGGGTCAAGCATTTTGGGTAGTCTTCCACAAGCTTCCCGAAATAAATTGGGTGAATTTTGGCCCATTCCTCCTGACAGAGCTGGTGTAACTGAATCGGGGTTGTAAGGCCTCCTTGCTCGCACACACTTTTTCAGTTCTGCCCACAAATTTTGTAAGGGATTGAGGTCAGGGCTTTGTGATGGCCTCTCCAATACCTTGACTTTGTTGTCCTTAAGCCATTTTGCCACAACTCTGGAAGTATGCTTGGGGTTATTGTCCATTTGGAAGACCCATTTGCGACCAAGTTTAAACTTCCTGACTGATATCTTAATGTTGCTTCAATATATCTACATCATTTTCCTCCCTCATGATGCCATCTATTTTGTGAAGTGCACCAGTCCCTCCTGCAGCAAAGCGCCCCCACAACATGACGCTGCCACCCCTGTGCTTCACGGTTGGGATGGTGTTCTTCAACTTGCAGGCCTCCCCTTTTTCCTCCAAATATAACAATGGTCATTATGGCTAAACAGTTCTATTTTTGTTTCATCAGACCAGAGGACATATCTCCAAAAATGTCAATCTTTGTCCCCATGTGCAGTTGCAAACCGTAGTCTGGCTTTTTTATGGCGGTTTTACTGTTTTACTGTGGATATAGATATTTTTGTACCTGTTTCCTCCAGCATCTTCACAAGGTCCTTTGTTTTTGTTCTGGGATTGATTTGCACTTTTCGCACCAAAGTACGTTCCTCTCTAGGAGATAGAACACGTCTCCTTCCTGAGTGGTATGCATACACCATGCATTGTTTGTACAGATGAACGTGGTACCTTCAGGAGTTTGGAAATTGAACCAGATCAACCAGACTTGTGGAGGTCTACAATTTTTTTTCCTGAGTTCTTGGCAGATTTTTGGGAAAAATGAATTGTGTCATGCACAAAGTGGATGTCCTAACTGACTTGCCAAAACTATAGTTTGTTAACCTCTCTAGGGTATTTGGGACGCTAGCGTCCCACCTGGCCACCTGGCCAACATCCAGTGAGATTGCAGAGCACCAAATTCAAATACAGAAATAGTCATTATAAAAATTCAGAAAAGATACAAATATTTTACATAGGTTTAAAGATTAACTTCTTGTGAATCCAACCAAGGTGTCAGATTTCAAAAATCCTTTACGGCGAAAGCATACCTTACGATTATTTGAGAACATTGCCCAGCAGACAAATCATTACAACAGTAACCAGCCAAGTAGAAGAGTTACACAAGTCAGAAATAGAGATAAAATTAATCACTTACCTTTGATGATCTTCATATGGTTGCACTCAGAAGACATTCATTTATTCCATAAATGTTCTTTTTGTTCTATAAAGTCTCTCTTTATATCTGAAAACCTCAGTTTTGTTTGTGCGTTTTCTTCAGTAATCCACAGGCTCAAAAATCCTAATTGTATCCGTAAAGTTCATAGAATCATGTCAAACGATGTTTATATTCAATCCTCAGGTTGTTTTTAGCCTAAATAATCAATAATATTTCTATTTCAACCGGACAATAACGTTGTCAATATGAAAGGTAAACAAGAAAGCACTCTCTCGGTCGTCCGCATGAAAAAGCTTTGTGACCCGGAAGGGTCCACTCATTCAGACTGCTCTGACTCCCTCATTTCTCAGAATACAAGCCTGCAACAATTTCTAAAGACTGTTGACATCTAGTGGAAGTCATAGGAACTACAATTTGAGTCCTAAGTCAATGAATACTGTCATGGCATTGAATAGAAAACTACAACAACAACAAAAAATCCTACTTCCTGAATGGATTTTTCTCAGGTTTTCACCTGCCAAATCAGTTCTGTTATACTCACAGACATTATTTTAACAGTTTTAGAAAATTAAGAGTGTTTTCTATCCAAATCTACGAATTATATGCATATCCTATCTTCTGGGCCAGAGTAGAAGGCAGTTTAATTTGGGCACGCTTTTCCTCCAAAATTCCAAATGCTGCCCTATAGAAGTTAACAAGACATTTGTGGAGGGGTTGAAAAACTAGTTTTAATGCCTCCAACTTAAATGTATGTATACTTCCGACTTTAACTGTATATCAACGAATTGGCGAGGGCACTAGAACAGTCTTCAGAATCCGGCCTCACCCTACTAGAATCTGAAGTTAAATGTCTATTGTTTGCTGATGATCTGGTGCTTCTGTCCCAACCAAGGATGGCCTACAGCAGCACAGATTATGTTAGACCTGGGCCCTGACAGTAAATCTCAGAAAGACAAAAATAATGGTGTTCAAAAAAAATCCCAGTTGCCAGGACTACGAATACAAACTCCATGCAGACACCATTGCCCTAGAGCACACAAAAAAATATACATACTGTACCTCGGCCTAAACATCAGCTCCACAGGTAACTTCCACAAAGCGGTGAACGAGCTGAGAGACAAGGCAAGAAGGGCCTTCTATGCCATCAAAAAGAACATAAAATTTGACATACCAATTAGGATCTGTCAAAAAATAATTGAACCTGTTATAGAACCCATTGCCCTTTATGGTTGTGAGGTCTGGGGTCCGCTCACCAAGCAAGAATTCACAAAATGAGACAAACACCAAATAATGCATTCAGAGCAGGCCAATACCCGCTAAAGATCAAAATCCACAAAAGAGCTGTTAAATTCTACAACCACCTGAAGGAAGCGATTCCCAAACAAAGCCATAACCTACATAGAGATGAACCTGTAGAAGAGTCCCCTAAGCAAGCTGGTACTGGGGCTCTGTTCACAAACCCAAACAGACACCACAGAGCCCCAGGACACCAACACAATTAGACCAAACCAAATCACGAGAAAACAAAAATATAATGACTTGACACATTGGAAAGAATTAACAAAACAACTGAGCAAACTCGAATGCTATTTGACCAAAACTTTAGGAAGTCTTTGGCTATGTACAGACTCAGTGAGCATGACCTTGCTATTGAGAAAGGCCACCGTAGGCAGACCTGGCTCTCAAGAGAGGACAGGCTATGTGCACGCTGCCCACAAACACAAGAAAAGTGCAACTAGTGAAGAACAAACACCATTGTAAATACACCCCATATCAAATCAAATCAAAGTTTATTTGTCAGGTGCTCCAAATACAACCTTGCAGTGAAATGTTTACTTACAACAACAGTGCACATTTTAAGTAAAAAAATAGGTGTTAGGTAAACAATAGATAAGTAAAGAAAGAAAAAGAAAAGAAAAACGTAAAATGACAGTGAAAATAGCAGTAGCTATTAGTAGTTTATCATCGGATGCTAAAGAGGGAGCCAATGGGGACTGCATGCGGCTATGACACATTGTAATCGACAGTATTCAATCCCAAGAAAAGGTGGCGAAGTGACAAAGAGTTAGTCATGCAGTTCAGCAATGATGTCATTGCTTTAAAAGTAGTGAGGGAAAGATAGCTATTACTGAGGATGAGGCAGAAGTTGAGGCTTTGTATAAAAAAACATCTATAGTAGGCTAACTTACGCCAAACAAGATCCAAAATGATAAAGTATTGGAGAATTGTTACCCAAAGACTCCTAACATCTGAAGATATAATGAAATAATCAGTATACTATAGACTATAGTCAGGATTTTGACCTAAGTACCACATCCATTATATTTAAAAAACAGTCAGAAATGGTTTAACATTCCAGGTTGAGACCTTGTTTGGCGTTCAATTTAATGGATCCATTTCAGTTTGAGAGACCCATGCAGACACCACCTAACCACGTTAAAATACAGCTCAATGTTTACTAATAAATTCAGGTTAGTATACAGCCGTAAACACTATAGCTGGGATCTGAGCAATAAGTGCAATTAGTCTCATTCTCCAACTCCTCTTTAAAATAATATCTTATTTTTCATTTGGTATGCACAAATTGTAGTAGAAAGCCATAGCGAATATAACCACCATGGAGAAAAGTGACCGTTCAGATAATGTCCTGTACAGTACACGGTAAGAAAATACTTCACACGGCAGATTACTTTATGAACAACAGTAACATACTATATGAATTGAATACAGTAGATTACCATCATTTACATTGCATTGTGGAAAATAATTATACAGCCAGGAAATATTTGATGTATTTCAAATGAAATTGAATGTTATTTATCACATGCGCCGAATACAGGTGTAGATCTTACAGTGAAATGCTCACTATCAAGCCCTTAACCAACAAAGCAGTTTTAAGAAAATACAAAGAAAAGAGATAAGAAAAGAGATAAGAATAACAAATATTTAAACAGCAGCAGTAAAATAACAAGCAAGGCTATATACAGGGGGTACCGGTACAGAGTCAATGTGGAGGGTATATACAGGGGGTACCGATACAGAGTCAATGTGGAGGCTATATACAGGGGGTACCGGTACAGAGTCAATGTGGAGGCTAGCTACAGGGGGTACCGGTACAGAGTCAATGTGGAGGCTATTTACAGGGGGTACCGGTACAGAGTCAATGTGGAGGGTATATACAGGTGGTACCGGTTCAGAGTCAATGTGGAGGGTATATACAGGGGTCAATGTGCAGGGGCACCGGTTAGTCGGGCTAATTGAGGTAATATGTACACGTAGGTAGAGTTAAAGTGACTATGCATAGATGATAAACAGAGTAGCAGCAGCGTAAAAGAGGGTGTATCCCGGAACATATTCCAGTCTGTGCTAGCAAAACAGTCCTGTAGTTTAGCATCTTTATTTATTTTACCAGGAAAGAACACATTCTCATTTACAGCAACAACATGGGGAATAGGTACAGGGATGAATGAGCCAATTGTAAGCTGGGGATGATTTATTTTTTAGACCAGAGGAAAGAGTGCCTCCTACTGGCCCTCCAACACCACTTCCAGCAGCATCTGGTCTCCCATCCAGGGTCTAACCAGGACCAACCCTGTTTAGCTTCAGAAGCAAGCCAGCAGTGGGATGCAGGGTGGTATGCTGTGGTATCTGACCACTTTTTTATAGACCAAGTCACTGGTGCTTCCTGCTTTAATTTTTGTTGCAAGCAGGAATCAGGAGGATAGAATTATGGTCTGATGGAGGGCGAGGGAGAGCTTTGTACGCGTCTCTGTGTGTGGAGTAAAGGTGATCTGGAATTGTTTTCCCTCTGGTTGCGCATTTAACATGCTGATAGAAATGAGGTCAAACTGATTTCAGTTTCTCTGCATTAAAGTCCCTGGCCATTAGGAGTGCCGCCTCTGGGTGAGCAGTTTCCTGTTTGCTTATTTCATACAGCTGACTCAGTTTGGTCTTAGTGCCAGCGTCCGTCTGTGGTGGTAAATAAACAGCCACGAAAAAAATAAACTCTCTTGGCAAATAATGTTGTCTACAGCGTATCATTAGATACTCTACCGCTGGTGAGCAAAATCCTAGAGTCTTCCTTAGATTTAGTTCACCAGGTGTTATTTACAAATATACACAGACAGCCCCCCCTCGTGCTGTTCTGTCTAGTATATCCCACTAGCTGAATGTTTTCCATGTCGTCATTCAGCCACGAATCAATGAAACATAAATTGTTGAAGTTTTTGATGTCCCTTTGGTAGGATCTCCGTGATCATACCTCGTCTAATTTATTGTCCAATGATTGTACGTGGTAAGTAATATTGATGGTGAGGGCAGATTTCCCACTCGCCATTGGAGGATCCTTACGAGGCACCCCGCCGTATGCCCTCTATACCTGTGTCTGCTTTTCTTGCCAATGACTGTGATTTCGGCCTTGTCGGGTATCTGAAGTACATCCTGTGCGTCCTGCTTGTTGAATTTTTTGTTGTTGTCTATGTAACAGTAGAAGTTTAAACCGTCCCCTCGCCCATACCCGGGCGCGAACCAGGGACCTTCTGCACACATCAACAGTCACCCTCGAAGCATCGTTACCCATCGCTCCACAAAAGCCGCGGCCCTTGCAGAGCAAGGGGAACTACTACTTCAAGGTCTCAGAGCAAGTGACGTCACTGATTGAAACGCTATTTAGCGCCCACGCTAACTAAGCTAGCCGTTTCACATCCGTTACACTCACCCCCCTTTTGACCTTCCTCCTTTTTCCGCAACAACCAGTAATCCGGGTCAACAGCATTAATGTAACAGTATAAGTTTAGACCGTCCCTCTCGCCCATACCCGGGCGCGAACCAGGGACCTTCTGCACACATCAACAGTCACCCTCGAAGCATCGTTACCCATCGCTCCACAAAAGCCGCGGCCCTTGCAGAGCAAGGGGAACTACTACTTCAAGGTCTCAGAGCAAGTGACGTCACTGATTGAAACGCTATTTAGCGCCCACGCTAACTAAGCTAGCCGTTTCACATCCGTTACATCTAATCCAAGGTCAGTGATCGCTGTCCTGATATCCAGAAGCTCTTTTTTGTGGCAGAAACATTACGTACAAAATAAGTTACAAGTAACACGAAAAAAACACATCATAGCACAATTGGTTAGTTGCCCATTAAATGGCTGCCATTTCTTCCGGCGCCATATTTATGTTTATTTAGTTTCACCTTTGTACTTTAACTTTTTGCACATAAGACACCTGTAATGTCTTTATTATTTTGGAACTTTTGTGAGTGTAATGTTTACTGTTAATTTTATTGTTTATTTCACTTTTTAAAAAAAAATCTAGTTCACTTGCTTTGGCAACGTTAACATATGTTTCCCATACCAATAAAGCCCTTAAATTAAATTGAATTTAGAGAGAGACATGCACACGCACACACACCATCCACCCTTCCCAGACAAAAGGCCTTGCTCAGTCCCAGTGAAACACAAGTGTGCTGCTACACACACACTCACACAGACACTGACCATACACACCATCTGTCAGGGAGAGGTAGGAGAGGAGGAGGAGAATGGGTGGGCTGGGTGATGCTTTCATTTAGAAGTTTGAAAGGGAATTATCGCTGGAGGTGTCGTAGAAGCCTTGTAGAGAGAGAGTTGCTCTGGCTGATTATCTACATGTCAGCTATTGTGAGTTGTTTGCTGTACTACGATACTATCTCGATGTATCACAGACAAAGACGTTCTTCAAATATAACAGAAAATGAAACCCAAGATACATTTGTCTTTTTTTCTGATTCTTCTGAAGGCTTTGGCAAACCATTCCTGTTCCATGGGTCTATGGTCGTCACAGTCTCATTCAGCACTTCGCTAATGTCACAGGGTTCAGAGTTCAATATTTACTCAGTGGGTTTCTGTGGCTGAGCTAAAGGAGACTTTCCCACCCGGCCCTGGACAGTGAACAGAGAGAGAGGGGGTGTGAGACGGAGAGAGAGCGAGATGAGAGAAGGAGAAAGAGAGAGAGAGAAAGATTTAGATGGAGAGATGAGAACGAGCGAGAAGGAGGAAGAGAGTAAAAGAGAAAAGTAGAGGGAGAAGGAGGGAGAGGAATGGAGGCACACACCTTATGCAAACAGGAACACCCAGTCCAAACCTCCCTGCAGCAGAGAAAATACGCCCTACACATGCCCCATAAACCTTTCCCCAAAGCTTTGTGGGATAGCCGCCATGATTCCTTGTTTTGGAGTTGCACAAGAGTCTGTTCTGTTTGTCCTTACTGTTGATTCTTGAAATTCTGGACAACCTTTTAAAACATCTCACTCTTTATTTTTAGGAATTTCATTTGAACTGACCACAATGGCTTCCTCTTACATGGGCCTGGCTTCCTAGAGCCTTCGTAGCGTTAATGTCATCAGGTGCATTGGTAGCATCCAAGATGTTTTCCCAAAACACACGCATGCACACAGAGACACACACACAGCACACAATGTCACAGGAAGGCCAACAGGATCATCAAGGACACCAACCACCTGAGCCACAGCCTGCTCAATGTGCTATCACTTTTTCAATGTTTTATTTTATTCCACCTTTATTTAACCAGGTGGGCCAGTTGAGAACAAGTTCTCATTTGCAACTGCGACCTGGCCAAGATAAAGCATAGCAATTCGATACATACAGCAACACAGAGTTAAACATGGAATAAACAAAACATAGTCAATAATACAGTAGAACAAAACAAAACAAGAAGTATACATACAGTGAGTGCAAATGAGGTAAGATAAGGGAGTTAAGGCAATAAATAGGCCATGGTGGCGAAGTAATTAAAATATAGCAATTAAACACTGGAATCATCCAGAAGGCGAGGTCAGTACAGATGCATCAAAGCTGGCACCGAGAGACTGAAAAGCAGCTTCTAACTCAAGCCCATCAGACTGTCAAATAGCCATCACTAGCCGGCCATCACTACCCTGCCCTGAACTTAGTCACTGTCACTAGCTGGCAATTCCGGTTACTCAACCATGCACCTTAGAGGCTGTTGCCCTATGTACATAGACATGGAATCACTGGTCACTTTAATAATGGAACACTGGTCACTTTAATAATGTTTGCATGCAGTTGTACAGATGTCATATGTACAGTTGAAGTGAGAAGTTTACATACACTTAGGTTGGAGTCATTAAAACTTGTTTTCAACCACTCCAAAAATTTCTTGTTGACAACTTAATGTTTTGGAAAGTCAGTTAGGACATCTACTTTGTGCATGACGCAAGTCATTTTTTTAACAATTGTTTACAATTGACTGTGCCTTTAAACAGCTCGGAAAATTCCAGAAAATATGTCATTGCTTTAGAAGATTATGATAGGCTAATTGACATAATTTGAGTCAATTGGAGGTGTACCTGTGGATGTATTTCAAGGCCTACCTTCAAACTCAGTTCCTCTTTGCTTTACATCATGGGAAAATCAAAAGAAATAAACCAAGACCTCAGAAAAACAATTGTCGACCTCCACAAGTCTGGTTCGTCCTTGTGAGCAATTTCCAAACGCATGAAGGTACCACGTTCATCTGTACAAACAATAGTTTGTACACCATGTTACCATGCAGCCGTCATATCGCTCAGGAAGGAGACGCTTTCTGTCTCTTAGAGATGAACGTACTTTGGTGCGCAAAGTGCAAATCAATCCCAGAACAACAGCAAAGGACCTTGTGAAGATTCTGGAGGAAACAGGTACAATGTATCTATACCCACAGTAAAATGAGTCCTATATCGACATAACCTGAAAGGCCACTCAGCAAGGAAGAAGCCACTGCTACAAAACTGCCATAAAAAAGCCAGACTACGGTTTGCAACTGCACATGGGGACAAAGATCGTACTTTTTGGAGAAATGTCCTCTGGTCTGATGAAACAAAAATAGAACTGTTCGGCCATAATGACCATCGTTATGTTTGGGGGAAAAAGAAGGGGGGCTTGCAAGCCACACCATCCAAACCGTGAAGCACGGGGGTAGCAGCATTACAGTCTTTGAGAATAACACAAATATTAATTTCCACAAAGTTTGCTGCTTCAGTGTCTTTAGATATTTGTCAGATACTGTGGAATACTGACGTATAATTACAAGCATTTCATAAAGTGTCAAAGGCTTTTATTGACAACTACTTGAAGTTGATGCAAAGAGTCAATATTTGCAGTGTTGACCCTTATTTTTCAAGACCTCTGCAATCCGCCCTGGCATGCTGTCAATTAACTTCTGGGCCACATCCTGATTGATGGCAGCCCATTCTTGCATAATCAAAGCTTGGGGTTTGTCAGAATTTGTGGGGTTTTGTTTGTCCACCCGCCTCTTGAGGATTGACCACAAGTTCTCAATAGGATTAAGGTCTGGGGAGTTTCCTGGCCATGGACCCAAAATATTGATGTTTTGTTCCATGAGCCACTTAGTTGTCACGTTTGCCTTATGGCAATGGGCTCCATCATGCTGGAAAAGACATTGTTTCTCACCAAACTGTTCCTGGATGGTTGGGAGAAGTTGCTCTCGGATGATGTGTTGGTACCATTCTTTATTCATGGCTGTGTTCTTAGGCAAAATTGTGAGTGAGCCCACTCCCTTGGCTGAGAAGCAACCCCACACATGAATGGTCTCAGGATGCTTTACTGTTGGCATGACACAGGACTGATGGTAGCGCTCACCTTGTCTTCTCCGGACAAGCTTTTTTCCGGATGCCCCAAACAATCGGAAGGGGATTCATCATAGAAAATGACTTTACCCCAGTCCTCAGCAGTCCAATCCCTGTACCTTTTGCAGAATATCAGTCTGTCCCTGATGTTTTTCCTAGAGAGAAGTGGCTTATTTGCTGCCCTTCTTGACACCAGGCCATCATCCAAAAGTCTTAGTCTCACTGTGCGTGCAGATGCACTCACACCTGCCAGCTGCCATTCCTGAGTAAGCTCTGTACTGGTGGTACCCCAATCCGCACAGCTGAATCAACTTTAGGAGATGGTCCTGATGCTTGCTGGACTTTCTTGGGCAGTGGCTTTCTGAAGCCTTCTTCACAACAATTTAACTGCTCTCCCTGAAGTTCTTGATGATCCAATAAATTGTTGATTTAGTTTCAATCTTACTGGCAGCAATATCCTTTCCTGTGAAGCCCTTTTTGTGCAAAGCAATGATGACGGCACGTATTTCCTTGCAGGTAACCATGTTTGACAGAGGAAGAACAATGATTCCAAGCACCATCCTCCTTTTGAAGCTTCCAGTCTGTTATTCGAACTCAATCAGCATGACAGAGTGAACTCCAGCCTTGTTCTCGTCAACACTCTCACCTGTGTTCACGAGAGAATCATTGACATGTCAGCTGGTCCTTTTGTGGCATGGCTAAAATGCATTGGAAATGTTTTGGGGGATTCAGTTCATTTGCATGGCAAAGAGGGACTTTGCAATTAATTTAAATGAATATGATCACTCTTCATAACATTCTGGAGTATATGCAAATTGCCATCATACAAACTGAGGCAGCAGACTTAATATTAATAATATTTGCGTCCTTCTCAAAACTTTTGGCCACGACCGTATGTTGTGGGGGTGCTTTGCTACAGGAGGGACTGGTGCACTTCACAAAATAGATGGCGTCATGAGGATGGAAAACGATGTTAATATATTGAAGCAACATCGCAAGACATCAGTCAGGAATTTAAAGCTTGGTCGCAAATGTTCTTCCAAATGGACAATGACCCAAAACATACTTCCAAAGTTGTTGCAAAATGTCTTAAGGACAACAAAGTCAAGGTATTGGATTGGCCATCCAAAGCCCTGACCAAATCCCATAGATAATTTGTGGGCAGGATTGAAAAAGTGTGTGCGAGCAAGGAGGCCTACAAACCTGACTCAGTTACACCAGCTCTGTCAGGAGGAATGGGTCAAAATTCACCCGACTTATTGTGGGAAGCTTGTGGAAGGCTACCTGAAACATTTGACCCAAGTTAAACAATTTAAAGGCAATGCTACCGAATACTAATTGAGTGTATGTAAAGCTTCCGACCCATGGGTATGTGATGAAAGAAATAACTGCTGAAATAAATAATGATTCTACTATTATTCTGACATTTTATATTCTTAAAATAAAGTGGTGATCCTAACTGATTTAAGACAGGGAATTTTTACTAGGATTACATGACAGGAATTGTGAAAAACTGATTTTATATGCATTTGGCTAAGGTGTATGTAAACTTCCGACTTCAACTGTATATACTGTGTTCTAGTCAATGTGTTATCCTATTCAACTATTGCTGTACATATACTATTCTATCCTACATATTCTTCAGATATACTACATATTCTATCCACATACCGTCCATACCGTCTATACATCCCATATCCATAATGTTTACACATATAGTTTATGTATATTACTCATCCGAATATTTATATATTTCTTAATTCCATTATTTTACTTTTGGATTTGTGTGTATTGTTGTGAATTGTTAGATATTACTGCACTGTTGGCGCTAGGGACCAAATTATTTCACTATACCAGCAATAACATCTGCTAAATAAGTGTATGAGACTAATGCGATTTGATTTGGCCACACATACAAAGCCATCCAACCCCCCCAAATCCTCACACCTACAATAGCCACTCATGGAGTTGAATGCAACACTCCCAGCTACTGTACACTGAACAAAACTATAAACGCAACATGTAAAGTGTTGGTCCCATGTTTCATGAGATGAAATAACAGATCCCAGAAATGTTCCATACGCGCAAAAATAATATTTATCTCAAATGTTGTGCACTAATATGTTTACATCCCTGTTAGCGAGCATTTCTCCTTTGCCAAGATAATCCATCCACCTGACATGTATGGCATATCAAGAAGCTAATTAAACAGCATGATTATTACACAGGTGCACCTTGTGCTGGGGACAATTAAAGGACACACAAAAAATTCAGACAACATAATGCCACAGATGTCTCAAGTTTTGAGGGAGCATGCAATTGGCATGCTGACTGCAGGAATGTACACCAGAGCTGTTGCTAGAGAATTGAATGTACATTTTTCTACCATAAGCCACCTCCAATATCATTTTAGAGAATTTGGCCGTACATCCAACTGGCCTCACAAACGCAGACCTCGTGTAACCACAGCCCAGGACCTCCACATCCGGCTTCTTCACCTGCGGGATCGTCTGAGACCAGCACCAGGACAGCTGATGAAACTGAGGACTATTTCTGCCTGTAATAAAGTCCTTTTGTGGGGAAAAAATCATGTTGATTCTCCCCAGTGGGTGGGCCTGGCTCTCAAGTGGGTTGGCCTGTGCCCTCCCAGGACCACCCATGGCTATGCCCCTGCCCAGCCACGTGAAATCCATAGATTAGGGCCTAATGAAATTATGTCAATTGACTGATTTCCTCATGTGAAATTTAACTCAGTAAATCTTTGAAACTGTTGCATGTTGGGTTGATATTTTTGTTCAGTATAATTGGAACTTGATTATACATTCTTGTTCACACTGCAGGCCTTAATGGTCAAATCAGTTTTGTTTTTCAAATCCGTTTTGGAATGCTCACTGTCCAAACAGCAAGTTACAAGTGACTAAATCAGATTGGTGTGTGTTCAGGTAGCAGTCATTTGCTGAAATGGCTACGCTAGTTGTCATACTAACAATGGTTGTGTGCAGTGGTGTAAGCTGATTGGTGGTGGTGCTCATGCTTCTTATCACTCAGAATTTATGTAGCAAGCTAAGGTGACAGCAATGCCTGCCATGGACGTTTCCCAGTTGCTTTGAATGTTCAAAATCATAGTGTAAGAACACTTTTAAAGCCTCAAAGGATAAGATGATGAGTCCTTTTTGGCTAGCCTCAGCAGTCAAGTGCCAATGTGAACAAGGCTAAAGAGTCTGCAACCAGACATGTCGCTTTATTCTTAGTTCTATTTACATTTCTACCTCAATTATCTCGTACCCCTGTACATCGACTCAGTACTGGTACCCCATGTATATAGCTATAAGTTATCGTTACTCATTGTGTATTTATTGTTACTTGTATTATGTATTATTTTTGTATTATTTCTCTATTTTCTTTCTCTCTGCATTGTTGGGAAGGGCCCCCCGTCAGTAAGCATTTCACTGTTAGTCTACACCTGTTGATTACAAAGCATGTGACAAATAACATTTTTTTTTATTTGAATTTGATTTGAACTAGTTAACGCTAGGTAGCTGTTAAGCTTTCTAGAACATTCACTCATTTGTTTTCAAACAATTAACCAAGTTAGTTAGCTACCACATGTTCTTGTTTAACTGTCAACAGAGTACTCAGAACAATATGTCCATCACAGTAGAAAGACACTGTCATTGGATGAATGGCTCTCCCAGGGCCCTGGGCCATGTTCAGTAGAGCCCACTGTAGTAAAATATTTGCAACCGAAAATGAAAATAAGTGCTTCTTTTTGGATCATTTTTGGAAGTACCTCCCCATTTCACAAGATTTTCTTTTCACGACCCTATCTTTCTAGTTGGGAGAGTTCACTAAGTGAGATCCTAAGCAAATATGGTATCATTAAAATTATATTACACAATTCAATAAGTATTTCATAAGCCTTATTTTAAAGTTTTACCCTAATACAGTGGCCTGAAACTCGTGGTTTGCAGGCCACATCAGTCCTGAAGGGTTTGCACAATTCTAATAACATTCCACAAATTCCCAGATTTTCTAGAAATCCTTGTTGAAGGATTCAAGGTGTCCTGCTTATTCCCTCCCATTTCCAAGAATCTTCCAACTGAGATTTCTGGAAAACCTGTGAATTTTGAAAAAGTTTTCTGAATTTTTAAACCCTACCTGCAAGTCACATTATGATGGTTGTAAAGGGATGTCTAATTCCAATTGGAATCCAGCCAGAGTGAGAATATCCAACAGTTGGAATTTATTCACCCTCAACCTGCATTCAGAATGACTCTCATGTTTTGAAACATTGTGAGGTGTCACACCTTAGAGAGCCTGTTTATTTCTCTATTTGGTTAGGTCAGGGTGTGATTCTAGTTTTCTATTTCTTTGTTGGCCGGGTATGGTTCCCAATTAGAGGCAGCTGTCTATCATAGCAGCCTGTTTTACATCTGAGTTTGTGGGATCTTGTTTTTGCATAGTTGCTGAGGAGCCTGCAGAACTTTACGTTATTTTGTATTTTGGTGTTTTTTGGTGTTCGTCTAAAATAAATATAAATGCTGGTCTCACTCCGACGACGGACGTAACATGAGGTGACTACCTAAGCCATTTAAACTGGAATAACCATTTCAGTAACAGGTGCAAAAATCTAACTAACTGATCAGACTACTTTAGAAACATGTAGGCCTACATTATATATCTTTGTGTAGCGTAAGATGAATCAATCGATGTACACTACCATTCAAAAGTTTGGGGTCACTTAGATATGTCCTTGTTTTTGAAATAACATTTAAAATGTTGTCCATTAAAATAACAACATTGATCAGAAATACAGTGTAGACATTGTTAATGTTGTAAATGACTATTGTAGGTGGAAACGGCAGATTTTTTTAATGGAATATCTACATAGGCGTACAGAGGCCCTTTATCAGCAACCATCACTCCTGTGTTCCAATGGCACGTTGTGTTAGCTAATCCAAGTTTATCATTTTAAAAGGCAAATTGATCATTAGAAAACCCTTTTGCAATTATGTTAGCACAGCTGAAAACTGTTGTTCTGATTAAAGAAGCAATAAAACTGTCCTTCATTAGACTAGTTGAGTATCTGGAGCATCATCATTTGTGGGTTTGATTACAGGCTCTAAATGGCCAGAAACAAAGACCTTTCTTCTGAATGTCGTCAGTCAATTCTTGTTCTGAGAAATGAAGGCTACTCCATGCGAGAAATTGCCAAGAAACTGAAGATCTCGTACAACGCTGTGTACTACTCCCTTCACAGAACAGCGTAAACTGGCTCTAACCAGAACAGAAAGAGGAGTGGGAGGCCCGGGTGTGCAACTGAGCAAGAGGACAAGCACATTAGAGTGTCTAGTTTGAGAAACAGACGCCTCACAAGTCCTCAACTGGCAGCTTCATTAAATAGTACCCGCAAAACACCAGTCTCAACGTCAACAGTGAAGAGGCGACTCTTTCAAAAACAAGGACATTTCTAAATGACCCCAAACTTTTGAACAGTAGTGTACATGCTAAAACACAGATATGAAAAACGATTTGAAAATCTACCTGCGGTAAAGCATGCAGAGAAATATGATAATAATGATTACCAATGTTTTACAGCAACTTTCAGGTAACTGTCTACCAGTAAGTTACCATAAACAAAACAGTTTCATGACTGTAATCGTTACTGTAATCTATTGACGGTACCATTACTGGTACTGTAATCTATTGACGGTACCATTAGTGGTACTGTAATACATTGACGGTACCATTACTGGTACAGTAATCTATTGACGGTACCATTACTGGTACTGTAATCCATTGACGGTACCATTACTGGTACTGTAATCTATTGACTGTACCATTACTGGTACTGTAATCCATTGTCAGGGGTAGAGTTGATTGAATTCAGGTGATGTTGAAATGCATATAAAATAACAAAACATAAAATGCAAAAAAACTTTTCTCACTTGCTTTAGAGGATGTGCTTTGATTTTGTTGCCCGTTTGTTTTTTGTGAGGTACTCCATTTGAATATTCTCAAGTACAGTAAATGAACTATTTGTTTGTTTTTTCACGTTATTCATAACTTGTTTTGTGCATAATGTTGCTGCTACCATCTCGTATGACCGAAAAGAGCATCCGGACGTCAGACCTGCGATTACTCACCTCAAATTGGACGGAGAGTTTTTCTTCAATGACTCTAACCCTTTAATGAGTTGGACAGGAGCTATATACTACAGACACCCGACCAGGCCCAGATCCCCGTAATTCATTGGAGAAGGAAAGTGAGATTTCGTGGAAATAAGTTCAGGGTGCCTGGTGAGGATCAGGCGAAGCGTGCCTAAATGCCTTTTCCTTCCGTCCTGCTAGCTAACTTTTGTTAGGACATTAAAAACTGTAATATCTCATATTTCACCAAGTCGTGGCTGAACGACGACATTATATCAGGTATGAAGGTAAAACCGAGATGCAGGCAACATCGAATTAACAATGGTTTAATAATCCAACAAGGGCAGGCAAAAGACAGGTCAAGGTGCAGGGGTCAGTAAACCAGAGGTGGGGCAACAGTACCGGGCGGCAGGCAGGCACAGGGTCAGGGTAGGCAGAGGTCGGTAATCCAGAGGTGGGGCAAAGGTACAGGTAGACAGACAGGCTCAGGCTCAGGGGCAGACAGAGTGGTCAGGCAGGTGGGCTCAGTGTCAGGATAGGCAAGGGTCAAAACCAGGAGGGCGAGAAAAAGAGAGAATGGGAGAAGCAGGAGCTTAGACACAAACGCTGGTTGACTTGACAAGCTAGACAAACTAGCAACAGACAGAGAGCACAGGTAAAAATACACTCGATAATGGGCAAGATGTGTGACACCTGGAGGGGGGTGGAGAAAATCACAAAGACAGGTGAAACAGATCAGGGTGTGACACATTGAGAACGTTGAGAACGTACAGCTGGAGGGTTATTCACTCTATATATGCAGGATAGAACATCAGCCCCTGGTAAGACAAGGGGTGGGGCCCCTATTCCCTATGCATATATATTTAAACAACAGCTGGTGCACGATATCTAAGGAAGTCTCAAGATTTTGCTCGCCTGAGGTAGAGTTTCTCATGATAAGCTGTCTACATACCACCACAGACCAATGCTGACACGAAAACCTCACCCAATGAGCTGTATCCCAACATAAGCAAACCAGGAAAACGCTCACCCAGAAGCGGCGCCCCTAGTGGCCGGGGACGTTAATGCAGTGAAATTTACTTTCTATCAGCATGTTGAATGTGCAACCAGAGGGGAAAAATTCTAGATCACTTTTACTCCACACACAGAGACGCGTAATAAAAACTCCTTCTCCCTCGCCCTCCATTTGGCATATCTGACCATAATTCTATCCCCCTGATTCCTGCTTACAATCAAAAATGTCAGCGGGAAACACCAGTGACTCGGTCTATAAGAAGGTGATCAGATGAAGCAGATGCTAAACTACAGGACTGTTTTGCTAGC
This sequence comes from Oncorhynchus clarkii lewisi, assembly GCF_045791955.1. Lineage (NCBI taxonomy): Eukaryota > Metazoa > Chordata > Actinopteri > Salmoniformes > Salmonidae > Oncorhynchus > Oncorhynchus clarkii. The sequence continues at coordinate 2,637,254 of NC_092175.1, forward strand.
ACAGACTGGAATATGTTCCGGGATTCTCCCGATGGCATTGAGGAGTAAACCACATCAGTCACTGGCTTTTCACTAGGTGCATCGAGGACGTCGTCTCCACAGTGACTGTACGTACATACCCCAATCAGAAGCCATGGATTACTGGCAACATTCGAACTCAGCTAAAGGGTAGAGCTGCCGCTTTCAAGGAGCAGGACTCTAACCCGAAGCTTATAAGGAATCCCGATATGCCCTCCGACAAACATTCAAACAGGCAAAGTGTCAATACAGGACTAATATCGAATCGTACTAAACCAGCTCCGACGCTCATCAGATGTGGCAGTGCTTGCAAACCATTACAGACTACAAAGGGAAGCACAGCTGAAAGTTGCCCAGTGACACAAGCCTACCAGATGAGCTAAACAACTTCTATGCTCACTTCGAGGCAAATAAAACTGAAACATGCATGAGAGCACCAGCTGTTCCGGAAGACTATGTCATCACGCTCTCCACAGCCGATGTGACTAACATCTTTAGACAGGTCAACATTCACAAGGCCGCAGGGCCAGACGGACTATCAGGACGTGTACTACGAGCATCCGCTGACCAACTAGCAAGTGTCTTCACTGACATTTTCAACATCTCCCTGTCCGAGTCTGTAATACCAACATGTTTCAAGCAGACCACCATAGTGCCCTGCCCAAGAACACTAACATGCCTAAATGACTACCGACCCGTAGCACTCACGTTTGTAGCCATGAAGTGCTTTGAAAGGGTGGTCATGACTCAAATCAATACCATCATCGCAGAAACCCTAGACCTATCAAATTTGCATACCGTCTCTACAGATCCACAGATGATGCAGTCTCAATTGCACTCCACACTTGCCTTTCCCACCTGGACAAAAGGAACAACTACAGGTAAAGTCGGAAGTTTACATACACCTTAGCCAAATACATTTAAACTCAGTTTTTCACAATTCCTGACATGTAATCCTAGTAATAATTCCCTGCCTTGGGTCAGTTAGGATCACCACTTTATTTTAAGAATATAAAATGTCAGAATAATAGTAGAGAGAATGCTTTATTTCAGCTTTATTTCTTTCATCATATTCTCAGTGGGTCGGAAGTTTACATACACTCAATTAGTATTTGGCAGCATTGCCATTAAATTGCTTAACTTGGATCAAACATTTCGGGTAGCCTTCCACAAGCTTCCCACAATAAGTTGGATGAATTTTGGCCCATTCCTCCAGACAGAGCTGGTGTAACTGAGTCAGGTTTGTAAGGCCTCTTTGTTCGCACACGCTTTTTCAGTTCTGCCAACAAATTTTCTATAGGATTGAGGTCAGGGCTTTCTGATGGCCACTCCAATTCCTTGACTTTGTTGTTCTTAGGCCATTTTGCCACAACTTTGGAAGTATGCTTTGGGTCGTTGTCCATTTGGAAGACCCATTTGCGACCAAGCTTTAACTTCCTGACTGATGTCTTGAGATGGTGCTCAATATGTCCACATCATTTTCCCTACCTCATGATGCCATCTAATTTGTGAAGTGCACCAGTCCCTCCTTCAGCAAAGCACCCCCACAACATGATGCTACCACAAGGCACTACAGAGGGTAGTGTATATGGCCCAGTATATCACTGGGGCCAAGCTACCTGCCATCCAGGACCTCTATACCAGGCAATGTCAGAGGAAGGCCCTAAATTTGTCAAAGACTCCCGCCACCCCAGTCATAGACTGTTCTCTCTGCTACCGCATGGCAAGCGGAGTGCCAAGTCTAGGACCAAGAGGCTTCTAAACAGCTTCTACCCCCAAGCCATAAGACTCCTGAACAGCAAATCAAATGGCTACCCAGACTATTTGCATTGCCCCCCCCCCTTCTACTATGCTGCGACTCTCTGTTATTATCTATGCATAGTCACTTTAACTCTACCTACATGTACATATTACCTCAATTACCTCGACACCGGTGCCCCCGCACATTGACTCTGTACCGGTACCCCCTGTATATAGCCTTCACATTGACTCTGCACCGGTACCCCCTGTATATAGCCTCCACATTGACTCTGTACCGGTACCCCTGTATATAGCCTCCACATTGACTCTGTACCGGTACCCCCTGTATATAGCCTCCACATTGACTCTGTACCGGTACCCCCTGTATATAGCCTCCACATTGACTCTGTACCGGTACCCCCTGTATATAGCCTCCACATTGACTCTGTACCGGTACCCCCTGTATATAGCCTTGCTTGTTATTTTACTGCTGCTGTTTAAATATTTGTTATTCTTATCTCTTTTCTTTGTATTTTCTTAAAACTGCTTTGTTGGTTAAGGGCTTGATAGTGAGCATTTCACTGTAAGATCTACACCTGTTGTATTCGGCGCATGTGACAAATAACATTCGATTTCATTTGAAATACATCAAATATTTCCTGGCTGTATAATTATTTTCCACAATGCAATGTAAATTATGGTAATCTACTGTATTCAAATCATATAGTATGTTACTGTTGTTCATAAAGTAATCTGCCGTGTGAAGTTTTTTCTTACCGTGTACTGTACTGGACATTATCTGAACGGTCACTTTTCTCCATGGTGGTTATATTCGCTATGGCTTTCTACTACAATTTGTGCATACCAAATGAAAAATAAGATATTATTTTAAAGAGGAGTTGGAGAATGAGACTAATTGCACTTATTGCTCAGATCCCAGCTATAGTGTTTACGGCTGTATACTAACCTGAATTTATTAGTAAACATTGAGCTGTATTTTAGCGTGGTTAGGTGGTGTCTGCATGGGTCTCTCAAACTGAAATGGATCCATTAAATTGAACGCCAAACAAGGTCTCAACCTGGAATGTTAAACCATTTCTGACTGTTTTTTAAATATAATGGATGTGGTACTTAGGTCAAAATCCTGACTATAGTCTATAGTATACTGATTATTTCATTATATCTTCAGATGTTAGGAGTCTTTGGGTAACAATTCTCCAATACTTTATCATTTTGGATCTTGTTTGGCGTAAGTTAGCCTACAATAGATGTTTTTTTATACAAAGCCTCAACTTCTGCCTCATCCTCAGTAATAGCTATCTTTCCCTCACTACTTTTAAAGCAATGACATCATTGCTGAACTGCATGACTAACTCTTTGTCACTTCGCCACCTTTTCTTGGGATTGAATACTGTCGATTACAATGTGTCATAGCCGCATGCAGTCCCCATTGGCTCCCTCTTTAGCATCCGATGATAAACAAGTGTCCTTTATAGCACATCAGTAGCGGAATAGGCTGTGCCAAAGGCTTCCTTGGCTCCTCCAGAGAATTCTGGAGAGAACTTATCTCTGAAGGGGTCGGCAATAACACAGCCCTTCCGAGAGACAATGCAGAGCCATCAAAAAAAATAAGTGGCGAAAGGGATGCGATATTTGCAAACACTCCATATACAGTAGATGGTGAACGAAGATTGGAGCGATAGAGAGATGAAAATAGAGAGAGAGAGATGTAGGAATATCAGGGGAAAAACACAAATGGAGCAGGAGAGACAGAGAGAGGGAGAGAGCGATAACCCCGGCCTAGCTCTGGCGCTGTGACTGAGACGGGAGGAAGCTAGACCTCTGTGGACACGAGCTGGTAACCATGGCGACGGGGCGAAAGGAGGAACAGGAAGCAGAGGCAGAAAATAGAATCTAATTTGTGCTGAGATCTGCAGTAGTGCTGCAGTGCTGTGTGCCTTCTTCGGGAGATGAAGGACAGAACAGGCAAATAATAGCAGAAGGAGATAGAGAGATGGAGAAAAGACGGCAAATAGAGAGAGGGAGGGAGGGATACGGGGGTAGAATTAGTCAAAGAAAGGAGAAAGAAAAAGATGGGAAAATGGGGGTATATAGACATGAGAAGAGAGGGAGTGAGGGATGCAAGGAGAGAACAGGAGAGCTAAAGAGGGAGAGGGAGAGAATGGGAAAAGACGTGGTAAATAGACATGAGAAGAGAGGGAGGGAGTGAGGGATGCAAGGAGAGAACAGGAGAGCTAAAGAAGGAGAGGGAGAGAATGGAAAAAGACGTGGTAAATAGACATGAGAAGAGAGGGAGGGAGTGAGGGATGCAAGGAGAGAACAGGAGAGCTAAAGAAGGAGAGGGAGAGAATGGAAAAAGACGTGGTAAAAAGACGAGGAGAGAGGGAGTGAGGGATGCAAGGAGAGAACAGGAGAGATGGATAGAGTGAGGGAGTGAGGGATGCCAGGGTCATAGAGAGAAGGAAGTAGAAATAGAGAACGAACAGGAGAGATGGATAGAGTGAGGGAGTGAGGGATGCCAGGGGCATGGAGAGAAGGAAGTAGAAATAGAGAACGAACAGGAGAGATGGATAGAGTGAGGGAGTGAGGGATGCCAGGGGTTATAGAGAGAAGGAAGTAGAAATAGAGAACGAACAGGAGAGATGGATAGAGTGAGGGAGTGAGGGATGCCAGGGTCATAGAGAGAAGGAAGTAGAAATAGAGAACAAACAGGAGAGATGGATAGAGTGAGGGAGTGAGGGATGCCAGTGGCATAGATAGAAGGAAGTAGAAATAGAGAATGAAGTGGAGAGATGGATAGAGTGAGGGAGTGAGGGATGCCAGGGGCATAGAGAGAAGGAAGTAGAAATAGAGAACAAACAGGAGAGATGGATAGAGTGACGGAGTGAGGGATGCCAGGGGCATAGAGAGAAGGAGGAATCAATAGAGAACGAACAGGAGAGATGGATAGAGTGAGGGAGTGAGGGATGCCAGGGCCATAGAGAGAAGGAAGTAGAAATAGAGAACGAACAGGAGAGATGGATAGAGTGAGGGAGTGAGGGATGCCAGGGGTATGGAGAGAAGGAAGTAGAAATAGAGAACAAACAGAAGAGATGGATAGAGTGAGGGAGTGAGGGATGCCAGGGTCATAGAGAGAAGGAAGTAGAAATAGAGAACAAACAGGAGAGATGGATAGAGTGAGGGAGTGAGGGATGCCAGGGGCATAGAGAGAAGGAAGTAGAAATAGAGAATGAAGTGGAGAGATGGATAGAGTGAGGGAGTGTGGGATACCAGGGGCATATAGAGAAGGAAGTAGAAATAGAGAACAAACAGGAGAGATGGATAGAGTGAGGGAGTGAGGGATACCAGGGGCATATAGAGAAGGAAGTAGAAATAGAGAACAAACAGGAGAGATGGATAGAGTGAGGGAGTGAGAGATACCAGGGGCATAGAGAGAAGGAAGTAGAAATAGAGAACAAACAGGAGAGATGGATAGAGTGAAGGAGTGAGGGATACCAGGGGCATAGAGAGAAGGAAGTAGAAATAGAGAACAAACAGGAGAGATGGATAGAGTGGCGGAGTGAGGGATACCAGGGGCATAGAGAGAAGGAAGTAGAAATAGAGAATGAAGTGGAGAGATGGATAGAGTGAGGGAGTGAGGGATACCAGGGGCATATAGAGAAGGAAGTAGAAATAGAGAATGAAGTGGATAGATGGATAGAGTGAGGGAGTGAGGGATACCAGGGGCATAGAGAGAAGGAAGTAGAAATAGAGAACAAACAGGAGAGATGGATAGAGTGAGGGAGTGAGGGATACCAGGGGCATAGAGAGAAGGAAGTAGAAATAGAGAATGAAGTGGAGAGATGAATAGAGTGAGGGAGTGAGGGATACCAGGGGCATAGAGAGAAGGAAGTAGAAATAGAGAACAAACAAGGAGAGATGGATAGAGTGAGGGAGTGAGGGATACCAGGGGCATAGAGAGAAGGAAGTAGAAATAGAGAATGAAGTGGAGAGATGGATAGAGTGAAGGAGTGAGGGATACCAGGGGCATAGAGAGAAGGAAGTAGAAATAGAGAACAAACAGGAGAGATGGATAGAGTGAGGGAGTGAGGGATACCAGGGGCATAGAGAGAAGGAAGTAGAAATAGAAAATGAAGTGGAGAGATGGATAGAGTGAGGGAGTGAGGGATACCAGGGGCATAGAGAGAAGGAAGTAGAAATAGAGAACAAACAGGAGAGATGGATAGAGTGAGGGAGTGAGGGATACCAGGGGCATAGAGAGAAGGAAGTAGAAATAGAGAATGAAGTGGAGAGATGGATAGAGTGAAGGAGTGAGGGATACCAGGGGCATAGAGAGAAGGAAGTAGAAATAGAGAACAAACAGGAGAGATGGATAGAGTGAGGGAGTGAGGGATACCAGGGGCATATAGAGAAGGAAGTAGAAATAGAGAACAAACAGGAGAGATGGATAGAGTGAGGGAGTGAGGGATACCAGGGCATAGAGAGAAGGAAGTAGAAATAGAGAATGAAGTGGAGAGATGGATAGAGTGAGGGAGTGAGGGATACCAGGGGCATAGAGAGAAGGAAGTAGAAATAGAGAACAAACAGGAGAGATGGATAGAGTGAGGGAGTGAGGGATACCAGGGGCATAGAGAGAAGGAAGTAGAAATAGAGAACAAACAGGAGAGATGGATAGAGTGAGGGAGTGAGGGATACCAGGGGCATTGTCACACCCTGACCATAGTTACTTTGTATGTTTCTATGTTTTGGTTGGTCAGGGTGTGATCTGAGTGGGCATTCTATGTTACATGTCTAGTTTGTCCAGTTCTATGTTCGGCCTGATATGGTTCTCAATCAGAGGCAGGTGTTCGTCATTGTCTCTGATTGGGAACCATATTTAGGTAGCCTGGGTTTCACTGTGTGTTTGTGGGTGATTGTTCCTGTCTATGTGTTTTCACCAGATAGGCTGTTTAGGTTTTCGTTACGTTCATTACGTTCTTTATTTTGTAGTGTTTGTATTGATTCGTGTTTTACGTTTGTTTATTAAAACATGGATCACAATCGACACGCTGCATTTTGGTCCGACTCTCCTTCACATACAGAAAACCGTTACAGGCATAGAGAGAAGGAAGTAGAAATAGAGAATGAAGTGGAGAGATGGATAGAGTGAGGGAGTGAGGGATACCAGGGGCATAGAGAGAAGGAAGTAGAAATAGAGAATGAAGTGGAGAGATGGATAGAGTGAGGGAGTGAGGGATACCAGGGGCATAGAGAGAAGGAAGTAGAAATAGAGGGGGAAACAAAAAATGATGAGAGGATGTGGACTCGAAGTGGGGAATTGAAATGAGGGAGTGGAGGGAGAGGGAAAAATAGTGAATAGAAAAGGATCGGTAATGGGGAAATAGAAAGAGAAATGTGGGAGAGGTAAGAAAAAACAGAGGGGAAGAAGAACCGAGAGAGAGGGAGAAGTGACGAAGAGAGCATAGAAAGAGGTAAATAAAAAACTATTGTGGATCGAGGACAAACAGATAGTGGGGGAAAGGGGAGAGATAAGGTCAAGAGTGATAGAGGTCAATATGTGAAAGGAGAAGTGGAAGATGCAGCAGAGGAGGAATAGGAATACAGAAGTGGAAAAGCAGAAACAGAACCCGGAAGTAAAGGAAAGAAAACGGTGATGAGTGGAAGATATAGGGATTAGAGAGTGATTAAAAGGAGAGAAGAAGGGAGGAGGGAGTGAAAGAGAGCAGAGTTCTTATTAAAGATAAATGCCATATCCCTTCTTCTGCCGTGGTCAACTAGTAGTGCTCCCACAAGTAGAGCTGAAGTGGAGGAGAAAGAAGAGCCCTTGTAATTCAGGATGAGTGGAGACCTCATAAACCATGTAAGCTTACCAGGAGCTGTTTGGGACAGTCTACGTCTCTTCCAATACTACCACAATCCTATTCCTCAACAATCCTCACAATACCATTTTGGATCATGCACCCATTTTTTTACAGTTATTTCATCCTAGACCAATGCAGTGTTGGCAAGCTCAAGTATGGCTCCCTAGCCATCATTATGACAGGCGAAGCCTACATTTGCCACTGACAACATAGAAATATGCTCTATGGGAATATACTCTATACAAATCTACAGCTCTTGTCATGATGGATTCTAGTAGAGATAGTGTAGCTCTTCGACCTGCTCTGACGGACCTTGCTCCCTCACATGTGCTCCTTATTACCACCACTAAGTAGAGATTTCTGTAAATAAAGCCTAATGTCCTCTTTATCCCGCTGAAGCTGATTTACAGCCTTCTTAACGTAATTGTCTATTAAATAGCGATTTTCACCGCAATTCAGGGGGGATTTGGGAGAGAAGCAGACAATATATTTTGAAGGGAAACTATGTGGTTGTAAAGTGGCCTGCTGGCTGGTGGTGGTCTATGTGTCAGCTGTCCGTGGAATTGGACAGAAGTCCGGCTGTATTGAGCAGCCACGTGGCCATAGTGACCTTTTTTCTGTAATTGAGACTGTGGGGCGGGGGGGGGGGTGGGTAGTGTGTGTGTGCAGGGAGGAGGATTAAACAGCTGCAGTCCGGATGGAAAGAACAGGGGAGCAGGCTCAGGACCTTGCAGATGGATGAACTGGTGGTGGTGGTGGGGCTTTCCTTTTCTGTCTCTCTCTTCTCCAAATCTCAATTGTCTCAAGTCTACTCTATTCATTTGAGGGGCAGCTTCACAAGCATCTCTCTCTCATCCAAGGATGTATGTCTCACCAAACATGAACTGTTTAATGTTTTGTCTATTCAAGTGAGAGAATATACTTATGTGTGTATCATTAATATTTACTCTGTCTTCAATATCTTGTCATTTTGAAGGATCTGATATTTTGTTTGGCACCAGACAGATGGCCAAATTACCATAAACAAGGTTGATGTGGTTCAATTCAACATTAAAAAAGGTACAACAATTGTTTCTCTGTGCCTGTCAGAGTTACCTTGTTGGATAATGGCTTCATTAACAGTTAAGTAACTCTGGGACGCCGTTGTCCCAGCCACGGTGGGTCTTGCTGGGCTGCGGCAGTGAGCCCGAAGTGGGTGTCTGAAGGACTGAGCGACCTTGACACCAGCCTGACACAACGGGCCATTCTTGCAGCAGGCTGGACGGAATGACTCATTGAGGCACTGTAGTCTGGGACTTTGTCTTGCACCCTCCACCCACCCTCTTTTCCCTCCCCTTCCCCATCTGTGTGTGGCCACCAACCGAAAGGTCTATTGCTGTACACCACCGATAGCTCCCGAAAATCTAGAGAGGCCTCCTTGACTCCACAAAGGAGCCTCTATGCTCTGGACGGGAGCGTCTGAATGGGAGCCTTCTTTTCTTTGTAACATCAATGGGGCTCCTTCTGCCCGCTCTGTAGACTTGGGCCTTCAAATAACCATCCCCGTGGCGATTGAGGCCATAGCACTCCCTCCTATGGCCTTCCGTTCTCGTTTCAAATCACAACACTGGCGGCTCGTAACGGACGAGGCTCTCGCCAAGAACGGGTAGGTTCGAGGAGCCTCGCAGAATATTCTCTGTGTGACCATTTCTTTGTGGGAGGATGGCGATAAGAAAAGGTGAGATGACACTCATCTCTGTAGTCTCGAAGTCTTGAGAAAATCTCCCGCAAATCATAGGCCGGGGTTTGGTTGGTCTGCGAGATTGCTTTTGGGTGATGCTATCTGCAAGAAATGAGCTTTTCTTCATTCCACTGTAATATACTGGACTTCCACCATTAGACGACATGGCTGTGTGATACTGCTCCTCCAGTGTAGTCTTGTTCTGTGTTCAGTTGGCTATGGCACCCATTTTAGCCCAGTTTATACGTGGTTTTAACAGGTGTAGACAAATTAAAAGACGCATTGTGAACTGGTTTTGATCAGATCTTATAAGTGTGTAAATGGACAAGATCAGGACAAAGGATGCATTTTAGAAGCAGGTTTAAACTGGACTGTTGAAACACAATACCGCAAATGTATTTAATCTGCATTGTTGTGCTGTGTAGCAGATGGTAGAGCAGAGGTACTTATCATCATAGAACACCAAGACACATGTTTACATTTGGTAACACTTGGACAGTGTTTAAAGCAGGGCTCTCCAACCATGTTCCTGGAGAGCTACCCTCACGTAGGTTTTCACACCAACCTCAGTTGTAACTAACCTGATTCAGTTTATCAACCAGCTAATTATTAGAATCAGGTGCAATAGATTAGGCTTGGAGTGAAAATTTAAGGGACGATAGCTCTCCAGGAGCAAGGTTGGAGAACCCTGGTTTAAAGTATAGATACTTCCGTATCACTTCACATTAGGTTGCTCTTGTACCTGTGTAGTAATGATGTAATTATAGCGTCTGTTAGTTGGTTTAATTGCATAACAACTGAATGTTCTTTATTCCACATAACTCCATTATGATGCAATTACAAAGCAATTAATAAGTTACTATGGAACAATATGTTAAAGGACAATACTGCCAAATGTCTAACTCATATTCATTATCTCCAGCACAATACTAGTGTCTACAAATGTAAAAATTGTGTGTTTCTATGATCTGTGGTTAAAAATATTACAGGGTAGGATTGAAAGTAAGAAAAAGAGATTTAAAAATGGTGGAGTTGCCCTTTAATACAATGTTGTTACAATAGTAATTGCATTGTTTCCACAATGGTTTAAGAGTAATTTAATGTTAAAGGGCAATTCCACCACTTTTCAACCTCATTTTCATTATATCCAACACAATACCAGTGTCTACAATTGTGAAAATGGCCCGTCTATGTTATGAGGAAAAAAAAAGGAAGTTAAAAAGATCTACCCAATGAACTCATCAAAAGTTAAAACATTTTTAAAACAGTTATTTTCAAACACTGTGAGATTCGTGGTGACGTGGGGAGAAAATACCCTCCCTCTGTCTAGAAACGAGTTGCAGAGTTTGGAAATCACTTTTTCTTACTTTTAATCTTATCCTATGATGTCACAATATAGGTTTCCATCCAAGAAAATATGTGCATTTTCCCACCAGTGGTGTTTCCACCAAATGATTGTGGATAAAAATCAGTGCACACTAAATGTACTGTTTCGCTCTCTAGTCACCAGCTCACAGATACAGTGCTGGTAGGCTGTGCGGGTAGTCTACATGATGAGCTTATTATGGATAAGGGCGAGAATATTTTATTTGTCAATCAGCAGTCGAGCATCGACCATCGTCATCTCGCCAGAACCAGACCCTCGATGTTTATTAGAAAGGAGCATCAAGATCACCATGCACTTTCAACACCCAGTGAAGTTCACCATAAGCTATTTTATCTGTAGCTGAATAAACTGCATAGTTCCCCAAGTTGTAGTGGGAGGATCACACACCATATCATCGCGTGACTCCAAGTTACTTTGACATGATGGTTATTATACCAATATTTGCGCAAAAAAAAAGGTTTTTCCACCATCATTTCTTGCATAATGAATTTTACCGACACAAAAAGATCTCACCATGTTGAACGAATAAATTACATGTCGGCATTTATAACATTATACCAAAATGTCCTTTTCCATCACAGCTTCAGTGATCATTTTTTATACGGTATTAGACACCTGTATGGTGCCGGAGACACTGCATATGAGGTTGAAAAGTGGCAGAATTGCCCCTTTCAGTGTTGCAGATACTCCATGAAATGAGGTGTCAACCACAACTCTGTCGATGTCCATTAAAAAAATGAATGTATTGACTCATCTGGTCTAAAAATATAAAACAAAGATCCACTGGTAGGGTACACTGACCACCTCCACCCTGATTCCAGCTTGCCATTATGTCTCACAGACACCGAGACCCCAGTGTAAGGGATATAGGGGTGGAGGAAGGGTAGACATATAATCTGTTAACCTGAACAACGCGCAGACAACCCTGAGAGAACCTCCCTCTCAACCCCCAACCCAGCTTGCTCTGAGGAGGGAATGACATCATGAGCCGGATCATCAGTGGTGGCTAGCGGTACCATGTGCCACAGTGCTGATTTAGCGGTTGTGGATAACAGAACCATTTCCGTGATTAACTGTCGATCCGACCCCATCAATCACCCCAGTGTGCTGCCTCCTGAGCCATATTCCTGCACCAAGCATGTTTTTTTGTGTCATTTTCCAAACGGGTTGTTTGTTGTGTGCCCTATGGTCGGTAGAATGAGTATGCGTGTGTGTGTTTGTGTGTGCGTGTGATTGTGTTAAAATGTGAGGAGGATAAAAAAGAGGAAAGGTGAGTGTGTGCGTGTGCGTTTGTGTGTGTGTGTGTGTGTGATTGTGTTAATGTGAGGAGGATAAAAAAGAGGAAAGGTGAGTGTGTGCGTGTGTGCGGATTTGTCAGTGGAAGAGATTCACAAATAAATCGTATTATTCTATAAAAAACAAGTCTAATTCCTCCAACTCATAACATAGCTCACAACCTGACCAGTTCTGTGAACCAAAGTTTAGGTCAGTTATATTTTACAATTCAGTTAATTCAATTCAGTGATTCAATTAGCACGTAAAAAATGTTTTATTAATTGCAGAGGCATTACCACTGAACCTTGTGGAGCACCTTTTGTTCTCCAACCTCTACCCTATCTTGTTAATGAAGTTGACGCATATTCCAGAAACATTTAGTCGTGATGATGCTGTTGAAAAAACAAGTCTAATTCCAGGCTGAATTAATGTATAATTAAGACTGATTTAGAATGGGGTATCGATTGAACGTGAGCCGGTCATGTGTGTGTGCATGTGTGTGTGTGTGTGTGTGTGTGTGTGTGTGTGTGTGTGTGTGTGTGTGTGTGTGTGTGTGTGTGTGTGTGTGTGTGTGTGTGTGTGTGTGTGTGTGTTTGTGCGTGCGTCTGCGCGTGTGCTTTTGTTCTCTATGCTGGTGGAAGCTGTCCTTGCCACACCTTGGGCTTCTCACAAGGCTGGATAAGAAAACCCATAGACACATTTCAATACCATCAGGTATTATTTTCTTGAAGCCCCTCTTTCCTCTAGCATTTCACCATAAAGCACCATTTTAATGCTTTGCCCCAAGAATATGTGTTGTTGCATGGTTTGGGCCAAAAAGGGCCAAAAAGACACCAGTAGTAGGCAGGGCACAGTAGTGCAAACCCTTTTTGGTGATTTCTGTGATATCATCAAAATAAATCCATTGCAGCACGTTTTTGGACTCATTCAGCAGTTTCTACATGATTAGGTACAATACCAATTCCATTAACTTCTTGACGCTACCCATCCCTTTAGCCGGATAATTGTCATCAACAACCGCTGAATTGCAGAGCGCCACATTCAAATAATATTACTAAAAATAAGTGCAATATAGCAAAACACAGTTTAGCATTTTGTTAATCCACCTGTCGTGTCAGATTTTGAAAATATGCTTTACAGCGAAAGCAATCTAAACTTTGGGTAAGTTTATCGATCACTAGACAAAACATTATGAACACCTAGCATCAAAGCAGCTTGGTCATGACAATCAGAAATGCAATATAATGAATCGCTTACCTTCACTCACGAGACTCCCAGTTACACAATAAATGTTCCTTTTGTTCCATAAAGATTATTTTTATATCCAAAATACCTCCGTTTGTTTGGAGTGTTATGTTCAGAAATCCACAGGCTCGAGCGGCAACGACAACGCAGACAAAAATTCCAAATAGTATCCGTAATGTCCACAGAAACATGTCAAACGTTTTTTATAATCAATCCTCAGGTTGTTTTTAAAAATATATAATAGATAATATATCGAACGGCACTGTCTTTTTCAGTAAGAGAGGGAGAGAGGATCGCTGCCCAAGCTCTGTTGTGCAAGCAAAATTTCATGCGAACACCTGACGCGATGTTAGCTTTCTCACTCATTTAAAAAAAAAAGCCTGAAACTATGTCTAAAGACTGTTGACACCTCAAGGAAGCCGTAGGACAAGGAATATGGTTGATATCTCTTTAAATGGAGCTAAGGCAGGATATGGAACATGGAGCTTTCAAAATAGAAGCCACTTCCTGGTTTGATTTTCCTCAGGTTTTTGCCTGCAATATCAGTGCTGTTATACTCACAGACAATATTTTTGACAGTTTTGGAAACTTTAGAGTGTTTTCTATCCTCTGTCAATTATTTGCATATTCTAGCATCTGTGCCTGATAAATAGTCCGTTTACTTTGGGAACGTTATTTTTTCCAAACATAAAAATAGTGTCCCCTAGCTGAAAGAGGTTAAATCCCTAAAACTTAAGTTGAAAATGATGCTATTGCCGCTTCCTGTTGACAGACATATTGATAAATAGCCAAATGTCAAAACACAGTTTTGACTTGTCCAACTCAATAACCAATATCCAGAAACAGGTTGTGATATATTGAAAACATAAACATAAAATATACTATCTACACATACATGTCCAACAATAGTAAACAAATGACTTGTGTTTTTTTATACGTGCACCTGTCACGCCCTGGCCTTAGTATTCTGTGTTTTCTTTATTATTGTGGTTAGGCCAGGGTGTGACATGGGTGATTATGTGTTTGTCTTGTCTAGGGGTTTTGTAGATTGATGGGGTTGGGTTCAGTGTAGTATTCTAGGTAAGTCTATGGTTGCCTAGAGTGGTTCTCAATCAGAGGCAGGTGTTTATCGTTGTCTCTGATTGGGAACCATATTTAGGCAGCCATATTCATTGGGTATTTTGTGGGTGATTGTTCCTGTCTCTGTGTTTTGCACCAGTTAGGACTGTTTTTGGTTTCCCACGTTTTCTTATTTTGTATTATACATTGTTCAAGTTATCATCTTTATTAAAGATGTTTATAAATAACCATGCTGCGTTTTGGTCCGCCTCTCTTTCACCAGAAGAAAACCTTTACAGCACCTTATAAACTTCACATGCACAAAAACCCTGTTGTTTTGACAAGTATCAATAAATCACTGAAATCAATTCAAAACTTATTTGGGATCATTGTCCCATCCACAGGACGGATGAGCTAACTTAGGCTAATGCAATTAGCATGAGGTTGTAAGTAACAAGAACATTTCCCAGGACATAGACATATCTGATATAGGCAGAAAATCAATATCAATATCTTGATGATCTAACTGCACTGTCCAAATTACAGTAGCTATTACAGTGAAATAATACCATGCTAGTGTTTGAGGAGAGTGCACAGTTTTGAACATGAAAAGTAATTAATAAACAAATTAGAAACATTTTGGCAGTCTTGACACAAAACATCGCGCACCAGCGACTCCTGTGGCAGGCCAGGTGCAGTGCATGCTAACCAAGGTCGCCAGGTGCACGGTGTTTCCTCCGAAACATTGGTGCACATTGGTGCAGCTGGCTTCCGGGTTGGATGCTTGCTGTGTTAAGAAGCAATGCGGCTTGGTTGGGTTGTCGGAGGACACATGACTTTCAACCTTCGTCTCTCCCGAGCCCGTATGGGAGTTGTAGCGATGAGACAAGATAGTAACTACTAACAATTGGATACCATGAAATCGGGGAGAAAAAAGGGGGGTCAAAATAAAATAAATAAATACAGTTTTTAAGAGGGAAATCAGGTTGTACTAGCAGCTAGCAACTAAGGGGTTGCCACTCAAATCGATAGCAACTAGGAGTTTGCCACTCAAATCGATAGCAACTAGGGGGTTGCCACTCAAATCGATAGCAACTAGGGGGTTGCCACTCAAATCGATAGCAACTAGGGGGTTGCCACTCAAATCAATAGCAACTAGGGGGTTGCCACTCAAATCGATAGCAACTAGGGGGTTGCCACTCAAATCGATATCATGTTGCTTTACATGTTTTTTGAACACTTCACATGTGATCACGTGAAATTCATGTGGTTTTTCTATACGTTTTTCTTATGTTGAAACCAATAGAACAGGAGCAAAACTGGTCTGTATGCACTGTTTAAATGTACATTATACAAGACCCCTCAGAAACCTCAGAATAATCTATATGTGCTTGAGGCTGCTATTTATATTTTGGGATGTCGGATGTCGATTTCAAGAGGCTGCCAATACGGAAATGGGAAGAAAACACTTGTTCTCTTATATAACTTCAACGAATCAAGACCTGGCATAGGATATCAACACTTACAAGGGTTGGCTGTTATTTGAGTGATAGTTTGACTCTAAAATTCATGTTTTGGTGTGCGATCAACAACATTTTAAGTGACTGCCCCGAATTATCCGTGCCATAGACAAAGAAAACAATAGCTGCATTCTAAGTCTTGCAACCCCTAACGTGTATGACAACATCAACTGTACAAAACAAAATATTTTTAAGCAATTGATGTTGTGTCATTGTGTTGACTATAAACTTTTATACTAACATCAACAATCTAAGGTAAAAATATTGTGTAATTACCACCAATTTGATGTGGTCAGAACGTCAGCTTGTGTAATGTAGTAGCACATACTGTCCACATCATAGAATGTAGTATAATACACATTAATTAGACATGGCAAAATAATTCAATATCCTAATTTAGGATGATAGTAAATGAAGCAAACTCACTGATTTGTTCAATAACAACATATATTTTTCACTAGTTAAACCATTTAGAGATTTAAAAAATTGCTCTTATTCTCTCCACTTACTTACCAGTAGTGAAATCTACTAACTTACTCTATCATGTAGCAAGCTACCCTAAATAAATCACTTTTGATAGAACTTTTATCTAAATGAATTAATAATGCCTACATGAGGTTGTCATGAGGTTGTCATATACATGACTTAGAACCTGACATAGCATGTAAGAACAGCCCATGACCACCCTTTGTGGTAAGTTACAGGGTTGAGGTAGGGTGTAAATGTTTGCTCTGGATGGTGGAGATAATGGTTTATTGGATCCAGAGATCTAGAGGCCTGACGTTAAATTACGGTGTCCAAAATACCACAGTCCACTGCAGAACCTGCACTTTACTGCAGTTTCAAAACTGCTATCTTTTTTTGGAAGGGCAGGCACCAAGAGTCTTTCAGCATGTCAGGGAAGATTATTCATCCTATATGATCTCACGATTTGACAACATCGGGCTTCGGTATTCAACGATTATCCAGGGGGGGAATAAACAACACGTTTTGACGGTTAAGTTTAGGCATTCATTGCAATTGGTTGAGTTAAGGGTTAAGTTTTGGAATAGGGTAAAAAAAATGCCTAGCACTGGGATTGAACCCGCGATCCTCGCAGATCTTGAGGAGCTCGCGGCTTACGACCATCCCCCATCCCCATCCACAATGCCCTGGCAAGCTGCGAGCTTGTGGTAATAGCTCTCACCATTGCCCCTTGTGGCCATTATTGAAGGCACATCCCAACGTCCTGGACGAACGTTGAATGTTGAATTGGTGCCACAGTGACCTGGCTGTCTTTATCGGGGTGCACTTCACTTGGTCACTGGTCAAAAACACTTCCAAAAAGACTTAGCGACAAAAGGTACTGTAGTGTATTCTGGGGGTAGCTTCGATTGGTATTTGAACTCAACACCTTAGCCAGCACTCCAACAGATTCAAACCACTTGGTGAGGTTGTTACGTGTTTGGTCAAGGTCACTACAATACTTTACTGACTGGTTCGAGCTCAACACAGTCTATATTCTGAAGGCGTAACTTCTGTCAGTTCATTACTATTTTGTACATGTTCTGTTATTTCTGGGCTACCGTCAGAACAGACTTGCTGTGTGGTGGGTAGACTCAGTTCTGGTGTATTGCAAGCCATGTGTCTGTGAGTATGGCTTCAAGTGTAGCTCGCTCTCTGAGGCAAAAAACAAAGAGAGCTTGTTGCCCAGGGAGCTGCTTCTCTAGGTATGGTTTGCTTTCTGTCACGCCCTGGTCTAAGTATTTTGTGTTTTTCTTCATGTATTGGGTCAGGCCAGGGTGTGGCATGGGTTTTTGTATGTTGGTGTGTATGTATTGGGATTGTAGCTAGTGGGGTTATCTAGCAAAGTCTATGGCTGTCTGGAGTGGTTCTCAATCAGAGGCAGGTGTTTATCGTTGTCTCTGATTGGGAACCATATTTAGGCAGCCATATTCTTTGAGTTTGTCATGGGTGATTGTCCTGAGTGTCTTGATGTCCTTGTTTGATGTTAGTTGACACAAGTATAGGCTGTTTTCGGTTTTCGTTTATTGTTTTGTAGTGTTCAGTCGTGTTTACGTTTGTTTAAATAAACATGGATCGCAATCGACACGCTGCAGTTTGGTCCGACTCTCCTTCACTATATGAAAACCGTTACAGAATCACCCACCACCAACGGACCAAGCAGCGTGTTAACAGGCAGGAGCCACAGGAGAGGCAGCAGGAAAAGCAGCAGCTGCAGTGGGAGAGTCTGCACCACCTGGAGAAATGGACATGGGAGGAAGAACTGGACGGTAAAGGACCCTGGGCTCAGCCTGGAGAATATCGCCGCCCCAAGGAAGAACTGGAGGCGGCGAAAGCTGAGAGGCGCAGATATGAGGAGGCAGCACGGCGTAGCGGATGGAAGCCTGAGAATCAGCCCCAAACATTTCTTGGGGGGGGGGCTCAGGGAGAGTGTGGCAGAGTCAGGAGTCAGACATGAGCCAACTCTCCCTGTTTATCGTGAGGAGCCAAGGAGGAGACCAGAACCAGAGCCGGTGTTGGATGTAAGCGAAACAGAGACTGTGAAGGAGTTAATGGGGAAATTGGAGGAGAGAGAAATGAGGGAGTTGCTGTGTTGGTGTTTTTTGCATGGAATTCGCCCAACGGAACGTGTCGGGGATTTGATGGCACCTGGGTTAACGCTCCATACTCGTCCTGAGGTGCGTGTTAGTCGGCTGGTGAAGTCGGTGCCAGCCTCACGCACCAGGCCTCCTGTGCACATCCCTAGCCTTGCACGTCCTGTGCCAACACTGCTCTCAAGATCTCCAGTACGCCTTCACGGTCTAGCCCATCCTGTGCCACCTCCACACTCCAGTCCTCCGGAAGCAGCTCCCCGCACCAGGCTTCATGTGCGTGTTCTCGATCCAGTACCACCAGTTCCAGCACCACGCACCAGGCCTTCAGTGCGCCTCGCCTGTTTAGCGCAACCAGAGCCTTTCTCCTCTACAGAGCTGCCGGAGCCTCCCGCCTGTTTAGCGCAGCCAGAGCTTTTCTCCTCTCCTGCGCTGCCGGAGTCTCCCGCCTGTTTAGCGCAGCCAGAGCCTCTCTCCTCTCCTGCGCTGCCGGAGTCTCCCGCCTGTTTAGCGCAGCCAGAGCTGCCAGCCTGCATAGAGCAGCAAAGAGCTGCCAGCCTGCATGGAGAAGCCAGCCTGCATGGAGCAGCCAGAGCTGCCAGCCTGCATGGAGCAGCCAGAGCTGCCAGCCTGCATGGAGCAGCCAGAGCTGTCAGTCTGCATGGAGCAGCCAGAGCTGTCAGTCTGCATGGAGCAGCCAGAGCTGCCAGTCTGCATGGAGCAGCCAGAGCTGCCAGTCTGCATGAAGCAGCCCGAGCTGCCAGTCTGCATGAAGCAGCCCGAGCTGCCAGTCTGCAATGAGCTGCCAGTCTGCAATGAGCTGCCAGTCTGCAATGAGCTGCCAGTCTGCACGGAGCTGCCAGTCTGCACAGAGCTGCCAGTCTGCAAGGAGCTGCCAGTCTGCAAGGAGCCGCCAGAGCTGCCAGTCTGTAAGAAGCTGCCAGAGCTGTCAGCCTACATGGAGCAGCCAGAGCCGCCAGTCAGCATGGAGCAGCCAGATCTTTCAGTCTGCCAGGATCCGCCAGTCAGCTAGACTCTTCCAGATCTGCCAGTCAGCCAGACTCTTCCAGATCCGCCAGTCAGCCAGACTCTTCCAGATCCGCCAGTCAGCCAGACTCTTCCAGATCCGCCAGTCAGCCAGACTCTTCCAGATCCGCCAGTCAGCCAGACTCTTCCAGATCCGCCAGTCAGCCAGACTCTTCCAGATCCGCCAGTCAGCCAGACTCTTCCAGATCCGCCAGTCAGCCAGACTCTTCCAGATCCGCCAGTCAGCCAGACTCTTCCAGATCCGCCAGACTCTTCCAGATCCGCCAGTCAGCCAGACTCTTCCAGATCCGCCAGTCAGCCAGACTCTTCCAGATCCGCCAGTCAGCCAGACTCTTCCAGATCCGCCAGTCAGCCAGACTCTTCCAGATCTGCCAGTCAACCAGACTCTTCCAGATCTGCCAGTCGGTCAGGATCTGCCAGTCGGTCAGGATCTGCTAAAACCACCAGCCAGCCAGGATTTGATAGATCTACCTACCTGCCTGAGCTTTCTCTCACTCCCGAGCTTTCTCTGACTCCCGAGCTTTCTCTGACTCCCGAGCTTTCTCTGACTCCCGAGCTTTCTCTGACTCCCGAGCTTTCTCTGACTCCCGAGCTTTCTCTGACTCCCGAGCTTTCTCTGACTCCCGAGCTTTCTCTGACTCCCGAGCTTTCTCTGACTCCCGAGCTTTCTCTGACTCCCGAGCTTTCTCTGACTCCCGAGCTTCCCCTCAGTCCCGAGCTTCCCCTCAGTCCCGAGCTTCCCCTCAGTCCCGAGCTGCCCCTCAGTCCAGTGGGGTTCTGGGTGAGGACTACTAGGCCATGGTCGGCGGCGTGGGTGGACTATCCGGGGACGCGAGGAGTGGGGACTAAGACATTGACTGAGTGGGGTCCACGTCCCACGCCGGAGCCGCCACCATGGACAGACGCCCACCCGGACCCTCCCTATTGTTTTGAGGTGCGTTCGGGAGTCTGCACCTTAGGGGGGGGGGGGGGGGGGGTTCTGTCACGCCCTGGTCTAAGTATTTTGTGTTTTTCTTCATGTATTGGGTCAGGCCAGGGTGTGGCATGGGTTTTTGTATGTTGGTGTGTATGTATTGGGATTGTAGCTAGTGGGGTTATCTAGCAAAGTCTATGGCTGTCTGGAGTGGTTCTCAATCAGAGGCAGGTGTTTATCGTTGTCTCTGATTGGGAACCATATTTAGGCAGCCATATTCTTTGAGTTTGTCATGGGTGATTGTCCTGAGTGTCTTGATGTCCTTGTTTGATGTTAGTTGACACAAGTATAGGCTGTTTTCGGTTTTCGTTTCGTTTATTGTTTTGTAAATCAAATCAAATTTTATTTGTCACATACACATGGTTAGCAGATGTTAATGCGAGTGTAGCGAAATGCTTGTGCTTCTAGTTCCGACAATGCAGTAATAACAAGTAATCTAACTAACAATTCCAAACTACTGTCTTGTACACAGTGTAAGGGGATAAAGAATATGTACATAAGGATATATGAATGAGTGATGGTACAGAGCAGCATAGGCAAGATACAGTAGATGGTATCGGGTACAGTATGTACAAATGAGATGAGTATGTAAACAAAGTGGCATAGTATAGTATAAAGTGGCTAGTGATACATGTATTACATAAGGATACCGTCGATGATATAGAGTACAGTATATACGTATGCGTATGAGATGAATAATGTAGGGTAAGTAACATTTATATAAGGTAGCATTGTTTAAAGTGGCTAGTGATATATTTACATCATTTCCCATCAATTCCCATTATTAAAGTGGCTGGAGTTGAGTCAGTGTCAGTGTGTTGGCAGCAGCCACTCAGTGTTAGTGGTGGCTGTTTAACAGTCTGATGGCCTTGAGATAGAAGCTGTTTTTCAGTCTCTCGGTCCCAGCTTTGATGCACCTGTACTGACCTCGCCTTCTGGATGATAGCGGGGTGAACAGGCAGTGGCTCGGGTGGTTGATGTCCTTGATGATCTTTATGGCCTTCCTGTGACATCGGGTGGTGTAGGTGTCCTGGAGGGCAGGTAGTTTGCCCCCGGTGATGCGTTGTGCAGACCTCACTACCCTCTGGAGAGCCTTACGGTTGAGGGCGGTGCAGTTGCCATACCAGGCGGTGATACAGCCCGCCAGGATGCTCTCGATTGTGCATCTGTAGAAGTTTGTGAGTGCTTTTGGTGACAAGCCGAATTTCTTCAGCCTCCTGAGGTTGAAGAGGCGCTGCTGCGCCTTCTTCACGATGCTGTCTGTGTGAGTGGACCAATTCAGTTTGTCTGTGATGTGTATGCCGAGGAACTTAAAACTTGCTACCCTCTCCACTACTGTTCCATCGATGTGGATAGGGGGGTGTTCCCTCTGCTGTTTCCTGAAGTCCACAATCATCTCCTTAGTTTTGTTGACGTTGAGTGTGAGGTTGTTTTCCTGACACCACACTCCGAGGGCCCTCACCTCCTCCCTGTAGGCCGTCTCATCGTTGTTGGTAATCAAGCCTACCACTGTTGTGTCGTCCGCAAACTTGATGATTGAGTTGGAGGCGTGCGTGGCCACGCAGTCGTGGGTGAACAGGGAGTACAGGAGAGGGCTCAGAACGCAACCTTGTGGGGCCCCAGTGTTGAGGATCAGCGGGGAGGAGATGTTGTTGCCTACCCTCACCACCTGGGGGCGGCCCGTCAGGAAGTCCAGTACCCAGTTGCACAGGGCGGGGTCGAGACCCAGGGTCTCGAGCTTGATGACGAGCTTGGAGGGTACTATGGTGTTGAATGCCGAGCTGTAGTCGATGAACAGCATTCTCACATAGGTATTCCTCTTGTCCAGATGGGTTAGGGCAGTGTGCAGTGTGGTTGAGATTGCATCGTCTGTGGACCTATTTGGGCGGTAAGCAAATTGGAGTGGGTCTAGGGTGTCAGGTAGGGTGGAGGTGATATGGTCCTTGACTAGTCTCTCAAAGCACTTCATGATGACGGATGTGAGTGCTACGGGGCGGTAGTCATTTAGCTCAGTTACCTTAGCTTTCTTGGGAACAGGAACAATGGTGGCCCTCTTGAAGCATGTGGGAACAGCAGACTGGTATAGGGATTGATTGAATATGTCCGTAAACACACCGGCCAGCTGGTCTGCGCATGCTCTGAGGGCGCGGCTGGGGATGCCATCTGGGCCTGCAGCCTTGCGAGGGTTAACACGTTTAAATGTCTTACTCACCTCGGCTGCAGTGAAGGAGAGACCGCATGTTTTCGTTGCAGGCCGTGTCAGTGGCACTGTATTGTCCTCAAAGCGGGCAAAAAAGTTATTTAGTCTGCCTGGGAGCAAGACATCCTGGTCCGTGACTGGGCTGGGTTTCTTCCTGTAGTCCGTGATTGACTGTAGACCCTGCCACATGCCTCTTGTGTCTGAGCCGTTGAATTGAGATTCTACTTTGTCTCTGTACTGGCGCTTAGCTTGTTTGATAGCCTTGCGGAGGGAATAGCTGCACTGTTTGTATTCGGTCATGTTACCAGACACCTTGCCCTGATTAAAAGCAGTGGTTCGCGCTTTCAGTTTCACACGAATGCTGCCATCAATCCACGGTTTCTGGTTAGGGAATGTTTTAATCGTTGCTATGGGAACGACATCTTCAACGCACGTTCTAATGAACTCGCACACCGAATTAGCGTATTCGTCAATGTTGTTATCTGACGCAATACGAAACATCTCCCAGTCCACGTGATGGAAGCAGTCTTGGAGTGTGGAGTCAGCTTGGTCGGACCAGCGTTGGACAGACCTCAGCGTGGGAGCCTCTTGTTTTAGTTTCTGTCTGTAGGCAGGGATCAACAAAATGGAGTCGTGGTCAGCTTTTCCGAAAGGTGTGTTCAGTCGTGTTTACGTTTGTTTAAATAAACATGGATCGCAATCGACACGCTGCAGTTTGGTCCGACTCTCCTTCACTATATGAAAACCGTTACACTTTCATAAGGGCTTCTCTCTCGATTCGATTCAATTTTCAATTTGAGGGTTTTATTGGCATGGGAAACGTATGTTAACATTGCCAAAGAAATTGAAGAAGATAATAAACAAAATAATTAACAGTAAACAAACATTACACTCACAAAAGATCCAAAATAATAAAGACATTTCAAATGTCAAATGATGTGCTAATAGTTAAAGTACAAAAGGGAAAGTAAATAAACATAAATATGGGTTGTATTTAGAATGGTATTTGTTCTTCACTTGTTTCCCTTTTCTTGTGGCAAGAGGTGCTGTGATGGCACAGTGTGGTATTTCACCCAATAGATATGGGAGTTCAGCAAAATTGGGTTTGTTTTCAAGTTCTTTGTGGATCTGTGTAATCTGAGGGCAATATGTGTCTCTATGGCCATCCATTTGGCAGGAGGTTAGGAAGTGCAGCCCAGTTTCCACCTCATTTTGTGTGCAGTCTGCACATAGCCTGTCCTCTTGAGAGCCAGGTCTGACTACAGCGACCTTTCTCAATAGCAAGGCTATGCTCGCTGAGTCTGTACATACTCAAAGCATTCCTTAAATTTGGTCAGGTAGTATGCCACTGTGTACTCTCTGTTTAGGGCCAAATAGCATTCTAGTTTGCTCAGGTTTTTTGTTAGTTATTTCCAATGTGTCAAGTAATTATCTTTTTGTTTTCCATTGATATGGTTGGGTCTAATTGTGTTGCTGTCCTGGGACTCTATGGGGTCTGTTTGTGTTTGAACAGTGCCCCAGGACCAACTTACTTAAGGGACTCCAGATTCTCCAGATTCATCTCTCTGCAGGGGATGGCTTTGTTAAGGAAGGTTTGGTCTCCTTTTAGGTGGTTGTAGAATTTAACAGCTCTTTTCTGGATTTTGATAATTAGCGATGTCGTGACTCTCCTGTAAGGATCAGAATGGGTCAGATCAGACTGGAGGGGGATGACAGTAACCAGGCCTCTCGCTCACCCACAGAAGGGGGAGGGAGCTGCTGAATGGTCAACAGTTCACACCCTGTTGTAAATTTTAGGAGACTTAGACTTTCTTTCCCCCTCCAGTATTTAACCCAAGGAATGTTATTTGTTAACCCTCCTTTTCCCGCTAAAGCTCTAACACGGTCAAACGTGAATACTGGGACAATAAGTATTCTAACATAAGAATTTGGGGAATGGTTAGTGTGGAGCTATAGAAAACCAATGTCATATTGGTTTTCATTTTGTGATGTCATTAAAAAGTGTATGGACGATATACTGTAACGTGGAAAGTATATCCCCTTTATCTGTCAAGTTTCCATCCAATACATTGCGCATATGAGATTCATAATGATGAAGGTATTTTTGTTAAGATGTGACTGTGATTCTGGGAGTCATAAGAGGTAACTTGCAATCACATCCTTTACACAGTAAGTAGCCACTCCCCGAGTGAGGTCAGAAGAGCGTGTTAGTGTGATATAACCGTCCTTTTTGATTAGAGTGCTTAGAAGGACTGGCTAAGAATGAACATTTCAGACCAGAACATTGCCAGGTTGCATCTGTGCGTGTAAAGTGGGCTGAATCCTGAACCCTGAAAAATCTGCACGAGGTGTAGGCGAGACCCTCATTCCCCAGACAATCACTGGTACGGCTGATTAGCTGTCATAAGTTAGATATCGAGAAAAGAGAACCAAAGAGGGACCATCCTACGACTCTTCAAACCATCCCATCCTACTATGAGTCTCAAATCACCGTATTCGCCTACCATCATCACCCATGGGAACCTTCGACACGGCTGGCTATCTTCCAGAGTGAACAACAGTAGAAGAGACTGGTCCAACCCACATCCTAAGAAGGCCATCCACATTCCTAAGAAGGCCTGGTTCCGACAGAGATAAACGGTGAACAAAGGCACTCACACGTAAATACATTCATGATTTCTTATTCCAAACGGGCGATGTTTCTTGTGCAAAGTATTTTATTAATGTGAGAATAGCTCTAAAATGTATCCACGATAAGTGTCCCTTTTTCTCTCTCTTTCCCCCCCCCCTCTCCATCTCTGTTGTAACAAGCTGTCATATTGTCAGTCAGCTAGGGACCTTCCTCTCATGTATTACTTGTGTATGTTATCTTGTTTTCTCATTTATTTAGCTAGTAAATAAATAAACCAATTGGTGTAGTACGGAATCATGAGTAAGTCAGTTTTTTTTTGCAGATGCATGAGGTTACGACTGTTCAGAGTGATCATATGATAAGAGGTTATGATTAACATGTTGACTGTTTCATGGATGGTATAGGTAAAGAGTTTAATTTGGGAGATGGTAACTCTTTTTAAACAACCTCTTCTGTGGTGCCGCATATTCCTAATGAGTTAATTGTGACATGATTAATTTTATCGGGTAACAATTAAACATAGTGGAAAAAATAAATAACAGTCATCAGATTAATGAAAGTAAAGTCACGACAGCGGGTATCGGCCTATTTCTGCTCTGCATTCTATGGGTATCGGCCTAATTCTGCTCTCTCTCTGTCTCGTGCACACTCTCGCTCTCTCTCTTCGTCTCTCTCTCTCCTTCTATCTCTCCCTCTGTTGGAGTCACACCACAGCTTCCTGCAGTACTGAGAGTCAAAAGCACCCCTTTCCCCATCCCACGGTTGGCCTCTCTATCTTTCACTGCATCCCCTCTTTCTTGAATTCACTTTCTCTGTTAGTTATCTAACCAAACCCAACAGATTCTTCTCAGTGCTGACAAAATCTGTTCTTTTTTTTCTGCCTGGGTCCCCACTGGCTCGCTCTGCTGCTCACCCCCTCCTCTTCCCTCCCCCACTCCCCCTTCCCTCCACTCCTTTCTCTCTGTTTTACTGGCTCCGCTTTCATTCGAACCTCCCCCTCCCCTTCCCTCAAGGGTATAAAGGTCATTGCGCAAATGATTACTCAGACCTTGGTCGCCATGGAAACGTGGTCATGTGACAGCGGCAGGCATGCATCTAGCACAACAAAGAGGCCGATTAGTAATCCAGCGATGGAGAGCTATTGCTGTCTTTGTGTAGTTGTGTTTTCTATATCCCCCTTCTCTCTCCCTTTCTCCAGTTTACTGGGAAGGGAGGGAGTGAGTGGCTGATTGAGGGAAAGAAGAAAAAGAGCCTAGCAAACAGCCTGGCTCCCAGTGTTCTAGCTTTGTCTGTCTGCTTTACCATTTGAATGAAACCTGACCTCTTCAAAATAATTTACGCAGCCTTTTAAAAACAGTTATGAGTTTCAGATCGGCTCTCTGAGGCGACACGGCTGGTGTGTTTATGATTTGGCGGAAAGGAGAAAATAAATTAAAACAGTTTCTTCAGTCACAAACGAGCCCAAACGATCCCTGTCTTTGTTATATCAGAGCACAACAAGAGGAATTATTCATAACTTTGCTATCTTGAGTGTGGAAAACAACTTTATTTTCCCACACAAGCTGCTTTCAAGTTAGGAGATCCAAACCTCTTATCAACTGATGTTTGTGATTCCAACAAAATCAGAAATTACTCCACCAGCTAGATAATTGTAATATCAAACAAGAAGCAAATTAAAGAAATTATAAATGTATATTGAGTTACTATAACATTGAGATGAATAGTAGAATCCTAAAATAGGCTAGTTTCTTTTTTCAAATCATGTGGTGCAAATTACACCTTCAAACTAATAGTATTCAGTCATTTCAACAGCAAATTCTAATAAAGTATCTTCTAGCAACTTGTCTTCTAATAACTTGTGTGACCTAGTCCCAGCATGGCTCTCAGAAGTCTATTAGTTGAAACTTGGCTGCAAGGAACATAGGGTTAAATTTATATATATATATATATATACACAATACCAGTCAAAAGTTTGGACACATACTCATTCCAGGGTTTTTATTGAAAATAATAGTGAAGATCAAAGCTATGAAATAACATATGTGGAATCATGTAGTTACAGTGTTAAACAAATCAAAAATATTTTGTATTTTAAATTCTTCAAAATAGCCACCCTTTGCCTTGACAGCTTTGCACAAACTGCAAATAACATTGCCTTTAAATGTAAATTCTCTCAACCAGCTTCACCTGGAATGCTTTTCCAACAGTCTTGAAGCAGTTCCCACATAGAGTGATCATATCCGTAACGCTGAAGATCCGCATTATAGCACGATTGAAATGAAAAGGTAATTTCCGATTAACACCGACATATGCAGTGTTTACCGTGAATGCAGTCTCCGTGAAAGTGGGTAACATTGACATTTAAAGGCAATCTTCCCCACTATGGATTGAATAGAGCCCATAGACAGAGAAAGTGAGAGAACAAGTGATGGGAGAAGAGGGAAACTGGAAGGCCAGGTCAACACGGCCTCTAAAAATTGAGATATACTGTACAAAGGTGACCCTCCATTAAACCCGGTGTGTTGCGAGGTTGCCATGGCACCACCAAAACATTGCCCCTTGAAATTCCGGAAAACCGGAAGATATATGCATTTGAGGCATCAATGCAATTCCCATTTTGTTTTCACAGTGATCCTGAGATTTCTCAAATGTTTGTCTCTTCGCTCTTTTCTATTCAGTATTGACCGTCACTTGATCGTTGCTGGTTTTGTACTGTTCTTATTCAGGAGGGACAAGGTAAGGCTCGAAACCTTTTTTTTTTTTTTACATTTTAGCCTAAAATGTAAATGCCTGTAGCTCAGGACCTGAAGCAAGGATATGCATATTCTTGATACCATTTGAAAGGAAACACTTTGAAGTGTGTGGAAATGTGAAATTAATGTAGGAGAATATAACACATTAGATCTGGTAAAATATATTTTTTTGTTTGTTTTTTTACATTTCTTTGAAATACGAGAAATTACATACTTTCAGATAGGAGTCTAGGTATAGTTTAGATTTCGGCCACCAGATGGCAGCAGTGTGTGTGCAAAGTTTCAGACTGATCCAGTGAAAAAATACATTACTGCAAAATATGTTGTGTCAAGTCTGTCAGGAGTTTGCCCAAATGTGCTGAACTGGTCAATTAATACATTTTCAAGGACATAACTATAGAAAACATACAACATTGCTATGGTAAAAAAACATTTACACACTCTCAGGAATGCATGTTAAACCTTTCCACATGAACTTAAAACAACGCTTTCAGGTTAATTAAAGTTTAATTCCCAAATAGCCTAGACAGGTATGATTCCTCAATAACATCGATTAATCGATTAAATTTGCTTTTACTAGGTCAGTGATGTTTACGACCACATTACTAACAGCATTGTAAAATTCTACCTTTGCTGGTACCCTGTCAATTTTAGCTGGTGCTACCAGTGACCTCTGGTGAAGAATAGCCAGTGATTGTTTTTAAATAATTCAGATTGCACTGGATGGTATCCAACCATTCTCGAATGATTGGATACGATTGTCTCGTTCAATTGAATACATAAGTTAAATTGCCATACTACATTTCAGGAGGAAGGCTCTGGCAGCGCTGAACAGGCGAGGCGCACTGAAGGCCTGGTGCGTGGTGCTGGCACTGGTGGTACTGGGCCGAGGACACGCACAGGAAGCCTGGTGCGGGGAGCTGCCACCGGAGGACTGGTGTGTGGAGGTGGCACAGGATGGACCGGACCGTGAAGGCGTACTGGAGAGCCTGAGAGCAGGGCTGTCACAGGACGTGCAAGGCTAGGGAGGTGCACAGGAGGCCTAGTGCGTGAGGCTGGCACAATCTTCACCAGCCGACTAACACGCACCTCAGGACGAGTATGGAGCGCTGACCCAGGTGCCATCAAATCCCCGACACGCTCCGTCGGACGAATATCGTACCTAAAGCACCAAACTAGCAACTCCCTCATAACTCTCTCCTCCACTTTCCCCATTAACTCCTTCACAGTCTCTGCTTCGCTCACCTCCAACACGGCTCTGGTTCTGATCTCCTCCTTGGCTCCTCACGATAAACAGGGGGAGTTGGCTCAGGTCTGAACCCTGACTCTGCCACACTCTCCCTGAGCCCCCCCCCCCCGTGCTTGTCTCTTCAACTCCATTCTCCTATAACCCTCTAGACTTGTCAGAACTCGCAATCTGCCCCGACTCAGTCTACACCAGACTCACCTTCTTATGCAACTTACCATTTTGGAAACAAAATCACATGACCACTACAAGTGGCAGCACTGTGAAAAACAAAGAGCTCATTCTATCTTGCGATGACATCATCACCGGCATACAGGTGTATTGGAAGAAAGTCAAGGGACACCCCAAATCACCTGGTCGTGACAAACTTGGCAACGACCATGCCGACAGCATGGCGAAATCTGGTGCAATTCACGTCACCCCTTTGGTGTTCGATGCTCGAGATGCAAAAATCACAGAGAAGGTGATGGTGTCTGCGGTAATGCGAAGCCATGTAGCACCGCTGGAAACGTCTTCTCACGAACATAATGTGTTGCTAACTAATTCATTCCTGAATGGTGACCTGGTAGTAATGCAACATCAAGAGTCTCTCACCACTTCGATGGCTTTCCTGTCTGATCCTGTCAATCCCCCAGTGTTTGAACTGGCTTTGGCAGGTTTACACGACTTGCGTTCGCTGTACGTAACTAAACAGCACCTCACACTTGTAGATGACCTACTGGTTTATGTTTCAGATTCCAACGCCACACGAAGGTGGGGGGTTCCTAAAACACAGAGGTGGATAATGATAGCCCATGCCCACGACGAGCTGGGTGGAGGCCATAGGGGGTCAAGGCTACATGTAAAACATTGTGACAGGTGGCCTACTGGCCTCACATGGAACAAGACGTGGCACAATATGTGAGGGAGTGTCTATTTGCTGCCAGTTTCCAAGCCACTTCACAGAGCACCCCTGCAACTCGATCCAGATCGACTGGGTCGGCCCATTTTCCAGGTCAGGTCACAGTGACTTGTGCATTCACAAAGTGGGTGGAGTGCCTGCCCGCAACCAATGACACAACGGGAATCATGGACGTTCTTTTGCTCAACCATGTTTTCAGTCGTTTCGGCCAGGAGAAGCCGTGGATAGCAACAGAGCACTTTTCGGCAGCTGTAATGACCGAACTGTGGCGGCTCCTGGGAGTCTAAACTCCACATCGCGAACAACCCTAGGAGCTCCGGCAGAGTAGAAATGAGCAATCAGACAATGGTCAGAATATGTGGCAGCCAACCACAAAGATTGGGACCTCAAACTCCGTCTGGTACTGATGGCGATCAGAGCCACACGCAACAGGTCTACGGGAATAACACCATTTGAGATGACAGGCCGGCAAATGACACTTCCACTGCATTTCCTGTACCAACCGGGAGATGTCACTCCAGCCACCGCCTACACGGCTCATCAATACGTGACGGACTTGCGAAACCACCTCCAGACTACCTTTGCATACGCTCAATGAAAGATGGAGAGAAGTGCAGAAAGTGACAAGACCTATTACGACAAAAAGGCCTCACACCAGGTATTCGAGGTCAGGGATAAGGTTTGGTGGTACATATACACCAAACCCACAGGCGTTGCGACAAAGTTCTTACCCCACTGGACGGGGCCACACGAGATTGTGTTGAAGCTGTCACCTGTAGCTTATCAAATCAGAATCAGCAAAGGGCAACAAAACACTATGTTAAAGCTGGTCCTAAAGAACCAAATCAAGTTGTACACTCCTCCCATGGGAATAGAAGGGGTGCTAGCCAGCACCGAATACACAGAAACCTAGCAAGTCAGAGGTACTAAGAAAATTCTTAAGTACCCTCAGCTGATCCCTTCCATACATCCTTACAGGAGATCAGTACATTGCATCTAACATATTTTCTTCTCTTCCCAGCTACAATATATACGTGTTGTCGCTATTGATATTGTCATGTGCTGTGCTGTCCAAAATAGAAAAATCAGAAAAGCTGTCAAAATATTTTTGTTTACAAAAGCAAATAAATAATCAAACAATATCTCTGATTATGCGTTTATGCAGGATGGAGTTCCTTTGGCTGATCCTGACACTCTGCGCCCTGGTCAAAACCAACCCTGCAGATGTAATCACGAACGGACCCCTTAAGGGAATTGTTCTCCACAATGATCCAGGATTCCTTATAACTAACTGCAGAGTACACATGCAGAGGGTGTTCGTCCGCCTAGATGCAGAGAACATGTACCGCCAACACATTCCACCTTCGGTGCATTTGAGTTGGGCTGGGGCTGACTGGACCACCTAGGCAGGTAAGCATGCCCAGCTGCCCATATGTTGGCCCAACTCCAAAAGTTCACAGTTACCCAGTTAGAACTAGCAGAGCCCAGGCGAGAAAATGATTAGTCGGGCACTACTCTCAATAGGTTCAGCCAAAGGGTCACTATCAGCCCTATGTACCACTGCCATTTAGGCAGTCAGTCTAGTCACAGTCAAGGGAAATGTTAGGGAGATTACTGAAGAGATGCCACTTATCCAGCAACAGATGAAAGCACAGGCACCCCTTTTTTTATTGATTTATTTTTTATTTTATTATATTTTTTTATTTTACCCCTTTTTATCCCCAATTTCGTAGTATCCAATTGTTGTAGTAGCTACTATCTTGTCTCATTGCTACAACTCCCGTACGGGCTCGGGAGAGACGAAGGTTGAATGTCATGCGGGCCGGGCGCAGTGCGCGCTAACCAAGGTTGCCAGGTGCACGGTGTAGCCTACGACACATTGGTGCGTCTGGCTTTCGGGTTGGATGCGCGCTGTGTTAAGAAGCAGAGCGGCTGGTTGGGTTGTGTATCGGAGGACGCATGACATTCAACCTTCGTCTCTCCCGAGCCCGTACGGGAGTTGTAGGGATGAGACAAGATAGTAGCTACTACAACAATTGGATACCACGAAAAAGGGGTAAAAATTCAAAAAAAAAAACACAAAAAGAGATTGCAGGGCGCCCAAATTCAAATACAGAAATACTCATTCTAAAAAAAAGATACAACTATTTTACATTTGTTTAAAGATGAACTTCTTGTGAATCCAACCACGGTGTCAGATTTAAAAAATGCTTTACGGCGAAAGCATGCCTTACAGTTATTTGAGAACAAATCATTACAAACAGTAACCAGCCAAGTAGAATAGTTACACAAATCAGAAATAGAGATAAAATGAATCACTTACCTTTGATGATCTTCATATGTTTGCACTCAGAAGACATTCATGCATTCAATAAATGTTCCTTTTGTTTGATAAAGTCTCTCTTTATATCCGAAAACCTCAGTTTTGTTCACATATTGTCTTCAGTAATACGCAGTCACAAAAGGCAGACAAAAAAATCCAAATTGTATCCGTAAGGTTCATAGAAACATGCCAAACGATGTTTATATTCAATCCTCAGGTTGTTTTTAGCCTTAATAATCGATAATATTTCAACCGGATAATAACGTTGTCAATATAAAAGGTAAACAAGAAAGGCACTCTTTCTGGTGGCGCTCATGAAAAAGCTCTGTGACACTTTAGGGTCCACTCATTCCGACTGCTCTTACTCCCTCATTTTTCAGAATACAAGCCTGAAACAATTTCTAAAGACTGTTGACATCTAGTGGGAGGCATAGGAACTGCAATTTGAGTCCTAAATCAATGGATACTGTAATGGCATTGAATAGAAAACTACAACATCAACAAAAAATCCTACTTCCTGAATGGATTTTTCTCAGGTTTTGGCCTGCCAAATCAGTTATGTTATACTCACAGACATTATTTCAACAGTTTTGGAAACTTTAGAGTGTTTTCAATCCAAATCTACTAATTATATGCATATCCTATCTTCCGGGCCTTAGTAGGCAGTTTAATTTTGGGTATGCTTTTCATCCAAAATTCCAAATGCTGCCCCCTACCCTAGAGAAGTTAACTTCTTAATGTACAGGGGGCAGCATTTTCACTTTTGGATAAATAGCGTGCCCAATTTCAACTTTCTGCTACTCATGCCAGGAATATAAGATATGCATATTATTAGTAGATTTGGATAGGAAACACTCTGAAGTTTCTAAAACTGTTTGAATCATGTCTGTGAGTATAACATAACTTATGTAACAGGCAAAACCCAGAGGTTTCTGTCTGTTCCCTGAGTTCTCATTGGCAAATTATATTTCTTAGGAACATGGTTTCAGTTTCTACCGCTTTCACAGGATTTCATCAGTCTTTGGAATTTGGTTGAAGTTATTCATTTGTGCAATGAAGAAGTAGGCCATCTAGGAACTGGGTAACACTGTTGAGAGTGCGCAAGACGTGAAAAGTAGCATGGTTTGTTGTCTTCCTGTATTGAACACAGATAGACCAGTCTACAATTTGAACGATTATTAACGTTTTAAAATACCCAAAGTTGTATTACAAAAGTAGTTTGAAAGTTTATAGGCAACTTTTGAAATATTTTGTAGTGACGTTGCGTTTTTTGGAAGCTGCTTTTTTCTGGATCAAACGCATCAAATAAATGGACATTTGGATATATATGGACGGAATTAATCGAACAAAAGGACCAATTGTGATGTTTATGGGACATATTGGAGTACCAACAAAATAAGCTCGTCAAAGGTAATGCATGTTTTATATTTTATTTCTGCATTTTGTGTAGTGCCTTTAAGACCTTTAAGTCTTTATTTAAGACTCATCTCTTCCGTAGGTCCTATGATTGAGTGTAGTATGGCCCAGAGGTGAACGGAAAGACACTGGAGCGACGAACTGCCCTTGCTGTCTCTGCCTGGCCGGTTCCCCTCACTACACAGGGATTCTCTGCCTCTAACCCTATTACGGGGCTGAGTCACTGGCTTATTGGTGCTCTTCCATGCCGTCCCCAGGAGGGGTGCGTCACTTGAGTGGGTTGAGTCACTGACATGATCTTCCTGTCTGGGTTGGCGACCTTGGGTTTGTGCCGTGGGGGAGATCTTTGTGGCCTATACTCAGCCTTGTCTCAAGGTAGTAAATTGGTGGTTTGAAGATATCCCTCTAGTGGTGTGGGGGCTGTGCTTTTGCAAAGTGGGTGGGGTTATATCCTGCCTGTTTGGCCCTGTCCGGGCGAGGCCACAGTGTCTCCCGACCCCTCCTGTCTCAGCCTCCAGTATTTATGCTGCAATAGTTTATCGGGGAGCTAGGGTCAGTCTGTTATATCTGTAGTATTTATCCTGTCTTATCCAGTGTCCTGTGTTACCCTCTAATTACAGTGCCTTGCAAAAGTATTCGGCCCCCTTGAACTTTGCAACCTTTTGCCACATTTCAGGATTCAAACATAAAGATATAAAACTGTATTTTTTTGTTAAGAATCAACATCAAGTGGGACACAATCATGAAGTGGAACGACATTTATTGGATATTTCAAACTTTTTTAACAAAACAAAAACTGAAAAATTGGGGTTGCAAAATTATTCAGCCCCTTTACTTTCAGTGCAGCAAACTCTTTCCAGAAGTACAGTGAGGATCTCTGAATGATCCAATGTTGACCTAAATGACTAATGATGATAAATACAATCCACCTGTGTGTAATCAAGTCTCCGTATAAATGCACCTGCACTGTGATAGTCTCATAGGTCCGTTAAAAGCGCAGAGAGCATCATGAAGAACAAGGAACACACCAGGCAGGTCCGAGATACTGTTGTGAAGAAGTTTAAAGCCGGATTTGGATACAAAAAGATTTCCCAAGCTTTAAACATCCCAAGGAGCACTGTGCAAGCGATAATATTGAAATGGAAGGAGTATCAGACCACTGCAAATCTACCAAGACCTGGCCGTCCCTCTAAACTTTCAGCTCATACAAGGAGAAGACTGATCAGAGATGCAGCCAAGAGGCCCATGATCACTCTGGATGAACTGCAGAGATCTACAGCTGAGGTGGGAGACTCTGTCCATAGGACAACAATCAGTCGTATATAGCACAAATCTGGCCTTTATGGAAGAGTGGCAAGAAGAAAGCCATTTCTTTAAGATATCCATAAAAAGTGTCGTTTAAAGTTTGCCACAAGCCACCTGGGAGACACACCAAACATGTGGAAGAAGATGCTCTGGTCAGATGAAACCAAAATTGAACTTTTTGGCAACAATGCAAAATGTTATGTTTGGCGTAAAAGCAACACAGCTGAACACACCATCCCCACTGTCAAACATGGTGGTGGCAGCATCATGGTTGGGCCTGCTTTTCTTCAGCAGGGACAGGGAAGATGGTTAAAATTGATGGGAAGATGGATGGAGCCAAATACAGGACCATTCTGGAAGAAAACCTGATGGAGTCTGCAAAAGACCTGAGACTGGGACGGAGATTTGTCTTCCAACAAGACAATGATCCAAAACATAAAGCAAAATCTACAATGGAATGGTTCAAAAATAAACATATCCAGGTGTTAGAATGGCCAAGTCAAAGTCCAGACCTGAATCCAATCGAGAATCTGTGGAAAGAACTGAAAACTGCTGTTCACAAATGCTCTCCATCCAACCTCACTGAGCTCGAGCTGTTTTGCAAGGAGGAATGGGAAACAATTTCAGTCTCTCGATGTGCAAAACTGATAGAGACATACCCCAAGCGACTTACAGCTGTAATCGCAGCAAAAGGTCGCGCTACAAAGTATTAACTTAAGGGGGCTGAATAATTTTCCACGCCCAATTTTTCAGTTTTTGATTTGTTAAAAAAGTTTGAAATATCCAATAAATGTCGTTCCACTCCATGATTGTGTGCCACTTGTTGTTGATTCTTCACAAAAAAAATACAGTTTTATATCTTTATGTTTGAAGCCTGAAATGTGGCAAAAGGTCGCAAAGTTCAAGGGGGCCGAATACTTTCGCAAGGCACTGTATCTCTCTCTCCCTCTCCCTAACCTCCCAGAGGACCTGAACCCTGGGACCATGCCTCAGGACTACCTGGCCTGATGACTCCTTGCTGTCCCCAGTTCACCTGGTCATGCTGCTGCTCCAGTTTCAACGGTTCTGCCTGCGACTATGGAACCCTTACCTGTTCACCGGACGTGCTACCTTGTCTCGGACCTGCCTTTTTTGACTCTCTCTACTGCACCTGCTCTCTCTAACTCTGAATGATCGGCTATGAAAAGCCAACTGACATTTACTCCTGAGGTGCTGACCTGTTGCACCCTCTACAACCACTGTGATTATTGTTTTACCCTGCTGGTCATCTATGAATATTTTAACATTTTGGCAATGTACAGTCGTAGCCAAAAGTTTTGAGAATGACACAAATATGAATTTCCACAAAGTTTGCTGCTTCAGTGTCTTTAGACATTTTTGTCAGATGTTACTATGGAATACTCCAAACTATGGAACAGCTCCAAACTATGCAATAAAAGCCTGAAACAATGTCTAACGACTGTTCACAACTAGTGGAAGCCATAGGGAACGGAATCTGGGTCCTATCACTTTAAATGGTGGATAGGTTTTCATTGGAAAAACAGCCATTTCAAGGTAATGGCACTTCCTGGATGGATTTTCCTCAGGTTTTTGCCTGCCATTTCAGTTCTGTTATACTCACAGGCATTATTTTAACATGTATGCATATCCTAGCTCCTGGGCCTGAGTAGCAAGCAGTTTACTTTGGGCACGCTTTTCATCCGGAGGTGAAAATAATGGCCCCTACCCTAATGAAGTTATTAACTTCTGGGCCACATCCTGACTGATGGCAGCCCATTCTTGCATAATCAAAGCTTGGAGGTTGTCAGCATTTGTGGGTTTTTGTTTGTCCACCCGCCTCTTGAAGATTGACCACAAGATCTCAATAGGATTAAGGTCTGGGGAGTTTCCTGGCCATGGACCCAAAATATCAAATTTTTGTTCACCGAGCCACTTAGTTATCACTTTTGCCTTATGGCAAGGTGCTCCATCATGCTGGAAGAGGCATTGTTTGTTACCAAACTGTTCCTGGATGGTTGGGAGAAGTTGCTCTCGGAGGATGTGTTGGTACCATTCTTTATTCATGGCTGTGTTCTTAGGCGAAATTGTGAGTGAGCCCACTCCCTTGGCTGAGAAGCAACTCCACACATGAATGGTCTCAGGATGCTTTACTGTTGGCATGACACAGGACTGATGGTAGCGCTCACCTTGTCTTCTCCGGACAAGCTTTTTTCCGGATGCCCCAAACAATCGGAAAGGGGATCCATCAGAGAAAATGATTTTACCCCAGTCCTCAGCAGTCCAATCCCTGTACCTTTTGCAGAATATCAGTCTGTCCCTGATGTTTTTCCTAGAGAGAAATGGCTACTTTGCTGCCCTTCTCGACACCAGGCCATCCTCCAAAAGTCTTCTTGTCACTGTGCGTGCAGATGCACTCACATCTGCCTGCTGCCATTCCTGAGCAAGCTCTGTACTGGTGGTGCCCCGATCCCGCAGCTGAATCAACTTTAGGAGAAGGTCCTGGAACTTGCTGGACTTTCTTGGGCACTTGCTGGACTTTCTTGGGCACCCTGAAGCCTTCTTCACAACAACAGAACTGCTCTCCTTGAAGTTCTTGATGATCCTATAAATAGTTGATTTAGGTGTTATCTTACTGGCAGCAATTCATCTGATCACTCTTCATAACATTCTGGAGTATATGTCAATTGCCATCATGCAAACTGAGGCAGCAGACTTTGTGAAAATTAATATTTGTGTCATTCTCAAAACCTTTTGCCACGACTGTACAATTATAAACTCCACCGGACACAGAGACGAGGACTGGCCACCCCTCAGAGCCTAGTTCCTCCCTAGGTTTCTTTTTATGTTTCTGCCTTTCTAGGAAGTGTTTTCTATCCACCGTGCTTCTACATCTGCATTGCTTGCTGTTTGGGGCTTAAGGCTGGGTTTCTGTTTAACACTTTATGACATCGGTTGATGTAAAAAGGGCTTGATGGTTTCTGCGACTGCACTTTAAAAAACATTCATAGTTCTAGAAATGTTTAGCATTGACTGACCTTCATGTCTTAAAGTAATGAGGGATTGTTGTTTCTCTTTGCTTATTTGAGCTGTTCTTACCATAATATGGTACTTCGTCTTTTACCAAATATGGCTATCGTCCGTGTACCACCCCTACCTTGTCAAAACACTTTTGATCGTCTCAAACACATTAAGAAGGAAAGAAATTAACTTTTAACAAGGCACACATGCATTTCAGGTGACTACCTCATGAAGGTGGTTGAGAGAATGCCAAGAGTGCAAAGCTGCCATCAAGGCAAAGGGTGGCTACTTTGAAAAATCTCAAATATAAAATGTTTAGATTTTTTCAACACTTTTTTGGTTACTATATGATTCCATACACTACCATTCAAAAGTGTGGGATCACTTAGACATTTTTTGTCCATTAACTTGTTATGGCTGCAATCCCAATACCGGGTTCGATATGACAACTACTAGTGAAAATAGAGGGCGCCAAATTCAAACCACAGAAATCTCATAATTACAATTCCTAAAACATACATGTGTTTTATATAATTTTAAAGGTAATTTGGTTGTTAATACCACCAAAGTGTCCAATTTTAAATAGGCTTTTCAGCGAAAGCACTACAAACGATTATGTTAGGTCTCCACCAAACCACAATAAGCACAGCCATTTTCCAGCGAAATATAGCATTCACAAAAAGCAGAAATAAAAATAAAATGAATCACTAACCTTGAATTATCTTCAACAGATGAAACTCATACGACTTCATGTTACACAATACATGCATGTTTTATTTGATAAAGTTCATATTTATTTAAAAAAAAAACGAGTTTACATTGGCTTATTAGATTCACTAGTTCCAAAAACATCAAGTGATTTTGCATAGCCACATCGTTTCAACATAAATACTCATCATAAATGTAGATGATAATACAAGTTATACACAAGTTATACACATGGAATTATAGATATAGCTCTCCTTAATGCAACCGCTGTGTCAGATTTCAAAAAGGTTTACGGAAAAAGCAACACATGCAATAATCTGCGCTCAGAACAGACGCCAAGTTAGCCACCATGTTGGAGTCAACAGAAACCAGAAAATACAAATGTTTCCTTACCTTTGATGAACTTCATCAGAATGCAGTCCTAGGAATCCCAGGTCCACAATAAATGCTTGATTTGTTCGAAAATGTCCGTTATTTATGTCCAATTAGCTACTTTGGTTAGCGCGTTTGGTAAACAATTCCAAAGTCACAAAGCGCGTCCACTATAACGTGACGAAATGTCCAAAAGTTCCTTAACAGTCAGTGGAACCATGTCAAACGATGTATTGAATCAATCTTTAGAATGTTGTTTACATATGTCTTGTATAATGTTCCAACCGGAGAATTAGAATGAGTTCAGATGAGCGATGGAACGCAGGTCCTTCATCTGTGAACGCGCATAGTGGTCACGTGGCAGTGGTGACTATTTCCTGTGTCATTCGACCCCCCTTCACATTAGAGTCATCAGACAAAGTTCTATTAACTGTTGATATCGAGTGGAAGGCGTAGGAAGTGAAAACTCATCCATATCTCGCTGTAATTTCAATGAGAGCTTTGTTGAAAATCTGCCACCTCAGAAAAAACAACCGGAAGTGGAATTCCTCAGGTTTTTGCCTGCTATATGAGTTCTGTTATACTCACAGACATAATTCAAACAGTTTTAGAAACTTCAGTGTTTTCTATCCAATAGTAATAATAATATGCAAATA
Organism: Oncorhynchus clarkii lewisi; assembly: GCF_045791955.1. Classification (NCBI taxonomy): domain Eukaryota; kingdom Metazoa; phylum Chordata; class Actinopteri; order Salmoniformes; family Salmonidae; genus Oncorhynchus; species Oncorhynchus clarkii. The sequence goes on from NC_092175.1 coordinate 2,677,244, forward strand.
TTAGCAACTATGACTGAGGAGCTGGCCGTTTACAATGGGCACCTTTTCATCCAAGCTACTCAATACTGCCCCTGCAGCCATAACAAGTTAAAATAACAAACAAAAAAATATCAGAAATGCAGTGTAGCCATTGTAAATGTTGTAAATTACTATTATAGGTGGAAACGGCTGATTTCTTATGGAATATCTACATAGGTGTACAGAGGCCAAATATTAGCAACCATCACTCCTGTGTTTCAATGGCACGTTGTGTTAGCTAATCCAAGTTTATCATTTTAAAAGGCTAATTGAACATTAGAAAACCCTTTTGCAATTACAGTGGGGCAAAAAAGTATTTAGTCAGCCACCAATTGTGCAAATTCTCTCACTTAAAAAGATGAGAGAGGCCTGTAATTTTCATCATAGGTACACTTCAACTATGACAGACAAAATTAGAAAAATCACATTGTAGGATTTTTTATGAATTTATTTGCAAATTATGGTGGAAAATAAGTTTTTGGTCAATAACAAACGTTTATCTCAATACTTTGTTATATACCCTTTGTTGGCAATGACAGAGGTCAAACGTTTTATGTAAGTCTTCACAAGGTTTTCACACACTGTTGCTGGTATTTTGGCCCATTTTTCCATGCAGATCTCCTCTAGAGCAGTGATGTTTTTGGGCTGTTGCTGGGCAACACGGACTTTCAACTCCCTCCAAAGATTCTCTATGGGGATGAGACTGGCTAGGCCACTCCAGGACCTTGAAATGCTTCTTACGAAGCCACTCCTTCATTTCCCAGTCGGTGTGTTTGGGATCATTGTCATGCTGAAAGACCCAGCCATGTTTTATCTTCAATGCCCTTGCTTTTGGAAGGTTGGAGGTTTTCACTCAAAATCTCACGATACATGGCCCCATTCATTCTTTCCTTTTCACGGATCAGTCGTCCTGGTCCCTTTGCAGAAAAACAGCCCCAAAACATGATGTTTCCACCCCCATGCTTCACAGTAGGTATGGTGTTCTTTGGATGCAACTCAGCATTCTTCGTCCTCCAAACACGACGAGTTGAGTTTTTACCAAAAAGTTATATTTTGGTTTCATCTGACCATATGACATTCTCCCAATCTTCTTCTGGATCATCCAAATGCTCTCTAGCAAACTTCAGATGGGCCTGGACATGTACTGGCTTAAGCAGGGGGACACGTCTGGCACTGCAGGATTTGAGTCCCTGGCGGAAATTACAGGTCTCTCCCATCTTTCTAAGTGGGAGAACTTGCACAATTGGTGGCTGACTAAATACTTTTTTGCCCCACTGTACAAAATAACATGGGTAACTATTTACACACTTTCAATATTTGGAAGACCCTCAGTCCTCTATCAAATCAAATATATTTATATTGCCCTTCGTACATCAGCTAATATCTCAAAATGCTGTACAGAAACCCAGCGTAAAACCCCAAACAGCAAGCAATGCAGGGCCAAAACCTAGGAAGGCCAAGACCAAAACCTAGGAAGAAGCCTAGAGAGGAACCAGGCTATGGGGGGTGCCGGGTGGAGATTATAACAGAACATGGCCGAGATTTTCAAAAGTTCATAGATGAACAGCATGGTCAAATAATAATAATCACAGTAGTTGTAGAGGATGCAACAGGACAGCACCTCAAGTGTAAATATGAACAGTTTAGGGTTCCATAGCCGCAGGCAGAACAGTTGAAACTGGAACAGCGGCAAGGCCAGGTGGACTGGGGACAGCAAGGAGTCATCATGCCAGGTAGTCCTGACGCATGGTCCTAGGGCTCAGGTCCTCAGAGAGAGAGAAAGAGAGAATTATAGAGAGCATACTTAAATTCACACAGGACACCGGATAAGACCGAAGAAGTACTCCAGATATAACAAACTGACCCTAGCCCCCCGACACATAAACTACTGCAGCATAAATACTGGAGGCTAAGACAGGAGGGGTCAGGAGACACTGTGGCCCCATCCGATGAGACCCCCGGACAGGGCCAAACAGGAAGGATATAACATCACCCACTTTGCCAAATCTCTAAACAATATTGTGCTACTGAGGTATAATAAACAGATATATATATATAGAGTACAGGGAACATAAGGTTGAATATATGATTATATACTGTCTCTTTTATATTATGACATTTCAGCTAGATCTACTGTCTCTATTATATTATGAAAGACCAGCTAGATCTACTGTCTCTATTATATTACAATAGACCAGCTGTATCTACTGTCTCCATTTCACTTTGGCCATTGTTGTGGGCCTGCCCTCCCCTCAACAGCCTCAAATAGGCTATTTCATGTGGGTTGGGGTGGGGCGGCAGACACACGCATCTCACATCTCATGACATTACATGTTTATATTTTTTTTTTAATCACAAATAATATTTTATATTATTAATTTCAAACAAGGGCATTAGCATGAGAACTTACCAGTTCAAAACGATATCCTCTCCCGTTTAAAAAATATTCCTCCACAATCGCTAAATGAATCGTCCTACAACAATCTCTGTCTCACTTTCTCAATAAATTTATTAAAAAATTGTGTGTACATCTGTATATCTAGACTTAGATTTAGCTTTCTCTGACTTAGTCACCATAATGATTGATATATAAACAGCTGAATATGCGAAACAACGCTGTGCGTAATATGTGTTGCTCCTTCCGGTATGAAACTTCAATAGCGAATTACTCTCTTTACGCCGGAGCTTACTACATGGGTTGGTCTTGCAACACATAAACATGACCTATTGCCGTTTACCTCAGCTCATTGGCTATCTACCCAGCTAGATTTCAAGACGATCAGTGGTCATTGGGTTAAAATACAGTCAATCAACGAAACAGCGGGCAAATCATTGGTGCACAATGATGTCATGACTTGTTGTCTTCAAATCAGTTTCTATCAGTCAATACGTCCCGCGAAATGACCCATCAGGTTTGATTGTGTTACAAACAAACCAGTTGATTGCAGTGAAACCAAACTTGACTGGAAAAGTCACGTTCTGTGTGGGTTATTTACCTGGAATGTGTCGTCGAAATTGGAATGAGATGGAAATCACGACACAAGTGGTTCAAATTGGCTGGTTGAAATTGTTTTTTTTATGGGGCTCTATACTCAGATAATCGCATCGTATTCTTTCGCAAATCTGACAACGCAGTTGGATTAGCAAGATTCTAGGCTTTCGATACATCTGAGACACTTGTATTTTCATGAATGTTTAATATGACTATTTATGTAGCGATCACCGTATGTTGTGGAATTTCAGTCCGCTACCGGGTTCCGTGCTCAGAGAGGTTATCAGATATCAGATTATGGATTTTACAACAGTCATTAATTAATTAATTTCCTTTACATTCTCATCCTGAACGTCACGTAATCTGCAAATCTGCACAAACCCGAGTCCCACTAAATAATTCCGAACCAGACTAATTGAGTTGATTATTTATTTGCTAACAAGCTAAAATTATATAAGCACACACACAAACACAGTCTAGGCTATTGATTAGAATTTAGTACAATGAAACAGGTCCCTAGTGGGCCAACACAATATTACACGTGTTACACAAAATAGGGATTTGAAAGAGAGAGAGAAAAAGAGGAAAGCACACTTGGGTACATTTGTAATCTATGCTTCGTTTAGCCCTAACCTTGCCCCCGAACTGCCACTCACATGGGTCAGAATATACTTATGTAATTACGTGTTGAAGGCACACTCCATGGGGTATCTCCAGGTGGACTGAGTTCCTCCTCTGATGGGGTATCTCCAGGTGGACTGAGTTCCTCCTCTGATGGGGTATCTCCAGGTGGACTGAGTTCCTCCTCTGATGGGGTATCTCCAGGTGGACTGAGTTCCTCCTCTGATGGGGTATCTCCAGGTGGACTGAGTTCCTCCTCTGATGGGGTATCTCCAGGTGGACTGAGTTCCTCCTCTGATGGGGTATCTCCAGGTGGACTGAGTTCCTCCTCTGATGGGGTATCTCCAGGTGGACTGAGTTCCTCCTCTGATGGGGTATCTCCAGGTGGACTGAGTTCCTCCTCTGATGGGGTATCTCCAGGTGGACTGAGTTCCTCCTCTGATGGGGTATCTCCAGGTGGACTGAGTTCCTCCTCTGATGGGGTATCTCCAGGTGGACTGAGTTCCTCCTCTGATGGGGTATCTCCAGGTGGACTGAGTTCCTCCTCTGATGGGGTATCTCCAGGTGGACTGAGTTCCTCCTCTGATGGGGTATCTCCAGGTGGACTGAGTTCCTCCTCTGATGGGGTATCTCCAGGTGGACTGAGTTCCTCCTCTGATGGGGTATCTCCAGGTGGACTGAGTTCCTCCTCTGATGGGGTATCTCCAGGTGGACTGAGTTCCTCCTCTGATGGGGTATCTCCAGGTGGACTGAGTTCCTCCTCTGATGGGGTATCTCCAGGTGGACTGAGTTCCTCCTCTGATGGGGTATCTCCAGGTGGACTGAGTTCCTCCTCTGATGGGGTATCTCCAGGTGGACTGAGTTCCTCCTCTGATGGCGGCACCACTGTTGTTACCGGGTGTAACTCTAATTGTCCACACGATGTCAGTGTCCGTTCTCTTAGTGGTCTGTTTCCTCGACCTTGTTCTGAAAGAGGGGTCTTCTGAGGACGGCTAATCAGCCATATAGTGGTACCAGCGTGGGAAACGGATATCTTTCTGACAGAGAAGATCTAAACCAGTCAAGAACTTGTCCGTGTAGACCAATTTGGGTTTCGAATCTCACAAAATGATTTATTTATTTATTTTACTAGGCAAGTAAGTTAAGAACAATTGTGCGCCGCCTTATGGGACTCCCAATCACAGCCGGTTTTGATACATCTTGGATTCGAACCAGGGTGTCTGTAGTGACGCTTCTCGCACTGAGATGCAGTGCCTTAGACCGCTGTGCCACTCGGGAGCAAATGTGGTGCGGTGATAGATGGTGTCAATAGCAGCACTAAGGTCTAGAAGCACGAGGACAGATGCAGAGCCTTGGTCCAATGCCATTAAAATATATTTTACCACCTTCCCGAGTGCAGTCTCAGTGCTATGTTTGACTTCAGGAAGGCGGTGAGTTCCTGCGCAACAGCTTTTTCAAAAATTTTTGAGAGAAATGGGAGATTCAATATAGGAAGATAGTTTTGTTTTTTTTCTGGGTCAAATTTTGGCTTTATCAAGAGAGGCATTATTACTGCCATTTTTAGTGAATTTGGTGCACTTCCGGTTAATAGGGAGCTGTTTATTATGTTCAACATAGGAGGGCCAAGCACAGGAAGCAGCTCTTTTAGTATTTTAGTTGGAATAAGGTCCAATATGGAGCTTGAAGGTTTAGAGGCCATGACTATTTTCATGAATGTGGTAAGAGATACAGGATTAAAAAACTTGATCTTCCTTGGTCCTAGGTCCTGGCAGTGTTTTGCAGAATCAGGACAACTGAGCATTGTAGAAATACACTGATTCAAAGAGGAGTCTGTAATTTGTTTTCTAATGATCATGATTTTTTTTTGCCAAATAAGTTCATGAATTTACCACTGCTGAAGTGAAAGCCATCCTCTCTTATGGAATGCTGCTTTTCAATTAGCTCTGCAACAGTATCAAAAATACATTTTGGATTGTTCTTATTTTCCTCAATTAAGTTGGAAAAATAGGATGATCGAGCAGTAGTGAGGGCGCTTCGATATTGCACGACACTATCTTTCCAAGCTAGTCGGAGGACTTCCAGTTTGGTGGAGCATCATTTCCATTCCAACTTTCTGGAAGCATGGTTCAGGGCTCGGGTATTTTCTGTAAACCAGGGAGCTAGTTTCTTATGACAATTATTTTTAGGGGTGAGACTTCATCTAGGTTATTACGCAAGTTAAATTGAATTCCTCAGTTTGGTGGTTAAGCAATATTTGTACTCTGAGGTAGAGGGAGTCTGGAAGGGCATCTAGGAATCTTTGGGTCATCCGAGAATTTATAGCACAGCTTTTGATGATCCTTGGTTGGGGACTAAGCAGATTATTTGTTGTGATTACAAATGTAATAATAATAATGTAATAATAATAATGGACATTAGACTGGTGGAATCTGTGCTTTGGTCTGATGAGTCCAAATTTTTGATTTTTTTTTCTCCAACCACCGTGTCTTTGTTAGACGCAGAGCAGGTGAAAGAATGATCTCCGTATGTGTGGTTCCCACCGCGAAGCATGGAGGAGGAGATGTAATGGTGTGGGGGGCTTTGCTGGTGACGCTGTCTGTGATTTACATAGAATTCAAGACACACTTAACCAGCATGGCTACCACAGAATTCTGCAGCGATATGCCATCACATCTGGTTTGTGCTTAATGGGACTATCATTTGTTTTTCAACAGGACAATGTCCCAACTCACATCCAGGCTGTCAAAGGGCTATTTGACCAAGAAGGAGAGTGATGGAGTGCTATATCAGATGACCTGGCCTCCACAATCACCCAACCTAAACCCAACTGAGATGGTTTGGGATGCGTTGGACCTCAGAGTGGAAAAGAAAAGCAGCCAACAATTGCTCAGCATATGTGGGAACTCCTTCAAGCTGATTGAGAGAATGCCGAATTGTGCAAAGCTGTCATCACGGCAAAGGGTGGCTACTTTGAAGAATTTAACATATAAAATATTTTTGGATTTGTTTAACTTTTTTTGTTAGCACATGATTCCATATGTGTTATTTCATAGTGTTGATGTCTTCACTATTATTCTACAATTTAGAAAGTAAGAAAAATAAAGAAAAAGTAGGTGTGCACACTTTTGACTGGTACTGTACTTTATACTCTAGCTCAGCCCATCAGTTTCTGGACCAATCAGATGGCCCTGAATGTGTTTGCATTGCGGAGAATAAAATACGTCCATGGGTGTGGCGTAGCATTTGTAAGTTGAGTAAACACATGGCTCTATGCAAACTCAATTTGATTTAATACATTTTGACATTTTGAGTGAGTTGAACAACTCAACTTAGCATGTTTGGTCAATTTAACACATTTTATTTACTTGGCTAGATAAAACAAGTCATTTTGACTGAATATCCATGTATGTCAGCCAATGAGAAGGTTGCTTTGATTTCCACAGACCAGCTAGGTCACCATCGCCCGGCCCCACCTCTTCATGGTGAGCATGTCATCACGAGTCCACCTGCGGATTTTTCTGCAGTTGACGAATCACCCACAAAAGGGGTGATTGGACAATGTTCTTGGCTGGAGTTCGACAAGGGACGCTGTTTTCTGTATAAATGTGTATACATCTTTCCAATGCCACTATGGAAGGCTCATTTGTTATTGACAGATATAAGGATTGGAAGCACCTTCACAATTCATTCTTCAAGCACCAGGCTAGCAAACGCTACTTTTGCACAGAATACATTTGAAGACTACAGTGCAAGCCATCGCCATCAAAGCCAAGGCCATGTTTTAAACCAATTTCGACTTCATGAAGCCCTTTTTACATCAGCAGATGTCACAAAGTGCTATACAGAAACCCAGCCTAAAACCCCAAACAGCAAGCAATGGAGATGTAGAAGCACGGTGGCAAGGAAAAACTCCCTAGAATGGCAGGAACCTAGGAAGAAACCTAGAGAGGAACTGGGCTCTGAGGGGTGGCCAGTCCTCCTTTGTCTGCTGGCAACATGTGATCACTATCATATCTCTGTTGAGGATGCTGAATTAACCAAAAAGTGGGGGGAGGTCAGGAATTCCCATCCCTTATGAAGTTTTGGACAACTGCAGCCTTGACATTTTCCCAAACATCAATAGACTACTAATATTAGGAATCAAGGTAAGACCCAGATGCAGACTGTCAAAGTTAACATGTTTATTGTGGCAACAGGGCAGGCAAAGACAGGTCAGGGCAGCCAGGGGTCGAACATCAAATCAAATAAAATAAAATCAAATCAAATTTTATTTGTCACATACACATGGTTAGCAGATGTTAATGCGAGTGTAGCGAAATGCTTGTGCTTCTAGTTCCGACAATGCAGTAATAACAAGTAATCTAACTAACAATTCCAAAACTACTGTCTTGTACACAGTGTAAGGGGATGAAGAATATGTACATAAGGATATATGAATGAGTGATGGTACAGAGCAGCATAGGCAAGATACAGTAGATGGTATCGAGTACATCCAGGGTAAGGCAAAGGTACAGGACGGCAGGCAGACTCAGGGACAGGCAGAGTGGTCAGGCGGGCGGGGACAGTGTCAGGACAGGCAAATGTCAAAACCAGGAAAGAGAAGCTGAGAAACGATAAGAGCTGACAGGAAAAACGCTGGTTAGCTTGAACGAACTAGACGAACTGGCAACAAACAGACAGAGAAAACAGGTATAAATACACAGGGGATAATAGGGAAGAAGGGTGACACCTGGAGGGGGGATGGAGACAAGCACAAGGACAGGTGAAACAGAATAGGGTGTGACAACTAAGGGTCATCCTCACCCTTCCGTTGACTTCATGATGTCTGTATCAAAATATCCATCAAAACATACCCGCTGTGATATATCATTATGTAAAATGTTTTCATTCCTGAATGCCTATGCAGTAGTGTTTGCTTATTCAAAGTGAGCTATTCGCTTCATACAGTTCAAGATATAAGCCTAAAGGGTTTGTATTATATTGTGTGTGGCTGTTTTCATATGGCAAAATGTGTGCACTTTTGGGCTTAATGAAAACACTTTCAGGGCTTTTCTATTTCTATCATTCCTTGCTTCTTTGTGCAACAATCTGTTTGCGCAAATTCCAGTGTCAAGCTGGTGTCCGGGCCGATTCGCTGACCATGGTTCTGAATACACCTATTGTGCCTGTTCTGTAGATCGCTGCTTTGAATGGGAGTGGTCGATCTGATCTGATGATATGATGTTCATTTCAAGAGTTTGAACTGTCAGACTGAACACATCAATTATCTGTATTTTGTGACAGTATAATTTTATCACTACTCTTATCTGCTGCTGTAGAATCTCTCTCTCTCTCTCTCTGAATATGTAGGGGATAGACATGTTGTCTATTTCATTATGGCCTGTTTTGTCAGTGGTGTTGTTATAAGAGTTTGTGTAGTTCCGCACTTGCACTGCCTAATTGGCAATAATAAGGGGCTTATTTGTCAAGGGAAATGTGTGGTGTTTTTTGGTAACATTTATCCTGCGTTATGTGTTATGTGTTATGTGTTATGAACATGTTGGGGCATTTTAGCTGTATTTTTGCTGAAAAAAAGTATCCCAGACACTTTTACTTATCCCCAGCCACACAGCAATTTCTTGATGTGTCTGGTATGTCTGTGTCCCAATGTCTATACCTTTGACTTGCATGGCACTGTGGAAGGGAGAGAAGGGGGATGGTCCCTAGTGCCTCAGCTGATTGACTGAGTGCTTTAGTGACCAGTCTGAAATGGGGTCCTTCGGGGAGGGAGGGCTCAGCTGCACCTCCTCATGTAAAAGGCTATTTAAAGTGGCCAAGGCAAAGAGATAAGGACACACACACAAACTAACAGCTACCAGACATGGCCAGATTACATTTGGGGCTGCCAGATTTGGTTTGGGTTGCCAGAAAGTGGTAGATGGCAAAAACACCCACCCCTAGTCCATTAGTTTGGCTGAATGGACTATGCTATAGAGAGGGGATTTCTGTATAAACAAGGGCTTATGGATGAGAGGTGACAGGGCTATTGCCCTTGATGAGCTCCTTTGTCCAATGCCACCATGGTTCACAACATTTGGACAGACCAAAGCCTTTGGAGACCCCCAATCTGGGGATACTTACCTATAATCCAAGTTTACTAGTCTCAGTGACGCTATCTAAACATTCATAAAGGCTTATGTCAACAACCGCAGATTGACGTACAGTATGTGTTATGATCTATTAGCCAGTGGTTGTTGACATAGGCATGAATGGACATCATGCATTGCCTTTGAGTGCACTACATAGTCTCAATGTAGACTGTTAAGATGATACAAAACAGGGCGGGATTTGCTCAGGTGACCACAAGGGGTTCTCAAGAGATAAGAGTACAGTACATACTGGAATATCTTGTAGAGTGTATACAGTGGTTCCATAGAGGGAAGTGGTTCCATATGTGGTTCAGGAGTGGCATGTCATTCTCTTCATGAATACTGAAGCCTGCATATTTCTAGCTGGTGAGTAGTTCCTGGCTTATCAAGAGATAAGAGTACAGTACATACTGGAATATCTTGTAGAGTGTATACAGTGGTTCCATAGAGGGAAGTGGTTCCCTCTAAAGAGACTAGGCTTCAGTGCAGGACAGGCTCACCATGGACGGATGGTGTTAGAGAAGAGGTCTACTCTTCCACTGAGGGCAGGACAGGATTTGAATTGGAAGACAAAAACAACAACACAGTTAGACAAAAGAGCTAGGAATGAGCTAGTCCAAGCAAAGAGTAAAAACACAATGATGTGATTGTGTATGTGATGCAGTAGTGCCAATAAGCTGCATGAGATCATTCCTGTTTCTTCTTACCTTCTCGTAAATTGCATCATTCCGTCATTGCACCACACTATCACAAGGGGGGGGGGGGGGGTTAGAAGGCTGATCTATCGGTAGTGTAAACTGTGGCACAAATTGACTATCTTTTGGTAAATTAATGGAGGTGTGATTGTTTCAGTTTGAGAATCTCTCTTCTCTGGCACTAGAGTCCTGCATCAGGCCCAAAACACTTTGCTGGCGGGTTGTCCCAGAGTTAATTAATTTGTCTTCAACATTTGGCTAAAAAGAAACCACACATCCATCTGAAGGTGACTCCTTATCAACCGTGTCTGGTCCCAGGCTCACAGCTGGCTTCTAACCCGAAACCACACATCCATCTGAAGGGGACTCTTTATCAACCGTGTCTGGTCCCAGGCTCACAGCTGGCTTCTAACCCAAAACCACACATCCATCTGAACGTGACGGTTTATCCTTTGGAACCACACAATTACCAGGTGGTCAGTATGGCCTCTTGAATCGATAGAGGAAGTCAACAAGATCCACAAGTATTCTTTCTCAATAGCTGGCCTTATGTAATCTGCAGTTTTGAGCTCTGCTGTCCCACTCCGTGGTGGATAACACCCACTCTTTGTTTATGTAATGGAATGTAAGGCACAATTATCCTATTCTAAATCGTCAGTCCACATGTCAAGTGTAATTGCGGCATTGTATTTAGCCAAGTTCTCTTTCAACTCCGGGACTATTCGCCAGATTATTTATTTTTTGCCTGATGCAGGACTCTAGTGCGATAGGAGAGAGACTGACTGAAACATTCACACCTCCATTAATTCACAAAAGGATCGTCTAATACCTCGGCTAGGTGTGAAAAATCCCCACATTTGTACCACAGTTTAGACTACCAATAGATGCTGTGGTCAGTCACAGTTGAGTCCTATTGTAAAGTGTAGCATAACGGCCAAAAAAGGGCAAGCTTGCAATGTATCCGATGTTTAAGTACTCTAAAGGTTTACATTTCTAACCCAATTTCACAGACCAGATTTGCCCTAACGAAAAATGCATCAACCCCTACAAATATATTAATTTATTATAATCCACATAATAAAGAACAGGAATGAGTGAGTCATTCAGCCCTATGCTGTTCACTGTTGCCTATTTGAGTGTTTGTTAAATATCCTACTGATTCTGTGCTCAACAAGCCTTATGCAACCGCAAAATGTTGGATAAAGCAATTTCACAAATCCAGCTGTTTTTAAACTTTACTTTGCTTTACAATTGTTTTTCATTAGAACAGACTCTCTGGTATTAATTATATTTTATTTAGTATTGTTTACACTGTTTCAAACTGGCACATACATTACATTCTAATTCAACAGCACCTGTTTGTCATGCAACAGTATCTCTTGTGCTTTGAACAATGATTTTACCTGAGGCCTAATTCACGTGATATGCCTAAAATACTTACAGTATATCCACTAGGCTAATAAATAATCTCATTTTTTTCTTTTGATTATTGAATTAACCTATATAATTTCAAGTTATCCCTTTGGAGCACAGGCAAAAGTGATTTGGAGATGTGAGTGACAAAATATATTACAATTGAATTTGTATGATGAGGAGGAAGAAGAGAGTGATTGAATTTAGAAATTGCTCTTCCTCTGTCTCACACACTAAAAGAAATGTCACGTTCTGACCTTTATTTCCTTTGTTTTGTATTTATTTAGTATGGTCAGGGCGTGAGTTGGGTGGGCAGTCTATGTTTGTTTTTCTATGTTTTGGGGTATTTCTATGTTTCGGCCTAGTATGGTTCTCAATCAGAGACAGGTGTCATTAGTTGTCTCTGATTGAGAATCATACTTAGGTAGCCTGGGTTTCACTGTGTGTTTGTGGTTGATTGTTCCTGTCTCTGTGTTTGCACCAGATAGGACTGTTTTAGGTTTTTGCACGTTTGTTGTTTTGTTAGTTTTTCATGTACAGTTTCGTTATTAAAGTAAAATGAATAACAACCACGTTGCTTTTTGGTCCGCCTCTACTTCACAACAAGAGAACCGTTACAAGAAAATCATTTTATTTTGGTTTCTACTATGTCAGAAGAAGCTGTAACTGGACTGTAGCTTATTAATTACTAAACTAACTGTTGTTACTCTATAAGGTTTTTATTCTAGAAAAATTTAAATGGTCTGTTATATTTCATTATGTTCTTAAAATATATGTGTTGACTGAATATGCGCATGTGATGTCTGCTAAATTAACAAGTTGATGCCGGAGCCATAAAGCCTCTGCTACTAAGCACACACACACACACACAAAAAAACTCTTGCTGAGTTCAGGGACTTTAAATGTATTAATACATGTTCGCAAGGCGTGTCACTTCAACCATCTCCTTGCATAGACCACCACATGCACTGGGTGCTTTGAAAGGCTGGTCATTTCACACATCAACACCATTATCCCAGAAAACCTAGACCCACTCCAATTTGCATACCGCCCCAAACAGATCAATAGATGATGCAATCTCTATTGCACTCAACACTGCCCTTCCCACCTGGACAAAAGGAACACCTATGTGAGAATGCTATTCATTGACTGCAGCTTAGCGTTCAACACCACCGTGCCCTCAAAGCTCATCAATAAGCTAAGGATCCTGGGACTAAACACCTCCCTCTGCAACTGTATCCTGGACTTCCTGACTGGCATCCCCCAGGTGTTAAGGGTAGGTAATAACACATCCGCCATGCTGAACCTCAACACAGGGGCCCCTCAGGGGTGTGTGCTCAGTACCCTCCTGTACTCCCTGTTCACTCATGACTGCAAGGCCAGGCACGACTCCAACAACATCATTAAATTTGCCAATAACACAACAGTGGTAGGCCTGATCACCGACAACAACGAGACATTGGTGCCAGGACAACAACCTCTCCCTCGAGGTGATCAAGACAAAGGAGATGATTGTGGACTACAGGAAAAAGAGGACCAAGCATTTCCCCATTCTCATACACCTGGCTGCAGTGGAGCAAGTTGAGAGCTTCATGTTCCTTGGTGTCCACATCACCAACAAACTAATATGGTTCAAGCACACCAAGACAGTTTGGAAGAGGGCACGACAAAACCTATTCCCCCTCAGGAGACTGAAAATACTTGGCATGGGTACTCAAAAGGTTCTACAGCTGCACCATTGAGAGCATCCTGACTGGTTTCATCACTGTCTGGCATGGAAACTGCTCAGCCTACAGAGGGTAGTGCCAAACGGCCCAGTACATCACTGGGGCAAAGCTTCCTGCCATCCAGGACCTCTATACCATGTGGTGTCAGAGGAAGGCCCTAAAAATTGTCAAAGACTCCAGCTCCCTAGTCATAGACTGTTCTCTCTGCTACTGCACGGCAAGCGGTACCTGTGCGCCAAGTTTAGGTCCAAGGCTTCTAAACAGCTTCTACCCCCAAGCCATAAGACTCCTGAACATCTAATCAAATGGCTATCCAGACTATTTGCATTGCCGCCACCCCCCCCCCCCCCCCCCCCCCCCCCCCCCCCCCCCTCTTTTACACCGCTGCTGCTGTTGTTACCATCTATGCATAGTCACTTTAATAACTCTACCTACATGTACATAGTACCTCAACTAATCGGTTCCCCACCACATTGAGTCTGTACCGGTACCCTGCATATGCTATAGTCTCGCTATTGTTAATTTACTGCTGCTCTTTAATTACTTGTTACTTTTATTTCATACTCTTATCCACATTTTTAAAATTGCATTGTTGGTTAGGGGCTCGTAAGTAAGCATTTCACTGTAAGTTCTACACCTGTTGTACTCGGTGTATGTGACTAATACAATCTGATTTGATTTGAAACATGCTTCCTAGGATACCCCTGTAGTCCAACAGATGAGCCAGGTTGATGATGAGCCCCCTCTCTCTGTTCCCCCGAGGTATAACTCCTTCTAAAAGGTAAGTAAAAGACGTCAAGAAAATATTTAGAGGGGATAATATTTTATTGCTTTTAACCAGTGAAGGCATTAGAGGGGGCAGATCGAAGGGAGAGACAATTAGTAAAACAAAAGGAATGGAAATGAGAGGAAAAAGGGAGAAATTGGAGGCAGGAAACGGAAAAGAGGCCTAATGGGCACTGAAAAATCAGAACCCATAGCTGGCTTTTTCAAAACTCCTGTCTACTTCTTGCTCGGCCCCATGTTGCTGTGTGTGTGGCTCCGTCGGCTTTGTCCCTCACACAGCTTTCTTTTCTTTTGCCTTTCCCCCCTCCCTTCCTCCCTCCCTCTCGCTCGCTTCTTTTTTTTTTCTTGGAGAGAGAGGCTGGCGCCAGCAGTCTGGAACAAGGCTGACAGAATTTGAATTATAGAAGCAGAGCGTGAGGAGGAGGTGATGTGAGGGAGGGTAGGAGGGATAGGGAAAAAGAGAGAGATGCAGTTGCGTGTGTCAGTTGCCTGTGTGTCAGTTGCGTGTGTCAGTTGCGTGTGTCAGTTGCGTGTGTCAGTTGCGTGTGTCAGTTGCGTGTGTCAGTTGCGTGTGTGATTGAGTAAAGCAGAGAAGGGGTTGCTCTTTCAAATGCTGAAAAAGGAGAAAGACCACCGTTTTATTGCTATTTTTCTCATTTCCATTCAATAAAATAGATTGTTAATCAAACCGCTATTCGATAATGGAGTGTAAAAGAGAAAGACACTTTAAAGTGTTTGTTTTTTAGTCCACGTTCTAGAGTCAAGTGAGTCCAAAGTATTATTTTACCACAGATCAAAGCTGACAGGAAGGCTATTTGCCAGGTTGTTTGAGAGCCCTGAGGTATGGCTGAGAGGGCATAGATGCAACTGCAGTGAACATGCAACTTTTCGCTAGAAACAGAGTGCAAAGGTGGAAGATGGCCGTGTAGTAGATGGCTTATGGCTAAGTAACTGCTATTTGACTTGAAATTAAACTAAACTAGAGTATTTAATCCCCGTGTTGAGCGAGTGTGTAGCAGCTAATTGCTGCATGACATGTGCAGGGCCGGTTCGGGCGTTTTGGGGACCCTAAGCGAGATTTGGATTGGGGCCCCCACACCTCGCAGGAAAACATTTTAGTGTCCCCTGTCTTGATGGTTGCGAGAAAGCAATTCCACACATTTTTCCATGGAGCGTAGAGAAAATGTTGCCGTTTTAAAGCACGTTTTCTTAAAGTCTACACATTTTGCAATGGGCCGGAAAGAAAACTTTGCAATTTTATAACAAATGTCATGCAATTCTACTCATTTTGCCATGAGGCTGGAGAGACATTTTTACAGTTCTACACACTTTGTCATGGCTTATGCCATGTTGATATGATATCTGAGTGAGAATGACTAACAAAATCAAATGGGGGCCCACTGGAGGCCAGGGCCCCTGGGCACATGCCCTGTATTCGAACATGATTACTACACGTTTAAATAGCTGGCTAGACTAACTTATCGATCAAAAAATGTTTAGCTGACATGGCTAATTGAGTTACAGTCAGTGACTGACATAACCAGAGAAAAACTGCTGATGTACAGCAACATTTTGAAATTACATCTGGTGTATTCTACTATTCTTGTTCCCAATAGTAAATTCAAACCCTGACTGAGTTCCAGATTTTTTTAGGTCTGGGGCCCCTTAGTGGCCGTGGGTCCTAAACATCTATTTACGTTGCTTATGCCTGAAATTGGCCCTGGACTTGTGTTTGTAGAATATTAAATCCCCTATCGACTGAGGTGAACGAACCTACAGCAGCCAATGTGATAATGGCTGTAGTCAATTTTGCTGTATTCTGTTTTTTGGCCACATTCGGGAACCAAACAATCGGAAATCCCACCATCAATGTTGTCTAAGTTCTAACACATGGTAATAGGCTGGTCTCTGGTCATTGGACCCATTCTAGTTAGGGGCTCCCGAATGGCACAGCTGTCTAAGGCACTGCAGCTCAGTATAAGAGGTGTCACTACAGGACCTGGTTTGATTCCAGGCTGTATCACAAACAGCTGTGATTGGGAGCACAATTGACCCAGATTTATTTGGATTAGGAGTTGGCTGAGGTAGGACATCATTGTAAATAAGAATTTGTAAGGATCGGACACTTTTCTTCCAATTTTCGCCTAAAATGACCTCTCAAGGATCTGACCTTTTTTTCTAAAATGACATACCCAAATCTAACTGCCTGTAGCTCAGGACCTGAAGCAAGGATATGCATATTCTTGATACCATTTGAAAGGAAACACTTTGAAGTTTGTGGAAATGTAAAATTAATGTCAGAGAATATATCATATTAGATCTGGTAAAAGATCATCTTTGAAATGCAAGAGAAAGGTAAAAATGTAATATTCCAATTTAGGCTCAATTTAGATTTTGACCAATAGATGGCAGCAGTGTATGTGCAAAGTTTTAGACTGATTCAATGAACAATTACATTCCTGTTCAAAAGGTTGTATCCAGATTGCCCAAATGTGCCTAATTGGTTTATTAATACATTTCCATGTTCATAATTGTGCACTCCTCAAACAATAGCATGGTATTATTTCACTGTAATAGCTACTGTAAATTGGACAGTGCAGTTAGATTAACAAGAATTTAAGCTTTCTGCCCATATGTCCTGGGAAATGTTCTTACAACCTCATACTAATCACATTAGACTTCGTTAGCTAACAGTCCCGTGGGGGGACACCGATCCTGTAGAGGTTTTTAACTGACTTGCCTAGTTGAATAAAGGTAAACAAAAAAACATAACTGTCTGGTCCTTTTTTAGCCTTGTGTGCCTTGGGTTTTTGTGCAAAATGATCATTATCTGCTCCTGAGTGGTGCAGCGGTCTAAGACACTGCATATCAGTGCTAGAGGCGTCATTACAGACCATGGTTTGATTCCAGGCTGTATCACAACCGGCCGTGATTGGGAGTCCCATAGGGCGGAGCACAATTGGCCCAGAGTCGTCCGGGTTATGTTTGGCCAGTGTAAACCATCATGGTAAAATAAGAATCTGTTCTTAACTGACTTGCCTTGTTAAATAAAGGATAAATTAAAAATAAATACAAATAAATACAAAACCTGGCTAATAATAGGGACCTCAAGGAAAAAAAATGGTCTGTGTGTTAAAAACAACAAGGAATGATTTTTGGTCCCAGTGCACGCCTGAGTCTGGTTGACTATAATGAGGCTCTCATGTAAAAAGTGTGTTATTACTACACTCAGAATGCTCTGTAGAGTTTCAATAGTGCTCACCATTAAAAGTGTAATGTTAAGTATATCATCCTAAGCAAGTGTCATATGTGGACTTCACTAAGAATGCAACCCCATTTAATCTGAATTTATTGGAATATCACATAAATTTAAAAAATCACTAACTGGTGGAAGTTGTATTAACAAGGTAAAGCAAAGCCAGCTTCATGTAACCTGACTGATTCAAGCATAGTTTACTCATTAAAAACCTCTTACTCCCACCCGACACGCAGACGTCCCATCTAGACACCTGGAAATGCAAATGCACTACGCTAAATGCTAAATGTACTCGTTAAAACTCAAACGTTCATTAAAACACACATGCAGGGTATTGAATTAAAGCTACACTCGTTGTGAATCTAGCCAACAAGTCAGATTTGTAAAACGCTTTTCGGCGAAAGCATGAGAAGTTATTATCTGATAGCATGCAACACCCCGAAATACCTGAAGGCGACGTAAACAAAAGAATTAGCGTAGCCGGCGCTACACAAATAGCAGAAATAAAATATAAAACATTCATTACCTTTGACAAGTTTCTTTGTTGGCACTCCTATATGCCCCATAAACATCACTATTGGGTATTTTTTTCGATTAAATCGGTCCATATATACCCAAAATATCCATCTATGGAAACTGTGTGATTCAGAAAAAAACACAGTTTCAAAACGCAGCGTCATTTTTTAAAATTAAAAAAGTCGACGATAAACTTTCACAAAACACTTCGAAATGCTTTTGTAATCCAACTTTAGGTATTAGTAAACGTTAATAATCTATCAAATTGAACACGGGGCAATGTGTATTCAATAGCTCCACGTCTTCACATCATGTTCGGGAAATCTCTCTTCCAAAACGTCCTGTCGGAGACTGGATGGAATGGAACTCTCTCCTTTGTTTGACCAAGAAATAACTCCCAGGAAATTGACAAGACTGGCGACATCGTGTGGAAACTGTAGGAATTGCAATCTCTGCCCCATTTAATTTGGTGTCCCTTAAACAATACATGCAAGTGGCGCATGGATATTTTTTCCAGTTTTCAGTGACCAGTTTTTCTTGCGCTTTTCGATGAAACACACGCTCTGTTATAGTCACAGCCGTGATTTAACCAGTTTTAGAAACGTGAGAGTGTTTTCTATCCACACATACTAATCATATGCATATACTATATTCCTGGCATGAGTAGCAGGACGCTGAAATGTTGCGCGATTTTTAACAGAATGTTCGAAAAAGTAGGGGGTCGACTTAAGAGGTTGGCTCATGTATTACATTAGCCCTTCCGTACTACTGAAGAATTCAGCTACCCAGTGTCCACTGTGCTAAAATTGTACCCTTTACTCTCACAGCCTTTTGGTGTAACCAAAACAGAATATACTTATGTAATGAACATATTATTAAATGGGTAAGAAACTCACTGGAGAATGCATTTCCAGATATCCCCCTTTCTCAAATCTCATCAGTGTCCAAATCGCTACTGGTTTTAATTCTTCCCCTCCAGTCAAGGACTGATTCAGACCTGACACAAGGTGAGTTTACAATTTCTGGCCAATCAATGACATTAATGAATCAATGAACTACTAGGGAGAAAAGAAAACCAAAAGTACTCCACACTACCAATTTAGTTTTTGAGCACCCCTGCTCTATAGTGCACCCCACCCCCTCCTCCCACTTACCACCCAAGCCAATACTGGAATTGCTTCAGCATGTGTAGAGGATTCCAAAGAGACTGTTCTTACTCCTATTTGTCCAATAGTTGCTCTTGGTAATGCATGGTGTTCTAAAGTGGCGTTTATCACAATACCAAAGGAAAATTGCACTTAATGTTCCATTATGTATACAATCATAAAACCTACAACAAAAAAAAACATTATAAGCTGGTTGAGAGAATTCCAAGAGTGTGCAAAGCTGTCATCAAGGCAAAGGGTGGCTACTTTGAAGACACTCAAATATAAAATATATTTAGATTTCTTTAACAGTTTTTTTTGTTACTTACATGATTACATGTTACTACATGATGTCTTCACTATTACAGTAAAAATAAAGAAAAACCCTTGAATGAGTAGATGTATCCAAACTTTGTGTATTGTTTTGTATTGTTAGGTATGACTGCACTGTTGGAGCTAGAAGCACCCCCGATAACATCTCCAAAATATGTGTAAGCGACCAATACAATTTGATTTGATTTACAATTATGATGCATTATGTGATATATGGTGATGATAGATAATTGATATACATTTTACTACTGGTCAACAATGATGTGCGTATCGCTGCAGAATGTTGTGGTTGCCATGCTGGTTAAGTGTGCCTTGAATTCTAAATAAATCACAGACAGTGTCACCAGCAAAGCACCCCCACACCATCACACTTCCTCCTCCATGCTTCACGGTGGGAATCACACTTGTGGAGTTCATTTATTCAACTACTATGTGTCTCACAAAGACACGGCGGTTAGAACCAAAAAGCTCAATTTTGGACTCATCAGACCAAAGGACAGATTTTCACCGGTCTAATGTCCATTGCTCGTGTTTCTTGGCCCAAGCAAGTCTCTTCTTATTATTGGTGTTCTTTAGTGGTGTCTCAGCCTTATTGGTGTCTCAGCCTCCAGTATTTATGCTGCAGTAGTTTATGTGTCGGGGGGGCTAGGGTCAGTTTGTTATATCTGGAGTACTTCCCCTGTCCTATTCGGTGTCCTGTGTGAATTTAAGTATGCTCTCTCTAATTCTCTCTTTCTCTCTTTCTTTCTCTCTCTCTGAGGACCTGAGCCCTAGGACCATGCCTCAGGACTACCTGACATGATGACTCCTTGCTGTCCCCAGTCCACCTGGCCGTGCTGCTGCTCCAGTTTCAACTGTTCTGCCTTATTATTATTTGACCATGCTGGTCATTTATGAACATTTGAACATCTTGGCCATGTTCTGTTCCAATCTCCACCCGGCACAGCCAGAAGAGGACTGGCCACCCCACATAGCCTGGTTCCTCTCTAGGTTTCTTCCTAGGTTTTGGCCTTTCTAGGGAGTTTTTCCTAGCCACCGTGCTTCTACACCTGCATTGCTTGCTGTTTGGGGTTTTAGGCTGGATTTCTGTATAGCACTTTGAGATATCAGCTGACGTACGAAGGGCTAGATAAATACATTTGATTTGAGGTGACAACCTCATGAAGCTGGTTGAGAGAATGCCAAGAGTGTGCAAAGCTGTCATCAAGGCAAAGGGTGGCTACTTTGAAGACACTCAAATATAAAATATATTTGTATTTTTTATTTAACACTTTTTTGGTTACTACATGATTTCATATGTGTTATTTCATAGTTTTGATGTCTTCACTGTGATGCTACAATGCAGAAAATAGTACAAATAAAGAAAACCCTTGAATGAGTAGATGTGTCCAAACCTTTGACTGGTACTGTATATATATAATTCTTTGTGCCTGTTTTGCATGTTATTTTGGCATTAATACGGGTCCCATATCAGTTTGCAAACAATGTACAGTGGGGCAAAAAAGTATTTAGTCAGCCACCAAGTGTGCAAGTTCTCCCACTTAAAAAGATGAAAGAGGCCTGTAATTTTAATCATAGGTACACTTCAACTACGACAGACAAAATGAGAAAAAAAAAATCCAGAAAATCACATTGTAGGATTTTTAATACATTTATTTGCAAATTATGGTGGAAAATAAGTGAGTGAGTGAGTGCGTGTGTGTCTGTCTGTATCTGTCTGACCACGTGGGCGTGGATGCTATGTTTTTGTTTTTTTTACATCTATTGTATGCAGAGCATAATCGTCCCTGTGATTGACTGTGTGTACCTGTGTGTTCCTTGTCAGAGATAGACAAACTCTGGTATGTCAGGAGCTCAGAGTCAAAGTAAGACAGACAGCTGTGATGCCCTGGAATACAGGAAAAGGTCTGAAAGATAATACGCCTCTATCTATAAGCCCAGGCATTTTATGTTATATATTTCATTATCCAATCGATGACACCAAGAGTAACACCACCACTTCGAGACCAGTGGGCCCTGACACTGTCCAAAGCCATTTTGTTACTAAGATAGACATTTTTGTTGAAAAAATAAATTCTAAAGGTGAATTTTAGAAGATCAGGTAGATTGTAAACAATAACCTAATAAATGCACATTCTGCATGTTCATGCTAGTGTCAAAACAACTAGGAGAAATGGTGCTATATCAAACAGAAAAGGTTATTAATGGCTTGAACGATCGCTTCCTATGGCCCTCCAAAAGGTTCTTTATCCTCTAAAGGTCTACTAAGCCATCATATGGAATTGTTTTAAGATGGTCATACCATGGATCATTTAGCTATTTGATTTGAATATTAGGACCCTTTAAGGTATTAAAAAAAATATATATACAGTACCAGTCAAAAATGTGGACACGCCAACTCATGCAAGGTTGTTTTTTTCATTTTTTTCATTGTAAAATAATATTGGGGGAGGGGGTTCTACTAAGCCATCATATGGAATTGTTTTAAGATGGTCATACCATGGATCATTTAGCTATTTAATTTGAATATTAGGACCCTTTAAGGTATTAAAAAATATATATACAGTTCCAGTCAAAAATGTGGACATGCCTACTCATGCAATTTTGTATTTATTTTTTCATTGTAAATTAATATTGAAGACATAAAAGCTATAAAATAACACATATGGAATCATATATTAACCAAAAAAAGAGTTTATAAAAATCGAAATACATTTTAGATTCTTCAAAGTAGATACCAAACGTTACAGTTGACACTATGCATTGGAGCAGGTAGCTTTCTCTTGGCATCCGACAAACCCAGATTCACCCTTCGGTGATGGTGAAGTGTGATTCTTCACTCCAGAGAACGTGTTTCCAATGGCGGCAAGCTTTACACAGCTCCAGCTGACACTTGGCATTGTACATTGAGATCTTAAGCTTGTGTGCGCCTCAGTTATTGTGCTGACCTGGCTTCCAGTGGCAGTTTGGTAGTGAGTGCTGAAACCGAGGAGAGACAATGTTTACACATTAAGTGCTTCAGCACTCAGCGATCCCATTCTGAAATATCCTAATCCACTAATTTGAAGGGGTGTCCACAAACTTTTGTAAATATATAAGGTAGCTAATAGAACTAACGCTTTAGTAAACCCACTACAATCATGCAGTACAGTGTACAGTCAGTAATCATTTTAGACATTAAAACCAAAAGCTTACCTTGACTTGGAACTGTTACAGTGTAATATCACTCTGTTTGAGCTGGGTGTTTGAGTAGGCTAAACTAGATGGCTGCATTTGCTAGCTAAGTAAGTGAAAGTTCATATTTTTTGTTGAAATATTGCTAGCTCTCCCTCTCTTGCACCTCCTTCATTTTTGAAGAAATCATTTTTTTTCAAAACTTTTCAACTATTCTCTTTCTCTTTGAGTCAACAACTCACCACATTTCATTTTTTTTTATTTCACCTTTATTTAACCAGGTAGGCCAGTTGAGAACAAGTTCTCATTTACAACTGCGACCTGGCCAAGATAAAGCAAATCAGTGCGACACAAACAACAACACAGAGTTACACATGGAATAAACAAACGTGGTGGCAAAGTAATTACAATTTAGCAATTAAACACGAGTGATAGATGTGCCGGAGGTGAATGTGCAAGTAGAGATACTGGGGTGCAAAGGAGCAAAAAAAAACAAAAAAACAATATGGGGATGAGGTAGTTGGATGGGCTATTTACAGATGGTGCATGATCTGTGAGCTGCTCTTGCAGCTGATGCTTAAAGTTAGTGAGGAAGATAGGAGTCGTCAGCTTCAGTGATTTTTGCAATTTGTTCCAGTCATTGGCAGCAGAGAACTGGAAGGAAAGGCGGCCAAAGGAGGAATTGGCTTTGGGCGTGACCAGTGAAATATACCTGCTGGAGCGCGTGCTACAGGTGGGTGCTGCTATGGTGACCAGTGAGCTAAGGCGGTGCTTTACATAGCAAAGACTTATAGGTGACCTGGATCCAGTGGATTTGGCGACGAATATGAAGTGAGGGCCAATCAACGAGACCATACAGGTTGCAGTGGTAGAGTAGAGTGTTGAAGGCTATTTTGTAAATTACATCGCCAAAGTCAAGAATCGGTGGGATAGTCAGTTTTACGAGGGTATGGTTGGCAGCATGAGTGAAGGATGCTTTGTTGTGAAAATTTTAAATTTGGATTGGAGATGCTTAACGTGAGTCTGGAAGGAGAGTTTACAGTTTAACCAGACACCTAGGTATTTGTAGTTGTCCACATATTCTAAGTCAGAACCGTCCAGAGTAGTGATGCTGGAAGGGCGGGCAGGTGCGGCCAGCGATGTGTTGAAGAGCATGCATTTAGTTTTACTTGTATTTAAGAGCAGTTGGAGGCCACAGAGGGAGAGTTGTATGGCATTGAAGCCCGTATAGAGGTTAGTGTCCAAAGTGTCCAAAGAAGGGCCAGAAGTATACAGAATGGTGTCGTCTGCATATAGGTGGATAAGAGAATCACCAGCAGCAAGAGCGACATCATTGATGAATACAGAGAAAAGAGTATTGAACCCTGTGAAGACTGCCATAGGTCCCGACAACATGCCCTCCGATTTGACACACTGAACTCTGTCTGACAAGTAGTTGGTGAACCGGATGAGGCAGTCATTTGAGAAACCAAGGCTGTTGAGTCTGACGATAAAAATGTGGTGATTGAAAGGGTCGAAAGCATTGGCCAGGTCAATGAATACGGCTGCACAGTATTGTCTTTTATCACTGACGTTTATAATATCGTTTAGAACCTTGAGCTTGGCTTAGGTGCACCCATGACCACCTCGGAAACTAGATTGCATAGCGGAGAAGGTACGGTTGGGTTCGAAATGGTCGGTGATCTGTTTGTTAACTTGGCTTTCGAAGACCTTAGAAAGGCAGGGTAGGATATATATATAGATACAGATAGATTATACACTGCAGTACTAGCTAGCTCTGGCTTATTCTTTCAGTACTAGATCCATTCTCTGATCCTTTGATTTGGTGGACATGTTACTTCATGCTGCAAGAACTCTGATAGGGTGGAGGTTGTCCTCCAGAAGTTGTCATAATTTTTGTGTAAGTCTATGGAAGGGGGTGAGAACCATGAGCCTCCTAGGTTTTTTATTGAAGTCAATGTAGTCAGACTAGGACAGGAGCTAGCTATTTGGTGATTTGAATATATGGTGTATAGTTTTATAGCATAATTATAACTTTTTAAATGTGTCACTATTTTTTTTAAATGAAATTCACTGAGGAGGATGGTCCTACCCTTCCTCCTCTGAGGATCCTCCACTGTCCTATTCCCTATGTAGTGCACTACTTTTGACCAGAGAAATAGTGCAATATACAAAACATTAAGAACACCTTCATAATATTGAGTTGCACACAGCTAGCTCTGATTTGTTCAGTTCAATCTCGTTATTTGCTTAATTGGGTCGATCTAATGATTTCAACCAGGTCATGATACATTAATTAATAAGGACTACAGACAAAATTGGTCATCGCCAGTCCCCTTTATTTCCAATTGAAGACTGTGTAAAGTTGGCCATACAGGAGGAAAAGGACAATATTGTAACAAATAATGTACAGCTACAGACTAATCTATGTGTGGGGGTTTAGGGTGGAAAGATAAGTTGCTTAAATCTCTATGGCATAGGAACCTAGTTTTCTGGATTGTTGAATTTCTTTTGCTTTGTAACCCTCTCTGACAAGGTCAATGAAGAATGTATCTCACTGGATAAAATTAAAGGGGGTGCTAAGATATAACAATAAAACAAAGTACTGCAATAGATAGGCTTGGTACTAGAATAAAGGGTTCTATATAGAACCGAAAAGGGTTTAATGGGTGGCTTCATATATTACGGCCCTCAAAAGGGTTCTATATAGAACCAAAAAGGGTTTAATGGGTGGCTTCATATATTACGGCCCTCAAAAGGGTTCTATATAGAACCAAAAAGGGTGTAATGGGTGGCTTCATTTATTACGGCCCTCAAAAGGGTTCTATATAGAACCAAAAAGGGTGTAATGGGTGGCTTCATATATTACGGCCCTCAAAAGGGTTCTATATAGAACCAAAAAGGGTGTAATGGGTGGCTTCATTTATTATGGCCCTCAAAAGGGTTCTATATAGAACCAAAAAGGGTGTAATGGGTGGCTTCATATATTACGGCCCTCAAAAGGGTTCTATATAGAACCAAAAAGGGTTTAATGGGTGGCTTCATATATTACGGCCCTCAAAAGGGTTCTATATAGAACCAAAAAGGGTTTAATGGGTGGCTTCATATATTACGGCCCTCAAAAGGGTTCTATATAGAACCAAAAAGGGTTTAATGGGTGGCTTCATATATTACGGCCCTCAAAAGGGTTCTATATAGAACCAAAAAGGGTGTAATGGGTGGCTTCATTTATTATGGCCCTCAAAAGGGTTCTATATAGAACCAAAAAGGGTGTAATGGGTGGCTTCATTTATTACGGCCCTCAAAAGGGTTCTATATAGAACCAAAAAGGGTGTAATGGGTGGCTTCATTTATTATGGCCCTCAAAAGGGTTCTATATAGAACCAAAAAGGGTGTAATGGGTGGCTTCATATATTACGGCCCTCAAAAGGGTTCTATATAGAACCGAAAAGGGTGTAATGGGTGGCTTCATTTATTACGGCCCTCAAAAGGGTTCTATATAGAACCAAAAAGGGTGTAATGGGTGGCTTCATTTATTATGGCCCTCAAAAGGGTTCTATATAGAACCAAAAAGGGTGTAATGGGTGGCTTCATTTATTATGGCCCTCAAAAGGGTTCTATATAGAACCAAAAAGCACAATTGTTTTGCAGGGTAAGAAGAATAATGGTATTCAGGTGTTTCTAATGACACATTTGAGAAAAGACCTCACAATACTTCTCCAGGCAATGTCTTCATAAAGCATGATGGGACGAAGCACTCATCTCGAGCCTAGACTGATGTCAGCGAGGTCAGAAGTTCAATGTTGCACAGATCTAACATATTATCAGATCTGCCACAATCCCACAGCTGACCCTCCCACAACCCATACCCTATTCACACCTCACTCTGACAACAGATCATTCTCGGTGGGTGGGTGGATGTGTGTCTGTGAGTGGGTGCTTGGGTAGGGGCCGGTGAGTGTAATCTGCTGGCTAGCTCTCCATATAAACCTTTAATCCAGTGGTCACCAACCTTTTCTGGGTCAAGATCACATTCGCAGTCAAAAATCAAGATCAGATATTTTTTTTACATTAATCTCACACAAACAGGTTTGTAGGAATGAGGTTTGGCAGTACATTATCACAGGATATTGGCTATATGATTGGCCTGCCAATATTGTTCATCAGACCATATTATACTTCAAAACTCAAGCTTTGATAAAAAAATAGATCAGTGGGTTTAGCACTTGTGCGACACTGTGGAGAATGAATTGAAATAATGAGATTTTTATTTTACTGGACTGATGGTACCTGCATCTGATGGTCAACGAGGTCAAATCACGATGTCAGTGATCTTCAAGTCGAAAGTCGGAGCTCTAGAAAGATGCCAGTTTCCGACTTGGAATTCCGAGTTGGATAACCATTCAAAACGATTTTTTCCAACCGCCTCTCACGGTCCCTGCTCTCTCCTTCCTTTCCTCCGGTGAGACTGACCAGAGAGAGGGGACACCGTCTTCCACCTGATGGTGAAACTCGAGTCGCACCGCTTCTGCCTCATTCACAAATTCATGTTGTTCTTATGACCAGAGAATGTTAAATATTCCTTAATATTAAAATCACGAGCTGCAAATAATAATAACATGCAGAGCGATCGATACTTGGCTACTCATTCATTGCAGCCTCAGCCTGAGCGGAAGTTTGGAGAAGTGTGTTTTGTAATAGCGTTGAATAAAAACAGTGACAGTGCTGAATATGAACTTAAACATGAACTCACTCATAAAAACAGCATCTCTTTGCTGTATTCATTGACAGTCTCTCTGTGGTCATGGTTTTAAAAGTTATTCAATCTTACGCACCAATGTGTCAGAGGAAACACTGTGCACCTGGCGACAGTGTCAGCATGCACTGTGCCCGGCTCGCCACAGGTGTCGCAGACAAGGACATCCCTGCCGGACAAACCCTCCCCTAACCAAATTGTTCACCGTCCCATGGGTCTCCCGGTCACAACAGAACTTGGACTCGAACCCAGAATGTATAGTAGGACAGCTAGCACTGCGATGCAGTGCCTTAGACCACTGAACCACTCAGGAGGCCCATAGCTCAACAAGATTTTTAAAAAATGTAAGCCTTTATCGTTCCTTGGCTTTTCTACAGAAATATTTGGTGATATATAATATTTGGCTCTGCCGCTCAAAAAGACCATATTTGGTTGGTCCGGGCCAGACCAAATCTGAGCTAATCATAGACATCTATGCTAACAAGTTTGGACATCAAAGTACAGAACAGTAGAGTTCAGTACAGTACAGTACAATACAGTACATTAAACTGTACTCAACTCTAGTTAACTCAACTGTACTGTGTACTGTACTGAACTATACTCTACTTTTCTTGACTGTACGGTAATGTACTCTATAGTGATGTGTTGTACTGTACTCTACTGTGCTGTCCAAATGTATGAACTGTGGTTTGTGACTACTATGATTTCCCATTGTAGCCAATTCAATTGCAGAAATTCCATTATCGAAGTTTTGGAAATTCCGTTTCCTGATTTGGTAACGTAATTTTTTGTTTTAATTACTTAATAATAATAATTTAAAAAAATTGATCTCACTAAAAGCACTATAGCTTATTGATTGGGCTACCTTTACTTGTTACTTCTGTGAACTTTCATTATCCTCCCTCCTCATGAGGGACTGGAATTTCAAGGCACAAGGCAATGTTATTTAAACTTATAAGAGGCAGAACATGTTTTCCAAAACAAAATCTCAGTGTTGATATTAGATGTCTGGGGTCTTAACTTCAGAATTATTGTTTTTAAATGTACTTCTAATACCTTTTAAGATTTTCTCTGGTAAATGTTTTCTAAGACCTATTTTTCATCTGTTTGACCACAAATCCAAGCCTTTGCTTATTCCTTATTTTTTTAAAGGAAAATGGTTGAAATATATATATATATATATGCCTTAATTGCTCAAAAATGTCAAATAAATATTACATTGACATCCAATTTGATTTGCTCCTACGAACTTCCCATGTTGGTGCTCATGGCTCCTTTTACATGGAAATGATCCCATGTTATTAATACAACTCCCATCTGCTGTCGACATCAGGAGACATTTTGACAGCACTAATTAACTCCAGAAGTGGCCGGTAGCTTTGAATGCATGCTCACAGTAAATTCAGAGCCATTCAGTGGCTAGCCTCACCACAAACATAATTTTACTAGATTCCCATAAAGCAATTGTAATGACAGTCCACCACAACATACCCGAGTGTTTCATGATTAGCAAGGGGTAGTCTATGTTTCATTTCATTGTGTATTAAAAACACAGTTTGAGGTCATTGTTAGGGGATTTTGCCAGTGGTTAGAAAGGGGAATTGGGCTTCCCTGGAAAATGTTGTACAAGTTAAGGTCAAAAATCAAAAATGCATCTTTGGACCAATGGGTAAAACAATATGTTAATTGTGTAGATAATCCTCTAAAATAACCAATGGTCCAAAACGTATGTCTTTTCATAATCTGTTTGAAAAACTTTTTGAGTTTTTACCATTGTAGGCTGGCCAGAATTAGGGTCAGTGCTGTAAAGTAATTAAGTAAAAATACTTTAAAATACTAAGTCGTTTTTTGGGGTATATGTACTTTGCTATTTATATTTTTGCCTACTCTTACTTCACTACATTCCTAAAGAGAATAATGTACTTTTTACTCTATACATTTTCCCTGACACCCAAAAGTACTTGTTACATTTTGGCAGGAACATCCCTACTGCATCTGACCTGGCGGACTCACTAAACACAAATGCTTCATTTGTAAATGATGTCTGAGTGTTGGAGTGTGCCCATGGCAATCTGTCATTTTTCTTTTTTAAATACTACATTTGTGCCGTCTGGTTTGCTTATTATACGGAATTTGAAATGGTTTATACTTTTACTTTTGATACCTTAGTACATTTTAGCATTTCCATTTAATTTTGATACTTAATAATTAAGTATATTTAAAATCAAATACTTTTAGACTTTTACTCAAGTAGTATTTTACTAGGTGACTTTCACTTTTACTTTAGTCATTTTCTATTAAGGTATCTTCACTTTTTCTTAAGTATGACAAATTAGTACTTTTTCCACCACTGATTAGGGTGACTAAATCAATGTAGGCCAGAGAAAAATAGTGGTAAAAAATCTGGAAAATTACAATGCATCAGCTAGGCTGGATTCTGTGCAACTGGCTACTTGACAGGCTCACTTTCCTGTTGAACACGTCATCTTCCGTCTCGAATCCCCAGGACATATAAACAATGTAGAGGTTGGTTATTGAACTACAGTAAGTGAAGTGGATTTACACCCAGTAACAGAATTGCGGTAATGGAATGATTATGGATATGACTGTCATTCTCTTCATTGGGGATGAATCCTGAATATGTACAGAAAGACATAAAAATGCAATATCCTCCTTTGTATATGTAGGTATTATTCTACACACTGGCATTATTTATTTATTATTTAAATCAGCTCTGCCCCCAAAGACCAAATTTGGTCGGCCCCGGCCAGACCAAATCTAAACAAATCATGTTTAACAAGTTTAGACATAAAAGTACAGCACAGTAGATACAGTAGAGTACAACACAGAACAGTAGAGTTCAGGACAGTACAGTTCAGTAGAGTAGAGTAGAGTTCAGTACAGTACAATACAGTACAAATCTGGAAAATTGCAATGCATCAGGTAGGTTGGATTCTGTTCAACTGGCTACCTGACAGGCTCACTTTCCCGTTGAACTCGTCGTCTTTCTTCTCGAATCCGCAGGACATATAACAATATAGAGGTAAGATGAATATTGATTTTGAGACATGACATATAGTATTTTCATATTTGACTATGTATTCTTGTCACACCTACTCCCGTTCCCTCTCTCCGGCGCTCGACGTCGCCGGTCTACTAACCACCTGTCCTGGCAACCCACATTACGTACACCTGGCAACCTTCATTACGCACACCTTCATGGTTAAACTTACCTTCTGCACCCGTTTCCTGGCATCCTGCGTATATGTTACAGAATAATGCCTCTGGAAAAAATAGAAGTAGCAGAAGATTACACCATTTTCCAGACGGTCGAGGAACAGGGTATTCAACTCCACCAACACCACGACCAGCTGGCTCTAATGTGTATGACCATGAAGGAGATCCTCTGTGTTCTCCACCGCCTCGATACCACCAGCGTGGTTCTCCATACCCCCCTACCATGGGTCATCCCAGTCCCTCAGCCTACCCAGCTGTTCTCCCAGGTCAGCGATGCCCTTTGGCTCCTCCCAGAGAAGTATGATGGTACTCATTCAAAATGGTGTGGGTTCCTACACCAGCACTCCCTCTATCTCACCTATCAGATGGGAGCCCCCACCGCCGAGAGGTTCAAGGTTGCCACAGTCCTTTCCCTGCTGATCGGACGGGTGTTAGAGTGGGCGGCCGTCTAGAAGAGAGGAGGAGAGGAGATGGGTTCCTATGAGAGGTTTATGGCTCTGTTCAGGGTGGTCTTCAACCATCTTCCAGAGAGCAGAGAGGGAGGTGAGCAACTTTTCCAACTACAGCAGGGTGCCCAGACCTCTACGGAGTATGCCCTCCCCTTTCGGGAGCACCGGTGTACACCTCGCCACTCACCGCCCTCCTTTCGCAGTCCTGATGCCTGAACCCATGGAGACAGGGGCCACACACCTCTCTGTGGCAGAGCGACATCGCCGGAGGCAGCTGAGGTTCTGTCCCTATTGCGGCCAGGAGGGGCACCAGCTTCAGCTGTGGGACCACTAGAGCAGAGGGGCAGCCCTGTGACCTTCTGTCTCCAAGTGTAGGTGGGAGTATTCCATCATCATCGTTTTCCGCCAAACCCTTTCTGGTTCCCTTTTCACTGGCTGGCTGTCCCTCAAATGTTGTCTCCAAAGCTCTAGTGGACTCTGGTGCCACTGGGAACTTCATCAACCCTCGCCTCCTCACTGAACATAACTTCATACCCACTCTCCTCTCCTTTTCCTGTCCAAGCCCTGGATACGCGACCATTGGTATCCGGCACAATTACGCACATTACAGCACCACTCACTCTCACCGTGAGTCCCATGCACCAGGAAAACCTTCCCTTCCTCATCACCACCGCAACTGTACCCAAAGTCATCCAATGCCTCTCGTGGCTTCAACTTTATAACCCCACCATCTCCTGGTTGAGGATGATAATCACCGCCTAGGGACCAGGATGCCAGAGGACCTACTTTCCTGCACCCTGTGGTTCCACATTTGTGGAGGGTCCAGTGAATGCCCTCCAGCCTATCAATCTGTCCTCTCGAATCATTGGCCCTGTGGGATGTAGATGTAAACATCCACTAGGCTCTGGAGAGGGAACCCGCTCCTGCTACCTGCCCTCCAGATCTCATCTACGTCCCCAGAGGGGTGAAAGATCAGCTGTTGACCTGGGAACACACATCCCTCGCCGCTCGACACCCAGGTATCACCCTCACCATTCAATCCATCTCCGATAAATACTGGTGGCCCACCTTGGCGCAGGACGTCACCCAACGCATTACAGGGGGCAAACTTCCCGCTCTCCTGGACACCTACCGCAACCGATGCCATAGGAAGGCCAAAAAGATCATCAAGGACATCAACTTCCCTGCTGTCATCCAGAAGGTGAGATCAGTACAGGTGCATCAAAGCTGAGACTGAGAGACTGAAAAACAGCTTCTATCTCAAAGCCATCAGACTGTTAAACAGCAACCACTAGCACATCAGAGTTCAGATGTATATACTGTACTCTATACTATGCCACTATCTTAGTCCAATGCCACAAACTATATATTCTTAATGCATTCCTTACCTAGATTTACATGTATTTTGGGTATACAGTTGAAGTTACAAGTTTACATACAATTATGTTGGAGTCATTAAAACTAGTTTTTCAACCACTCCACAAATTTCTTGTTAACAAACTAATGTTTTCACAAGTCGGTTAGGACATCTACTTTGTGCATGACACAAGTCATTTTTCCAACAGTTGTTTACAGACAGATTATTTCACTTATAATTCACTGTATCACAATTCTGGTGGGTCAGAAGTTTACATACATTAAGTTGACTGTGCCTTTAAACAGCATGGAAAATTCCAGGAAATTAAGTCATGGCTTTAGAAGCTTCTAATAGGCTAATTTACATAATTTGAGTCAATTGGAGGTGTACCTGTGGATGTATTTCAAAGCCTACCTTCAAACTCAGTGCCTCTTTGCTTGACATCATGGGAAAATCAAAAGAAATCAGCCAAGACCTCAGAAAAAAATTTGTAGACCTACACAAGTCTGGTTCATCCTTGGGAGCAATTTCTAAAATGCCTGAAGGTACCAAGTGAAATCTGTACAAACAATAGTACGCAAGTATAAACACCATGGGACCACACAGCCGTCATATCGCTCAGGAAGGAGACGCGTTCTGTCTCCTGGAGATGAAAGTACTTTGGTGCGAAAAGTGCAAATCAATCCCAGAACAACAGCAAAGGACCTTGTGAAGATGCTGGAGGAAACAGGCGCAAAAGTATCTATATCCATAGTAAAACGAGTCCTATCTTGACATAACCTGAAAGGCTGCTCAACAAGGAAGAAGCCAATGCTCCAAAACCGCCATAGAAAAAGCCAGACTACGGTTTGCAACTGCACATGGGGACAAAAATCGTACTTTTTGGAGAAATGTCCTCTGGTCTGATGAAACAAAAATAGAACTGCTTGGCCATAATGACCATCATTATGTTTGGAAGAAAAAGGGGGAGGCTTGCTAGCAGAAAAACCCCATCCCAAAGGTGAAGCACGAGGGTGGCAGCATCATGTTGTGTGGGTGCTTTGCTGCAGCAGGAACATGTGCACTTCACAAAATAGATGGCATCATGAGGTAGGAAAATTATGTGGATATATTGAAGCATCTCCAGATCTCAATCCCATAGAAAATCTTTGGAGGGAGTTGAAAGTCTGTGTTGCCCAGCAACAGCCCCAAAACATCACTGCTCTAGAGGAGATCTGCATGGAGGAATGGACCATAATACCAGCAACAGTGTGTGAAAACCTTGTGAAGACTTACGTTTGACCTCTGTCATTGCCAACAAAGGGTATATAACAAAGTATTGAGATAAACTTTTGTTATTGACCAAATACTTATTTTCCACCATAATTTGCAAATAAATTCATTAAAAATCCTACAATGTGATTTTCTGGAATTGTATTTCTATTTTTGTCTGTCATAGTTGAAGTGTACCTGAAAATTACAGGCCTCTCATATTTTTAAGTGGGAGAACTTGCACAATTGGTGGCTGACTAAATACTTTTTTGGCGTACTGTATTTGGCTAAGTTGTATGAAAACTTCAGATTTCGACTGTATGTTGTGAAACTTTTAGATATTACATGTTAGATGTTACTGCACTGTCATAGCTAGAAGCACAAGCACTTCGCTACACCCGCAATAACATCTGCAAAACACGTGTATATGACCAATAAAATTTTATTTGATTTGACTATGTTTGCTCATGCACTGTACGTATTCAATCCAATTCTCCCTGGCACTGTCCAGCAGAGAAAACCTCTTCCCCTTCCATAGACTTTCTAATGGTTTTACCACTATTCTGGTTGTTGTTAACAGATTCTCTAAATCCTGCCATTTTTATGGTCTACCTACTGCTGAGGCACAATTCCAGCAGGTGTACCGGCACTATGGCCTTCCGGGGGACATCGTTTCCGACCGTGGTCACTCTTTTCATATTAACTAGAAATTCTCACAAAAACAAGTCTATCTCTGCCAATGGAGAACTGAGCGATTACCAACTTTTTATTTTCAAAACCTTTAACATTTAATTCAGCTCGTGTCATGCTAATTTTGCTTTTTGCGACCCGCGGAAACAACTTTGAAGACGACGACCACAAAGTTGTTACGAGAAACCTGCACCGCTATGTCAAAAGAGAATGCTGCCTATTATTGGATGTATTAGGTTATGTCAATTAGTCAAAAAACACAGTTGGGTCACCTTCTACTCTGATCCCTTCCGTGGGCATGTTCAGCTGATAACTGTTTTTTTTGTCTTTCTGTCATCTGGTGGTCAAATAAAGAGTGTTAAAACAGTCTGAGTCAGGACAACCCTTCTCTCTCTCTCTGACTTTCTGTCTGAGTCAGGACATCCCCTCCTTCTCTCTCTCTCTGCCTTTCTGTCTGAGTCAGGACAACCCTTCCTTCTCTCTCTCTCCTCCGTTCTGTCTGAGTCAGGACAACCCCTCCTTCTCTCTCTCTGCCTTTCTGTCTGAGTCAGGACAACCCGTCCTTCTCTCTCTCTGCCTTTCTGTCTGAGTCAGGACAACCCCTCCTTCTCTCTCTCTCCTCCTTTCTGTCTGAGTCAGGACATCCCCTCCTTCTCTCTCTCTCCTCCTTTCTGTCTGAGTCAGGACAACCCCTCCTCTCTCTCTCCTCCGTTCTGTCTGAGTCAGGACAATCCCTCCTTCTCTCTCTCTCTGCCTTTCTATCTGAGTCATGACAACCCCTCCTTCTCTCTCTCTCTCCTCCGTTCTGTCTGAGTCAGGACAACCCCTCCTTCTCTCTCTCTCTGCCTTTCTGTCTGAGTCAGGACATCCCCTCCTTCTCTCTCTCTCCTCCTTTCTGTCTGTCAGGACAACCCATCCTTCTCTCTCTCTCTGCCTTTCTGTCTGAGTCAGGACAACCCCTCCTTCTCTCTCTCTCCTCCGTTCTGTCTGAGTCAGGACAACCCCTCCTTCTCTCTCTCTCTGCCTTTCTGTCTGAGTCAGGACAACCCCTCCTTCTCTCCCTCTG
Source organism: Oncorhynchus clarkii lewisi (assembly GCF_045791955.1). Lineage (NCBI taxonomy): Eukaryota > Metazoa > Chordata > Actinopteri > Salmoniformes > Salmonidae > Oncorhynchus > Oncorhynchus clarkii. The sequence continues at coordinate 2,712,854 of NC_092175.1, forward strand.
CCTTTCTGTCTGAGTCAGGACAACCACCCCTTCTCTCCCTCTGCCTTTCTGTCTGAGTCAGGACAACCCCTCCTTCTCTCCCTCTCTGCCTTTCTGTCTGAGTCAGGACAACCCCTACTTCTCTCCCTCTCTCTGCCTTTCTGTTAGAGTCAGGACAACCCCTCCTTCTTTCTCTCTCTGCCTTTCTGTCTGAGTCAGGACAACACTTCCTTCTCTCTCTCTTTGCCTTTCTGTCTGAGTCAGGGCAACCCCTCCTTCCCTCCCTCTCTCTGCCTTTCTCTCTCACTCTCCAGTTAATGTCACCTCTCCCAGCTCTTACTGACACCTACCCATGAGCCCCCTCTCTTTCCATTTACTTTAGCCAGCATCCTCACCCACTGAGCATCGACCGACACCGGAGGTCCATTGACATTGAAAAGTCGTTGAAATTTGATCAGTCCACCCTGGCTTTGATGTTAACGTTCACAGAAGGACCAGACTGGACCAAATCTGAATCTGTCCTTGAATTATGTTTCACAAGTTTGGATAGCACAGGAGAGCGAGTAGAGCACGGCAAAGTATAGTACCGTATTGTACAATACAGTACTTAGTACAGCACAGTACCATACAGTGAGTAGAGTACAGTAAAGCACAGTGAAGAAAGGTGGAGTACACTACAGTACAGTATATTGTACTGTGCTCTACCACTGATCTATACTCTACTGTGTTGTACTGCAGGCTTTTTTGCTTCGTGACCCAACAATTGAGGTGTATTTTGAGTCGTGACCTATCATAAGGGTTGAGAGTAAAAAAAAACATACAGACCAAACACTAATTACAAGATATGATCCTGGCAACAGAGAGAACATTTATCAGTTTAAAGCGAATATCCTGCAATTCTACAGATTTTGACATGGCTAATCCTGTGTTCTTATGCTCAAAACTTTATAACAAAATCAATGGGGGCCTGATTGTCTAGCTTGTATTTAGTTGATTGTAAATTTGCAAGGTTTGTGGGCTTTGGAAAGTATTCAGGTCAATTGACTTTTTTTCACATTTTGTTATGTTACAGCCTTATTCTAAAATTGATTAAATCGTTTTTTTCCCCTCATCAATCTACACACAATACCCCATAATGACAAAGCAACATTTTTGTTGTTGTTGAAATGTTTGCTAATTAATATTTATTAATATTTTTTAATATGACATTTACATAAGTATTCAGACCCTTTACTCAGTACTTTGTTGAAGCACCTTTGGTAGCGAACACAAGTCTTCTTGGGTATGACGCTCCATTTAAACATTTTTTATTTAACTTGGCAAGTCAGATAAGAACACATTCTTATTTACAATGACGCCTACCAGGGAACAGTGGGATAACTGCCTTGTTCAGGGGCAGAATGACAGATTTTTACCTTGTCAGCTCCGGGATTTGATCCAGCAACCTTTCAGGTACTGGCCCAAAAATCAAACCACCAGCCTTAACTACTGTTCTACTGCTCTGTACTGAACTCTACTCTATTTATTCCATCTTAAATTTGATTGATTATTTACGTTTAAAAATACTTAGAGTTGGATTAGGAAAGTTGTTTGAAATGTTTGGATCAGGTATACAGGTAACTAATTCGATAATGTTGCGCGAGTTGGAAACGGTGTATTTTCTGAATCATCCGCGCCAAATAAATTGGCATTTTGGATATATAACGACAGAATTTATCGAACAAAAGGACCATTTGTAATATTTAATGGACATATTGGAGTGCCAACAGAAGAAGACCTTCAAAGGTAAGTCATGCATAATGTTATTTCTGACTTTTGTGTTGTGCCTGAAGGGTTGAATTATGATTTTCATGTGTATGTTTGATGGGGTGCTGTCCTCAGATAATAGCATGGTTTGCTTTCGCCGAAAAGCCTTTTTGAAATCTGACACTGTGGCTGGATTAACTTCTTATGGTATAGGGGATGCTTGCGTCCCACTTGGCCAAAAGCCAGGGAAAATGCAGTGCGGCAAATTAAAATAAAATTATATAAAAATAAAACTTTAATTAAATCACACATGTAAGATACTCAATTAAAGCTACACTCGTTGTGAATCCAGCCGACATGTCAGATTTTAAAAAGGCTTTTCGGTGAAAGCATAAGAAGCTATTATCTGATGATAACACAACAGTAAACAAAGAGAGAGTAGCATATTTCAACCCTGCAGGCGCAACACAAAACGCAGAAATAAAATATAAAACATGCCTTACCTTTGACGAGCTTCTTTTGTTGGCACTCCAATATGTCCTATTAACATCAAAATATATCCTTTTGTTTGATTAATTCCGTCCATATATATATCCAAAATGTCCATTAATTTGTCGCGTTTGATCCAGAAAAACACAGCTTCCCAATTGCGCAACGTCACTACAAAATATCTCAAAAGTTGCCTGTAAACTTTGCCAAAACATTTCAAACTACTTTTGTAATACAACTTTAGGTATTTTTAAACGTTAACAATCGATCAAATTGAAGACGGGTCTATCTGTTTTCAATAGAGGACGAGAGGAAACTAACGCTACTTTTCAAGTCTTGCGCACTCTCAACAGCGTTACCTTTTTTCCAAGATGGCCGTACTTCTTCATTGCACAAAGGAATAACCCCAACCAAATTCCAAAGACTGATGACATCCAGTGGAAGCGAAACAAAAAAAAAAAAAACAAGTGCCTAAGAAATATCGGTTCCCAATGAGAACTCACTGAACAGACAGAGACCTCAAAAAAATAAATTCTGAACGGTTAGTCCTCAGGGTTTTGCCTGCTACATAAGTTATGTTATACTCAGACATGATTCAAACAGTTTTAGAAACTTCAGAGTGTTTTCTATCCACATCTACTAATAATATGCATATCTTATATTCTTGGCATGAGTAGCAGGAAGTTGAAATTGGGCACGCTATTTATCCAAAAGTGACAATGCTGCCCCCTATACCTTAAGTTAACAAGAAGTTCATCTTTAAACCCATGTATAACACTTGTATGATTTATGAATAATGAGTATTTCTGTTTTTGAATTTGGCGCGCTGCTTTTCACTGGGGGTTGTCAAATCAATCCCGTTAACAGGATTGGCGCGCGAAGGGATCACTAAGAATTAACAGAATTTCTGTGAAAACGTGATCGCATAAAAAAACCTGAGATTTTACCGTCATTCCATTAGTACAATTTGCATCTGCACAGTTCTTCCACTAGATTTGTTATTATAAAATGTTCAGATTTTTTTTTTAAGTACTGCTTGTGCATAGAGTTGTAAAGTTGCTTGTTAAATTTTGAAATCAATGGTTCTTGTTTGGCATACATTTTAAGGTGACAAAAACTGAATCAAAGCCTAATTTCATTACCGTTGTAATGCCCGGGGTGTAGTGGTGGAAGAAGTCATACGCAGGAAACAGAAAGTTCAGAGTAGCGATACTTCTTTATTCACCACACAGGTGAAAACGACGCCACTCAAACAAATGCCCCAAAACACAGGGGAACTAAACAGTCCCGAATAACTCACATACACGAACAACCGTGACTTACAGGCGTGTACAAGAGTACACATAAAACAATCCCAAATAACTCACGTACACGAACAACCGTGACTTACAGGCGTGTACACGAGTACACATAAAACAATCCCGCACACCCAGCAGGCGGGCCGGCTGGATAATAAAGCCCAACTAATTAACCTAATTAACAACAGGTGTAACTAATAAACAGACAAGGAGGGGGAGAAAAAGATCAGTGGCAGCTAGTAGGCCGGTGATGACGACCGCCGAGCGCCAACCGAACAGGAAGGGGAGCCACCTTCGGTAGGAGTCGTGACAACCGTGGTATTTCCCCTTGGTAAAATGTTTTTTTTTATAACATAAGGAAGTGAAATGTCATCACCAAAGCGCATTTTCACCAACTCTGGGTAGAGTAGGTTGCAATAGTAACCAAAGGGGGCGGGGCTTTGCAAAGGGTCAATTGTAAGACAACCAGCTGCAATATGATTGTGAGTTTGCTCGACCAAATTTTCTGTTTTTGAGCGAACTCAACCAAAAACTTTGTGTGTTAAAAGTGTGTTGAGCAAACTCACAATCCTATTGCAGCTGGTTGCCTTACAATTGTACGTTTAATCAACAAACCAAAAATTACAGTGTAGCCCTAGCAATACATGTACATTTAAGTAATTTAGCAGATGCTCTTATCCAGAGCCACTTACAGGAGCAATTAGGGTTAAGTGCCTTGCACATCAAAATATGTTTCACCAAGTCAGCTCTGGGATTCAAACCAGAGACCTTTATGTTGCTAGGCTACCTGCCGCAAAACCTTTTTTTCACAGATTGCCTAGTACTCTCTGAGCTGAACAAGCACATGCAGACTGCCTGAGTTTTCTGTGTGGATAAAAGAGTAGAGAGAGAGAGAGAGAGAGAGAGAGAGAGAGAGAGAGAGAGTGAGTCACCCGGTCTGTGAAAATAGGAGAGAGACACTGTCTGCACACACACAGACATCCCCGTGTGTCAGGCAGTCGGTGGGAGTGCACCCCCGCAGGGGATGGAGGGGGAGGGAAAGAGGGTAGACACAGTGGGAGAGAGAAGAGGGAGTGAAACAGGGAGAAAGACAAAGAGAGAATGGGACAAGGGGTGAAAGACAGAATTCCCTGCAGAAGAGAAGTAGAGAAAGTATTAAGCCACATGAAAATAGACAGAGAATGGAGGAAGGGAAAGGGGCTCATGAAAGAAAGATGGATATACCGGTAACATAGAAAAGGAGACAATGCAGAGAGACAGGCAGAAGGGGTCAGAGATGGACAAAAAGTAAAAAGACATGGAGACAGCAAGAGAGAGGAAGAATAACGATATCGGTGAGAGATGAGTGGCGGAGAGCAGCAGCCAGGCAGAGAGAGAGCGAGAGAAAGATAGCACGCATTCCAATGCTTTCTCTTTCTATCTAAGCGAGGGGCTCATCTAGCTATAGCCAGAAACCAGGCAGGCCCCATAGATAGAGACAGTATGAAGGGAGGGAAGAGAGGGAGCAAGGGGTTAGGACTAATATGTTTTTTTCACACAAAGAAAATAGCTCTCAAATATGACAAATATATGTTCTTCCCATCAACAGTCCCCATTGCTGTCATGAATGTCTATGTTGATATTCTTCAAACCAATTTTCATAGAGTTTGGGGACTGCGGAATGCTGTTCTGAGAGACACTGTTGGCAGTGGAATTTCAAGACCTCTGACTCCTCAACCCACTATACATTCACGTTATTGACTTGAGTCAAGCCGTATGGTGCTAGCTCGCTTTTATCCGAACATGACTCGGTATAACGTCAGCCTGCTTTCGTTTCTCACTGCCAATTCCAGTCCAGTTTGGGCTAGAGTGTGTCGTACTTCAAATGGAAGTGCTAACTAACTAGTTTACGAGTTAAGCTGCAGAGGTTCCTTACCTTGACCAGTAGCAAGTTGGTTCACATTGGTTGTACGTTGGTTGTGTGCAACTACTGTGAGAATACGATAGCTGTAGATAGGAATGTCATGTACTGTCATGTTGTCTTGTCTCTGTCCTTTCCCTTCACCCTGTCTCCCTCTGCTGGTCGTTGTTAGGTTACCTTTTCTCCCCCAATTTCCACCAGCTGTGCCTTGTCTCCTCCTAACCACCTCGTCACCCCGTTTCCCACCTGTTCCCTTTTTCCCTCTGATTAGGTCCCTATATCTCTCTCTGTTTTTGTTCCTGTCCTTGTCGGATTCTTGTTTGTTTGTGTCATTCATGCCTGAACCAGACTGTCGTCATGTTTGCTGTAACCTTGTCCTGTCCTGTCGGAATCTGCCGGTCCATCTGAGCCTACCTATGTTTGGTAATTAAAGAAGCTCTGTTTAAGTTGATTCGCTTTTGGGTCCTCATTCACGCACCGTAACAGAAGAATCCGACCAAGAATGGACCCAGCGACTTCGGATCCTCTCCACTCAGCCGTCGGGATCCAGGGAGCGATGCTAGGCAGACACGAGCAGGAATTGTCTGCTGCTCGACATGCCGTTGAGACCCTGGCCACCCAAGTCTCCAACCTCACAGAACAGGTTCACCATCTCCGCCTCGATCCACCGGCCACTTCCAGGGCTTTCGAATCTCCGGAGCCCAGAATCAATAACCCGCCGTGTTACTCTGGGGAGCCCACTGAATGCCGCTCGTTCCTCACCCAGTGTGATATTGTGTTTTCTCTCCAGCCCTACACTTTCTCCAGGAGCACTGCTCGTGTCGCCTACGTCATATCTCTCCTTATTGGACGGGCTCGTGAGTGGGGCACGGCAATCTGGGGGGCAAGGGCTGAGTGTACTAACCAGTATCAGGACTTTAAGGAGGAGATGATACGGGTTTTTGATCGATCTGTTTTTGGGGAGGAGGCTTCCAGGGCCCTGTCTTCCCTATGTCAAGGCAATCGATCCATAACTGACTACTCTATTGAGTTTCGCACTCTTGCTGCCTCCAGTGGCTGGAACGAGCCGGCCTTGCTCGCTCGTCTTCTGGAGGGTCTCCGCGCAGAGGTAAAGGATGAGATTCTCTCCCGGGAGGTTCCTTCCAGCGTGGATTCCTTGATTGAACTCGCTATTCGCATTGAGCGACGGGTTGATCTTCGTCACCGAGCTCGTGGAAAGGAGCTTGCGCTCTCCGATGCCCCCCTCTCCGCATCACTACCATCTTCCTCTGCCGGCTCGGGAGCTGAGCCTATGCAGCTGGGAGGTATCCGCATTTCGACTAAGGAGAGGGAACGGAGAATCACCAACCGCCTCTGTCTCTATTGCGGTTCTGCTGGTCATTTTGTCACTTCATGTCCAGTAAAAGCCAGAGCTCATCAGTAAGCGGAGGGCTACTGGTGAGCGCTACTACTCCTGTCTCTCCTTCAAGATCCTGCACTACCTTGTCGGTCCATCTACGCTGGACCGGTTCGTCAGCTTCCTGCAGTGCCTTAATAGACTCTGGGGCGGAGGGCTGTTTTATGGACGAGACCTGGGCTCGGGAACATGACATTCCTCTCAGACAGTTAAAGGAGCCCACGGCCTTGTTCGCCCTGGATGGTAGTCCTCTCCCCAGGATTCAGCGTGAGACGCTACCTTTAACCCTCACTGTTTCTGGTAATCATAGTGAAACCATTTCTTTTTTGATTTTTCGTTCACCTTTTACACCTGTTGTTTTGGGCCATCCCTGGCTAGTTTGTCATAATCCTTCCATTAATTGGTCTAGTAATTCTATCCTCTCCTGGAACGTCTCTTGTCATGTGAAATGTTTAATGTCTGCTATCCCTCCTGTTTCCTCTGTCTCTTCTTCACAGGAGGAGCCTGGTGATTTGACAGGGGTGCCGGAGGAATATCACGATCTGCGCACGGTGTTCAGTCGGTCCAGGGCCACCTCTCTTCCTCCACACCGGTCGTATGATTGTAGTATTGATCTCCTTCCGGGAACCACCCCCCCCCGGGGTAGACTATACTCTCTGTCGGCTCCCGAACGTAAGGCTCTCGAAGATTATTTGTCTGTAGCTCTTGACGCCGGTACCATAGTCCCCTCCTCCTCTCCCGCCGGAGCGGGGTTTTTTTTTGTCAAGAAGAAGGACGGGTCTCTGCGCCCCTGCATAGATTATCGAGGGCTGAATGACATAACAGTGAAGAATCGTTATCCGCTTCCTCTTATGTCTTCAGCCTTCGAGATCCTGCAGGGAGCCAGGTTTTTCACTAAGTTGGACCTTCGTAACGCTTACCATCTCGTGCGCATCAGGGAGGGGGACGAGTGGAAGACGGCGTTTAACACTCCGTTAGGGCACTTTGAATACCGGGTTCTTCCTTTCGGCCTCGCTAACGCTCCAGCTGTCTTTCAGGCATTAGTCAATGATGTCCTGAGAGACATGCTGAACATCTTTGTTTTCGTTTACCTTGACGATATCCTGATTTTTTCACCGTCACTCCAGATTCATGTTCAGCACGTTCGACGTGTCCTCCAGCGCCTTTTAGAGAATTGTCTTTTTGTGAAGGCTGAGAAGTGCACTTTTCATGCCTCCTCCGTCACATTTCTCGGTTCAGTTATTTCCGCTGAAGGCATTAAGATGGATCCCGCTAAGGTCCAAGCTGTCATTGATTGGCCCGTCCCTAAGTCACGCGTCGAGCTGCAGCGCTTTCTCGGCTTCGCGAACTTCTATCGTCGTTTCATCCGTAATTTCGGTCAGGTGGCAGCTCCTCTCACAGCCCTTACTTCTGTCAAGACGTGCTTTAAGTGGTCCGTTTCCGCCCAGGGAGCTTTTGATCTCCTCAAGAATCGTTTTACATCCGCTCCTATCCTTGTTACACCTGACGTCTCTAGACAGTTCGTTGTCGAGGTTGACGCGTCAGAGGTGGGAGTGGGAGCCATCCTTTCTCAGCGCTCCCTCTCTGACGACAAGGTCCACCCATGCGCGTATTTTTCTCATCGCCTGTCGCCGTCGGAACGTAACTATGATGTGGGTAACCGCGAACTGCTCGCCATCCGGTTAGCCCTAGGCGAATGGCGACAGTGGTTGGAGGGGGCGACCGTTCCTTTTGTCGTTTGGACTGACCATAGGAACCTTGAGTACATCCGTTCTGCCAAACGACTTAATGCGCGTCAGGCGCGTTGGGCGCTGTTTTTCGCTCGTTTCGAGTTCGTGATTTCTTATCGTCCGGGCTCTAAGAACACCAAGCCTGATGCTTTGTCTCGTCTCTTCAGTTCTTCAGTAGCCTCCACTGACCCCGAGGGGATTCTCCCTGAGGGGCGTGTTGTCGGGTTGACTGTCTGGGGAATTGAGAGGCAGGTAAAGCAAGCACTCACTCAAACTCCGTCGCCGCGCGCTTGTCCTAGGAACCTTCTTTTCGTTCCCGTTCCTACTCGTCTGGCCGTTCTTCAGTGGGCTCACTCTGCCAAGTTAGCCGGCCACCCTGGCGTTCGGGGTACGCTTGCTTCCATTCGCCAGCGTTTCTGGTGGCCCACCCGGGAGCATGACACGCGTCGTTTCGTGGCTGCTTGTTCGGTCTGCGCGCAGACTAAGTCCGGTAACTCTCCTCCTGCCGGCCGTCTCAGGCCGCTTCCTATTCCCTCTCGACCGTGGTCTCACATCGCCTTAGATTTTGTCACCGGACTGCCTTCGTCAGCGGGGAAGACTGTTATTCTTACGGTTGTCGATAGGTTCTCTAAGGCGGCTCATTTCATTCCCCTTGCTAAGCTTCCTTCTGCTAAAGAGACGGCACAAATCATCATCGAGAATGTTTTCAGAATTCATGGCCTTCCGTCAGACGTCGTTTCGGACAGAGGTCCGCAATTCACGTCTCAATTTTGGAGGGAGTTTTGCCGTTTGATTGGGGCTTCCGTCAGTCTCTCTTCCGGCTTTCACCCCCAGTCTAACGGTCAAGCAGAACGGGCCAATCAGACTATTGGTCGCATCTTACGCAGTCTTTCTTTTCGCAACCCTGCGTCTTGGTCAGAACAGCTCCCCTGGGCAGAATACGCCCACAACTCGCTTCCTTCATCTGCGACCGGGCTATCTCCTTTTCAGAGTAGCCTCGGGTACCAGCCTCCGTTGTTCTCATCTCAGTTCGCCGAGTCCAGCGTCCCCTCCGCTCAGGCTTTTGTCCAACGTTGCGAGCGCACCTGGAAGAGGGTCAGGTCTGCACTTTGCCGTTATAGGGCGCAGACTGTGAGAGCTGCTAATAAGCGTAGAACTAAGAGCCCTAGATATTGTCGCGGTCAGAGAGTTTGGCTCTCCACTCAGAACCTTCCCCTTAAGACGGCTTCTCGCAAGTTGACCCCGCGGTTCATTGGTCCATTCCGTATCTCTCAGGTCATTAATCCTGTCGCAGTGCGACTTCTTCTTCCGCGATATCTTCGTCGCGTCCACCCGGTCTTCCATGTCTCCTGTGTTAAGCCCGTTCTTCGCGCCCCCGCTCGTCTTCCCCCCCCCCCCCCCCCATCCTTGTCGAGGGCGCACCTATCTACAGGGTCCGTAAAATCTTGGACATGCGTCCTCGGGGCCGTGGTCATCAGTACCTAGTTGACTGGGAGGGGTACGGTCCTGAGGAGAGGAGTTGGGTTCCCTCTCGGGACGTGCTGGACCGTGCGCTGATTGATGATTTCCTCCGTTGCCGCCAGGTTTCCTCCTCGAGTGCGCCAGGAGGCGCTCGGTGAGTGGGGGGGTACTGTCATGTACTGTCATGTTGTCTTGTCTCTGTCCTTTCCCTTCACCCTGTCTCCCTCTGCTGGTCGTTGTTAGGTTACCTTTTCTCCCCCAATTTCCACCAGCTGTGCCTTGTCTCCTCCTAACCACCTCGTCACCCCGTTTCCCACCTGTTCCCTTTTTCCCTCTGATTAGGTCCCTATATCTCTCTCTGTTTTTGTTCCTGTCCTTGTCGGATTCTTGTTTGTTTGTGTCATTCATGCCTGAACCAGACTGTCGTCATGTTTGCTGTAACCTTGTCCTGTCCTGTCGGAATCTGCCGGTCCATCTGAGCCTACCTATGTTTGGTAATTAAAGAAGCTCTGTTTAAGTTGATTCGCTTTTGGGTCCTCATTCACGCACCGTAACAAGGAAGTGAATGTAGTTGGCTACTATAATGCTAATAGAGATTTAACAAATGCTAACTACCTAACTACCTATGATTTTTAAGTTGCTGTTTTGCTTGAGAAATACAGTGGTTCAATATAGAGCAATTGTGGTAATACACATGGGTGAGTACATTTTTTGACCTAATTTTTGCCTTGAACGTCCAGCTTATTGGATTGTATTTGTATCTGAATTCTATGGTTTAATCGTATTCACAAGTTGCACCAAATACATTATTGGGTCAACTCAGCCCACTTTTGACTGAGACACAAAGTATGCCATCACTTCTATTGTATTATATTGACACTAAATCACCATAGAGTGAAACCCTGTGTGCTTTGTCCCCCTGGCATCATAGAAGTGAAATTAAGATAGCTATTTTATTTATTATTTAACTAGGCAAGTCAGTTAAGAACCCATATTACGCTGGGCCAATTGTGCGCCACCCTCTGGGACTCACACTCACAGCCGGTTGTGATACAGCCTGGATCAGACCAGGCTCCGTTGTGGCTTCCTGACTCCCAATCATGGCCAGTTGTGATACAGCCTGGAATCGACCCAGGGTCTGTAGTGACACCTCTAGCACTGAGATGCAGTGCCTTAGACTGCTGTGCCACTCGGGAGCCCCTGTATAGAGTGGGATCTGAAATTATTGACACCCTTGATAAAGATGAGGAAAAACGACTGTTTAAAATAGATAAGTTAAATACCGAGCTACTGTATATTAAATGCAAAAAACAATGGAACATTAGATTATTTTCTCATAATAAAATTGCTCAGAAATATATATATTTCTCAAAAAGGCAGGGGTCAAAATTATTGACACCCCTGTTTTCAATACCGTTCAACACCTCACCTTGAAAGAACACATTGGGAGGGTTAGACCATTCCTCCATACAGAATCCTTCCAGATCCTTGATATCCTTCGTCTGCGCTTATGGACTTCCCTCTTCAATTCAAACCATCAATGGATTTCACTTTTGGACCGGCCCCGCAATCAAAACTTACTGGGGAGAAATAAGATCTAACATTGGAAAAATAATGGGATTTGACATAGAACAAACATTCATTTCTTTGCACTTGGGTGAAATACCTGATAACTTACATAATAGAGAAAAGTACCTCTTGAAGGTCCTACTGGCAGCCAGTAAAAGGCTGTCACTAGGAAATGGCTACAAAAAGACCCTCCCACAGTGACACAATGGTTAGACATTGTAGAAGAAATAAACCACATGGAGCGTATGACCTTTGCTTTAAGAACACTAGAGGAGAGATTTCAAGAATACTGGGAAAAATGGGTTTCGTACTTGAAAAAGGTCTCAAAGATGTCAATGTAACTAATATGATGAAGGTATGACGTGCACTGTAACTGCCAAATCTTTTTTGTTGTTCTTTTATTTTACTTTATTGGTACTTTCTTTGTGTTCCTCAATAAAAACAAAGTATTAAAAAATAAAAAAATATAAAAAAAAGTCCTGAGACTGTGATGGCTATTGAAAAATGTTGATTTTGTGGCCAATTATTTGTGGATTTTGATGTGTGCTTGGGGTTATTGTTTTGTTGGAAGATCCACTTGTGGCCAAGTTTCAGCCACCTGGCAGAGGCAACAAAGTTTTTAGTTCAAATGTCCTGGTACTGGGTAAAGTTGATGATGCAGTTGACCTTAAAAAGGGCCCAGGAACAGTGGAAGCAAAATAGGCTCTTAACATAAATTACCAAGCACCCAACCACCCATATTTCACTGTTCTTTTCTTCATGCATTCTTATCTCAACACCAAACCCACCACTGGTGTGTGTGAAACTCACTACTGGTGTGCAAAGCACAGGTTCCAATCCAAGTGTCAATGCCGTTTAGCCAACTCGAGGCGTTTACATTGGTTGGGCGGCATGAAAAATAACTCTTTGGCCATGCACACCATTAGTAGGTTTGGAAGTACCATTTATAAAATATGTGTTTCTTGCAGAAGCAACAATGTAGAAAACATTAGGAATACATCCTCTTTCCATGACAGACTGACCAGGTGAATACAGGTGAAAGCTATGATCCCCGTATTGATTATTACCTGTTTAATCCACTTCAATCAGTGTAGATGAAGGGTAGGAGACAGGTTAAACAAGGGTTTTTAAGGCTTAAGACAATTGAGACATGGATTGTGTATGTGTGCCATTCAGAGGGTGAATGGGCACCGGTTTGAATGTGTCAAGAACTGCAACACTGCTGGGTTTTTCATGCTCAACAGTTTACCATGTGTATCAGGAATGGTCCACCATCCAAAGGACATCCAGCCAATGGCAGGCCAGTATTGGAAAACAGGTCATTGATGAAAGAAGATAAAGGAGGCTGATACGAATTGTGCAGAGCAACAGACGGGTTACAGTTAGTCAACAACACTGGTGCCCAAAGACCCATAAAATAATCAAAAACTTGTCGTACAATGACACGAATGGGTTATGGCAGCCAACGACCTTAAATACTTATTTCAACAAAAAAATAAACTGCTATTGCATTAGGCTAAGGAACGAAAACACTGGAGAATAGGAAAAACATTGCCTGGTCTGATGCATTCTGGTTCCTGCTGCTTCACGCTGATGGGAGGACTAGGGTATGGAGAAAACTACATGAGAACATGCAACCATTATGACCCCGAGCCTGCCTGCCATTCTGTACCTGCCAGACTCTGCCCTGGATTACGAACCTCTGCTGCCTTTGACCTGTCTTTTGATTGCCCCCTGTTTGGGTCAATAAACATCTGTGACTCTACCTGTCTGCATTTGGGTCTTATCCTGAGTTCTGAAAGTAAGGGCTATTTGACCAAGAAGGAGAATGATGGAGTGCTGCATCAGATAACCTGGCCTCCACCATCACCCGACTTCAACCCAAGTGAGATGGTTTGGGATGAGTTGGACCGCAGAGTGAAGGAAAAGCAGCCAAACAAGTGCTCAGCATATGTGGGAACTCCTTCAAGACGGTTGGAAAAACATTCCTCATGAACTGGTTGAGAGAATGCCAAGAATGCCAATAATGTGCAAAGCTGTCACCAAGGAAAAGGGTGGCTACTTTGAAGAATCTCAAATATAAAATATATTTTGATTTGTTTAAAACTTGTTGAGTGTAGGGGGCAGTATTTTGATGTTTGGATGAAAAACGTACCCAAATGAAACTGCCTATTTCTCGGGCCCATAATATAGAATATGCATTTAATTGTCAGATTAGGATAGAATTAGGATAGAAAACACAATTGTCAAAATATTGTCTGTGAGTATAACAGAACTGATATCGCAGGCGAAAACACAAAGAAAACACAAGGAAAATCACAGCAGGAAGTGCTGTTTTTCCTGAAAGCTCTCTGTTCCATTGCATATCTTCCCTCCATTTAAAGGGATATCAACCAGATTCCTTTTCCTATGGCTTCCACATGGTGTGAACAGTCTTTAGACATAGTTTCAGGCTTTTATTCTGAAAAATTAGCGAAAAAGATCACATCGCGTCAGTGGATGGCTGGGTGCAAACAGCGTTTTGCATGCGCTAACAGAGTGGAGCAGACATTTTCTCTCTCTCTCCTATTGAAGAAGGTCTGGTTGAAATATTATCGATTATATATTGTAAAAACAACCTGAGGATTTGATTATAAAAAACGTTTGACATATTTCTACGAACTTTACGGATACTATTTGGAATGTTCATCTGCCCCTTCGTGACCGCTCAAGCCTGTGGATTTCTGAACATAAAGCGCCAACCATATGGAGGGATTTTGGATATAAAAATAATCTTTATGGAACAAAAGGAACATTTATTGTGTAACTGGGAGTCTCGTGAGTGCAAACATTCAAAGATCATCAAAGGTAAGTGATTCATTTTATTGCTTTTCTGACTTTCGTGACCAATCTACTTGGCTGCTAGCTGTTTGTAATGTTTTGTCTACTGAGAGAGATGTCCTTACATAAACGCTTGGCATGCTTTCGCCGAAAATCTTTTTTGAAATCTGACACGCCAGGTTGATTAACAACAAGCTAAGCTGGGTTTGCTATATTGCACTTGTGATTTCATGACAATTAAATATTTTAAGTAATTTAATTTGAATTTGGCGCTCTGCAATTCAGCTGATGTTGACGAAAATGATCCCACTAAAGGGATGGGTGCGTCAAGAAGTTAACACTTTTTGGTTACGACATGATTCCATGTGTTATTTCATAGTTCTGATGTCACTACAATGTAGAAAATAGTAAAAATATAGAAAATCTCTGGAATGAGCAGGTGTGTCCAAACTTTTGACTGGAACTGTACATAAAAAACATATTTGATGAAAAATATAATTTGGCCTTACTGCTATAAGCCTATAGAAACACATTGAATAATAGATTAATGCATGGAAAAACAGAAAATGAATCAAAAGGAAGTATGATTTGAAGTGTCTTTCCTATATCTTAGAGGTATAAGATGCTAAAATTATACATAGAGTTGAAGTCGGAAGTTTACAAATTTAAACTCAGTTTTTCACAATTACGGACATTTAATCCTAGAAAAATTCCCTGTCTTAGGTCAGTTAGGATCACCACTTTATTGTAAGAATGTGTAATGTCAGAATAATATTAGAGGTAATGATTTATTTCAGCTTTTATTTCTTTCATCACATTCCCAGTGGGTCAGAAGTCTACATACACTCAAATTGTATTTGGTAGCATCACCTTTAAATTGTTTAACTTTTGTCAAACGTTTCGGGTAGCCTTCCACAAGCTTCCCACAATAAGTTAGGTGAATTTTGGTCCATTTCTCCTGACAGAGCTGGTGTAACTGAGTCAGGTTTGAAGGCCTCCTTGCTTGCACATGCTTTTTCATTTCTGCCATCAAATTGTATATGCGATTGAGGTCAGGGCTTTGTGATGGCCACTCCAATACCTTGACTTTGTTCTCCTTAAGGCATTTTGCCACAACTTTGGAAGTATGCTTGGGGTCATTTTCCATTTGGAAGACCTATTTGTGACCAAGCTTTTACTTCCTGACTGATGTCTTGAGATGTTGTTTCAATATATCCACCTCATTTTCCTCTGTCATGATGCCATCTATTTTGTGCAGTGCACCCCCACAACATGATGCTGCAACCCCCATGCTTCAGGGTTGGGATGGTGTTCTTTGGCTTGCAAGCCTCACCTTTTTTCCTCCAAACATAACAATGGTTATTATGGCCAAACAGTTAAATTTTTTGTTTCATCAGACCAGAGGACATTTCTCCAAAAAGTACGATCTTTGTCCCCATGTGCAGTTGCAAACCGTAGTCTGGCTTTTTTTATGGTGGTTTTGGAGCAGTGGCTTCTTCCTTGCTGAGCGGCCTTTTAGGTTATATCGATATAGGACTCGTTTTACTCTGGATATAGATACTTTTGCACCTGTTTCCACCAGCATCTTCATGGGGTCCTTTGCTATTGTTCTGGGATTGATTTGCACATTTCGCACCAAAGTACGTTCATCTCTATGAGACAGAACATGTCTCTTTCCTGAATTGTATGATGGCTGTGTGGTCCCATGGTGTTTATCCTTGCATACTATTTTTTGTACAGATGAACGTGGTACTTTCAGGCGTTTGGGAATTGCTCCCAAGGATGAACCAGACTTGAGGTCTACAATTTTTTCCTGAGGTCTTGGCTGTTTTCTTTGGATTTTCCCATTATGTCAAGCAAAGAGGTACTGAGTTTGAAGGTAGGCTTTGAAATACATCCACAGGTACACCTCCAATGGACTCAAATTATGACAATTAGCCTACCCGAAGCTTCTAAAGCCATGACATCATTTTCTGGAATTTTCCAAGATGTTTAGAGGCACAGTCAACTTAGTGTATGTAAACTTCTGACCCACTGGAATTGTGATTGAGTGGTTGAAAACGAGCTTTAATGACTCCAAACTAAGTGTATGTAAACTTCTGGCATTAAATGTCAGGAATTGTGAAAAACTGAGTTTAAATGTACTTGGCTAAGGTGTATGTAAACCTCCGACTTCAACTGTACATGTTTATCGTTGAATTATCCGTTAAAATTTTACATGGAAATGCCCTATTCACTTACATTCATTCTTCATCCTGGTACCAGTTTACCTTCAGTTTACCTAGTCCTGTGACACTTTTGGGGCAAAACATAAATATTAGTTTGTAGCCCAAGCCATTCAGACATTTTCATGAGAAGACTGATTTTTGGGATGTCTCCTGGTCTGACAAACTTTAGCTGTAGCTCTTCCACCTTCCACCGCAGATACGGAAGGTCGACATCGGCGGATGTGCTGGATTGAGAAGTAGCCCATGCAGATATCTCTAGCTTAAACAGACGAATTTTGATGGGGATTTTTGTATTATTATTATTGTATTATTATGCTAATTCGACATAGACTCTAGTGGGTCTCCAATCTCAGCTTTGCCTCAGAGACTTTGATGGAGAGCAGAATAACGACACCTCGTTCCGCTTTCGGTCCTCACAAAAATGAGAGAGGGAGGAGGAGGGAAAAGGACAGATGAAGAACATTGCAGATAATAACCTCCTCTCTGTCACCCCCTGCCTCAACATTCCCCCCAAGCTCTCCCTTTCTGTCTCTTTCTACCCTTTTCCTTATCTCCCTCTCTCCCTTGCTGTATTTGACGTGGGCCGTTGTGAATCCCTCAAAGCCCAGGCAGAGGCAGGCGTTCAAGTGCAGTCTGTAATTGCCTCAGTCTAGACACTGTCTGGTATTGGGAGGAACAGACACACACACAGAGAGAGGAGGAGAAGGAGAGAGGAGGGGAGAGAGAGTCAGAGAAATGGGTGGGGTGTGATAGAGAGGGGTAGTGGGGGGTAGGGGTCTAAACTTCTTCCAATTAAGAAGTAAATAAGTAATTGAAAAGATTTGTTTCCCTGTAAGATTCTATGGGACTAGTTTTAAGTATAGGATTGTTGCTCAGGAGGACTTGTACAGTGCCTTGCGAAAGCATTCGGCCCCCTTAAACTTTGCGACCTTTTGCCACATTTCAGGCTTCAAACATAAAGATATAAAACTGTATTTTTTTGTGAAGAATCAACAACAAGTGGGACACAATCATGAAGGGGAACGACATTTATTGGATATTTCAAACTTTTTTAACAAATCAAAAACTGAAAAATTGGGTGTGCAAAATTATTCAGCCCCCTTAAGTTAATACTTTGTAGCGCCACCTTTTGCTGCGATTACAGCTGTAAGTCGCTTGGGGTATGTCTCTATCAGTTTTGCACATCGAGAGACTGAATTTTTTTCCCATTCCTCCTTGCAAAACAGCTCGAGCTCAGTGAGGTTGGATGGAGAGCATTTGTGAACAGCAGTTTTCAGTTCTTTCCACAGATTCTCGATTGGATTCAGGTCTGGACTTTGACTTGGCCATTCTAACACCTGGATATGTTTATTTTTGAACCATTCCATTGTAGATTTTGCTTTATGTTTTGGATCATTGTCTTGTTGGAAGACAAATCTCCGTCCCAGTCTCAGGTCTTTTGCAGACTCCATCAGGTTTTCTTCCAGAATGGTCCTGTATTTGGCTCCATCCATATTCCCATCAATTTTAACCATCTTCCCTGTCCCTGCTGAAGAAAAGCAGGCCCAAACCATGATGCTGCCACCACCATGTTTGACAGTGGGGATGGTGTGTTCAGGGTGATGAGCTGTGTTGCTTTTACGCCAAACATAACGTTTTGCATTGTTGCCAAAAAGTTCAATTTTGGTTTCATCTGACCAGAGAACCTTCTTCCACATGTTTGGTGTGTCTCCCAGGTGGCTTGTGGCAAACTTTAAACAACACTTTTTATGGATATCTTTAAGAAATGGCTTTCTTCTTGCCACTCTTCCATAAAGGCCAGATTTGTGCAATATACGACTGATTGTTGTCCTATGGACAGAGTCTCCCACCTCAGCTGTAGATCTCTGCAGTTCAGTCTTCTCCTTGTATGAGCTGAAAGTTTAGAGGGACGGCCAGGTCTTGGTAGATTTGCAGTGGTCTGATACTCCTTCCATTTCAATATTATCGCTTGCACAGTGCTCCTTGGGATGTTTAAAGCTTGGGAAATCTTATTGTATCCAAATCCGGCTTTAAACTTCTTCACAACAGTATCTCGGACCTGCCTGGTGTGTTCCTTGTTCTTCATGATGCTCTCTGCACTTTTAACGGACCTCTGAGACTATCACAGTGCAGGTGCATTTATATTGATTACACACAGGTGGATTGTATTTATCATCGTTAGTCATTTAGGTCAACATTGGATCATTCAGAGATCCTCACTGAATTTCTGGAGAGAGTTTGTTGCACTGAAAGTAAAGGGGCTGAATAATTTTGCACGCCCAATTTTTCAGTTTTTGATGTGTTAAAAAAGTTTGAAATATCCAATAAATGTCGTTCCACTTCATGATTGTGTCCCACTTGTTGTTGATTCTTCACAAAAAAATACAGTTTTATATCTTTATGTTTGAAGCCTGAAATGTGGCAAAAGGTCGCAAAGTTCAAGGGGAACGAATACTTTCGCAAGGCACTGTAGGTCATCCACTCTTGTGCTTTGAATTTATCTTCACCCACAGAGCATCACTACTAACACAGCCAATGAAATAGACACAGCTTCACACCTGTCAAATAAAATCAAATTTTATTAGTCACATGCGCCGAATACAACAGTGAAATACTTACTTACGAGCCCCTAACCAACAATGCAGTTAAAAAAAATACGAATAAGAAATACAAGTGACAAGTAATTAAAGAGCAGCAGTAAAACAACAATAGCGAGACTATTTACAGGGGGATACCGGTACGGTGTCAATGTGCGGGGCACCAGTTAGTTGAGGTAATATGTAAATGGCGGTAGAGTTTTTAAAATGACTATGCATAGATGATAACAACAGGGAGTAGCAGCGGTATTAAGGGGGGGGGGGGTTCAATGCAAATAGTCTGGATAGCCATTTGATTAGATGTTCAGGAGACTTATGACTTGGGGTAGAAACTGTTTAGAAGCTTCTTGGACCTAGACTTGGTACTCCGGTACCACTTGCCATGCAGTAGCAGAGAGAACAGTCTATGACAAGGGTGGCTGGAGTCTTTGACAATTGCTAGGGCCTTCCTCTGACACCGCCTGGTATAGAGGTCCTGGATGACAGGAAGCTTTGCCCCAGTGATGTACTGGGCTGTACACACTACATGTAGTGCCTTGCGGTCGGAGGCCGAGCCATTGCCATACCATACCGTCAGGATGCTCTCGATGGTGCAGCGGTACAACCTTTTGAGGATCTGAGGACCAACGCCAAATCTTTTCAGTCTCCTTAGGGGGAATAGGTTTTTTCGTGCCCTGTTCACAACTGTCTTGGTGTGCTTGGACCATGATAGTTTGTTGGTGATGTGGACACCAAGGAACTTGAAGCTCTCAACCTGTTCCAGTAAAGCCCCGTCAATGAGAATGGGGGCGTGCTCGGTCCTCTATTTCCTGTAGTCCACAATCATCTCCTTTGTCTTGATCACGTTGACGGAGAGGTTGTGTCCTGGCACCACACGGCCAGGTATTTGACCTCCTCCCTATAGGCTGTCGTGTGTGTGTGTGTGTGTGTGTGTGTGTGTGTGTGTGTGTGTGTGTGTGTGTGTGTGTGTGTGTACACTCTGATTGGCTAAGGCCTTTCTCTCAGCAGTGGAGGGTGCTCAAGTTGACATGAAATTAATTCTGGTAGAGTAATTCTGCCCTCTTCAGAAATCCTCTACATACCCCCACTCACCTCGGGAATGAAAATAACAAATCACTGTAGTGGGAAGAATTTTACAATGTGAAGGAAATCACAACAACAACTTGAAAAGTTACCCTGCCCTCTTAAATGTACAGTATAACTGAAGCCATCTCAGTGGATTAGTAACAATAAATACGCATACCATATTATCTACCATAGCTATAGCTGGGATTCCTTGACCATTTAACAGTTACATCTCCAAGAAGTGAGACCTTGTAATATTCAGTTCACCAAGAAAGGTTTACGCTAAGGATCCTCTCTAAGGACATTCACACACATCTTAGTGGTGAGATCATTTGAGAAAGCGCCTCAGATTAACCACTCATCAGTCTAGACACAATAACGCATAATGACAAAGCAAAAACAGGTTTTTAGAAATGTTTTGCAAATGTATATTTGGAAAAACCTGATATAATCCATTTAAGTATTCAGACCATTTACTCAGTACTTTGTTGAAGCACCATTGGCAGCGATTACAGCCTCGAGTCTTCTTGGGTATGATGCAAAATTTCTCCCATTCTTCTCTGCAGATCCTCTCAAGCTCTGTCAGGTTGGATGGGGAAGTTGCTGTACAGCTATTTTCAGGTGTCTCCAGAGATGTTCGATTGGGTTCAAGTCCGGGCTCTGGCTGGGCACTTCAAAGACATTCAGAGACTTGTCCCGAAGCCACTCTGTGTTGTCTTAGCTGTGTGCTTAGGGTCATTGTCCTGTTGGAAAGTAAACCTTCACCCCAGTCTGAGGTCCTGAGTGCTCTGGAGCAGGTTTTCATCAAGGATCGCACATTGACTCTGTACCAGTGCCCCCCTGTATATACAGTTGAAGTCGGAAGTTAACATACATTTAGGTTGGAGTCATTAAAACTTGTTTTTCAACCACTCCACAAATTTCTTGTTAACAAACTATAATTTTGGCAAGTCGGTTAGGACATCTACTTTGTACATGACACGAGTAATTTTTCCAACAATTGTTTACATTATTTCACATATAATTCACTGTATCACAATTCTGGTGGGTCAGAAGTTTCCATACACTAAGTTGACTGCCTTTAAACAGCTTGGAACATTTCAGAATATAATGTCATGGATTTAGAAGCTTCTGATAGGCTAATTGACAACATTTGAGTCAATTGGAGGTGTACCTGTGGATGAATTTCCAGGCCTACCTTCAAACTCAGTGCCTCTTTGCTTGACATCATAGGAAAATCAAAAGAAATCAGCCAAGACCTCGGAAAATTATTGCAGACCTCCACAAGTCTGGTTCATCCTTGGGAGCAATTTCCAAATGCCTGAAAGTACCACGTTCATCTGTACAAACAATAGTATGCAAGTATAAACACCATGGGACCACGCAGCTGTCATACCGCTCAGGAAGGAGACGAGTTCTGTCTCCTAGAGGTGCGAAAAGTGCAAATCAATCTCAGAACAACAGCAAAGGACCTTGTGAAGATGCTGGAGGAAAAAGGTACAAAAGTATCTATATCCACAATAAAACGAGTCCTATATTGACATAACCTGAAAGGCCGCTCAGCATGGAAGAAGTCACTGCTCCAAAAACCACCATAAAAAAACTGTGCCAAAACTGCCAAAAAAAGCCAGAACGGTTTACCACTGCACATGGGGACAAAGATTGTACTTTTGGGAGAAATGTCCTCTGGTCCGATGAAACAATGTTGTGGGGGTACTTTGCTGCAGCGGGGACTGGTGCACTTCACAAAATAGATGGCATCATGAGAGAGGGAAATGATGTGGATATATTGAAGCAACATCTCAAGACATCAGTGAGGAAGTTAAAGCTTGGTGGCAAATGGGTCTTCCAAATGGACAATGATCCCAAGCATACTTCCAAAGTTGTGGCAAAATTCACCCAACTTATTGTGGGAAGCTTGTGGAAGGCTACCCAAAATGTTTGACCCAAGTTCAACAATTTAAAGGCAATGCTACCAATTCTCCTAACTGACCTAAGACAGGGAATTTTTACCAAGATTAAATGTCAGGAATTGTGAAAAACTGAGTTTAAATGTATTTTGCTAAGGTGTATGTAAACTTACGACTTCAACTGTAGCCTTGCTATTGTTATTTTACTGTTGCACTTCAATGATTTATAACTTTTAATTCTTATTTTATTCTTATTTTTCTTAAAACAGCTTTTCACTGTAAGGTCCTGTTGTAGTCGGCGCATGTGACAAATTCAGTTTGATTTGAATAATCTCCCATTCTCTGCCACTGAAAAACATCCCCAATGTGTGATGTTGCCACCACCATGCTTCACCGTAAGGATGGTGTCAGGTTTGCTCCAGACATGACACTTTGCATTCAGGCAAAAGAGTTAAATCTTGGTTTCATCAGACCAGAGAATCTTGTCTGAGAGTCTTTAGGTGATGTTTTGGCAAACTCCAAGCAGGCTGTCATGTGTCTTTTACTGAGGAGTGGCTTCCGTCTGGTCACTCTACCATTAAGGGCTGACTGGTGGATTGCTGCAGAGATGGTTGTCCTTCTGGAAGATTCTCCCATGTCCCCAGAGGATCTCTAGAGCTCTGTCAGAGTGACCGTCTGGTTCTTGGTCATCTGCTTGACCAAGGCCCTTCTCCCCCGATTGCTCAGTTTGGTTGGGTGGACATTTCTAGGAAGAGAATTGGTGGTTCCAAACTTCCATTTAAGAATGATGGAAGCCACTGTGTTCTTGGGGACCTTTAATGCTGCAGAAATGTTTTGGTACCCTTCCCCAGATCTGTGCCTCGACACAATTCTGAGCTCTAGGGACAATTCCTTCGACCTCATGGCTTGGTTTTTGCTCTGACATGCACTGTCAACTGTGGGACCTTATATAGACAGGTGTGTGCCTTTTCAAATCTTTACCACAGGTGGACTCCAATCAAGTTGTAGAAACATCTCAAAGATGCTGAATGGAAACAGGATGCACCTGAGATCAATTTCGAGTCTCATAGCGAAGGGTCTGAATACTAAATAAGGTTTCTCTGTTTTGTATTCACTCAACCCAACACAGGTAGATAGAGAAAGATTTGTTTTACGGTGGATGTGTATTTGTATATGAACCACAACAGAACCGCCCTTACACACACACACACACACACACACACACACACTTTCTCTCTATCTGCCTTGGTGCATCGCACACATCCATCCGCCGTGATTCAAATAAACCTTTTCTGTCCCAGAGCTAGTCTCCCACAAAACCTTTTAATTTCACACAGACAGAGAGAGAGAGAAAGAGAGGGGGGAGGGGGAAAGGAAGGAAAAAGAAACAAGGGACGGGGTGAAGGCATTACGGAGGAGGGAGGGAGAGGTAAAGCGGGGTTAGACAGCATTGTAATGATGGAGCGCAACTCGATACTCTTGCATGCTGAATATTCCCCTGGAGGTCTTTTTCCATTACCGGAGCACAGCAGAATGGTGGAGTCGTTTGGTTGAGCTCTCTCTCTCTCTCTCGTTCTCTCTCTCCCTGTCAACCCCCCTCTTCCCTATGGCCCCCTCTCCCTCCTCTCTATCTCAACCCTCACTCTTCCCTGTCCCTCCTCCCCTTCCCTCTCTCTCTCTCTCCCCTTGCTCTGTGTTTTTCCAAAGGCACATTTAGCAAATGTAACCTTTCGTGAGGCCCCTCCCCTCCAGGAAGTTGGCTGGCCCTTTTGCTGCCAGGAAATATGAAAAACTGGCAGGCTGACCATTTAATCTGCACACACAGAGAGCGAGGGAGGGCAAGAGGATGGGTGGAGGGAGAGAGGGAAGGAGGGAGGACAGAGTGGAGGTGAGGTGGAGGAGAAGGAAATGTTGCAGCCGTGCTCGCCAGCAGAAAGAGAGAGAAGGGAAAACATGGAGAGGAGAGAAAGAGAGCGAGGAGAATTTAACTTGCAGAAAATAGCCACATCAACTACTGCAGATAATTCATACGTGGAGGTTCTCGTGGGGGCATCGACTGCAGTGGGCACAGCACACACACACACACACACACACACACACACACACACACACACACACACACACACACACACTCACAAACACAACAATAGTTCTGCTCTTGTCTTGGACACACCCTTTTCAACTATTTCTTCCTTGTAGCCTATAATGTCACACACACACACACACCCCCCCCACACACACACCCCCCCACACACACACCCCCCCACACACACACTCAAGCTACTGCTGTTACTGACACGGTTTGGTTAGCTAGAGTGGCAACTATAGCCCAGAGTCCTTTGCTACAGCAGGCAAGGACTCGGTTATACAACTGTCCACGTCATCCCCTCACTACAAGAACACAACTCCTTGTCACCACCAAGTACACAGAGGCTTACTGTGTTAGGGATCATGTTACCTCAAAACGACAAAGTGAAAACATGTTTTTAGAATTGTTTGCAAATTTATTGAAAATAATATAAGTATTCACACCCCTGAGTCAAAACTTTGATTACAGCTGTGAGTCTTTTTTGGGTAAGTATCTAAGAGCTTTTCACACCTGGATTGTACAATATTTGCCCATTAATCTTTAAAAAATGTTTCAAGCTCTGTCAAGTTGATTGTTGATCATTGCTGGACAGACATTTTCAAGTCTTGCAATTTAAGTCAAAACTGTAACTCAGCAACACAGGCACATTCAATCATCTTGGTAAGCAACTCCAGTGTAGATTTGACCTTGGGTTTTAGGTTACTGTCCTACTGAAAGGTGAATTTGTCTCCCAGTGTCTTCTGGAAAGTAGATAGATAGAGTTTAGAGTTTTTCTCTATGATTTGGCCTGTGCTTAGCTCTATTCCATTTATTTTTATCCTGAAAAACTCCCTAGTCCTTTCCGATGACAAGCATACACATAACATGATGCAGCCGCCACCATGTTTGAAAATATAAAGAGTGGTACTCAGTGATGTGATGTGTTGTATTTGCCCCCAACATAACACTTTGTATTCAGGACAAAAAGTACATTTCTTGGCAACATTTTTTGCAGTATTACTTATGTTTCTTGTTGTACAGGCTTCCTTCTTTTCACTCTGTCATTTCTATGTAACTGTTTTAAAATCACAGTTTTCTCATCCATCTACCAATAGGTGCTCTTTTTTGCAAGACATTGAAAAAATACCCTTGTCTTTGTGGTTGAATCTGTGCTTGAAATTCACAATTCGATTGAGGGACCTGATAATTGTATGTGTGGGGTACAGGGATGAGGTCATCATTAAAACATTATGTTAGCCACTGTTATTGAACACGGAATGAGTCCATGCATATTTATTCCTGAAGATATTTAGGCTTGCCATAACAATATTTGCCCATTAACTCTGAAATCGTAACGTCAGACATTAACTCCGAATGGTTAAGGCAAGGTTTAAGGTTTGGGATAGGTTTAAAACAAAAATCTCAAAATCAAGTTTCCATTGCTGGATTCAAACTTGCAACCTTCAGAATCAGAGGCAGATGCTTAAGGCCATCCACCATCCCTGTCCACAATGTCCTAGAAAAACTGGAATCTACTTGAAGGTAACAGCGCTCACTGATGCCTGTAGTGTTCGGTTTTCACGTCATTTCCCGACATCCTCAGACATGGATGGACATCGAATACTGACGTGTATCACGTGTGTCTGTTTGTCTGTGTGTGTTTATGATTGTTTATGAACATGTGTTTGTGTGAGTGTGTGCGAGTGTGTGTCTGTGTGTGTGTGTTTATGATTGTTTATGAATGTGTGTGTGTGTGTTTATGATTGTTTATGAATGTGTGTGTGTGTGTGTGTGTGTGTGTGTTTATGATTGTTTATGAATGTGTGTGTGTGTGTGTGTGTGTGTGTGCGTGCGAGTGTGTGTCTGTGTGTGTGTGTTTATGATTGTTTATGAATGTGTGTGTGTTTATGATTGTTTATGAATGTGTGTGTGTGTGTGTGTGTGTGTGTGTGTGTGTGTGTGTGTGTGTGTGTGTGTGTGTGTGTGTGTGTGTGTGTGTGTGTGTGTGTGTGTGTGTGTGTGTGTGTGTGTGTGCGAGTGTGTGTCTGTATGTGTGTGTTTATGATTGTTTATGAATGTGTGTGTGTGTGTGTCCTGTGTGTTCTTTTTTATAACCTTCCAGATATTTTTCCAGAGTGTTTCAATGTTTCCCACCCCACAGACATTCTCAAACGTCGGTGGCTCCTGACTCCTCAAAGTCATTGGACCTTTTTCCAGGTCAGGCCAGCTGCCTCAGACAAACCCCCACCCTCTTCTCTCCTACACCCCCACAAATCCCAGAGGTTGTATTTCCTAGAGGCTCTTCCTGTACTTTAACATCCATTATGACGCACTTCCTGCCAGTTGCCAAGTAATGGGTGGAAAACACAGATGAGTGAGCAAAGGGATGGACTCTTCAGGGAGGAGGTGGAGAACAAAGGATAAAAAGGAGGGGGAGGAGGTGTGGTGACGGTTGTGGTGTTTTTATTGGCACACTTTCACAGATTGTTCTGGGGCTTTGTAACAGCAAAAGCCTTTGAATTGATAAACAATAGGCAACAACATCGAGACCATACCTGGTCATTCACCAACAAAACCCTGGTTTCCTGCTGAACTCTGAACCTTTAGTCATGTGGTCATGTGGTTTGGTAAGAAGAATGTCCCTCTTCCCACAGGTGCTATTACTACCTCTGAGGGTTTAGAGCTTGAGGTAGTCAACTCATACAAGTACTTGGGAGTATGGCTAGACGTGCACTGTCCTTCTCTCAGCACATATCAAAGCTGCAGGCTAAAGTTAACAACTTCTTATGGTTGCAGGGGCAGTATTGAGTAGCTTGGATGAAAAGGTGCCCATTGTAAATGGCCAGCTCCTCAGTCTCAGTTGCTAATATATGCATATTATTATTAGTATTGGATAGAAAACACTAAAGTTTCCAAAACTGTCAAAATATTGTCTGTGAGTATAACAGAACTGATATTGCAGGCGAAACCCTGAGGACAATCAAAACAGGAAGTGGCTTCTATTTTGAAAACTCCATGTTCCATAGCCTCCCTTTGCTCCGTTTAAAGGGATATCAACCAGATTCATTTTCCTATCGCTTCCTCAAGGTGTCAACAGTCTTCAGACATAGTTTCAGGCTTTTATTTTGAAAAA
This sequence comes from Oncorhynchus clarkii lewisi, assembly GCF_045791955.1. Taxonomy (NCBI): domain Eukaryota; kingdom Metazoa; phylum Chordata; class Actinopteri; order Salmoniformes; family Salmonidae; genus Oncorhynchus; species Oncorhynchus clarkii. Next base: position 2,740,243 of record NC_092175.1, read on the forward strand.
TGAGCCAGAAAGATAACATCGCGTCAAGTGGTCACATGAGTTTTGCTCGCACAACAGAGTTTGCTTTTCCCTCTCCTACTGTGAATATTATTTTAAAAACAACCTGAGGATTGATTATAAAAAAACGTTTGACATGTTTCTGTGGACATTATGGAAACTATTTGGAATTTGTCCGTGTTGTCATGACCGCTCTTTCCTGTGGATTTCTGAACATATCGTGCCAAACAAACAGAGGTATTTTGGATATAAAAATAATCTTTATGGAACAAAAGGAACATTTGTTGTGTAACTCGGAGTCTCGTGAGTGAAAACATCCAAAGATCATCAAAGGTAAACGATTAATTTGATTGGTTTTCTGATTTTCATGACCTAGCTACTTAATGCTAAGTGTAGATAATGTTTTGTTGTGCGATCGATAAATTTACACAAATGCTTGGATTGCTTTTGCTGTAAAGCATAATTTCAAAATCTGACACGACAGGTGGATTAACAAAAGGCTAAGCTGTGTTTTCCTATATTGGACTTGTGATTTCATGAATATAAATATTTGTAGTAATATTCTTTGAATGTTTCGCTATGCTATTCAGCGGTTATTGATGACACTTATCCCGTTAACGGGATTGCGGCCATAACAAGTTTGACTTCGTTTCCTCTATCGTAATCGCTCCTCTGTCACCCCAGCTGCCAAACTAACCCTGATTCAGATGACCGTACTACCCATGCTAGATTACAGAGACATGTGTGACTCACCTCTGCCTGAACAGTGTAACTCCTCCCCATTCTCTGTTCTCATACTCATACAGTGGAACCAGCTCCTCCCGCCTTTATGTAACAGTTCTTCTTGTGAAAAGGGGACAGAGGTTTAAAGGTATGCACATATCAATCAATTAAACCCAACTGTTTAAAAAAACTGTTGTTGTGATGCAGCACATATAGCTAGCTCACATCTGTGGATGTACTGAATCACTAGTAATTTTAAGCAAGCAGACATGTTCGTTTTTCTAATTAGTTCTGTGTTTTCCAACTGGAGAGTAGCTTGCTATCTTTGCTGAGTGGTAATTAATCAGCTGTATTAGCTTGGAAGATGATAGCTAGCTATTGATATTGCAAACTGCTTTGTGAATATGAACAAGAGGTAATTTAGTAACGTTTCCACCATCTCTGCATACCAGAGACGACCACCTTGACAGACACTGCTTGCTGCGCAATCATTGAGAAACAGCAACCACCTGGAACCCTCCCACAATTTCAATTCACCAATCAAAGACAATGGTTGGTTGGAGTTCGGTGAGTTATAAAATGTCTGATGCACAGGACTGCTAGCAAACAACTTGCATGAATAACTCTCTTGTTCATTTTATGTAATTGCTGCTTGCACTAGCCAAGGTAGCCCGTAGAACAAAGGGTGCAATTCCGGACCTAGGGAGTTGCAGTGTGTAGGTTTTTGTTCCAACCCAGTTGTATCACCCCTGATCAAACCCAAAACTGAAAGCAATCTGGAGGACTGTAGTTGATTAGTTGAATCAGGTGTGTTAGAGCAGGACGGAAACAAAAACATGTGCACAATGCAGCCCTGTAGGGCCGGTATAAATGGCCCACTAATCAGACCCTTTCTATAAAACTATGGAAATGACCGAGCCCAATTTCTTCCGGCCTGTGTCTTTCCCCAATGGTCGGTGACCAGGTGCTGGGTTAGGGTTGGTCTGAACCGGGGGTCGTGGGTGAGGCTTGGGTGGGAGGTCCCTCTGTAGCACAGGAGGTTGGTGGCACCTTAATTGGGAAGGACAGGCTCGTGGTAATGGCTGGAGCAGAATCATTGGAATGGTGTCAAATACATTAAACACATGGTTTCCATGTGTCTGATGCCATTCCATTTCCTCCGTTCCAGACATTATTATGAACCGTCCTCCCCTCAACAACCCCATCTCCCCACACACACAAACCCCACCCCCGTTTTCTCTCACAAACACATAAAAGGGAGTGGGGGGGCTTGAGGGGGAGTCTTGCAGGGGGGAGGGAAGGGGGTTGAAGGTCTAGAGGGAGGGGTGGGGGGTCTGGCTGCTATTTAAATTCCTGCTTTGTTCCCTTAACACCCCCTCTCCGAAACCCCCTCACCCGCTTGTCTACACCCTCCTTCCTAGCACTCTCTTTTCTCCTTTTCCCCTACTAGTCCCCGCTCCATCTTTCTCTGTTGGAGAAAAAAAGTAAGCCTGTGAGAAGAAAATACATAGAGCAGTGGAGGCTAGAGAATGGGAGAGGGGGAGAGGGGGAGAGAAAGAGAGAGGTAAGTGGGAGGGAGGGAGAGGGGAAGAGGAGAGGACAGCAGCAAGGTCTGAAGCTTCAACTTCCTGTCCATCTCCACAATGGGCCCTTTGTTCAGTTATTGGAATTCCTCTACCAGAGTCAGTAGAAGAAGAAAAAAAACATAACTACAGATCCAGAGACATATATTTTTGTCATCTAAATGTTTAATGTTAGGATTGCGGGTCAGGCAATCTGAACCTCGATCTATGGTTAAGACTATGTGAGGCAACTGCTGGGCCCCCGCACCATGGCATTGTGGGACATGGATGAACCAGGGGATGGACAATACCTTTACCAACCTCTGCATATTTCTAATGGTTTCATTTTCAATGTAGTTTCTTCATTTGTGGGGGAGTTTTCCCTCATAATATAAACTTGCAGACTTGTTTTCGAGTTGCTGTGCGTTTTGTTGCCAACCTGTTTTGCTACAAATTTACGTTTTTTACTTTTTATTTACCGTTTATATATATATATTTTTTTCCCTCAACTTTTTCACTCCGGACGCTTTATCTGGACACGATTCGTCAGGACCTCCAACAGCCGAAGCTAAGTAGTAACACTAACATGATGCCTTCTAATTGCAGTCGCTGTACTCGCCTTACGGCGAGGATAGCTGTGCTACAAGCCCAACTTCAGACGCAATCGCTAGGCAAGGATCATTTCAGTGTAGGAAAGGATGAAACAGTGTCTGTGCCACCAGTAAGTACAGATAGTAGTATAAATCCCCTGGCACAGTCCCCGCAGCCGGACAACTTTCTCACGGTTTCTGGAAGGAAATGCTGTAGGAACGCTCAACCGGTGTCGCTCATTCAGCCGACAGAAACTTTCAACCGGTTTTCCCCATTAAGCAGCGGGTCGGAGTCAGAGGCCGAGTCTTCTCTGGTCTCTACTCCTCCCGTTACGGGCTCTGAGACGCCGAAGCTTCCCACCATTAGCTCTGACAAATAGAAAACTCTAGTCATTGGCGACTCCATTACCCGCAGTATTAGACTTAAAACGAATCATCCAGCGATCATACACTGTTTACCGGGGGGTAGGGCTACCGACGTTAAGGCTAATCTGAAGATGGTGCTGGCTAAAGCTAAAACTGGCGAGTGTAGAGAGTATAGAGATATTGTTATCCACGTCGGCACCAACGATGTTAGGATGAAACAGTCAGAGATCACCAAGCGCAACATAGCTTCTGCGTGTAAATCAGCTAGAAAGATGTGTCGGCATCGAGTAATTGTCTCTGGCCCCCTCCCAGTTAGGGGGAGTGATGAGCTCTACAGCAGAGTCTCATAACTCAATCGCTCGCTGGTTGAAAACTGTTTTCTGCCCTTCCCAAAAGATAGAATTTGTAGATAATTGGCCCTCTTTCTGGGACCCACAAACAGGACCAAGCCTGACCTGCTGAGGAGTGACGGACTCCATCCTACCTGGAGGGGTGCTCTCATTTTATCTACCAACATAGACAGGGCTCTAACTCCTCTAGCTCTACAATGAAATAGGGTGCAGGCCAGGCAGCAGGCTGTTAGCCAGCCTGCCAGCATAGTGGAGTCTGCCACTAGCACAGTCAGTGTAGTCAGCTCAGCTATCACCATTGAGACCGTGTCTGTGCCTCGACCTAGGTTGGACAAAACTAAACATGGCGGTGTTCGCCTTAGCAATCTCACTAGGATAAAGACCACCTCCATTCCACCTCCATTCCTGTCATTATTGAAAGAGATCATGATACCTCACATCTCAAAATAGGGCTACTTAATGTTAGATCCCTTACTTCAAAGGCAATTATAGTCAATTAACTAATCACTGATCATAATCTTGATGTGATTGGCCTGACTGAAACATGGCTTAAGCCTGATGAATTTACTGTGTTAAATGAGGCCTCACCTCCTGGCTACACTAGTGATCATATCCCCCGTGCATCCCGCAAAGGCGGAGGTGTTGCTAACATTTACGATAGCAAATTTCAATTTACAAAAAAAAAAAAAGATGACGTTTTCGTCTTTTGAGCTTCTAGTCATGAAATCTATGCAGCCTACTCAATCACTTTTTATAGCTACTGTTTACAGGCCTCCTGGGCCATATACAGCGTTCCTCACTGAGTTCCCTGAATTCCTATCGGACCTTGTAGTCATAGCAGATAATATTCTAATCTTTGGTGACTTTAATATTCACATGGAAAAGTCCACAGACCCATTCCAAAAGGCTTTCGGAGTCATCATCGACTCAGTGGGTTTTGTCCAACATGTCTCTGGACCCACTCACTGTCACAGTCATACGCTGGACCTAGTTTTGTCCCATGGAATAAATGTTGTGGATCTTAATGTTTTCCTCATAATCCTGGACTATCGGAACACCATTTTATTACGTTTACAATTGCAACAAATAATCTGCTCAGACCCCAACCAAGGATCATCAAAAGTCGTGCTATAAATTCACAGACAACACAAAGATTCCTTGATGTCCTTCCAGATTCCCTCTGTCTACCCAAGGACGCCAGAGGACAAAAACCAGTTAACCACCTAACTGAGGAACTCAATTTAACCTTGCGCAATACCCTAGATGCAGTTGCACCCCTAAAAACTAAAAACATTTCTCATAAGAAACTAGCTCCCTGGTACACAGAAAATACCCGAGCCCTGAAGCAAGCGTCCAGAAAATTGAAACGGAAATGGCGCCACACCAAACTGGAAGTCTTCCGACTAGCTTGGAAAGACAGTACTGTGCAGTACCGAAGAGCCCTTACTGCTGCTCGATCATCCTATTTTTCTAACTTAATTGAGGAAAATAAGAACAATCCGAAATTCATTTTTGATACTGTCGCAAAGCTAACTAAAAAGCAGCATTCCCCAAGAGAGGATGACTTTCACTTTAGCAGTGATAAATTCATGAACTTCTTTGAGGAAAAGATTATGATTATTAGAAAGCAAATTACGGACTCCTCCTTAAATCTGCGTATTCCTTCAAAGCTCAGTTGTCCTGAGTCTGCACAACTCTGCCAGGACCTAGGATCAAGAGAGACGCTCAAGTGTTTTAGTACTATATCTCTTGACACAATGATGAAAATAATCATGGCCTCTAAACCTTCAAGCTGCATACTGGACCCTATTCCAACTAAACTACTGAAAGAGCTGCTTCCTGTGCTTGGCCCTCCTATGTTGAACATAATAAACGGCTCTCTGTCCACCGGATGTGTACCAAACTCACTAAAAGTGGCAGTAATAAAGCTTCTCTTGAAAAAGCCAAACCTTGACCCAGAAAATATAAAAAACTATCGGCCTATATCGAATCTTCCATTCTTCTCAAAAATTTTAGAAAAGGCTGTTGCGCAACAACTCACTGCCGTCCTGAAGACAAACAATGTATACGAAATGCTTCAGTCTGGTTTTAGACCCCATCATAGCACCGAGACGGCACTTGTGAAGGTGGTGAATGACATTTGAATGGCATCGGACCGAGGCTCTGCATCTGTCCTCGTGCTCCTAGACCTTAGTGCTGCTTTTGATACCATCGATCACCACATTCTTTTGGAGAGATTGGAAACCCAAATTGGTCTACACGGACAAGTTCTGGCCTGGTTTAGATCTTATCTGTCGGAAAGATATCAGTTTGTCTCTGTGAATGGTTTGTCCTCTGACAAATCAACTGTAAATTTCGGTGTTCCTCAAGGTTCCGTTTTAGGACCACTATTGTTTTCACTATATATTTTACCTCTTTGGGATGTTATTCGAAAACATAATGTTAACTTTCACTGCTATGCGGATGACACACAGCTGTACATTTCAATGAAACATGGTGCCCCAAAATTGCCCTTGCTAGAAGCATGTGTTTCAGACATAAGGAAGTGGATGGCTGCAAACGTTCTACTTTTAAACTCGGACAAAACAGAGATGCTTGTTCTAGGTCCCAAGAAACAAAGAGATCTTCTGTTGAATCTAACAATTAATCTTAACGGTTGTACAGTCGTCTCAAATAAAACTGTGAAGGACCTCGGCGTTACTCTGGACCCTGATCTCTCTTTTGAAGAACATATCAAGACCATTTCAAGGACACCTTTTTTCCATCTACGTAACATTGCAAAAATCTGAAACTTTCTGTCCAAAAATGATGCAGAAAAATTTATCCATGCTTTTGTCACTTCTAGGTTAGACTACTGCAATGCTCTACTTTCCGGCTACCCGGATAAAGCACTAAATAAACTTCAGTTAGTGCTATACACGGCTGCTAGAATCCTGACTAGAACCAAAAAATTTGATCATATTACTCCAGTGCTAGCCTCTCTACACTGGCTTCCTGTCAAAGCAAGGGCTGATTTCAAGGTTTTACTGCTAACCTACAAAGCATTACATGGGCTTGCTCCTACCTATGTCTCTGATTTGGTCCTGCCGTACATACCTACACGTACGCTACGGTCACAAGACGCAGGCCTCCTAATTGTCCCTAGAATTTCAAAGCAAACAGCTGGAGGCAGGGCTTTCTCCTATAGAGCTCCATTTTTATGGAACGATCTGCCTACCCATGTCAGAGACGCAAACTCGGTCTCAACCTTTAAGTGTCTTCTGAAGACTCATCTCTTCAGTGGGTCATATGATTGAGTGTAGTCTGGCCCAGGAGTGGGAAGGTGAACGGAAAGGCTCTGGAGCAACGAACCGCCCTTGCTGTCTCTGCCTGGCCGGTTCCCCTCTTTCCACTGGGATTCTCTGCCTCTAACCCTATTACAGGGGCTGAGTCACTGGCTTACTGGGGCTCTCTCATGCCGTCCCTGGAGGGGGTGCGTCACCTGAGTGGGTTGATTCACTGATGTGGTCATCCTGTCTGGGTTGGTGCCGTGGCGGAGGACTTTGTGGGCTATACTCAGCCTTGACTCAGGATGGTAAGTTGGTGGTTGAAGATATCCCTCTAGTGGTGTGGGGGCTGTGCTTTGGCAAAGTGGGTGGGGTTATATCCTTCCTGTTTGGCCCTGTCCGGGGGTGTCCTCGGATGGGGCCACAGTGTCTCCTGACCCATCCTGTCTCAGCCTCCAGTATTTATGCTGCAGTAGTTTATGTGTCGGGGGCTAGGGTCAGTTTGTTATATCTGGAGTACTTCTCCTGTCCTATTCGGTGTCCTGTGTGAATCTAAGTGTGCGTTCTCTAATTCTCTCCTTCTCTCTTTGTTTCTCTCTCTCGGAGGACCTGAGCCCTAGGAACATGCCCCAGGACTACCTGACATGATGACTCCTTCCTGTCCCCAGTTCACCTGGCTGTGCTGCTGCTCCAGTTTCAACTGACCTGAGCCCTAGGACCATGCCCCAGGAATACCTGACATGATGACTCCTTGCTGTCCCCAGTCCACCTGACTGTGCTGCTTCTCCAGTTTCAACTGTTCTGCCTTATTATTATTCGACCATGCTGGTCATTTATGAACATTTGAACATCTTGGCCATGTTCTGTTATAATATCCACCCGGCACAGCCAGAAGAGGACTGGCCACCCCACATAGCCTGGTTCCTCTCTAGGTTTCTTCCTAGGTTTTGGCCTTTCTAGGGAGTTTTTCCTAGCCACCGTGCTTCTACACCTGCATTGCTTGCTGTTTAGGGTTTTAGGCTGGGTTTCTGTACAGCACTTTGAGATATCAGCTGATGTACGAAGGGCTATATAAATACATTTTATTTTATTTTTAAACCAATTTGAGCACTGAAATTCAATTTGCTATGGTACTACCTAAGTGAGTAATTGTTCAAACAATCAGAGGAGGGTATTACTGGTGGAGCGTGGGAAAATGGAATGGTAAGGGAGTCTTTGAAGCACCTATGAGATATGAGGGAGATTGTATGAATGTAAACACAGGTTTGGTCAAAGACTTGCTGTTCACACAATGACTGCCAGCTAGGTAGAGGCTGAGGCTTCTCTGAAGGGGTCCCAAACCAAGTGCTGCAGCTCATGTGACTGGGGTTAGGAATTCCTCGTGGAAGGCTTAATACACCACACACAGACACACACATGCTCTCTGTCTCACACACACCTACTAGATGAGAGGAATACCTACGAGAGAATGCTGTTCATGTACTAGCCCAGCGTTCAACACCATAGTCCCCTCCAAGCTCGTCAAAGTTTGGGACCCTGGGACTGAACACCTCCCTCTGCAACTGGATCCTAGACTTCCTGACATGCTGACCCCAGGTGGTGAGGGTAGGCAACATCACTTTCACCATGCTGACCCTCAATGCGGGGCCCCCTCAGGGGTGTGTGCTTAGTCTCCTTCTGTACTCCCTATTCAGCCACACACGACTACAACACCATCATCAAATTTGCTGACGACACAACGATGGTAGACCTGATCAACGGCGATGATGAGACAGCCTAAAGGAGGAGGTCAGTGACCTAGCAGCAGTGTGGTGCCAGGACAACAGTATCTCCCTCAACGTCAGTAAGACTACAGGAAACGGAGTGTGTGGGGGAGGGGATGTGTGTGTGTGTGTCACAGAAAGGCACAGTGAGGACGAAGACATAGAATTTGTGTGTTTGTGTGTGTGTGTGTGTGTGTGTGTGTGTGTGTGTGTGTGTGTGTGTGTGTGTGTGTGTGTGTGTGTGTCACAGAAAGGAACAATTTCCCCAAAAAGTACTCTTTACATTTCGAATGCTTAAATCTTATGGCTGCAATCCCGTTAATGGGATCAATATGACAACAGCCAATGAAAGTGCAGGGCACCAAATTCAAAACAACTGAACTCTCATAATTAAAATTCCTCAAACATACATGTATCTTATACAGTTTTAAAGGTAATCTTGTTGTTAATCCCACCACAGTGTCCGATTTCAAATAGGCGTTTACAGCGAAAGCACCACAAACGATTATGTTAGGTCACCACCAACTCACCAAAATTTCAGCCATTTTTCCAGCCAAAGAGAGGAGTCACAAAAAGCACAAATAGAGATAGAATTAATCACTAACCTTTGATGATCTTCATCAGATGACACTCATAGGACTTCATGTTACACAATACATGTATGTTTTGTTTGATAAAGTTCATATTTATATAAAACAATCTCAGTAAACATTGGCACGTCATGTTCACTAGTTCCAAAACAAATCCAGTTATATTGCAGAGAGCCACCTCATTTTACAGAAATAATCATTATAAATGTCGATAAATACAATTGTTAGACATGGAAATATAGATATACCTCTCCTTAATGCAACCGCTGTGTCAGATTTTTTTTTTAAACTTTACGGAAGAAGCAAACCATGCAATAATCTGAGACAGCGCTCAGAAAAAGAAAAAAAACTTCCGCCATGTTGGAGTCAACAGAAATCAGAAATAACATTATAAATATTCCCTTACTTTGACAATCTTCATCAGAATGCACTCCCAGGAATCCTAGTTCCACAATAAATGCTTGATTTGTTCAATAATGTCCATTATTTATGTCCAAGTAGCTACTTTTGTTAGCGCGTTTAGTACACAAATCCAAACGCTCGTGCAGGTCCAGCCGAACGTCGGACGAAAACTTCAAAAAGTTATATTACAGGTCGAAGAAACTTGTCAAACTAAGTATAGAATCAATCTTTAGTATGTTGTTATCATAAATCTTCAATAATGTTCCAACCGGAGAATTCCTATGTCTGTAGAGAAGCAATGGGACGCAGGTCGCTATCATGTGAAATGCATGACCAGGACCTGGCTCTCTGCCAGGCCACTGACTTAAACAGCTCCCATCCGGCTCCACAACACAGTAGAAGCCTCATTCAAGTTTCTAAAGACAGTTGACATCTAGTGGAAGCCCTAGGAAGTGCAACATAATCAATATCCCACTGTGTATTCAATGGGGGCTGGGTTGAAAATCGACCAACCTCAGATTTCCCACTTCCTGTTTGGACTTCTCAGGTTTTTGCCTGCCATATGAGTTCTGTTATACTTACAGACATCATTCAAACAGTTTTAGAAACTTCAGAATGTTTTCTATCCAATACTAATAATAATATGCATATATTAGCAACTGGGACTGAGGAGCAGGCCGTTTACTCTGGGCACCTCTTGGCACCTTTCATCCAAGCTACTCAATATGGCCCCTGCAGCCATGAGAAGTTATTAACAGGACAGAAAAATTGTAAAATTCACACATTGATCAAGATAACATCTCTGGTCATCCCTACTGCTTCTGATCTGGCGGACTCACAACACAAATGCTTCATTTGTAAATTATGTTAGTGTTGGAGTGTGCCCCTGGCAATCCGTAAAATATAATACAAGAAAATTGTACCGTCTGATTTGCTTAATATGAGGAATGTGAAAGATTTTTACTATTGATACTTAAGTATATTTAAAACCAAATACTTTTAGACATTTACTAAAATAGTATTTTACTGGGTGACTTTCACTTTCTTTTAATGTATCTTTACTTCTACTCAAGTATGACAATTGGGTACTTTTTTCACCACTGTAAAGGACATCAATAAGAAGAAGAGACTTGTTTGGGCCAAGAAACATGAGCAATGGACATTAGACCATTCTGTCCATTGGTCTGATGAGTCCAAATTTGAGATGTTTGGCTGCAACCGCTGTGTCTTTGTAAAACGCAGAGTAGGCAAACGGATGATGTCCGCATGTGTGGTTCCCACTGTGAAGCATGGAGGAGGAGGTGTGATGGTGTGGGGGTGCTTTGCTGGTTATTAATCAAGGCACACTTAACCAAGATGGCTACCATAGCATTCTGCAGCGATACGACATCCCATCTGGTTTGTGCTTAGTGGGACTATCATTTGTTTTTCGACAGGACAATGACCGACACACCTCCAGGCTGTGTAAGGGCTATTTGACCAAGAACGAGAATGATGTAGTGCTGCATCAGATAACTTGGACCCCACAATCCCCTGACCTAAACCCAGTTGAGATGGTTTGGGATGAGTTGGACCGCAGAGTCAAGGAAAATCAGCCAACATGTGCTCAGCATATGTGGGAACTCCTTCAAGACTGTTGGAAAAGCATTCCTCATGAAGCTGGTTGAGAGAATGCCAAGCGTGTATGAAGCTGTCATCAAGGCAAAGTTTGAAGAATCTAAAATAATAAATATATCTGGATTTGTTTAAAACTTATTGGGTTACTACATATTTCTGTGTTATTTCAAAGTGTTGACTATTAAAAATGTCAGAATAATAGTAGAGAGTATGATTTTTTCAGCTTTTATTTCTTTCATCACATTCCCACTGGGTGAGAAGTTTACATACACTCAATTAGTATTTGGTAGCATTGCCTTTTGTTTAATTGTTTAACTTGGGTCAAATGTTTCTGGTAGCCTTCCACAAGCTTTCCACAATAAGTTGGGTGAATTTTGGCCCATTCCTCCTGACAGAGCTGGTGTAACTGAGTCAGGTTTGTAGGCCTCCTTGCTCGCACACTCTTTTTCAGTTCTGCCAACAAATTTTCTATGGGATTGAGGTCAGGGCTTTGTGATGGCCACTCCAATACCTTGACTTTGTTGTCCTTAAGACATTTTGCCACAACTTTGGAAGTATGCTTGGGGTCATTGTTCATTTGGAAGACCCATTTGGAACCAAACTTTTATTTTCTGACTGATATCTTGAGATGTTGCTTCAATATATCCACATAATTTTCCTACCTCATGAACCCATCTATTTTGTGACGTGCACCAGTCCCTCCTGCAGCAAAGCACCACCATAACATGATGCTGCTACCCTCGTGCTTCACGGTTAGGATGGTGTTCTTCGGCTTGCAGGCGTCCCCCTTTTTCCTCCAAACACAACGATGGTCATTATGGCCAAACAGTTATATATTTTTTTCATCAGACCAGAGGACATTTCTCCAAAATGTACAATCTTTGTCCCCATGTGCAGTTGCAAACCGTAGTCTGGCTTTTTTATGGTGGTTTTGGAGCAGTGGCTTCTTCCTTGCTGAGCGGCCTTTTCAGGTTATGTCGATGTAGGACTCATTTTACTGTGGATATAGATACTTTTGTACCTTTTTCCTCCAGCATATTCACAGGGTCTTTTAATGGTTTTCTTGGATTGATTCGCACTTTTTGCACCTCTAGGAGACAGAACTCGTCTCCTTCCTGAGCGGTATGACAGCTGCATGGTCCCGTGGTGTTTATACTTGCATACTATTGTTTGTATAGATGAACGTGGTACCTTCAGGCATTTGGAAATTGCTCCCAAGGATGAACCAGACTTGTGGAGGTCTACAATATTTTTCTGAGCTCTTGGCTGATTTATTTTGATTTTCCCATGATGTCAAGCAAAGAGACACTGAGTTTGAAGGTAGGCCTGGAAATACATCCACAGGTACACCTCCAATTGACTCAAAAGCCATGACATCATTTCCTGGAATTTTCCAAGCTGTTTAAAGGCACAGTCAACTTAGTGAATGTAAACTTCTGACCCACTGGAATTGTGATATAGTGAATAATAAGTGAAATAATCTGTCTGTAAACAATTTTTGGAAAAATTACTTGTGTCATGCATAAAGTCCTAACCGACTTGCCAAAACTATAGTTTGTTAACAAGACATTTGTGGAGTGGTTGAAAAACATGTTTTAATGACTCAAACCTAAGTGTGTGTAAACTTCCAACTTCAACTGAATACTTTAGCTTACTTTCAACTTACAGTTGAACCCAGAATCTCTTGGCTAGCATTTTTGGAAAATGTAGCTGAAAGTGCAGTGTCCCTTTAAGGAACATTTGGCTCCAGCCAAAGCGCAAGGCCAGATGTTTCTCAATGTATTTACCCTTTAGTGCTTTTTGTTGAGCTGTGTCATCATGTCAAATATGTCTGTGAATATTATAGTCGTAGGGTTGTCAACTGAACCAACCTAGGTTATGACAATTATTTTTGGAGCTGGTAGAAGTTGCTCCTAATAATGTCTGATCCTCAAAATGGTTAAGGTTAGGATTTAGGGTTGAATCAGCTGACTTCAGATCTGTAGTTAGGGGCAAACATCTACCTTAAGCATTCCTCTTCTAGTGATACTCAAGTGAAATGGTTTTGAGTTGGCTAAAGGGAGAGTAAGGCTGGAAAAGTTTGCTAACTACCATAGAGTTTCTCTAGACCTTGATCAATGGGCTTTTTACCTGATAAACAGTGCCACCTGGTGGATCCCAATAGACGTACATGCAATTAGAGGGCCAGGTAGTGGTATTGTAAGTTCTGGTAACTGTCACATATTGCCAACAAACGAAAAATCATTGGAAAATACAAGGTTCATTTCAGTAATTTCAGTTAAATGTTCTTGTAATATTAGGTTAACTCATATATTTAGTTACACTTCCACATTTCACAGGTTAGTCATGCGATACGGCTGCATTTGATTGGCTTGTTATATCAAAGGGGTTAGAATACACACATCAGTAGACCTGAACATGAAGATGCTCAGGTAAGTGTTTGTTTTGTTGCTATTGTGTGAATCTCTATGTACATGTCTACCAATGTGTGTCGGTAAAGGTCAGTGATAGCGCCCCTGATAACAAACCTGCCTGATCTATGCATGATATTTTATGTACACTGGGTGTGATTTTTTATAACCGTGCCGGTTATAAAATGATGAGAGTGGCAATGATTGCACGTAACTCCTCTTTCCCCCTCCCCGTTGCCAATTACCAGCACATGTATCCCTCTGCCTCTCTCTGCCTTGCAGCCCCACAGCCCCACCAGCTTCTTTGAGTTATAGCAGCTGCTTGTGGGTGGCTGAAGAATTGATGCAGCTGAAAGGGAGGGATGGAAGCAAGAAGATGAGAGCGGCAGAGTGACAGGCGGAATAAGAGAAGAGAAAGGAGGGGTGATGAGAGGGAGGGATAGGCAGAGGGAGCAGGAGCAGCATGGAAGGGAAAAGGGGAATTAATAGGAAGAGTGACAGGTGGAATAAGAGGGGGAGAAAGAGAGAGATAGATAGAAAGAGAGGGAAGGAGGGATATAAAGAAAGAAAGAAAGAAAGAAAGAAAGAGAAAGAAAGAAAGAAAGAAAAAAAGAGAAAGAAAGAAAGAAAGAAAGAAAGAGGAGGAAAAGAACAAGGGTAAGGGTGTGGGGGAGACAAAGAGCAGGGAGGGTGGAGACAGAAAGAGGATGAGGGGAGAGGTAGTGATAGTGATAGAGAGAGAGGGAGTGATGGAGGGTGGAAGAAAGAAAAGCAGAGAGAGATAGAGAGAATTAAATAGAGGAAGTGAGAGAGAGAGAAAGAGAGAGAGAGTGAGAGAGGGGAGGGAGGAAGAAAGAATGGCCAAGAGATCGAGAAAGGGAGAGAGAGATCGAGAGAAGGGGGGGGACAAATTAAAAAGAGAAGGAATCAGCAGATGGGAGTTGGCGGTCCCTGAGCTGAGGGGAGAGATCAATAACTAATTTTGGTGCTGAACTGGAGTCGTGCTGTGTTCCAATAAGCCCGGGACATAACGAGTTAGCTTGAATATCTGTAGTCCTCCTCTCCTTCTTCCCTCTCTCCTTCTCTCTCTTTCTCCCAGGACCTGGGCTAGCTAGCTACCCGTGGCTGGATCGATTCCTCAACAGGCCTGGCTCGCCTACTCTCTCTGTCTTCAAAGAGGCGGCGTTTGTCGGGGAGCACAACTGTCTTTACAGCAGAGATGCTACCACTACAGTAAATGGAAGAGGGCTTATTATATGTGACTATTGCTGTGTGTGTGTGTGTGTGTGTGCGTGTGCGTGTGCGTGTGCGTGTGCGTGTGCGTGTGCGAGTCCATTGCGTATGTTTGTGGAGAGATTAGCTAACTTTGAAAGGGATTAGTACAATGTATCCTCAAAAGTACCCCTCCCATCTACATGGGCCCCCTCCCCTCCCATCTACATGGGCACCCTCCCCTCCCCTCCCATCTACATGGGCCCCCTCCCCTCCCATCTACATGGGCCCCCTCCCCTCCCCTCCCATCTACATGGGCCCCCTCCCCTCCCTTCCCCTCCCATCTACATGGGCCCCCTCCCCTCCCTTCCCCTCCCATCTACATGGGCCCCCTCCCCTCCCTTCCCCTCCCATCTACATGGGCCCCCTCCCCTCCCTTCCCCTCCCATCTACATGGGCCCCCTCCCCTCCCTTCCCCTCACATCTACATGGGCCCCCTCCCCTCCCCTCCCATCTACATGGGCCCCCTCCCCTCCCTTCCCCTCCCATCTACATGGGCCCCCTCCCCTCCCTTCCCCTCCCATCTACATGGGCCCCCTCCCCTCCCATCTACATGGGCCCCCTCCCCTCCCATCTACATGGGCCCCCTCCCCTCTCCTACC
This sequence comes from Oncorhynchus clarkii lewisi, assembly GCF_045791955.1. Classification (NCBI taxonomy): domain Eukaryota; kingdom Metazoa; phylum Chordata; class Actinopteri; order Salmoniformes; family Salmonidae; genus Oncorhynchus; species Oncorhynchus clarkii. The sequence goes on from NC_092175.1 coordinate 2,755,754, forward strand.
CTCCCATCTACATGGGCCCCCTTCCCTCCCTTCCCCTCCCATCTACATGGGCCCCCTCCCCTCCCTTCCCCTCCCATCTACATGGGCCCCCTCCCCTCCCCTCCCATCTACATGGGCCCCCTCCCCTCCCTTCCCCTCCCATCTACATGGGCCCCCTCCCCTCCATTCCCCTCCCATCTACATGGGCCCCCTCCCCTCCCTTCCCCTCCCATCTACATGGGCCCCCTCCCCTCCCATCTACATGGGCCCCCTCCCCTCCCATCTACATGGGCCTCCTCCCCTCTCCTACCCTCCCATCTACATGGGCCCCCTTCCCTCCCTTCCCCTCCCATCTACATGGGCCCCCTCCCCTCCCTTCCCCTCCCATCTACATGGGCCCCCTCCCCTCCCCTCCCATCTACATGGGCCCCCTCCCCTCCCTTCCCCTCCCATCTACATGGGCCCCCTCCCCTCCCTTCCCCTCCCATCTACATGGGCCCCCTCCCCTCCCATCTACATGGGCCCCCTCCCCTCCCTTCCCCTCCCATCACACAGACACACACAACTTGCCCCCACACACGCCTGCCACCCTGTGCCAGCCAGCCAGTCACGCCAACAGGCCTCCTGAGACAAGAGAGCAGGGCCTGGTGCCAGACCTCCACACAGACACAGAGAGAGGGGGTACCAGCTGGGGTGGTTTGGCATCGGGGCCACAAGGTTTGAGAGGAGCCGGAGACCTGCCAAGGTTGTTTGTCCACTGGCGAGTTGCCAACATGAGAACTCCCCACGCCCCCTAACACACACACAGGACAACAAATGCATACTTCCTCCTAAACACTTCTTTATTGTATTTGTTGAGACATGTTGTGACATGTTGTATTATCAATGGACCTCTTAGAGATTGGTGGTTGTATAAGAGGAGAACTTTTGAGGGATGAAAGCCTGCGGTTGAAAGCTATCAATGTTAGCTATCAATGTCGTTCAATGAGTTGGCTTTGAAAAAATGGACAGGCAAGTTTTACTACAGAGGAAGCTGAATATTGAGAATAAGGGGTGTATTTGTGTAGTGTTGCTTCCAATGAATCGGTCATACATTGAATCGGTTGTACACTCGATTACAACTGATTCAGATTTGTTAGTGCTGGGCTAAAACATAAATGTGACCATATGCAACTCCCCCCAGTGAGCCAGTAGGGTGTGATACACGGAGCGCACATAGCGCTCGAATCCCAATGCTAGCGGCCCACGGCACAGGCTAGGGTAGGCTAACATCTCCAGCTGCATGGCTAAAGGGAGAAGAGAATTGTGAGGAAGCCAGAGGGTTGATGGGAAGAGGGGGAGCAGACAGACTCAGCTGATGCCAGAAAACATAACGTTTTGACTATAACTACTGTTCCCTGAAGGAGGGAAATGAGGTACAACATACTATGTATGGGGAGCCGCACTCTCGAGACTTCGGTTGAAGGTTCTACAATGACGCATGACAAGGCAATTACATCCGCACCTCGCTGGAAGCCGCGCCTTCCACAGGTGATAAGCGTGAGGCTCGGATTAATTCCTTCAATTTAATACCGTACTTCACCGAGCCCAGGAACAGCGGCGTGGGTCCTTCAGGGAACAGTATTTATAATTCATAATGTTACATTCCCTTTCAGCCAGTCAGCTTCGGTAAAACATACTATGGGGAAATATAATCACGCCCCAAGACAACCTCAATGGAAACTAAATGAAACAGACCGTGGCAGACAGCCCAGACCTGGTCCCGCCAGATGAGACAGATCGGGTGTTGCACACACGGCGCGTTGCCTAGTGACTTTCCCCTGTCCCAGCTGTAAGCACACTGTTGGTTACACTGGGAGCAGTGACGTCCAAGCAATAAAACCCTCACAACAGTGTGTGGTGATACCCAACTCGCTGCAGCACAAATATCTCCTACAGTCAACTCTTTAAACAATGCCCAAGACGCTGCTAGAACCCATGTAGAGTGGGCTCATACACCGCTAGGTAACCCTTGCCCCTTGCTGCTATATATATATTTGGGGCGGCAGGGTAGCCTAGTGGTTAGAGTGTTGGACTAGGAACCGGAAGCAAGTTCAAACCCCCGAGCTGACAAGGTACAAATCTGTCGTTCTGCCCCTGAACAGGCAGTTAACCCACTGTTCCTAGGCTGTCATTGAAAATGAGAATTTGTTCTTAACTGACTTGCCTAGTTAAATAAAGGTAAAATAAATATGCCAGAGAGATAGCCTCCACAATCAAGTGTTTGAGATTGTACCAGGCTCCAAGACAAGGCTAAAGTTCAATCTTGTGCCTTTTCAGTTTTAGTTTTATGTCCTATATAAAAATGAGAGGTTGGCGCTCCAAAAATGTGTAACACTTTACTTGACACCCACTGTCATAACACGTTATGAAAGGGTCATAACTATGTCATAATATGACATAACAGCTGACATAACTTCTCATAACCTGTCATAATATGGTCATTACACTGTCATGACCCATATATTTACACCTGTTATGACATATATTGTGTTATTTTATGGCTGGTTGTGACACCTACATAAGAATGTCAAAACCAACATTAATGAAAAAATAATAATTCCCCTGCCAAGAAGTTTCCTTTCGTTTGAAAGTTTGCTGTTTTAACTAATTCTTTACATGTTTTTTTCTTCATCATATTTTAAATAACTTGTAGAAAATACACAATCAATAAGCATTATGACATCATAATCATGTAAGCCAGATAGGCCAATCACATGCACGCCCTTATATCAGTCATCAGTCAAAGGAGGGTGTCTTGTCCTGCTCCTGAAATATGCTCCTATATTCATCCCAGGCATCAGCAACAGAGCATTGAGGAAGATGCACGCATGTCTGACATCAATTAGTGTGCGATGATAATTGAATATGGTCAATAAATAAAACATAGAACATGAGCATACTGTTGACACGTAGGCTATGGTGTATTGTAATGTTGTTTTTGTGTGGTAGGTTTTGTGGGTTTTGACACTCTTACGTAGGTGTCATAGCCAGCCATAAAATAACGCAATATACAATGCCTTCGGAAAGTATTCAGACCCCTTGACTTTTTCCACATTTTGTTAGGTTACAGCCTTATTCTAAAATGTATTCAATTGTTTTTTCCCCTCATCATTCTACACACTATACCCTTAACGATGCGCCCGGCACCTACTGTTCCTGTTCACAGGCACTCTGAATGACACGCATACACAATCCATGTCTCAAGGCTTCAAAATCCTTCTTTAACCTGTCTCCTCCCCTTCATCTACACTAATTTAATTGGATGTAACAAGTGACATCAATAAGAGATCCTAGCTTTTCACCTGGACTCAGCTGGTCAGTCGATGTCCTGGAAAGAGCAGGTGTTCCTAATGTTTTGTAGACTCGGTGTACATTCAGAAGTAGATAATAAAGTAGATGTTAATTCATCTCAACACATTCCCAGTGGTGTGTATTCATGAATGCCAATGGAAGCCGTGCTTCCACAACTATTTGACCAATAAAAAAATGACGACTATAAAATAATGTTTTGTCTCTGTGTTTTTCATAATCTTGGTTAGATCTCACCGGAGAAATGATCAGAGCGAGGGAAACAGCGGCCCCCTTTGTCAGTACGTGTCGCCCATGTTTCTAATGCTGTCTGGACCAAAAGGTATGTTGCCGCCATAGCATTTGATTGATTGATGCCAGCAAGCATTTAGCCAATCAGAGTCAATCAGAGTGGCGAGCCCAGTTTGGATTTCGCTTCACACCAATGGAATCACATTGTCATAAAAACGTGTCTGTTTATGGTCTGCTAGAGGTGTTGTTCTATAGTAGCTAGCTTGCTAAATCAGCCCTTCCATGGATGGAGGTGGGGATTTGGACTTGTGGTTTTGACTTAATTCTCTGTATTGATTATGATGGCAATTCTGATCTAACCATAAATTCAGATGTTGTACCACTGGCCTGAGACAATCGACGTTCAATATGTTGCCTAGTAGGCTCATGATAACTAGCTAGATAATGTAGCTGGTTCATTGTTGCCCATGCCAGGAAGTTAGTCTAGCAAGAATTTTAGCTAGGTGGACTATCACAACAACTGAAAGTGCAGAGCGCAGAGCCCCGTGGACCCCCAACTAGTAGGCTATCGCCTCATAATGGAATCTCAGAAACTTTCTGTGACTGGGGCACATGAAAGAATGCATCCTTTAGGTCAATGGTGGTGAACCAATCGCAGGTACGCATGGACCGTAACAGCCACTGATTTGTAAGGATTTTGAATGTGCAAACCCTAAGATGTTGTCATGGACTCATCTAGAGCGGTGCGTAAAGTGCCGACCCCTTTCCGGAACCAGCAAATACCGGCTGTACCAGCAGTTCTGGATCCAAAATGATGGGAGGATATTCCCTTCCTCAGAACACGCACTGGAGCCACATTGCTCATGCACGCCATTGGCTGGAGCAGACAGTGAGCCTCCCGTCAATTGCCATCTGAAGGGGCAGGACGCCACCTTGTGGACTGGGAGAGATTGGTTATTTTTACCTTTCCATCACTCATCACTATATTTTCTCTGGTGAGACTAACCAGATAGAGGGGGCACTGTCTTCCACCTGATTGCGAAACTACTGCTGTCTCTAGAGATTTGAAAACAGCAGGTCTGGGACAGGTAGCACGTCCGGTGAACAGGTCAGGATTCCATAACCGCAGGCAGGACAGTTGAAACTGGAGCAGCAGCACGGCCAGGTGGACTGGGGACAGCAAGGAGTCATCATGCCAGGTGTTCCTGAGGCATGGTCCTAGGGCTCAGGTCCTCTGAGAGAGAGAGAAAGAAAGAGAGAAAGAGAGAATTAGAGAGAGCATACTTAAATTCACACAGGACACCGGATAAGACAGGAGAAGTACTCCAGATAAAACAAACTGACCCTAGCCCCCCGACACATAAACGGCTGCAGCATAAATACTGGAGACTGAGACAGGATGAGTCAGGAGACACTGTGGCCCCATCCGATGATACCCCCGGACAGGGCCAAACAGGAAGGATATAACCCCACCCACTTTGCCGAAGCACAGCCCCCACACCACTAGAGGGATATCTTGAACCACCAACTTACCATCCTGAGACAAGGCCGAGTATAGACACAAAGATCTCCGCCACGGCACAACCCAAGGCATGTTGGTCCTATGACCAGAGAAAGTGAAATATTCCTTGATATTCAAATAGACATGACAAGCTGCTAATAAAAAAAACGCAGGACTATCGATACATTTGGATACTCATTCATTTCAGCTGCCGTGTGAGTGGAAGTAGGGAGAAGTGTGTTTTATGTTTTGTAAATGTGATGAATAAAAACGTAAACATGAACTCACTCCCTTTGCTGTATTCCTTGTCAGTCTCTCTCTGGTCATGGTTTTAAAAGGTATGAAATGTCAAGTAGACTAGTATCAAAATTTGCTGTGGCCGGGGTTGTGGACGCTGTAGGAACAGTTATTTGAGCTATCCGATTGGCCAGGACAGTAGGCACACTTAATATTTAAATGGTTCAATATGGAAACACTTTGCCTACACGGCCCACAGGGCCTCTACGTCCAGTGCACCTACAGCCAACAAGCGCAACACACACAAAAAATAAACGAAAGGAGTGCAAGCCTTTGTCCTTGGCTTTTCTACAGTTGTTAGGTGATCAACAAGGAATACCTTGAAGATTGACCTGTCAATCATGACCACTGTTCCCTCTAGCACCAGGGTCAGCGCACTCTCAAATGTTGTTTTTTGCCATCATTGTGAGCATGCCACACACACACTATACGATACATTTATTAAAAATAAGAATGAGTGTGAGTTTTTGTCACAACCTGGCTCGTGGGAAGTGACAAAGAGCTCTTATAGGACCAGGGCACAAATAATAATATACAAATAATCACAAATTTAGCTCTTTATTTAACAACCATCTTACATATAACACCTTATTTGTTCATCGGAAATTGTGACTAACTCACCACAGGTTAATGAGAAGGGTGTGCTTGAAAGGATGCACATAACTCTGCAATGTTGGGGTGTTTTGGAGAGAGTCTATGTCTTAAATCTTTTTCCACACACCGTCTGTGCCTATATTTAGTTTTCATGCTAGTGAGGGCTGAGAATCCACTCTCACATAGGCACGTGGTTGCAAAGGGCATGGCAGTATACTCTGAGTGCAGCCCTTGTTCAGATATCGGTAAGTGGAAAGGCATGAAAGGGATAATGAATCCAGTTGTTTGTGTCATCCATTTCGGGAAAGTACCTCCGTAATTGCGCACCCAACTCACTCAGATGCTTCGCTATAGTTCATTCACACAAAACCATACAATGATGGAAAGACGTGTGTTGTCCTTGTTAATGTAGACAGAGAAGAGCTCCAACTTCTTAATCATAGCCTCAATTGTGCCCCGCACACTGGATATAGTTGCGGAGAGAACCTAGATTCAGATAATTCAGGGGATAAAAAACATCACCCAGATAGGCCAGTCGTGTGAGAAACTCGTCATCATGCAAGCAGTCAGACACGTGAAAATGATGGTCAGTAAAGAAAACTTTAAGCTCGTCTCTCAATTTAAAAAAATTGTAAATACTTTGCCCCTTGATAACCAGCGCACATATGTATGCGTTACATGGTGGCTGCCCATATCATTGCATAGTGCCGAAAGTACACGAAAGTTAAGGGGCCTTGATTTAACAAAGTTAACCATTTTCACTGTAGTGTCCAAAACGTCTTTCAAGCTGTCAGGCATTCCCTTGGCAGCAAGAACCTCTCGGTGAATGCTGCAATGTGACGCTGCAGTGTAGACAAGTGGCGTCGGGAGCAACTGCTTGCACACGCGTTACCACACCACTATGTCTCCCTGTCATGGCTTTTACGCCATCAGTACAGATACCAACATAAGCAGCAGCTACGTTTGGCAACGTTAGTGGAATTCCCACAAGAGAGTAATGGTTAATGTGATTGGATGTTAATTATTTGACTTTGCTACCTGTATTTGACATTGTGTTATTATTTCACTGAACACTAGATGGTTTAATTTTACTTTTGGCATTGAAAAGAGGCTACTTAGGCGAGAACAAAACCTCACACAAATGTATAGCCACGTTGTAAAATTTAAATGGACTGTTTAAATATAAATAAATATACGCATACCCCAGTTTGGGAATACCTGTTCTAGAGAATACAGACCATTTGTGACCAGATTCAGGAAACTATGCATATATCGCAAGTCACGACTTCACAGGAGAGCCGTTTGAACGTAAAATATTTTGAGGGGATCGAAATATTTTTGGGGGCAGAAATGCCTTCTTGAACAGGTGAACTTTCATGTGCCTTAATAACAAACGTGTATGCCATCTGTACATACGAATAAAAGTGTTAAATTACAAGCCTTGTTGGTTAAGCCACAGAAAAAGTCAGCAGCCTTCCCACTAGCCATGATTGGCTGAGATAGAAGTTCGGATTGGTCTGCTATATTGAAGGCTTTGAGCTCGTCAGTTTGTGTTGGTAATCGTGTTGAACGCGGCTTTAAAAAAACATGTATTGCGTAGTGGAGTTGCATAAGTATTGCTCTCCACTTTCTGGAGGATCAAGTTTTGAAATCAGTGGAATTAGAAAATGATAAACTAAGGGCATCTGTGGTATGGCATTCCTGACACGGAGACGCGTCCAGCATGATGATGTATACAGGTAAGATAGTCTAGCGTTAGATAGCTACATTTTCAGATATTACACGTTTCAAATTTTGAAAGTGGTTTCATTTCAAGGTAAAGTGTACTGTTAGCTAGCTAGCTAACATTAGCTGGCTGGCTCCCTAGTTGATGTTATTATTTTGTTTCCCAGAGCCATTTGATTTTCAAGTTAGAGCCTAATGTTAGCTAGATAACATTGAACCTGGTTGGATAGCTCCCAGCACTGTGACATTGTTGGCACTTTGTTCATTGTTGTTTATCTAGCTAATGTTAGCTGGCTGGCTTGTTAGCTAACGTTACGTGATGTCGGTGATCTTAAACATTTTTTTACCTAGCTTGGTTCATTATTTACCTAGCTAGCTAGATATATGTCTTAAGTTAAGTGTAGTGTTAGCTAGCTAGCCCCCTAGTGGACGTTATTTTTCATTTCCCAGAGCTGTTTGCTTTTCTAGTAAGAGCCTAATGTTAGCTGGCTAACACTGAACCTGGTAGGTTAGCTCCCATGTGGCATTGTTGGCACTTTGTTCATTGTTGTTTAACATGCTAATGTGTGTACAACACCCGTTGAAGATGGCCGATGTCAATAAATGTCCGCAAAAAAACGTAATGCTGCCAGCAGAGCTGCTTAGGCTGTTTTCATGTTATCCAGAGGTAAACAAATCATCGTCCAGAGCGTCAAGTGTGCACACCGAGAGCGAAACGAGATGGGTGGGGCTAAAGCTTAAGAAGGTGTGAACGACGCTGAATGGGTGTAGACAAAGAGGAGCTCTTCACTAGATACCAGAACATTCAAAGGCAATTTTCTCAGAAGTGAGTTTACAAACGGATCAACTTTCTAAGCAGATTTACTTTCCCATTGTTCCTCAAATGCAGTGTATGATATACAATAAGTCTCTACTTTTATCAAATGTAAAAAATCACTTCATACTGTAAGACCGAATCCAGGTGGTGGGTCACATTTCCGATGCATATTTGGAGTTTTGCGGATATGCACCATATCCTTACAAATTATGAATCCAGATGCCTCTTTTAGACATATATGATGTTGGGATTACTCAGAATATCATACATGGACATTTCCTACGGCCGGATATGGACTCATTCGACATCCAGTACGTGACATCGTATTTTCTCTCTCTATGTTGACAAATACTGACTGTGTACGTAGCATATCTGTGCTTTCTCTGCACATTCAAAATAGGAAGCTAAATTGAGTCCAAATATGCATCTCTTGGCAGAGGTCCATATCCGGATTTTGATATCCTTTTTCATATGCTGAAAATAAGGACAATTTCTGATGCATTTCTGATTTTTCAGCACATGCTTAATAATTTAACAAATATCACATCCATAGCATTCTTTCAGACACTTTAATTGTTGTTTTCTCTCTGGATATTATACATGGTATGCGGGCTCCTGATACACTGCATTTGGAAAGTATTCAGAACCCTTGACTTTTTCCACAATTTTCTATGTTACAGCTTTATTCTAAAATTGATTAAATCGTTTTTCTCCCTCATAAATCTACACGCAATACCCCATAATGACAAAGCAGAAACTGGTTTATAGAAATGTTTGCAAATGTATAAATAAAAAAACTGAAATATCACATTTACATAAGTATTCAGACCCTTTACTCAGCACTTTGTTGAAGCACCTTTGGCGATTACAGCATCGAGTCTTCTTGGGTATGACGCTAGAAGCTCGGCACACCTGTATTTGGGGAGTTTCTCCCATTCTTCTCTGCCAATCCTTTCAAGCTGTATCAGGTTAGATGGGGAGCACTGCTGCACAGCTATTTTCAGGTCTCTCCAGATATGTTTGATCGGGTTCAAGTCCGGGCTCTGGCTGGGCCACTCAAGGAAGCCACTCCTGCATTGTCTTGGCTGTATGCTTAGGGTCATTTTCCTGTTGGAAGGTGAACCTTCACCGCAGTCTGAGGTCCTGAGCATTCTGGAGCAGATAAATAAGGTATTTCTATCTTTTATTTTTAATAAAGGTGCAAAAATGTGCTAAAAACTGTTTTTGCTTTGTCATTATGGGGTATTGTGTGTAGATTGATGAGGAAAACATTTTCTTTAATCCATTTTAGAATAAGGCTGTAACGTAACACAATCTGGAAAAGGTCAAGGGGTCTGAATACTTTACAAATGCACTGTAGGCCTATATGTGACCAACCGCCTTGATCCGGGCTTATGTCGAAACATTTTAAATCATTTTTTACTTTGGATAAAAGTAGACACTCAGAGCTACAAAATGGTATATCATACACTGCATTTCAGGAACAATGGGAAAGTAATACTGCTTGAGTGGGTCGAGACACTGACGTGATCTTCCTGTCTGGGTTGGCGCCCACCCCCCTTGGGTTGGGCCGTGGCGGAGGTCTTTGTGAGCTTTACTCGGCCTTGTCTCAGGATGGTAAGTTGGTGGTTGATGATATCCCTCTAGTAGTGCGGGGGCTGTGCTTTGGCAAAGTGGGTGGGGTTATATCCTGCCTGTTTTGCCCTGTCCGGGCCCATCGTGTGTCGGGGGGCTAGGATCAGTCTGTTATATCTGGAGTATTTCTCCTGTCTTATCCGGTGTTCTGTGTGAATTTAAGTATCCTCTCTAATTATTTCTTTCTTTCTTTCTCAGACGACCTGAGCCCTAGGACCATGCCTCAGGACTACCTGGCCTGATGACTCCTTGTCTACCTGGCCGTGCTGCTGCTCCATTTTCAACTGTTCTGCCTGCGGCTATGGAACCCTGACCTGTTCACCGGATGTGCTTCCTTGTCCCACACCTGCTGTTTTCAACTCTCTAGAGACAGCAGGAGTGGTAGAGATACTCTGAATGATCGGCTATGAAAAGCCAACTTACATTTACTCCTGAGGTCCTGACCTGTTGCACCCTCGACAACCACTGTGAGTATTATTATTTGACCCTGTTGGTCATCTCTGAACATTTGAACATCTTGGCCATGTTCTGTTATAATCTCCACCCGGCACAGCCAGAAGAGGACTGGCCACCCCTCATAGCCTGGTTCCTCTCTAGGTTTCTTCCTAGGTTCTGGCCTTTCTAGGGAGTTTTTCATAGCCACCGTGCTTCTACACCTGCATTGCTTGCTGTTTGGGGTTTTAGGCTGGGTTTCTGTACAGCACTTTGAGATATCAGCTGATGTAAGAAGGGCTTTAGAAATACATTTGATTTGATTTGACTTTGAAAGTTGATCAACTTGTAACCCCACTTTTTGAGAAAATGGCCCTTGAATGTTTTGGTACCTACTAGAGAGCTCTCCTTTGTCTACACCCATTCAGCATTGTTCACACCCTCTTAAGCCTTAGCCCCACCCATATTTTTAAGGATTCACATGTGAGGTCATGTGCTAAAGGTAATGTAGTGTTGTAAAGATTAAAAGTCATACAAGCAGTAGCAAACAACAAGGAAGAATTCTATAAATAGAATCCCGGATCCTGGTTAACCTGTTGCGACGACCAAACCCGGATCCGGGATTCTATTTATAGACCTAAGCTCATTACCATAACGCAACGTTAACTATTCATGAAAATCGCAAATGAAATGAAATAAATATGCTATCTCTCAAGCTTAGCCTTTTGTTAACAACACTGTCATCTCAGATTTTCAAAATATGCTTTTCAACCATAGGAAAACAATCATTTGTGTAACAGTAGCTAGCTAGCGTAGCATTTAGCGTTAGCATTAGCGTTAGCATTTAGCAGGCAACTATCACAAAAACAAGTAAAGCCTTCAAAATAAAATAACTTACCTTTGAAGAACTTCTGATGTTTTCAATGAGGAGACTCTCAGTTAGATAGCAGATGCTCAGTTTTTCCAAAAAGATTCTTTGTGTATTAGAAATAGCTCCGTTTTGTACATCACATTTGGCTACCAAAAAAAAATAACAAAATAAAATAAAAAACGAAAATTAACCCCTTAAAACGCAAACTTTTTTCCAAATGAACTCCATAATATCGACTGAAACATGGCAAACGTGGTTTAGAATCAATCCTCAAGGTGTTTTTCCACATATCTCTTCGATGATATATCCTTCGTGGAAGCCTGGTTTCTCCTTGCTCTCAAATGGAAAAATAATTGCACCTGGCTTTGCGCTCCAATTTCGACGCAGGGACACCAGGCGGACACTTGGAAAATGTAGTCTCTTATGGTCAATCTTCCAATGATATGCCTACAAATACGTCACAATGCTGCAAACACCTTGGGGAAACGACAGAAAGTGTAGGCTCATTCCTTGCGCAATCACAGCCATATAAGGAGACAATGGAAAACAGAGCTTCAGAGATTCTGCTCATTTCCTGGTTGACGTATCATCTTGGTTTCGCCTGTAGAATGAGTTCTGGGGCACTTACAGACAATATCTTTGCAGATTCTGAAACTTCAGAGTGTTTTCTTTCAAAAACTGTCAAGAATATGCATAGTCGAGCATCTTTTCGTGACAAAATATTGCGCTTAAAACGGGAACGTTTTTTATCCAAAAATGAAATAGCGCCCCTAGAGATCCAAGAGGTTAAAGGGTCATAACATTCAAATCAAATAGCTAAATGATCCATGATATGCTGGTTCAGTAGGGCCCCCCAGAGACAACTGCAGGTCTTGACAGCTGGTCTTGCAGTCAGCAACCATCTTCTGGTAGACAGACCGCTAACTCTGAACAAGCAGGAGATGCTGCTCTTGCTTCTTCAGCTTGGCTGACTTAACAGCTTCTGGCAGATTGGCAGATCTGAAGACCTGATAGTTGTTCCTCTGGCACTGCCAGCACAGATCTGTCCTGGGCTTAGTGCTTGAGATTTGGGGCAGCAATTTTCTCCACCGATTCTAGAAGGAAGATAGCCCAACTACACATACCTCTGGAAAATACAGAACTTGTGATGACAGACGCTGGAGTCGAGAAGCAAGTACATGGAGTGAACATTTAATGAAACACGAACAGGAAGAGAATACAGACAGTGTCTGGAAAGGGGAAAACTAAAACGACAGCAATGCCGACAGGGGGATGAAACAGAGGAAACAGACCGATATAGGGAAGGCAATCAAAACGTGAAGGATTGCAGGTGATTCCAATGAGCGCTGATGTGCGTATTGAAAGGCAGCCTGGCGTCCTCGAGCATCAGAGAGGGAAAGCGGGAGTAGTCGGCCGAGGCATAGGTCAGTTGAGGCATGGGCGCTGGACAAGCCCGGCTGGGGCGTAGAAGCCCGACGAGCCGGCTGTGGCGTGGGAACCTTGCGTTCCGGCTAAGGCAAGGGAGCCCAATGAGCCGGCTGAGGCTCAGGAGTCCGACGAGCCGGCTGAGGCTTGACATGGGATGGGATGGGAGCATGCCGACCCAACCCGGGCAAGGAAACCTCTCAAGCCAGCTAAGACGTGGAAGCCCGACGAGCCAGCTGAGGCACCCCCGGTCCCAATGGCGGCGGCACCCGGACCTGACATCACCAACAAAACGAAAAACAAAAACCTCCCTGATGCTTTGTATAGTAGTGTCAGCCAGACACTGTCCGTATTCTGTTCCTGACCGTGTTTCATTGACAGTGGAAAACCAAAACAACAATAATGCTGGCACAGGAATGAAACAGAGCAACCAGACAGATATAGGGAAGGCAATCAAAACGTGGAGTCCAGGTGAGTCCAATGAGCTCTGATGCGCTTAATGATGGTGACAGGTGTGCTTAATGAAAGGCAGCCTGGATCCCTCTAGCGCCAGAGAGGGGGGTGGGAGCAGGCGTGACAGAAATAATGTGAGATCAATAAAAGTAGTGCCAATCATGTTGGAGGTAAATTAAATATTCAAAATGTGTTGTTTAAGCTTTACATACCAAGTGTTGTCACCGATTCCTTGTAGAGACGCCGCACCACTGCTTTTGTCACATGACAACAGCTTTCCACCAAAGAGCCTGTGTCCTGGGTGGCATCCTGGTAATATTGTTGCATTATCCTGTAGTTGTTGATGAAGTTCACCACTCGCTGCAAGTCCTCATACTTCAGGTGTAACCTGTTCTTGCTCGGGCCAGCTCTCTTTTTGATGGAGACATTAGACCATTCTCCTCGTGTGACTGGTGGAGGAGTGTCAGGCGTGTTCTACAGGTCTTTCTGATGGGAGGCATTAGACCATTCTCCTCGTGTGACTGGTGGAGGAGTGTCAGGCGTGTTCTACAGGTCTTTCTGATGGGAGGCATTAGACCATTCTCCTCGTGTGACTGGTGGAGGAGTGTCAGGCGTGTTCTACTGATGCTGAAAGACAAATTACAGATACAAATATTTTAGCATTATTATTATAACAGATAGCCGTAAATACCATCAGACACATCGGGCTAACTTGATGTTTCATGTAATCATCTGGCGAAATGGAGTCTTGTGTTTAGACTTGCAGCTAGCTAGCTAGTACTCTAGCTATATTGCTAGAGTACTAGCAATACAAACCGATTGTCAAGCTAGCTAATTAGGTTCAATGTTATTTAGTTAGCTAGCTAACAGTAGGCTATAACTAGCAATGCTAATGGCTTGCTAACATAATATTACTACACAGATCATACACTTAATGCTAATGTTAGCTAGCGAACCAGCCACCTAACATCAGCTAGCTAGCTAGCTAGCTATGAGTAAGCTTTAACTTGCAATGAAAACAGCTTCATGAAAAAATTAATAACATATAATATCTGAAACTGTGGCGAGACTCTTACTCGAAGACATGGATGAACACTTCCCGCCAGACTGCAACCCGTTTCATTAAATAAGACGTCCTGCGCCATTTCCGTTTTGTTTGTACAACTTGCTCGGTCTGTTGTGTCAAGTCACTCTGGTTCACACTGACCCTGTCCAATGCCATAAGAATCATCAGATCTTTCTCCCTCTCTGTCAAGGATGCCATGGTTGCCCTTAGTTTGAAGATGTAATCTGGTGACAGGTGTTCTATACAACAGTCTTCTGTGTTCTCTTTTCGACTCCCTCTGCATTTGCAATCAAACGCCAGAATTGTGTTTATCTCCATATCATACTTTTACCAGACTGCTTCTACCAGACATTCCACTGATTTCAAAACTCGGTCAACTTCTTCCGTGACAGCAACACTGTTGATTGCCCTTTCTTCCCCATCACTGTCATCAGAAGACTGACTCTACAATATATGGTTCAATGGAAATGTTTTAATCTAAATCAGGGACTTCCTCGTCGTCTGATTCATTTCAGAGTCAGAGTCAGCAAGGCACGATTGTCCTCCAAAAAGTAGTCCATCACAACTTTTTCCCACTGATCTTTGTCAATAGCACCTGTTAAATTCAGGGCAGCAAAGTTGAGAGTAGTAGCTTTTTTGCAGTTCTCTATGATATGTTAAAAAAAAATGACTGTCATAAAGATCATCTACACATACTGAGCAGCTCATGTTATGGACAGAAGCATGCTACATGGCAGACCAATCCAAAATCAGCTCTCGGCATGACGAGCCCATCCATTATCTCAGCCAATCATGGCTAGAGGGAAGGTTCCTCCCTTTTTCTGTGGCTAAACCAACTAGGCTCGTAATTTAACAACTGCATTTGCATTTTGATAAAAAAATGAAAAAAAATGTTCAAATGCCTCTCCTGTGAAGTCGTGACTTGCAACATACGCCTAGTTTCCTGAAATGAGTCACATATACCAACAGAAGGCCTACAATGAAAATGCTCTTGGCTGAGGTCCATGATCTTGATATGCATTTTGATATGCGTAATAAGGACAATTTCTGATGCTTATTTGAGTTTTGAGTACATCCTCAATAATTTAACAAATATTACATGCATGTCATTCTTTCAGACACTATATTTCCTCTGAATAAAGGAGAGTGCAAACCACAAGCTAAAAATACTGTAGCTTAGCAACAAGAATTCCATCTTTTCTGCTGTGTAATTCCAACTGTCATTTATTTTTTTTACACCAATTTCGTGATATCCAATTGGTAGTCACAGCCTTGTCCAATCACTGCAACTCCCGTACAGACTCGGGAGAGGTGAAGGTCGAGAGCCATGCATCTTCCGAAATACAACCCTGCCAAGCCTCACTGCTTTTTGACACACTGCTCACTTAACCCGGAAGCCAGCTGTACCAATGTGTTGGAGGAAACACCTTACAACTGGCGACTGTGTCAGCATGCATGCGCCTGGCCCACCACAAGGAGTCGCTAGAGTGCGATGGGACAAGGACATCCTGGCCGGCAATACCCTCTCCTTTCCCGGATGACGCTGGGCCAATTGTGCACCGCCTTATGGGTCTCCCGGTCGTGGCCTGCAGCATCACAGCCAGTGATTGATCCCAGGTCTGTAGTTATGCCTCAAGCACTGCCTTAGACCGCTGTGCCACTCGGGAGGCCCAAACTGTCATTGTTGAATTTGTGTAAATGGTGTGGTTGAACTGACAACTGGAGAAACAAAGATGTGAGAAACTTCCAAAAATACCTGTGTAATACCCTTGTTAGAACCAAGTATTGAGTTTATTTGTTATAATTAATTGGTATTATATTTAAAAGGTGATTGAATTGCTCCCGAATTGTAATGTTGTTAATGCATTTCTTTTGAAGAAATATAGGTTGGTTTACTTTTAAGTTTAAGTTAAGACCAATAAGGTCGCTTGTTAAAAACCTTTTGCGACTAGCAATTCCGGATTCGGGATCGTAATCATAGCCTCAAACGAATTAGCATAACGCAGCGGACATAAATGCCACTAGAACATTTTCCTATTCATGAAAATCGCAAATTAAATATATTGAAACACAAGTTTAGCCTTTTGTTAATCACACTGTCATCTCAGATTTTCAAAATATGCATTACAGCCAACACTAGACAAGCATTTGTGTAAGTTTATCATGGCATAATGCTATGCTAGGCTCTGCTGGCAGCAGGCAACATTTTCACGAAAATAAGAAAAGCAATCAAATTAAATAATTTACCTTTGAAGAACTTCGGATGTTTTCACTCAGGAGACTCCCAGTTAGATAGCAAATGTTCCTTTTTTCCAGAAATATTATTTTTGTAGGCGAATGCTTGGCTGAGAAATCGACCGGAAAATGCTATCACTACAATGCCAAACTTTTTTCCAAATTAGCTCCATAATATCGACAGAAACACGACAAACGTTGTTTAGGATCAATCCTCAAGGTGTTTTTAACATATATATTCGATAATATATCCGTCGAGGCAATTGGTTTCTCATAAGAAGCGATTGGAAAAATGGCTACCTCAGTAATTTACGCAAGATTTTCTGCGGGAGACACCATGTGACCATTTGCTAAATATGGTCCCTTACGGCTATTCTTCAACAGAAATGCGTAAAAAGACGTCACAATGCTGTAGACACCTTGGGGAATACGTAGAAAACGTAAGCTCATTCACAGCCATATAAGGAGTCATTGGCATGAGGCGGTTTCATAAAATGCGGCACTTCCTGATTGGATTTTTATCTGGGTTTCGCCTGTAACATCAGTTCTGTTGCACTCACAGACAATATCTTTGCAGTTTTGGAAACGTCAGAGTGTTTTCTATCCAAAGCTGTCAATTATATGCATAGTCGAGCATCTTTTCGTGACAAAATATCTTGTTTAAAACGGGAATGTTTTTCATCCAAAAATTAAAATATCGCCCCCTAGTCGCAAGAAGTTTTAAGCTATGGTCAATGGTAGTTGACCTGGTTAACGTGAGGCCTGGGAAAAAAAGAGAGGGAGAGATGTTGAGAAAAGGATGGACATTAGATTATGACCGTTGGTGAAGAAGAATTATAACAGAAGACAATAAAAATAGAACAAAACCCATACCTACCGAGTTTTGAAGGGAAATACCGATTTTATTTTATAAGAGAATAGTTATAATTTTGTTAAGAAAGACTTAGTAAAGACTGAAGCTACCGTCTTATCGTGGAGTTATTTGACAGCCTTGAGGTTAGCCTAGCATCGTGTGACACCGAGAGATAATTGCTTGGAGAAGATTAACGAGTTCACGTTCCCATGGGATATCGGTTACTGCTAAAGAGTACTGTCTGCATTGATAGCTGTGCTTGCTGTGGATCTTGTGAGGAAACCTGCAAGGAACTGCCATACTTCGCTGAGGGATTATCTACAAGTAGTGAGTAACCACAACGGTGGGGTGCTTCTGGATTTATGTGTGTCGTAATTTTTTTGGAGCAGGCTATGTGTAAATACAGGCTAATATTTGGGTGCTGAAATCCGTAGTTTTTTATAAAAACGTAATTTTATGTGACTTCGGAGCTCCAATCCTCCTACACTAATCGCCACTCAACTCCATCGTAAATTGTGGAGTTGAGTTTAGTCGGCTACTATAAGTATCTGTATTTCTAAAGAAAATCATAATTCCAATAGATATCCTTAAATGATATGTGAATCATAGATATTTTAATATTCATCCCCGTATGTCTGATTGAAAATGTGCTAAATCCGACTCATGAAGTGTCCAGTTCCCAAATTATTTTAACTGTTCATGTGCCGAAAATTATTGCGCTTCCTCAGTTAAATGATCTGGTAATGACAACAGATCAAATCTGACCCTGTGTCAGTGGTTAGGTGTGTAACTTCTGCTATACTTCTCTTTTTCGAAGATAGGGGTGAGGACGAGGTCTCAACAACAAGTCTTCAAAGAAGGATCTTCGCCTCAAAGAGTCCAGCTAACGTTTGGATATCGTCTGGCTAACATGGAGCTAACGCCACAGAGAAAGAGACAAGCGGGGGGGAGGGGGAGGGGGGGGGGGGGGGGTAGGTAAGAGTAGCATACGAGACAGTCAGTCAGACAACAACTGCTTTCCCTCTATCATCCCAGAACTGGGTTAGCTAGTCAGGGAGGTAAGAGGCTATCTTGTAAGTATAATAATAAATTAGAGCTATTCTTATTTTCCTTCTCTTTTTATCTGATTTTATTTTAAAGCAGAGGTTGTTTTTCCACCTCCAGATTTGTGGTGCGATATTGGTACGGTCTTTTGGCAGCTCTGCCTGCAGTCATATAGTGCAGAATGCTAGTGTGATGGTGTATTGCAGAAGGCTGCTAAGGGGAGAGTTTGCCTCTCTGCAATATTAATGAGAAAATGGGTCATGCATTTTTAACCATTGGGGTCCCAGAGTTCTCCCTCTCTCTCTCTCTCTCTCATTCTTTCTTTTACTTTCTCGCTTGCTTATTCTTTATTTTTCTCTCTTTCTCTCTCTCTCTCTCATTCTTTATTTTACTTTCTCGCTTGCTTATTCTTTATTTTACTCTCTTTCTCTCTCTCTCTCTCTCTCTCTCTCTCTCTATCTCTCTCATTCTTTCTTTTACTTTCTCACTTGCTTATTCTTTATTTTACTCTATTTCTCTCCGTTTCTCACTCTTTCTGCACTAAGACCCAGTCTTTTTTCTTAATCTTACTTTCTCATTCCGTGACAGCAACACTGTTGATTGCCCTTTCTTCCCCATCACTGTCATCAGAAGACTGACTCTACAATATATGGTTCAATGGAAATGTTTTAATCTAAATCAGGGACTTCCTCGTCGTCTGATTCATTTCAGAGTCAGAGTCAGCAAGGCACGATTGTCCTCCAAAAAGTAGTCCATCACAACTTTTTCCCACTGATCTTTGTCAATAGCACCTGTTAAATTCAGGGCAGCAAAGTTGAGAGTAGTAGCTTTTTTGCAGTTCTCTATGATATGTTAAAAAAAAATGACTGTCATAAAGATCATCTACACATACTGAGCAGCTCATGTTATGGACAGAAGCATGCTACATGGCAGACCAATCCAAAATCAGCTCTCGGCATGACGAGCCCATCCATTATCTCAGCCAATCATGGCTAGAGGGAAGGTTCCTCCCTTTTTCTGTGGCTAAACCAACTAGGCTCGTAATTTAACAACTGCATTTGCATTTTGATAAAAAAATGAAAAAAAATGTTCAAATGCCTCTCCTGTGAAGTCGTGACTTGCAACATACGCCTAGTTTCCTGAAATGAGTCACATATACCAACAGAAGGCCTACAATGAAAATGCTCTTGGCTGAGGTCCATGATCTTGATATGCATTTTGATATGCGTAATAAGGACAATTTCTGATGCTTATTTGAGTTTTGAGTACATCCTCAATAATTTAACAAATATTACATGCATGTCATTCTTTCAGACACTATATTTCCTCTGAATAAAGGAGAGTGCAAACCACAAGCTAAAAATACTGTAGCTTAGCAACAAGAATTCCATCTTTTCTGCTGTGTAATTCCAACTGTCATTTATTTTTTTTACACCAATTTCGTGATATCCAATTGGTAGTCACAGCCTTGTCCAATCACTGCAACTCCCGTACAGACTCGGGAGAGGTGAAGGTCGAGAGCCATGCATCTTCCGAAATACAACCCTGCCAAGCCTCACTGCTTTTTGACACACTGCTCACTTAACCCGGAAGCCAGCTGTACCAATGTGTTGGAGGAAACACCTTACAACTGGCGACTGTGTCAGCATGCATGCGCCTGGCCCACCACAAGGAGTCGCTAGAGTGCGATGGGACAAGGACATCCTGGCCGGCAATACCCTCTCCTTTCCCGGATGACGCTGGGCCAATTGTGCACCGCCTTATGGGTCTCCCGGTCGTGGCCTGCAGCATCACAGCCAGTGATTGATCCCAGGTCTGTAGTTATGCCTCAAGCACTGCCTTAGACCGCTGTGCCACTCGGGAGGCCCAAACTGTCATTGTTGAATTTGTGTAAATGGTGTGGTTGAACTGACAACTGGAGAAACAAAGATGTGAGAAACTTCCAAAAATACCTGTGTAATACCCTTGTTAGAACCAAGTATTGAGTTTATTTGTTATAATTAATTGGTATTATATTTAAAAGGTGATTGAATTGCTCCCGAATTGTAATGTTGTTAATGCATTTCTTTTGAAGAAATATAGGTTGGTTTACTTTTAAGTTTAAGTTAAGACCAATAAGGTCGCTTGTTAAAAACCTTTTGCGACTAGCAATTCCGGATTCGGGATCGTAATCATAGCCTCAAACGAATTAGCATAACGCAGCGGACATAAATGCCACTAGAACATTTTCCTATTCATGAAAATCGCAAATTAAATATATTGAAACACAAGTTTAGCCTTTTGTTAATCACACTGTCATCTCAGATTTTCAAAATATGCATTACAGCCAACACTAGACAAGCATTTGTGTAAGTTTATCATGGCATAATGCTATGCTAGGCTCTGCTGGCAGCAGGCAACATTTTCACGAAAATAAGAAAAGCAATCAAATTAAATAATTTACCTTTGAAGAACTTCGGATGTTTTCACTCAGGAGACTCCCAGTTAGATAGCAAATGTTCCTTTTTTCCAGAAATATTATTTTTGTAGGCGAATGCTTGGCTGAGAAATCGACCGGAAAATGCTATCACTACAATGCCAAACTTTTTTCCAAATTAGCTCCATAATATCGACAGAAACACGACAAACGTTGTTTAGGATCAATCCTCAAGGTGTTTTTAACATATATATTCGATAATATATCCGTCGAGGCAATTGGTTTCTCATAAGAAGCGATTGGAAAAATGGCTACCTCAGTAATTTACGCAAGATTTTCTGCGGGAGACACCATGTGACCATTTGCTAAATATGGTCCCTTACGGCTATTCTTCAACAGAAATGCGTAAAAAGACGTCACAATGCTGTAGACACCTTGGGGAATACGTAGAAAACGTAAGCTCATTCACAGCCATATAAGGAGTCATTGGCATGAGGCGGTTTCATAAAATGCGGCACTTCCTGATTGGATTTTTATCTGGGTTTCGCCTGTAACATCAGTTCTGTTGCACTCACAGACAATATCTTTGCAGTTTTGGAAACGTCAGAGTGTTTTCTATCCAAAGCTGTCAATTATATGCATAGTCGAGCATCTTTTCGTGACAAAATATCTTGTTTAAAACGGGAATGTTTTTCATCCAAAAATTAAAATATCGCCCCCTAGTCGCAAGAAGTTTTAAGCTATGGTCAATGGTAGTTGACCTGGTTAACGTGAGGCCTGGGAAAAAAAGAGAGGGAGAGATGTTGAGAAAAGGATGGACATTAGATTATGACCGTTGGTGAAGAAGAATTATAACAGAAGACAATAAAAATAGAACAAAACCCATACCTACCGAGTTTTGAAGGGAAATACCGATTTTATTTTATAAGAGAATAGTTATAATTTTGTTAAGAAAGACTTAGTAAAGACTGAAGCTACCGTCTTATCGTGGAGTTATTTGACAGCCTTGAGGTTAGCCTAGCATCGTGTGACACCGAGAGATAATTGCTTGGAGAAGATTAACGAGTTCACGTTCCCATGGGATATCGGTTACTGCTAAAGAGTACTGTCTGCATTGATAGCTGTGCTTGCTGTGGATCTTGTGAGGAAACCTGCAAGGAACTGCCATACTTCGCTGAGGGATTATCTACAAGTAGTGAGTAACCACAACGGTGGGGTGCTTCTGGATTTATGTGTGTCGTAATTTTTTTGGAGCAGGCTATGTGTAAATACAGGCTAATATTTGGGTGCTGAAATCCGTAGTTTTTTATAAAAACGTAATTTTATGTGACTTCGGAGCTCCAATCCTCCTACACTAATCGCCACTCAACTCCATCGTAAATTGTGGAGTTGAGTTTAGTCGGCTACTATAAGTATCTGTATTTCTAAAGAAAATCATAATTCCAATAGATATCCTTAAATGATATGTGAATCATAGATATTTTAATATTCATCCCCGTATGTCTGATTGAAAATGTGCTAAATCCGACTCATGAAGTGTCCAGTTCCCAAATTATTTTAACTGTTCATGTGCCGAAAATTATTGCGCTTCCTCAGTTAAATGATCTGGTAATGACAACAGATCAAATCTGACCCTGTGTCAGTGGTTAGGTGTGTAACTTCTGCTATACTTCTCTTTTTCGAAGATAGGGGTGAGGACGAGGTCTCAACAACAAGTCTTCAAAGAAGGATCTTCGCCTCAAAGAGTCCAGCTAACGTTTGGATATCGTCTGGCTAACATGGAGCTAACGCCACAGAGAAAGAGACAAGCGGGGGGGAGGGGGAGGGGGGGGGGGGGGTAGGTAGGTAAGAGTAGCATACGAGACAGTCAGTCAGACAACAACTGCTTTCCCTCTATCATCCCAGAACTGGGTTAGCTAGTCAGGGAGGTAAGAGGCTATCTTGTAAGTATAATAATAAATTAGAGCTATTCTTATTTTCCTTCTCTTTTTATCTGATTTTATTTTAAAGCAGAGGTTGTTTTTCCACCTCCAGATTTGTGGTGCGATATTGGTACGGTCTTTTGGCAGCTCTGCCTGCAGTCATATAGTGCAGAATGCTAGTGTGATGGTGTATTGCAGAAGGCTGCTAAGGGGAGAGTTTGCCTCTCTGCAATATTAATGAGAAAATGGGTCATGCATTTTTAACCATTGGGGTCCCAGAGTTCTCCCTCTCTCTCTCTCTCTCTCATTCTTTCTTTTACTTTCTCGCTTGCTTATTCTTTATTTTTCTCTCTTTCTCTCTCTCTCTCTCATTCTTTATTTTACTTTCTCGCTTGCTTATTCTTTATTTTACTCTCTTTCTCTCTCTCTCTCTCTCTCTCTCTCTCTCTATCTCTCTCATTCTTTCTTTTACTTTCTCACTTGCTTATTCTTTATTTTACTCTATTTCTCTCCGTTTCTCACTCTTTCTGCACTAAGACCCAGTCTTTTTTCTTAATCTTACTTTCTCATTCTGTGTGTCTCTCTATTTCTCTTCCTTTCTCTGCAGAACAAAGACTGGAGATGATGTAAAATATAACTTTTAAATATAGAGATCCCTGGACCCTCTCTGAACCATTTCCCTTTGGTAGAGGGAGAGGGGTCTGGCGGGGATCATTAGCACAAGGAGACCTTGCACCCCACCCCATCCTCTTCTCTCTTTCTCGCCATCTCTTTCCTTCTCTCATTCCCTTGCTTCTCCCACCCCTCTCATTCCCAGCTTTCTGTATAACTCCCTTACGACTCTCTTTCCATCGACTAGCTTCATTATTTTTCTCACATTTTGTCCTCTTCTTCGGCCATCAATCCCTTTATTTATTGTCGTCCTCCGATGCCAGTCCAGTCCCAGGTTTAACTCTTTCATATTCTCTTTCACTCTGTTTTCCTCTGCATATCCTTACTCCGGGGTCTATCTTTCCTCCACCCCTCTCTACTTTATCTTAGCCCCCCTTCTCTCTCTCTCTCTATCTCTCCCTCCCTCCTTTCCTTTTATGGCCTTTACACAGTCAGTCATCTTCATGACTTTGAACAATCCATTGACTTTAACCTTCCACTGACTTTGGGAGGTAAACTCAGGCGTAGCACATTGCAATCTGTTGACGAGCACACAATTTCTGGAGATTGTTTGTATTGGGTGCATTGGGGTCATCCAGAGATTACACAGTCCAAAGGTCACTCAAAATTGGGAATACAGACCTTTATGCCGGGAAAGTGACAATATTTGATGTAGTGAATTCCCTACCTCCAGTTCCACGTGGATAACAGGCAGCCTATGGTTCTGATGGTTCTATGGGTTCCATGATAGCATGACAATAAAACATTTAAAGAATGCTATTGAGGGTTGACATGTGAATATTTTGGTCTATGCATGTTCCACCATTTAACTCTGGTAGCTCAACCTAGGTTGAACCAGGGAATAATGACTACCCCTTCTCATTGATGCCATGGAAGTTCAAGGCCGACCGCAGTACTGCAGGAATTGTTAGAGATGACAGGATTCCCCATTACAGTGAATGGAAAATTGCAATCTTTGTGCTCAATCTGCCTGTAAATAAAAAAAATATTTGAAGATAATCATGAATTAATTACGTCTAATACACCAGATGTATGTCCTTGAACCGATTATTTTGAAATCGCACACAGAAGAAGTTATTAATAATTGAGTTGCTAATGGCAGCCTGCAGTAACCCTGGTCGGCCTCCAACCTAAGTTACTCAATGAGAGGGGGCAGCATTGAGCTACCCTGCAACATAATTTCCTGGAGTTGCTCAAACTGCGCATGTTATGTCTCCATGGGACTACATCTTTTAACCAACCTCATTTGGTTTCAATGCGCTGTTGAGTCTTCACATAGGAACGAATGGTGTCACGTGATCGATGGCTTTGTCCATTCCTTTATACAGTCATCGGGTTGAACATCTTGTTGGCCTGTTAGGGAGAGAAAGATGACAATGAAAAAACACTAGCATGTTTGCCCCCCTTTGTCACTATTTGGATTGTAAGAAAATACAAGTGAGGCTTCCTACACGGACCAGCCGCCACTGAGCTCTACTTAAAAATACATTACAAAAAAACATGAGATCCTTGTAAGTGAAGTTCTATGCAGTTAATGCTCAAATGGTCCAGTCCACCCAAGAACTGGAAATTGAAACCTACATTAGGACTCTCTCTGTAGCGACCTAGTCTCCCTTTTCTCTCTCTCCCTTTCCCTACCCCTGTTTTGTCCTCTCTGTCTCCCTGTCTCATTTTCTCTGTCTTTGCCTTCACTTGATTTCTCTCTCCATGATCCTGTCTCCTTCTCTTATCCCCGACTCTCACCCTAGCCGTCTCGCTCTCTGTTTCTCGCCGTCCCTCTCCTCTCTTTCTCTGCACCTCTCCTCGCTCTCTATCTCTCCCCTCTTTCTCTGCACCTCTCCTCTCTTTCTCTGCACCTCTCCTCGCTCTCTATCTCTCCTCTCTTTCTCTGCATCTCTCCTCTCTTTCTCTGCACCTCTCCTCGCTCTCTATCTCTCCCCTTCCCTCTCATTGTTTGGGCTGTAATCAGAGTGTGCTAGGAAGATTAGAGCAGACAGGAGAGTCGAGCCATCCGGCAAATCTGGCAGATGCCAATTGGGCTGGACCCTTTTTAAGGAGGATGGGCTGATCGACATTGAACAAAAATTATATTATTTATTTGGGGTAACCCCATAATTGTTTTTATAAGTAGCCTAGGCTATACCTCTTTCTCGGTTGACATAATCTATCAGCTTTTTCTATTGGGTCGATGCAGTGGGGAGCGACCCCCCAAACAGGATGGGCCAGCCAGGTTAAATCCAAAGTCAAACGTGCCATTAGTTAGCCAGTCTGTTCCTACTGAAGTACAACAAAAAAGCTTTCGAGGCTGGTACAGACAAATGTGGGCTACCAAATGAACAGATAGGGCTTACGTTTTGTTAAAGTTCTGCTGGTGCGAGTGAAAGTGAGCAAGGATGGTGAGGGAGAGGCTGCTAAATGAGTCGAGTCAAATATGGATGATGAGGACCAAGAACGTGATTCTAGGCGCACAGACAGTTCAACTGCAGTAAAGCAATGCAGTCGAGGTAGAAAACAGAGAGACACACACTGACAAATGCTATGTATACTACGTTCCCTGATGTTTTGCCTGCATATGTTAATTAATAATAGGCCTGATGAATCCTTAGGGTGGGGGGAGGGACATATCAGGCACTAAATTACAATCGATTTTGCCGAGTTAGACTAGAAAATGTATTAGCAAAATGTAGGCCTACTGAATTTATAATAATTCATTAATTAGCACGACTTGTAAATAATTCATTAGTGATTTATATTTCCTGCAACTTTCTGAAGAAGCAACAGCATGGGGGTGTGTGTGTGTGTGTGTGCAGGCACACATGTTTATCTATCACTTTGTGTTGTCAGTTAGCAATAGGCTACTAATGATACTGCAAATGTCTTATGACTAGATAGAATGGCTTTCCCGAAAACATTCTCAAATAATTGTTAACGACAAAGTATGTCTACCTGGCAGAATGATAGGCTATCATGTTTATTACTTGTATCAATTGGGTGGGGTTTTGTCAGATATTTTGTTTATTTATACAACAGATTAATGTGTTGTCACTGTGCTTCATCTAAAAGCAGAACCAGATGACCTAGAATGGCTTTGGGATTACATTAAAGTACATGGTGCAACTGACCAATGCAGTTTGAGATTCTGCACTTGATTATTACAGCAATTGTGAAGATCTCCACAGACTTGCCATGACGTATGCATGCTATCTTGAACAAGCACACTTCATATGACAACATAAGAAGACATGTATAGCTACAGTAACATGTGTCCATGGATGTGTAACTCATTTTAAGATTGAATGCTACATTAGTTGGTAAGATAGCCTTAACATTGGGCCATTTACTGTATTAGAAAAGTAATATTGAATTGTGTTTGGTCGACAACGCAACCAAATATCGACATTTATAGGAGATGTATCTACTGCTTGGATAGTTCCATCTGAGCCACTGGCTTAATTACATTCTTTCACTTGAGTTGGTTGAGTTGGAGATGTGGATCTAACATGTCATGTGTTAACTTGCCGACAAGTTAATATGCTATTTATTGTATCTCAAAATAGGCCGGAATTTGCCGATATTAAGTTGTTCTCTTCTTTTTTCTCTCTCATGACTTGTCACGACTTGCGGCATACCCCAAGTTTCCTGAAACGGGTCACATATTACCGTCCAAACGCATTGTATGCAGCCGACAATACACTCATCAATACACTCACTCCCGTGTACCGGTTCGTACATATACCATTCTCCATTCAGATTGCAAAGGGGTCACTTTCCTCCCTAAATAGATTTAATGTTGAGAAACAGGGAAAATGTGCATACTTTCTTTACGAAACACCACCATGCTACTGTGGCTAATGCCTAGGAATTCTGGCCCACGCAACCAAATATCAACATTTGAAGGAGATTTTTCTTCTGCTTGGATAGTTCCCTCTGTGCCACTGACTTAGTGTGGCTTTCATTCCAGTTTGCCTACAAATTAATAATTTATATGTTGGATTCACGACTCCATCTTCAAAAAAATCAAAGTTAAAGAAAAGGACTAGATCAAATCAAACTTTCAATACACCTTAAATATTGTACATATAATACACATTTATAGCCAAAATGGAACTAAAGCCAGACTAAATCAGTGGAACAGATGACTGAAAAGAGCTTCTAGAAATCAGGACAGCGATTACTCACTTCGAATTGAAAGACCATTTTTTTCTTTAACAAGTCAGACGAGAGGGATTTAACCTCTTTGATCTCTAGGGGCGCTATTTCATTTTTGGATAAAAAACGTTCCCGTTTTAAGCGCAATATTTTGTCACGAAAAGATGCTCGACTATGCATATTCTTGACAGTTTTTGAAAGAAAACACTCTGAAGTTTCAGAATCTGCAAAGATATTGTCTGTAAGTGTCCCAGAACTCATTCTACAGGCGAAACCAAGATGATGCGTCAACCAGGAAATGAGCAGAATTTCTGAAGCTCTGTTTTCCATTGTCTCCTTATATGGCTGTGATTGCGCAAGGAATGAGCCTACACTTTCTGTCGTTCCCCCAAGGTGTTAGCAGCATTGTGACGTATTTGTAGGCATATCATTGGAAGATTGACCATAAAAGACTACATTTTCCAAGTGTCCGCCTGGTGTCCTGCGTGGAATTCGGTGCGCAATTGCCAGCTGCTTGTACTTTTCCATTTGATTGAGGGGAGAAACCATGCTTCCAAGAACGATATATCAATGAAGAGATATGTGAAAAACACCTTGAGGATTGATTCTAAACAACGTTTGCCATGTTTTCAGTCGATATTATGGAGTTAATTTGGAAAAAAGTTCGCGTTTTGAGGACTGAATTTTCGTTTTTTTTTGGTAGCCAAATGTGATGTATAAAACGGAGCTATTTCTAATACACAAAGAATCTTTTTGGAAAAACTGAGCATCTGCTATCTAACTGAGAGTATCCTCATTGAAAACATCAGAAGTTCTTCAAAGGTAAATGATTTTATTTGAAGGCTTTTATGTTTTTGTTGAAATGTTGCGTGCTGGATGCTAACGCTAATGCTAACGCTAAATGCTACGCTAGCTAGCTACTTTTACACAAATTATTGTTTTCCTATGGTTGAGAAGCATATTTAGAAAATCTGAGATGACAGTGTTGTTTACAAAAGGCTAAGCTTGAGAGATGGCATATTTATTTAATTTCATTTGCGATTTTCATGAATAGTTAACGTTGCGTTATGGTAATGAGCTTGAGTCTGTATTCCTGATACCGGATCCGGGATGGGGAGATCAGAGAGGTTAATCCAGACACCCGACGAGGCACTCATCTCCGTCATTTGCAGGAGAAAGAGACAGAGATATTGAGGAAGAAGGAAGGGGTGCCTTGTAAGTATCCGGCGGCGAGTGGGTCATTTGCCTTTTCCATCGGTCCTATTAGCCAACGTACAATCATTGGATAATAAAATAGACGAACTGCAAGCATGTAAATCCTATCAATGGGACATTAAACTGTAATATCTTATGTTTCCCCGAGTCGTGGCTGAACAACGACATGAATAACAGCTGGTGGGTTATACACTGTATCGATAGGATAGAACAGTAGCCACTGGTAAGACAAGGGGTGGCAGTCTATGAATATTTGTAAACAACAGCTGGTGCACAAAATGTAAGAAAGTCTCAAGGTTTTGCTTGCCTGAGGTAGAGTATCTCATGATAAACTCTAGATCACACTTTTCACCAAGAGAGTTTTCATCTATGTTCTTCGTTGCTGTCTATTTACCACCACAAACCAATGCTGGCACTAAGACCGCACTCAATGAGCTGTATTCCGCCATAAGCAAACAGGAAAACGCTCATCCAGAGGCGATGCTCCTAGTGGCCGGGAACTTTAATGCAGGGAAATCTAAATCCGTTTTACCTCATTTCTACCAGCATGTTGAATGTGCAACCAGATGGGGGAAAAAAACTATAGAGCACCTTTACTCCACACACAGAGATGCATACTGTACAAAGCTGTCCCTTGCCCTCCATTTGGCCAATCAGACCGTATTTATATCCTCCTGATTCCTGAAAACAAGCAAAAACTAAAGCAGGAATAAAAAAGTGGTCAGATGAGGCAGATGCTAAGCTACAGGACTGTTTTGCGAGAACAGACTGGAATATGTCCTGGGATTCTTCCGATGGCAATGAGTAGTCATTGGCTTCATCAATAAGTGCATCGATGACGTCGTCCCCACAGTGACTGTACGTGCATACCCCAACCAGAAGCCATGGATTACAGGCAACATCCGAACTGAGATAAAGATTAGAGCTGCCGCTTCCAAGGAGCTTATAAGAAATCCCGCTAATACCTCAGACGAACCATCAAACAGGCAAAACGTCAATACAGGACTAAGATCGAATCATACTACACCGGCTCCGACGCTCGTCAGATGTGGCAGGGCTTGCAAACTATAAAGGGAAAAGACTACAAAGGGAAGCACAGCTGCGATCTACCCAGTGACACGAGCCTACCAGACGAGCTCAATTACTTCGATGCTTTGAGGCAAGTAACACTGAAACATGCATGTGAGCATCAGCTGTTCCGGGCGACTGTGTGATCATAGCCGATGTAAGACCTTTTAAACAGGACAACATTCACAAGGCCGCAGGGCCAGACGGATTACCGGGATGTATACTCTGAGCATGCGCTGACCACCTGGCAAACAAATAACAAAAATAAAGTAAATAATAAATGACTACCGATCTGTAGCCATGAAGTGCTTTGAAAGGCACTAGAAACCCTAGACCCACTCCAATTTGCCAACTGGTCCAAACAGATCCACAGATGATGCAATCTCTATTGGACTCCGCACTGGCCTTTCCCACCTGTGCAATAGGAACACCTATGTGAGAATGCTATTCATTGACTATAGCTCAGCATTCAACACCATAGTGCCCTCAAAGCTCATGACTAAGCTAAGGACTCTGGGACAAAACATCTCCCTCAACAACTGGATCCTGGACTTCCTGGCGGGCAGCCGCCAGTTGGTAAGGGTAGTTAACAACACGTCCGCCACGTTGATGTAGAGGTACCGGAGTACCAAATCTAGGTCCAAAAAGCTATTTTTTACTTAACATATATTTTTCTTAAAACTGCATTGTTGGTTAAGGGCTTGTAAGTAAGCTTTTCACTGTAAGGTATTCAGCGAATCTGACAAATAAAATGTGATTTGGATTTGATTTGAAGAAAACACAATTCAATATCACTAAATATCATTTGAATTTGAAGTCCACCAAAGCTTGAACACCTGTTGTAATTGTACATTTTTTGTTGAATTGAAACTGTACCTGTTGATTACTTTGCAAAAGTTTACAATTGGCTCATTCATCGTTGCTGTAATTTAGAATGTGTTCTCTGTCAACTTTTTAAAAATATAAAAATATGCTTTATAAGCCTAAATAGAATAATTGGTGACATATGAGTGATGAAGTATTGTCAAATATATGTTGTGCTGTTAAACCTACCAATTTGAAAAACTTCAATAGCAACAGTGAATCTATTTCGTTTATATGTGGAAATCTCTCCATAACCATTCTCATGATTCACATTGGTAATAGTCAGTGATAACTATTATAGCTCAGCAGGACTTGGTTGTCCCTGGATAGGAGACCAAAGAGTAGCTGTAGAGATATCAATTCTCCAGTACGATGCTGCCGCCAAGTACGATGCTGTTTCCGGTGTGGTACAGCAATAGTGGGCCGGTGTGGCTGAAATGTCAGAGCCTAATTTGGTTCCCAGTCCGCCACTGCTCTGCGGCTCCGCCTGTGACATAGAAAGCATATACAGTGCCTTGCGAAAGTATTCGGATCCCTTGAACTTTGCGGCCTTTTGCCACATTTTAGGCTTCAAACATAAAGATATAAAACTGTATTTTTTTGTGAAGAATCAATAAGAAGTGGGACACAATCATGAAGTGGAACGACATTTATTGGATATTTCAAACTTTTTTAACAAATCAAAAACTGAAAAATTGGGCGTGCAAAATTATTCATCACCCTTAAGTTAATACTTTGTAGCGCCACCTTTTGCTGCGATTACAGCTGTAAGTCGCTTGGGGTATGTCTCTATCAGTTTTGCACATCGAGAGACTGAAATTTTTTCCTATTCCTCCTTGCAAAACAGCTCGAGCTCAGCGAGGTTGGATGGAGAGCATTTGTGAACAGCAGTTTTCAGTTCTTTCCACAGATTCTCGATTGGATTCAGGTCTGGACTTTGACTTGGCCATTCTAACACCTGGATATGTTTATTTTTGAACCATTCCATTGTAGATTTTGCTTTATGTTTTGGATCATTGTCTTGTTGGAAGACAAATCTCCGTCCCAGTCTCAGGTCTTTTGCAGACTCCATCAGGTTTTCTTCCAGAATGGTCCTGTATTTGGCTCCATCCATCTTCCCATCAATTTTAACCATCTTTCCTGTCCCTGCTGAAGAAAAGCAGGCCCAAACCATGATGCTGCCACCACCATGTTTGACAGTGGGGATGGTGTGTTCAGCTGTGTTGCTTTTACGCCAAACATAACGTTTTGCATTGTTGCCAAAAAGTTCAATTTTGGTTTCATCTGACCAGAGCACCTTCTTCCACATGTTTGGTGTGTCTCCCAGGTGGCTTGTTGCAAACTTTGAACGACACTTTTTATGGATATCTTTAAGAAATGGCTTTCTTCTTGCCACTCTTCCATAAAGGCCAGATTTGTGCAATATACGACTGATTGTTGTCCTATGGACAGAGTCTCCCACCTCAGCTGTATATCTCTGCAGTTCATCCAGAGTGATCATGGGCCTCTTGGCTGCATCTCTGATCAGTCTTCTCCTTGTATGAGCTGAAAGTTTAGAGGGACGGCCAGGTCTTGGTAGATTTGCAGTGCTCCTTGGGATGTTTAAAGCTTGGGAAATCTTTTTGTATCCAAATCCGGCTTTAAACTTCTTCACAACAGTATCTCGGACCTGCCTGGTGTGTTCAGGTGCATTTATACGGAGACTTGATTACACACATGTGGATTGTATTTATCATCATTAGTCATTTAGGTCAACATTGGATCATTCAGAGATCCTCACTGAACTTCTGGAGAGAGTTTGCTGCACTGAAAGTAAAGGGGCTGAATAATTTTGCACGCCCAATTTTTCAGTTTTTGATTTGTTAGAAAAGTTTGAAATATCCAATAAATGTCGTTCCACTTCATGATTGTGTCCCACTTGTTGTTGATTCTTCACAAAAAAATACAGTTTTATATCTTTATGTTTGAAGCCTGAAATGTGGCAAAAGGTAGAGAGAGATATTAAGGGGTAAGAGAGAAATCAAAAAATACTGTAAGTGGAGACAGAGAGAGATAAACCAACGTAAAGCAGCACATTTCTGAATGTCCTCTACATCAAGGTCGACAACTCCACCGTGTCCTCCTCCCAGAGTGCAAAGAACCTTGGCGGGACCCTGGTAAACACCCTGTCGTTCTCTGAAACATCAAACCAGTGACTCGTTCCTGCAGGTTGATGCTCTACAAAATCCGTAGAGTACGACCTTTCCTCACACAGAAAATGGCGCAGGTCCTAATCCAGGCACTTGTCATATCCTGTCTGGACTACTGCAAGTGTATGTTGGCTGGGCTCTCCGCTGCCAATCTACCATTCCAGTGTTTAATTGCTATATTGTAATTACTTCGCCACCATTGCCTATTTATTTCCTTAACTTACCTCATTTGCACTCACTGTATATAGACTTTTTGTTTTCTTTTGTTCTACTGTATTATTGCTACGCTTTATCTTGGCCAGGTCGCAGTTGCAAATGAGAACTTGTTCTCAACTAGCCTACCTGGTTAAATAAAGGTGAAATAAAAAAACAAAATAAAAATTATGCCAACAAACTCTTGCAACTTATCCAGAACACTGCAACTCGTCTGGTGTCAAACTTTCCCAAGGTAGACAGTTCCTCGTTGTCCAAATCACTAAAGACTTAAAATGGTCCACACATACACAGTGGTGAAGAAGGCGCGACTCTGCCTCTCCCCCTCAGGAGGTTGAAAAAGTTTAGCATGGTCCCTGAAATCCTCAAAAGGTTCAACAGCTGCATCATTGAGAGCATATTGACTGGCTGCTTGGTACGGCAACAGCACCGCCCTTCATCGCATGGCGCTACAGAGGGTTGTGCGGACAGTCCAGTACATCAATGGGGCCAAGCTCCCTGCCATCCAGAACCTTTATATCAGGCGGTGTGAAAAAAGACCCGAAAAATCATCAAATACTCCAACCACACAAGCCATAGACTATTTTCTCTGCTGCCGCATGGCAAAAGGTACCGGTGCATCAAGTCTGACCACAACAGGCTCTTGAACAGCTTCTAATCCCAAGAAATGCAACTGATAAATAGCTAATTAAATAGCTACACAGACTATCTGAGTTAACCTTGTATCTTTATTGACCCTTTATTTCAATCTTTGCACATTCGCAGGGCCCTACACACTCACACCGACTGTCACTCCAACACACAAACACTCACTCCATAAATTGCTCACTCACACATAATATGCACCTACATTTACACGGACTCTACACACCCACACACCCACTCACATACAAGCTGCTGCTACTCTGTTTATCTTATATCCTGTTGCCTAGTCACCAAACCCCTATACATATCTACCTTCATCACTCCAGTATCCCTGCACATGTAAATATGGTATTGGAACTGACTTTTTAAAATATTACCACTGTATAGTATGCTTACTTACATCTTACTTACATACTTACTTCATTATATATTTCCTATTTCCTATTCTTATTTCTCATGTTTTTTTCTAGTAATACATTGTTATTGATTATTGCATTGTTGGGTTTTCAGTTTGAAAGATAGGCATTTCACTGTACTTGTGCATGTGACATTAAATTCAAACTTGAAACTGAAACACTAAACTACAAGACCTGGGTGCTTGCCTACGGAGCAGCAAGAGGAACTGCCCCTCCCTACCTTCAGACTATACTCAAACCCTACAACCCAACCAGAGCACTCCATTCTGCCACCTCTGGTCTCTTGGCCCTCCCACCCCTACAGGAGGACAGGTCCCGCTCAACACAGTCCAAGCTCTTCTCTTTCCTGGCACCCCAATGGTGGAACCAGCTTCCCCCTGAAGCTAGGACAGCCCATTTTACGAAAACATCTGAAACCCTACCTCCTTAATAAAGAGTATGTTAAAAAAAAAAATGAAACGTGCACAACTTCTTTATTGAGTATAATTGTACTTACTACGACTGTGATATGTGGTTGTCTCACCAAGTCATTTTAAGATGAATGCACTAACTGAAAGTCCCTCTGGTTAAGAACAACTAATAAATGACTAAAATGCACAAATGTAATCTGTAATCTGTAATCTGTAATTCAGTAGAACCTGACTGTAAATCTGACCTAAAATATAAACTTTAGGTTGTCATCCTGGCAATAACACAGAGCTAAACAAATTGCAAACTAAATATGTATAGACAAAATACATGATGAATTATATTAACATTGATCAATTTCAAATCACGTAAGTG
This sequence comes from Oncorhynchus clarkii lewisi, assembly GCF_045791955.1. Classification (NCBI taxonomy): domain Eukaryota; kingdom Metazoa; phylum Chordata; class Actinopteri; order Salmoniformes; family Salmonidae; genus Oncorhynchus; species Oncorhynchus clarkii. The sequence continues at coordinate 2,790,815 of NC_092175.1, forward strand.
TGAACTATATGCCTACTGAACTTTAGAGTGAGAGTGGTATATATTTATGGAGACACAGAATTGGTGACTGTAACTGTGCTGCAACAATTTCATTACGCTTTTGTGCCGACATTTACTGGCATAAGCCATCATCAACTGGTTTTGAGAGTTCGTAAATTCCTCAGTTATTCTAAATTCACTAACGCACCCTTGGTGTCATTCCAACTGAGTGTACAAAACATTAAGAACACCTGCTCTTTCCATGACATAGACTGAAAAGGTGAATCCAGGTGAAAGCTATGACCCCTTATTGATGTCAATCAATGGACTGTATATGAAGCGGAGGAGACAGGTTAAGGCTTGAGACAGTTGAAACATGGATTGTGTTGGTGTGTCATTCAGAGGGTGAATGGGCAGGACATAATATTGAAGTTCCTTTGAAAGGGATGTGGTAGTGGGTGCCAAGCGCATCGGTTTATGTAAAGAATGGCAACGCTGCTGGGTTTTTCACATGTATCAAAAATTGCCCACCACCCAAAGGACATCCAGCCAACTTGACACAACTGTGGGAAGCACTGAAGTCAACATGGGCCATCAACCCCTCGTAGAGTCCATACCCTGACGAATTGAGGCTGTTCTGAGGACAAAAGGGGGGTTGCAACTCAATATTAGGAAGGTGTTCCTAACGTTTTTTATAGTCAGTGTATAACTTCATAACGTTTTTCATTTTGAATTTTATTTAATATCTTATGTTGTTCTTGTCTATTACTGTTCTGTACTTTGTCATGTATTTGTACATTTTATGTGGACCCCACAAAGAGTAGTTGCTGGTTGTGCAGTAGCTATTGAGGATGCTAATAAACTAAACTAAAGTCACACACTTACCCCTCAAACACACACACACACAGACATTGTTCCATTCATATCTTTCCCCTCCACCAAGAGAACTACTACAAATCCCCCTCTCTCCTCTCCAGTCGCACATTCCTTTCCTGTTATTCCCATACCACAGCACCAAGGCCAGGTGCCCCCCTCCACTCAAACATGATGTAATTCCATGGTAATGCAGCAGATCAAACAAGTGCAAGGCACTGCAGACCTGCCCAGACATGCGCTGGAAGACCTGTGACTCACACACACACACAGGCAGAAACACAAAGTGCGCACACACAAACACACACACTTACAAAGGCAGAACACAAGCACACACATCAAATATCCTCTACTCCTTCGGTATACTGTAGTATTTACTGTAGAGTTTTTGCGTACATTACTGTAATATTTGATGTAGTGTTTTTGTGGACATGTCTGTAGTATATTGTAGTAACACTTGCTGACTAGGGTTAACTAATGTAGCAGATCTACATGACTATTACTGTTTAACGTAGAATGGTTTGACGCACCAGTGCGTCAATCAGAGTAGCATAATAAATCAAAAATCCCCATTAAAATCTATTAGTGTAAGCTAGAGACATCTGTTATTTTGCATTGGATGCTTCTCAATCCAATGATGTCCTACTTCCGCATCTTGTATTTGTATTTATTTTGTTATTTAACCTTTATTTAACTAGGCAAGTCCGTTAAGAGCAAATTATTATTTACAATGACGGCCTACCCCGGTCAAACCTGGATTACGCTCGGCCAATTGTGCGCCACCCTATAGGACTCCCAATCACAGCCGGATGTGATGCAGCCTGGATTTGAACCAGGGACTACAGTGACACCTCTTGCACTGAGATGCAGGGCCTTAGACCGCTGCGCCACTCAGGTGAAAGGTGGCAGAGCTACCGCTGTGTATGTCAGACCATCACGAAAATCGGTCTTCTTACAACGAAGTCTGTAGTAACCAAACAGTACAGTGTTTTTCTGGACATGACTGTAGTGTACTACCACTATCTGGGTATGTATTATTGTTTATGTGATTTTATACTGGTAAAGCTAAAAGGAACTACCAGTTGGATGGGCCTCACCATAACCCTCACCTCAACCTCAATCAGTTACAATCTTGTAGCTGTAGAATGTTGTTTGACAGGCTAAGAACCACATTTTTGGTCAGTGATCCCCTGTGCTCCCTTATTAGGGGAGGACATGCAGGAAATGTATAAAAGCACCCTTTGGTCATGTTTAGACGAGAGCGCTGTCCTGGGAAGGTCCTTTGTGTGGTTAGGCGGTACGGTGGTGTTGCAGTTGGTTGATTTCTGGTTGATTTCTGTGAGCAACCATTTTGTGACCAGGTTGTCTTGAAGAAATGTTTAGGGTGTGGTCAGTTGCTCTCAATGGTATGTGTTGAGTTTGACCATCAGTGAGTTAATTCATGTGACAATATTCAAGGCGTTCATTATGTAAAGCCACTGAAATAATGTTATTTTGCTTTCAGTTCGTTTGGATAGGCTTGCAGGTTTGAGATCCAGGAAGTTTATTGGCAGCACCCTCTATTTGTATTTCAAAAATATATTGTAAATGTGGTGGTTAACTGTTCTTTCTTTTCTACCATCAGAATTCCAGGATTGTTTGTCACTGTTTTGAATCCATGTGAATGCCCTGTATTTCAGAAATCTATCTAGTGGAAGTAACAGATCTAAGAAGTCATTTTAGTGTAGTCTTCCTAATGTGTGTTGTTTATCTGTCAAACCAGCAAACCTAATCCACTAAGCTTTAATAAATGTTGCTTGTTCTTGACACACTGAGTGCACAAAACATTAGGAACACTTTCCTTGTATTGAGTTGCACCCCCTTTTGCCCTCAGAACAACCTCAATTCGTCGGGGCATGGACTAGACAAGGTGTCAAAAGCGTTCGACAGGGATGCCGGCTCATGGATATATCTACCCATTCACATTGACTTGTAAATAAATACTCACCTTCTTCCTACTCTCCTTGTCCTGGTCTGCTTCTGGGTTCGATTTTGAAAGAACGTGACAATGCCGGCTCATGTTGCCTCCAATGCTTCCCACAGTTGTCAAGTTGGGTGGATGTTATTATTTATACACACGGGAAAGCTGTTGAGCGTGAAAAACCCATCAGCCTTGCAGTTCTTGACACACTGGAACTGGTGCGCCTGACATCTACTACCATGCCCATTCAAAGGCACTGACATATGTTTTCTTGCCCATTCACCCTCTCAATGGCACACGCACACAATCCATGTCTAAATTGTCTCAAGGCTTAAAAATCCTTCTTTAACCTGTCTCCTTCCCTTCATCTACACTAACTGAAGTGGATTTAACATCAATAAAGGATCGATATTAAGAAGGTAATTTTAGTGTTTTGTATTCCACAGTAAACCACAAAATTAAGCACTAAAGGGTCGAGGGTGATACTACAGTATGTACTATAGTATTCTACAGTATACTACTAAATATTATAGTAAGCACTACACAATCGAGGGATAGTACAGTTTGTAGCATAGAATTCTTCTGTATACTACAAGTCTATAGTGAGCATTACATGGTCGAGGGATACTACAGTGCGTAGTATTCTCCAGTATACTACACAATTATAAAGGAAACTACATGATTGAAGGATACTACAGTGTGTAGCATAGTATGTACAGTAAACTATAAAATCCTAATGTAGGTACACCACATGATCAAGGGATAGCGGCACTTAGCCTAGTGGTTAAGAGCATTGGGCCAGTACTATTTTTATTATTATTATGTGGGTGACCCCATACTCGTCCTATTTTGTCATATGAGGAGTGCACACACAGCAATACATTTCTACTGGCTGGGCAGGCATAGTTGAAGAGTTTCATTCCAAAACACTATACATACATTTTGTGAAATGTTGGTCAATTTGATTTTATTGTTTAAATAACTTATAAAAGAGATTGGTGTGTTTTTTTTCACCATTTAACCATGGAATGGGGTCATTCAGAGAGACAAATAATCATGTTTTGCTGCAAAATGCTGTCTATCCACCTCACTCTAAGAGGAATCAGTAGTACTGCTGGGTTTTACACAGTCGAATGTAATAAATAACGACGTATTTAATGCAGAATTGTACAAATTATACATGTGTAACATTAATATTAATATAAAAATAATAATATAAATAATGAATCAATACAGTAATATGAGATCTGTGTGTAATATATTATACTTAGTCACTTAGCAGATGCTCTTTCTCAGAGCTACTTAGGACATACATCTTATCATTAAAACAAGATCTATTAATAAAAGATCTGAGAATGGTAATATTCTACACACGAAGGTACCTAATGGGCAATAATTTCTGGTGAAATACAACTGAAAAACTGGTGGATATAGCGTTTTGGAATGAAACTCCTGTTGAGTACACACATCTGGGAGCACACACATATACTCTCTATCACACACACACACACACACACACACACACACACACACACACACACGGGTGCTGGGGGTGTGGCCCAGCCTCTGTGGTGAAATGGCAAAACGGCAGCACCCCCATAGAAGACGTATTTGTGATGTTGCATTACTAATATAAATGATAATGGGACTGGGGTAGGGGAGAGAAAAAAAACATGGGATATTTATATAGTGAACAAAAATATAATCGCAACGTAAAGTGTTGTTCCCATGCCTAGTTAAATTAAGGTTAAATAAAAATGTAATAAAAAATGTGCTGGTCTCATGTTTCATGAGCTTAAATAAAAGATCACAGAAACATTTGGGATGGCAGGTAGCCTAGTGGTTAGAGCACTGGACGTGTCGGCATCGAGTAATTGTCTCTGGCCCCCTCCCAGTTAGGGGGAGTGATGAGCTCTACAGCAGAGTCTCACAACTCAATCGCTGGTTGAAAACTGTTTTCTGCCGCTCCCAAAAGATAGAATTTGTAGATAATTGGCCCTCTTTCTGGGACTCACCCACAAACAGGACCAAGCCTGACCTGCTGAGGAGTGACGGACTCCATCCTAGCTGGAGGGGTGCTCTCATTTTATCTACCAACATAGACAGGGCTCTAACTCCTCTAGCTCCACAATGAAATAGGGTGCAGGCCAGGCAGCAGGCTGTTAGCCAGCCTGCCAGCATAGTGGAGTCTGCCACTAGCACAGTCAGTGTAGTCAGCTCAGCTATCACCATTGAGACCGTGTCTGTGCCTCGACCTAGGTTGGGCAAAACTAATGACGGTGTTCGCCTTAGCAATCTCAATAGGATAAAGACCACCTCCATTCCTGTCATTATTGAAAGAGATCATGATACCTCACATCTCAAAATAGGGCTACTTAATGTTAGATCCCTTACTTCAAAGGCAATTATAGTCAATTAACTAATCACTGATCATAATCTTGATGTGATTGGCCTGACTGAAACATGGCTTAAGCCTGATGAATTTACTGTGTTAAATGAGGCCTCACCTCCTGGCTACACTAGTGACCAAATCCCCCGTGCATCCCGCAAAGGCGGAGGTGTTGCTAACATTTAAGATAGCAAATTTCACGTTTTCGTCTTTTGAGCTTCTAGTCATGAAATCTATGCAGCCTACTCAATCACTTTTTATAGCTACTGTTTACAGGCCTCCTGGGCCATATACAGCGTTCCTCACTGAGTTCCCTGAATTCCTATCGGACCTTGTAGTCATAGCAGATAATATTCTAATCTTTGGTGACTTTAATATTCACATGGAAAAGTCCACAGACCCACTCCAAAAGGCTTTCGGAGCCATCATCGACTCAGTGGGTTTTGTCCAACATGTCTCTGGACCCACTCACTGTCACAGTCATACGCTGGACCTAGTTTTGTCCCATGGAATAAATGTTGTGGATCTTAATGTTTTTCCTCATAATCCTGGACTATCGGACCACCATTTTATTACGTTTGCAATTGCAACAAATAATCTGCTCAGACCCCAACCAAGGAACATCAAAAGTCGTACTATAAATTCACAGACAACACAAAGATTCCTTGATGTCCTTCCAGATTCCCTCTGTCTACCCAAGGAGGCCAGAGGACAAAAATCAGTTAACCACCTAACTGAGGAACTCAACTTAACCTTGCCTTAGATGCAGTTGCATCCCTAAAAATTTAAAACATTTCTCATAAGAAACTAGCTCCCTGGTACACAGAAAATACCCGAGCTCTGAAGCAAGCTTCCAGAAAATTGGAACGGAAATGGCGCCACACCAAACTGGAAGTCTTCCGACTAGCTTGGAAAGACAGTACTGTGCAGTACCGAAGAGCCCTTACTGCTGCTCGATCATCCTATTTTTCTAACTTAATTGAGAAAAATAATAACAATCCGAAATTCCTTTTTGATACTGTCGCAAAGCTAACTAAAAAGCAGCATTCCCCAAGAGAGGATGACTTTCACTTTAGCAGTGATGAATTCATGAACTTCTTTGAGGAAAAGATTATGATTATTAGAAAGCAAATTATGGACTCCTCTTTAAATCTGCGTATTCCTTCAAAGCTCAGTTGTCCTGAGTCTGCACAACTCTGCCAGGACCTAGGATCAAGAGAGACGCTCAAGTGTTTCAGTACTATATCTCTTGACACAATGATGAAAATAATCATGGCCTCTAAACCTTCAAGCTGCATACTGGACCCTATTCCAACTAAACTACTGAAAGAGCTGCTTCCTGTGCTTGGCCCTCCTATGTTGAACATAATAAACGGCTCTCTATCCACCGGATGTGTACCAAACTCACTAAAAGTGGCAGTAATAAAACCTCTCTTGAAAAAGCCAAACCTTGACCCAGAAAATATAAAAAACTATCGGCCTATATCGAATCTTCCATTCCTCTCAAAAATGTTAGAAAAGGCTGTTGCGCAGCAACTCACTGCCTTCCTGAAGATAAACAATGTATACGAAATGCTTCAGTCTGGTTTTAGACCCCATCATAGCACTGAGACGGCACTTGTGAAGGTGGTAAATGACATTTTAATGGCATCGGAGCGAGGCTCTGCATCTGTCCTCGTGCTCCTAGACCTTAGTGCTGCTTTTGAAACCATCGATCACCAAATTCTTTTGGAGAGATTGGAAACCCAAATTGGTCTACACGGACAAGTTCTGGCCTGGTTTAGATCTTATCTGTCGGAAAGATATCAGTTTGTCTCTGTGAATGGTTTGTCCTCTGACAAATCAACTGTAAATTTCGGTGTTCCTCAAGGTTCCGTTTTAGGACCACTATTGTTTTCACTATATGTTTTACATCTTGGGGATGTTATTCGAAAACATAATGTTAACTTTCACTGCTATGCGGATGACACACAGCTGTACATTTCAATGAAACATGGTGAAGCCCCAAAATTGCCCTTGCTAGAAGCATGTGTTTCAGACATAAGGAAGTGGATGGCTGCAAACTTTCTACTTTTAAACTCGGACAAAACAGAGATGCTTGTTCTAGGTCCCAAGAAACAAAGAGATCTTCTGTTGAATCTAACAATTAATCTTAATGGTTGTACAGTCGTCTCAAATAAAACTGTGAAGGACCTCGGCGTTACTCTGGACCCTGATCTCTCTTTTGAAGAACATATCAAGACCATTTCAAGGACAGCTTTTTTCCATCTACGTAACATTGCAAAAATCTGAAACTTTCTGTCCAAAAATGATGTAGAAACATTTATCCATGCTTTTGTCACTTCTAGGTTAGACTACTGCAATGCTCTACTTTCCGGCTACCCGGATAAAGCACTAAATAAACTTCAGTTAGTGCTAAATACGGCTTCCAGAATCCTGACTAGAACCAAAAAATTTGATCATATTACTCCAGTGCTAGCCTCTCTACACTGGCTTCCTGTCAAAGCAGGGCTGATTTCAGGTTTTCAGGTTTTACTGCTAACCTACAAAGCATTACATGGGCTTGCTCCTACCTATCTCTCTGATTTGGTCCTGCCGTACATACCTACACGTACGCTATGGTCACAAGACGCAGGCCTCCTAATTGTCCCTAGAATTTCTAAGCAAACAGCTGGAGGCAGGGATTTCGCCTATAGAGCTCCATTTTTATGGAACGGTCTGCCTACCCATGTCAGAGACGTAAACTCGGTCTCAACCTTTAAGTCTTTACTGAAGACTCATCTCTTCAGTGGGTCATATGATTGAGTGTAGTCTGGCCCAGGAGTGGGAAGGTGAACGGAAAGGCTCTGGAGCAACGAACTGCCCTTGCTGTCTCTGCCTGGCCGGTTCCCCTCTTTCCACTGGGATTCTCTGCCTCTAACCCTATTACAGGGGCTGAGTCACTGGCTTACTGGGGCTCTCTCATGCCGTCCCTGGAGGGGGTGCGTCACCTGAGTGGGTTGATTCACTGATGTGGTCATCCTGTCTGGGTTGCCCCCCCCCCCCCCCCCCCCCCCCCCCCTTGGGTTGTGCCGTGGCGGAGATCTTTGTGGGCTATACTCAGCCTTGTCTCAGGATGGTAAGTTGGTGGTTGAAGATATCCCTCTAGTGGTGTGGGGGCTGTGCTTTGGCAAAGTGGGTGGGGTTATATCCTTCCTGTTTGGCCCTGTCCGGGGGTGTCCTCGGATGGGGCCACAGTGTCTCCTGATGTCTCCTGTCTCAGCCTCCAGTATTTATGCTGCAGTAGTTTATGTGTCGGGGGGGGCTAGGGTCAGTTTGTTATATCTGGAGTACTTCTCCTGTCCTTTTCGGTGTCCTGTGTGAATCTAAGTGTGCGTTCTCTAATTCTCTCCTTCTCTCTTTCTTTCTCTCTCTCGGAAGACCTGAGCCCTAGGACCATGCCCCAGGACTACCTGACATGATGACTCCTTGCTGTCCCCAGTCCACCTGACCGTGCTGCTGCTCCAGTTTCAACTGTTCTGCCTTATTATTATTTGACCATGCTGGTCATTTATGAACATTTGAACATCTTTACCATGTTCTGTTATAATCTCCACAAGGCACAGCCAGAAGAGAACTGGCCACCCCACATAGCCTGGTTCCTCTCTAGGTTTCTTCCTAGGTTTTGGCCTTTCTAGGGAGTTTTTCCTAGCCACCGTGCTTCTACACCTGCATTGCTTGCTGTTTGGGGTTTTAGGCTGGGTTTCTGTACAGCACTTTGAGATATCAGCTGATGTACGAAGGGCTATATAAATACATTTGATTTGATTTGATTTGACTGTAACCGAAAGATGGCTAGATCGAATCCCCGACCTGACAAAGTAAAAATCTGTCATTCTGCCCCTGAACAAGGTAGTTAACCCACTGTTCCTAGGCTGTCATTGTAAATAAGAATGACTGACTTGCCAAGTTAAACATATGTTTTTCCATATTCATTGCCAAGATAATCCATCGATCTGACAGCTGTTGCATATCAAGAAGCTGATTAAACAGCATGACCATTACACAGGTGCACCTTGTGCTGGGGATAATAAAAGGCCACTCTAACATGTGCAGTTTTGTCACACAACACAATGCCACAGATTTGAGGGAAAGTGCAATTGGCATGCTGACTGGAGGAATGTCCACCAGAGCTGTTGCCAGAAAATGTCATGTAAATTTTTCTACCATATGCCGACTCCAACATCATTTTAGTGAATTTGGCAGTATTTCCAACCGGCCTGAAAACCGCAGACCACGTGTAACCACGACAGCCCAGGACCTCCACATCCGGATTCTTCACCTGCGGGATTGTCTGAGACCAGCAACCCTGATAGCTGATAAAACTGTGGGTTTGTACAACCGAAAAAAATCTGCAAAAACTGTCTCAGCGCAGCTCATCTGCGTGCTTGTCATCCTCACCAGGGTCTTGACCTGACTGCAGTTCGACGTATAATCTACTTCAGTGGGCAAGTGCTCACCTTCGATGGCCACTGGCACTTTTGAGAAGTGTGCTCTTCACGGATGAATCACGTTTTCAATTGTACCGGGCAGATGGCAGACAGCGTGTACGCCTTCGTGTGTGCGAGCGGTTTGCTGATGTCAACATTGTTGACAGAGCGCCCCATGGTGGGGTTATAGTATGTGCAAGCATATGCTACGGACAACGAACACAATTGCATTTTATCGACGGCAACTTGAATGCACAGAGATTCCGTGATGAGATCCTGGGGCCCATTGTCGTGCCATTCATCCGCCACCATCGGATAATAATGCATGGCCCCATGTCTAAATCACGTCCAAATCATTTACTTAGCCACTGGGGGACTCCAATCAAGTTGTAGTGAAATCTCAAGGATGATCAAAGGAAATTGAAAGCACCTGAGCAAAATGTTGCGCGTAATAGCAAAGGGCTGTGAATACTTACAGTACCAGTCAAAAGTTTGGACACACCTGCTCATTCAAGGGTTTTTCTTTATTTTTACTATTTTCTACATTGTAGTCATTATAGTCATTGTAGAATAACAGTGAAGACATCAACATTACGAAATAACACATACAGGATCATGTAGTAACCAAAAAAGTGTTAAACAAATAGTAGCCACCCTTTGCCTTGATGACAGCTTTGCACACTCTTGGCATTCTCTCAACCAAACTCCACAATACCCCCGACCTCCATCAAATTGAGATGGTTGGGATAAGTCAGACCGCAGGGTGAAGGAAAAGCAGCCAACAAGTGCACAGCATATGTGGGAACTCCTTCAAGACTGTTGTAAAAGCATTCCAGGTGAAGCTGGTTGAGAGAATGTCAACAGTGTGCAAAGCTGTCTTCAAGGCAAAGGGTGGCTATTTGAAGAATCTCAAATATAAAATATATTTAGATTGTTTGAACACTTTTTCGTTACTACATGATTCCATATGTGTTATTTCATAGTTGTGATGCCTTCACTATTACTCTACAATGTAGAAAATAAAGAAAAACTCTTGAATGAGTAGGTGTTGTAAAACTTTTGACTGGTAGTGTACAGTATGTTTGTCATTGAACAACCCCATGCCATGATTAGATTGTGTTTTCCCCCTATCTCTTTAATAATTTATTTAAACAATAGAAGCTAATTTACCAACATTTCTGAAAATGGATATAAAGCATTTTGGAATGAAACTAATTTATTTTTCCCTCACCGGTGACTTTTTCACAATAGCCCTACAGCTGCCTAGGTGCAGTACACCACTTTAATTTGTCAATAACCTGAACAAGACAGATTAATATAAACTCAATGAACCATGGGAAACTTCTGATGGTGTAGGCCTATGTATGCCATCTAATGACTATTCTGTGGGCACATTTTTTTTTGTTAAAAGGTGGAACATTTAAAATGATTGCAGCATGCCAGATGACAAAAAAACGTACTTCTTAACTTGTTTGTAGACTTTTCTATCTTTTTGTGGGAAGTTCCACTTACCAAATGGACACACTTTGGAATTACTCTAAAAGTCGGTCTCTCTCCAAATCAGTGAAAATACTACTTGACACAGAAGTGTGTGTACTGTGCCTTCAGAAAGTAATAGCACCCCTAGACTTTTCCACATTTTGTTGTGTTAGTCTGAATTTAGTCTACTTTTTTCAGTAATAGACTAGAGTGATTTTGAGATGTCCACAATAAATGTTTCAGTTCTTCTTCTTCTTTTTCAGTGGGACTAGCCAGTTTTACTAATTGTGACAAGTTGTGAGTTCCAAGTTTTACATTCAATGCGCTAACAGTAGTTTCTGCTCTGACAGACTACACTAAGGCAATGCAGAGCATACAGACTGCATAAAGCACAACATTGCCATCTAGTGGTAGCCTTAAATAATGGATGGGTGGATATTGTCTATGCTCTAAAAGTATAGCCCTATGGTAGACCCTGGGCTACTTCATGACATTTTGTTCTCAAAATAACTCCTCCCTGGTCATAGCCGTGGGAAGTAGGGGTGCTGAGGGTAAAAAATTAAATAAAATCTCACAAAAGTGGTGCACTAGGCCTTGACTAGCGGACCAATATAGATGTCTGTACCGGGGGGCAAAAACATGTCTTCAGCATCTCTGGTAGTTGTATAATTAAGAACAGTATCTTGCAGGATTCAATAGTTGGAATTGTAAGAGTTGTTGCTCTGTCCTTTGCTCTGCAATTGTCATTCTAATGGAATCCAGAAAGAACAAAACCCTGTCCTTAAACATTCATATTAAAAGGTGCAAAGGCATGGGCAAAGACACAAAACATCCATATGAAATTTAATATTTTTCTCGTTCAAATAACATGGAAAACAACCACTTTTTGTGCAGTATTAATGTACCATCCTTACAAGCTACTTAATGTAAATGTACAGTGCCTTGCGAAAGTATTCGGCCCCCTTGAACTTTGCGACCTTTTGCCACATTTCAGGCTTCAAACATAAAGATATAAAACTGTATTTTTTTGTGAAGAATCAACAACAAGTGGGACACAATCATGAAGTGGAACGACATTTATTGGATATTTCAAACTTTTTTAACAAATCAAAAACTGAAAAATTGGGCGTGCTAAATTATTCAGCCCCTTTACTTTCAGTGCAGCAAACTCGCTCCAGAAGTTCAGTGAGGATCTCTGAATGATCCAATGTTGACCTAAATGACTAATGATGATAAATACAATCCACCTGTGTGTAATCAAGTCTCCGTATAAATGCACCTGCACTGTGATAGTCTCAGAGGTCAGTTAAAAGCGCAGAGAGCATCATGAAGAACAAGGAACACACCAGGCAGGTCCGAGATACTGTTGTGAAGAAGTTGAAAGCCGGATTTGGATACAAAAAGATTTCCCAAGCTTTAAACATCCCAAGGAGCACTGTGCAAGCGATAATATTGAAATGGAAGGAGTATCAGACCACTGCAAATCTACCAAGACCTGGCCGTCCCTCTAAACTTTCAGCTCATACAAGGAGAAGACTGATCAGAGATGCAGCCAAGAGGCCCATGATCACTCTGGATGAACTGCAGAGATCTACAGCTGAGGTGGGAGACTCTGTCCATAGGACAACAATCAGTCGTATATTGCACAAATCTGGCCTTTATGGAAGAGTGGCAAGAAGAAAGCCATTTCTTAAAGATATCCATAAAAAGTGTTGTTTAAAGTTTGCCACAAGCCACCTGGGAGACACACCAAACATGTGGAAGAAGGTGCTCTGGTCAGATGAAACCAAAATTGAACTTTTTGGCAACAATGCAAAACGTTATGTTTGGCGTCAAAGCAACACAGCTGAACACACCATCCCCACTGTCAAACATGGTGGTGGCAGCATCATGGTTTGGGCCTGCTTTTCTTCAGCAGGGACAGGGAAGATGGTTAAAATTGATGGGAAGATGGATGGAGCCAAATACAGGACCATTCTGGAAGAAAACCTGATGGAGTCTGCAAAAGACCTGAGACTGGGACAGAGATTTGTCTTCCAACAAGACAATGATCCAAAACATAAAGCAAAATCTACAATGGAATGGTTCAAAAATAAACATATCCAGGTGTTAGAATGGCCAAGTCAAAGTCCAGACCTGAATCCAATCGAGAATCTGTGGAAAGAACTGAAAACTGCTGTTCACAAATGCTCTCCATCCAACCTCACTGAGCACAAGCTTTTTTGCAAGGAGGAATGGGAAAAAATGTCAGTCTCTTGATGTGCAAAACTGATAGAGACATACCCCAAGCGACTTACAGCTGTAATCGCAGCAAAAGGTGGCGCTACAAAGTATTAACTTAAGGGGGCTGAATAATTTTGCACGCCCAATTCTTCAGTTTTTGATTTGTTAAAAAAGTTTGAAATATCCAATAAATGTTGTTCCACTTCATGATTGTGTCCCACTTGTTGTTGATTCTTCACAAAAAAATACAGTTTTATATCTTTATGTTTGAAGCCTGAAATGTGGCAAAAGGTCGCAAAGTTCAAGGGGGCCGAATACTTTCGCAAGGCACTGTACTACAGATCCTGGGTTATAATAGTACAACAGTCTTATCCTATGTTCATAAGGCATTCTTCAAGAATCAATGTGCATATGTTACTAATTGAAATGATCATTGAACAGCAGGAAATATTGCAGATTGTGGATTTAATTTAGCTAGCCTTCTTGGTTCACAAAATTGTTGGCTAGGAAGGCCATAGTTATGTTCTACAACCACAACATTGCCAGAACAGTTCTAAAACGTTCATAAGTTCAATATTAGGTCATAACCTTATTACCACATTAAGAGAACATTATTGTAGGAACCAGTGGAGGCTCTCCAGAGGAGGAAGGGGAGGACCATACTCAGCGAATTTCATTTTTTTAATATAGTGAAACATTAAAAAAGTAATCCTTTTAGATAAAACTATACTACATATAGTCACATCACTATGTAGCGTAGCACCATCTACGTCTACAACTTAATGTAACCATCATGAAAACAACCGTAATTCACAATAGCGATACACAGAAACAATGTTACCGTAAACGTTTTGAAAGAACAATGAAGCTTTTCAATGTTTTTTCAATGTCTTTTTGTATTTACAGTTGTTCTTTACAGGTACAGTCTGACAACCAGACCTGGTAAGTAACCATCCTTGAAGGCAGCCTGGTGTCACTTGAAGTAGATGAAACAGTCTCTTGTTGAGCATTGTCTGGCAGTAGACTGCTTTCTCTTCTTTCAAGAGAGGCAGGTGTAGTGCCTTTTGTTGGGGTAGGCACTGCTTGGAGGTGGCGACGGTTGTGTCATAGTGTTCCTCCATTCTGCGTCTCGATGATGTAAGACCTGGGTGTGGTTCTTTCACCTCTTACCACTGCAGGTGGCATCCACTCCTTTTGGCGATAGAGCTTGGAGAGCAAGGTTTCTCCCAGTAGTAGCAACTGTAAAGGTCTCAACGTTGGTTGTAGTAGAAGGCTTGTTTCCTCTTTACCTTGATGTGTTTTTTGTTGGGCAACATCAATTGCAGGTTTCTCTCCAAGGTTGGGAGTGTCGTTCTGATTTTTCTACCCATGAGGATCTCGGCTGGGCTCGCTCCTGTTGTTGTGCACGGGGTTGACCTGTAGCACATGAGAGTAACCAGAGGGTCTTTCTGCTTCAGAATTCGGTCTGCACTGCCCTTTCTGTGTAAACATTACACTGAGGGTTGTGGGGGCTGGAGGTAATGTGCTTATAGTCAAGCTGCTTTGTCATTTCTTGGAAGTCGGAACTCGATAATTGGGGCCCATTGTCACTAATGATCTCATCTCTAATGCCATACCTTACCAATGTTCGTTTCAGCTTTAGGTTGTTGGCATATGTCATATCTCTATGAACCTTGAGTAGTAGTCTGATGTGATCAGATAGTTTGGTTTGTTATGCTGACATAGGTCCAGTGCCATTTTTATCCATGGCCTGTCTTTTTAAGACTGTCATGACAGGACCTTTCTCTTAATCTCTGATGAGATCCCCTATACTGAGGCGTTGGCCCCCGCTCTGCATTTAGTCAGACCTTGATGTCCATTGTGTATTCTATCAAGAATGTCTGCCCTCAGTGTCTGTGGTACTAGTATGTGGTTCCGCCTTGTGACTATATCATTGTGCTCTGACAGTTCATTTTCACATGTTCAGGCCAGCCTGACCTGATGTACTTGTTCACTGTCTGTAGTTTATCATCTGCGGCGGTGGCAAATCTGATGCTCTCCATTTTTGTCTTTGTAGCAGGTATGCTGTTGATGACAGCTGCAACTTAACACTCCACGACCACGGTTTTGCCTGGTGCATACTCCGCTCTGCTTTTGAACCTCGTAAGCCGCATGAGTAGTCTCTGGCACAGTAAAGGAACATTATCCAAGTATTTGCTGTTCATTTGTGGGACCAAGGGCTTGTGATCTCTCGCCATCTTGAAGTCATCCAGGCCGTACAGGTATTTCTCAAACTACTCAAAGGCCCAAACACTTGCCAGACTCTCCTTTTCTATCTTGGTGTAACTGGTTTCTGACTCCGAGCCGCCTGGAGCAGTATGCCGCTGGTTTCCCCTCCTCTCCATGGAGCTGTATTAGTACACCGCCAAGCTCATAGCTGCTTAGGTCTGCTGAGACCGCGGTGGTTCTGTTGCTGTCATAGAACGTCAGGACTGGGGAAGTCGTCAGAAGCTCTTTGAGGCGCTGGAACGCTGCCTGCTGTGTGTGATCCCATGTCCACGCCCCCTTTGACTTCAGGAGATCATGCAGTGGTGGAAAGGTTGGGGATATAATTCCCTAGGTACTTAACCATCCCAAGAACTCTCTTCAACTCCTGCATGTTATCTGGTTGGGAAAGCTGCCTGATGGCCTCCACTTTCTCTTGATCAGACCTGACTCCTGATGGGTCGAGGTGTTCCAGGAAGTGTTATTGTGTTTGCCTGAGGACACACTTTTCTCTGTTCAACTTTAGTCCGATTGACTAGATCTTCTGCTGGACCCTCTTTAGTTGCTCGTTGTGCTCCTCCATGGTATTTGCATATACAGTACCAAAATATCATAAATAAAAACGGTAACTCCCTCTAGACCTTGCACTGTCTCCGCGCTCGAGATTCTAAACGACAGGCAGCGGAAACAGTACCTGCCAAAAGGTGTAATGAAGGCTGCCAACTTTCTGCTCTCGCTCTGTAGGGGTATTTGCCAGAACACACTTGCCACATCCAATGATGAGAATACTTTGGCTCCGCTCAGCTTTGCGATTATCTCTTCAAAGGTAGGTAGGATGAGCCGTTCCCTTGTCACGCTTCATTAAGCTTTTTCAAACTCACACATATACACACTAACATTTTTCTTCAGGACAGGCACCATGGGAGCACACCAATCTGTTGGCTGTGACACCTTCTTCACAATGTCATTCTCCTCCATCGTGCACAGCTCCTATTTCACCTTCTGCATCAGTGGCATTGGGACCCTGTGTGCTATGTGCACTGCATATGGCTGTGTGTTGTCTTTGTTGTATTTTCACTAGCATCGGCTCCAGTGTCAAACATTTTATTTCACAGGTACACAATGAGAAAATGCACTGCCCATTGGTCATCACTCCTATCAGCATTGCTAACGGATCCCAAGAAATGACATCTGGTCATCATTTTCTGTAACACTAACTGATTTTGTGTGACATTCTTTCCCAATGTCCTGTTTTCTGACACTGGTTGCATATCGACTTGAAAGCTGGACATCTTTCCTGCTTTTATGTTGCAGTTTCCCACACCGGCTGCATTTTCATTCTGCACGCTCCGTGTCCCTTGAATCTCTGTTCACATTGCATTTTGTGTGTCATTTTGCATTCTTGTTATGCCCCTGTGCAATCTCCTGCACAGCCACACAGCTTCTCCTTGCTGGCTTACTTGCATTCTAACCTTCTCTGAATGACAAAATGTCTGTATAGTAATTGCCAATGTGAGATCTGCCATTAGAGATCTGCCATTAACTGCAGTTTGCGAGACAATCCTTTATCCAGTATGCCAACTACAATTAGGTCTCAAATATGCTCATCTCTACTCGCACCATAAGTCACAATGTTCTGAGAGCTTGTAAAGTGCTCTGATAAATGTCTCTGCCTTGTCCCATGCCGCTGCACTCTTGTGTAAAAACAGGCACGTTCGTGAATAACATTCAGTTTGGGAAAAAAAGGTTTTGTTATATCTCCACATGACAATATCAAAGTCCGCTTTCTCGCCCTCTGATGCATGTTGAACAATCTGAAAATGTCCCTCACCTTTACAAGGTGTCGAAAGCATTCCACAGAAATGTTGTCCTATGTTGACTCCAATGCTTCACAGTTGCGTCAAGTTGGCTGGATGTCCTTTGGGTGGTGGACCATTCTTGTTGTGTATAAAAAACCCAGTAGCATTCCAGTTCTTGACACACAAACCGGTGCGCCTGGCACCTACTACCATACCCTGTTTAAAGATTAAGATTAAGGATTAAGATTGAATCCTACTACACTGGCTCTGATGCTCGTCGGATGTGGCAGGGCTTTAAAACTATTACTGACTACAAATGGAAACCCGAACGCGAGCTGTCCAGTGATGCGATTCTACCAGACGAGCTAAATGCCTTTAATGCTCGCTTTCGAGGCAAGCAACACTGAAGCATGCACGAGAGCACCAGCTGTTCTGGATGGCTCTCGGTAGCCAATGTGAGCAAGGCCTTTAAACAGATCAACAGTCACAAAGTTGAGGGGGCCAGGACTCAAAGCACGCGCCGACCAAGTGGCAAGTGTCTTCACTGACATTTTCAACCTCTCCCTGACTGAGACTGTAATACCTACATGATTCAAGCAGACCACCATAATGCCTGTGCCCAAGGAAGCGAAGGTAACCTGCCTAAATGATTACCGCCCCAGTACAATCATGGCGGTAGCCATGAAGTGCTTTGAAAGGCTGGTCATGGCTCATATCAACAGCGTCCTCCCGGATACCCTAGACCCACTCCAATTCGCATACCGCCCCAATAGATCCACAGATGATGCAATCTCAATCGAACTCCACACTGCCCTTTCCCATCTGGACAAAAGGAACACCTATGTGAGAATGCTGTTCATTGACTACAGCTCAGCGTTCAACACCATAGTGCCCACGAAGCTCATCATTAAGCTAAGGACCCTGGGACTAAACACCTCCCTCTGCAACTGGATCTTGGCTTCTGACGGGCCTTCCCCAAGGTGGTAAGAGTAGGCAACAACACGTCTGCCTCTCTGATTCTCAACATTGGGGCCCCTCAGGGGTGTGTACTTAGTCCCCTCCTGTACTCCCTGTTCACCCATGACTGCGTGGCCAAACACGACTCCAACACTATCATTAAGTTTACTGACGACACAACTGTGGTAGGCCTGATCACCGACAACGATGAGACGGCCTATAGGGAGGAGGTCAGAGAATTGGCAGTGTGGTGCCAGGATTAAAATATTTCCCTCAATGTGAGCAAGACAAAGGAGCTGATTGTGGACTACAGGAAAAGGAGGGCCAAACAGGTCCCAATTAACATCAAAGGTGCTGTAGTAGAGCGGGTCGAGAGTTTCAAGTTCCTTGGTGTCCACATCACCAACAAACTATAAAAGTCCAAACACACCAAGACAGTACCACAATCTTCATTCAGTGGGAGAGGATGAGACAGAAAAGAGAACATCAGCTTAAAATATTTAGCTTCCTCTTTTATAATTATATTATTATTTATAATAATTTGTCCGTCTTCAGTAAGGAGTTTCTGCAAAAGAAAATTGCTAGTGTTCCTGTGTTGGAGATTCAGGAATAATTTTGTGCATTTTTCTCCATATCCCAACCAGTGTGCTTTATTTTTGTAATAGATTACATTAGATCGTTCTTGAATAAGTTCCTCAAGTTCTTTTTGTTTTTCCTCTTATTTTGTATCTCTGTAGTATCATTTGTATTGCTCTCTACCTGTACTATTAGTTCATGGATTTCCCTTGTCAGACTTGTCTCTTTAGCCAGAAACTACTTTTTTATTATTGATGAATATTGAATTGAATGACCTCTACATTTAAAGGTATCCCAAACAATAAGGGGATTTGCTGAATCTATATTATACCTGGAAAAATTCAGTTACAAATTATTTTGTCTTATTTTTAACTAAGTTGTCCTCCAGCAAACTTTAATTACATTCCAATATCCCCGCCCAAGTGGACATTCTATAAGAGTTATGTGAAAGCCAACTAGATGATGATCCGATCTCATTCTGTCTCCTATTAAAACTTTTTAACCTTCGATGTAACAGAGAAAGAGACCAGAAAGTAGTCAAGACGACTAGCTTGATTAAGTCTCCTCCATGTATATCTCACTTGGTCTGGTTTTTTTAGTCTCCACATATCCACTATTTCTTATGTGTCCATAATATTTGTGATTTCCTTATGGGCACGGTGATGATAGTTTGTTGAGTGATTTCCTTTACGGTCCATTGAGGTAGTTAACACTGTCTTATAGTCTCCTACAATAAAGATTAGATCATTTGTAGCCTGTAAGTTCAATAAATTGGTATAAATGTTTTCGAAGAAGTGTGGATCATCCTGATGTGGACCATATAGATTAATGTGCAAAATCTCTTTTTCGTCCACTTTCATATTCAAAAAGATCCACCTTCCTTGCAAATCATTTCTGACTATTTTCACATTCAGATCTAAATTTTCGTTAATATCATCACACCTTTTGAATTCTTGGTCCATGCCCATTCCTGTTTCCACACAACTTCATCTAAGAATGTAGAGTGAGTTTCCTGTAAACAGTATGCGTTATATTCCTTTAATTTTATGCACGATAATCTGCTAAATCATTACAATTATAACTGGCTATACTTATTTCATCCCTTACCATAACTAGATACTAGTCTCAGTCTAAATTGACCATAATTAGTGCTTGTAAAGTTACTGCCATAAGGAATATTATGCTATTTAAATGAATCGAATATTTTCATCCTGCTCATCAAGTGGATTGGATATGACAGATTATGACCATGGCATATGCTTCAATGTTGGATTCTTTCTAAATTCCCTTTTTAGTTATGTTTGGGCTATCTGAATTTACCAACAGGACATTCTGAAACATCAATTTATGGAGAAGTTGCTGTCAAGACTGCAACAAGTCATCAACCAGTTACCTCTGGACTTAGATTACCTAAAATTCCTGTGCAGTCATTAGCTCATCCTCATTGAATATGTTGCTGATCAGGTTGATCTCCCACAGTAATCACAGATATACTAAGAGATTTATTCAATCTGGTAAAACTGAAGATGAAGCACGCCCCATGCCATCTGTTGATCTGGAGGAAGTTGTTGGGGTCAATGGTTGCCCTAAACTTGGAATTTCTAGGGAAAAGCTGAAGACTTGATGCACGTCTGCCAGTTGCAGACATTTTGGAGTTTCCAAGTTTACCATATTCTGAAGGATTGGAGGAATATGGTTTATCTGTCAGGGGGTCATACAGCAACATTACTGATCAAGAGCTAGACAACATTGTGACAACTGTCAAGACTAAGATGCTGCTGATCACATGGTCTGAGGATAGTTGGTGTCATTGGGCCTCCGTGTCCAGTGGTGCAGGATGAAAGCAGGGTCGGACTTTGCCGTTCTGCCGCAGTAGGCGAGACCAAAAAACGCTGCCACCCGCAAAACTAGAATAGTCCCATTAAGCAGAACAGAAAGGAGCGGTTCGGAAACTTTACCAACTAAAGACGTCCAAAAAGCATTGGCCCATGCTCACTGAGGTGTAGCCTACAGTATGGCCTGAAATTCTATTTTATGAATACCCATCTATGTGGTAAGTAAACAGTGTGTAAAAAACAAAGAACGACTTCTGGACAGGACCAAAAAATTACGTCCAAAAGACATCGGCTCGTGCTAACTGGGGTGTAGCGTACCATGTTGCCCACAATCAAATTTCATGAATGCCCATCATTGTGGTAGGCCCACCTTTTTATAAAACAGGCCATCACATTGGCTTTATTAGTCCTGATTCCTGTGACTAATATCAGCTATCAAACTTTATCAGGAGTTATCGCGAGCCTATTTGCAATGTCTTTACATAACAGGAAATGCAGAAGTATCATCTTTTTCACTAGGATCAGCTTGTCAAAAAAATTTACAGATACAAAAATCACTGATCATGACAATGGGGTGAAACTCCTGGACAACAGTTGTGATTGTCCATTTTACTTTGACCTGTCCTGTTTTTAGGATATGTTGTTTGTTAACATGACGGCACAGTTTTTATTTGATGGACGCCATTTAGGTTAGGCTATTTGATCAGAGAAACCTGCATGGTGTAAAAAGTACCATTACAATATACATTTTATCTCCAGCCTGTAGGCTACAGAAAAGGCCCCATACACTTTCTACCATTTCCTACATCCGCTACATGATTTATGTTAGATCATTTTCTTTGACGGAAAGTTGGTGGAGCGCTGCAGAGATGTGTTTCTCCAACATTAACCTGAAGAGGCGCGCTGGGAATGAACAAGTAAAAAATAATTTGCGCCTCTGCCTTTGACAAAGGGGGCAGCGCTCACCTAAAGAGCCCATATGCCACTGGTTGAGAGAAACTGTTATTGTTTTTGAGCAGAATTATGTGAGGTTTTACGTGTTGCTGTCAGAGGTGCGTCTTGGTCAGAAAATGCTGCCTTCGTCAATCCGGCTGCCTAATCCTGCCTAATTAGTGGGCTGGCTGTGGATGAAAGCCTCTATGCATCTCGTGGATGCAGTTGGGATCCAGTCCCACACTATACAACTCAGTTGTGTGGTTCCTACCAGTTATTCCGTATGAGGCCCCTTCTCCTTGGTACATATAGATACCAATCATAAACTGATTAGGTATAGTAATTGTAGTTATTAAATACCCGTTTGTAGTACATAGTGAACATGTTCACCTGTTTTTGAAATGTATTGTTCAATTCTTTGTGTTTTTGTTTGTTTTGTAGGTACAACCTGGTCATTTTTGGGAAAGTTGATGGATTCTCAAGAAAGTTAACCTAGATATCCACATCAATTTAATGAAAGGCATAAGCCATTGTTTATATTACGAGCATGGCCTTATTTATATTACAGCTTAGGGGATGACTGTCATTCATATCTAGCTGATCTAGGGTGTAATCATTAGTCCAACAGTTGCAAACAAGAACTTCCACAACTTCAGGTATGTTTATCCCTGTTTCGTTCCGTTTGCTTCCGTATAAGAAACATTTTTTAACAGAATTAACAGAATGAATACACCCCTGATCACACGCAAAAACAAAACGTTCATAGCAGCCACATAAAACAGCACGATCCCTTTGATCATTAGATTATTCCTTCTCGCATCTGCTCACTCTCCTCTTCTCACCTTTTCCATTCGCTGGTGGACTTCAGTGCACAACACATTAACTGTCTGTGACTAGGCTGAAAAACCTTTTGTTAGTGTAATTTAATTATACCAATGTGTTTTCATCAATTGAAAACCCTTAATCTATTTTATGAGACTTTCTAAGATTTCTTGTTTGCATAAAATAGACGCAGACCAGTCTTTCAATAATAGGTAATAGAATTTATTCTCGGAGCGCGCTCCCACTTAATCACGAACAGCAGTTTATATACAGATCATGACGTCATTTCATTGCTTTAACAGAATCCCCTCCTCTCGAACGGGACAAAGTGAGGTGAAAAGTTCATTCTAACTTACTAACACACTCCCAGATAACTTTTGACCCCTCAACATCATCGATCACCACTGAGCTGACAGTTCTAATTAATAGAAAACTTCACTGTCTTATCTAAAAACCCCCTAAAAACCCCAAGTTTCTGTAGGGTCAACCATAGGCTAACGACCTTATTTGTTTACACATTCCCCAACCCATTCGTTTCTTCCTAGTTGGAATGGTGTTCATTAACTTTAATTACTCCTTGTCTGTGTCACACAATCCCTTCTTATGAACTCATATTGTTAATCAGATATAATAAAACAGAGTATAAGTTTACTTAGGTACAATTCCATTTAAAATGATTTGTTCAGTCATTTAATCATAATTTCCCAACACCTTTCCAAGCCAAACCTTCATATAATAAGTGCTATACACAGCCTACATCATCGTCACAATATTAGCTAATGTCAAGTCAACACAGCTACTAGAACTAACACGCTAGTAAACCCGCTACAATCATGCAGTACAGTTTAAAGTTAGCAAGCAGTTTAGTAGTTACACCGGCGGTCCCCGCTGGCAATTAATTAATAAAACCAAAAGATTACCTTGACTTGGAAGCGTTCCAGGGTTGGATAGCCACCAGCTAGGTAACATAGCATCCCTCTCTGTTTGAGCCAGGTGTATGAGTAGGCTAAACTAGCTAGCTAAATCCCCATGATATGCAACTTTTCAGGGAAGTTAGAAACCAATATACACAGGCAGTTAGAAAAGCCAAGGCTAGCTTTTTCAAGCAGAAATTTGCTTCCTGAAACACAAACTCAAAAAAGTTCTGGGACACCATAAAGTCCATAGAGAATACGAACACCTCCTCCCAGCTGCCCACTGCACTGAGGATAGGAAACTCTGTCAACACCGACAAATCCACTATAATTGAGACTTTCAATAAGCATTTTTCTACGTCTGGCCATGCTCTCCACCTGGCTACCTCAACTGCACTGTACCCCCCCCCCCCCCCCCCCCCCCCCCACAGCAACTCGCCCAAGCCTTCCCCATTTCTCCTTCTCCCAAATCCAGTCAGCTGATGTTCAAAATCTGGACCCCTACAAATCAGCCGGGCTAGACAATCTGGACCCTTTCTTTCTAAAAATGATCTGCCGAAATTGCTGCAACCCCTATTACTAGCCTGGTCAACCTCTTTTGTGTCGTCTGAGATTCCCAAAGATTGGAAAGCAGCTGCGGTCATCCCCCTCTTCAAAGGGGGGGACACTCTTGGCCCAAACTGCTACAGACCTATATCTATCCTACCCTGCCTTTCTAAGGTCTTCGAAAGCCAAGTCAACAAAGAGATTACCCACCATTTCGAATCCCACCGCACCTTCTCCGCTATGCAATCTGGTTTTAGAGCTGGTCATGTGTGCACCACAGCCACACTCAAGGTCCTAAATGATATCTTAACCGCCATCGATAAGAAACAATACTGTGCTGCCGTACTCATTGACCTGGCCAAGGCTTTCTACTCTGTCAATCACCACATCTTCATCGGCAGACTAGATAGCCTTGTTTTCTCAAATGATTGCCTCGCCTGGTTCACCAACTACTTCTCTGATAGAGTTCAGTGTGTCAAATCAGAGGGCCTGTTGTCTGGACCTCTGGCAGTCTCTATGGGGTGCCACAGGGTTCAATTCTTGGGCCTACTCTCTTCTCTGTATACATCAATGATGGCACTCTTGCTGATGGTGAGTCTCTGATCCACCTCTATGCAGACGACACCATTTTGTATACTTCTGGCCCTTCTTTGGACACTGTGTTAACAACCCTCCAGACGAGCTTCATTGCAATACAAGTAAAACCAAATGCATGCTCTTCAACCAATCGCTGCCTACACCTGCCACACGTCCTGCATCACTACTCGGGACAGTTTTGACTTAGAATATGTGGACAACTACAAATACCTCTGTGTCTGGTTAGACTGTAAACTCTCCTTCCAGACTCACATCAAACATCTCCAATCCAAAGTTAAATCTAGAATTAGCTTCCTATTTCGCAACAAAGCAACCTTCACTCATGCAGCCAAACATGCCCTCGTAAAATCCTCGACTTCGGCGATGTCATTTACAAAATAGCCTCCAATACCCTACTCAATCAATTGTATGCAGTCTATCACAGTGCCATCCGTTTTGCCACCAAAGCCCCATATACTACCCACCACTGCGACCTGTACGCTCTCGTTGGCTGGCCCTCGCTTCATACTCGTCGCCAAACTCAATAGCTCGAGGTCAGCCACAAGACCCTGCTAGGTAAAGTCCCCCCTTATCTCAGCTTGCTGGACACCATAGCAGCACCCACCTGTAGCTCGCGCTCCAGCAGGTATATCTCTCTGGTCACCCCCAAAACCAATTATTTCCTTGGCCGCCTCTCCTTCCAGTTCTCTGCTGCAAATGACGAACGAACTACAAAAATCTCTGAAACTGGAAACACTTATCTCCCTCACTAGATTTAAGCACCAGCTGTCAGAGCAGCTCACAGATTACTGCACATGTACATAGCCCATCTATAATAACCACCTCTTTCCCTACTGTATTTATTTATTTTGCTCCTTTTGCACCCCATTATTTATATTTCTTCTTCGCACATTCTTCCAAATTGACTGTATGTTTGTTTTACTCCATGTGTTGTTGTATGTGTCGAACTGCTTTGCTTTATCTTGGCCAGGTCACAATTGTAAATGAGAACTTGTTCTCAACTTGCCTACCTGGTTAAATAAAGGTGAAATAAAATAAATTAGCTAGCTAAGTGAAAGTGAAAGTGAAACTTAAAAAAAATACAAAATATAGCTAGCTCTCACTCTCCAGCTCTCTTTCTTCTCTTTCATTTTTGAATAAATTAATTTGTTGGTCAACTATTGTCTTTCTCTTTGAGTCAACTACTCACCACATGGTATGCACTGCAGTGCTAGCTAGCTGTAGCTTATGCTTTCAGTACTAGATTCTTTAATCCTTTGATTGGGTGGACAACATGTTAGTTCATGCTGCAAGAGCTCTGATATGTTGGAGGACTTCTTCCGGGAAGTTGTCATAATTACTGCGTAAGTCTATGGAAGGGGGTGAGAACCATGAGCCTCCTAGGTTTTGTATTGAAGTCAATGTACACAGAGGAGGAGGGAAACTAGTTGTCCTCTGGCTACATCATGGTGCTACCGGACAGTGCTGTTGAAGCTTGCAAAACAGTGTGTTTTAATAAATGATTTGTTGACGTGAATATATTTATTAGTTTTATCTAAATATGATAACTTTAATGTTTCATTTTTTTTTCTACTGAGAAGGATGGTCCTCCCCATCCTCTGAGGAGCCTCCAATGGCATGGATTAATATTACTGTATGCCCTCTCATTGAAATGTACATTTTAAAAACATAATACTGATGTAGTCTTGTCTTTCCAAATTAGTAGATTTTTTTTAATAATGTCATTCATCCTACTGAAACTGAAGGGAGACCAGGGAGTGGAGAACGTGGACATTGCACGTTCCATGTTTTCAACATTTGTGACTGGAAGAGCGAGTTTCATCTCAGAAAGAAATATGCACAATCAAAAGTAAACCTCTGTTTAACACTGTTTTCCTACTGTTGTTAATACAACATTTATGACATACTGGGTATCCATACTGGGTATCCTTGATAAACATTTAAAAATGGGTAAGCCCACAAACGATAAAATGTATTGTTCAAATGTGAGGTATGTTTTTAATGCACACTTTAGCCAGACATATACAGTGGGGAGAACAAGTATTTGATACACAGCCGTTTTTCCTACTTACAAAGCATGTAAAGGTCTGCAATTATTATCATAGGTACACTTCAACTGTGAGAGACGGAATCTAAAACAAAAATAAAGAAAATCACATTGTATGATTTTTAAGTAATTCATTTGCATTTCTCCCCACTGTATATTCTACTGTTTGTGTCAGAACACTCTAAAGAAGCAGCATCAACCACAAAAGTTTACCACTAAAGTAAATGTTAGCAAGTCATGTCCTCAATGACCATAGGATGTGCTGGCCTTTGTTCAATGTATCAGACTTGAATAATGAACTACTCCATAAGGACTTGATTCTAACATATGTATTGGTGCTGAGTTGGATCAAAAGCCTGAAAACATGTACAGTATCTCTCAAGGATTCAACCCCTTCTCAAAGGCACTCGATTCTGATTTTAAATGCGTGTGTGTTATTTTCCACCATAATTTGCAAATAAATTCATAAAAAATTTCTACAATGTGATTTTCTGGATTTTTTTTCTCATTTTGTCTGTCATAGTTGAAGTGTACCGATGATGAAAATTACAGGCCTCTCATCTTTTTAAGAGGGAGAACTTGCACAATTGGTGGCTGACTAAATACTTTTTTGCCCCACTGTATCTGCTTGAGGTACATCACTTGACAAAAAGAAAGACTGTGAAATTATGTATTTCCTTACACTGCCCCTAAAAGTTTGTAAAAAAATAAATCAATACTTTTTAGCCTTCATTGTTCTTCATCATTTAAGGTAGGATTGCACAGAAACAAGAGATTTTGGATGAATTCAGTATTCCGATGAATAAAATGAATAACCATTTAATTCATTTCATACATTGAGTGAAGTAAATACCAAATGTTCAAAATACACTTGTTTTTACTTGACCTGGAGACCACTGATCATTGAAAAGCTGCTCAAGGTTGTGGTCGAAGGGATCTACAAAATTCTTTGCCACATTGTGGATGTGATGACCGGAGTCTTCATCAATGTCAAGCAGGTTTGGACATTGCATATGACAGATCCTTGTCTCGAGACCATTCTTGCTACCTCTCATGGCACTAATCCATCATCATACTCTCCAGATTTTTCCATGGGATGTTATGGTCGAAGAAGTCGGAGAGTTCCCTCTCCAAGCTGACGGCATTCACCTTGATGACCTCCAGGGACTCCAAGTGCTCCACCACCACCTTTCTCGTGTCATCATGGTAGTAACTTGCCAGCATGGAGAGGACATTCAAACAAAATCAGGGTTTATTTGTCAAATGCACAGGAAACATATTGTGAGCAGAGCAAGTAATTGGGCGTCACTCTAAAGCGGGAAGGTGGAATAAACGAGTCAGGAGTAGGTTTTCTTGATTGAACATAGTTCTCTATTGAGGGCATTTGGTCAACACAAACACTTCAACATAATCAATGAAAATCTTCCAAGGAAAAACATACATCTTCTCCAGATCAAACAGGAACACAATACGATTAACTTTAAACTACAACAAAAGTCACGGGTTTGTCACCGTCTTAAAGATTCTTCATGGATAGCTCCTGTGGCCATCTTCCAGAGATCGTTTTTCCCCCCTTTCTCTGCTGGTTAATTGCCTCTGGCTACCTTGGATAGTAGCCCAACAAGGCATGGGAGACGTGAGCCCAGCCTGCCCTCTGGTGGTCCTTCAACATACCTTCCCCCTCAGGACCGAACCGGAGGGTCGGGCGCCATACCGTCTTGATCGTGTTAGGACAGCGCGTCTGCATTCCCGTTCCTCGATCCAGCCCTGTGGATGACATGGAAAGAGAACGGTTGTAAAGACAAAAACCATCTGGCTATTCTGTTATTATTGTTTCTCTTACCAGCCATCCACGTGAGGGGTGCATGGTCAGTAACTAATGCAAACCTCCGACCCAGTAGGTAGTACCGGAGATAATTGAGGGCCCACTTATTAAACCCTTCACAATGAAGAGTTGTTTTTACAAATTATCTTTGAACGACAGGGTCCTGTAAAAGGGACGTTTCTAAATTTGCTGAGTTTATATCCCGAATAATTGCAGGATAAAATAATATATAATTCAACAAACAGAAAAACTGGATTTTTCTCCATCCTCCCATTATTCAGAAAATATAATTTTCATTGTTATGGCACACTTTGTTTGAGAGCTTTGAAGATTGAATGCCAGGGAATTTAAAAAAAACTTTAACCAGAAAAAATTGGTGGATTTTTCTCCATCCTCCCCTGATTCAGAATATATAATTTTCATAGTCATGGCATAGTGCGATAGCCCTGGTTCCCACAGACACAGTAGTATACGTTTTGTGCCTGGCTGAATCCTATGTCACAGCCACTGACAAAGCACTTGCCTCTAATCCTTACATCGTAGCGCAGTAGGAGAGAGTGGTTTCACTACGGTAGCACATTGAGATCAATTTATTACCATTAATATAAAATAATTTGATTTTAAACAAACACTTTCTGTTTGTCAATATTAATATGAGATGAAAGGCGAGTTCCTAACAAGTTCAGGAATCCAAGCTAGGGCTCTGTGTGATCTTCACAGCAGTGGGGGCAGATGTTTAGATTTTTTAGAAAACGTACATTTTCTCTTAAACTAAACATGCAGATGCATTTTCAGTTACAGTATAAGGAATGCGAAGTCCTATGGTTTTTGGTTTATGGTTTATATAATTTGATTATACTATACGTCAATTCAAATCTTATTCATACAGTTTTGTTGAATAGGAAATGTCATAAAATATGAAATATTTTTTGTCATATTTGTACTGTGCACTTGAGTTTGTGTCCTCAACAGTGACTACACCTCAGCATTTTATAAAAAAATTACCAGAAAGGTAAGATTGTAACCTTTCTTGGTGTATGCAGCATTACTAGTTATTGTTTATGTTTTTTTCAATATTAAATTATTACTTTCGGGGATATCGTAGATTACATTTTAAATTAAATGCAGTTACGTTTTTTAGAAAGCATGTAAATCATTTCAATTCTTATTCATACAGTTTTGTAGAATCGGAAATACGTCAAAATATGAAATATTTGTATCATATTTGTACTTTGTACTTGATCTTGGGTCCTCAAAAGTGACTGCAACTCAGAATATTATATTTTAGATGACATGTAGTTACATTTTTAAGCACAGTCTGCAGTCTCATGAGAAATTATATGGTCTAAGGGGACGTCTGTCTAAACTCCAATGCATGCAGCATTTTCACCAAACATAAGTCCTGTTACATTACTAGTAGAACTAGTGTGTTATCTTTAGTCATGTTTCTGGTTGTCATAGATCTAAACCTCTTGGCTACACTATGTCCATGTTAACTCAAATCCCCAATACGTTAAATCCCCAACACCAATACGGTGTTAACTTCTTGCTCCTACTTGAGACGCAGATGTCTCAAGTAGACACCTGGAAATGCAAATGCACTACGCTAAATGCTAAATGTACTCGTTAAAACTCAAACGTTCATCAAAATGCACATGCAGGGTATTGAATTAAAGCTACACTCGTTGTGAACCTAGCCAACAAGTCAGATTTTTAAAATGCTTTTCGGCGAAAGCATGAGAAGCTATTATCTGATAGCATGCAACACCCCAAAATGCCTGAATGCGACGTAAACAAAGATTTAGCGTAGCCGCCGCTACACAAAACGCAGAAATAAAATATAAAACATTCATTACCTTTGACGAGCTTCTTTCTTGGCACTCCTATATGCCCCATAAACATCACTATTGGGTCTTTTTTTCGTTTAAATCGGTCCATATATACCCAAAATAGCTTTCTATGGAAGCTGTGTAATTCAGAAAAAAACATTGTTTTAAAACGCAGCGTCATTTTTTAAAATTAAAAAAGTTGACGATAAACTTTCACAAAACACTTCGAAATACTTTTGTAATCCAACTTTAGGTATTAGTAAACGTTTATAATCTATCAAAATGATTACAGGGCGATGTGTATTCAATAGCTCCTCATCTTCAAATCAATGGCTGCCAATGTGCACTTCACAACATCCTGGCGGAGACCGGAAGAAATTGAATCCAGTTAGTTGGATTTACCAACAAAAAAGTCCCTGGAAAATGACGACAATGGAATCTGTAGGAATTGCATGCAGGTCCATAATTAATTTTGTGCCCTTTTATTAACAACCCATGAAAGTGACGCATGGAAATTATTTTTAGCTTTCAGAGAGCAGTTTTTCTTGCGCTTTTCGATGAAACACACGATCTGTTATAGTCACAGCCGTGATTTAACCAGTTTTAGAAACTTCAGAGTGTTTTCTATCCACACATACTAATCATATGCATATACTATATTCCTGGCATGAGTAGCAGGACGCTGAAAAGTTGCGCGATTTTTAACAGAATGTTCGAAAAAGGAGGGGGTAGACTTAAGAGGTGCTTCCAATACTGTATTGTTTTGTAATATTTCTTTCTCTGCCACTAGAGAACTTGGATGAGGCTGAACAAATGGAGTGGCGTCTTGAAGATGAGGATTGGAGACTGTTTCTTGACCCAAGTGATGAGTCTGATTCCTCCAGTGATGGTTCTGACATAGAGGTAAGCCAACACTATTGACATCCAGCATTTATGTTTGCTTTCTGCCATATAATCTATTAATTACTGCTTTGGCAACAAATGTAACGTGCTTAACAAGGAAGACTGATTAACATGGGGAATTTGTCTGAATACAGTCATTGTCATAACAAACAACAATATATTCCAAGTGCCAACTGCATTCTTATAGTAAACTGAAACAGTTTTGTTATTTCTTTCTTATCTTTTCCGATTTGGTCCTGCCGTACATACCTACATGTACGCTACGGTCACAAGACGCAGGCCTCCTTACTGTCCCTAGAATTTCTAAGCAAAAAGCTGGAGGCAGGGCTTTCTCCTATAGAGCTCCATTTTTATGGAATGGTCTGCCTATCCATGTGAGAAATGCAGACTCGGTCTCGACCTTTAAGTCTTTATTGAAGACTCATTTCTTCAGGAGGTTCTGTGATTGAGTGTAGTCTGGGCTGTGAAGGTGAACAGAAAGGCACTCGAGCGACGAACCGCCCTTGCTGTTGCTACCTGGCCGGTTCCCTCTCCACTGGGATTCTCTGCCGCTAACCCTATTACGGGGGCTGAGTCACTGGTTTACAGGTGCTCTTCCATGCTTCACTTGAGTGGGTTCAGTCACTGACGTGATATTCCTGTCCGGGTTGGCGCCCCCTCGGGTTCGTGCCGTAGGGGAGATCTTCGTGGGCTATACTCGGCCTTGTCTCAGGCTAGTAGGTTGGTGGTTGAAGATATCCCTCTAGTGGGTGGGATTATATCCTGCCTGTTTGGCCCTGTCCCGGGATTATTGTCGGTCAGGGCCACAGTGTCTCCCGACTGCTCCGGTCTCAGCCTCCAGTATCTAGGACCATGCCTCAGGACTACCTGGCCTGATGACTCCTTGCTGTCCCCAGTTCACCTGGTCATGCTGCTGCTCCAGTTTCAACTGTTCTGCCTGAATAATTTTGCACGCCCAATTTTTCAGTTTTTGATTTGTTAAAAAAGTTTGAAATATCCAATAAATGTCGTTCCACTTCATGATTGTGTCCCACTTGTTGTTGATTCTTCACAAAAAAATACAGTTTTATATCTTTATGTTTGAAGCCTGAAATGTGGCAAATGGTCGCAAAGTTCAAGGGGGCCGAATACTTTCGCAAGGCACTGTACATACCCCAACTAGAAGCCATGGATTACAGGCAACATCTACACTGATAAAAGGGTAGAACTGCCACTTTCAAGGAGTGGGACTTGAAATCACGCAATGCCCTCCGACGAACCATCAAACAGTACAGTACTAAGATTTAATCATACTACAACGGCTCTGACTCTAGACAGATGTGGCAAGGCTTGCAAACTATTACGGACTACAAGGAATGGTCCACCACCCAAAGGACATCCAGCCAACTTGACACAATTGTGGGAAGCATTGGAGTCAACATGGGCCAGCATCCCTGTGGAATGCTTTTGATACCTTGTAGAGAGTCCATGCCCCGACAAATTGAGGCTATTCTGAGGGCAAAAGGGGGGGGGGGACTCAACTTGATATTAGATGTTCTGAATGTTTTGTATACTCAGAGTATGCAGTGCATTCGGAAAGTATTCAGACCCCTTGATTTTGTTTACCATTATGTTACGTTACAGCCTTATTCTAAAATGTATTAATTTGTTTTCCCCCCTCATCAATCTACTCACAATACCCCATAATGACAAAACAAAAATAGGTTTTTATACATTTTTGCTCATTTATAAAAAAATAAATAATTAAATGAGTAATATCCTTTACTCAGTACTTTGTTGAAGCACCTTTTGAAAGCAATTACATCCTAGTCTTCTTGGGTATGACGCTACAAGCTTGGCACACCTGTATATGGGAAGTTTCTCCCATTCTTCTCTGCAGATCCTCTCAGGCTCTGTCGGGTTAGATGGGGAGTGTTGCTGCACAGCTTTTTTCAGGTCTCTGAAATGTTTGATCGGGTTCAAATCTGGCTGGGCCACTCAAGGACATTCAGAGACTTGTCCCGAATCCACTCCTGCCTTGTCTTGGCTGTGTGCTTAGGGTAATTGTGCTGTTGGAAGGTGAACCTTCACCCCAGTCTGAGGTCCTGAGCTCTCTGGAGCAACTTTTCATCAATGATCTCTCTGTACTTTGCTCCGTTCATCTTTCCCTCGATCCTGACTAGTCACTGAAAGACATCCACACAGCATGATGCTGCCACGACCATGCTTCATCGTAGGGTACCAGGTTTCCTCCAGATGCTTGGCATTCAGGCCAAAGAGTTCAATCTTGGTTTCGTCAGACCAGAGAATCTTGTCTTTAGGTGCCTTTTGACAAACTCCAAGTGGGCTGTCATGTGCCTTTTACTGAGGATTGGCTTCCGTCTAGCCACTCTAACATAAAGGCCTGATTGGTGGAGAACTTCAGAGATGTTTGTCCTTCTGGAAGGTTCTCCCATCTCCAAATCAAAATGTATTGGTCACATACACATGGTTAGCAGATGTTAATGTGTGTGTAGAGAAATGCTTGTGCATCTAGTTCCGACCATGCAGTAATATCTAACAAGTAATCTAACAATTTCACAACCACCTTATACACAAGTGTAAAGGAATGAATATGAATATGTACATATAAATACAGTATATGGATGAGCGATGGCCGAACAGCATAGGCAGGATGCAGTCGATGGTATAGAGTACTGTATATACATATGAGATGAGTAATGTAGGGTAGGAAACATTATATAAAGTGGCATTGTTTAAAGTGTCTAGTGATATATTTATTACATCCAATTTTTAATTCTTAATGTGGCTAGAGATTTGAGTCAGTATGTTGGCAGCAGCCACTCAATGTAGTGATGGCTGTTTAACAGTCTGATGGCCTTGAGATAGAAGCAATATGAAGAAAAGTTCGGTTCTCATTAGTCACCTAAACTTTAAAATATGGCCATCCATTAAAATAATGGAATATAGCAATCTGGAAAAAAATATTAAAGTCGAGTGGTTGGTGGTGGATCGTGTAGCAGTGGCGAACATCTGTTTTGAGGTAGGCTACATGTCTTATTGTTGATTTTTGATAGCAGACTATAATACCCATGGAAACACATGTAGAAAATATATTTGATTGAACTGTAACTGTGCAATAGCTGAAGCAAGTGGATGGCGTTATAAACATTGCATATTGTTAACCTGGCCCCTTTGTAACAGGCAGGCAGACACAGAGTATTGCAGACCGATTACGAGCTAGTTTACTTTATATAAACTTATGCTCGACTACAGTGGTCTTACGTGCAATAAGAGCTAAAGCTATGGAAAGTAGTCATAAACTGATCATAACCCAAATGTTATAAGGTCTGTATGTGTGGCTTAAAATTAATTTCTGGGATTGGTTATTAGTGCAATGTGTATTTAGTGTAGTGGTTTTGATACTTATGAGCTTTTGTTGAATGACTTTGCCAAACCCATATGTTCATGATTAAAACACCACTGGACTCAAGCAAACCTTGTTACGATAGTACACATTTCTGTTGATACCTTTAAACTTCTCTAGGGTAGGGGGCACTATTTTCACCACCTCCTAACTTCTGGGCCTGCTACTCAGGCCCAGAAGTTAGGATATGCATATAATTGGTAGATGTGGATAGAAAACACTCTAAATTTACAAAACTGTTAAAATAATGTCTGTGAGTATAACATAACTGATTTGGCAAAAACCGGAGAAATCCATCCAGGAAGTAGGATTTTTTTTATTTTTGTAGTTTTCTATTCAATGCCATTACAGTATCCATTGACTTTGGACTCAAGTTGCAGTTCCTATGCCTTCCACTAGATGTCAACAGTCTTTAGAAATGGTTTCAGGCTTATATTCTGAAAAATTAGGGAGTAAGACCAGTCTGAATGACTGGACCCGACAGTGTCACAGAGGATTGATTATAAACATTGTTTGAAATGTTTCTGCGAACTTTACGGATAAAATTAGGATTTTTGTCTGCCTGTTGTTACTGCGTTTGAGCCTGTGGATTACTGAAGAAAACTCACAAACAAAACTGAGGTTTTTGGATATAAAGAGACTTTATCGAACATTTATTGAGTAAATGCAACCATATGAAGATCATCAAAGGTAAGTGATTCATTTTATCTCTTTCTGACTTGTGTAACTCTTCTACTTGGCTGGTTATTGTTTGTAATGATTTCTCTGCTGGGCGATGTTCTCAAATAATCACATGGTATGCTTTCGCCGTAAATACTTTTTGAAATCTGACACCGTGGTTGGATTCACAAGAAGTTAATCTTTAAACCTATGTATAACACTTGTATGTTTTCTGAATGTTTATAATCACTATTTCTGCTTTTGAATTTGGCGCTCTGTAATTTCACTGGATGTTGGTCTGGTGGGACGCTAGCGTCCCACGTACCCTAGAGAGGTTGAAAGCATGATTGTCATACATCAGCCTGAAGCGACATACACAGTGTAGAGCAGAGCTGCCCAATCCTGTTCCTGGAGAGCTACCCTCCTGAAGGTTTTCACTCCAACCCCAGTAGTAACCTACCTAATTCAGTTCATCAACCAGCTAATTATTAGAATCAGGTGCGCTAGATTAGGGTTGGCGAGAACCTTCAGGATGGTAGCTCTCCAGAAACAGGGTTGGCCAGGCCTTGTGTAGAGCATCAACCTTAATAGTATCAAACAAGTTCTACATTTTACTCTTAAATTGACTCAATTATTAAATCAAAGATCCCTGTCTTATTTCAGTCAATAGATGCACAATTCAATATGCATAATTTGAAATGTATTTGCCTGAAATATTTCCTCACAAAATACTAAGGATGGCATTGTATACTTTTTTAAAAGCTTATAGTGAAGCATGTTGAACCTGATGTAACGACATGAGATACTAATTTGAATGGAGAGTGGTAAAGGCACAAACGTTTTAAAACTCATATAAAAAACGTACCAACATTATGGTGCAAGTTAGGAACAACAGCGAGGAGATGCGTGCTTGTCGCATCATTGTCCACAAGGAAAACATGATTTTCATGGATGCCCGAAACATTTTTATACACAGTTCTCCCAATATGTCAGCTACGCTCTTCACACTTAGGATGAACAGTTCCGGAATACGCAGTGGTCAAATAAATGTGAAGCAGAGGAGCTGTTCACTACTTAGAAATTGTATCTTCTCATGCATTCAAAGGAGACGTAGGTGAGCTCCACTGTTTTCTGAGGAGAAAATCCAAGTCCAACTTGGCCCGTTTCTATGGAGATGGCAGTAGTCAGCACAGCTCATCTTGACTCAGGCACTTTGCAATATCATTGAGAGATTTTACAAGTGGCTCTCCCTTTTATAAAGGCTGCCAGATGTTCCTGTGTGACATCATCACAAGCCCTCAGACTCTAGAGAGGGCAGGTGGAGGAGGGCAGGGAGGGAGACGAGGGCTCTGACAAATTAAGTCAGAGGGTGTCATAGTCGGAAAAGAGCAAGACAAAGTTGAGGCAAAGACCGATGTGGGTGGGGAGTTGGGTGGTGGTGTTTTGGAAAGGAGAGCTGGGGGTTGTAAAGCAACAGGAAAATTGCCATATTAAGCTGAGGATATCTCAAGTCCCTTGTAATGCCTTTTCCAAAGGAGGCTCCTTGTTTGTTTCTAGATGACAGGCTAAAATTACAGTGAAAGTGCTCTATTGTGGCAAATTGTTGGCAAGTGGGCTGTAACAGAGCAATACACTCGAAAGATCTAATATGATAGGCAATAAGTAAGGTGAAAACCTATCCAGTCTGTTTGTCTCACCGTAGACCCTCATAAATGTTCACCTATCAATGGCTACAAAGACATCGGAAATGAGGCCAAGTCTGTATGTACATTGACACACAGCTAGGCACGCACACACATTGCCCACACGTACGTCATTCCAAAACTCTTTCCCCCGACAAACACATTCCAGGAAACAAAAGTTCCTTGAAGTTGAAGTCTGCTTGTCTACACAGAGCCAAAATAACATCTCCATTTCCAAACCTACGGGGACGTTAACTAAAAATTGTCCCAAAAAGTGTTTTTGACATGAGCAGGAAGTCCTCACGTCGGTCCGAGCTTGGATAGTCACTCTTATGAAACACAGGAAAAGTAATTCAGCACATCTCACGCAAGAGAGTTTCTGGAGGGCCAGGTTGGTTCCTCTGACTAATGCCTCTTACCGCGGCTGTAGACAGCCTGTCAGACTGGCTCCTCTCTCCAACCAAACCATCGGGACTTCACACACACACATGGTACACACAGTACCAGTCAAAAGTTTGGACCCACCTACTTATTCAAGGTTTTTCTTTATTTTTAATATTTTCTACATTGTAAAATAATAGTGAAGACATCAAACCTTTGGAATCATGAAGTAACCAAAGAAGTGTTAGATTTTAGATTCTTCAAAGTAGTCAACTTTTGCCTTTGACAGCTATGCACACTCTTAGCATTCTCTCAACCAGCTTTATGAGGTTGTCATCTGTAACTCCCCCTTACATTGGGGACTTCAAAGGGAGAGCAGTGCAAATGATTTAAGCAAGGAAGTGAGTTTGAGAAAATCTGAAAGTATGCATCTTACAAATAGTTTTCAGAAACTGTATATGCCATAACTCAATCAATTGGGCTTCCCAAAATAATATGTCCAACGTGATAGACCATTTATTTTGATTGGTGATTTTCGCAATTTGTCAAAGTCCCATCTAATACAGCTGTAGCGATCTGACTCCCTCTCACGCCTCGATTCAAACCACATCCCATTCAAGTCCCACTTGGTTGCACAGGTCTTGCCAGACTCTGTGCTCCAGAAATTCGAGCCTGGGGACGATGTTAGGTCAGCAGGGATTGAGTCTGTACATTACCATGCTCTTCATAAGCCTCACAGCTGAGAGATGAACAAGCTGCACAGTGTGGGAATCTAAGACCAGGTGGACCCAGGGTTTAGATCACACACACCTGTGTGTGTATGCTTGTGTAGACCTCTTCTTGAGCTTGCATACTAGTGTGTTCATGTGTGGGTGTGTCTATGTACAGTGCCTTCAGAATTATTCATACCCCTTGACATATTCCACATTTTTTGTTACAGCCTGATTTCAAAATTGATTGAATCTTTTTTCCTCCCCCAACTACACACAATACCACCTAAAGACCAAGTGAAAACATGTTTTTAGACATTTTTGCTAGACAGCCATGTTCATTTTTTGCCATTGATTTTCGAGCCGATTTAAGTAAACACTGTAACTAGGCCACTCAGGAACATTCAATGTTGTCTTGGTTATTGTGTAAACATTTCGAAAAACATAAATCCACTTTGACATTGTATTGTGTGTAGGCCAGTGACACTATCTCAATTTACTCCATTTTAAATTCATGCTGTAACAACAACATTTTGAAATATTCAAGGGGTGTGAATACTTTCTGAAGGCACTGTATTTGTAGATGAAGGTTGCAGCACACTAAAGACCTAATTTGTTTCCTAGGAAACAATTTAACACCTTCAACATTTTATCCCAACCACTTGTTTTCTATCTAAATGTTCCAACCCTACAAAAACTGTTTTACATCACAATGCCAAGTTATACAAGTACAAAAACAGATGGGTGGGTTACCATGGAAATCCCTGACTGACAAGCCAGACATAGTCTGGTCAGTCGTATTACCAGACTTTTTTGTGACCAGCACAAGAATCCCCCTCCCCAAAATAAACAAAAAACACCTTCAAAGTGAAATATCACCAGTGATTTCAACACTGTTTGCAAGATGGTGGACCAACAAACTGACTTAAACCAATTAGTAAACAGTTATGTTTGGGATGTGGAAAAGAGGGCTGTTCAGTCTCACTGATGCTCCAAACCTTGGTTTGAGTGGCGCTCTTCATGTGTGGATAAGGTACTGGGCCCTCTATGTGCAGCATTAGTGATAGAGAGACTATTTGTGGGAAGTCTCAGGACAGTCAGGTCGACTTTGCAGGGGGGTGGCTAATTGAGGAACTCATGAAGACACACTGACAAGTTGGGAATTGTGGGGCATTCAGTCCTTCACAGTCAGCCCTATCAACGGGACTGGGGAGAGACTTCTTCCAGCCCGATCAATCTCGGAGTGCCTCTCCCTGAACATTGCGTGCGTGCGTGTGTGTGTGTGTGTGTGTGTGTGTGTGTTGAAGTGGCACAGACATCATCTATGTTTAGGGAGAGGGACTCTGAGATTGATCGGGATGGAGGAAGTGAGCAGACGTGTCTCCCCATGACTCTGTTATGCCCGATTATGAAGGACTGAAGGCGACACAATTCCCAACTTGTTTCTGTGTCTTCATGAGTTCTTCATTTAGCCTTACTTCAGAAAAGAAAACACATTCTGGGACTAGGTGTCACGACTTCTGCCAAAGTTAGTCCCTCTTCTTGTTCGGGCGGCGTTCGAAGTCACCGACCTTCTAGCCATCGCTGATCCACTTTTCATTTTCCATCGGTTTTGTCTTGTCTTCCAGCACACCTGGTTCCAATTCCATCAATTACATGTTGTGTATTTAACCCTCTGTTTCCCCTCATGTCCTTGTGGGTAATTGTTTCTTGTAGTGCTTATGCAACGGTATGCTGGTATTTACCGGGTTTTGTTTGACCCATTTATTGTATTGTATTCATTTGATGGTGGTTTATGGTTATTAAACCACACCGTTGCAAATCAGTTTTCGCACTCCTGC
The DNA here is from genome assembly GCF_045791955.1 of Oncorhynchus clarkii lewisi. Lineage (NCBI taxonomy): Eukaryota > Metazoa > Chordata > Actinopteri > Salmoniformes > Salmonidae > Oncorhynchus > Oncorhynchus clarkii. The sequence continues at coordinate 2,830,694 of NC_092175.1, forward strand.
GCCTGACTTCTCTGCCGCCAGTACGCACCTCACTACAGAATTACCGACCCAAACTATGGAGTCAGCAGGTGCAGGTACCCCGGTTATAGGGGTGGAGGAGCGCGTCCAGGAGCATGCAGCAATGCTCCACCATCTTGGCACCGCCATGGACCGTGTTGTGATTATGGACCGCTGGGAGAGACAGGGAGTTCAACCAGCGCCTCCACCAGCACAACCGGGGTCTCCCATGAGCGCCCCTCTTCCTCCTGGTCCCAGTGGGATTCGTCTCTCTCTGCCCCAGGAATATGACGGAAAGGCTGCGTACTGCCAGCGGTTCTTCGACCACCCGCCCGAGGGTAAAGCGGCGGGTGAACGCCTCTTCCATCTCAGGCAGGAGACGAGGAGCGCCCAGGAGTTCGGCCTAGAGTTTAGGACCCTGGCTGCCGGCGCGGGATGGAACGACAGGGCCTTGATCGACCATTACCGCTGCAGTCTGTGAGAGGACGTCCGTCGGGAGTTGGCCTGCAGAGACACCACCCTCACGTTCGACCAGCTGGTGGACCTGTCCATCCAGCTGGACAACCTGCTGGCTACCCGCGGACGTTCAGATCGGGGTCTGGTGGTTCCATCCTCCCGCACCCCCTCTCCGATACTCATGGAGCTGGGAGGGGTGGTGCGCTGGGAGACCGGAAGGGGTTCCAGCTCGTGCACCATCTGTGGCCGCAGAGGTCACACTGCCGGTCGTTGCTGGGTTGGTTCCTCTGGGAATCGAGGCAGCAGGCAGGGCGCTCTGGCATCACCCCAGGTGAGCCGGCACCATTCTCATCCAGGGCCCTCTGTTGCACATATGTTTGTATGTCACTTTCCCTGAGTTTTGCCCGCATTCCCACCATAAGGCGCTCGTCTATTCAGGCGCTGCTGGGAATTTTATTGATAGACCGTTAGTTTAGGGAGAGAGCATAGTTTAGGGATCCCCATTTTTCCTGTGGCTGTTCCCTTCCCTGTTCATGCCTTAGATAGTCGACCATTAGGGTCAGGGTTGATTAGGGAGGTCACTGCTCCTTTGGGCATGGTGAAGCAGGTGGGTCACAAGTAGAGAATTAGTCTCTTCCTTTTTGACTCTCCTGCGTTGCCCGTGGTGCTGGGCCTACCCTGGTTAGCTTGTCATAGCTTGTCATAACCCCACTGTTTCTTGGCCACAGAGGACTCTCACGGGGTGGTTGCGAGAGTGCTCACGTAGGTGTTTAGGGGTTTCTGTCGGTGCTACTGCGGTGGAGAGTCCAGACCAGCGCTTACAACCCAGTGCGTATCCGGGAGGGAGACGAATGGAAGACTGCTTTCAGTACCACCTTAAGGTACTATGAGTACCTCGTCATGCCGTACGGGTTGATGAATACGCCTTCTGTCTTCCAAGCCTTTGTAGACGAGATTTTCAGGGACCTGCACGGGCAGGTGTAGTGGTGTATATTGATGACATTCTGATATACTCTGCTGCACACACCGAGCATGTGTCCCTGGTGCGCAGGGTGCTTGGTCGCCTGTTGGAGCAGGACCTGTACGTCAAGGCTGAGAAATGCCAATTCTTCCAACAGTCCGTCTCCTTCCTAGTGTATCGCGTTTCCACCTCAGGGGTGGAGATGGAGAGTGACCGCATTTCAGCCGTGCGAAATTGGCCGACTCCCACCACGGTAAAGGAGGTGCAGCGGTTCTTAGGGCTTACCAACTACTACCGGAGGTTTATCCAGGGTTTTGGTTAGGTAGCAGCTCCCATTACTTCACTGCTGAAGGGGGGCCCGGTATGCTTGCAGAGGTCAGCTGAGGCGGACAGGGCTTTAAGTCATCTGAGGGCTCTGTTTACCTTGGCTCTCGTGCTGGCCCATCTGGATCCCTCTTGGGCGTTCATAGTGGAGTTGGACGCGTCCGAGGCTGGGATAGGAGCTGTGCTCTCTCAACGCTCGGGTACGCCACTGAAGCTCCGCCCCTGTGCCTTCTTCTCGAAGAAGCTCAGCCCGGCAGAGCAAAACTATGACGTGGGGGACCGGGAGCTGTTGGCCGTCGTCAAGGCCTTGAAGGCATGGAGACATTGGCTTGAGGGGTCTAGACACCCTTTTCTCATCTGGACTGACCAGCAATCTGGAGTACATCCTGGCAGCGAGGAGACTGAACCCTCGCCAGGCAAGGTGAGCCATGTTTTTCACCTGTTTTGTGTTTACCCTTTACTACAGACCAGGCTCCCAGAACGTGAAGACAGACGCATTGTCCCGGCTGTATGAGGAGGAGCGGCCCGTGGCTCCCACTCCCATTCTCCCCGCCTCCTGCCTGGTGGCGCCGGTAGTGTGGGAGCTGGACACGGACATTGAGCAGGCGTTACGTGCAGAGCCCGCTCCCGTCCAGTGTCCCGCTGGGCATCTGTACGTCCCGTCTGCTGTTCGTGACCGGTTGATCTATAGGGCCCACACGTCACCCTCCTCTGGTCATCCTGGGATCTGTCGGACAATGCGCTGTTTGAATGGGAGGTACTGGTGGCCTACCTTGGCTAAGGACGTGAGGGTTTATGTCTCCTCCTGCTTGGTGTGCACCCAGTCTAAGGCTCCTAGGCACCTGCCCAGAGGTAAGCTACACCCCTTACCCGTTCCACAGCGGCCTTGGTCGCACCTGTCAGTGGATTTTCTGACTGATCTTCCCCTCTCACAGGGTAACACCGTGAACCTGGATGTTGTGGATCGTTTCTCTAAGTCCTGTCGTCTCCTCCCTCTGCTCGGTCTCCCTACGGTCCTACAGACTGCGGAGGCCTTGTTTACACACGTCTTCTGGTACTACGGGGTGTCTGAGGATATAGTGTCTGATCGGGGTCCCCAGTTCACGTCTAGGGTCTGGAAGGTGTTCATGGAACGTCTGGGAGTCTCGATCAGCCTTACTTCAGGGTTTCACACCGAGAGTAATGGGCATGTGGAGAGAGTGAACCAGGATGTGGGCAGGTTTCTGTGGTCCTATTTCCAGGACCAGCCATGGGAGTGGGCAGTGTTCGTGCCCTGGGCCGAGATGGCACAGAACTCGCTTCGCCACTCCTCCACTAACCTCTCTCCCTTCCAGTGCATACTGGGGTACCAGCCAGTTCTGGCACCTTTTGAATCAGAGTCAGACCGAGGTTCCTGTGGTGGACGACTGGTTCAGGAGCACGGAGGAAACATGGGAAGCTGTCCGTGTTCACCTTCAGCAGGCCGTGACGCGCCAAAAGGAGAATGCAGATCGCCACCGCAGTGAGGCCCCAGTGTTTGCACTGGGGGACCAGGTCTGGCTCTCGACCCGAAACCTGCCCCTCCGCCTGCCCTGCCGGAAGCTGGGTCCGCGGTTTTTGAGACCATTTAATGTCCTGAGGAGGGTGAACGAGGTGTGTTACAGATTACAGCTTCTCTCTGATTACCGTATTAACTCCTCGTTCCATGTGTCTCTCCTCAGGCCGGTTGTGGCTGGTCCCCTCCAGGAATCTGAGATTCGGGAGGACCCTCCGCCCCCCTCTGGACATCAAGGTGGGGAGGGGGCCTTCAGTACCTCAAGGAGTGGGAGGGGTATGGTCCGGAGGAGAGGTGCAAGGTCCCGGTTGCGGATGTTTTGGACCCCGAACTGCTGCGGGAGTTTCACCGTCGCGGCCGGATCGCCCTGCGCCTCGCCCTCCAGGTCGTCCCCGAGGCTGGTATCGGCTCGCCGCTGGAGCCGTTCATCGGGGGGGGGGGGGGGGGGTGGTACTGCCACGACTTCCGCCGAAGTCGGCTCCTCTCCTTGTTCGGGAAGCGATTGACGTCACCGGCTTTCTAGCCATCGCCGCTCCTTTTCTCATATGTCCATTTGTTTTGTCTTGTTCCATACACACCTGGTTTCATTCCATAATCAATGCATGTATTTAGTCCTCTGTGCCTCTCCATGTCTTTGTGTAATTGTTTATTGTTATGTGGATATTTTCAGGCGCCATACTTTTGTTATGTTCCGTGTTTTTGGCACGTTTATGTTTTAATGTGCTCTCATTTTTGGACCGGAATTAAAGTGCGCCTGTTTACTACATACACTCTGTTCTCCTGCACCTGACTTCGCCTTCCGTACACACCCCTAGCACTTGAGATGTTGCCTCAATATATCCACATCATTTTCCTACCACATGAAGCCATCTATTTTGTGAAGTGCACAAGTCCCTCCTGCAGCAAAGCACCACCACAACATGACGCTGCCACCCCTGTGCTTCACGGTTGGGATGGTGTTCTTACCTCCAAACAATATTTTTTGCTTGTAACGTCATCAATTACAGTTACCAATTTTTGTAATCCCTTACATGTAACGGACTACATCCCTGTGTGTATGTTAGTGTGTATCAGCACGTGAGCAGTCAAGTCTGTGTCCATGTGATGGTGTGGTTTCTGTATTCACAAAAATCTTCACCATGACAGGCTAATGCATCACAGATCTTCAACTTAAAAATCATACAATGTGATTTTTCTGGATGTTTTTTTAGATTCCGTCTCTCACAGTTGAAGTGTACCTATGATAAAAATTACAGACCTACATGCTTTGTAAGTAGGAAAAGCTGCTAAATCGGCAGTGTATGGAAATACTTGTTCTCCCCACTGTATATGATAATAACATCCTGAAGATTGATTCTCTACTTAGTTTGACCAGTTTATTCGAACTGGAATATAACTTTTTGAAGTTTTCGTCCGCGTTCATCTGGACCGGCTCCAGCTTTTGGACATGTGAGCTAAACGTGCTGGCAAAAGTAGCTAATTGGACACTAGTAATGGACATTATCTAACAAAACAACGATTTATTGCAGAACTAGGATTCCTTGCACTGCATTCTGATGAAAGATCATCAAAGGTAAGGGAATATTTATGATGTCATTTCGTAGTTCTGTTGACTCCAACATGGCGGAGAAATGTTGTGTACCTCTGAGCGCCGTCTCAGATTATTGCATGGTATGCTTTTTTGTAAAGTTTTTAAAAAATCTGACACAGCGGTTGCATTAAGAACCAGAGTATCTTTAATTATATGTAAAACGTATCTTTCGTCAACGTTTATGGTGAGTATTTCTGTTATGACGTGGCTCTCTGTAATTACTCTGGATATTTTGGAGGCATTTCTGAACATGGCGCCAATGTAATCCGAGTTTTATGGATATAAATATGCATATTATCGAACAAAACATAAATGTATTTTGTAACGTGATGTCCTATGAGTGTCATCGGATGAAGATTATCAAAGGTTAGTGATTAATTTTTATCTCTAATTCTGCTTTTGTGACTATCTTTGGCTGGGAAAATTGGCTGTTTGTTTTTTTGGATCTGGTGGTGATCTAACAGTAATATATGTTGTGTTTTCGATGTAAAACATTTTGAAAAATCAGACACGATGGGTAGATTAACAAGTCCAATACAGCAAATGAAAGATAAACATCTTGTTAATGTGTGAAAGTTAAATATTTCGCAAAAATATTTTTGAATTTCCCGTGCTGCCTTTTCAGCGGAATGTTGGGGGGGGGGTTCCGTTAGCGGAACGTGTGTCCTAGACAGGTTACCTCTTAAGTCTACCCCCTCCTTTTTCAAACATTCTGTTAAAAATCGCGCAACTTTTCAGCGTCCTGCTACTCATGCCAGGAATATAGTATATGCATATGATTAGTATGTGTGGATAGAAAACACTCTGAAGTTTCTAAAACTGGTTAAATCACGGCTGTGACTATAACAGATCGTGTGTTTCATCGAAAAGCGCAAGAAAAACTGCTCTCTGAAAGCTAAAAATAATTTCCATGCGTCACTTTCATGGGTTGTTAAAAGGGCACAAAATTAATTATGGACTTGCATGCAATTCCTACAGATTCCATTGTCGTCATTTTCCAGGGACTTTTTTGTTGGTAAATCCAACTAACTGGATTCAATTTCTTCCGGTCTCCGCCAGGATGTTGTGAAGTGCACATTGGCAGCCATTGATTTGAAGACGAGGAGCTATTGAATACACATCGCCCTGTAATCATTTTGATAGATTATAAACGTTTACTAATACCTAAAGTTGGATTACAAAAGTATTTCGAAGTGTTTTGTGAAAGTTTATCGTCAACTTTTTTAATTTTAAAAAATGACGCTGCGTTTTAAAACAATGTTTTTTTCTGAATTACACAGCTTCCATTGAAAGCTATTTTGGGTATATATGGACCGATTTAAACGAAAAAAAGACCCAATAGTGATGTTTATGGGTCATATAGGAGTGCCAAGAAAGAAGCTTGTCAAAGGTAATGAATGTTTTATATTTTATTTCTGCGTTTTGTGTAGCGGCGGCTACGCTAAATCTTTGTTTACGTCGCATTCAGGCATTTTGGGGTGTTGCATGCTATCAGATAATAGCTTCTCATGCTTTCGCCGAAAAGCATTTTAAAAATCTGACTTGTTGGCTAGGTTCACAACGAGTGTAGCTTTAATTCAATACCCTGCATGTGCATTTTGATGAACGTTTGAGTTTTAACGAGTACATTTAGCATTTAGCGTAGCGCATTTGCATTTCCAGGTGTCTACTTGAGACATCTGCGTCTCAAGTAGGAGCAAGAAGTTAAACACTATTTCCCATGCTTGTTCAATGAAACAAACAATTAATGAACATGCACCTGTGGAACAGTCGTTAAGACAATAACAGCTTACAGACGGTAGGCAATTAAGGTCACAGTTATGAAAATTTAGGACACTAAAGAGGCCTTTCTACTGACTCTGAAAAACACCAAAAGAAAGATGCCCAGGTCCCTGCTCATCTGTGTGAACGTGCCTTAGGCATGCTGCAAGGAGGCATGAGGACTGCAGATGTGGCCAGGGCAAGAAATTGCAATGTCCGTACTGTGAGACACCTAAGACAGCGCTACAGGGAGACAGGACGGATAGCTGATCGTCTTCGCAGTGGCAGACCACGTGTAACAACACAGAATCGGTACATCCGAACATCACACCTGCGGGGTAGGTACAGGATGGCAACAATAACTGCCCAAGTTACACTAAGAACGCACAATCCCTCCATCAGTGCTCAGACTGTCCGCAATAGGCTGAGGCTGGACTGAGGGCTTGTAGGCCTGTTGTAAGGCAGGTCATCACCAGACATCACAGGCAACAATGTCGCCTATGGGCACAAACCCACCATCGCTGGACCAGACAGGACTGGCAAAAGTGCTCTTCATTGACGAGTCGCAGTTTTGTCTCACCGGGGGTGATGGTCGGATTCGTGTTTATCGTTGAAGGAATGAGCGTTACACAGAGGCCTGTACTCTGGAGCGGAATCGATTTGGAGGTGGAGGGTCCATCATGATCTGGGGCGGTGTGTCACAGCATCATTGGACTGCGTTTGCTGTCATTGCAGGCAATCTCAATGCTGTGTGTTACAGGGATGACATCCTCCTCCCTCATGTGGTACCCTTCCTGCAGGCTCATCCTGACATGACCCTCCAGCATAACAATGCCACCAGCAATACTGCTCTATGCGTGATTTCCTGCAAGACAGGAATGTCAGTGTTCTGCCATGGCCAGCGAAGAGCCCGGATCTCAATCCCATTGAGCACGTCTGGAACCTGTTGAATCGGAGGGTGAGGGCTAGCGCCATTCCCCCCAGAAATGTCCGGGAACTTGCAGGTGCCTTGGTGGAAGAGTGGGGTAACATCTCACAGCAAGAACTGGCAAATCTGGTGCAGTCGATGATGAGGAGATGCACTGCAGTACTTAATACAGCTGGTGGCCACACCAGATACTGACTGTTACTTTTGATTTTGACCCCCCTCTTTGTTCAGGGACACATTATTCAATTTCTGTTACTCACATGTCTGTGGAACTTGTTCAGTTTATGTCTCAGTTGTTGAATCTTGTTATTTTCATACAAATTTATTTACACATGTTAAGTTTGCTGAAAATAAATGCAGTTGACATAGTAATGAACATGTAGGGGTTGGGAGTCGCGAAGAGACAGACAGGCAGCGTTTCTCAGCCAGTCGAAATCATGAATCATAATTTTAAATGGATATATACAAAGAAATGCAAATTGAAAAAAGGTCAAATGAAACAAAGTGCAGCTAGTTTGTAGTCTTTACATCTTCAGTGTTTGAAGTGATTGTGTTAACGGCGTTGTTGGCTAGCTCCTCTGAACAGCAGTGTCCTGAAGAGAGAGCACATTTTCTATGCCATTTGCTCATTGTTATGGATGTATCCAAATAAATGTTAGTAGAAAACAGATTAAAATGCAGCTACTGTTGTTATTATTTTTGGGGGATGTGACTAAGTCAGTCGTAGTTGTCTAGCTAGCAAGCAAGGGATAAGAACGTTGCCAGACAGTGTGGTAATGGGACATTTAGAACGAACATAGATACAAAACAAAAAAACTGAACAACTGGGTCACGACTTTTGCAACCGAACCGATAGAACGAACGACCAGTCGGCTTGGGTAGCAACCCTAGATTTGTGTCAGGACTATATCTTGTCAAAAGATGAAATAGTATGAATAAATTAACATTTAATTAAAATATGTCAATCAGTATTTGAATATGTTGGTAACCTGTACCAATATATCCCTCCAAACACCGGCTTATCGAGCATTATTACTTAATTGCATCATTCACCAAGATAATCTGTGTTCCAAGATCAAGCCCTTGGTGCTAATGGACAGCACCTCTGTTTAGCAAGATATGGAATTCTTCCGTTTGTGGGCAATTAGATATTCAAAAGACACAAGTGGCACATATGAAAATCATAACTGGCAGATCATTAGAAATGTTAGGGTAAATTGGCACTCAACAGAAAAACGGTTGCCGATCCCTGAGGTAGACAGTGACTGGAAGTTAAGGTACAGGACTAGGTCCAATCAACTGTTGTCACTGTAAATGGAACTTATTGATCTGTATTTTGTATTTAAGTTTTGTATTTACAGTGCCTTGCGAAAGTATTTGGCCCCCTTGAACTTTGCGACCTTTTGCCACATTTCAGGCTTCAAACATAAAGATATAAAATTGTATTTTTTTGTGAAGAATCAACAACAAGTGGGACACAATCATGAAGTGGAACGACATTTATTGGATATTTCAAACTTTTTTAACAAATCAAAAACTGAAAAATTGGGCGTGCAAAATTATTCAGCCCCTTTACTTTCAGTGCAGCAAACTCTCTCCAGAAGTTCAGTGAGGATCTCTGAATGATCCAATGTTGACCTAAATGCCTAATGATGATAAATACAATCCACCTGTGTGTAATCAAGTATCCGTATAAATGCACCTGCACTGTGATAGTCCCAGAGGTCCGTTAAAAGCGCAGAGAGCATCATGAAGAACAAGGAACACACCAGGCAGGTCCGAGATACTGTTGTGAAGAAGTTTAAAGCCGGATTTGGATACAAAAAGATTTCCCAAGCTTTAAACATCCCAAGGAGCACTGTGCAAGCGATAATATTGAAATGGAAGGAGTATCAGACCACTGCAAATCTAACAAGACCTGGCCGTCCCTCTAAACTTTCAGCTCATACAAGGAGAAGACTGATCAGAGATGCAGCCAAGAGGCCCATGATCACTATGGATGAACGGCAGAGATCTACAGCTGAGGTGGGAGACACACCAAACATGTGGAAGAAGGTGCTCTGGTCAGATGAAACCAAAATTGAACTTTTTGGCAACAATGCAAAACGTTATGTTTGGCGTAAAAGCAACACAGCTCATCACCCTGAACACACCATCCCCACTGTCAAACACGGTGGTTGCAGCATCATGGTTTGGGCCTGCTTTTCTTCAGCAGGGACAGGGAAGATGGTTAAAATTGATGGGAAGATGGATGGAGCCAAATACAGGACCATTCTGGAAGAAAACCTGATGGAGTCTGCAAAAGACCTGAGACTGGGACGGAGATTTGTCTTCCAACAAGACAATGATCCAAAACATAAAGCAAAATCTACAATGGAATGGTTCAAAAATAAACATATCCAGGTGTTAGAATGGCCAAGTCAAAGTCCAGACCTGAATCCAATCGAGAATCTGTGGAAAGCACTGAAAACTGCTGTTCAAAAATGCTCTCCATCAAACCTCACTGAGCTCGAGCTGTTTTGCAAGGAGGAATGGGAAAAAATGTCAGTCTCTCGATGTGCAAAACTGATATAGACATACCCCAAGCGACTTACAGCTGTAATCGCAGCAAAAGGTGGCGCTACAAAGTATTAACTTAAGGGGGCTGAATAATTTTGCACGCCCAATTTTTCAGTTTTTGATTTGTTAAAAAAGTTTGAAATATCCAATAAATGTCGTTCCACTTCATGATTGTGTCCCACTTGTTGTTGATTCTTCACAAAAAAATACAGTTTTATATCTTTATGTTTGAAGCCTGAAATGTGGCAAAAGGTCGCAAAGTTCAAGGGGGCCGAATACTTTCGCAAGGCACTGTATCAGTACAACTTTATCTGCCTTTATCTGTATGACTTTCCATGCATCATTGTTCTGTTGTCTACTGTAACAATGTTAAAAGCCAATTTAATTAATTTATACCTCTTGATAAATTCATAATTCGAAAAAATCCATAATGTTAACGGTTGAAACACCACCAACCGTATTGAGCAAAAATGATGAGTTTTAATCTGGTACGTTTAGACAAGTAACAACACAAACAATTTAACATTTAACTAACTAATTACTATAGACCAAGAAAGTCTTCAGCTAAAATTGTATGTTGCAATCGGAATACTGGATGTTGTTGACAACGTAGGCACGGATGTTGTCAGTGCCAACACAGGTGTACCTGAAAGACAAATACATGGACCAATGCATTAGTAATAATAGCCATTATAATAGCCTAAAGTTTGGGAAAGTTCTCAAAGGAAAACCTGCATCATATTGCATGTTTTTGAAAATATTACACTGCTGTGTTTCCAGATGTAACAAAATATTTTACTGGTGTATGTGCAAAGCATATACAAAATTGTTTTATCCATTATTTTAGCAAACACGTTTCATGTCAAAATGCACATTGACTGTGTTCCTTCATGCCCCTCACACAGACCTAGAAGCTCTCAACCCAGCATGACATAGAGATATTGTCCTGTTAAATGATGGGAAATCAGCTAGTTAGGCTTCCTCTTGAATTTGAGCGCTACAGGGTATGGTTGAGAAGGAAGTGAAATTACAAGGGCCCATATTTAGGAAGTTACAACGAGGGACTTGATCCTTGATCAACACTTTAAGACTCTTTATGAATATGGGCCCAGGACATAAACTGGCACTGGTTTTATTCGGTGACAATGTTTACTCACTCTCTTTGGCTATGGATCAGAGTTTTCCCAGCTCTCTCTGGTGGCTGGTTCCCCTTTTGCGACCTCTCCCCTGGTTCAAAGAAAATTATGCAATATTAGAGTCTAGATTAGAAAGTATAACAATAGTTATGGACTTGCAAACAGAAGTCATCATACTGTCTATACTGTCTAACCTAACATTGTAATGTCAGGTTAGAGCAAGGCATATTGTCTTTGAGGTCAGATACATGCTGCTAGCTAGGAGTCCAAATAATGTTCAACATAGCGTGGACTACCAGTGGAACTAGCTCCTAAATCAAGTGCTTGGCAAACCCATTCGGGAGAAGAACAAAAAACATCTTCTCCCCCAAGAAAAGCCTTCAATGCAGTTATTTGCTTTCAATTAAGTTATGCCCTTCAATTCTGACATGATACCGCTACTGCAGCGGTTAACAGAAACCTCCAGTCATTGTTGTTATGAATTGTGATTTTCATTGTCATCAACAATTTAACCACCCCCACAGATTATCAGAGGATGCTGATTGGTCTGGCCATATGGTGGACGGAAGGGAGGGTCTCAAACGGCTTGAGTCTGGTCATGGCCAGATTATATCCATAATCAGAGGGTAAACCATAAACAGATAGTAAACCCGCCGAGATCAGGATGGCTTGTATGAGGCAAGCAAAACACTGTCTCAGATGCCGTTCTATTGGGTTGAGATCTGGTGACTGAGACACACACCCTTTAAAGCCCCTATGTTCCTTTCAGACCCCTCTTTCAAAGTCACCGAGATCTCTTCTTTTAACCATAGCAGCCAAAATAATGGGCAACTGGGCATTTTTAAACATGACCCTAAGCATGATGGGATGTTAATTGCTTAATTAACTCAGGAACCACACCTGTGTGGAAGCACCTGCATTCAATATACCTTGTATCCCTCATTTACTCTGTGTTTCCTGTATTTTGACAGTTACCTGTAAATTTGAGTGATGCAGAAGCCCAGAGCCAGTGGGAACGATAAAGCAACATCAAATGCATGGAGTAGCGTGGGAAGTATACCAACCATATAATGAATGATAAGAAGATAAAAGGCTACAAACATGCATGTGCGATGAGTTATTGTTTCTATATGCTTAAACATTTGTCTATTATTTATATGCTTTGGAAAGAAGAAATATTTCAAATGTAGTTTGATTCTCCGTTGAACTTCTATTTGGATGAATGAAAATGATAATGGACTGTTATTATTTGAAGTGTTAGTTCGATTATGTGATTGAGCTGGCACAGTATTTGAGATGTCATTGGATTACTGTATTAGGAGGAGCACTTGTAAGATAAATCCACAAGGTGTCGCCCAATACAAATGATTGACTCTTCATAGAGCTAGTTTATGAACTGGTAATTGGTCTGCACAAATGTTTGGATTAAGCTATGGAATGAAATATAATTATTTTTATTGGCACAATAAAACAAAGGTTCAATTAAGGGAAAATAATTTAAACATGAGAATAAGAAAATAAAGAGTACTCACCCGTAACCAAGTGAGTGTAGGCAGTGGTGGAAAAAGTAACCAATTTTCATACTTAAAAGGTAAATACACCAAAATGACTCAAGTAAAAGTCACCCAGTAAAATACTAGTTGAGTAAAAGTCTAAAAGTATTTGGTTTTAAATATACTTAAGTATATATGTAACTGCTAAAATATACTTAAGTATCAAAAGGAAAACTATACATGTTTTATTCCTTATATGAAGAAAACCATACAGCAAATCATTTTATTTATTTTATTTAAGGATAGCCAGGGGCCCCAACACTCAAACATAATTTACAAACGAAGCATGTGCTTATTGAGTCCACCAGATCAGAGGCTGTAGGGACGACCAGGGTTGTTCTTTTGACAAGTGTGTGAATTAGACAATTTTCCTGTCCTGATAAGCATTCAAAATGTAACGAGTACTTTTGGGTGTCAGGGAAAATGTATGGAGTAAAATGTACATCATTTTCTTTAGGAATGTAGTGAAGTAAAAGTAAAAGTTGCTAACAATATAAATTGTCAAGTAAAGTACAGATACCCCCCAAAAAACTACTTAAGTAGTACTTAAGTTTTTTTACTCAAATACTTTACACCACTGACATGTATTGGTGCTCTTTTGTTCAGAATGTATTTTTTTGCAAATAAATACATGATTATTGATTCAAATCACAATATTTAGTTGCGTATCTCAGTCTACCCTCAACCACATTATGCCAACCAATCTCCCCCCATAAAAATAAAGAACTTATGTGACATCAACTGGAAAGTGACATCATACAAGTCTTCTGAACTATATGGTGCAAAGACAAGGAAGTTATCTATATTTCAGAGATTTTTATTTTTAGATTGGCTTTGTCAAGCTTAACAACTCAACTCTGTTACATGAAATAAAGATTGAAAACTATTACTTATCAAAACTATCTTTCCTATTGCAAAAATATGTTGAATTTCTTAATTTCATGGCTATTTTCAGCCAAAAAACTTGGTCTCTCACAACCCCGTTACATGGTATGATCATGACAGGGGTGTGAGACTGTAAAAGGGTTGAGTTTGTCACTTTGTTTGTGAAGTTAATAATTAATTTGAATATATTGGATATTGTTTATCTTTATTCTTATAACCACATGCATATGTGGATTGAAATGTTGTCCATGTTAAAGGTCGACTTTAGGCAAAAAAGCAAAAATAACAGCTTTAAACTGTATAACTGATCAATGCACCATCATACCAGGTAATTACATTTTAAAAATGGATGAATAAGATACTTAGCTACAGAAGTGTCATTTCTTACTGATCTCTACGCATGACCAGAATGACACATCAATGAACCACCAAAGGCACACCCCATTTGGGTTTGAAAATTGAGAAAGAGGTGGAGTTGGACTGTTTTTTGTGCTCAAAGTCAACCTTTAAGAATTTATACAGTAGTCTCTCAGCCATGTGTATATCCCTATTAGAGTGAAGTCACTGAAGAGAGCATTCTATTCTTGTCAATCAAATTTCTGCTTAGATCTAAATTCAATTGCCCTGAAAATCTTTATATATGTGGATATGCCATCTGATATATGGTGATGTCAGTTGCATGTGCTCAACACACAGCATTTCAGTTTCAACAAGAAGGTGCCAACTGTTGCACCCACAGCCAGCCAGTGGGGCAGATGGTAGCCTAGTGGTTAATTAAGAGCGTTGGGCCAGTAATCGAAAGGTCGCTGGTTCAAATACCCAAGCCAATTAGGTGAAAAATCTGTCGATGTGCCTTTGAGCAAGGCACTTAACCCCAATTGCTCCAGTCAGTTGCACTGGATAAGAACTCCTGCTAAACAATGTAAATGTAAGGAAGTCCATTGGGGAAGTCCAGGGCTGCTTGGGCAGTGGTATAGGCTCAGATACGATGAAGACCTACGTGGAGTGTATAAAGCTTTTGGAAAACCTCTCTTAGATTACATTAGTTGCAGCCCTTTTTGCCCTCAGAACAGCCTCAATTCATCAGGGCATGGACTCTACAAGGTGTCAAAAGTGTTCCACAGGGATGCTGGCCCATGTTGACTCCAACATAGCTGTGGGAAGTAGGGGTGCTGAGGGTGCTGTAGCAACCCCTGAAAAATCAGGAATCATTTTTTTTTTTTATTCTCACAAAAGTAGTTCACTGGGCCTTTACTAGTTCGGGTTTAGCGGAACGACATAGCCATCTGTAGCGCGGGCCAAAAATTCTTAGTTTCTCCATGTCCACACACACAAACAAACAAACAAACAAAACACAAACACACCCCAAAGCCTCAGCCTGCCAATAGGAAGTGTATGTAGTGGGAACCTAACCTGTTATATTTCAACAGGCAGGCCCAGGTCTCTTCAAGTCTTTCCACACGTCCAGTAGCTGTGAGGAATGTAGCGAATGGTCGCGATGACAGTTCTGTAGTAACAGTGATTCTGGGAGCTTACATACCCTTGAAAAAGTTCAGGGGGTTTTATGATTCTGATGACCTGTTCAATGTTATGTCTGCTAAGTTTTTGTTTGTTACATTTTTTACTGCAGTTGGGTTATAAGTAGGAAAACCTGCAAAATCGGCAGTGTATCAAATACTTGTTCTCCCCACTGTATATTATACTAAAACAAGAATATATTGACTTAAATCATTGTGAAACATCATGGTTAAGCTCTGGCCATCATCTTTCAGCTCTAAAAACTGGATTTCTACTGATGTTGGCGTATAAATGCACGACAGGGGTACACATCGGAACTGCTATTCATTCCAGCTGAACACCACATTGTGCTTAAAGGTAGGCCTTTAACCCATTATAGTGAGTTCCCTTCCCATACCTACCTGCCTACCTTGCCATAGATTCTATGTTTTCATTGTAAAATAATGCTGATACTGCTGTTTTGATTGTTGAGTGAAACTAGAGTTTACCACACACAGGTAATTGTCTCTTTCCAGATGTTGTTCCTGCTGTTGAGTGAGCCACACTGTGCATAACACCACTCACAAGAGAGAGAACAGCAACCTCCCTGTTGGCCTCCCAATGAATGTTTCTTCATCACTATCTCACTCACTTCTATTGAAGCAGTTTTCTGTAGGCATGTGAAACAACAAACTCAGTTTTTTTTTAACGGTAAATGAATAATATAGATATAATAACATACAAAATGTGACATTATAGACTATTCATTACTATAAGTACCTCAAATAAACATCCCATAAGAAAAACATTGCTTTTGGATAAGACCGTTTGCAAATGACTAAAATGTGAATGTAATAACTGTAACTGTAGCATACATGTCGGCTAGGGCTAGGCTACTGAAAGATTTCGGTCCAGTAGGCCTAATGCCTGAGTCAGACCAGTCATAAAACAAATTGGAATAGGACCTCTCTGGCCTTAAGCTTCTATCATAGTCTAAAACGTGTACACATATGGACAGCAGTGTTCGAGAATAATGGACAATTGGCTTTCAAACTTTTCGAATTCTTAGCCTGTCTTCTTCAAATGTCAACACGTTCAAATGAATAGAGGACATAATTTGAGTCAATTGGAGGTGTACCTGTGGATGTATTTCAAAGCCTACCTTCAAACTCAGTGCCTCTTTGCTTGACATCATGGGAAAATCAAAAGAAATCAGCCAAGACCTCAGAAAACAAATTGTAGACCTCCACAAGTTGGGAGCAATTTCCAAACGCCAATTTCCAAAAGCCTGAAGGAACCACGTTCATCTGTACAAACAATAATATGCAAGTATAAACACCATGGGACCACGCAGCCGTCATACCGCTCAGGAAGTAGACGCGTTCTGTCTCCTAGAGATGAACGTACTTTGGTGCGAAGAGTGCAAATCAATCCCAGAACAACAGCAAAGGACCTTGTGAAGATGCTGGAAGAAACATGGGGACAAAGATCGTACTTTTTGGAGAAATGTCCTCTCGTCTGATGAAACAAAAATAGAACTGACCATCGTTATGTTTGGAGGAAAAAGGGGGAGGCTTGCAAGCTGAAGAACACCATCCCAACCATGAAGCACGGGGGTGGCAGCATCATGTTGTGGGGGTGCTTTACTGCAGGAGGGACTGGTGCACTTCACAAAATAGATGGCATCATGAGGGAGGAAAATGTTGTGGATATATTGAAGCAACATCTCAAGACATCAGTCAGGAAGTTAAAGCTTGGTCGCAAATGGGACTTCCAAATGGACACTGACCCCAAGCATACTTCCAAAGTTGTGGCAAAATGGCTTAAGGATAACAAAGTCAAGGTATTGGAGTGGCCATCACAAAGCCCTGACCTCAATACTATAGAAAATGTGTGGGCAGAACTGAAAAGGTGTGTGCGAGCAAGGAGGCCTACAAACCTGACTCAGTTACACCAGCTCTGTCAGGAGGAATGGGCCAAAATTCACCCAATTTATTGTGGGAAGCTTGTGGAAGGCTACCCAAAATGTTTGACCCAAGTTAAACAATTTAAAGGCAATGCTATCAAATACTAATTGAGTGTATGTAAACTTCTGACCCACTGGGAATGTGATGAAAGAAATAAAAGCTGACATAAATCATTATCTCAAATATTATTCTGACATTTCACATTCTTAAAATAGTGGTGATCCTAACTGACATAAGTCAGGGAATTTTTACTAGGGTTAAATGTCAGGAATTGTGAAAAACTGAGTTTTAATGCATTTAGCTAAGGTGTATGTAAACTTCCAACTTCAAATGTATATCACTCCAGTGTTTAATTGCTAAATTGTAATTATTTTGCCACTATGACATATTTATTGCCTTACCTCCCTAATCTTACTTCATTTGCACATACTGTATATAGACCTTTCTATTGTGTTATTGACTGTACGTTTGTTTATTCCATGTGTAACTCTGTATTGTTTGTGTCGCACTGCTTTGCTTTATCTTGGCCAGGAGGCAGTTGTAAATTAGAACTTGTTCTCAACTGGCCTACATGGTTAAATAAAGGTGAAATAAAAAAACAATCTTCCGTTAGATATTTGGGGGAGGACTCTCTGTTGTTCCATGTAGCTAATCTGTTCTTCAATGCCTTTGTATGGGCTAATAGCAGTAAGGCTCAAAATAATTGTTCATCAAATAATTATTTTCATATTTTTGGGGATACCTAAATAAATCTTTCTAATATTCTAAATCAAATAGCTAAATAGTTCATGGTGTGTTCTTCTTAAAACAATGCCATATAGCTTACTAGAACCTCCACGGCTTTGACTGTTATGGGTTAAAGAGGAATTTCACCTGTGCCACGGTACATAGTCATTAATATATAACAACATTACGCCTGTCATAAACATCAACATTATCCAAACCACAAGCTACAGTAGACCGAGCGTATATTCATGTCACTGGTAGAATCGGGAAGTTTCGACTTCCTGTATACTCGTCTGCTCATAGTGAACCACAAAGTCCAGCACTCATAGTGAATGCAGATACCGCACCGCCAGGTAGATAGGGCGTGCCCACAAATTTGGTTGATGGCATTGTTTACTTCAAACAACCAACGGACAGTAATCTCAGAACTTCTCTAGGCAAATTTATGGGTTAAACGTTTGTTTTTCACTGACGTTTGTTTTGTCTGGCTGTGCTGATTACAAACAAGTGCAAAAATGTGTTATCTTTCCCCAGTTATACCTACCAGAGACTTACCCTGATGCTGCCAGTCGTTTGTGGCAATCAACAATGATACTTACGGTGAACAAAGATTATCAGAGGGATTTTATTAGCAGCTAACGTTTCAGTCCTGTATTGAACTCTGAAAGCCATCAGCTAAATCATATAGCTAGCTATCTTTTGGATACACACTGTCAATCAATTTCACCTATGCTATGGTAGTCACTGCTAGACTGGTTGCTACCTTCAGCAGAGTAAACATGTTTGTTTGTTTGTTCTATCTTCGACTAAGGTCAGCTCACGTAAGCTAGCTAACGTTAGCAAATAAGAGCAACTCAATCTGGTAGCCATCTATTCCACCTTTGTCTGGAAAACACTCTGCTACTAAAAATCGAATCGTTGATATAGCTAACTCACTCTCGGTGTGTTGGTATAATAATGATGAATATGTATAAATTGTCTATGGTTGGTTAGTTGCAGCTGGCTAGCAATCTTGCTGCCAATTTAATGACGCTAACTAGCTAACAGCAAGCTGACAATATGAAATGTCCATGCTAGGTGTGCTAAACTAGCCAGTCTAGAGTTCAATACAATTAGTGGAATGGTTAAATTGTGTATTGTTATGTGTTTTTGTTGTAGGTGGTACATGATTCCACCAGCATGTATTTCCAACCACCATCTCTGCACAAGGTGAAGGTAAATTGGCAAAACTATTTACAAGTTGAAGGCTAAGATAGCGCAACTTACAGTAAGCATTGCATAAACAGGTATTGGGTAGTGATTGTATGGATCTCTGTTTGTGTTATGAGATTAGAGGTGGTTAGATGTAAACTGAGGACCACAGAGTACCTTCCAGACCATTTTCTCTTTGTAAAACTCAGGTTATCTTGAGTCCAAAGCGGCGGCATTTTGGGAACACGAGCATGAGGGAAGAGACACACCTTACGGTTATGGAACACAACAAGATTGTGGGACAAAATAAGCAAGGGCCACTGAAAGGTATAAAATCAAGACGACAACAGTAATGACACAACAACCTCATTCTTCTCTCTGCAGATTCTCAAAACACAATGCAAAGAGACATCTACAAACTCCCTTGCTACAATTAACAAGAGTGATCTGCCTAAGTCAATGGGCTGGGGGAGGTTTACAGATAGGTGCTTTGAGATGAGATAGGGGGTTTTGGTTGTGCTCAGAGACATAAAATATATTGCTGTGTATGAGAACGATGATTGAAAAGGTGCCATTTCTCCTTAACCTCCCATACACAACAATACATACTGTATAAGAACTTCCCTTTTCACACCTTCTGTAGCCCTCCAGTCCATTCACTTTGTTGACTGATCTTGTCACACCCTGATCTGTTTCACCTGTCTTTGTTTGTCTCCACCCACCACCAGGTATCTCCCCTCATTATCCCGTGTATTTATACCTGTGTTCTCTGTGTCTGTTGCCAGTTTGTTTTGTTCGTCAAGCCTACCAGCGTTTTTCCCCTTGCTCCTGTCTTTTCTACAGTTCCTGTTTTCTAGTTTCCCCGGTTTTTACCGTTCTGTCTGCCGTACTGTACTTTGTCCCACCACACTGGATTATTGACCTCTGCCTCATCTGACCCTGAGACTGCATGCTGTTCTGTACCTTTTGGACTCTGATCTGGATTACTGACCTTTGCCTGCCTCTAGTCATAAACCTTTGTTACTTCAACCTAAAATCTGATAGTATGAACTGCCCTGACCGACCCAGCACTCAGACCAGCTCCACAATGCTGGGTCCCTGCAAGGAGCCACCAGTGGACAACACAAGGAGTTACTGCAATGTCTTATGGAGGGACTCTAAACCCTGGCAAAACGCCATGACCAGGCCTTCGAGACTTTGCTGGAGCAATACCGCAGATTCCCCACTGGGCAGAGGGTCACAACCGTAATCTCGCAGCCTACCCCAGTGTCCTGAGAACCCAGATAACCGGATGTTTGTACCTGACGCTGTCTGCTCCTCGTTCCTGGAGTGGGAACATTCCTCCAGGCTTGCCTGCCACCCAGGCTCCCGTCGGACCCTGGCCTTTGTGCGACAACGTTTTTGGTGGCCTACTATGGTCTCAGACGTCTCCGCCTCTGTCAACGTCTGCACGCAGAACAAGACTCCTCAGCAAGCTCCGGCTGGTCTTCTTCAACCATTGCCTGTCCCTCGGCGTCTCTGGTCTCAGATATCCCTGGACTTCGTCACGGGTCTTCCCCTTTCTGATGGCAAATCCGCCATCCTGAGAGTAGAAACCGGTTTTCCAAAGCCGCCCACTTCATTCCTCTGCCCAAGCTACCCTCTACCAAAGAGATGGCCCAGCTCATGGTGCAGCACATCTTCCGGATCCATGGACTCCAGGTGGACATGGTTTCAGATCGGCTCTGGGAGGCATTCTGCACGCTCATTGAGACGTCAGCCAGCCTGTCCTCCGGGTTTCACCCCCAGTCCAACGGCCAGTCAGAGCGAGCCAACCAAGACTTGGAAACAACTCTTCGCTGCCCGGTCTCCCACAACCCCACCCCCTGGAGCCAGCAACAAGGTTGAATACGCCCGCAACACCCTTCCTTGCTCTGCCACGGGTCTCTCGCCCTTTGAGTATCCCCTGGGGTATCAGCCCCTGCTCTTCCCTGAGCAAGAGGTCGGCATTCCTTCTGCCCAGATGTTTGTCCGCCGCTGTCGTTGTACGTGGAAGAGAACCGGGTCAGCCCTTCAAGACCACCTCCAAGTATTGATGACAAGCGGACCGCCACCGGACCCTGGCTCCCCGGTATCGTCTCGTGTAGAAGGTATGGCTGTCCACCCGATACATGCCCCTCCAGGTGGAGTCCCGCAAACTTTCCCCCTGGTTTATCGGCTCTTTCCCCATCGCCAGTGCCATTAGCCCCTATGCTGTTCGTCTTCTGTTGCCCCGTACCCTCCGTACCCTCCGTGTATATCCCACTTGTCATGTGTCTAAAATCCAACCGATATCTCACAGCCCATTGTCTCTTTTTGTTATTTTGATACTGTCTGCATCTGGGTCTTCCCTAAAATGTGATAGACCTTTCCTTTTTCCAAAAGTAGCTCATAATGTCCCTCAATGTCCCTAAACAATACACTAGTTTGTCTCTAAACTTTTAGGTCCCAATCGGTGGACATCTTTACACACAAAGGCGTGTTGCCCTACCTCTCTTCCACAAAAACTGTAAAATGGTAACACCACACCATGTCTTTCCAGGAGACGTACAGTTCCAGCAAATCTTTTGCAAGAGGTCCAAACTAGAGGTCGAACGATTATGATTTTTCAACGCCGATACCGATACCGATTATTGGAGGACCAAAAAAAGCTGATACCGATTAATCGGCTGATTTTTTATTTTATTTGTAATAATGACCATTATTGTAATAATGACAATTGAATGAACACTTATTTTAACTTAATATAATCCATCAATAAAATCAATTTAGCCTCAAATAAATTATGAAACATGTTCAATTTGGTTTAAATAATGCAAAAACAAAGTGTTTGGCAAGAAAGTCAAAGTGTAATATGTGCCATGTAAGAAAGCCAAGTTCCTTGCTCAGAACATAAGAACATATGAAAGCTGGTGGTTCCTTTTAATAACATGAGTCTTCAATATTCCCAGGTAAGACGTTTTAGGTTGTAGTTATTATAGGAATTATAGGACTATTTATCTCTATACCATTTGTATTTCATTAACCTTTGACTATTGGATGTTCTTATAGGCACTTTAGTATTGCCAGTGTAACAGTATAGCTTCCGTCCCTCTCCTCGCTCCTCCCTGGGCTCGAACCAGGAACACAACGACAACAGCCACCCTCGAAGCAGCGTTACTCATGCAGAGCAAGGGAACAACCACTCCAAGTCTCAGAGCGAGTGACGTTTGAAACACTAGCGCGCACCCCGCTAACTAGCTTTCACATCGGTTACACAAGCCTAATATCAGTAGTCGATAGGCTTGAAGTAATAAACAGCGCAATGCTTGACGCACAACGAAGAGCTGCTGGCAAAACGCACGAAAGTGCTGTTTGAATGAATGCTTGCGAGCCTGCTGCTGCCTACCACTGCTCAGTCAGACTGCTCTATCAAATCATAGACTTAGTTATAACATAACATAATAATACACAGAAATACGAGCCTTAGGTTATAGATATGGTTGAATCCGGAAACTATCATCTCGAAAACAAGACGTTTATTCTTTCAGTGAAATACGGAACCGTTCCGTATTTTAACTAGGGGTGGCATCCAATAGTCTAAATATTCATTGGGGCAATGATACGCACCGCATCGATTATATGCAACGCAGGACACGCTAGATAAACTAGTAATATCATCAACCATGTGTAGTTAACTAGTGATTATGATTGATTGATTGTTTTTTTATAAGATAAGTTTAATGCTAGCTAGCAACTTACCTTGGCTTACTGCATTCGCATAACAGGCTGTCTCCTCGTGGAGTGCAATGAGAGGCAGGTGGTTAGAGCGTTGGACTAGTGAACTGTAAGTTTGCAAGATTGAATCCCCCAAGCTGACAAGGTGAAAATCTGTCGTTCTGCCCCTGAACGAGGCAGTTAACCCCCCGTTCCTAGGCCGTCATTGAAAATAAGAATGTGTTCTTAACAGGCTTGCCTAGTTAAATAAAGATTAAATAATAAATACAAATATTAAAACGAATCGGCCATTCCGATTAATCGGTCGACTTCTAGTCCAAACAGTTGATGGTTAAGGTCTACACCACTTCAGGCAATCTTATCCAGCTGGCAAATTTGTCTGCCTTTATGGATTGACAGTAAATATTTATAGAAGCGGTATAGGGCTCTGTAGTATCAAACAATCATGCAGATATATCCAAAGAATGTTTAAAAAATAAAATACAAGGGAGTGAGCACAATACAATATTTAAGGCTACCTCAAAAAGAGAACTGGCTATTCAACAAAAATGTTAAATGGTAAAGGTAACATACAACAAAAACACAGTATGAACAGTGTGGTAAAGTGCAGAGCACTGTAGCTACAGAATTTTACACCAGATAATGTGATTTAACCAAAGATTTTTGATATCCATTACTGGGAGGAACAGGATAGGTACTGTTTGGTGCAGCACAGCGAATGTTTGACCAACCTTGGCAATGCAGTTTACGGGATACAGTTCTGCTACAATGACACACACAGGCAAAGGAATTCTGTTTCTAAACAAGAATCCACTCCAGGAAGAAGTCCAGGTGCCACATGGTATTGTCTGCCAGACAAAAAAACATAATAAATCATTCTGCATTGTACAGTTTGAACAAGAGCTGAATTTTCCCAGCAGAACAACATTAGGGTAGACTAGTTGAACATGCATACATAGGCATAGAGATTACATTTAAAACAATATCTATCCTAAATAGAAATAAATATGTCATAACCTTCAACCTTTGCACAGATGTACATAGATAGGTAAGCAGACAGTATCTAGCTACTGTACAGCCATGTCTAACAGGCATGCTTAGTCAAATATTTTAATTTTTTTATAATAAAACCAGCTAATCAGTTTTAGAGATTTACAACAGTTAAAGTGTTAAATTATTGTTTCTCCTCACTGTTAGCTAGTAAATTTAACTAGCTACCTTGCTGGATAGCCAATCATTGTTATTTACATTTGCTTGGAATCCTATCTTGTGTCTTGGTTATTTTTTGTTATTTTGAAACTTATCCACAGTCATAATCATAACTATTGTCACCCCTCGTCAATTATGTTATATAGCTATCTGGTAAAACTATTTACATTTGCTAGAATTGCACGTTTGCTAAAAATGGGAGGTCCGGCCCATAGTAACAAGTTAGCAGGCGTCTGGCTAACTAGCTAGCCAATGCTAGTCATATGCTAACCTTTGCCCGTAAACTTAGCCTTAGGTAGCTAATTTGTATAGTAACCATATCTACGACTAAAAAGTGAAAAGGTTTACAATTGAGATACAATAGATCTCCGATTGTAAAATCTCTTCTATTTTTGTCATAGACATGGCTACCAGTAACTAGCAACCTACCTAGCGGTCTTAGTTAGCAAACATAAAATGTATTTGATTTCCCACCCACTGTAACACAGTAGTATGTTAGCCAACAATACACAATATGTGACCCCCAACAGCTGGATTACTTTCCCAGATTCGGTACTATGAAGAACATTTTGAAATGCTGTTTTTTACATTGGACAAACGTCGACACTCAGAGCTAGAAAATGGTATATCATACACTGCAGTTGAATAACAATGGGAAAGTAATTCTGCTTTTTAAGTTGATGAACTTGTAACCACACTTTTGAGAAACTGGCCCTTGAATGTTTTGGTACACCTACTGGAGAACTCTTCTTTGTCTACACCTATTCAGCATCATCCACACGCTCATAAGCCTTAGCCCCACCCATCACTTTAAGGATTCACATGCCATGTGCTAAATAACCAAAGATTTCAAGACTAAATGTGGTAAAAGTAGTAGCCTACGATAAGGAAAAAACTCCAGGTAAAAATACACTTCATCTAGTCCTTGGACTATATCCTAATCTGATTTTGGTACAGGTCATGTTGATCTTCACGTTACCATTTCTGGTAAATACACTATATCAAATCTATGTTTATTTGTCATATGCACAGGACACAGAAGGTGTAAAAGGTACAGTGAAATGGTTACTTGCATAGTAGCGAAAGTTTTCCCAGATAAACTTGTATAAATTGACTGCTCATGTGAAAGAAATTCTATAACCACCCCCCAGCCACATGTAGCTAAGTGGATGGGTCACTATTGTCTAGACATGTACACATCTTCATGAAATACAATAGATGGCCGTAATCACCCCAAGCCACACCTGGTTACCTTGATGGGTCATGTAATCATCTGGTGAAGTTGAGTATTTTGTTTAGACAGCTAGCTAGTTAGCTATCTAAACAATGAACCGGGATAATCCCAACTCACACTAATACCAATACAAACATTGACATAGCTGTAGTATGAAGCTGCAGGTAGCTAAAGCTAACAAAACTAGGTGCAATGTTATCTAGGTAACATTAGGCTATAACTAGCAATGCAAATGGATTCTGATTCAAATAATATTTATACATAGATCATACACGTAAAGTTAGTCAGCAAGCCAGCAAGCTAACGCTCGCTAGCTAGCTAACAGTACGCATTAACTTGCAATGAAAATGACTTTTGACTAAATTAGAAACATATAATATCTGAAACTGTGGCTAGACTCTTACCCGTGTACATGGATGAATGCTTCACGACAGACTGGAACCATTTAACTTAGTTTTGTTTGTAGCTACAGTACAACTTGTTTGGCCAGCATTGTGTCAAGTCTTTCCGGTTCACACTGACCTTGACACGTGCAGAATGTATCCCATCACAACTTTGTCTAACTGATCTGGCGATAGCGCCTGCTGAGTTCCCCCATCCCCTTACAAAAATTTACCATGGCAGTAAAATGAAGAAAATAAATGCCATGGTACTATCATAGGGTGTATCATTTGGCATGCGAATCCCAGACCTCCTGGGCAATTATGTGTGAAACATCTCACTGACCTAGAAATGCCATGGACATGATGAAAACAAGACCAGATTACCCTAGGGCTAAATTCCCATTTAAGGATTAATGAATTGCTTTTTCAACATTGCTCAGTGGTGCTGATTATGGACTATTTAAAACAGCCACAAATAGGCCAAAGTTCCTTAAACAGACATCTAACTCTTTGATTACACTGACAGCATCATTGCACAAAATACTATTCAGCAACATCTGGATATCTATGCAACAAAAGTTCAACATTCACCTTCTGCTAACATTTCTGTCAAGACATCTACCCACTAATTTGATAAATCCAATTTATTCACCACACCGAATGCATAGCAACTGCCTCTGCAAAGCAATGCTGCAAGGCAAATGCAGAGTTTAATTGGAACTGAATGTAATTCTGGTGTACCAAAATACAATGACACTGTCCGTGTGTTCGAGGCATTCTGTCAAACCCCACAAACCCCCTTGATGTTCAATGGCTGCTGGGGCTGAACCTCAAACGCGTCATAGGAGGAGTGATTTAAATGTGTGTTCCCTGTTGGCTTTGAACTAACATGCTGATCGGACCGGACACGTCACGTGCGCAAGCGTCGCAAAATAAATTTAGAAATCCATGTCATTCAATTATTGCACCCACACTGCTCCCGCGCAAACAAGCGTCTGCATTGCCAAGGGCTTAAATAGAATTCATTCCTATTCCTGAAGCTGATCGCACTGCAAGTCCTGCCTCTCCCAGCTCCTCATTGGTTTATAGAAGCAGGTACCCACGTGCCATCTCCTCATTGGTTATACCCACGTGGGTGATTGAAAGACGAACTGTTGCCGGTTGTCATGGTAATACTATGAAAGATGCCAATCACCATATAAATTCAAAGATGAAAAAGCCTGGAAGGAGGAGAGATGACTAGAAACGATTCGGTTGGCCGTTTTATGTGTGGATAAATTGTCGGAGTAGAGGTCCTTGTGCATTTCAGGTAAAATAACAACTCAATGTTTATATCCCAGGACAAATTTGCTAGCAACAGCAAGCTAGCTAAATAGGACAAATTAGCTAGCAAGTGCAAGCTAACTAGATCAATTGCCATAAATGTTTAATGCTTTTCGACCTGTCCCCAAATTAATGTCATTGGTTCAGAGTTTGTTTTAATATTTTAACCTGCGTCTCGTGATCGCGTTTGGTGTAGGGGGACAAAATAAATGTATGCACGGTAGCGCACGCGCGCAGCCGGTTTGGGTTCCGTGTAGGGAGTAGCTCCGCCTTCATATCACAAAGCGGTGTATAGCCATGAACAAGAATCACATTCTTTTAACAGAGCTCGACTGGCTGACATGACAATTACTTCATTCACCATATGTAGCCTAATGGTTCACATGCCTATTTGAAATCCATGAATTCGGCCAACACAGTAAGGAAACAGATTTAGCCTACTTCTGGACTAGTCTGCATGATCTCCAAACGGAATACTAAGCAACTGTTTGAAGTTGTTACATCTTGAGAATAGCAACAGTCGATCATTGCAGCAGTCCACGAATTGGTTGAATTCGCTTACGCCTCGTGTTGTGACACGCGCCACCACCGTGATCATTTCTTCGCCTTGACTTCACATAAACTACTACGACGGAAAGGTGAGCACCGGATGCCATTTATCCACTTTTGTAAATATTTTTTCCATAGTCCAATATCGTTCAAAGAAGCAGCTTGTGAGGTTCGGACGACTGTTAGACTTGTACATAGTAATGCATTTAAGGCTATAATTAGAACATGTTGGTCCCGTTTTCTAGCCTATGTCTGACATGTTCGGACAGATTCTTGAGCGTAAGTTATTCGTCCGTGATTCTACATTTCCCTCTTTCCGGTGGTGAAAGTGGAGAACATGACTCACTTGTACCACTCATCGAAGCACACATCTCTTAACGGTTGTTCCATGCTGTTCTTGGGTGGGTGGGTGCCTTGATTTGACTACATCACAGCTGCAAGAGAGCACTTATACAATGGGGAGTTGTGCTCCGTAATGGTAATTAAAAAGGAGACCATTTTTAATGAAGCTGGGATGGGTGTAGTTATGGCCCTTGAGCGCATTATTAAACGAGAAGGATATATTGCTAATCTGCCTTGGTGGGAAGCGCGCCTGACCACTGTTCACTGTAGGCCTGCTATTGGTACTATTTATAGTGGCTGTTAATGTTACAGTCATGCTTTTAATTACAAACGACTTCCCCTCGCTTGTGTGAGCGGATTATTTGTTCATTTAAACTGGGGGGTTTTGACAGGTTTTCATTAGTGTAGGTTTACCTAAGGCAGAGGGAGCAATACCTCTCTACAGAGTGACTGGTCAAATGTGACATTTGAACTGAGCCACTGATATATGGGACTTGTTGGTGCACATGAATTGAATTTAAACAAGATAAGGCAAACATGCCTTAGCCTACAAAATGCCTGGTGGTCTTATAAAACAGTTAGTACTCACCATATGTTGAGAAAATAAGGTTATATAGGCCTATACTACCTAGGTAGGTGCTTCTCCAAAGAAGTTTTGGAATATAAGAAGATTCAATGATTGGGAGACGAGCACCAAATTGAACATGGATAACATGACAGCTCCCCACTTCTAAGGAAACCCGTCAATGTATACTGAACAAAAACATAAATGCGATGATTTTGCTGAGTTACAGTTCATAAGGAAATCGGTCAATTTAAATAAATAAATGGGGCCCTAATCTATGGATTTCACATGACTGGGCAGGGGCGCAGCCATTCCCCAGCCAATCAGAATGGCTTTATTACAGACAGAAATACTCCTCAGTTTCATCAGCTGTCCTGGTGGCTGGTCTAAGACAATCCCGCAGGTGAAGAAGCTGGCTGTGGAGGTCCTGGGCTGGCGTGGTCACATGTGGGATGTACTGGATGCACTGCCAAATTCTCTAAAATTATGTTGGAGGCATTTTAACATTAAATTATCTGGCAACAGCTCTGGTGGACGTTCCTGCAATCAGTATGCCAATTGCATGCTCCCTCAACTTAAGACATTTGTGGCATTGTGTTATGACAAAACTGTATATTTTAGCGACCTTTTATTGTACAAGGTGCACCTGTGTCATGATCATGCTTTTTAAGCAGCTTCTTGATATGACACACACGTCAGGTGGATGGATTTTCTTAGCAAAGGAGAAATTCTCATTTAACAGGGATGTAAACAGATATGTTCACAACATTTAGAGAAGTAAGCTTTTTGTGCATATGGAACATTGCTGGGATCTTTTATTTCAGCTCATGAAACATGGGACCAACACATTACATGTTGCATTTATATTTCTGTTCAGTATATTTCTCCCCAAGTGAATAATTCAATGAAGAAGAGCCAAATGCAATTGTGTATCGGCAAGTGAACTATTATTTGCTCTGTCAACCTGAAACCAGATGCAATCCATCAGTCTGTACTCAGACAGCCACGGTATTGTGTTCCTCCTCATTAGCCTCTGTTTTTAATCAGTCTATTACTAGAGCGGAACAGCGCTGTCTCTTCTCCTCACTAACCTTTTGTTTTGCTTGATAATTCATTTATCATGAAACACTGCAACGGAGACCAAGGTTATTACAAATCAGAGCCCACATACGCTTATTTCTCGATAATGACTCCAGTTTATCAGAGGAAAGAGCGTAAGTAGCCTAGTCAAGGACAGAGTGCCAGGCAGACTCAAACTTTAATCTTTACACCCACACGCTTGCGTAGACTTTCCTAACCCCCCTTTCTCATTTTTGTATTTAGAAAGCCAAGATGCTCCTTTGCCTGGAGAAATGCCCTACCTTGTTTTTAGCAAAAGGTTCTGGTTACAGATCGGTATTACGGCGTTCTGCTGGGAGGTGATAAGATTGAACACTAAGTCCTTGTGCCCGCCAAACTAGGTGGGTGTCTAGTGTGTTCAGTGGGGAGATAAGCTTGTCTAAGTCCCGTTTAGGCTAATATACAGTTGAAGTCGGAAGTTTACATACACCTTAGCCAAATACATTTAAACTCAGTTTTTCACAGTTCCATGACATTTAATCCTAGTAAAAATCCCTGGTCTTAGGTCAGTTAGGATCACCACTCTATTTTGAGAATGTGAAATGTCAGAATAATAGTAGAGAGAATTATTTCATGTATTTCAGCTTCTGTTTCTTTCATCACATTCCCAGCGGGTCAGAAGTTTTATACACTGAATTAGTATTTGGGAGCATTGCCTTTAAATTGTTTATCTTGGGTCAAATGTTTCAGGTAGCCTTCCACAAGCTTCCCAGAATAAGTAGGGTGAATTTTGGCCCATTCCACCTGACAGAGCTGGTGTAACTGAGTCAGGATGTAGGCCTCCTTGCTCATACACGCTTTTTCAGTTTTGCCCACATTTTCTACAGGATTGAGGTCAGGGCTTTGTGATTGCCATTCCAATACCTTGACTTTGTTGTCCTTTGTTGTCCCCATTTTGCCACAACTTCGGAAGTATGCTTGGGGTCACTGTCCATTTGGAAGACCCATTTGCGACCAAGCTTTAACTTCCTGACTGTCTTGAGATGTTGCTTCAATATATCCACATAATTATCCTCCCTTATGATGCCATCTATTTTGTGAAGTGCACCAGTCCCTCTTGCAGCAAAGCATGCCCACAACATGATGCTGCCACCCTCGTGCTTCACGGTTGGGATGGTGTTCTTCAGCTTGCAAGCATCCCCTTTTTCCTTCAAACAGAACGATGGTCATTATGGCCAAACAGTTCTATTTTTGTTTCATCAGACCAGAGGACTTTTCTCCATAAAGTACGATCTTTGTCCCCATGTGCAGTTGCAAACCGTAGCCTGGCTTTTTTATGGCTGTTTTGGAGCAGTTGCTTCTTCCTTGCTGAACAGTCTTTCAAGTTATGTCGATATAGGACTCGTTTTACTGTGGATATAGATACTTTTGTACCAGTTTCCTCCAGCATCTTCAATGTTCTTTGCTGTTGTTCTGAGATTGATTTGCACCTTTTGATCCAAAGTACGTTCATCTCTAGGAGACAGAACGCGTCTCCTTCCTGAGTGGTTTGATGGCTGCTTGGTCCCATGGTGTTTATACTTGCATACTATTGTTTGTACAAATGAACGTGGTAACGTTCAGGCGTTTGGAAATTGCTCCCAAAGATTAATCAGACTGGTGGAGGTCTACAATTTTTTTTTTTATGAGTTCTTACAAAGAGGCACTGAGTTTGAAGGTAGGCCTTGCTTTGCATCCACAGGTACACCTCCAATTGACTCAAATGATGTCAAATAGCCTATCAGAAGCTTCTAAAGCCATGACATCATTTTCTTGTATTTTACCAGCTGTTTAAAGGCACAGTCAACTTAGTGAAAACTTCTGACCCACTGGAAATGTGATACAGTGAAATAATCTGTCTGTATACAATTGTTGGAATTTGTGGAGTGGTTGAAAAATGAGTTTTAATAGCTCCAACTTAAGTGTTGCTCTGCATTGAAATATCTCCCCCTCTGAAGATGATGATGACATTCCCCAGGCTCAGTCTCAGATTTTTCCTTGTGCTGCAAAAGATGATTAAATGTTTATTTGCATTGAAGAGATTAGTTGTATTTTCTTGCGACGTTATTTTGTCTCTTAGTGTACGGTTGACATTTCTGCAGGTGTGTGTGTCTCTGTGTGATTGCGTTCGCTGTGCAAATACATTCACTGTGCTGCCACAACTTGTTGCAGGTACGGAAAGGAATGCTAAAATGTTTTTATTTTCAGGGCTCCAGACTAACGTTTTCCTGTACTTAACCTTTTTCATTTGATGGCACCAGCCTCTTTTCAGGTTTTTGCTCTCAATAGGCATAAGCTATTTTCTAGTTAATGAGAAGGTTTTTACGAAAGGCTTTGTCCATCTATCAGAAGACAGCGATGCAAATGAAAACTAACGGCTACAGTGGTAGACGTACGTGCATCGCGCACACACCGATGAGACGTGCTGTCCCGTGTCGCTGCTTCTTCTGAAAGTTGCAGGAAATACGAATCACTGTTCTGTGATAATGGAGCCGGAGGGGATGGCTGCTGTTTTATGGTCTCCTAACCAACTGTGCGGTTGTGTTTTTTCAAATTGTTTGTTACCTATTTTGTACATAATGTTGCTGCTACCGTCTCTTATGACCGAAAAGAGATTCTGGACATCAGAACAGCGATTACTCATCTCGAACTGGACAAAGACTTTTTCTTTAATGAGTCTGACGCAAAGGATATACTGCTTTTCCGAGACAAGGCACAAATCCCAGTCATTCGCATGAAGAAAAGACAGAAATATAGGGGGCTGAGATCGGGGTGCTTTGTGAGAATTTGTCAGCAAGTGGATAACCCGCCTTTACCATCTGTTCTATTGGCCGACGTGCAATCACTGGAGAACAAACTAGATCTC
Organism: Oncorhynchus clarkii lewisi; assembly: GCF_045791955.1. NCBI lineage: Eukaryota > Metazoa > Chordata > Actinopteri > Salmoniformes > Salmonidae > Oncorhynchus > Oncorhynchus clarkii. The sequence goes on from NC_092175.1 coordinate 2,863,064, forward strand.
CATTCGAGACTATCCTACCAAGGGGACATTAAACTGTATTACCTTATGTTTCACAGAGTCTTGGCTGAACAACGACATTGTTATATACAGTTGGTTGGGTTTTCCGTGCTTCGGCAAGACATAAAAACTACGTCTGGTAAGATGAAAGGTGGCTGTGTATTTTCCAATAACAGCTGATGTGCGATGTCTAATACTAAGGAAATCTCGGTATTGCTTGCCTGAGGTAGAGTACCTCATGATAAGTTCTAGACCACACTATCTACCAAGAGTTTATCTATATTTTTCATAGCCGAATATTTACCACCACAAACCGACGCTGACACTAAGAACGCACTCAGCGAGCTGTAAAAGGCCATAAGCAAACAATAAAATGCTCAAACAGAAGCAGCGATCCTAGTGCACTTAAATCCGTTTTACCTCATTTCTACCAGCATGTCACATGTGCAACCAGAGGGGGGGAAACTATAGACCACCTTTACTCCAGAGACCCATGCAAAGCTCTCCATCACCCTCTATTTGGCAAATCTGATCATAGTTATATTCTCCTGATTCCAACTTGCAAGCAAGAACTAAATCAAAAAGTACCAGTGACTCGCTCAATATGGCAGTGGTCAGATGATGCGGATGCTACACTACAGGACTGTTTTGCTAGCACAGACTGGAATATGTTCCAGGATTCATCCAATTGCATTGAGGAGTATACCACCTCAGTCACTGGCTTCGTCAATAAGTGCATCGACAACATCATCCCCACAGTGACCGTACGTACATATCCCAACCAGAAGCCATGGATTACAGGAAACATCCGCACCGAGCTAAAGGCTAGAGCTGCCGCTTTCAAGGAGTGGGACACAAATCCGGACGCTTATACAGTGGTTGCTCAGCTAAATGTTTTGAGTTTAGGCTGCGGGATTTAAAGGTCATTTGTGGTTTAGTACGGTACCATGTACCAATAAAGGTGGAGAAAAAAAAGTCACTGCTTCATTGCTCCAGACCACCGCAAGGGGGAGTTAGAGAACTGATTATGCTTTTGTGTCCCAAGGTGCTAAATGTGTCTACCTGAAAATGAATGGGTGATTAAAAAAAAAAAAAAAATAGAAACTGACAATTGTGCACGACTTCAAAATTGAATTTCAATTAACTGAATGATGAGGGTGAAGCAGGCAATTATATTCCATGATGCTCTTATTGCTCTACATTCTAGAATAATAGTGAAGACAAACTATGAAATAACACACATGGAATCATGTAGTCACCAATAAAGTGTTAAAAAATAAATATTTTATTGTTATTCATGTAGTAACCCAAAAAGTTTTTGTTCCAATTTGAGATTTCTCTCTGCATAGATGACAGCTTTGCACACTCTTGGCATTTTCAGCTTCACCTGGAATTATTTTCCAACAGTCTTGAAGGAGTTCCCACATATGCTGAGCACTTGTTGGCTTATTTTCCTTCACTCTGCGGTCTGACTCATCCCGAACCATCTCGGTTTGGTTGAGGTCAGGGGATTGTGGATACCAGGTCATCTGATGCAGCACTCCATCACTCTCCTTCTTGGTAAAATAGCCCTTACACAACCTGGAGGTGTGTTGGGTTATTGTCCTGTTGAAAAACCTGATAGTCCCACTTATCCCAAACCAGATGGGATGGCGTATCGCTGCAGAATCCTGTGGTAGCCTTGCTGGTTAAGTGTGCCTTGAATTCTAAATAAATCAGACAGTGTAGCCAGCAAAGCACCAGAACACCACCTCCATGCTTTATGGTGGGAAATAAACATGCGGAGATCATGAGTTCACCCACACCGCGTCTCAAAGACACAGCGGTTGGAACCAAAAATCTCGAATTTGGACTCATCAGACCAAAGGACAAATTTCCACCGGTCTAACGTCCATTGCTCGTGTTTCTTGGCCCAAGCAAGTATCTTCTTCGTAGTGGTTTCTTTGCAGCAATTTGACCATGAAGGCCTGACTCACGCAGTCTCCTCTGAACAGTTGATGTCTATTACTTGAACTCTGAAGCAATTATTTGGCCTGTAACTCTAATGAACTTATCTTCTGCAGCAGAGGTAACTCTGGGTCTTTCATTCCTGTGGCTGTCCTTATGAGAGCCAGTTGTTTCATAGCGCTTGAAGGTTTTTGCGAATGTACTTGAAGAAACCTGAAATTTTCTATATTGACCGACCATGTCTTAAAGTAATGGACTGTTGTTTCTCTTTGCGTATTTGAGCTGTTCTTGCTATAATATGTACGTGGTCATTTTTCCCAAATAGGGCTATCTTCTGTATACCACCCCTACCTTGTCAAAACAAACTAATTGGCTCAAATGCCTCAAGAAGGAAAGAAATTCCACAAATTAAATTAACAAGGCACACCTGTTAATTGAAATGCATTACAGGTGACTATCTCATGAAGCTGGTTGAGAGAATGCCAAGTGTGCAAAGCTGTCAAGGCAAAGGGTGGCTATTTGAAGCATGTCATAAACAAATCAAACTATGTTTTTAACACTTTCTTTGGTTACCATGTGATTTCATAGTGTTAATGTCAATTTGTTTTACAATATAGAAAGAGTACAAATAAAAACACTTGAATTAGTAGGTTTTCAAAAACGGTAGTGTGTGTCTGCTAAATCAAGTTGACATGTTGCGGTTCTTCTGATGAAGGTGCATATGGGCCTATTTATATTATGAATTCGGAGGGCAAAAGTTAAAGCATTAGACCTCTCACTAAAGGTGTCAGTCTTACAAAAGTTATACTTAAATCTGAACTGGTTTTACAGCTCTCGCTCATCTTCAACCATCAATGAGCCAGACAAAATTTTAAAGGGCCTAATTGTCTCACTCTGTGTTCAAAAATGGCTTTTCCCCTTGATTTAGGTTACAACCGCTCACTTTTGGTTATTTGAAAATGAAATCATCTCCAAAATATACTTTTTTTAAAACAAGGACTTGAAAAATGAGATTGAACTCTGTAAATAAGGTTTCCAGTCCGAGAATAAGATATATACTAATTCAATACCTTGAAATACAAAATAAGCCATCCATCCATTTTGAGCTCCCGAGTGGCGCAGCGGCCTAAGACACTGCATCTCATTGCAAGGGGCATCACTATAGTCCCTGGTTCAAATCCAGGCTGTATCACATCCGGCCATGATTGGGAGTCCCATACGGCGGCACACTATTGGCTCAGCGTCATCTGGGTTTTGCCGGGGTAGGCCGTCATTGTAAATAAGAATTTGTTGTAAATAAGTAATTTTTCCAACAATTGTTTAGATATTATTTCACTTATATTATCACAATTCCAGTGGGTCAGAAGTTTAAGTTGACTGTGCCTTTAACTTTTTTGTGAGAAGGGGCAGTATTTTCATGTCCAGATGAAAAGCGTGTCCAAAGTAAATGGCCTGCTACTCAGACCCAGAAGCTAAGATATGCATATCATTAGTAGATTTGGATAGAAAACACGCTGAAGTTTCTAAAACTGTTTGAATCATGTCTGTGAGTATAACAGAACTTATTTGGCAGGCGAAACCCTGAGGACAAAGCGTTCAGATTGAACCCCCTCCCCCCCAAAAAAAATATTTTCAATGAGTTTCCATTGGGAATCCAGATTTCTAATCGACTTTCCTGCCGTTCCTATCGCTTCCACTAGATGTCAAGTCTTTAGAAATTGGTTGAGGTTTTTCCTTTGAGAAATAAAGAAGTAACACGGTTCAGAATGAGGCTCGAGGGAAGTGTACTCTTTGTTAGAGGTGCGTGACCTGAAATCACTCTCCACTTTGGTTTCCTCCGGTATTGAACATAGTATATCCCGTCTTCAATTTGATAGATTATTTACATAAAAAAATACCTAAAGTTGTATTACAAAAGTATTTTGAAATGTTTGGACAATGCTTACAGTTAACTTTTGATATATTTTGTAGTCACGTTGCGCAAGTTGGAACCGGTGTTTATCTGGATCAATCTCGCCAAATTAAAAGGACATTTTGGTAATATATTGACGGAATTAAATCGAACAAAAGGACCATTTGTGATGTTTATGGAACATATTGAAGTGCCAACAGAAGAATCTCGTCAAAGGTAAGGCATTAATTATATTTTTAATTCTGCGTTTTGTGTCGCGCCTGCAGGTTTGAGATATGCTTTTCTCTCTTTGTTTACTGGGGTGCTATCCTCAGATAATAGCATCGTTTGCTTTCGCAGTAAAGCATTTTTGAAATCTGACACGTTGGCTGGATTCACAACAAGTGTAGCTTTAATTTGGTATATTGAATGTGTGATTTCATCAAAGTAAAATTTTTATAGTAATTTATTTGAATTTGGCGCTCTGCATTTTCACTGGATGTTGGCCAGGTGGGATGCTACCTTCCCACATATCCCAGAGAGATTAAACGGCTTGGAAAATTCCAGAAAATTATGTCATGGCTTTAGAAGCTTCTGATAGGCTAATTGACATCATTTGAGTCAATTGGAGGTGTACCTGTGTATTTCAAGGCCTACCTTAAACTCAGTGCCTCTTTGCTTGACATCAATTCCCATACCGGATAACAGATCCACAGATGACGCAATCTGAATCGCACTCCACACTGCCCGTTCCCACCTGGACAAAAGAAAGAAACACCAATGTGAGACTGCTATTAATTCGCTAACTCTGTTGTTTTTTTGTCGCACTGCTTTGCTTTATCTTGGCCAGGTTGCAGTTGTAAATGAAACTTGTTCTCAACTGGCCTACCTGGTTAAATAAAGGTGTGATAAAAAAATAAAACGGCTCAGCGTTCAACGCCATAGTGCCCTCAAAGCTCATCACTTAGCTAAGGAGTCTGGGACTAAACACCACCTTCTGCAACTGGATCCTGGACTTCCTGACGGGCCGCCCCCAGATGGTAAGGATGGGTAACAACACATTTGCCACGCTGATCCTCAGACCCCTCAGGGGTGCGTGCTTAGTCCCCTCCTGTACTCCCTGTTTACCTACGTCTGAGTGGCCAAGCACGACTCCAACACCATTAAGTTTGACGACACAACAGTGCTAGGCCTGGTCACTGACAATGATGAGACAGCCTACAGAGGGTAGTGCATATGGCCCAGTACGTCACTGGGGCCAAGCTTCCTGCCATCCAGGACCTATATACTAGGCGGTGTAGGAGGAAGGCCCAAAAAATTGTCAAAGACTCCAGTCACCCAAGTCATAGACTGTTCTCTCTGCTACCGCACGGCAAACGGTACCAGAGTGCCAAGTCTTAGGTCTAAATAGCTCCTTAATTCTATCCACAAGCCATAAGACCGTTGAACAATTAATGAAATGGCCACCCAGACTATTTACACCCCCCCCCCCCCCCCACCCTTTAATTATTTTTTTTGCACTGCTGCTACTCGATGTTTGTTATTTATGTATAGTTACTTTACCCCTACCTACATGTAGAAATTACCTCGACTTACCTATACCCCCACACTTATAAGGGCTTATAAGTAAGCATTTCACAGTAAGGTCTACACCTTTTTGTTTTTGGTGCGTGTGACACACAATTTTACCTGCTGTATTCTGTTCGTCTTCATTATAAACTTGGGCAAATGTAATACATTTTCTATTGATTTCAATACATTTAATTGACTTCCTACCTAGTTCAATATGACTCAATGATGCCTAGTGCGCTCGCAATGGCCGATGCGCAGCTCCATATTTCAAAAACGTATTTGATATGTCAATACAGTATGAAACTGCACTGCGGAAGGGAGGACATTACAGGATTAATGCACTTTACTGTTTGACCAAATCATGGTCTTCTCCGCCTAAAAATATGTAATGTTTTGATTGGAGGTGACCAGGTGGAATGTACAGCTCGCACCAGTGTGACCAATTAAAAATGTAACTTGCACAGCCAAGTCAAAAGGTCGCAAAATACAACTGTGGTCGAAGCATGGAGCCCTGACTTGTGCACTCATTTGAGACTCACACGTAGCTGCACTGCAGCAGTTCTTTGCAGGCTTCAGTATGAAGACGAAGTCAAGCTTACAGGGAAATAATCATTCATTTAAGGGCAGCCTGTTAGACCCTTCGGTTGAACATTGTCTGCCGTGTCTTCTCGATACATGGTATGATCTGTTTGGAGTCAAGCGAGACTAACTAGTTGTATAGGCACATTTCCAGCTGCCCAGAAATAAACTGGGGCATAGGACTTGTTAACATTGTACTTCAGGAAATGTTTGCATACTGTATAGGAACTCTTCCCCAGGGGTTTTCAAACATTTGCTCTGGGAACCTCAGCCATTCCATATATACTACATGATCAAAAGTATGTGGACATCTGATCGTTGAACATCTCATTCCAAAATCATGGTCATTAATATGGAGTTGGTCCCCCTTTTGCTGCTATAACAGCCTCTACTCTTCTGGGAAGGCTTTCCACTAGGTGTTGGAACATTGCTGCGGGGTTGGGCACTGATGTTGGGCGATTAGGCAGGACTTGCAATTGGTATTCCAATTCTCTCCAAAGGTGTTCGATGGTGTTGAGGTCAGGACTCTTTGCAGGCCAGTCAAGTTCTTCCACACCGATCTCGATAGACCTTGCTTTGTGCACTGGGGCATTGTCATGCTGAAACAGGAAAGGGCCTTGCCCAAACTGTTGCCATAAAGTTGGAAGCACAGAATTGTCTAGAATGTCATTATGGTGTAGCGTTAAGATTTCCCTTCACTGGAACTAAGGGGCCTAGTCCGAACCATGAAAAATAGCCCCAGACCATTATTCCTCCTCCACCAACCTTTACAGTTGGCACTATGCATTGGGGCAGGTAGCGTCTTCCTGTCATCCAAACCCAGATTAGTCTGTTGGACTGCCAGATGGTGAAGCGTGATTCATCACTCTAGAGAAAGCGTTTCCACTGAGTCCAATGGCGGGGAGCTTTAAACCACTCCAGCCGACACTTGGCATTGTGCATGGTCATCTTAGGCTTGTGTGCGGCTGCTCGGCCATGGAAACCATTACATGAAGCGCCTGATGAACAGTTATTTTGCTGACTTTGCTTCCAGAAGCAGTTTGGAACTTGGTAGTGAGTGTTGTAACTGAGGACTGTACTCGGCAGTCCCGAGTTTGTGTATTTAACCTATTCCAGAGCTAGCACACACAGCATTTTAGCAAACCCTTTTCCTAATCTTTGCCTTTTTCTCCTAACCTGCTACGTTAATTTTCCTAACCTACAAAAAAGTATTTCCGGTAGTGATGCACCGATATGAGATCTTTGACCGATACCGATATCCAATATTTTCCTTGCCAAAATATACAATAACGATATTATAAAAAAATGTAGCGCCCTTTTAAGCATTCTAGTACAGTTAAATAGTTAGACCGCTGCGTCCATGTGTGTTAAGGCACTGCATCTCCGTACAAAAGGCGTCACTACAGTCTCTGGTTCGAATCCAGGCTGTATCACTTCCGGCTGTGATTGGGAGTCCCATAGGGCGGCACACAATTGGCCCAGCGTTGTCCTGGTTTGGCCGGGGTAGGTGTCATTGTAAATAAGAACTTGTTCTTAACTGACTTCCCTAGTTAAATAAAGGTGTTACACACACACACTGACCAAAATGCTATTTTGTTGGCATCTACGTATGTCCCCATGACCAGTAAAACATAATCAAAACTTATTTCTTTCACTTACTTGCTGTGTTCAGTCTTTTCATTCTCAACAAGGATTTCTCATACTATGGAATGCCGTTTGGGTCTTTGTGTGTCAAATAACACTATTTGACATGACAAATACGCTTGTTGACCAATCAGGACCTGACTGACTGCACGTGACAATTTAACGCTTTCATACATTTCTACGTAGTTATTAATATCACTCATATTTCATATGTCACAACGATTAATCAATACATATGCCATGATGCTGGTAAAGTTGTCTCGTGCACCTACAGTGCTGGTAATAACATTTTTAAAAAAGAGCGCTCATGGATGCAAACAATGTTCTTCCCCAAAAAACATAGCAAAACAACTTCTGTTTTAGTAGCTATAGTTATCTAGCTAGTTAGCTAGCTATAGTTAACTAGCTAGCTGTAGTTAGCTAGCTATAGTTAACTAGCTAGCTAGTTAGCTAGCTAACTATATAGCAAGGTGTCAACAACAATAACCCTAATTTATAAGACCGTTCTTATTTGATTAATGGTGGTCCGACCCATCTATGTGAAGCTAGCCACAATAGTGAACTTTGCGGTTAGCCTTCAAAATAAAAGTATGTCATTGACAGTGATGCGAATTAATACATAGTAGAATTATGCCATAATTGAATAGATCATGCTAAATGAGATTTGGAATGTTATATAAAATCAACAAAAGACCATTTATTAATTTGACATCTGGAATCACACTGGTTGTATTATACTTTAGAATTGCACAGCCTTACCTGTGGATAATTACAGTCTTACCTGTGGATCAATGACATGACACCAGAGAACATTAGCATCGTAGCTATTATTGCGGACTCTGAAACAACTGAATTGAGCCACATTTATTGTCAACCTTTGTGTATTGAACATAGTCTAACTCTGAGGAGGACGTTGGGAAAAAATATATTGGGTATTGAGTAGACTGATAGCCCATTTCATTGATCCCCAATCCTTAGGTAAAGCTGTACAGTGCAATATGAATGTCAATACACACAATAGGCTCTTCAGTTGTGTTCTGTGGGTGTCACCGACTAGACTGATACCCCATTTCATTGCTTCACGTTCCAACTTTAACATGATCTAGTCTAAATATGGCATGATTCCACCAATTGTAACCTTCTGCATCACTTTCAAAGAGGTACTTTTTATTTTGAAGGCAAACTGCAAATTCCACAATTGTGCTTAATCCTTATTGTGGCTAGCTTCACACACAACCCGGTCCGGTCAAGCCTCACCTGCCAGCTAGCTGGCTGCTTACAACGTTAGCTTTGGGCAACAGGGTTAAGTAGCTGGCTAGCTATTTATTTTCATGAACTGAAGTTCAATTTCAATAGGCGAACAACAAGTGGCTACCTAGCTAAATCTTACTCACAAGGATTCCGAAATCATTGCTAAGAATAACGAAAATGCAGTTTACCGGTCATTGTTTTCAGTCTGGTTGTATTAGTGCTAGCTAGGTACCCCAGAAGTTGCGGTCAGTAATCAAGCATTTGTTCAACGCGGTAGTGTAAACGCATCGTTCGTGGCCGGTGTTTGCTTGTTTGCAGACTTATTGTACAGCTTTGACAGTGCTACTGATAGTAGTGGTGGTGCTTGGCTTGCACGTGCAAATTTAGAACACACAAGAATCTATAATAGAACTGTTATTTTCCATGTCAAATTAAAAGCTTATTTCATGTGTAAAATAGTGTTATTTGACCTATCTTTATTTGACACTCACAAGACCCAAACGGCGTTCCATAGTATGTTGTGAAGCTAACTCCGATAGGGCAATGTGTACCGGTGCTCGACCAGTCGGCGAAAGCCAACATCACCCACGACAGAACGGTTGATTGTCAAGGACAATGAATTCCATTATCTTGGCGTTTTAATGGATTTCACCTTTTTGAGTTGTCTCTCTGAAATGTTCTTGCTCTTTCAAATGACTGCTCGACCCACACAGCAGACAATGTGGGCTAGGTTAGGAATGCTGTGTTGCACTTGTAGCGCAAAATGTTATTTGGCATCATTACATCAAGTACCCACATTATATACAGTTGAAGTCAGAAGTTTACGCACACTTAGGTTGGAGTCATTAAAACTCATTTTGCAACCACTCCACACATTTCTTGTTAACAAACTATAGTTTTGACAAGTTTGTTAGGACATCTACTTCGTGCATGACACAAGTCATTTTTCCAACAATTGTTTTGATTATTTCACTTAACTCACAATCACAATTCCAGTGGGTCAGAAGTTTACATACACAAAGTTGACTGTGCCTTTCAACAGTTTGGAAAATTCCAGAAAATGTCATTGCTTCTGATAGGCTAATTGACACAATTTGAGTCAATTGGAGGTCTACCTATGAATGTATTTCAAGGCTTACCTTCAAACTCCGTGCCTCTCTGCTTGACATCATGGGAAAATCAAAATAAATCAGCCAAGACCTCAGAAAATAAATTGTAGACCTCCACAAGTGTGGTTCGTCCTTGGGAGCAATTTCCAAGAACCTGACGGTACCACGTTCATATGTACAAACAATACTATGCAATGGGACTACGCAGCCGTCATACCGCTCAGGAAGGAGACGCGTTCTGTCTCCTAGAGATGAACGTACTTTGGTGTGAAAAATGCAAATCAATCCCAGAACAACATCAAAGGACCTTGTGAAGATGCTGGAGGAAACCGTTACAAAAGTATCTATATCCACAGTAAAACGAGTCCTATATCGACATAACCTGAAAGGCTGCTCAATAAGGAAGAATCCGCTGCCCCAAAACTGCCATATAAAAGCCAGACTACAGTTTGCAACTGCACATGGGGACAAAGATGTGAGAAATTGCCAAGAAACTGAAGATCTCGTACCACGCTGCGTACTACTCCCTTCACAGAACAGCGCAAACTGTCTCTAACCAGAATAGAAAGAAGAGTGGGAGGTGTCTAGAAGTGCATTAGTGTCTAGTTTGAGAAACAGACGCCTCAGTCCTCAACTGGCAGCTTCATTACATAGTACCCACAAAACACCGGTCTCAACGTGAACAGGCGACCCCGGGATGCTAGCTTTCTACGCAGAGTTGCAAAGAAATAGCCGTATCTCAGACCGGCCAATAAAAATAAAATATTAAGATGGGCAAAAGAACAGACACTGGAAAGATACATTTTTACTATTTTCTACATTGTAACCCTAGTGAAAACCTTTTTGAAAAACCAACCCCTCTGTCGACTATAGTCTACACAGCTCCACTCTGCAATGCAACCCAACCACATTTATTCATTAAGCAGCACTCTGCAACATCAAAGACGTCTCCTCTGGGACTTATTTTGAAGTGTCAATGAAGAGGTCTGTTTGTGTGGAGGTTGTCGTGGGACAACTGCTTTCTAGGATGCCAGTCAGTTCAAAGGCGCATGTTTTTTCAGGGAACTGCCCCCGCCCCCCATATTCCTTAAATAATTAGGCCTAAGCTCTTTGCCTGGGAGACCCTGAACCACCCGAATGGTTACGGTGCCAAGACTCACATTTGGAAATCAGAGGCCTCTTTCCTGTCTGAGGCTTCTCTCTCCTAGCCACACACGTTCCAGGTGCACGGAGTTATTTAGGAAGACCCTGATAACAGGGATGATTGAGTGGCAGCTCTTGTGAACGCTCCCAAGGAAGCTACATTTCCTGAATGTTCTGGTGGTTTACGGAATAGAGTCTCCTTCACATGGTAGAAGCATCAACCAAATACTCATAGTTGAAATAAAGATTCACGATGGGTTTATGTTAGTGGTCGTATTTTTGCCTTGACTGTTAATGACAGGTGTTTTGTAGGCTTAAACATCTATCCATATTAAGCTCAAATTTTGTGCTGCAGAATAGACACACTTCTCCATTCACCCACCCTTGTTGTTATCAATCTTATCTCCCCCTCCCGTCTTCTCTCCAGGCCAGCCATGGTGAACAGCCGGGTGGAGGCATCAGCCGTGGCGGTGACAGGCGGCAGCTCGTCAGGCAGGTCCTGCGCAGGCTGCGGCGGGCGCATCGCTGACCGCTTCCTACTCTTCTCCATGGAGCGCTACTGGCACACGCGCTGCCTCAAGTGCTCCTGCTGCCACGCCCAGCTGGGTGAGATCGGCACCACCTGCTACAGCAAAGGGGGCATGATCCTCTGCAAGAACGACTACATCAGGTGAGCGTCAGGGGAGGCAGCATTCAAATTAGAAAGGACTGGGGTGGACGCAACACGGTAATAGCTTCACCTCTGGTAGGCCAGGTGTAGTGTCTGCCTCTGTTTTGGTCATGTAGTTAAAGGAAAGAGATTTGATTGCAATCAACCATACTAGGGTGACATAGATATGGAGAAAGCAGAATTCCGTGTGAGAAATTATTTGAATGTTATACAGCAGTCTGCAATGACTTTAGTTTGTAGGTTAACAGTCTCAGATATCGTCCACCATTTTTGACATGGACAATGAAAATGGAAATTAAAAGTGAAAGTGCCACAGAAATCCACTTTCCACAACTGATCACGCGTGATGAGTCTTAATGTTTGTCCAAACAAGCACAGACAGCTTTGAAACAGGTGGAAGAATGGAGGAATTTGTCTGCGCACACATAAAGGCACCAGGTGTTGGTGTGTGAATGCAAACGGGCATGGCAGGATTAGAGCGACTGGAGGGTGTTAAGGAAGGGGTATAGGCACACACCAGGGTTGTGTGTGGGGCCGGTGAAGCAATGGATTTTTAACAGCAACTCTCTAACCTCTCAAGACATGACCAACTGTCTCACTGCTTTTTAGGCATTTGATGACAAACCCTTAAGCAGTTGCGTAAGGTGAGAGGAAACTGGGAATAGACTACACATTAGCCAATTCCATCACCACTGCATTGCTCCTACTCGGTTTGACTTAATTTCTTGCCTAATCGTGTGTATGTGTGTGTGTTGCCTGGTACACTGAAACTTATGTACTTTTTCAATACCACAACATGGAAAACGGTTTGTACTAGAATTGTAACTAATTAGAAAAGTAAATTTCCTGAATAAAATGCGGTGTGCATGCTAGCTTGTGAAGGATCCATTGATTGGTAGGATAGCCTGATCATGTGAAAGTTGTTTTGCTGCAAATTTATAGAGGCTTAATTGGCAAAGGATTATTTTAAATAGCCACCAATTATATTACTGTGGTTCTAATTCAAATCAAATCCAATTTTATTAGTCACATGGGCAGAATACAACAGGTACAACATTACACCTTACAGTGAAATGCCTACTTATGAGCCCCTAACCGACAATGCAGTTTCAAAAATGATGGATAAGAATAAGAGATGCAAGTAACAAGTAATTAAAGAGGAGCAGTAGAAAATAACATATACAGGGGGGTGCCCGTACAGAGTCAATGTGGAGGAGCACCGGTTAGTTGAGGTAGTATGTACATCGATGAGAAAGGGGGCGTGCTCGGTCCTCCTTTTCTTGTAGTCCACAATCATCTCCTTTGTCTTGATCACGTTGAGGGAGAGGTTGTTTTCCTTGCACCACACGTTCAGGTCTCTGACCTCCTCCCTATAGGCTGTCTCGTTGTTGTCGGTGATCAGGCCAACCACTGTTGTCATTTTCAAATGTTTTGATGATGTTGGAGTTGTGCCTGGCCATGCAGTCATGAGTGAACAGGGAGTACAGGAGGGTGCTGAGCACGCACCACTCAGGGGCCCCTGTGTTGAGGATCACCGTGGCGTATGTGTTACCTACCCTTACCACCTGAGGGCGGCCTGTCAGGAAGTCCAGGATCCAGGGAGGTGTTTAGTCTAGAGGTCGACCGATTTAATTGGAATGGCCGATTTAGTTAGGGCCGAATTTCACGTTTTCATAACAATCGGAAATCAGTATTTTTGGGCGCCGATTATTATTTATTTTTTTCACCTTTATTTAATCTTTATTTAACTAGGCAAGTCGGTTAAGAACACATTCTTATTTTCAATGACGGCCTAGGAACAGTGGGTTAACTGCCTCGTTCAGTGGCAGAAAGACAGATTTTCACCTTGTCAGCTCGGAGGATTCAATCTTGCAACCTTATAGTTAACTATTCCAACGCAATAACGACCTGCCTCTCTCTCGTTGCACTCCACAAGGAGACTGCCTGTTACGCAAATGCAGTAAGCCAAAGTAAGTTGCTAGCTAGCATTAAACTAGTGATTATGATTGTTTTTTATAAGATTAGTTAACTACACATGGTTGATATTACTAGATATTATCTAGCGTGTCCTGTGTTGGATAAAATCTGAGCATACAAGTATCTGACTGAGTGGTGGTAGGCAGAAGCAGGCGCGTAAACATTCATTCAAACAGCACTTTCGTGCGTTTTGCCAGCAGCTCTTCATTGTGCGTCAAGCATTGCGCTGTTTATGACTTCCAACCTATCAACTCCCGAGATGAGGCTGGTGTGACCGAAGTGAAATGGCTAGCTAGTTAGCGCGCGCTAATAGGGTTTCAAACTTCACTCGCACTGAGCCTTGGGGTGGTTGTTTCCCTTGCTCTGCATGGGTAACGCTGCTTGGATGTGGTGGCTGTTGTCGTTGTGTTGCTGGTTCAAGCCCAGGGAGGAGCGAGGAGAGGGACGGAAGCTATACTGTTACACTGGCAATACTAAAGTGCCTATAAGAACATCCAATAGTCAAAGGTTAATAAAATACAAATTGTATAGAGGGAAATAGTCCTATAATAACTACAACCTACAACTTCTTACCTGGGAATATTGAAGACTCATGTTAAAAGGAACCACCAGCTTTCATATGTTCTCATGTTCTGAGCAAGGAACTGAAACGTTAGCTTTCTTATATGGCACATATTTTACATAGAACATATTGCACTTTTACTTTCTTCTCCAACACTTTGTTTTTGCATTATTTAAACCAAATTGAACATGTTTCATTATCTACTTGAGGCTAAATTGATTTTATTGATGTTTTATATTAAGTTAAAATAAGTGTTAATTCAGTATTGTTGTAATTGTCATTAATACAAATAAATAAATAAAAACAATCGTCCGATTTAATCGGTATCAGCTTTTTTGGTCCTCCAATAATCGGTATCGGCGTTAAAAAAATCACAATTTTCTACCAACTTGTGTAGCCGTTTGCGATGCTAATGATAGGCTAACCATCTTTAGGTAGATGAAAAGGCTTTCACAAATGCCTTCTCAATTGAGGCTACTTTGTAGTTATGCCTACCTGGCAGAATTTACATCAATCCAGTGGCCATTTTGTTTTGCAAACTCCATCACGTGTGGTTTAAGCATTGTTGTGGACTTAGAACTTCCAATTTTTATTTTTTATACAATCCACCTCATTTTGATAATGAAAAATCTTTTTTTTTTTTTTGCTGTGGTATCATTTTGGTATTGAGTATCATGATACTAAACCTGGTATTGGTATCGAAGTCCAAATTCTGGTGTGTGTGTGCGCACCCACGCGTCAGAGGCTGGCTGATCTAACACAGACAAGGGATTGTGTGGGTCCTGTGTTGGCACTGGCGCTCTCCAGGACAAACATTGGGGGAGATCTGAAAACCCACGGCCCAAGAGCGCCCGCACGGAGGGAGGCCTCCTGGATAGTGCAGAGACACTGGGCACTTTGTACATTTGTCCAGTAATAGTTCAGAGGATTTAAAGCCACTCCCAGTGGAATTAATAAAGCACTTATACTTCACTACTACACTGAACAAAAATATAAACGCAATGTGTAAAGTGTTGGTCCCATTTTTCATGAGCTGAAATAAAAGCTACCAGACATTCTCCATATGCACAAAACATGTAATTTGTGCTCAAATATGTTTACATTCCTGTCAGTGAGCATTTCTTCTTTGCCAAGATAATCCATCCACCTGACAGGTGTGGCATATCAAGAAGCTGATTAAACAGCATGATCATTACACAGGTGCACCTTGTGCTGGGGACAATAGAAGGCAACTTGAAAATGTGCAGTTTTGTCACACAACATAATGCCACAGATGTCTCAAGTTTTGAGGGAGCATGCAATTGGCATACTGACTGCAGGAATGTCCACCAGAGCTGTTGCCAGAGAATTTAATGTTTGTAACGCATACCGGTATGCAATTCGCAGCATATCAAATATGTATAATACAGTTGGTGGGTCCTCATTGCCAAGTGACCCGGTGCCAATGAGGTCCGATAAAGGGAGAGGGAGCTTTAATTAGGGAGAACAGGGTTCTTCTCGGGCACTTGCTTATTAATTTACTGTTTGGATTAAGATCAATAGGGCAAGGGAGAGAGTATAGAGGGGGAGGTATAGCAGCCAAAACCGGTATGGTAGGCGTCACAAGGAAGAGGGTGTAATGAAAGCAGGAAAGAGGCTTCCTATTAAGACTGAATGGTTTAACTGTTTACACGCTAGGGGCACTGAGAGATGGGGGGGGTCAAAAGTAACAGTCAGTATCTGGTGTGGCCACCAGCTGCATTAAGTACTGCGGTGCATCTCCTCATGGACTGCACCAGATTTCCCAGTTCTTGCTGTGACATGTTACCCCCACTTCCACCAAGGCACCTGCAAGTTCCCGGACATTACTGGGGGGAATGGCCCTAGCCCTCACCCTCCGATCCAACAGGTCCCAGATATCCTCAATGGGATTGAGATCCGGGCTCTTTGCTGGCCATGGTAGAACACTGACATTCCTGTTTTGCAGGAAATCACGCACAGAACAACCAGTATGGCTGGTGACATTGTCATGCTGGAGGGTCAATGTCAGGATGAGACTGCAGGAAGAGTACCACATGAGGGAGGAGGATGTCTTCCCTGTAACGCACAGCGTTGAGATTGCCTGCAATGACAACAAGTGCAGTCCGATGATGCTGTGACACACCGCCTCAGACCATGACGGACCCTCCACCTCCAAATCGATCCCACTCCAGAGTACAGGCCTCCAGTGTAACGCTCATTCCTTCGATGATAAACGTGACTCCAACCATCACCCCTGGTGAGACAAAACCACGACTCGTCAGTGAAGAGCACTTTTTGTCAGTCCTGTTTGGTCCAGCGACGGTGGGTTTGGACGCTGTTCGTCCTGTCCTGCATCCCTCCCATTCAGTCCTTCTGGACACCGGCTTTATTCATGACTTCAACCACTGCTCTGAGAACTATTTAGAATTAATTGCTTGAGTTGGTTCTAGTTAGGATTGGGAAAGGGTACGCTGAATAGAATCAGCTGTTGAAGGCCGAGAGTGGTACTGAACCACAGCATCATTGTCGTTGACCAAGTCGCCTCATATTCCCAATCTCTTGAAGGGTAAGTGGTTGTAGTTGTCTGACAGTTTGTTTGGGTTGACCCGCAGGCTGTTCGGGCACAGCGGGGCATGCAGCGCCTGTGGCCAGTCCATCCCTGCCAGTGAGATGGTGATGCGGGCACAGGGCAACGTGTACCACCTCAAGGTAAGACTAACTTCAGCCTGAAAGTAAAGCCCGACCCCAACAGATCTGCAAAAGCTAAATATTTAAGGGCCCTTAGACACAGCAATTTGACCCAAGCTTCTGTTGCTCATTCTTAAACTCTTTCATTAAACAACTCCTTCCTCCATTTTTCCTTTGTCCCTCCCCCTGCAGTGTTTCACCTGTGCCACCTGTAGGAACAGGCTGGTGCCGGGCGACCGCTTCCACTACGTTAATGGCACCATCTTCTGTGAGCACGACAGGCCAGGGGGCGCTCTACTCCGCAGTCACCTGACCCCACTGCAGGGGAACGGCATGATGCCTGACCAGAAGGTATGGGGATGTGCTCCGGACCGTATTTTGATAGAACTACACAGTTTGGTTGCTTGTCCCTTGTGTTAAGAATCCATTTGGTTTAATGAAATAATTAGCTGTTTTGGTAATATTTTTTGAAGGTGGTGTTGGAACTGTGGTTGTCTTCCTGTCGTTGTTCTTGCGGTCTTTAAGTAATCAATGCTTATCATTAATCACCTCTTTCTCCTGATCTCAGGTGTGCTGAAGGATGGATGACAAAGCAACGTGTGCCTTTTCCCCCACCACCTGCTCTTCCTCCTCCATCTTTAAGTTTGTCCTACACCAGCCATCCCTTCGTTCAGATATTCCAGAATCCATTCTCCGGATACCGCTGCCAGTGTCCAGTGGCTTTCTAAACAACCCGTCATTCCCAACAAAATCATATTTCTTCTGTTCATAGAGAATCATGTTCTCAACCTTCAAGGGGAAGATGCTGAGGAGGGAAAGACTATTGATGAGGATGATTTATACTGTCAAGCCAAGCCAGTGTCCATTTATGGTAAAGCCAATGGTGACTGACTTGTAATGCCCTGAGAGGAGGACTATGGCATTTCCAGTGATGGACCATTCATTTCCTTAGCCAGCACAAAACACTACGGGGAGAGCGAAGTCCTGGACTAATACGGAAACACGTATAAACTGGTTCTGGTCAGGGGCTGCTTCAACCAAGCTACAGTATACTGACTCTTGAAACAGGAAGAGCACATTCAAACAAGACAGGCCACACGAATACACATATGCAACACTTTCTGAGCTCAGATTCACTAGACCCTTTCATCTGTTGCGAGAAACAGGAAATACTGTGGTTGCAATGCTGCCGTAGCTGTGGTTCACCCGACTGGTGACTGGCCGAACAAGTAAAGATCAAATACACCTGCCTGAATGTCTCATTTACATTAAAAAAAACATTCTCTGTGTACAAAAGGAAGTCTGTAGAATATTCATCCAAACACAAGTTTTCGTCCCATGATTCTTTTGTACTACAATTGGTTTCCTTTTTGTAGATTTTCTTTGATATTTAGTTTTCAGTTAAATGGTTTCTGGCGTTCGGAAATGTACTCATGTTTATGGGAACATAGAAATTATGCATTTTGTAATCGTTTTAAAATATGTTTTATTCCGGTGACAATTGTAATTCCAACATGACTTCGCAGGAGTGCTCCATATGTCCTAAATGTATTCTCATATGTGTGTGGTGGTGGAAGAGAAGGTCCAAGTTGAGCTGGTCCACATTTAACTTCGGTAATGTTGAGTATGGCTCACTGTAGCAGTTTTCAAAAAGAAAAATACGTTTCTTATTGGAGAAGTCCAGGTAGTCCCTACCTGGTTCAGGCTGTTTTCTTCAGTTTGGTACCTAATCAACACAATCCAGGTTGAGGAAATAGGGGAGTGGCATGGGGATGGAAAGAAATATAAACTGTAGATATCTTTTCTAGTGTTGTATTGTGTGCTCTATGGTTGAATTGTGTCACTGTGTGGCCTTTGTTTCAAGCAAAGGCCCATTTTCAAATGCTGTAAAACATTTCAAAATAACTACTCATATCGCGAGTCACTTGTGTCACATCACACGAGTGAGTGATTGGATAATATTTACGCGCCGCAGGATGAGGGAGAGTGGCGTGCATGTGTGTAGCGAGGTGTGACACATATCCCTTTCACACTGAAACGTAGCTTCGGTAATGCTCCAGGGCTTGGATACACATGGCAGATTTTCCCAGGCTTGATCCGGGGCCAGTACAGAAGATATGTAGGTGGTATGAGATAAAGGCCTGGGTCGGAGTCTAATTAAAAAGGGAGAGACCCCTTTCCTGTGGGTGTTTTAGAGGAGCAGTCCAGCTGTTGACTTTACAGCAATGCAACAACAAATGGAAGAAATAAACCTTTTCCTTCACCGTTCTACTAAACTCTATAATTGTATAACTGTTCTGTTTCTTTACAATGTCTGAATGACATTTTCACTTATTTGCTGAGTTCTGAACTTGGTAGTTGGAGTAGAGGGCTCTATACTAATAGTACTGGATGGCATTTTGCAGTAGTTTTTTTGGCACGCAAACGCCCCTCCAATCTTATTTAGTTAGCTAATTAAATGCCATCTTTTTCTAGGTATCTTTTGCCTAGAAATCACACGGTGTTCTCTGCCAGTCGACTTTCATGATCCTCTTTTACTTATTGTTCCGTGACTTTTCTACGGAGAGAAATTAAAACCAAACATGCAACAGGCCTACAAAGAGGATGAAAAAAAAATCTATGAAGTATCCAGTTGTGACTTTTAAAAATAATATGCCATGAGAAAACTCTTACCGTAAGTGGTGTGTCTCTGTGCCTCCCTCAGCTGTTCCTCTTTTAGGGTTAGCCAATTAGGTTGACACTCAAAATAACAATGGGCTTTTTAATGGCTGGATTTGAAACCATTTCTATTGTAATGATGCAGAATAATTTTAAATTAACACACTCCTCGAGTTCTTCAGACCTATAATCCAAACCTGAGTTTCTTATCTTCAAAACTTTTTTGTCAAGATATTTTTGGCATTCCTCCGTTTTTCTAATAGGACTCCCATACTTCCAGACACAAGTGGGGTTCAATCAGAATAAACCTGATCTGAAAGAACTACACAATAAAGCAATATCTCTTCAACCAAACCTACTGAAGCAAGCATTTTACATATTTTCTAGCACCTGTTATCACATTGCAGTTACCTAACAAGAAACGAAGAACTGCATACTGATAACATCCACACAAACAGTCTCTCTAACAGTTCTAACCAATGTGACATGCAATGTTCAATTTCTATACCTAATTACGATTTTATTCAATAGCTATACTAATAGTCGTCTCATCAAAATATATTGAAAAACTCCTCAGGCAATCCCTTTTACTGTTCAGTCAAGGTTATAAGACTGACACTGAACATGATCAAGAAACTATTGATTATAGGTAACTCATTCACTGGAAATTCCATAATTAAACATCGTTTACTGATTTGTAAGCCTTTGACTCAGTATCTGCCACAGATAATGAGTAGCAATCTTCAGTGAAGACTGGTTTTATTTGTAGCTCCACAATCCACACCCTTCTGCAGGGTGGCAGCTTGACATCCCCAGCCCTTGTGCTGATATGGTATCAATTATTTATCCCATGTCTGTGATTTTTGGAAATACATCATACTAATTCATTAATGTATGCACATGGCCCTAATTGCAATTATCTCCATATCTTGATAAGTAAAAGAGGGGAGGGAATCTTCCAACCCCTTCTGTGGTGCAAGTTACACTTTGCATTCAAACCAATCAAGCCTCATCTGCATACCACAAATTAGCACCACATATTCAAAAACCAATTAGCGTGTCTCTCAAATAGCTTCTCCGCCACACGGCTTTGCTTTTTCAACCGAGCTGGCACAAGAAAAGTTCTCAGGTGCACAGTTTCATGATGTGCCTTTCCCTACTCGAGAAGTGGCGTTAGCTTCTTTTTTTTCCTCTACCCTCTCAATTCACTAGTTAATCAAATTAACACATGCAAATTGGTGTAATTGCATTGTTTTGTCACCTCATGTGTGAAGGAGGGAAAAAATGAGGGAAGAAACAACTGAATTCTTTCCCCCTCCTGATGCTGGAGAGGGAAAGACAGACGTGTCGTAGACCTGCCTCTCACAGCAGGGGCTGGGCAAGAGAGGTGATGCCAATTGTCTTCCTCAAGTTCTCACGTCCACTCTCCTCGTCACTTTCTTAAACTACATTGGAAAATAAAGTCCCAGGGCTGGCTTCTCCAATGTATTTTGAGAAGGAGGCGAGACCTAATACCTGACAAAGCTGACCCTTCCAAAGTGCTTGACATCCATTCCTAACAAATCCTATCGGCAGATTGTAACACAATCCCTGCAGTACATACACACGGCATCCCTTGAATTTATCTGGGAATTGGTTTTCTAAGACCAGTCAGTGTAAGACTTCCACCAAATGCCCCTGCCTTCACATGGCACTCTGGGAAATGAGGCCATATGTCAACGTCCTCTTAATTAGGAATAGTGTCCTTGGAATTATCAAAAGCTATTCAGAGGTAGACCACAGTCACTTCTTTATCAAGCCATAACCAAGTATCTGCTCCTGTCATATTTTATCTACATCACTGAGCTCATGCAATCTCATTGACAGTGTCTATGCCTTTCCTATCTGAACACGCATACAGTCAAGGCTATGTATTGTCTTAGCTAAACAATACCATGGGGTAGAAACATGAATGTATTTAACATTCTGTCATCCTGTTTCCAACAGACACAACAACCATGGACGCAATGCTAGCTAACTCTCAGAGCGAGCTAGCAACGTTAACTTCCCTGACTAGTTGTAGCAGTAGTTTTCAAGCCATCATTACTCCCATCCTGCAAATAAAATTGAGGCGAGGAGTAACTATAGCTGCAATTACAGTGCCTAGTGAATGTCTACACACCCCTTGCACAGTTAACATTTTGCAGCCTTAAAAATCTAAAAAGGATTACATTACCTTTTTTTTCCTACTTATCTACACAACCTATGTGACATTTTCAGTGAAATGAACATGTCTTTCCACCCCACTTGGTGGAAGCACCCTTGGCAGCGATGACATCTGTGAATTATTTTCATGCTCATCAAACCATTCAGTGACCACTCGTGCCCTGTGAATGAGGGCATTGTCATCCTATGGAGGCATAGCCACCATGGTAGCCAAAATAATGGCCTGCCCAGCAATTGTATACCCTAAGCATGATGGGATGTTAAAAGCTTAATTAACTCAGGAACCACACCTGTATACTTTGTATCTCTCATTTACTCAAGTGTTTCAATTATTTTGGCAGTTTACCTGTATGTTGCCCTAAAAGTTGTGCAGAGTTGATAGAATCTTATTCTAAATTATTCACAGCTGTAAATGCTGCCAAAGGTGCTTCCTGCAAGTATAAACTCTGGGTTGTGAAGACCCACGCAAATCAAGACATCTTTGTTTTAGATTTTGAATTAAGAAAAAATTATATATTTTTAGAAATTTGAAAATGTTAAGCAGGTTGTGTAGATAACTAGGACAAAAATGTTATCCCTTTCTAAATAGCTTTTTAAGGCAGCAAAAATGTGTTAACTCTCTTGCTAGTCTCAGTAGAAAACACACCTTTTCAAGAGATAATGAACTGTGAAAACAAAAGTCATTGGGATTTTGTAGGCGGCCTAGTATGAAACAAGGCCACAAACAGTGCACTTTCTTCCATGAAATCTGCACCTCGAAAAAATTATGCAATGTGCCTATCCCAAAAGTGCCCGATCACTTGATTTGAGGCTAGCAGAGGGCTGCATCACAGAGCAGCACCACTCATTATCATGAGTGTTGAGTGCGTTACACCATGCCCATTTCAAGTCTCTTTATGAACTCTGAAATATGAAGTTATTTCAGAATATTTATGAAACCTAGATGGTTAAATCATTCATCCTACTTTATGACATATCCCCTTGCAAGATGCTGGAGTCGTGGCGTTTACTCTCTGTTTGGACCAATGCGAGACGAAGCATGGGTCATGTTCAGTAGGGCACACTGTGGGGAAAAAACCTCACAATGGAAAACAATCTATGTTCTTAGTAACAGTCAGTTCAGTAGTAACAGCCCCCCCACCCTCACACCAGTGTTCCCAGTCTAGTATATTATCTGGGCTTTTCATTCCCCTTCTGCCATCTCTTAAGTCCACAGCTGTCTAGAGAAGAGGGGACATGCAGAAGACTGCCTATGCGAAATAAAGGGAGGAGGAGGAGAAGAGATGGGGAAAGATGAGTAGTGAGAGAGATGAGGAAAGATGGGAAACGATGGCTAGACGGGGAAAAAACAGTTGAAAGAAAATAAATCTACACTGAACTAAAATAAAAACATGTTTCATGAGCTGAAATTAAAGATCCCAGAAATGTTCCATATGCACAAAAACCTTATTTCTCTAAAATGTGCACAAATTTCTTTATATCCCTGTTAGTGAGCATTTCTCCTTTGCCAAGGTAATCCATCCACCTGACAGGTGTGGCATATCAAGAAGATGATTGAAGAACCTGGTCATTACACAGGTGCACCTTGTGCTGGGGGACAATAAGGCCACCAAAAATGTGAATGCGCTGCGGCAATAAGAGGTGCTAGCTATCGGCGACCGAGATTCCACCGTCAACTTTATGGATAGGGGGTGGGTGTGGTTGGGATATGTTTGGAGAGAGTATGGGGTAGCAATTCCATCCAATCCGAGCACTTTCAATAATTAAACTGATCAACTTCATTAGCTAAATTAAGTTGATTTGACCACAGAACATGGCCATATGGGGCAATGAAACAAAAGAGGAGGAACTAATTAAAAGTACAATAATAAAGATTTTAATTAACTGGTTCCCCAGACGTCAGCACATGGGGCTGTGGAGTCATAATTAAGTGCTGTAGTGCTGGCAACATTCTCTCCCCCATTTTAATAACGGCAAGGGTTCCAACCATCTAATTAAATCTGTAAATGAATTAGCAACATTGTGGTTCCCCACTTGATTTTTACACCCCACCTCCCACACCGTTCACTATTCCCAAATAACTCCATACACACACACTCGTTCTCTCGCTTTCACTCTTTTTCTCTCTCTCTTTCACACACACATGCACACACACACATACACTTTTCCATCCAAACACATTTGCTGTTAATGAAATTTAATCATTATTGATACACTTTCAGAGGGCTTTAGCGGTTGCTAATGCATCCTAAAAATTCTAGGATGCAACACTGCACACTCACTGGAGAGTATGATAAATGGATCGGGGGTACGGATGTGTCTGTTGAGAATCAGCCTGTCCTCCCCTTGGAATTCCTACTTTGTTTTAGGAGAGCAAATACCTTTCTTCATCACTAGCTAATGCTATCACCTTTTTCTATCGGTGCATCTCAATAGGGGGTTCCTCTCGTCTCCTTTCCTTCATCTGCATGGGTATGGAAAACAAGACAGGCGGGAGCATCATTCCTTGTAGACATCCAGCAAATTGCTCTCCCTATTCTGTGACCTCAAATGAGGTACACATGAAGGAGAAGAGATGAGAGGTAGCCACTGTGGAATATTTGGACATACTCACACCATTTAGACCTGACATGTAGTTTCTGACACTCATCTCTTCTCTCCAATCTCCCCCCAGGGAACCAACCTTCTGCTCTCTATCCTCCCTTTCCATCTCAATCTGGGGATCTGGGAAACTAATTAACAGAAAAATCACATGGACTGACAAGGGAGTCATTTGCATATTAAATTAATTGGTTCTTCACTTGGGTCTCTGTCTACTGGTGACATTGCAAAAAGGAAGGCGTGGAGAAAAAAGTGGGTTTGTATCTCGACAATTCTCTGTTGGTCGTGTCAGGCTAGTCGATATGGAAATGTTTTTCTTTTGCTTACTTGTCGTAGGAAGAGGTTAGGTACATCATAACAACAAACATTTCTTTCCCGATGTCTTTTATTTCAGGACCACTGATAAATTAGAAAACTGAAGAGGTTTCCACCGTAGATGCTAACGTGTTAGGATTGACCTGCAATTACAGCAGAGCCAGTTGCCTATTGGAGCCATGCTGGGGTTTCAGTGCCTGATCTGAGTCTGGCAGTGATATTCCTCTAGTGCAAGAAATGGATGGATGGATGTCCATCCCATCCATCCATCCTTCCCAGAAGCAATCACAGAAGTAATGGGAATAATATGTAACCTGAAAATGTGCTGTTATTGGTAGAGAGGTTTGGAATTCACTTTGTTTATTGGTCTATTAACTTATGCATTGTCACCAGGCAAGCAAAAACTCCACCCATGCAAAAACCTGCTGATTAGAAGGTCCTATGTAGATTGTATTTTCAACCAGCAACTGTTGGGGAATAACACTGATAAAGAAAACACTTTCAGTGTAAATATGATACGTAACAGAGAGGGGAAAATATTTTGACTGTACTGGGCCTTTAGCAAGACCTTTTGCAGCCAGTCCAACAAAGTTCAAGTCTCGCTCTCGTTTCTCAGTTAGCCACCGTATCATCATCATCATCATTGCCAAAAGGACACCCACCCACGTTGAAGGGCTAGCATGTGTTGGCACAGCAGATGTCGTTACCACAGCACACACTACCACGTTGACCTCAGGTCAGTGCCCCCTCCTGCTGCGATCAGAGTCTAACGGTCTAACGCAGTGGTTCCCAAACGGTGGGTCGTTGAAAAAAACCAAAACATTTTTGCGATGGACCAAATAGAAAGTATGTAGAAATTATAATGGACCTAAATATGTTTTAATAATAGCTTAGAATCTTTGAAAATGTATAATCAACCAAATAAAAACTAGAAAATCAGGCCTCAATTGATTTTATTTTTGAGCATAGTAGCACAACATTAGCCATGTCAAAATGTGTAGAATTGCAGGAAATGTGGACTTATTCTTTGGTCTGTATGTTTTTTCACCTCTCAACCCTTATGGTGGGTCGCGACTCAAAAGGCACCTCAATTGGTGGGTCACAAAGAAAATATTTTGGGGAACCCCTGTCTAACGGATGGGTGACCGCCCCACGCAGCAGATCCCAGGTCAGTTTCCAGAGGCCACAGTGACCCTTGTGGCTAATTAAGGCTAAAGATAAGGGTATTAATGAGCCAGGGGCCCTGATCAAAGGAGCGTGACAGCTGAGCCTGGGAGGGGGGTGAGGAAGAGGGGGGGGACTGCTCTGTTTACACGAGTTACCCGCAGTAATTGGGAGGGATGGGGATAAGATACAGGCTGATCCTTTTGTCAAATGGGGGTGGGGGGGGGACAGCTGTCACACACACACACTGTTGTCGTTACTCAGAGCATGTGTCGCCTCGATGCTTTGGCACTTGGAGGGTCCTGGGAAACATGTACCGGCTGGTGAATGACATTGGTCGGAACATGTGTAACCTTGGAGACCAAAAGTGGAATGTCTTGGCACTATCTAGCTTGAGTTTCTTAAGGCCATGACGGTCTACAGTGGATCAGAGCACAGAGAGGGTACAGTATATTGAGGGTAGTTTGATGGATCCAAAGTCCACAGAGTCATGCAAATACAGTGCCTTGCGAAAGTATTCGGCCCCCTTGAACTTTGCGACCTTTTGCCACATTTCAGGCTTCAAACATAAAGATATAAAACTGTATTTTTTTGTGAAGAATCAACAACAAGTGGGACACAATCATGAAGTGGAACGACATTTATTGGATATTTCAAACTTTTTTAACAAATCAAAAACTGAAAAATTGGGTGTGCAAAATTATTCAGCCCCTTTACTTTCAGTGCAGCAAACTCTCTCCAGAAGTTCAGTGAGGATCTCTGAATGATCCAATGTTTACCTAAATGACTAATGATGATAAATACAATCCACCTGTGTGTAATCAAGTCTCCGTATAAATGCACCTGCACTGTGATAGTCTCAGAGGTCAGTTAAAAGCGCAGAGAGCATCATGAAGAACAAGGAACACACCAGGCAGGTCCGAGATGCTGTTGTGAAGAAGTTTAAAGCCGGATTTGGATACAAAAAGATTTCCCAAGCTTTAAACATCCCAAGGAGCACTGTGCAAGCGATAATATTGAAATGGAAGGAGTATCAGACCACTGCAAATCTACCAAGACCTGGCCGTCCCTCTAAACTTTCAGCGCATACAAGGAGAAGACTGATCAGAGATGCAGCCAAGAGGCCCATGATCACTCTGGATGAACTGCAGAGATCTACAGCTGAGGTGGGAGACTCTGTCCATAGGACAACAAGTATATTGCACAAATCTGGCCTTTATGGAAGAGTGGGAGACACACCACCTGGGAGACCACCACCACCACCTGGGACCACCACCACCACCTGGGAGACACACCAAACATGTGGAAGAAAGTGCTCTGGTCAGATGAAACCAAAATTGAACTTTTTGGCAACAATGCAAAACGTTATGTTTGGCGTAAAAGCAACACAGCTGAACACACCATCCCCACTGTCAAACATGGTGGTGGCAGCATCATGGTTTGGGCCTGCTTTTCTTCAGCAGGGACAGGGATGATGGTTAAAATTGATGGGAAGATGGATGGAGCCAAATACAGGACCATTCTGGAAGAAAACCTGATGGAGTCTGCAAAAGACCTGAGACTGGGACGGAGATTTGTCTTCCAACAAGACAATGATCCAAAACATAAAGCAACATCTACAATGGAATGGTTCAAAAATAAACATATCCAGGTGTTAGAATGGCCAAGTCAAAGTCCAGACCTGAATCCAATCGAGAATCTGTGGAAAGAACTGAAAACTGCTGTTCACAAATGCTCTCCATCCAACCTCACTGAGCTCGAGCTGTTTTGCAAGGAGGAATGGGAAAAAATTTCAGTCTCTCGATGTGCAAAACTGATAGAGACATACCCCAAGCGACTTACAGCTGTAATCACAGCAAAAGGTGGCGCTACAAAGTATTAACTTAAGGGGGCTGAATAATTTTGCACGCCCAATTTTTCAGTTTTTGATTTGTTAAAAAAGTTTGAAATATCCAATAAATGTTGTTCCACTTTATGATTGTGTCCCACTTGTTGTTGATTCTTCACAAAAAAATACAGTTTTATATCTTTATGTTTGAAGCCTGAAATGTGGCAAAAGGTCGCAAAGTTCAAGGGGGCCAAATACTTTCGCAAGGCACTGTATATTATAGAATGTTGTGTGTGCTGAATTTGCACGTGCAAGCCAAGCGCCACCACTACAATCAGCACTGTCAAAGCTGTATAAAAAAAGTTGTCAAACAAGCACACACCGGGCCACGAACCATGTGCTTACAATAACGCTTTGGTGAAAATAGACCAAATTATTATGATGAGGCACATGGGCGACTAACAGCTTACTTACTACACAACATACACTTAGTATTACTTTCTTAGCTACAATATACAGTAAATATCTCCCTTGGATTTAACATAATTTATGCAGCAGCATACAAGACATTTTTGGACTCACCTTGTGAAGGTGGCGCAGCAGTCCTTTGTGGGCAAATTTTGTCATCAAAGTCAGGCATTCTCTGGATCTATGGTGGGAACTCGGGGGGGGGGGGGGGGGGGGGGGGGGGGGGGGGGAACACACAGCCACTCCATTGAATAGCAGGCTAACGTTAGTGGTTGCTTTGCAACTCTTGGAGTTAGCCATTGATTCCTTCCAAACGACTCATTGTTGAATTTGCGAATTCCAAATGGTTGTGTAATCTTTATGTCCAATGGCCGATGAGCACCGATACGTTTTATCTATAATTTCTCTTCACATGACAAGAATAAAAAAGGATTTAGCAGTAGATTGTCGACTTGATTCATGATGATGACTGCTAGAAAAGACTTTGAAAGTAAGATGGACATGATCAGTCCAATCAAAGCTAGTGTACATATAACGTGATTTGACGTTACTTTGTCTGTGGCCAATGACCTTGAGCCTTCTGGGAAGGGCACTTGTAATATAACTCTGTCAGGAACCAAAGGGCTGAAATGTTGGATGTCTACCCTTTCTAAGCACTTAAACTTGGCGATGACGTACTGTCCCTATGAGTGACAGAACACTGAGCCAATCACGGTGCAACGCTGCGTATTTTCTTCCGGCTCGCCCCACCACAGATAGCACTGAGCTACTTACTTTGAACGCTCTCCTAGAGATGAACGTACTTTGGTGCGACAAGTGCAAATCAATCCCAGATCAACAGCAAAGGACCTTGTGAAGATGCTGGAGGAAACAGGTACAAAAGTATCTATGTCCACAGTAAAACAAGTCCTACATCGACATAACCTAAAAGGCCGCTCAGCAAGGAAGAAGCCACTGCTCCAAAACCACCATAAAAAAGCCAGACTACGGTTTGGAACTGCACATGGGGACAAAGATCATAATTTTTGGGGAAATGTCCTCTGGTCTGATGAAACAAAAATAGAACTGTTTGGCCATAATGACCACTGTTATGTTTGGAGGAAAAAGGGGGAGGCTTGCAAGCCGAAGAACACCATTCCAACTGTGAAGCACGGGGTGGCAGCATCATGTGGTGGGGGTGCTTTGCTGCAGGAGGGACCGGTGCACTTCACAAAATAGATGGCATCATGAGGTAGGAAAATTGTATGGATATATTGAAGCAACATCTCAAGACATCCGTCAGGAAGTTAAAGCGTGGGTCTTCCAAATGGACAATGACCCCAAGAGTACTTCCAAAGTTGTAGCAAAATGGCTTTAGGACAACAAAGTCAAGATATTGGAGTGGCCATCACAAGGCCCTGACCTCAATCCTATAGAAAATGTGTGGGCAGAACTGAAAAAGCGTGTGCAAGCATGGAGGCCTACAAAACTGACTCGGTTACACCAGCCCTGTCAGGTGAAATTGGCCAAAATTCATCCAACTTATTGTGGGAAGCTTGTGGAATGCTACCTGAAATGTTTTACCGAAGTTAAACAATTTAAAGGCAATGCCAACAAATACTAATTGAGTGTATGTAAACTTCTGACCCAGTGGGAATGTGATGAAAGAAACAAAAGCTGAAATAAATAATTCTCTATACTATTATTCTGACATTTCACATTCTTAAAATAAAGTGGTGATCCTAACTGACCTAAGACAGGGAATTTTAACTAGGATTAAATGTCAGGAAATGTGAAAAACTGAGTTTAAATGTATTTGGCTGAGGTGTATGTAAACTTCCGACTTCAACTGTACACTACCGTTCAAATGTTTGGGGTCACTTAAAAATGTCCTTGTAAGACCATAAGACCATAAGACCATTTTTCGGCCATTAAAATAGCATCAGTTGATCAGAAATACATTGCAGACATTCTTAATGTTGTAAATTACTATTATAGCTGGAAACGGCTGATGGAATGATGTAATGGAATATTTACATAGGCGTACAGAGTTGATGGCCAAAAATCTACATTTTTGTCTCATCTAACCAGAGTACCATCTTCCACATGTTTGGGGAGTCTCCCACATGCCGTTGGCAAACACCAAACATGTTGGATTATTTTTTTCTTTAAGCAATGGCTTTTTTCTGGACACTCTTTTGTGGAGTGTACGCTTGGTGGTGCCCAAGCAGGACCACTTTTCCATGATTTTTAAAAAATTTGTTAAAACAATTTTTTTTTTTTTTCACTTTACCAATTTGGACTATTTTGTGTATGTCCATTACATGAAATCCAAATAAAAATCAATTTAAATTACAGGTTGTAATGCAACAAAATGGACAGCCAAATACATTTCTCATTTCCTGACATTTCCTGGCATTTAATCCTAGTTAAAATTAACCTGCACATTTTAGAGTAATTATTTAGAGTAACTTTTTAATTTTATGGTATTTATTATTGCAAGGCAGAACACTTCTAATAAACAAGCCACATTTAATTTTTTTAATTATTTTAAAGACTTCTCTCGAATGAATAAGAAAAATATGCTACATTATCAGCTGCCTCCCCAATGTCTTTACAGTCTGCTGTGAATTAATAACTTTTCAATATTCTCAGGTCCACTCCTCCGAAGGCAGGGAGGCAGCGGCATTGCAAACAGCTCAGCAGAAACAAAGGCTCTTTTTTGAGAGCCACCACATTGATTAAAAAACATCAACTAATTTCCTGTGTCTCTGTGTTTATATGTTAAAGCTAGAATCCTTAGTTGCTACATCCATTTTTGGGCTTCTAAATGAATACCCATTGATCCCGTTGCTTCTTGAAGAATAGTACCCCATAAGAACCCAAAATACAAGCTTGTTTTACTCCAATAAATATTTGTAAACAATGTTAAATGTAACTGTATAGCCTCAAAAACATGGTTAACTATTTATGACTACTACAATTTTGATATCACAGATGCTTTGAACCCCGGCCAAATAATTACTGTTAAGATTCCCTAACCTCAACCCCAAACCAATTTCATCTATTAGTTAATCGCCAGGAATTTGAAGCATCTCGATATCTCATATGCCACTGCAAGCTAACAGTCTCAAAGAAGGAAAGTAGAAAGACTCAAGTGGATCTTCCACAGCCTGCCAAGAGATTACACCATGCAATCTTTGAGGCTAACTGCCCTCTTGAAAGTGTCAATAATATGAGTCAACTGCAAAATTAGTGCAGCAATAATATTGAAGTGTAGCGGATTTGCACACTTTACTATTGACATTTACCTCACGAGTTTGAATGTTGCACGCAGCAAGCTTGATTTTTTCATTTTTTAAGCATTTTATATTAGATTTTTTTAAGGCAATGCATGTCACTTCAATGTTATTAATATATCTAGTGAAATATGTCAATTAGATAGATCAGCACTGTATTGTCAGTAACAAGTATCTGGAATCCTGATTCCTCTAGATAGAACAGCCACAAAGTCAAGGAAATATTATTTCATTTGTTATCGTGCTGCCACCTTATGGTATAATTGAGAACTGCAACCTGGTTGATGAATTTGACAATGAAGTATTCGAAAATACTTTTTCTTGACTGAATTAACGTTCAGGGTTATTGATAATCGTTATTGAAATAGTAATCAAGTATAACGTCAAAACATGAGCTTAAGAACAGATAATAATAGTAATGAATCATCATTATATTAATTCACAGTCATTATTTTTTTTACCTTTATTTAACCAGGCAAGTCAGTTAAGAACAAATTCTTATTTTCAATGACGGCCTAGGAACAGTGGGTTAATTGCCTGTTCAGGGGGATAACGACAGATTTGTACCTTTGGTTTGAACTTGTAAACTTCCGGTTACTAGTACAACGCTCTAACCACTAGGCTACCCTGCCACCCCTGCCACCCTCACAGTAATCTGTTCAAATACTTTTTTAAACACTATTATGTTGCTTTGTAATATCTCAAATGTAGCACAGAGACACATACAATGAAAATGATCCATGTTTAAAATTGTTGCACCGACACTCATATTCTAGTGAATGTCAAGAACAACACGTTTTTGAGGCATTTTACTATAGTCCACATTAGAGCTAGTGAGAGGCAGACATTCAAAACAATATACCAAAAAGTCATACAAATATAATACACTGCTCAACAAAAAAAAAGGGAACACTTAAACAACACAATGTAACTAAGTCCATCACACTTCTGTGAAATCAAACTGTCCACTTAGGAAGCAACACTGATTGACAATACATTTCACATGCTGTTGTGCAAATGGAATAGACAACAGGTGGAAATTATAGGCAATTAGCAAGACACCCCCAATAAAGGAGTGGTTCTGCAGGTGGGGACCACAGACCACTTCTCAGTTCCTATGCTTCCTGGCTGATGTTTTGGTCACTTGTGAATGCTGGCGGTGCTTTCACTCTAGTAGTATCATGAGACGGAGTCTACAACCCACACAAGTGGCTCAGGTAGTGCAGCTCATCCAGGATGGCACATAAATGCGAGCTGTGGCAAGAAGGTTTGCTGTGTCTTTCAGCGTAGTGTCCAGAGCATGGGGGCGCTACCAGGAGACAGGCCAGTACATCAGGAGACGTGGAGGAGGCTGTAGGAGGGCAACAACCCAGCAGCAGGACCGCTACCTCCGCCTTTGTGCAAGGAGGAGCAGGAGGAGCACTGCCAGAGCCCTGCAAAATGACCTCCAGCAGGCCACAAATGTGCATGTGTCTGCTCAAACGGTCAGAAACAGACTCCATGAGGGTGGTATGAGGGCCCGACGTCCACAGGTGGGTGTTGTGCTTACAGCCCAACACTGTGCAGGACGTTTTTCATTTGCCAGAGAACACCAAGATGGGCAAATTCGCCACTGGCGCACTGTGCTCTTCACAGATAAAAGCAAGTTCACACTGAGCACATGTGACAGACATGACAGTCTGGAGATGCCGTGGAGAACGTTCTGCTGCCTGCAACATCCTCCAGCATGACCGGTTTGACGGTGGGACAGTCATGGTGTGGAGTGGCATTTCTTTGGGGGGCCGCACAGCCCTCCATGTGCTCGCCAGAGGCAGCCTGACTGCCATTAGGTACCGAGATGAGATCCTCAGACCCCTTGTGAGACCATATGCTGGAGCCCTGGAGCCCTGGGTTCCTCCTAATGCAAGACAATGCTAGACCTCATGTGTCTGGAGTGTGCCAGCAGTTCCTGCAAGAGGAAGGCATTGATGCTATGGACTGCCCCGCCCGTTCCCCAGACCTGAATCCAATTGAGCATATCTGGGACATCATGTCTCGCTCCATCCACCAATGCCACGTTGCACCACAGACTGTCCAGGAGTTGGCGGGTGCTTTAGTCCAGGTCTGGGAGGAGATCCCTCAGGAGACCATCCGCCACCTTATCAGGAGCATGCCCAGGCGTTGTAGGGAGGTCATACAGGCACATGGAGGCCACACACTACTGAGCCTCATTTTGACTTGTTTTAAGGACATTACATCAAAGTTGGATCAGCCTGTAGTGTGGTTTTCCACGTTAATTTAGAGTGTGACTCCAAATCCAGACCTCCATGGGTTGATAAATTTGATTTCCATTGATAATTTGTGTGATTTTGTTATCAGCACATTCAACTATGTAAAGAAAAAAGTATTTAATAAGAATATTTCATTCATTCAGATCTAGGATGTGATATTTTAGTGTTCCCTTTATTTTTTTGAGCAGTGTATATATACATATTCTGTATATAGTCCTGTAAAGAGAGTATGATTAGCATATCTTTGAATTAAGTAAAATATTAAATAATAATAATAATAATATAATATATATATTTACAGTACCAGTCAAAAGTTAACACACCTACTCATTCAAGGGTTTTCTTTACTTTACTATTTTCTACATTGTAGAATAATAGTGAAGACATCAAACTATGAAATAACACATATGGAATCATGTAGTAACCAAAAAAGTGTTAAGCAAATCAAAATATATTTTATATTTGAGATTCAAAGTAGCCACCCTTTGCCTTGATGGCATTCTCTCAACCAGCTTCATGAACTGGAATGCATTTCAATTAACAGGTGTGCCTTGGTAAATGTTAATCTGTGATATTTCTTTCCTTCTTAATGCGTTTGAGCCAATCAGTTGTGTTGTGACAAGGTAGTGGTGGTACACAGAAGATAGCCCTATTTGGTAAAAGACCAAGTCCATATTATGGTAAGAACAGCTCAAATAAGGAATGAGAAACAACAGTACATCATTACTTTAAGACATGGAGGTCAGTCAATCTGGAAAATGTCAAGAACTTTGAATGTTTCTTCAAATGCAGTCGCAAAAATCATCAAGCGCTATGATGAAAACTGGCTCTCAGGAGGACGAATCTTAATCAAATCAAATTTTATTTGTCACATGGGCCGAATACTTGGGGGTAGAAGCTGTTGAGGAGCCTTTTGGTCCTAGACTTGGCGCTCCAGTACCGCTTGCCGTGCGCTCCAGTACCGCTGGAGTCTTTGACAATTTTATGGGCTTTCCTCTGACACCGCCTATTGTTTAGGTCCTGGATGGCAGGAAGCTTGGCCTCAGTGATGTATTGGACTGCGCTCACTACCCTCTGTAGCCTTACAGTCAGATGCCGAGCAGTTGCCATACCAGGCGGGGATGCTCTCGATGGTGCAGCTGTAGAACCTTTTGAGAATCTGTGGGCCCATACCAAATCTGTTCAGTCTCCTGAGGGGGAAAAGGTGTTGTTGTGCCCTCTTCACGACTGTCTTGGTATGTTTGGACCATGATAATCCGTTGGTGATGTGGACACCAAGGAACTTTAAACTCTCGACCTGCTCCACTACAGCCCCGTCGATGTTAATGGGGGCCTGTTCGGCCTGCCTTTTCCTGTAGTCCACGATCAGCTCCTTCATCTTTCTCACATTGAGTGAGAGGTTGTTGTCCTGGCACCACACTGCCAGGTCTCTGACCTCCTCCCTATAGGCTGTCTCATCATTGTCGGTGATCAGGCCTACCACTGTTGTGTCGTGAGCAAACTTACTGATGGTGTTGGAGACATGTTTGGCCACGCAGTCGTGGGTGAACAGGGAATACAGGAGGGGACTAAGTACACATCCCTGAGGGGCCCCAGTGTTAAGGATCAGCGTAGCAGACTCTTACCACCTGGGGGCGGCCCATCAGGAAGTCAAGGATCCAGTTGCAGAGGTATTTAGTCCCAGAGTCCTTAGCTTAGTGATGCGCTTCGTAGGCACTATGGTGCTGAACGCTGAGCTGTCGCCGATGAACAGCATTCTCACATAGGTGTTCCTTTTGTCCAGGTGAGAAAGGGCTGTGTTTAGTGTGATTGAGATTGCATCATCTGTGGATCTGTTGGGGCAGTATGCAAATTGGAGTGGGTCTATGGTGTCCGGGAGGATGCCGTTGATGTGAGCCATGACCAGCCTTTCAAAGCACTTCATGGCTACAGAAGACTCGGTCAGGGAGAGTTACCTCTGCTGCAGAGGATAAGTTCATTAGAGTTAACTGCACCTCAGTTTGCACCCCAAAGACACATCTCAACATCAACTGTTCATAGTAGACTGCGTGAATCAGGCCTTCATGGTCGAATTGCTGCAAAAACAATACTACTAAAACGGACACCAATAAGAAGAAGACACTTGCTTGGCCAAGAAACATGAGCAATGGACATTAGACCAGTGGAAATCTGTCCTTTGGTTTGATGAGTCCAAATTTGATATTTTTGGTTACAACCGCCGTGTCTTTATGAGATGCAGAGTAGGTGAATGGATGATCTCTGCATGTGTGGCTCCCACCGTGAAGCAGTGAGGATGAGGTGTGATGGTGCTTTCCTGGTGACACTGTCGTGATTTATTTAGAATTCAAGGCAAACTCTACCAGCATGGCTACCACAGCATTCTGCAGCGATATGCCATCCCATCTGGTTTACTCTTATTGGGACTATCATTTGTTTTTCAACTGGACAATGACCCAACACACCTCCAGGCTGTATAAGCGCTATTTGACCAAGAAAGCGAGTGATAGATTGCTGCATCAGATGATCTGGCCACCACAATCACCCGACCTCAACCCAATTGAGATGGTTTGGGATGAGTTGGACCGCAGAGTGATGCAGCCAACAAGTGCTCAGCATATGTGGGAACTCCTCTTAGTTTGTTGGAAAAACATTCATCATGAAACTGGTTGAGAGAATACTAAGAGTGTGCAAAGCTGTCATATAAAATATATTTTGTTTTGTTTAAAACGTTTTTGGTTACTACATGATTCCATATGTGTTATTTCAAAGTTTATAGGTATTCCTCTTGTCCAGATGGGTTAGGGCAGTGTGCAGTTTGATTGCGTCGACTGTGGACCTATTGGGGCAGTAAGCAAATTGGAGTGGGTCTAGGGTGTCAGGTAGGGTGGAGGTGATATGATCCTTGATACTTGAGTCCTAGTTCAAACCACAAAATGTAAACCACAAAAAAGGAAAATGGTAGTAGATAAATAATTAGCTGCTTAAATAAAAGACTGCTCTTAGAATTGGGGAAATAGGGATAGGGACATGTCTATTTGGCCAAATATCTCAGAATGTATGTATTTATTTATGAAAACGTCAAAAACGTACATTTCTACACATGGAACTCTAAAGGTCATCCCA
This sequence comes from Oncorhynchus clarkii lewisi, assembly GCF_045791955.1. NCBI lineage: Eukaryota > Metazoa > Chordata > Actinopteri > Salmoniformes > Salmonidae > Oncorhynchus > Oncorhynchus clarkii. The sequence goes on from NC_092175.1 coordinate 2,900,004, forward strand.
TTGTTTCTTTTAGGTGAAATAGGTGTACATCTGTCTTTTCCCAAAATATCTCAATGTGCATATTTGGATTCTTTTCAAGTCAGACACCATTTCAAATGGTATCGACAGTATCGAGGTGCAGATGTTTACTTTCTACAAGTTGTTATTTTTCAGTTTTGCCCTAGGAACAGATTGTAGTGGTAAAATAAAAAAGGAGATTTTTTGGGGGGGCTGTTATTTAGGGAAAATGTGCTACTGACAGGTACAAGACTTTCATCAGGCAAATATACTTGTATGAGAGTCCAGACAGCAGCATTAACGTTTGCCTTGCATTTGTATCCATTCCATGCAGTCATTAAAAGAAAGACAACCGGCAGAATTGTGTCCAGAGCCTTATCTTCCACCTACACCTCACCAGAACACAACGCAGAAAGGTACCGGTGAAGAACCGGTTACACTAGTTACAGTTACAGTAACCTCAAAATGTTACTCATTTTAAGGTTTAATAAATACTACAATCATGATTTTTGTTTGTAAGATAGCCTTAACTTTAGGCTATTTTCTGTATTACAAATGTTTTATTAAATGGTGTTTGGTTGTCAACGCAACCAAATATCAACATTTGAAGGACATGTGTCTTTTGTGCCACTGACTCAGTGTGGCTTTAATTCCAGTTTATCTACATATTAATAATTGATATGTTGGGTTCACATCTCCATCTGAACCCGAAGTCTAAGTAAAAGAATAGGACTACATTTAGAGTTTCATTTAATTTAGTTATATTTAACTTTGGTCACTAAACTAAGGAGCCTGGGACTGAACAACACCTTCTGCAACTGGATCCTGGACTTCCTGACGGGATGCCCCGAGGTGGTGTGGGTAGGCAACAACACATCTGCCATGATGACCCTCAATACGGGGGCCCCTCAGGGGTGCGTGCTTACTCCCTTCCTGTACTCCCTGTTCACCCACGACTGCGTGGCTGTTCATGACTCCAACACCATCATTATGTTTGCCTGATCACCACCGATGATGAGATAGCCTAAAGGGAGGAGGTCAGAGACCTTGCAGTTTGGTGCCAGGACAACAACCTCTCCCTCAATGTCAACAAGACAAAGGAGCTGATCGTCGACTACAGGAAACAAAAGACAGATCACTCCCCCATTCACATTGACAGGGCTGAAGTGGAGTGGGACTAGAGCTTAAAGTTCCTTGTTGTCCTCATCACTAAGGATCTATCATGGTCCAAATACACCAACACAGTCATGAAGAGGGCACAGCGATGCTTCTTCCCCTCAGGAGGCTGAAAAGATTTGGCATGGGCCCTCAGATTCTCAAAGGTTATACAGCTGCACTGTTTTTACTCATCACATATGTCTCTGCTGTTTACTATCTGTTACTTTATTCCTACTTATATGTACAGTACATACACTGCATGACCAAAAGTATGTGGACACCTGCTCAAACATCTCATTCCAAAATCATGGGCATTAATATGGAGTTGGTCCCCCCTTTGCTGCTATAACAGCCTCCACTCTTGTTGGAACATTGCTATGGGGACTTGCTTCCATTCAGCCACAAGAGCATTAGTAAGGTCAGGCACTATTGTTGGCCAATTAGGTCTGGCTCGCAGTCACCATTCCAATTCAACCTAAAGGTGTTCGATGGGGTTGAGGTCAGGGCTCTGTTTAGGCCAGTCAAGTTCTTCCACATCGATCTAGACAAAACATTACTGTATGAACCTCGCTTTGTGCACTGGGGCACTGTCATGGTGAAACAGGAAAGGGACTTCCCCAAACTGTTGCCACAAAGTTGGAAACACAGGATCGTCTAGAATGTCATTGTCTGATGTAGCCTTAAGATTTCCCTTCACTCAAACTAAGGGACCTAGCCCAAACCATTATTCCTCCTCCACAAATCTTTACAGTTGTCACTATGCATTGTAGCGTTTACTGGCATCCACCAAACCCAGATTCGTCCGCCCGACTGCCAGATGGTGAAGTGCGATTCATCACTCCAGAGAATGCGTTTCCACTGCTCCAGAGTCCAATGGCGGCAAGCTTTACATCAGTCCAGACAGCGCTTGGCATTGCACATGGTGATCTTAGGCATTTGTGCGGCTGCTCGGCCATTTAAAACCCATTTCATGAAGCTCCTGATGAACAGTTCTTGTGCTGATGTTGCTTCCAGAGGCAGTTTGGATCTCGGTAACGAGTGTTGCAACTGAGGACAAGACGATTTTTACACTCTACGCACTTCAGCACTCAGCGGGCCGTTCTGTGAGCTTATGTGGCCAACCACTTCACGGCTGAGCCGTTGTTGTTCCTAGACGTTTCCAATTCACAAAGAACAGCTCTTACAATTAACCAGGGTAGCTCTAGCAGGGCAGACATTTTAAAAACTGGCTTGTTGGAAAAGTGGCGTCCTGTGACGGTGCCAAGTTGAAAGTCTTTGAGCTCATCAGTAAGGCCATTCTACTGCCAATGTTTGTCTATAGAGATTGCATGGCTGTGTGATTGATTTTATACACCTGTCAGCAACGGATGTTGCTGAAATAGCAGAATCCACAAATTTGAAGGGGTGTCCACATACTTTTGTATATATAGTGTATCTACCGCAATTACCTCGTCCCCATGTACATCGACTCCGTACTGGCACCTCGTCTATATTGCCAAGTTATTGTTTCTCATTGTGTATCTATTATTACGTGGTTTTACTTTTTTATTATTTCAGAGCCAGAGCTCTGATGTCATGTAGGTTACTGTACAGCAACTATGTTCCAATGTAGGCACTAATTAGTGCCCAAATCTCCCATTTTTAACACGTATACAGGTACAAGTGTAAAGGGCTACCCCCCTAAAGTCAGTGCGTCAACCTAAGTAACATAATCAAAAAATCCCCATCAAAATCAGTCAGTTTAAACTTGAGATATCCAGGGTTTTTTTTGCATGGGCTGCGTCTCAATCTAATACTTCTGCCTACTGAGGCCAAGAAGGTGGCCAAGATACAGCAGTGTTTGTCAGACCATGAGACATCCCGAAAATCGTTCTTCTCACGGAAACGCTGTGGCGTCCCGAACGGTTTGGCTAATGTGACTCCGGCCCACCATCACCACTCCCCTGGCGGTGGGAGAACTTGTCAGCTGAGAAATGCCTGCTAATTACGTCCGCTGCATTCATCAGCGTCACACACACATTGGGCCAAGGCCCTGAGACCTCTGGCATACAGTGCAAATGAGAACTTTGACACAGGTCAAAGCTACTGTGAGGGTAAGCTGTATGTGTGTGTGCATGTGTTTATTGACAATGTGTGTATATTCAACAGTCTTGCAACCCCATAAAGGACAACCAAACAAGGCTATAATTCCACACAAATATCTAGGTTTAACTCACTCTTTCTATCTTTCCCACTGTCCTCTGTTTTTCGCACGCTGTTTCCATCTTTCTCAATGTCTGTCTCTCTATACCTCTTTTTCTCACTCTGTTTCTTTCTCCCTCTTTTTCTCCCTGCTGCTCTCTCCTATCCTCTGCTATGACACAGAGGCTAGGGCCAGGCTGGTTCTCAGTGGGCTCACTAGGAACAAGGGCCTTAATTAGCACTCTGTAATTAGGAACAGATGCAGTTTGCAGCACGGGACCTCAACACACACGCACACGACTCGGGTGGCATCTCTCTCTCCCCTCTCTCTCTCTCTTTCTCCTCACCTTTGAAACCAAATCACTCCCTCTGTTACTCCTTCTCAGTCGCACACACACACACACACACACACACACACACACACACACACACACACACACACACAGAGTTCGGAGCCATATGTGTAATTTAGAAAACTTCCAACTTGATAAGATTGAGCTGCTCTCCCTCTGCTCTATCCCTCACTCCTCAACTCATTCTTCCTCTCCAATTTCACTCAACCCCTCTTCACACAGTGTCTGTATTTCTATACAGTAGGAATACTTGTAATCTCTTAAACTATTGTGTCCTAGTTAATGAAATGTTGCATTGATCTGATAATAGATTATTGCTCAACTGCATTACAGCTGCCTACCCAGAAACTGTAGGAGGAATGCATGGTGTGTGTGAGTGTACTGGGGGTAGCTATGTTTTGCTGAAGCAGCAGATATCCCTGTGGGAATTAATAGGAAATTCAAAGGATTTTTATACGGATCAATATCTACATTTAGTTATGTCATGTTGCTACTTGGCTTGTGTTTGTGAATGTAGGCCGGGGCAACTGAGGTCAGCATTTGTTTTGTTTTATCATGGGAAGATCAGTTCTAAATAAGAGTTTGATAAATTCCTGGTTTACATAGCTGGCTTGATAAACTCCTGATTTAAAGTGGATTACATAGCTGGATTGATAAACTCCTGATTTCAAGTGGATTACATAGCTGGATTGATAAACTCCTGATTTCAAGTGGATTACATAGCTGGATTGATAAACTCCTGATTTCAAGTGGATTACATAGCTGACTTGATAAACTCCTGATTTCAAGTGGATTACATAGCTGGCTTGATAAATTCCTGATTTCAAGTGGTTTACATAGCTGGCTTCTTAAATTGCTCAATATAGGCATTACAGGGTTTAATTTTAATTAAAAAATATATATTTTATTTCACATTTATTTAACCAAGTTCTCATTTACAACTACGACCTGGCCAAGAAAAAGCAAAGCAGTCGACAAAAACAACAACACAGTTACACATAAACAAACGTACAGTCAACAACACAATAGAAAAATCAATGTATAGTGTGTGCAAATGTAGAAGATTATCGAGGTAAGGCAATAAAATAGGCCATAGAGGCGAAATAATTACAATTTAGCATTAACACTGGAGTGATAGATGTGCAGATGATGATGTGCAAGTAGAGATGCTAGGGTGCAAAAGAGCAAGAAGATAAATAACAATATGGGGATGAGGTAGTTGGGTGTGCTATTTACAGATTGGCTGTGTACAGGTACAGCTGATGCTTAAAGTTAGAGAGGGAGATATAAGTCTTCAGCTTCAGTGATTTTTGCAATTCGTTCCAGTCATTGGCAGCAGAGAACTGGAAGGAAAGGCTGCCAAAGAAAATGTTGGCTTTGGGGATGACCAGTGAAATATACCTGCTGGAGCGTGTGCTACGGGTGGGTGTTGCTATAGGGACCAGTGAGCTTAGATAAGGCGGGGCTTTATCTAGCAAAGACTTATAGATGCCCTGGAGCCAGTGGGTTTGTCGACAAATATGTAGCGAGGGCCAGCCAATGAGAGCATACAGGTCGCAGTGGTGGGTAGTATATGGGGCGTTGGTGACAAAACGGATGGCACTGTGATAGACTACATCCAGTTTTCTGAGTAGTGTTGGAGGCTATTTTGTAAATTAAATCGCTGAAGTCAAGGATCGGTAGGATGGTCAGTTTTACGAGGGTATGTTTGGCAACATGAGTGAAGGAGATTTTGTTGCGAAATAGGAAGCTGATTCTAGACTTATTTTGGATTGGAGATGCTTAATGTGAGTCTGGAAGGAGAGTTTACAGTCTAACCAGACACCTAGGTATTTGTCAGAACCGTCCAGAGTAGTGATGCTAGTCAGGCGAGCAGGTGCGGGAAGCAATCAGCTGAAGAGCATGCATTTAGTTTTACTAGCATTTTAAAGCAGTTGGAGGCCATGGAAGGAGTGTTGTATGACATTGAAGCTCGTTTGGAGGTTAGTTAACACAGTGTCCCAGAAGTATACAGAATGATGTTGTCTGCATAGAGGTGGAACAGAGAACCACCAGCAGCAAGAGCGACATCATTGATATATACAGAGAAAAGAGTCGGCCCGAGAATTGAACCCTGTGGCACCCCATAGAGACTGCCAGAGAACCGGACAACAGGCCCTCCTATTTGACACACTGAACTCTATCAGAGAAGTAGTTGGTGAACCAGGAGAGACAGTCATTTGAGAAACCAAGGCTATTGTGTCTGCTGATAAGAATGTGGTGATTGACAGAGTCGAAAGGCTTGGCCAAGTCGATGAATACGGCTGCACAGTAATGTCTCTTACCGATGGCGGCTATGATTTCGTTTAAGACCTTGAGCTTGGCTGAGGTGCACGCATGACCAGATCGGAAACCAGATTGCATAGTAGAGAAGGTACAGCGGGATTCGAAATGGTCGATGATCTGTTTGTTAACTTGGCTTTCGAAGATTTTAGAAAGGCAGGGCAGGATGGACATATAGGTCTGTAACAGTTTGGGTCTAGAGTGTCTACCCACGGCAGCTTTCCAATCTTTGGGGATCTCAGACAATACGAAAGATAGGTTGAACAAGCTAGTAAAAGGGGTTGCAATAATGTCGGCTGATCATTTTAGAAAGAGAGGGTCCAGATTGTCTTGCCCAGCTGATTTGTATGGATCCAGATTTTGCAGCTCCTTCAGAACATCAGCTGTCTGGATTTGGGTGAAGGAGAAGCGGGGGCAGGGGCGGCTTGGGCAAGTTGCTGCAAGGGGTGCAGAGGTGTTGGCTGGGGTAGGGGTAACCAGGTGGAAAGCTTAGCCAGCCGTAGAAAAATGATTGTTTAAATGATCGATTATTGTAGATTTATTAGTGGTGACTGTGCCCCAGTGCAGTTGGCAGCCGGGAGGAGGTGCTCTTATTCTCCATGGACTTTACAGTGTCCAAAAACATTTTGGAATTAGTGCTACAGGATGCACATTTCTGGTTGAAAAAGGTAGCCTTTTCTTTCCTAATTCCTGACTTCCTTGAAAAGTTGCATATCGTGGGAGATATTCGATGCTAATGCAGAACGCCACAGGATGTTTTTGTCCTGGTCAAAGGGCATTCAAGTCTTGAGTGAACCAAGGGCTATATCTGTTCTTAGTTCATTTTTTTTTGAATGGGGCACGCTTATTTAAGATGGTGAGGAAAGCACTTTTAAAGAGCAACCAGGCATCCTCTACTGACAGGATTAGAAAGGGCTGCTCGCAGAAGTGTTTTAGGGAGTATTTGACAGTGTTTGACAGTGTAGAGGGGTGGACGTTTGACCGCGGACCCATTACGGACGCGGGCAATGAGGAAGGGATTGCTTAGATCCTGGTTGAAGACAGCAGAGATGTATTTAGACGGCAAGTTGGTCAGGGTGATATCTAGGATGATGGTTACAGATTTAGGGTTGTACCTGGTAGGATCCTTGATAATTTGTGTGAGATTGAAGGCATCTAGCTTAGATTGTAGGACGGTCGGGGTGTTAAGCATATCAATTATATAGTAGTTGTAATAATTTGCGTATGGTATGCATACTTTTGGAATTATGTGGCACCTTTTTCACAAAATGTGCCATATTACAAACAACGTGCCACAATAAACCACTATCTTTATTTGCCAAACCTTTGAAAGACAGTATGGTAAGAGCTTGTATGGCAAAAATAGAGAATTGTGAAGGATTATTCCTGCATGACTATTCCAAATCACATGACAGAATGCTTATCTCACTCATCTGAGTTAAGATCAACTGAGAAAATAATATTGGCTGAAAATTAATATGACAACACCTTCCTCTAACAGTCAAGTGGGAACTCTTTTTCACCACAACACCATTTCAGATGGAACACCTGTGCTGTTTGATATCGCTCACAACAAACTAATTCCCTTTAACTCTTGCAACAGACAGGTTTGTATCAACTTTGTAATGTTGTAATGGAAACCTTTTTATTCTTAGAATCCTCTTATCCTGACTAATCATAGTCAGGATCTGTTTCCCTGTACTACCATCCTTAAAAATGGCTGCCTCCTGGAGTTAGTACCAACACGCCCGCAACCCTACACCACTCTCTCCCTCACACACACACTACCCCCTGCCCAGCAACCCCCAACCCTTTCCCTAAATCTCCTGTAGCAGGAGGGAGGCAGTCCAGACACGTCACTAATTGCCTTGTTAAAGTTGGCACACAGAATCCAAGCCAAGGACCCTAATTAGACACCTAAAATAAAGGAAGGGGACTTCATGGCGGAACGTGGCCGGTTTGGGGAATGTTTTAATGAGGAGAAAGAGCTGAGAATAGCGTTGGAGTAATTTGTTGACGCAGGCCGGGCCTCCTTCCATGCACACACACATACACCACCCCAAGGGCTTTCATCAACTGGCCATGTAATCCAGGGATTCTTCAGTTGCCTCCCGAGTGACGCAGCGGTCTAAGGCACTGCATCGCAGTGCTTGAGGCGTCACTACAGACCCGGGTTCGATCCCGGGCTGTGTCGCAATTGGCTGCGATTCAGAGACCCATGAGGAGGCGTACAGTTGTCCCAGCGTCATCCGGGTTAGGGGAGATTTTGGCCGGCCGGCATACCAATTGAATATAACAAAAAATGGGTAAGAATTACAAAATTCAATAAAAAAATAAAAAACATAGAAGCTTGTTGTTAGCTACATCTTTGCACAGCGTGTGTATAGTTATCCCATACAGTGATGATCTTGTTTGCTCCAAGGCGTTTTTAGTTGGTCAATTACACCAACACTTTGTCTATGTAACCCAATATTCAGACTAAGTAAGATATTGTCACATACACAGGATAGGTGCAGTGAAATGTGTTGCTTACAGGGTCAGCCATAGTAGTACAGCACCCCTGGAGAAAATTAGTGTTAAGTGCCTTGCTCAATGGCACATCTGCAGATTTTTTTACTTTGACATTCTAACCACTACGCTACCTGCTGCCTCTATGAAGTGTGCCAGTCTAAGTTCTGTCTGGATGAGGTAACCCACTAATGGACTGAATTTAATTGATCTGAAAGCTCTTTAAGGTTCACCTCTACAGAAGTACGTACAAAGAATCAATCAATTGCAGATAAAGGAAAACCGAGAGCTCGCTTCATCTGTTTATGTTGTATCAGAGGTGTTATAACAACACACCCCACAAGCTGTTCCTTCTCGCATACATTTTCCTTGGGTTAGATTAAAAAAAACTACACCGGTACTTAAAACACAAACATTCACAATGCGGGTTTACTTTATCTGCAACTGATTTAATTAATGTCTATACTCTATAGTGTCCATGTCTCTCTCTCTAAACTCTCTTGAATGGCAGTTTTCCCTGCATTCTCTACAGGGCTTTGTGGTTTCCACTGCTTGAGACATCTGTTCCACTGAACTTTCTAAAAGTAGAGAGAGAGAGAGAGAGCAAGAGGAGAGAGATAACATGTTATCCAAGAGTGTTGGCCAACAGTGTCTCCCTCCCTCCTTCATTTGCAGACTATCTTTGTCTTTATCTGGCTAGACTCCATTTGGTTAGCAGTACTCTAACCCCAGACAGGATCCATGTCTGGCCACCAAGCACTTCAGAGAGAGACCGCTCCAGAAGTGGAGTCTGGCTGAAGAAGCCAAATGCCACAAAGAGCCTATTCACTAAATTGAGAGTGCTCTCCAGTGCCCTCAACATTGAAGTTCTGACTTTTTGTCCTCTAAATTGTGAAACAATACAGTCATGTCTGTTTCCTCAATGTCAGCTTTTGGTATCTGTTAAGTAATGGGACAGCCCACTCAAATTGTATGATTTCCCCCGGTCTTCTCTTACCATTGGAAGAATAATTTGTTGTTAATGCCTGAACTTAAACCCCCCCCCCCCCCCCCGTTCAGCTGAAAAGGTGGCGCAGGGAATTCATCCAAAGTGAAAATACTGCCCCCTATCCCCAACAAGTTAACCCTAACCTTACAAATTTGGAGTTAATGCCTAAACTTAACCTTAAACACTTTGAAATTTGACCTTTGCGAAACATGGATGAATGTCTAATTCTGACGTGAGACTGTGAGAGCTGGTAGAAAATTCTAGCTGGTCACTTAACTCAAAACGTTGTTTTTGGTGACAGCTAAAACCATGATTTGGTCAAACAGTAGCATCCGAATTCCAGATGGAGAGAAATGGAGATGGAGAGAAGATGGAGAGAAATGGAGATGGAGAGAAGATGGAGAGAAATGGAGAGAAGATGGAGATGGAGAGAAGATGGAGAGAAGATGGAGAGAAATGGAGAGAAGATGGAGAGAAATGGAGATGGAGAGAAATGGAGATGGAGAGAAGATGGAGAGAAACGGAGATGGAGAGAAGATGGAGAGAAATGGAGATGGAGAGAAGATGGAGATGGAGAGAAGATGGAGAGAAATGGAGATGGAGAGAAGATGGAGATGGAGAGAAGATGGAGAGAAATGGAGAGAAGATGGAGAGAAGATGGAGAGAAATGGAGATGGAGAGAAATGGAGAGAAATGGAGATGGAGAGAAGATGGAGAGAAATGGAGAGAAGATGGAGAGAAATGGAGATGGAGAGAAATGGAGATGGAGAGAAGATGGAGAGAAATGGAGATGGAGAGAAGATGGAGAGAAATGGAGATGGAGAGAAATGGAGATGGAGAGAAGATGGAGAGAAATGGAGATGGAGAGAAATGGAGATGGAGAGAAGATGGAGAGAAGATGGAGAGAAGATGGAGAGAAGATGGAGAGAAATGGAGATGGAGAGAAGATGGAGAGAAATGGAGATGGAGAGAAGATGGAGAGAAATGGAGATGGAGAGAAGATGGAGAGAAGATGGAGAGAAGATGAAGATGGAGAGAAATGGAAGAAGAGAAAAATGTATTCTTATTGCACAACATTTAAAAAGACAATAATGTGAAAAAACAGTAGGCTGTTGTGGTTTAGGTTAAGAGTTTCACTTTCCTCAGTGATTAGCCCCAAGTGAGTTAGCCTATGTGATATTTGTACACAACAACATGTAAGCAAATTAATCTAAATTGAACAAAATACATCTGTAATTCGTATTTTAACAGTAAAACTATAGCAACAATAGTCTAATTGTCAACCCAAAATGGTCTAGGTGTTGCACATCAAAATACCGTTATCATGCATAGGGGAACCCTTTAGGGTTCCATGTTAATTTATTTAACTAGGCAAGTCAGTTAAGAACAAATTCTTATTTTCAATGACAGCCTAGGAACAGTGGGTTAACTGCCTTGTTCAGAACAACATATTTTTACCATGTCAGCTCAGCAATCTTGCAACCTTTCGATTACTAGTCTAACGCTTTAACCCCTAGGCTACCTGCCGCCCCATGTATCAATCAATAAATCAAATGTATTTATAAATCCCTTCTTACATCAGCTGTGGTCACAAAGTGCTGTACAGACACCCAGCCTAAAACCCCAAACAGCAAGCAATGCAAGTGTAGAAGCACGGTGGCTAGGAAAAACTCCCTAGAAAGGCCAGAACCTAGGAAGAAACCTAGAGAGGAACCAGCCTATGAAGGGTAGTCAGTCCTCTTCTGGCTGTGCCGGGTGGAGATTATAACAGAACATGGCCAAGATGTTCAAATGTTAATAGATGACCAGCAGGGTCAAATAATAATAATCACACTGGTTGTCGAGGGTGCAACAGGTCAGCAGCTCAGGAGTAAATTTCAGTTGGCTTTTCATAGCCGATCATTCCGAGTATCTCTACCACTCTTGCTGTCTGAAAACAGCAGGTCTGGGACAGGTACCCCTTCCGGTGAACAGGTCAGGGTTCCATAGCCGTAGGCAGAACAGTTGAAACTGGAGCAGTAGCACGGCAAGGTGGACTGGGAACAGCAAGGAGTCATCATGTCAGGTAGTCCTGAGGCATGGTCCTAGGGCTCAGGTCCTCTGAGAGAGAGAGAGAAAGAAAGAGATAAAAAGAGAGAAAGAATTAGAGAAAGCACAAGATATATTCACACAGGACACCAAATAAGACAGGGGAAATACTCCAGATATAACAGACTGACCCTAGCCCCCCGACACGTAAACTACTGCAGCATAAATACTGGAGGCTGAGACAGGAGGGGTCGGGAGACACTGTGGCCCCGTCTGATGATACCCCCGGACAGGGCCAAACAGGCAGGATGCAACCCCATCCACTTTGCCAAAGCACAGCCCCCACAACACCAGAGGGATATCTTCAACCACCAACTTACCATCCTGAGACAAGGCCGAGTATAGCCCACAAAGATCTCCGCCACGGCACAACCCAAGGGGAGGCGCCAACCTGGACAGGAAGATCACGTCAGTGACTAAACCCACTCAAGTGATGCACCCCTCCTAGGGACGGCATGGAAAAGCACCAGTAAGCCAGTGACTCAGCCCCTGTAATACGGTTAGAGGCGGAGAATTTCAGTGGAGAAAGGGGAACCGGCCAGGCAGAGACAGCAAGGGCGGTTCGGTGCTCCAGTGCCTTTCCGTTCACCTTCACACTCCTGGGCCAGACTACACTCAATCATAGGACATACTGAAGAGATGAGTCTTCAGTAAAGACTTAAAGGTCGAGACCGAGTCTGCGTCTCTCACATGGGTAGCCAGACCATTCCATAAAAATGGAGCTCTACGGGAGAAAGCCCTGCCTACAGCTGTTTGCTTAGAAATTCTAGGGACAGTAAGGAGGCCTGCATCTTGTATCATATCTGTAGGTATGTACGGCAGGACCAAATTAGACAGATAGGTAGGAGCAAGCCCATGTAATGCATTGTAAGTTAGCAGTAAAACCTTGAAATCAGCCCTTGCCTTAACAGGAAGCCAGTGTAGAGAGGCTAGCACTGGAGTAATATTATCCATTTTTTGGGTTCTAGTCAGGATTCTAGCAGCCGTTTTTAGCACTAACTGAATTTTATTTTGTGATTTATCCGGATAGCCGGAAAGTAGAGCATTGCAATAGTCTAACCTAGAAATGACAAAAGCATGGATACATTTTTCTGAATAATTTTTGGACAGAAAGTTTCAGATTTTTGCAATGTTACGTAGATGGACAAAAGTTGTCCTTGAAACCGTCTTGATATGTTTGTCAAAAGAGAAATCAGGGTCCAGAGTAACGCCGAGGTCCTTCACAGTTTTATTTTAGACTACTGTACAACCATCAAGATTAATTGTCAGATTCAACAGAAGATCTCTTTGTTTCTTGGGACCTAGAACAAGCATCTCTGCTTTGTCTGAGTTTAAAAGTAGAACATTTGCTGCCTTCCACTTACTTATGTCTGAAACACAGGCTTCAAGGGAGGTAAATGTTGGGGCTTCACCATGTTTCATCGAAATGTACGGCTGTGTGTCATCCTCTTAGCAGTGAAAGTCAACATTATGTTTCCGAATGACATCACCAAGAGGTAAAATATATAGTGAAAACAATAGTGGTCCTAAAACAGAGCCTTGAGGATCACCGAAATTTACAGTTGATTTGTCAGAAGACAAAGTGATATCTTTCCGACTTTATCTTTCCAATCTCTCCAAAAACAATGTGATGATCGATGGTATCAAAAGGAGCACTAAGGTCTAGGAGCACGAGGACAGATGCAGAGCCTCAGTCTGACACCATTAAAAGATAATTTACCACCTTCACAAGTGCAGTCTCAGTGCTATGATGGGGTCTAAAACCAGACAAGCATTTCGTATACATTGTTTGACTTCAGGAAGGCAGTGAGTTGCTGCGCAACAGATTTTCATTTTTTTGTTGAGAGGAATGGAAGATTCGATATAGGCCGATAGTTTTTTAGATTTTCTGGGTCAAGGTTTGGCTTTTTCAAGAGAGGCTTTATTACTGCCATTTTTGTAGAACCCTTTCCACTGAAGAACCCGGTTTTGTAAGAGTTTATAACATTATTACTAAATGTTTTAATTGCATGGGTTGGTGCCACAAACTTAAATTGTTAATGGCTGATTCATAAGCTCAAATCTTGATGATTAGTTGATTTGAATCAGCTGTGTAGTGCTAGGGCATAAAGCAGAATGTGGACCCCTAGGGGTACCCAGGACCGAGTTTGGGAAACCCTGGCATAAGGCCATGTCGAACAGGGGTCTCTAACCCTGTTTCTGGAGAGCTATCCTCCTGTAGGTTTTCACCCCAGTTGTAACTAAGACTGTGCCTTTAAACAGCTTGGAAAATTCCAGATGCTGTCATGGCTTTAGAAGCTTCTGATTGGCTAATTCACATAATTTTAGTTAATTGGAGGTGTACCTGTGGATGTATTTGAAGGACTACCTTCAAACTCTGTGCCTCTTTGCTTGACATCATGGGAAAATCAAAAGAAATCAGCCAAGACCTCAGAAAAAATTGTAGACTGGTAAACTGGTTCATCCTTGGGAGCAATTTCCAAACGCCTGAAGATACCACGTTCATCTGTACAAACAATAGTACACAAGTATAAACATGGTGGGACCACGCACCCGTCATACCGCTCTGTCTCCTAGAGATGAACGTACTTTGGTGTGAAAAGTGCAAATCAATCCCAGAACAGCAGCAAAGGACCTTGTGAAGATGCTGGAGGAAACAGGTACAAAAGTATCTATATCCACAGTAGAACGAGTCCTATATCGACATAATCTGAAAGGCCGCTCAGCAAGGAAGAAGCCACTGCTCCAAAACCGTCATAAAAAAGTCAGACAACAGTTTGCAACTGCCCATGGGGAGAAACATCGTACTTTGTGTAGAAATGTCCTCCGGTCTGATGAAACAAAAATAGAACTGTTTGGCCATAATGACCATTGTTATGTTTGGAGGAAAAAGGGGGAGGCTGGCAAGCCGAAGAACACCATCCCAACCGTGAAGCACGGGGGTGGCAGCATCATGTTTTGGGCGTGCTTTGCTGCAGGAGGGACTGGTGCACTTCACAAAATGGATGACATCATGAGGTAGGAAAATGATGTGGATATATTGAAGCAACATCTCAAGACATCAGTCAGGAAGATAAAGCTTGGTCGCAAATGGGTCTTCCAAATGGACTATGACACCCAAGCATACTTCCAAAGTCGTGGCAAAACAGCTTAAGGACAATAAAGTCAAGGTATTGGAGGGGCCATCACAAAGCCCTGACCTCAATCCCATTGAAAATTTGTGGGCATAACTGAAAAAGCGTTTGCGAGCAAAGAGGCCTTCAAACCTGACTCAGTTACTCCAGCTCTGTCAGGAGGAATGGGCCAAAATCTTTTGGAAGGCTACCCAAAACATTTGACCCAAGCTAATCAATTTAAAGGCAATACTACCAAATTCTAATTGAGTGTATTTAAACTTCTGACCCACTGTGAATGTGATGAAAGAAATAAAAACTGAAATAAATCATTATCTCTGATATTATTCTGACATTTCACATTCTTAAAATAAAGTGGTGATCCTAACTGACTAAGACAGGGAATCTTTTACTAGGATTAAATGTCAGGAATTGTGAAAAAACTGAGTTTAAATGTATTTGGCTAAGGAGTATGTAAACTTCCGACTTCAACTGTAGCTCATCCCTTTTTCCAACTGATCTGTCGATAGCACCTGCTAAATTCAGAGCATCAATGTTGTTGAGAAAAGTATCAAAACTTTTGCAGTTCTCGATGGCTAACGTTATATCTTTCAAAAACGGCACAGTAGAAAGGAAGGTCAACACGTACTGAACAGCAAACGTTATAGACAGAAGCATGCTAGATGGCAGACCAATCCAAACTCATCTCCCGACATGTCCAGCCCATCGATTATCTCAGCCAATCATGACTAGCGGGAAGGTTCCTATCTTGTTCCATGGCTAAACCAACTAGGCTGGTAATTTAACCATTTTATTCATATTTATGGATGGAATACAAGTTTGTTGTTAAGGCACATGAAAGTTCATATCTTCCAGAAGGCATTTCTGCCAAAAGATAAATGCAATTTGGTTAAAAATAAATGTTTATGTTCAAATTCCTTCTGTAGTTTTGTGTGACATATGTCTAGTTTCCCGAAACAAGTCATATATTCATCATTGCTCTAACACACAAACAGAGAGTGACTTAGCAATATTGACAATTCTATTTTTAGAAACTGAGTTTTTTCAAGACAAGGTTGGAATAGGTTCTACGAAATTGAGATTCTTATTTGGGAACATCAGCTAGTTTACATTAGAAAACATCAGTCAAAGACAGAACAAACATGTTTACTCTGCTGAAGGTAGTTAGCTACCAGTCTAGCAGTGACTACCATAGCATAGGTAAAATTGATTGACAGTGTACCAAAAGATAGCTATATGATTTAGCTGATGGCTTTCAGAGTTCAATACAGGACAGTAACATTAGCTAGCTAGCTAACTTATTTATGTTAGGTTACCTTGAATTGAGAATCTTCCATTTTGTTGTGAAGGAAAAAACTAGCAATGTCGACAAAAACTCCGCTGTCGACGAAATGGATTCCCCATCAGTTCTGCCTGAAAATCCCTCTGATAATCTTTGAACACCGTATCATTCTTGATATCCACAACTCAGAATAGGGGTGAATCACTGGTAGGTAGAACGGTGAAAGATAACACATTTTAGCACAGAACACCACATGGGCATCTTTTTCTTCTTCTTCTCTGAGGTTTATTGGCAGACTACACTCATAAGGTATATTGCTGCCACCTACTGTACGGGGTAGTAAAAAATACCCCAAAAACTAAAAATGCTTTGGACGAACAAATCATCATGCCACTACCCTGAATTTCGAACAAAAAATGTACTATTGAGATCCCTACACAGGCTCAGGAACCTGGGATGGGAGAACCTCTTCATTAAGTACTTTTCCCACATTTAATTACTTTGTAGCCTTATTCTAAAATTCATTCATTATTTTTTTTTTCTCAACACTCTACACACAATACCCCATAATGACGAAGCAAAAACAGTTTTTTAGAAATTATTGCTAATTTATTACAAATAAAAAACTGAAATATCACATTTACAGCATTCAGACTCTTTACTCCAGCGTTGTCTTGGCTGTGTGCTTAGGGTCGTTGTCCTGTTGGAAGGTGAACTTTTGCCCTAGTCTGAAGTCCTGAGTGCTCTGGAGCAGGTTTTCATTATTATTATTATCAAGGATCTCTCTGTACTTTGCACCGTTTATCTTTTCCTTGATCCTGACCAGTCTCCCAGTCTCCTCCCTGACCAAGGCCCTTCTCCCCCTTATTCATGACCTCATTACATGAGGTGCAACAAGACCAATCATGATCTGTAAAGTTCGCTACTTTTGATCAATTTAAATATAACAATATTTGAATCACCATAGCAACAACCTTAAAACTTCTTGACCATACTTGAGACGCAGACGTCTCAAGTATGCCCCTGGAAATGCAAATGCGCTACGCTAAATGCTAAATGTACTCGTTACAACTCAATCTTTGATCAAAATTCACAAGCAGGGTATTGAATTAAAGCTACACTCGTTGTGAACCTAGCCAGCAAGTCAGATTTTTAAAATGCTTTTCGGCGAAAGCATCAGAAGCTATTATCTGATGGCATGCACCCCCCAAAATGCCAGCACGACACGTAAACAACAGATTTTGCGGTAGCCGGCGCTACCCAAAACGCAGAAATAAAATATAAAACATTCATTACCTTTGACGAGCTTCTTTCTTGGCACTCCTATATGCCCCATAAACATCACTATTGGGTCTTTTTTTCGTTTAAATCGGTCCATATATACCCAAAATAGCTTTGTATGGAAGCTGTGTCATTCAGAAAAAATCATCGTTTTTAAACGCTGCGTAATTTTTTAAAATTAAAAAAGTCGACGATAAACTTTCACAAAACACTTCGAAATCCTTTTGTAATCCAACTTTAGGTATTAGTAAACGTTTATAATCTATCAAAATGATTACAGGGCGATGTCTTTTCAATAGGTCTTCACTTGCAAAACAATGGCTTCTAATATCTTCTTCAACTGCATCCGGGTGAAGACTGGGAAAATGGAGGTCAGATAGATGGATTTTCCAACAATTAATTCAATTGAAAATGAGGACAATGGCGCCATCGTGCGGAATTTGTATGAATTTCAGGCAGATCGAT
Organism: Oncorhynchus clarkii lewisi; assembly: GCF_045791955.1. Taxonomy (NCBI): domain Eukaryota; kingdom Metazoa; phylum Chordata; class Actinopteri; order Salmoniformes; family Salmonidae; genus Oncorhynchus; species Oncorhynchus clarkii. The sequence goes on from NC_092175.1 coordinate 2,917,761, forward strand.
ATTAAATTCTGTTCTCTTTTAACAACTGGTGGAAGTGACTTATGGAAATTATTTTTAGCTTTCAGAGAGCAGTTTTTCTTGCGTTTTTCAATGAAACACACGATCTGTTATAGTCACAGCCGTGATTTAACCAGTTTTATAAACTTCAGAGTGTTTTCTATCCACACATACTAATCATATGCATATACTATATTCCTGGCATGAGTAGCAGGACGCTGAAAAGTTGCGCGATTTTTAACAGAATTTTCGAAAAAGGAGGGGGTAGAAGTAAGAGGTTTAACTTTCAACTTCATCTGCCATCTCCATCTCTCCATCTGCTACCAAGGCGGAGTCCCACTAGTACTACTGCTGGTGTTGCACACAGCCCACAAGCTTAATATAGAATATGAATGTTGATTCCAATATGTTACACTGAAGAAAAACTAAATTGCTACTCTGTATACCACTTGAATAAAGAAGAAAAATGCCATTCTTGTCAACTCCATAAATCATCAAAGTCAGACGTTTGTCTAACGTCAACTCCATCAGAGTGCTGAAAGATCTGATAGAACGGTTATGTTTTTATTGGGGAATCATTTTCCATAATTTACAAATGTTTGTGTTGAAGTTTTATGTTCAGAGGCAGAAATACAGTATGTCTGTTTTGAGTATCTCTTGTCAACTCTGTCATGGATGCTAAAATTGTGTAATCACTGTTCTGCAACATATGCTTAAATAATTTAAGTATTTGCTGTGCTAGACCTAATAGATCATGTTTGCTTTATAAATGTTGTTCTATGTTCTAAATGTACAAAAACATGCTAAAATGCTAACACAATTAGCCCTAGAGTATTTAATAGTACTATAAAACAAACTATACAAAAAGACGTTTGGTGATTTGTATTACGTATTTGAATAATTTAATGTTATAATTTAGACAATCAAGGCCTTTAAACACTTGTTGGACAATAATTGTAAAAATGAAATGCCTTTTATGTTGTCTGACAGAGTTGACATGAATCCAGAGATGGCCGCCTCGCTTCGCATTCCTAGGAAACTATGCAGTTTTTTGTGTTATTTCTTACATTGGTACCCCAGGTCATCTTAGGTTTCATTACAGTCGAGAATAACTACTGAATATAAGAGCAGCGTCAACTCACCATCAGTACGACCAAGAATATGACTTTCGCGAAGCGGATCCTGTGTTCTGCCTTTCACCCAGGACAACGGAATGGATCCCAGCTGGCGACCCAAAAAAACGACTTCGTAAAAGGGGGGAAACAAAGCGGTCTTCTGGTCAGGCTCCGGAGACGGGCACATCGCGCGCCAATCCCTAGCATTCTTCTCGCCAATGTCCAGTCTCTTGACAACAAGGTTGATGAAATCCGAGCAAGGGTAGCATTCCAGAGGGACATCAGAGACTGTAACGTTCTTTGCTTCACGGAAACATGGCTCACTGGAGAGACGCTATTGGAGTCGGAGCAGCCAGCTGGTTTCTCCACGCATCGCGCAGACAGAAACAAACATCTTTCTGGTAAGAAGAGGGGCGGGGGCGTATGCTTCATGGTTAACGAGACGTGGTGTGGCCACAACAACATACAGGAACTCAAGTCCTTCTGTTCACCTGATTTAGAATTCCTTACAATCAAATGTCGACCGCATTATCTACCAAGGGAATTCTCTTCGATTATAATCACAGCCGTATATATTCCCCCCCAAGCAGACACATTGAAGGCTCTGAACGAACTTTATTTGACTCTTTGCAAACTGGAATCCATATATCCTGAGGCTGCATTCATTGTAGCTGGGGATTTTAACAAGGCTAATCTGAAAACAAGACTCCCTAAATTGTATCAGCATATCGATTGCGCAACCAGGGCTGGAAAAACCTTGGATCATTGCTATTCTAACTTCCGCGACGCATATAAGGCCCTGCCCCACTCTCCTTTCGGAAAAGCTGACCACGACTCCATTTTGTTGATCCCTGCCTACAGACAGAAACTAAAACAAGAAGCTCCCGCGCTGAGGTCTGTTCAACGCTGGTCCGACCAATCTGATTCCACACTCCAAGACTGCTTCCATCACGTGGACTGGGATATGTTTCGTATTGCATCAAACAACAACATTGACGAATACGCTGATTCGGTGAGCGAGTTCATTAGAACGTGTGTTGAAGATGTCATTCCCATAGAAACAATTAAAACATTCCCAAACCAGAAACCGTGGATTGATGGCAGCATTCACGTGAAACTGAAAGCGCGAACCACTGCTTTTAATCAGGGCAAGGTGTGCGGAAACAAGACCGAATACAAACAGTGTAGCTATTCCCTCCGCAAGGCAATCAAACAAGCTAAGCGTCAGTATAGAGACAAAGTAGAATCTCAATTCAACGGCTCAGACACAAGAGGTATGTGGCAGGGTCTACAGTCAAACACGGATTACAAAAAGAAAACCAGCCCCGTCACGGACCAGGATGTCTTGCTCCCAGGCAGACTAAATAACTTTTTTTGCCCGCTTTGAGGACAATACAGTGCCACTGACACGGCCCGCAACCAAAACATGCGGACTCTCCTTCATTGCAGCTGACGTGAGGAAAACATTTAAACGTGTTAACCCTCGCAAAGCTGCAGACCCAGACGGCATCCCCAGCCGCGCCCTCAGAGCATGCGCAGACCAGCTGACTGGTGTGTTTACGGACATATTCAATCAATCCCTATCCCAGTCTGTTGTTCCCACATGCTTCAAGAGGGTCACCATTGTTCCTGTTCCCAAGAAAGCTAAGGTAACTGAGCTAAATGACTATCGCCCCGTAGCACTCACTTCCGTCATCATGAAGTGCTTTGAGAGACTAGTCAAGGACCATATCACCTCCACCCTACCTGACACCCTAGACCCACTCCAATTTGCTTACCGCCCAAATAGGTCCACAGACGATGCAATCTCAACCACAATGCACACTGCCCTAACCCATCTGGACAAGAGGAATACCTATGTGAGAATGCTGTTCATTGACTACAGCTCGGCATTTAACATCATAGTGCCCTCCAAGCTCGTCATCAAGCTCGAGACCCTGGGTCTCGACCCCGCCCTGTGCAACTGGGTACTGGACTTCCTGACGGGCCGCCCCCAGGTGGTGAGGGTAGGCAACAACATCTCCACCCCGCTGATCCTCAACACTGGGGCCCCACAAGGGTGCGTTCTGAGCCCTCTCCTGTACTCCCTGTTCACCCACGACTGTGTGGCCACGCACGCCTCCAACTCAATCATCAAGTTTGCGGACGACACAACAGTGGTAGGCTTGATTACCAACAATGACGAGACGGCCTACAGGGAGGAGGTGAGGGCCCTCGGAGTGTGATGTCAGGAAAATAACCTCACACTCAACGTCAACAAAACTAAGGAGATGATTGTGGACTTCAGGAAACAGCAGAGGGAACACCCCCCTATCCACATCGATGGAACAGTAGTGGAGAGGGTAGTAAGTTTTAAGCAGCAGCGCAGCAGCGCCTCTTCAACCTCAGGAGGCTGAAGAAATTCGGCTTGTCACCAAAAGCACTCACAAACTTCTACAGATGCACAATCGAGAGCATCCTGTCGGGCTGTATCACCGCCTGGTACGGCAACTGCTCCGCCCACAACCGTAAGGCTCTCCAGAGGGTAGTGAGGTCTGCACAACGCATCACCGGGGGCAAACTACCTGCCCTCCAGGACACCTACACCACCCAATGTCACAGGAAGGCCATAAAGATCATCAAGGACAACAACCACCCGAGCCACTGCCTGTTCACCCTGCTATCATCCAGAAGGCGAGGTCAGTACAGGTGCATCAAAGCTGGGACCGAGAGACTGAAAAACAGCTTCTATCTCAAGGCCATCAGACTGTTAAACAGCCACCACTAACATTGAGTGGCTGCTGCCAACACACTGACTCAACTCCAGCCACTTTAATAATGGGAATTGATGGGAAATTATGTAAAATATATCACTAGCCACTTTAAACAATGCTACGTAATATAATGTTTACATACCCTACATTATTCATTTCATATGTATACGTATATACTGTACTCTATATAATCTACTGCATCTTTATGTAATACATGTATCACTAGCCACTTTAACTATGCCACTTTGTTTACATACTCATCTCATATGTATATACTGTACTCAATACCATCTACTGTATCTTGCCTATGCCACTCTGTCCCATCACTCATTCATATATCTTTATGTACATATTCTTTATCCCCTTACACTTGTGTCTATAAGGTAGTAGTTTTGGAATCGTTAGCTAGATTACTTGTTGGTTATTACTGCATTGTCGGAACTAGAAGCACAAGCATTTCGCTACACTCGCATTAACATCTGCTAACCATGTGTATGTGACTAATAAAATTTGATTTGATTTGATTTGCATTTTATGAAGGAAAAATAGGTTGTTCCTTACATGGTGTGATAGCTGATAGTTTGGTCTTTAATTGAATTTGCATATATCCTGACCATTCTCCTCCCCATATCAGAATTTGTGCCACCCATAAGTTAGAAACCTACATGCCAAGCATACACAATGTATTGTGTTCCCTTACAGGTTATAGAAAAGAGCAGAAGCTAAATATCCATTCAGACCTCATTCCTACCTCCAGGTTTTGGAATATTAGCTTTTGAGTGTCTAGTATGTGTTCTCAAGGACAAAGCCCCCACTGCTATGCCAAAGAGATTAAAATATATATATATACAGTGCCTTGCGAAAGTATTCGGCCCCCTTGAACTTTGCGACCTTTTGCCACATTTCAGGCTTCAAACATAAAGATATAAAACTGTATTTTTTTGTGAAGAATCAACAACAAGTGGGACACAATCAAGAAGTGGAACGACATTTATTGGATATTTCAAACTTTTTTAACAAATCAAAAACTGAAAAATTGGGCGTGCAAAATTATTCAGCCCCCTTAAGTTAATACTTTGTAGCGCCACCTTTTGCTGCGATTACAGCTGTAAGTCGCTTGGGGTATGTCTCTATCAGTTTTGCACATCGAGAGACTGAAATCTTTTCCCATTCCTCCTTGCAAAACAGCTCGAGCTCAGTGAGGTTGGATGGAGAGCATTTGTGAACAGCAGTTTTCAGTTCTTTCCACAGATTCTCGATTGGATTCAGGTCTGGACTTTGACTTGGCCATTCTAACACCTGGATATGTTTATTTTTGAACCATTCCATTGTAGATTTTGCTTTATGTTTTGGATCATTGTCTTGTTGGAAGACAAATCTCCGTCCCAGTCTCAGGTCTTTTGCAGACTCCATCAGGTTTTCTTCCAGAATTGTCCTGTATTTGGCTCCATCCATCTCCCCATCAATTTTAACCATCTTCCCTGTCCCTGCTGAAGAAAAACAGGCCCAAACCATGATGCTGCCACCACCATGTTTGACAGTGGGGATGGTGTGTTCAGCTGTGTTGCTTTTACGTCAAACATAACGTTTTGCATTGTTGCCAAAAAGTTCAATTTTGTTTTCATCTGACCAGAGCACCTTCTTCCACATGTTTGGTGTTCCTCCCAGGTGGCTTGTGGCAAACTTTAAATGACACTTTTTATGGATATCTTTAAGAAATGGCTTTCTTCTTGCCACTCTTCCATAAAGGCCAGATTTGTGCAATATACGACTGATTGTTGTCCTATGGACAGAGTCTCCAACCTCAGCTGTAGATCTCTGCAGTTCATCCAGAGTGATCATGGGCCTCTTGGCTGCATCTCTGATCAGTCTTCTCCTTGTATGAGCTGAAAGTTTAGAGGGACGGCCAGGTCTTGGTAGATTTGCAGTGGTCTGATACTCCTTCCATTTCAATATTATCGCTTGCACAGTGCGCCTTGGGATGTTTAAAGCTTGGGAAATCTTTTTGTATCCAAATCCGGCTTTAAACTTCTTCACAACAGTATCTCGGACCTGCCTGGTGTGTTCCTTGTTCTTCATGATGCTCTCTGCGCTTTTAACGGACCTCTGAGACTATCATAGTGCAGGTGCATTTATACGGAGACTTGATTACACACAGGTGGATTGTATTTATCATCATTAGTCATTTAGGTCAAGATTGGATCATTCAGAGATCCTCACTGAACTTCTGGAGAGAGTTTGCTGCACTGAAAGTAAAGGGGCTGAATAATTTTGCACGCCCAATTTTTCAGTTTTTGATTTGTTAAAAAAGTTTGAAATATCCAATAAATGTCGTTCCACTTCATGATTGTGTCCCACTTGTTGTTGATTCTTCACAAAAAAAATACAGTTTTATATATTTATGTTTGAAGCCTGAAATGTGGCAAAAGGTCGCAAAGTTCAAGGGGGCCGAATACTTTCGCAAGGCACTGTATATATATATATATATATATATATATATATATATATATATATATATATATATATATATAGTAAATACAACAGTATACTACAGTCTGAAAAAACACTGCAGTAATTGTAAATACTATAGTATATATTACTGCTTTTTACTAAGGTATACAATAATAAACTGTAAATACTACTGTATACTACAGTCATGTCCACAACAGTACAGTGGATACTTCAGTAAAACCCACAAAAACAATACAATGAATAATATAGTATTTATACCATAGTATAATATAGTACATTTTCATGTTGGTGACTCCTAGCGAATATAGCTGTAAAATATGAGCACACTTGTATGATTCAAAGCTGGTCTGCATCCCCAATTTCCCTGGGATAAGGCCGTCTGTTGGGTAAATAAACCACTTCATTGAGTGTGAGGTAATGCAATTTGATTTCATGTAATGTGATATTCATCTGTAGGAAATTACTCAGCATAAAAAACTGCAGAGGCCTTGGGGTGGGGGGGGTCTGAAAGATTGAGGGAAGTCATTTAAAGTGATATACATCTGTCCCCATCTATCCACGTTTTCATACTGTATATTAGTATTTCCCTAAAACCATTCTTTGTAGGGCTCACGACTGAATAACGTAGGAGTGTTAGGCCAGTAACTGAAAGGTTGGTGGGTCGAATCCAAGAGCTGACAAGGTAAGAATCTTTCTTTCTGCCCCTGAGCAAGGCAGTTAACCCACTGTTCCCTGAAGACGTGGATGTCGATTAAGGCAGCCCCCCACACCTCTCTGATTCAGTTGAATGCATTCTGTTGTACAACTGACTACTTATCCCCTTTCCCCTAACATGTCAGCCAGTCAAGCCATACCTGTGTGTATTCTACCTCACCCAGCCTCTAATCTAACCATTTAAGAGGCATTTACTTCGATAGACATCTCTGCCAACTCCTCTCTCCCTCCACTGTTCCTCCTCTTTTTCCTGCTTCTGCATGCGCTGTGACAGGGAAAGTCTTTTCACTCCAGCTTGGGTTGGTGGGACTGATTAGCATTGCAGGGACAATTAGCGGCACTCTAAATAACCACAACCACCATTATTAGCCTACCGAACATGATGGAACAGTGATGGAAATCTCTTGGCCCCAAAGTCAGATGACCACACCACCACAAACACTAACAAACACACCACAAACACTGTTGCTGAAATTAAAAGTGTGTTATGGGTGAATATATTTCCTGTCTTGTTCTTCTGGTATACAGCATATTGTCGGTTCAACCCAATGTCACAAATTATTGTGAAATAGAGACAAATTACTTAATTAGCAACTTTGCAACTACTTACTACTTTTTAACTACTTAGCTAGCATGTTAGCTAACCCTAACCTTAACCCTAACTTTAACTCCTAACCCTAACGTTAACTCCTAGCCTAGCTAACGTTAGCCACCTAGCCAGCCTACCCCACACACAATAAGTGCATTGATGATGTCGTCCCAACACAGTGACCGCACATACGTACATACCCCAACCAGAAGCCAATGCCGCTTTCAAGGAGCGGGGCTCTAACCCAGACGCCTATAACAAATCCTGATATGCCCTACGACAAACCATCAAACAATACAGGACTAAGATTAAATCCTACTACACCAGCTAAGACTTGTCGGATGTGGCAAGGCTTGCAAACTATTACGGACTACAAAGGGAAGCCCAGCCGCGAGGTGCCCAGTGACACGATCCTACCAGATTAGCTAAATTACTTCTATGCGTACTTCGAGGCAAGCAACACTGAAGAAATCATAAGAGCACCAGCTGTTCCAGACAACTGTGTGATCACTCGCTCCATAGGCAATGTGAGTAAGACCTTTAAACAGGTCAACATTCACAAGGTAGTCCCTGTTCCCAAGAACACCAAGGTAACCTGCCTAAATGGTTACCGACCCGTAGCAGTCACGTCTGTAGCCATGAAGTGCTTTGAAAGGCTGGTCATGGCTCACATCAAAACCATCATCCCAGAAACCCTAGACCAACTCCAATTCGCATACTGCCCAAACAGATCCACAGATGACGCAATCTCTATTACACTCAAAGCTGCCCTTCCCCAGCTAGACAAAAGGAACACTGACAGTACCAGTCTTGGTTTCGACACACTTACTCATTCAAGTGTTTATCTTTATTTTTACTATTTTCTACATTGTAGAATAATAGTGATGACATCAAAGCTATGAAATAGCTCATATGGAATCATGTAGTAACTAAAAAAGTGTTGAAGAAATAAAAATATATTTTTGAGATTATTCTTTGATGACAGCTTTGCCCACTCTTGGCAAAAGGCTTCTTAACAGCTTCCAAGCCATAAGACTGTTGAACAGCTAATCAAATGGCTACCTGGACAATTTCCATTGACCTCCCCCCCTTTTTTATGCTGCTGCTACTCGCTGTTTATTATTTATTCATAGTCACATTACCCATTACAGTGCCTTGAAAAAGTATTTTAACCCTTTGGCGTTTTTCCTATTTTGTTGAATTACAACCTGTAATTTAAATGTATTTTTATTTGGATTTCATGTAATGGACATACACAAAATAGCATTTTATGGTCAGGTCACCTGTTGTATTCGGCACATCTGACAGATACAATTTATATTTGCATTATGGCATGTGACAAATGCAAATCATTAGGCGTTATGAAGAGGAAAATGGTGTGGTGGACACAGAAATGTTTACTTTTTCCTTTGCCATAATTTCATTTGAAGAGGCCGGGCAAAGTTGATAAATAAGCCAATCAAGCTTCTCAAATGTTATTGTCATGCAGTGGAGGCACCCCATAGGAGGAAGGGGAGGAAAACGTTAAAAAAGTTATCCTTTTTAGATAAAACTATACTAAATATCTTCACATTACCAAATAATTGATTAAAACACACTGTTTTGCAATCTACAGGTCTACAGTAGCCTCAAAAGCACTCTGTCGGGTAGCACCATGGTGTAGCCGGAGGACAGCTAGCTTCTTTCCTCCTCTACATTGGCTTCAATACAAAACCTAGGAGGCTCATGGTTCTCAACCACTTCCAAAGATTTACACAGTAATTATGATAACTTCTGGAGGACGTCCTCATGCAGCATGAAATGACATGTTGTCCACCCAATCAAAGGATCAGAGAATGAATCTAGTACTGAAAGCATAAGCTACAGCTAGCTAGCATTACAGTGCATGAAATATGGTGAGTAGTTGATTCAAAGAGAGAGAAATAACATCGTTTGAACAGTTTTTAACAAATTAATTTCTTAAAAAATTAATGAGAAACAGGAGAGTTTTTTTCCCCTTTCACTTTCACATAATTAGCTTGCAAATACAGCTAGCTAGCTATTTTAGCCTACTCAATGGCTGGCTATGACTATCCAACACAACACTGGAACTCTCCCAAGTCAAGGTAAGCTTTTGGTTTTTACCTTTTACTGAACTGTTTACTAACTGTACACTATAACGTTACTGCATGATTGTTGCAGGTTTACTAACACATTACTTCTATTAGCTATGTTGACTATGACGTTACTTTAGCTAATATGATGACAACGATGTAGGCTGTGTGTAGCAGTTATGATATGGTTTGTCTTGAAAAGTGGTTTATGCCTGGTCACATACAGCTGATGTGTTGTGCATTGAAGTCCATAAGCAAAGAGAAAAGGTGAAAGGAGGAGAGCCCATGGAAGCGTGAAGGAATACACCTTGGCTGCTATGAAAGTGAACTGTGTTTACGTGTGATCAGGTGTGTATTCATTCTGCCGATGCTGTTGAGAAACGTTTCATGAAGGGAGCAAACAGAACAAAATGGGGATAAACATACCTGAATTTGTCCAATAGAAACTCTTGTTTGCAACTGTTGGAATAATGTTGGACGAAGGAATTTGGCCCGCTTATGTTTTTTTTTATGTTCATCGTTAGACACAAAAGACTGTAAAAACACCAGGAAATCAGCTACAATTGATTTTAATTTTGGAAATCTGGAAACCCATGTATTCCCACTCGTAATAGAGAGACCTGATCATATACAAATGTAAGGTTCGAAATGATGATGTTTTATGTTTGCGGTCAATTTGCAGTCTAGAAATGATTTGAAATTATGTGTGTGTTCATAAATCCACTCGGGGGTGGGTATATTCAGATTGCGGTCAGATTGTCCGTTTTTAAATTCAGAGCGTTTTACTCCTGGAGTGTTCAAAACGCACCCTGGACGCTCTGGCCAAGGAGTAGGGTTGATCCGAATGTTCTGACCTCACAACGGCAGTCAAGCACCCAAGCTAACTGGCTAAAGTTGGCTAGCTTGCTAGCTACTTCCAGACACAAATGAGAGAACACCTCACTAGGCTGTTTTCATGTTATCTAGACTGTTGGTGACTGTAACTGTGCTGCAGACGGCAATTTAATTATGTTTTTTTGCCGACGTTTACTGACACCAGTCATATTCGTGGGTGTTGCACATTCGTAAATTAATAAATTATTCTGCGCTGTGACACACTTAGATGAGAGTGCTCTCATAATGGAATAGATAGCCAGAGTAAATTCATCTTCTGTCCCCCCGACTATCCGCTCAAGAAAAAATTGCCTGCGGCTGAATCTAATTGATGATCCCTGGACTAGGTTGTAGCAACATCGTGATGGGTGTAGGGAAAATTTGAGTATAATGGAGTAGCCTAAACCTATCGATGTTACATTAAACTGGGCTTGTGGAATATAAATGACAGTCATATGCTGTAAAAGGAATAAGGCCATGCTTATGAAAAAATATATCATCCTCACTCCTGGGCTCCCGAGTAGCACTGCATCTCAGTGCTAGGGGTTTCACTGCAGACCCTGGTTCGATTCCAGGCTGTATCACAACTGGCCGGGATTGGGAGTCCCATAGAGCTGCACACAATTGTCCCAGCGTCATCCGGGTTTGGCCGTCATTGCTAATAAGAATTTGCTCTTAACTGACTTGCCTAGTTAAATAAAGGTCAAATTAAATCTTAAACGGAAGCGACTATCACTGTTGTCACGTGTTGCTGCTTTGTGTCACGACTTCCACCGAAGTCGGCCCCTCTCCTTGTTCGACGGTCGACGTCACCGGTCTTCTAGCCGCTCCACTTTTCATTGTTCCATTTGTTTTGTCTTGTTTCCCCGCACACCTGTTTTACATTCCCTAATCACACTACATATATATTCCCTCTGTTCCCCCCATGTATTTGTGTGGAATTGTTTTGTTACGTGTTTTGTGTGACGGGCCAGGCTGGTTTTCCCCGGGTACGAAGTATGTTTAATTGTTAAACATTTGCATCATCAGCCTTTGACTCTCAATTTTGTTTTGTCTGGTTGTATTTCTGCCAGCGGGAGCCTCATTCTAAAAGTCCAAACAGTCATTTTGACTGATGATCTTCCCCCATGTTTCCCAGCAGCATGAATGGTTGCTACAGACAACAGGAAGAGATTCTCTAAACAATTGGTAACTAGAGGTCTGGATCAGGGAATACCTGAAAATTACCTTTCAACTTTGCACCCCGCTCAGTCGACCTGGTGCGTGAAAGACGCCAGCGTTGTTTTTGATCCGTGAGAAGCGAACCATACCAGAGATTTAGGCGAGTGATGGATAGAGTTATTACAAGAGAGAAAGAGGGGGAAGGAAAGAGTCAGTTAGGCTCGAAGCCACCCAATCAGCTCACTCCTCTTTCCATCTGCCCCATTTTCACTCCGTTTTTTGTCCATCTCTCAAAGTTTTGAGAACAGTACGACTTTCTATTTTGCTGTGCTTTCACAATCCTTGTAAAACGACTTTGTAGACGCCCACTAAAATCTGCAGCAGCATCAATGTTCAAGTACAAACGCTCAACTACAGCAACTGAATGAACACCAGCATCAGTGAACATGACATGTGAACACGATGAGACAGTGGCAGAGTTAGTTTGTTGTCCCCGCTAATGTGCAAGTGATGCCTACGCCCTTTGAACAAGACAACATCAAATTTGGTTCTGATAGATTGGCATTATTGACAGTGTGAACAATCCATTTTCCAAGATAGCAGCGAGGGAAGGACAAGTCATATGGGTGGGAGAGTGTGGTTTTTGGTGGAATATAAGGACAGTGGGCCCTCTCAAAAGAGACGTATGGAGAGGGAACAAAATATATCTTATCTGTGAAGATACAGCTCTGATTACAATACAGCGGAAATTAAACCATAACACTGCATTACACACAGCTCAATCTCAATTTGTCCAGGGCTGAACACACACTCAGACGGACACACACACGATTGACCCTCATGACCATCTTATTACAGACAGCTGACAGTGTCCAAATGTAGTATGTACTCTACGGCTAACTGACTTTACCTCAAGAGGACACAAACACACAACACATGTCCTCAGAGGCCACACACAAGTAAAGGCCGCCTCGGCCCTCTCATGCAGTTCCCTGCACACATAATCCCCAGATTTCCTGCAACAAACCAGTACCAGCCACATACTATAGTATTCACTGTAGTATTTTTGCAGACTTTACTGTAGTGTTGTGGAACTGACTACTGTAATATTTACAGTTTACTGTAGTTTAAATACTGTAGTATTTTTGCAGACTTTACTGTAGTGTTGTGGAACTGACTACTGTAATATTTACAGTTTACTGTAGTTTAAATACTGTAGTATTTTTGCAGACTTTACTGTAGTGTTGTGGAACTGACTACTGTAATATTTACAGTTTACTGTATTTTAAATACTGTAGTATTTTTGCAGACTTTACTGTAGTGTTGTGGAACTGACTACTGTAATATTTACAGTTTACTGTAGTTTAAATACTGTAGTATTTTTGCAGACTTTACTGTAGTGTTGTGGAACTGACTACTGTAATGTTTACAGTTTACTGTAGTTTAAATACTGTAGTATTTTTTCAGACTTTACTGTAGTGTTGTGGAACTGACTACTGTAATATTTACAGTTTACTGTAGTTTAAATACTGTAGTATTTTTTCAGACTTTACTGTAGTGTTGTGGAACTGACTACTGTAATATTTACAGTTTACTGTAGTTTAAATACTGTAGTATTTTTTTGTTGTTGTACATACTATAGATATTTCTGTAGTGTTTTTTTGTGGACATTAATGTTAATGTTTTTGTTGTATTATCTTTGACAGAAGTGGGGTATTTCTCCTTGAGGAAACTTACTGGACAAATACTAAAACAGCAAATGTCCATTTCCTGTAGGTAAACAGGAATGGGGTCTGAAGGGATAGTTCAGCGATTCTGCTCTTTTCTATAACCTGTAGGTAGACAGGACTGGCGTCTGAAGGGATAGTTCAGCGATTCTGCTCTTTTCTATAACCTGTAGGTAGACAGGACTGGGGTCTGAAAGATAGTTCAGCGATTCTGCTCTTTTCTATTACCCGTAGGTAGACAGGACTGGGGTCTGAATGGATAGTTCAGAGATTCTGCTCTTTTCTATAACCTGTAGGTAAACAGGACTGGGGACTGAACAGATAGTTCAGAGATTCTGCTCTTTTCTATAACCTGTAGGTAAACAGGACTGGGGTATGAACGGATAGTTCAGAGATTCTGCTCTTTTCTATAACCTGTTGGTAGACAGGACTGGGGTCTGAACGGATAGTTCCGAGATTCTGCTCTTTTCTATAACCTGTAGGTAGACAGGACTGGGGTCTGAACGGATAGTTAGAGATTCTGCTCTTTTCTATAACCTGTAGGTAAACAGGACTGGGGTCTGAAGGGATAGTTCAGAGATTCTGCTCTTTTCTATAACCTGTTGGTAGTCAGGACTGGGGTCTGAACTGATAGTTTAGAGATTCTGCTCTTTTCTATAACCTGTGGGTAGACAGGACTGTTGCTTGAACTGATAGTTTAGAGATTCTGCTCTTTTCTATTACCCGTAGGTAGACAGGACTGGGGTCTGAATGGATAGTTAGAGATTCTGCTCTTTTCTATAACCTGTAGGTAGACAGGACTGTTGCTTGAACTGATAGTTTAGAGATTCTGCTCTTTTCTATTACCCGTAGGTAGACAGGACTGGGGTCTGAATGGATAGTTAGAGATTCTGCTCTTTTCTATAACCTGTAGGTAGACAGGACTGGGGTCTGAACGGATAGTTCAGAGATTCTGCTCTTTTCTATAATCTGTAGGTAGACAGGACTGTTGCTTGAACTGATAGTTTAGAGATTCTGCTCTTTTCTATTACCCGTAGGTAGACAGGACTGGGGTCTGAATGGATAGTTAGAGATTCTGCTCTTTTCTATAACCTGTAGGTAGACAGGACTGTTGCTTGAACTGATAGTTTAGAGATTCTGCTCTTTTCTATTACCCGTAGGTAGACAGGACTGGGGTCTAACGGATAGTTTAGAGATTCTGCTCTTTTCTATTACCCGTAGGTAGACAGGACTGGGGTCTGAATGGATAGTTAGAGATTCTGCTCTTTTCTATAACCTGTAGGTAGACAGGACTGTTGCTTGAACTGATAGTTTAGAGATTCTGCTCTTTTCTATTACCCGTAGGTAGACAGGACTGGGGTCTAACGGATAGTTTAGAGATTCTGCTCTTTTCTATAACCTGTAGGTAGACTGGACTATGGTCTGAATGGATAGTTAGAGATTCTGCTCTTTTCTATAACCTGTAGGTAGACTGGACTATGGTCTGAATGGATAGTTAGAGATTCTGCTCTTTTCTATTACCCGTAGGTAGACAGGACTGGGGTCTAACGGATAGTTTAGAGATTCTGCTCTTTTCTATAACCAGTAGGTAGACAGGACTGGGGTCTGAATGGATAGTTTAGATATTCTGCTCTTTTCTATAACCAGTATGTAGACAGGACTGGAGTCTGAATGGATAGTTTAGAGATTCTGCTCTTTTCTATTACCCGTAGGTAGACAGGACTGGGGTCTAACGGATAGTTTAGAGATTCTGCTCTTTTCTATAACCAGTAGGTAGACAGGACTGGGGTCTGAATGGATAGTTTAGAGATTCTTCTCTTTTCTATTACCTGTAGGTAGACAGGACTGGGGTCTAACGGATAGTTTAGAGATTCTGCTCTTTTCTATAACCAGTAGGTAGACAGGACTGGGGTCTGAATGGATAGTTTAGAGATTCTTCTCTTTTCTATTACCCGTAGGTAGACAGGACTGGGGTCTAACGGATAGTTTAGAGATTCTGCTCTTTTCTATAACCAGTAGGTAGACAGGACTGGGGTCTGAATGGATAGTTTAGAGATTCTTCTCTTTTCTATTACCTGTAGGTTGACAGGACTGGGGTCTAACGGATAGTTTAGAGATTCTGCTCTTAGGGTCAAACATTTTTATTTGGTTGCTTGAAATAGCGTTGTGAATCTTTTCAAAGCAATCTACATCTCATTTGAGAGAAACAGAAGTTATATGACCCTAATCCCCCAGACACGGAATAGAAAAAGGCAGTTAGAGAGGCCGACCGCCTCTACGCTATGTTCTATTGGAGGACATACAATCACTGTAAAACTGGATGAGCTCCGTTCGAAACTGTACTATCAACTAGACCTGAAGAACTGTAATATCCTGTGTTTCACAGAGTTGTGGCTGAACAAGGACATCAAATCAAGTCACATGAGCCTAATACAACAGGTCCAATTTCACCTTACAGTGAAATTTTTACTTACGAGCCAATAACCAACAGTGCAGTTTAAAAAAAATACGGATAAGAAGAAGAGATAAAAGTATCAAGTAATTAAAGAGCAGTAGTAAAAAATAACAATATATACAGGGGGGTGCCGGTGCAGAGTCAATGTGCGAGAGCACCGGTTAATTAAGGTAGTGTGTACATGTAGTTAGAGTTAATTAAAGTGACTAGATGTTCAGGAGTCTTATGGCTTGGGGGTAGAAGCTGTTTAGACGCCTCTTGGACCTAGACTTGGCGCTCCGGTACCGCTTGTCGTGTGGTAGCTGAGAGAACAGTCTATGAATAGGGTGGCTGGAGTCTTTGACAATTTTCAGGGCCTTCCTCTGACACTGTCTGGTATAGAGTTCCTGGATGGCAGGAAGCTTGGTCCCAGTGATGTACTGGGCCGTTCGCACTACCCTCTGTAGGCCGAGCAGTTGCCATACCAGGCAGTGATGCAACCAGTGGCTCTCGGTGGTGCAGCTGTGGATCCTTTTGAGGATCTGAGGACCTGTGCCAAATCTTTTCAGTCTCCTGAGGGGGAATAGGTTTTGTTGTGCCCTCTTCATGGCTGTCATAGTGTGCTTGGACCATGTTAGTTTGTTGGTGATGTGGACACCAAGGAACTTGAAGCTTTCAACCTGCTCCACTGCAGCCCTATCGATGAGAATGGGGGCACGCTTGGTACTCTTTTTCCTGTAGTCCACAATCATCTCCTTTGTCTTGATCACGTTGAGGGAGAGGTTGTTATCCTGGAACCACACTGCCAGGTCTCTGACCTCCTCCCTATCGGCTGTCTTGTTGTTGTGGGTGATCAGGTCGGTGATCATGACACTGTTGTGTCATCAGCAACACTGTTGATGGTGTTGCAGTTTTTCCTGGCCATGCAGTCATGAGTGAACAGGGAGTGCAGGAGGGGGCTGAGCACGCACGCCTGAGGGGCCCCCGTGTTGAGGATCAGTGTGGCCGTCGTGTTGTTGCCTACCCTTACCACCTGGGGGCGGCCCATCAGGAAGTCCAGGATCCAGTTGCAGAGGGAGGTGTTTAGTCCCAGGGTCCTTAGCTTAGTGATGAGCATTGAGGGCACATTGGTGTTGAATGCTTAGCTCTAGTCAATTAATAGAAATCTCACATAGGTGTTCCTTTTATTCAGGTGGGAAAAGGCAGTGTGGAGTACAATAAAGACTGCCTCATCTGTGTATCTGTTAGGGCAGTATGCAAATTGGAGTGGATCTAGGGTTTCTGGGATGATGGTGTTGTGCTATGGGTCGATAGTCATTTAGGCAGGTTACCTTAGTGTTCACAGGCACTATGGTGGTCTGCTTGAAACATGTTGGTATTACAGACTCGGACAGGGAGAGGTTGAAAATGTCAGTGAAGACACTTGCTAGTTGGTCAGCGCATGCTCGCAGTACACGTCCTGGTAATCCATCTGGCTCTGCGTCCTTGTGAATGTCTTACTCACATCGGCTGCG
This sequence comes from Oncorhynchus clarkii lewisi, assembly GCF_045791955.1. Taxonomy (NCBI): domain Eukaryota; kingdom Metazoa; phylum Chordata; class Actinopteri; order Salmoniformes; family Salmonidae; genus Oncorhynchus; species Oncorhynchus clarkii. The sequence continues at coordinate 2,935,203 of NC_092175.1, forward strand.
GAGAGCGTGATCACCCAGTTGTCCGGAACAGCTGGTGCTCTCATGCATGTTTAAGTGTTATTTGCCTCAAAGCGAGCATAGAAGTAGTTTAGCTCGTCTGGTAGGCTTGTGTCACTGGGTAGCTCTTGGCTGTGCTTCCCTTTGTGGTCCGTAATGGTTTGCAGACCCTGCCACATCCGACGAGTGTCCAAGTCAGTGTAGTACGACGTGATCTTTGTCTTGTATTGCCGCTTTGCCTGTTTGATGGTTTGTCGGAGGGCATAGCAGGATTTCTTATAAGCTTCCAGGTTAGAGTCCTGCTCCTTGAAAGCGGCAGCTCTAACCTTTATCTCAGTGCGGATGCTGCCTGTAATCCATGGGTTCTGGTTGGGGTATGTTCGGACAGTAACTGTTGGCACGACGTCATCGATGCACTTGTTGATGAAGCCAATGACAGATGTGGTATACTCCTCAATGCCATCGGAGTAATCCCGGAACATATTCCAGTCTGTGCTACCAAAACATTCCTGCTTCATTTGATCACTTTTTTATTGATCTAGTCACTGGTGCTTCCTGCTTTAATTTTTGCTTGTAAGCAGGAATCAGGAGGATGGAATTATGGTCAGATTTTCCAAATGGAGGGCGAGGGAGAGCTTTGTATGCATCTCTGTGTGTGGAGTAAAGTCCCCGACTACTAGGAGCGCTGCCTCTGAGTGTATAATATACAGTGCAATCGGAAAGAATTAAGTCCCCTTTCCATTTTCCACATTTTGTTACGTTGCAGCCTTGTTCTAAAATGTAATAAATACTATTTTTGTGTCATCAATCTACACACAATACCCCATAATGACAAAGCGAAAACAGGTTTTTAGAAATGTTTGAAAATGTATTCAAATAAATACCTTATTTACACTATTCAGACCCTTTGCTATAAGACTCGAAATTGAGCTCAGGTGCATCCTGTTTCCATTAATCATCCTTGAGCTGTTTCTACAACTTAATTGGAGTCCACCTGTGGTAAATTCAATTGATTGGACATGATTTGGAAAGGCACACACCTGTCTATATAACGTCCCACAGTTGACAGTGCATGTCAGAGCTAAAACCAAGTCATGAGGTTGAAGGAATGGTCCGTAGAGCACAGATCTGGGGAAGGGTACCAAAACATTTCTGCTTCATTGAAGGTCTCCAAAAACACAGTGGCCTCCGTCATTCTTAAATGGAAGAAGTTTGTAACCACCATGACTCTTCCTAGAGCTAGGCATCCAGCCAAACTGAGCAATCGGGGAAGAAGGGCCTTGCTGGGGAGGTGACCAAGAACCCATTGGTCACTCTGACAGAGCTCCAGTGTTTCTCTATGGAGATGGGCGAACCTTCCAGAAGGACAACCATCTCGGCAGCACTCTACCAATCAGGCCTTTATGGTAGAGTGGCCAGTCGGAAGCCACTCCTCAGTAAAAGGCACATGACACCCCGCTTGGAGTTTGCCAAAAGGCACATAAAGGCCTCTCAGACCATGAGAAACATGATTCTCTGATCTGACAAAAACAAGATGGAACTATTTGGCCTATATGCCAAGCGTCACATCTGGAGAAAACCAGGCCAACCTGGTCAATACCATCCCTACGGTGAAGCATGGTGGTGGCAGCATCATGCTATGGGGATGATTTTCCGTGGCAGGGACTGGGAGACTAGTCAGGATCGATGGAAAGATGAACGGAGCAAAGTACAGAGAGATCCTTGAGGAAAACTTGCTCCAGAGCGCTCAGGACCTCAGACTGGGGCGATGGTTCACCTTCCAACAGGACAACAACCCTAAGCACACAGCCAAGACAACGGACTAACTATATCGAACATCTCTGAAGAGACCTGAAAAAAGCTGTGCACCGACACTTCGCATCCAACCTGACAGAGCTTAAGAGGATCTTCAGGGAAGAAGACTCAAGGCTGTAATCGCTGCCAAAGGTGCTTCAACAAAGTACTGAGTAAAAGGTTTGAATACTTATTTAAATGTGATATTTAAGTTTTCAAATTTTTATACATTTGCACGAAAATTTAAACAGATTTTGCTTTTCATTATGGGGTATAGTGTGTAGATTGATAAGGGGGGGGGGAACAATGTAATCCATTTTAGAATTAGGCTGTAATGCAATAAAATGTGGGAAAAGTGAAGGCGTCTGAATACTTTTCAAATGCACTGTATATTCTATAGTAAGTACTGCATTATTGTATAGTAAACTGTAGTAAATCTGTATGTGGGTATGCTCTCTCTCTCTCTCTCTCTCTCTCTCTCTCTCTCTCTCTCTCTCTCTCTCTCTCTCTCTCTCTCTCTCTCTCTCTCTCCCTCTCTCTCCATCTCCCACTCCATCTCCCTTGCCCCTCCCCAAGCCTGTATGTTTAGGGTTACATCTGTCTCTGTCTCTCACTCCCCCTCACTCACTCTCTCTCTGTCTCTGTCTTTCTCCATATGCCTCTGTCTCTCTCTTTCTTCTTTCCTACCCCCACACACACACCTGGCCACGTCCCAAGTAGGAAGGAGAGAGGGGGTAAAAGAAAACTCCAAGAAACCTTCCTCGGGGGACTTCTAAAGCGTCCCTGAAGGATTTACGGCACATGTTCTCAGCTTTATGCCATTTCCCCTGCACTCAATAACGCAGGTGTAAAGCTGATGTGAGATGTGTTGAAACATGGCCCTTTGTCTGTTGCACTGGGCAAAAATCCCTCCCCTGGCTAGATGTTATTATTTCCCACAACGTTTGTTGTCGGTTAGAGAGTTAAATGTGCGTTCCAAATGGCTCCCTATCCCCTATATAGTGGACTACCTTTGACCAGGACCCACAGGGCCCATAGGGCTCTGGTCAAAAGTAGTACATTATGCAGAAAATAGGGTGCCATTTGGAACACAGCCATGATTATGTTCCTCTATCTTATTTGTCCAGTTTTTTTTCTTCCGAGACAATTCCCCCCGCTCTAACATTTCCCAACGTTTCCTTGCGTTCCAGCAACGTTTCCAAAACATTTCCGGGATGTTTCTGTAAAGTGGCTCCTTGTCTTTGTTCTATGGCTGCTTGGAATTGAATCCAACATTCTTTAGAAATGTTTTCACAGTGCACATAAACATCATTCGTCTCTCCATTCCCCAGGGTTGTGGGTTTGATTCCTATGGGGGAACATGAAATGTTTGCACTCACTACTGTACGTTGCTCTGGATAAGAGCCTCTGCGCTAAATGACCAAAATGTCTCCCAGTTGGGCCAACATAATCATGGTATCTCAATAACATTACAATCACAGGGATGTCATGAGAAGTCAGTCCAAAGTAAGTGATGTGACTTCCACAATAGTCCTTAGCAACATTCTGACCAATACAATATCTCCTTCACATAAAATAGCCCTGAGCAATGTGAGTTTTCAATGACTGACAATGCTGAGGTGTTATCAAGTTATCATCTGGCCCACGGTGAACTTGGGTGTGTGTGTATGTGTGTGTGTGTGTGTGTGTGTGTGTGTGTGTGTGTGTGTGTGTGTGTGTGTGTGTGTGTGTGTGTGTGTGCATGCGTGCTTGTTTGCGTGTGTGTCAGAACAGTATGGTTTTCTTTTAAATACTTGGTATAGTTTGCTCAGCGCAACTAATGGAGTCGTCCCAAAAGTACACACCCTGCCCACCTACCCGGCACGCACTAAGGAGGGTAAATCAAGCGCACCTAAAACATTTTTGGCACAGGTAGGCATGTGTGAGCGTATGTGACAGCCCTTGTGGTGTTTATGTAGTGTGCATACAGTATGTGTGTGCATACTAGTGAGCATGTGTATTTGTTTGGTGGGTGTGGTCCCAGTGGATGAGGGAGTATAGATAGAAGGTGCCCAACAGCACAGATACAGGATCAGATTATTTTTCACCGGACAAAATGGCTAAGGTTAGGACTGGGGGGTTGGTAATCTGTTCCTAGATCTATGATTACTGGCAGATCGAGGGCTCTCACATTAAAATGCAGTGTTGGAGTTGCTGGGAGGTTTCAATAAAGCTCTTTAATTGCATAGGTGAGTCTCCATTTACAGCGTTGGAGCTAATTGGCTATAAATGAGTCCATCTGGTTTCATTTGCAGATCGGAGGCAGCGGGGGAGTGTACGTGAATGTGTGAGGTAGGTTGGTGGTGGCTGAGTTTAACCTGAACCATTATTTTTCTCTGCACACAAGCCTCCAGAGTGTGTGTGGGTCTGTGCATGTGTGAAAACGTAATCTACTCTGTAAATATGAGTGACCTCACTGGGTGGCAACCAACTGGCTTGTCAGATGCCCAGAGAGAAACAGACAAGAGAAGCAGAGAGAGGCAAAAGGACAAAGCGATTGACTAATGCAGGGATAGAGGCAGACATAGGAAAAGAGTCGATAGAGACATTGGGAGAGTGAGAAGCAGAGAAAGAGAAAGAAGAGCAGACGTAGACAGAGAAAAAGACTGAGATGGAGAGTGAGAAAGACATAAACACAGACATTTGGAAACAGAGGGAGAAGCGTGGGTATAGGGCTGATGATAGGCCTGGGCCTCTGCCATTGAAAACAGAGCGGCCCTCTCATGGCAAAGCCCCACCGCCTCGGTGAGTTGAGGAGAGAGCAGAACGGCACGCTCTACCAAACCCACAGGGGGATTCTCCAGGAGACTACTGTGTGTGTGTGTGTGTGATGTATGCTCTCTGGAGCTGACTAGAGAGACGAGGGCTTCGTGGCCTGGCAAGAAAAAGAGAGAGTAAAGAGCAGGCGGGGCGGGGCGGGGGGCGGGGGGGGTGAAAGACACAGAGAGAAGGTCTTGTGTATGCAGTGAAAAGGGATGTCCCAAAGAGAGCAGGGTAGGAGGTGTGATCGTGTGATCGTGCTTGCACATGCACATGAGAAGTGTGCCCACTACGCTTTCTGGTCTGTCTGTTTATCTACATGTGTCCTTGCCCGTACACGGCTGGGTGGATGGGATCAGGCTGGTCTCATAGATGAAACGTAACATAGTAAATTAGTATGACATGTTACGTTGGTATGGTTACATACTCCCCCACCCCAACTAGACGGTACAATTTTAGCCATCTTGGTTGATGCAAATCGTACAATCTGGCCAGGTTGATATCAAGATTTGGACAAATCGCACAGTGTGACATAATCATTGTAAAAGACTGAATCTGACATACAGTCTGCAAAGGCCTTTAGACAGAAGGTTACTTATTAAGGCAAAAACTAAATGGGGCTAGTTGGTTGGGGTGGACGGATAGGCGTATATAGCGAACGTCTAGCAAATCAAAGGATATTTTGGTTGCATGTTCGAATTTCATCATGGACAACCTTAGCATTTTTGCTAATTAGTAACTTTACTACCTTTAGCTACTTTGCATGTTAGCTAAGGAAAGGGGGAATACCTAGTCTGTTGCACAACTGAATGCATTCAATTATAATTCGCAACATATCTTATACGAAATGGATGATGAATATCCCAAAATTAATACGTACCATACCAAATGTAACATATACTAATTTTGTTTACTATGTTACGTCTTCCCCTGAGTCCAGGTTGATGTGATAGCGGTGGTAGTGGAGGGGGCTTTGGGGGGTGAGTGTCAGAGGCGTCTTCGCAGATTGCCTGTTATTTTCTTTACCAGTGTTTGCGCAGCTCGTTAATTAATCAGCTCGTGTGTGATTACCACTGAGCCACTCTGATCAAGCCCTGAGGAGAGAAGCCAAGTCATCCCCCATCCTTTCTCTTCCTGATCCTGCTCCCCACTCCCCCCGCACACAGTCACAGACAAAATCCCAATAGTCTAAACTGGCCTCTCTCTCCTCGTATTCTCTCCTTCATCTGCACCGATCTGACAACAGGTAATGGTAATGGTTCATTCCAGGTATTTGCGGTCATTAAGCCAAAGTCAACTCAGTGCCCTTTGCAGTTCTCACGGAGAAAGTTTCCTCTAACTCAGAACATGGAATCAGTTATAACTTGACTTATGGAAGTGTGGTTTTCCTGGTTTGGGTCATCAACAGGTATGCACAGTTTTCCTTATACAGTATCCCTTGTTACTTCGGACTGTTTCAAACCATTTTCAATTTTGACGGATCCCAAAATACGTAGTGAAACCAGTTGCTTAGGTGGTAATTCCTAAACTCTTTTTTTTTAACACATTTGTGCTCACACATTCACATAAAAAAACATTCAACAACAGATAGGGCTCTAAAGTGCGACCATTTAGGTCATACCTGGTCATTCCTGGTCAACTGTAGGTGCTGTTATTGTGAAGTGGAAACGTCTAGGATTAACAACCAAAGGAGCAGCCACAAAGTGGTAGGCCACACAAGCTCACAGAATGGGACCGCCGAGTGCTGAAACTCGTGGAGCATAAAAATCATCTGTCCTCGGTTGCAACACTTACTACAGAGTTCCAAACTGCCACTGGAAACAACGTCAGCACAATAACTATTCACCTGGAGATCTTCACAAGCCTAAGATCACCATGCTCAATGCCAGACATTGGCTGGAGTGGTGTAAAGCTGCTGAGTGCTGAGCGATTAGTTCTGTTTAGCCATTTAGTAGTGCTGAGTGATTAGTGCTGTGTAGCCATTAAGAATAGCTGAGCGATTAGTGCTGTGTAGCCAGTTAGTAGTGCTGAGCGATTAGTGCTGTGTAGCCAATTAGTAGTGCTGAGTGATTAGTGCTGTTCAGCCAGTTAGTAGCGCTGAGTGATTAGTGCTGTGTAGCCATTAAGTAGTGCTGAGTGATTGGTGATGTGTAGCCATTAAGTAGTGCTGAGTGATTAGTGATGTGTAGCCATTTAGTAGTGCTGAGTGATTAGTGCTGTGTAGCCATTAAGTAGTGCTGAGCGATTAGTGCTGTGTAGCCAGTTAGTAGTGCTGAGCGATTAGTGCTGTGTAGCCAATTAGTAGTGCTGAGTGATTAGTGCTGTTCAGCCAGTTAGTAGCGCTGATTGATTACTGCTGTTTAGCCATTTAGTAGTGCTGAGTGATAAGTGATGTGTAGCCATTTAGTAGTGCTGAGTGATTAGTGCTGTGTAGCCATTAAGTAGTGCTGAGTGATTAGTCATGTGTAGCCAGTTAGTAGTCCTGAGTGATTAGTGCTGTGTAGCTATTTAGTAGTGCTGAGTGATTAGTGATGTGTAGCCAGTTAGTAGTGCTGAGCGATTAGTGATGTGTAGCCATTTAGTAGTGCTGAGTGATTAGTGCTGTGTAGCCATTAAGTAGTGCTGAGTGATTAGTGCTGTGTAGCCAGTTAGTAGTGCTGAGCGATTAGTGCTGTGTAGCCAATTAGTAGTGCTGAGTGATTAGTGCTGTTCAGCCAGTTAGTAGCGCTGAGTGATTAGTGCTGTTTAGCCATTTAGTAGTGCTGAGTGATAAGTGATGTGTAGCCATTTAGTAGTGCTGAGTGATTAGTGCTGTGTAGCCATTAAGTAGTGCTGAGTGATTAGTCATGTGTAGCCAGTTAGTAGTCCTGAGTGATTAGTGCTGTGTAGCCATTTAGTAATGCTGAGTGATTAGTGATGTGTAGCCAGTTAGTAGTGCTGAGCGATTAGTGCTGTTTAGCCATTTAGTAGTGCTGAGCGATTAGTGCTGTGTAGCCAGTTAGTAGTGCTGAGTGATTCGTGATGTGTAGCCATTAAGTAGTGCTGAGTGATTAGTGATGTGTAGCCATTAAGTAGTGCTGAGTGATTAGTGATGTGTAGCCATTTAGTAGTGCTGAGTGATTAGTGCTGTGTAGCCATTAAGTAGTGCTGAGCGATTAGTGCTGTGTAGCCAATTAGTAGTGCTGAGTGATTAGTGCTGTGTAGCCATTAAGTAGTGCTGAGTGATTAGTCATGTGTAGCCAGTTAGTAGTGCTGAGTGATTAGTAATGTGTAGGCAGTTAGCAGTGCTGAGTGATTAGTGATGTGTAGCCATTAAGTAGTGCTGAGTGATTAGTGCTGTGTAGCCATTTAGTAGTGCTGAGTGATTAGTGATGTGTAGCCAGTTAGTAGTGCTGAGCGATTAGTGCTGTTTAGCCATTTAGTAGTGCTGAGCGATTAGTGCTGTGTAGCCAGTTAGTAGTGCTGAGTGATTGGTGATGTGTAGCCATTTAGTAGTGCTGAGTGATTGGTGATGTGTAGCCATTTAGTAGTGCTGAGCGATTAGTGATGTGTAGCCATTAAGTAGTGCTGAGTGATTAGTAAAGTGTAGCCATTAAGTAGTGCTGAGTGATTAGTGATGTGTAGCCATTTAGTAGTGATGAGTGATTAGTGCAGTGTAGCCATTAAGTAGTGCTGAGCGATTAGTGCTGTGTAGCCAATTAGTAGTGCTGAGTGATTAGTGCTGTGTAGCCATTAATTAGTGCTGAGTGATTAGTCATGTGTAGCCAGTTAGTAGTGCTGAGTGATTAGTGATGTGTAGGCAGTTAGCAGTGCTGAGTGATTAGTGATGTGTAGCCCTTAAGTAGTGCTGAGTGATTAGTGCTGTGTAGCCATTTAGTAGTGCTGAGTGATTAGTGATGTGTAGCCAGTTAGTAGTGCTGAGCGATTAGTGCTGTTTAGCCATTTAGTAGTGCTGAGCGATTAGTGCTGTGTAGCCAGTTAGTAGTGCTGAGTGATTGGTGATGTGTAGCCATTTAGTAGTGCTGAGTGATTGGTGATGTGTAGCCATTTAGTAGTGCTGAGCGATTAGTGCTGTGTAGCCAGTTAGTAGTGCTGAGTGATTAGTGCTGTTTAGCCATTTAGTAGTGCTGAGTGATTATTGATGTGTAGCCAGTTAGTAGTGCCGAGCAATTAGTGCTGTTTAGCCATTTAGTAGTGCTGAGCGATTAGTGCTGTGTAGCCAGTTAGTAGTGCTGAGTGATTAGTGATGTGTAGCCATTAAGTAGTGCTGAGTGATTAGTGATGTGTAGCCATTAAGTATTGCTGGGTGATTAGTGATGTGTAGCCATTTAGTAGTGCTTAGCGATTAGTGCTGTGTTGCCATTTAGTAGTGCTGAGTGATTAGTGATGTGTAGCCAGTTAGTAGTGCTGAGCGATTAGTGCTGTTTAGCCATTTAGTAGTGCTGAGTGATTAGTGATGTGTAGCTAGTTAGTAGTGCTGAGCGATTAGTGCTGTTTAGCCATTTAGTAGTGCTGAGCAATTAGTGCTGTGTAGCCAGTTAGTAGTGCTGAGTGATTAGTGATGTGTAGCCATTATGTAATGCTGAGTGATTAGTGCTGTGTAGCCAGTTAGTAGTGCTGAGCGATTAGTGCTGTGTAGCCAATTAGTAGTGCTGAGTGATTAGTGCTGTTCAGCCAGTTAGTAGCGCTGAGTGATTAGTGCTGTTTAGCCATTTAGTAGTGCTGAGTGATAAGTGATGTGTAGCCATTTAGTAGTGCTGAGTGATTGGTGCTGTGTAGCCATTAAGTAGTGCTGAGTGATTAGTGATGTGTAGCCAGTTAGTAGTGCTGAGCGATTAGTGATGTGTAGCCATTTAGTAGTGCTGAGTGATTAGTGCTGTGTAGCCATTAAGTAGTGCTGAGCGATTAGTGCTGTGTAGCCAATTAGTAGTGCTGAGTGATTAGTGCTGTTCAGCCAGTTAGTAGTGCTGAGTGATAAGTGATGTGTAGCCATTTAGTAGTGCTGAGTGATTAGTGCTGTGTAGCCATTAAGTAGTGCTGAGTGATTAGTCATGTGTAGCCAGTTAGTAGTCCTGAGTGATTAGTGCTGTGTAGCCATTTAGTAGTGCTGAGTGATTAGTGATGTGTAGCCAGTTAGTAGTGCTGAGCGATTAGTGCTGTTTAGCCATGTAATAGTGCTGAGCGATTAGTGCTGTGTAGCCAGTTAGTAGTGCTGAGCGATTAGTGCTGTGTAGCCAATTAGTAGTGCTGAGTGATTAGTGCTGTTCAGCCAGTTAGTAGCGCTGAGTGATTAGTGCTGTTTAGCCATTTAGTAGTGCTGAGTGATAAGTGATGTGTAGCCATTTAGTAGTGCTGAGTGATTAGTGCTGTGTAGCCATTAAGTAGTGCTGAGTGATTAGTCATGTGTAGCCAGTTAGTAGTCCTGAGTGATTAGTGCTGTGTAGCCATTTAGTAGTGCTGAGTGATTAGTGATGTGTAGCCAGTTAGTAGTGCTGAGCGATTAGTGCTGTTTAGCCATGTAATAGTGCTGAGCGATTAGTGCTGTGTAGCCAGTTAGTAGTGCTGAGTGATTCGTGATGTGTAGCCATTAAGTAGTGCTGAGTGATTAGTTATGTGTAGCCATTAAGTAGTGCTGAGTGATTAGTGATGTGTAGCCATTAAGTAGTGCTGAGCGATTAGTGCTGTGTAGCCAATTAGTAGTGCTGAGTGATTAGTGCTGTGTAGCCATTAAGTAGTGCTGAGTGATTAGTCATGTGTAGCCAGTTAGTAGTGCTGAGTGATTAGTGATGTGTAGGCAGTTAGCAGTGCTGAGTGATTAGTGATGTGTAGCCATTAAGTAGTGCTGAGTGATTAGTGCTGTGTAGCCATTTAGTAGTGCTGAGTGATTAGTGATGTGTAGCCAGTTAGTAGTGCTGAGCGATTAGTGCTGTTTAGCCATTTAGTAGTGCTGAGCGATTAGTGCTGTGTAGCCAGTTAGTAGTGCTGAGTGATTGGTGATGTGTAGCCATTTAGTAGTGCTGAGTGATTGGTGATGTGTAGCCATTTAGTAGTGCTGAGCAATTAGTGCTGTTTAGCCAGTTAGTAGTGCTGAGTGATTAGCGCTGTGTAGCCATTTAGTAGTGCTGAGTGATTAGTGATGTGTAGCCATTAAGTAGTGCTGAGTGATTAGTAAAGTGTAGCCATTAAGTAGTGCTGAGCGATTAGTGCTGTGTAGCCAATTAGTAGTGCTGAGTGATTAGTGCTGTGTAGCCATTAAGTAGTGCTGAGTGATTAGTGATGTGTAGCCAGTTAGTAGTGCTGAGCGATTAGTGATGTGTAGCCATTAAGTAGTGCTGAGTGATTAGTGATGTGTAGCCATTAAGTAGTGCTTGGTGATTAGTGATGTGTAGCCATTTAGTAGTGCTTAGCGATTAGTGCTGTGTTGCCATTTAGTAGTGCTGAGTGATTAGTGATGTGTAGCCAGTTAGTAGTGCTGAGCGATTAGTGCTGTTTAGCCATTTAGTAGTGCTGAGTGATTAGTGATGTGTAGCCATTATGTAATGCTGAGTGATTAGTGCTGTGTAGCCAGTTAGTAGTGCTGAGCGATTAGTGCTGTGTAGCCAATTAGTAGTGCTGAGTGATTAGTGCTGTTCAGCCAGTTAGTAGCGCTGAGTGATTAGTGCTGTTTAGCCATTTAGTAGTGCTGAGTGATAAGTGATGTGTAGCCATTTAGTAGTGCTGAGTGATTGGTGCTGTGTAGCCATTAAGTAGTGCTGAGTGATTAGTCATGTGTAGCCAGTTAGTAGTCCTGAGTGATTAGTGCTGTGTAGCCATTTAGTAGTGCTGAGTGATTAGTGATGTGTAGCCAGTTAGTAGTGCTGAGCGATTAGTGATGTGTAGCCATTTAGTAGTGCTGAGTGATTAGTGCTGTGTAGCCAGTTAGTAGTCCTGAGTGATTAGTGCTGTGTAGCCATTTAGTAGTGCTGAGTGATTAGTGATGTGTAGCCAGTTAGTAGTGCTGAGTGATTAGTGCTGTGTAGCCATTTAGTAGTGCTGAGTGATTAGTGATGTGTAGCCAGTTAGTAGTGCTGAGCGATTAGTGCTGTTTAGCCATTTAGTAGTGCTGAGCGATTAGTGCTGTGTAGCCAGTTAGTAGTGCTGAGTTATTAGTGATGCGTAGCCATTAAGTAGTGCTGAGTGATTAGTGATGTGTAGCCATTAAGTAGTGCTGGGTGATTAGTGATGTGTAGCCATTTAGTAGTGCTTAGCGATTAGTGCTGTGTTGCCATTTAGTAGTGCTGAGTGATTAGTGATGTGTAGCCAGTTAGTAGTGCTGAGCGATTAGTGCTGTTTAGCCATTTAGTAGTAATGAGCAATTAGTGCTGTGTAGCCAGTTAGTAGTGCTGAGTGATTAGTGATGTGTAGCCATTATGTAATGCTGAGTGATTAGTGCTGTGTAGCCAGTTAGTAGTGCTGAGCGAAGGTGCTGTGTAGCCAATTAGTAGTGCTGAGTGATTAGTGCTGTTCAGCCAGTTAGTAGCGCTGAGTGATTAGTGCTGTTTAGCCATTTAGTAGTGCTGAGTGATAAGTGATGTGTAGCCATTTAGTAGTGCTGAGTGATTGGTGCTGTGTAGCCATTAAGTAGTGCTGAGTGATTAGTCATGTGTAGCCAGTTAGTAGTCCTGAGTGATTAGTGCTGTGTAGCCATTTAGTAGTGCTGAGTGATTAGTGATGTGTAGCCAGTTAGTAGTGCTGAGCGATTAGTGATGTGTAGCCATTTAGTAGTGCTGAGTGATTAGTGCTGTGTAGCCATTAAGTAGTGCTGAGCGATTAGTGCTGTGTAGCCAATTAGTAGTGCTGAGTGATTAGTGCTGTTCAGCCAGTTAGTAGCGCTGAGTGATTAGTTCTGTTTAGCCATTTAGTAGTGCTGAGTGATAAGTGATGTGTAGCCATTTAGTAGTGCTGAGTGATTAGTGCTGTGTAGCCATTAAGTAGTGCTGAGTGATTAGTCATGTGTAGCCAGTTAGTAGTCCTGAGTGATTAGTGCTGTGTAGCCATTTAGTAGTGCTGAGTGATTAGTGATGTGTAGCCAGTTAGTAGTGCTGAGCGATTAGTGCTGTTTAGCCATTTAATAGTGCTGAGCGATTAGTGCTGTGTAGCCAGTTAGTAGTGCTGAGTGATTCGTGATGTGTAGCCATTAAGTAGTGCTGAGTGATTAGTTATGTGTAGCCATTAAGTAGTGCTGAGTGATTAGTGATGTGTAGCCATTTAGTAGTGCTGAGTGATTAGTGCTGTGTAGCCATTAAGTAGTGCTGAGCGATTAGTGCTGTGTAGCCAATTAGTAGTGCTGAGTGATTAGTGCTGTGTAGCCATTAAGTAGTGCTGAGTGGTTAGTCATGTGTATCCAGTTAGTAGTGCTGAGTGATTAGTGATGTGTAGGCAGTTAGCAGTGCTGAGTGATTAGTGATGTGTAGCCATTAAGTAGTGCTCAGTGATTAGTGCCGTGTAGCCATTTAGTAGTGCTGAGTGATTAGTGATGTGTAGCCAGTTAGTAGTGCTGAGCGATTAGTGCTGTTTAGCCATTTAGTAGTGCTGAGCGATTAGTGCTGTGTAGCCAGTTAGTAGTGCTGAGTGATTGGTGATGTGTAGCCATTTAGTAGTGCTGAGTGATTGGTGATGTGTAGCCATTTAGTAGTGCTGAGCGATTAGTGCTGTGTAGCCAGTCAGTAGTGCTGAGTGATTAGCGCTGTGTAGCCATTTAGTAGTGCTGAGTGATTAGTGATGTGTAGCCATTAAGTAGTGCTGAGTGATTAGTAAAGTGTAGCCATTAAGTAGTGCTGAGTGATTAGTGATGTGTAGCCATTTAGTAGTGCTGAGTGATTAGTGCATTGTAGCCATTAAGTAGTGCTGAGCGATTAGTGCTGTGTAGCCAATTAGTAGTGCTGAGTGATTAGTGCTGTGTAGCCATTAAGTAGTGCTGAGTGATTAGTCATGTGTAGCCAGTTAGTAGTGCTGAGTGATTAGTGATGTGTAGCCATTTAGTAGTGCTGAGTGATTAGTGATGTGTAGCCAGTTAGTAGTGCTGAGCGATTAGTGATGTGTAGCCATTTAGTAGTGCTGAGTGATTAGTGCTGTGTAGCCATTAAGTAGTGCTGAGCGATTAGTGCTGTGTAGCCAATTAGTAGTGCTGAGTGATTAGTGCTGTTCAGCCAGTTAGTAGCGCTGAGTGATTAGTGCTGTTTAGCCATTTAGTAGTGCTGAGTGATAAGTGATGTGTAGCCATTTAGTAGTGCTGAGTGATTAGTGCTGTGTAGCCATTAAGTAGTGCTGAGTGATTAGTCATGTGTAGCCAGTTAGTAGTCCTGAGTGATTAGTGCTGTGTAGCCATTTAGTAGTGCTGAGTGATTAGTGATGTGTAGCCAGTTAGTAGTGCTGAGCGATTAGTGCTGTTTAGCCATTTAATAGTGCTGAGCGATTAGTGCTGTGTAGCCAGTTAGTAGTGCTGAGTGATTCGTGATGTGTAGCCATTAAGTAGTGCTGAGTGATTAGTTATGTGTAGCCATTAAGTAGTGCTGAGTGATTAGTGATGTGTAGCCATTTAGTAGTGCTGAGTGATTAGTGCTGTGTAGCCATTAAGTAGTGCTGAGCGATTAGTGCTGTGTAGCCAATTAGTAGTGCTGAGTGATTAGTGCTGTGTAGCCATTAAGTAGTGCTGAGTGATTAGTCATGTGTATCCAGTTAGTAGTGCTGAGTGATTAGTGATGTGTAGGCAGTTAGCAGTGCTGAGTGATTAGTGATGTGTAGCCATTAAGTAGTGCTGAGTGATTAGTGCCGTGTAGCCATTTAGTAGTGCTGAGTGATTAGTGATGTGTAGCCAGTTAGTAGTGCTGAGCGATTAGTGCTGTTTAGCCATTTAGTAGTGCTGAGCGATTAGTGCTGTGTAGCCAGTTAGTAGTGCTGAGTGATTGGTGATGTGTAGCCATTTAATAGTGCTGAGTGATTGGTGATGTGTAGCCATTTAGTAGTGCTGAGCGATTAGTGCTGTGTAGCCAGTCAGTAGTGCTGAGTGATTAGCGCTGTGTAGCCATTTAGTAGTGCTGAGTGATTAGTGATGTGTAGCCATTAAGTAGTGCTGAGTGATTAGTAAAGTGTAGCCATTAAGTAGTGCTGAGTGATTAGTGATGTGTAGCCATTTAGTAGTGCTGAGTGATTAGTGCAGTGTAGCCATTAAGTAGTGCTGAGCGATTAGTGCTGTGTAGCCAATTAGTAGTGCTGAGTGATTAGTGCTGTGTAGCCATTAAGTAGTGCTGAGTGATTAGTCATGTGTAGCCAGTTAGTAGTGCTGAGTGATTAGTGATGTGTAGGCAGTTAGCAGTGCTGAGTGATTAGTGATGTGTAGCCCTTAAGTAGTGCTGAGTGATTAGTGCTGTGTAGCCATTTAGTAGTGCTGAGTGATTAGTGATGTGTAGCCAGTTAGTAGTGCTGAGCGATTAGTGCTGTTTAGCCATTTAGTAGTGCTGAGCGATTAGTGCTGTGTAGCCAGTTAGTAGTGCTGAGTGATTGGTGATGTGTAGCCATTTAGTAGTGCTGAGTGATTGGTGATGTGTAGCCATTTAGTAGTGCTGAGCGATTAGTGCTGTGTAGCCAGTTAGTAGTGCTGAGTGATTAGTGCTGTGTAGCCATTTAGTAGTGCTGAGTGATTAGTGATGTGTAGCCAGTTAGTAGTGCTGAGCAATTAGTGCTGTTTAGCCATTTAGTAGTGCTGAGCGATTAGTGCTGTGTAGCCAGTTAGTAGTGCTGAGTGATTAGTGATGTGTAGCCATTAAGTAGTGCTGAGTGATTAGTGATGTGTAGCCATTAAGTAGTGCTGGGTGATTAGTGATGTGTAGCCATTTAGTAGTGCTTAGCGATTAGTGCTGTGTTGCCATTTAGTAGTGCTGAGTGATTAGTGATGTGTAGCCAGTTAGTAGTGCTGAGCGATTAGTGCTGTGTAGCCAGTTAGTAGTGCTGAGTGATTAGTGATGTGTAGCCAGTTAGTAGTGCTGAGCGATTAGTGCTGTTTAGCCATTTAGTAGTGCTGAGCAATTAGTGCTGTGTAGCCAGTTAGTAGTGCTGAGTGATTAGTGATGTGTAGCCATTATGTAATGCTGAGTGATTAGTGATGTTTAGCCATTAAGTAGTGCTGAGTGATTAGTGATGTGTAGCCATTTAGTAGTGCTGAGTGATTAGTGCTGTGTAGCCATTAAGTAGTGCTGAGCGATTAGTGCTGTGTAGCCAGTTAGTAGTGCTGAGCGATTAGTGCTGTGTAGCCATTTAGCAGTGCTGAGTGATTAGTGCAGTGTAGCCATTAAGTAGTGCTGAGCGATTAGTGCTGTGTAGCCAATTAGTAGTGCTGAGTGATTAGTGCTGTGTAGCCATTAAGTAGTGCTGAGTGATTAGTCATGTGTAGCCAGTTAGTAGTGCTGAGTGATTAGTGATGTGTAGGCAGTTAGCAGTGCTGAGTGATTAGTGATGTGTAGCCCTTAAGTAGTGCTGAGTGATTAGTGCTGTGTAGCCATTTAGTAGTGCTGAGTGATAAGTGATGTGTAGCCAGTTAGTAGTGCTGAGCGATTAGTGCTGTTTAGCCATTTAGTAGTGCTGAGCGATTAGTGCTGTGTAGCCAGTTAGTAGTGCTGAGTGATTGGTAATGTGTAGCCATTTAGTAGTGCTGAGTGATTGGTGATGTGTAGCCATTTAGTAGTGCTGAGCGACCAGTGCTATGTAGCCAGTTAGTAGTGCTGAGTGATTAGTGCTGTGTAGCCATTTAGTAGTGCTGAGTGATTAGTGATGTGTAGCCAGTTAGTAGTGCTGAGCAATTAGTGCTGTTTAGCCATTTAGTAGTGCTGAGCGATTAGTGCTGTGTAGCCAGTTAGTAGTGCTGAGTGATTAGTGATGTGTAGCCATTAAGTAGTGCTGAGTGATTAGTGATGTGTAGCCATTAAGTAGTGCTGGGTGATTAGTGATGTGTAGCCATTTAGTAGTGCTTAGCGATTAGTGCTGTGTTGCCATTTAGTAGTGCTGAGTGATTAGTGATGTGTAGCCAGTTAGTAGTGCTGAGCGATTAGTGCTGTTTAGCGATTTAGTAGTGCTGAGTGATTAGTGATGTGTAGCCAGTTAGTAGTGCTGAGCGATTAGTGCTGTTTAGCCATTTAGTAGTGCTGAGCAATTAGTGCTGTGTAGCCAGTTAGTAGTGCTGAGTGATTAGTGATGTGTAGCCATTATGTAATGCTGAGTGATTAGTGATGTGTAGCCATTAAGTAGTGCTGAGTGATTAGTGATGTGTAGCCATTTAGTAGCGCTGAGTGATTAGTGCTGTGTAGCCATTAAGTAGTGCTGAGCGATTAGTGCTGTGCGATCAGCCAGTTAGTAGTGCTGAGCGATTAGTGCTGTGTAGCCAGTTAGTAGTGCTGAGTGATTAGTGCTGTTTAGCCAGTTAGTAGTGCTGAGCGATTAGTGCTGTTTAGCCATTTAGTAGTGCTGAGTGATTAGTGATGTGTAGGCAGTTAGTAGTGCTGAGTGATTAGTGATGTGTAGCCATTTAGTTGTGCTGAGTGATTAGTGATGTGTAGCCATTTAGTAGTGCTCAGTGATTAGTGCTGTGTAGCCATTTAGCAGTGCTGAGTGATTAGTGCTGTGTAGCCATTAAGTAGTGCTGAGTGATTTGTGCTGTTTAGCCAGTTAGTAGTGCTGAGCGATTAGTGCTGTGTAGCCAGTTAGTAGTGCTGAGCGATTAGTGCTGTTTAGCCATTTAGTAGTGCTGAGCAATTAGTGCTGTGTAGCCAGTTAGTAGTGCTGAGTGATTAGTGATGTGTAGCCATTATGTAATGCTGAGTGATTAGTGATGTTTAGCCATTAAGTAGTGCTGAGTGATTAGTGATGTGTAGCCATTTAGTAGTGCTGAGTGATTAGTGCTGTGTTGCCATTTAGTAGTGCTGAGCGATTAGTGCTGTGTAGCCAGTTAGTAGTGCTGAGCGATTAGTGCTGTGTAGCCATTTAGTAGTGCTGAGTGATTAGTGCTGTGTAGCCAGTTAGTAGTGCTGAGCGATTAGTGCTGTGTAGCCATTTAGTAGTGCTGAGTGATTAGTGCAGTGTAGCCATTAAGTAGTGCTGAGCGATTAGTGCTGTGTAGCCAATTAGTAGTGCTGAGTGATTAGTGCTGTGTAGCCATTAAGTAGTGCTGAGTGATTAGTGATGTGTAGCCAGTTAGTAGTGCTGAGTGATTAGTGATGTGTAGGCAGTTAGCAGTGCTGAGTGATTAGTGATGTGTAGCCCTTAAGTAGTGCTGAGTGATTAGTGCTGTGTAGCCATTTAGTAGTGCTGAGTGATTAGTGATGTGTAGCCAGTTAGTAGTGCTGAGCGATTAGTGCTGTTTAGCCATTTAGTAGTGCTGAGCGATTAGTGCTGTGTAGCCAGTTAGTAGTGCTGAGTGATTGGTAATGTGTAGCCATTTAGTAGTGCTGAGTGATTGGTGATGTGTAGCCATTTAGTAGTGCTGAGCGACCAGTGCTGTGTAGCCAGTTAGTAGTGCTGAGTGATTAGTGCTGTGTAGCCATTTAGTAGTGCTGAGTGATTAGTGATGTGTAGCCAGTTAGTAGTGCTGAGCAATTAGTGCTGTTTAGCCATTTAGTAGTGCTGAGCGATTAGTGCTGTGTAGCCAGTTAGTAGTGCTGAGTGATTAGTGATGTGTAGCCATTAAGTAGTGCTGAGTGATTAGTGATGTGTAGCCATTAAGTAGTGCTGGGTGATTAGTGATGTGTAGCCATTTAGTAGTGCTTAGCGATTAGTGCTGTGTTGCCATTTAGTAGTGCTGAGTGATTAGTGATGTGTAGCCAGTTAGTAGTGCTGAGCGATTAGTGCTGTTTAGCGATTTAGTAGTGCTGAGTGATTAGTGATGTGTAGCCAGTTAGTAGTGCTGAGCGATTAGTGCTGTTTAGCCATTTAGTAGTGCTGAGCAATTAGTGCTGTGTAGCCAGTTAGTAGTGCTGAGTGATTAGTGATGTGTAGCCATTATGTAATGCTGAGTGATTAGTGATGTGTAGCCATTAAGTAGTGCTGAGTGATTAGTGATGTGTAGCCATTTAGTAGCGCTGAGTGATTAGTGCTGTGTAGCCATTAAGTAGTGCTGAGCGATTAGTGCTGTGTAGCCAGTTAGTAGTGCTGAGCGATTTTTGCTGTGTAGCCAGTTAGTAGTGCTGAGTGATTAGTGCTGTTTAGCCAGTTAGTAGTGCTGAGCGATTAGTGCTGTTTAGCCATTTAGTAGTGCTGAGTGATTAGTGATGTGTAGGCAGTTAGTAGCGCTGAGTGATTAGTGATGTGTAGCCATTTAGTAGTGCTCAGTGATTAGTGCTGTGTAGCCATTTAGCAGTGCTGAGTGATTAGTGCTGTGTAGCCATTAAGTAGTGCTGAGTGATTTGTGCTGTTTAGCCAGTTAGTAGTGCTGAGCGATTAGTGCTGTGTAGCCAGTTAGTAGTGCTGAGCGATTAGTGCTGTGTAGCCAGTTAGTAGCGCTGAGTGATTAGTGCTGTGTAGCCATTTAGTAGTGCTCAGTGATTAGTGCTGTGTAGCCATTTAGCAGTGCTGAGTGATTAGTGCTGTGTAGCCATTAAGTAGTGCTGAGTGATTAGTGATGTGTAGCCATTTAGTAGTGCTGAATGATGATTGCTGTGTAGCCAGTTAGTAGTGCTGAGTGATTAGTGCTGTTTAGCCAGTTAGTAGTGCTGAGCGATTAGTGCTGTGTAGCCAGTTAGTAGTGATAATTGATTAGTCATGTGTTGCAATTTAGTAGTGCTGAGTGATTAGTGCTGTGTAGCCATTTAGCAGTGCTGAGTGAATAGTGCTGTGTAGCCATTAAGTAGTGCTGGGTGATTAGTGATGTGTAGCCATTAAGTAGTGCTGAGTGATTAGTGATGTGTAGCCATTAAGTAGTGCTGAGTGACTTGAAATGTGTAGCCATTTAGTAGTGCTGAGCGATTAGTGCTGTGTAGGCAGTTAGTAGTGCTGAGCGATTAGTGCTGTGTAGCCAGTTGGTAGTGCTGAGCGATTAGTGCTGTGTAGCCAGTTAGTAGTGCTGAGTAATTAGTGCTGTGTAGCCAGTTAGTAGTGCTGAGTGATTAGTGATGTGTAGCCATTTAGTAGTGCTGAGCGATTAGTGCTGTGTAGCCAGTTAGTAGTCCTGAGTGATAAGTGCTGTGTAGCCAGTTAGTAGTGCTGAGCGATTAGTGCTTTGTAGCCAGTTAGTAGTGCTGAGTGATTAGTGATGTGTAGCCATTTAGTAGTGCTGAGCGATAAGTGCTGTGTAGCCAGTCAGCAGTGCTCAGTGATTAGTGATGTGTAGCCATTTAGTAGTGCTGAGCGATTAGTGCTGTGTAGCCATTAAGCAGTTCTGAGTGATTAGTGATGTGTAGCCAGTTAGTAGTGCTGAGTGATTAGTGATGTGTAGCCATTTAGTAGTGCTAAGTGATTAGTGCTGTGTAGCCAGTTAGTAGTGCTGAGTGATTAGTGCTGTGTAGCCAGTTAGTAGTGCTGAGTTCTTAGTGCTGTGTAGCCAGTTAGTAGTGCTGAGTGATTAGTGCTGTTTAGCCAGTTAGTAGTGCTGAGCGATTAGTGCTGTTTAGCCAGTTAGTAGTGCTGAGTGATTAGTGCTGTGCAGCCAGTTAGTAGTGCTGAGTGATTAGTGATGTGTAGCCATTAAGTAGTGCTGAGTGATTAGTGATGTGTAGCAAGTTAGTAGTGCTGAGTGATTAGTGGTGTGTAGCCATTTAGTAGTGCTGGGTGATTAGTGATGTGTATCCATTAAGTAGTGCTGAGTGATTAGTCATGTGTAGCCATTAAGTAGTGCTGAGTGATTAGTGATGTGTAGCCAGTTAGTAGTCCTGAGTGATAAGTGCTGTGTAGCCAGTTAGTAGTGCTGAGCGATTAGTGCTTTGTAGCCAGTTAGTAGTGCTGAGTGATTAGTGATGTGTAGCCATTTAGTAGTGCTGAGCGATAAGTGCTGTGTAGCCAGTCAGCAGTGCTCAGTGATTAGTGATGTGTAGCCATTTAGTAGTGCTGAGCGATTAGTGCTGTGTAGCCATTAAGTAGTGCTGAGCGATTAGTGCTGTGTAGCCAGTTAGTAGTCCTGAGTGATAAGTGCTGTGTAGCCAGTTAGTAGTGCTGAGCGATTAGTGCTTTGTAGCCAGTTAGTAGTGCTGAGTGATTAGTGATGTGTAGCCATTTAGTAGTGCTGAGCGATAAGTGCTGTGTAGCCAGTCAGCAGTGCTCAGTGATTAGTGATGTGTAGCCATTTAGTAGTGCTGAGCGATTAGTGCTGTGTAGCCATTAAGTAGTGCTGAGTGATTAGTGATGTGTAGCCAGTTAGTAGTGCTGAGTGATTAGTGATGTGTAGCCATTTAGTAGTGCTGAGTGATTAGTGCTGTGTAGCCAGTTAGTAGTGCTGAGTGATTAGTGCTGTGTAGCCAGTTAGTAGTGCTGAGTTCTTAGTGCTGTGTAGCCAGTTAGTAGTGCTGAGTGATTAGTGCTGTTTAGCCAGTTAGTAGTGCTGAGCGATTAGTGCTGTTTAGCCAGTTAGTAGTGCTGAGTGATTAGTGCTGTGCAGCCAGTTAGTAGTGCTGAGCGATTAGTGCTGTGTAGCCAGTTAGTTGTGCTGGGTGATTAGTGCTGTGTAGCCATTAAGTAGTGCTGAGTGATTAGTGATGTGTAGCCATTAAGTAGTGCTGAGTGATTAGTGATGTGTAGCAAGTTAGTAGTGCTGAGTGATTAGTGGTGTGTAGCCATTTAGTAGTGCTGGGTGATTAGTGATGTGTATCCATTAAGTAGTGCTGAGTGATTAGTCATGTGTAGCCATTAAGTAGTGCTGAGTGATTAGTGATGTGTAGCCAGTTAGTAGTGCTGAGTGATTAGTGCTGTGTAGCCAGTTAGTAGTGCTGAGTGAGTAGTGCTGTGTAGCCATTTAGTAGTGCAGAGTTATTAGTGCTGTGTAGCCAGTTAGTAGTGCTGAGTGATTAGTGCTGTTTAGCCAGTTAGTAGTGCTGAGCGATTAGTGCTGTTTAGCCAGTTAGTAGTGCTGAGTGATTAGTGCTGTTTAGCCAGTTAGTAGTGCTGAGCGATTAGTGCTGTTTAGCCATTTAGTAGTGCTGAGTGATTAGTGATGTGTAGGCAGTTAGTAGTGCTGAGTGATTAGTGATGTGTAGCCATTTAGTTGTGCTGAGTGATTAGTGATGTGTAGCCATTTAGTAGTGCTCAGTGATTAGTGCTGTGTAGCCATTTAGCAGTGCTGAGTGATTAGTGCTGTGTAGCCATTAAGTAGTGCTGAGTGATTTGTGCTGTGTAGCCAGTTAGTAGTGCTGAGCGATTAGTGCTGTGTAGCCAGTTAGTAGTGCTGAGTGATTAGTGCTGTGTAGCCATTTAGTAGTGCTCAGTGATTAGTGCTGTGTAGCCATTTAGCAGTGCTGAGTGATTAGTGCTGTGTAGCCATTAAGTAGTGCTGAGTGATTAGTGATGTGTAGCCATTTAGTAGTGCTGAATGATGATTGCTGTGTAGCCAGTTAGTAGTGCTGAGTGATTAGTGCTGTTTAGCCAGTTAGTAGTGCTGAGCGATTAGTGCTGTGTAGCCAGTTAGTAGTGATAATTGATTAGTCATGTGTTGCAATTTAGTAGTGCTGAGTGATTAGTGCTGTGTAGCCATTTAGCAGTGCTGAGTGAATAGTGCTGTGTAGCCATTAAGTAGTGCTGGGTGATTAGTGATGTGTAGCCATTAAGTAGCGCTGAGTGATTAGTGATGTGTAGCCATTAAGTAGTGCTGAGTGACTTGAAATGTGTAGCCATTTAGTAGTGCTGAGCGATTAGTGCTGTGTAGGCAGTTAGTAGTGCTGAGCGATTAGTGCTGTGTAGCCAGTTGGTAGTGCTGAGCGATTAGTGCTGTGTAGCCAGTTAGTAGTGCTGAGTAATTAGTGCTGTGTAGCCAGTTAGTAGTGCTGAGTGATTAGTGATGTGTAGCCATTTAGTAGTGCTGAGCGATTAGTGCTGTGTAGCCAGTTAGTAGTCCTGAGTGATAAGTGCTGTGTAGCCAGTTAGTAGTGCTGAGCGATTAGTGCTTTGTAGCCAGTTAGTAGTGCTGAGTGATTAGTGATGTGTAGCCATTTAGTAGTGCTGAGCGATAAGTGCTGTGTAGCCAGTCAGCAGTGCTCAGTGATTAGTGATGTGTAGCCATTTAGTAGTGCTGAGCGATTAGTGCTGTGTAGCCATTAAGTAGTGCTGAGTGATTAGTGATGTGTAGCCAGTTAGTAGTGCTGAGTGATTAGTGATGTGTAGCCATTTAGTAGTGCTGAGTGATTAGTGCTGTGTAGCCAGTTAGTAGTGCTGAGTGATTAGTGCTGTGTAGCCAGTTAGTAGTGCTGAGTTCTTAGTGCTGTGTAGCCAGTTAGTAGTGCTGAGTGATTAGTGCTGTTTAGCCAGTTAGTAGTGCTGAGCGATTAGTGCTGTTTAGCCAGTTAGTAGTGCTGAGTGATTAGTGCTGTGCAGCCAGTTAGTAGTGCTGAGCGATTAGTGCTGTGTAGCCAGTTAGTTGTGCTGGGTGATTAGTGCTGTGTAGCCATTAAGTAGTGCTGAGTGATTAGTGATGTGTAGCCATTAAGTAGTGCTGAGTGATTAGTGATGTGTAGCAAGTTAGTAGTGCTGAGTGATTAGTGGTGTGTAGCCATTTAGTAGTGCTGGGTGATTAGTGATGTGTATCCATTAAGTAGTGCTGAGTGATTAGTCATGTGTAGCCATTAAGTAGTGCTGAGTGATTAGTGATGTGTAGCCAGTTAGTAGTGCTGAGTGATTAGTGCTGTGTAGCCAGTTAGTAGTGCTGAGTGAGTAGTGCTGTGTAGCCATTTAGTAGTGCAGAGTTATTAGTGCTGTGTAGCCAGTTAGTAGTGCTGAGTGATTAGTGCTGTTTAGCCAGTTAGTAGTGCAGAGCGATTAGTGCTGTTTAGCCAGTTAGTAGTGCTGAGCGATTAGTGCTGTTTAGCCAGTTAGTAGTGCTGAGTGATTAGTGCTGTGCAGCCAGTTAGTAGTGCTGAGCGATTAGTGCTGTGTAGCCAGTTAGTTGTGCTGGGTGATTAGTGCTGTGTAGCCATTAAGTAGTGCTGAGTGATTAGTGATGTGTAGCCATTAAGTAGTGCTGAGTGATTAGTGATGTGTAGCAAGTTAGTAGTGCTGAGTGATTAGTGGTGTGTAGCCATTTAGTAGTGCTGGGTGATTAGTGATGTGTATCCATTAAGTAGTGCTGAGTGATTAGTCATGTGTAGCCATTAAGTAGTGCTGAGTGATTAGTGATGTGTAGCCAGTTAGTAGTGCTGAGTGATTAGTGCTGTGTAGCCAGTTAGTAGTGCTGAGTGAGTAGTGCTGTGTAGCCATTTAGTAGTGCAGAGTTATTAGTGCTGTGTAGCCAGTTAGTAGTGCTGAGTGATTAGTGCTGTTTAGCCAGTTAGTAGTGCTGAGCGATTAGTGCTGTTTAGCCAGTTAGTAGTGCTGAGTGATTAGTGCTGTTTAGCCAGTTAGTAGTGCTGAGCGATTAGTGCTGTTTAGCCATTTAGTAGTGCTGAGTGATTAGTGATGTGTAGGCAGTTAGTAGTGCTGAGTGATTAGTGATGTGTAGCCATTTAGTTGTGCTGAGTGATTAGTGATGTGTAGCCATTTAGTAGTGCTCAGTGATTAGTGCTGTGTAGCCATTTAGCAGTGCTGAGTGATTAGTGCTGTGTAGCCATTAAGTAGTGCTGAGTGATTTGTGCTGTGTAGCCAGTTAGTAGTGCTGAGCGATTAGTGCTGTGTAGCCAGTTAGTAGTGCTGAGTGATTAGTGCTGTGTAGCCATTTAGTAGTGCTCAGTGATTAGTGCTGTGTAGCCATTTAGCAGTGCTGAGTGATTAGTGCTGTGTAGCCATTAAGTAGTGCTGAGTGATTAGTGATGTGTAGCCATTTAGTAGTGCTGAATGATGATTGCTGTGTAGCCAGTTAGTAGTGCTGAGTGATTAGTGCTGTTTAGCCAGTTAGTAGTGCTGAGCGATTAGTGCTGTGTAGCCAGTTAGTAGTGATAATTGATTAGTCATGTGTTGCAATTTAGTAGTGCTGAGTGATTAGTGCTGTGTAGCCATTTAGCAGTGCTGGGTGATTAGTGATGTGTAGCCATTAAGTAGTGCTGAGTGATTAGTGATGTGTAGCCATTAAGTAGTGCTGAGTGACTTGAAATGTGTAGCCATTTAGTAGTGCTGAGCGATTAGTGCTGTGTAGGCAGTTAGTAGTGCTGAGCGATTAGTGCTGTGTAGCCAGTTGGTAGTGCTGAGCGATTAGTGCTGTGTAGCCAGTTAGTAGTGCTGAGTAATTAGTGCTGTGTAGCCAGTTAGTAGTGCTGAATGATTAGTGATGTGTAGCCATTTAGTAGTGCTGAGCGATTAGTGCTGTGTAGCCAGTTAGTAGTCCTGAGTGATAAGTGCTGTGTAGCCAGTTAGTAGTGCTGAGCGATTAGTGCTTTGTAGCCAGTTAGTAGTGCTGAGTGATTAGTGATGTGTAGCCATTTAGTAGTGCTGAGCGATAAGTGCTGTGTAGCCAGTCAGCAGTGCTCAGTGATTAGTGATGTGTAGCCATTTAGTAGTGCTGAGCGATTAGTGCTGTGTAGCCATTAAGTAGTGCTGAGTGATTAGTGATGTGTAGCCAGTTAGTAGTGCTGAGTGATTAGTGATGTGTAGCCATTTAGTAGTGCTGAGTGATTAGTGCTGTGTAGCCAGTTAGTAGTGCTGAGTGATTAGTGCTGTGTAGCCAGTTAGTAGTGCTGAGTTCTTAGTGCTGTGTAGCCAGTTAGTAGTGCTGAGTGATTAGTGCTGTTTAGCCAGTTAGTAGTGCTGAGCGATTAGTGCTGTTTAGCCAGTTAGTAGTGCTGAGTGATTAGTGCTGTGCAGCCAGTTAGTAGTGCTGAGCGATTAGTGCTGTGTAGCCAGTTAGTTGTGCTGGGTGATTAGTGATGTGTAGCCATTTAGTAGTGCTGAGCGATAAGTGCTGTGTAGCCAGTCAGCAGTGCTCAGTGATTAGTGATGTGTAGCCATTTAGTAGTGCTGAGCGATTAGTGCTGTGTAGCCATTAAGTAGTGCTGAGCGATTAGTGCTGTGTAGCCAGTTAGTAGTCCTGAGTGATAAGTGCTGTGTAGCCAGTTAGTAGTGCTGAGCGATTAGTGCTTTGTAGCCAGTTAGTAGTGCTGAGTGATTAGTGATGTGTAGCCATTTAGTAGTGCTGAGCGATAAGTGCTGTGTAGCCAGTCAGCAGTGCTCAGTGATTAGTGATGTGTAGCCATTTAGTAGTGCTGAGCGATTAGTGCTGTGTAGCCATTAAGTAGTGCTGAGTGATTAGTGATGTGTAGCCAGTTAGTAGTGCTGAGTGATTAGTGATGTGTAGCCATTTAGTAGTGCTGAGTGATTAGTGCTGTGTAGCCAGTTAGTAGTGCTGAGTGATTAGTGTTGTTTAGCCAGTTAGTAGTGCTGAGCGATTAGTGCTGTTTAGCCAGTTAGTAGTGCTGAGTGATTAGTGCTGTGCAGCCAGTTAGTAGTGCTGAGCGATTAGTGCTGTGTAGCCAGTTAGTTGTGCTGGGTGATTAGTGCTGTGTAGCCATTAAGTAGTGCTGAGTGATTAGTGATGTGTAGCCATTAAGTAGTGCTGAGTGATTAGTGATGTGTAGCAAGTTAGTAGTGCTGAGTGATTAGTGGTGTGTAGCCATTTAGTAGTGCTGGGTGATTAGTGATGTGTATCCATTAAGTAGTGCTGAGTGATTAGTCATGTGTAGCCATTAAGTAGTGCTGAGTGATTAGTGATGTGTAGCCAGTTAGTAGTGCTGAGTGATTAGTGCTGTGTAGCCAGTTAGTAGTGCTGAGTGAGTAGTGCTGTGTAGCCATTTAGTAGTGCAGAGTTATTAGTGCTGTGTAGCCAGTTAGTAGTGCTGAGTGATTAGTGCTGTTTAGCCAGTTAGTAGTGCTGAGCGATTAGTGCTGTTTAGCCAGTTAGTAGTGCTGAGTGATTAGTGCTGTTTAGCCAGTTAGTAGTGCTGAGCGATTAGTGCTGTTTAGCCATTTAGTAGTGCTGAGTGATTCGTGATGTGTAGGCAGTTAGTAGTGCTGAGTGATTAGTGATGTGTAGCCATTTAGTTGTGCTGAGTGATTAGTGATGTGTAGCCATTTAGTAGTGCTCAGTGATTAGTGCTGTGTAGCCATTTAGCAGTGCTGAGTGATTAGTGCTGTGTAGCCATTAAGTAGTGCTGAGTGATTTGTGCTGTGTAGCCAGTTAGTAGTGCTGAGCGATTAGTGCTGTGTAGCCAGTTAGTAGTGCTGAGTGATTAGTGCTGTGTAGCCATTTAGTAGTGCTCAGTGATTAGTGCTGTGTAGCCATTTAGCAGTGCTGAGTGATTAGTGCTGTGTAGCCATTAAGTAGTGCTGAGTGATTAGTGATGTGTAGCCATTTAGTAGTGCTGAATGATGATTGCTGTGTAGCCAGTTAGTAGTGCTGAGTGATTAGTGCTGTTTAGCCAGTTAGTAGTGCTGAGCGATTAGTGCTGTGTAGCCAGTTAGTAGTGATAATTGATTAGTCATGTGTTGCAATTTAGTAGTGCTGAGTGATTAGTGCTGTGTAGCCATTTAGCAGTGCTGAGTGAATAGTGCTGTGTAGCCATTAAGTAGTGCTGGGTGATTAGTGATGTGTAGCCATTAAGTAGTGCTGAGTGATTAGTGATGTGTAGCCATTTAGTAGTGCTGAGTGACTTGAAATGTGTAGCCATTTAGTAGTGCTGAGCGATTAGTGCTGTGTAGGCAGTTAGTAGTGCTGAGCGATTAGTGCTGTGTAGCCAGTTGGTAGAGCTGAGCGATTAGTGCTGTGTAGCCAGTTAGTAGTGCTGAGTAATTAGTGCTGTGTAGCCAGTTAGTAGTGCTGAGTGATTAGTGATGTGTAGCCATTTAGTAGTGCTGAGCGATTAGTGCTGTGTAGCCAGTTAGTAGTCCTGAGTGATAAGTGCTGTGTAGCCAGTTAGTAGTGCTGAGCGATTAGTGCTTTGTAGCCAGTTAGTAGTGCTGAGTGATTAGTGATGTGTAGCCATTTAGTAGTGCTGAGCGATAAGTGCTGTGTAGCCAGTCAGCAGTGCTCAGTGATTAGTGATGTGTAGCCATTTAGTAGTGCTGAGCGATTAGTGCTGTGTAGCCATTAAGTAGTGCTGAGTGATTAGTGATGTGTAGCCAGTTAGTAGTGCTGAGTGATTAGTGATGTGTAGCCATTTAGTAGTGCTGAGTGATTAGTGCTGTGTAGCCAGTTAGTAGTGCTGAGTGATTAGTGCTGTGTAGCCAGTTAGTAGTGCTGAGTTCTTAGTGCTGTGTAGCCAGTTAGTAGTGCTGAGTGATTAGTGCTGTTTAGCCAGTTAGTAGTGCTGAGCGATTAGTGCTGTTTAGCCAGTTAGTAGTGCTGAGTGATTAGTGCTGTGCAGCCAGTTAGTAGTGCTGAGCGATTAGTGCTGTGTAGCCATTTAGTTGTGCTGGGTGATTAGTGCTGTGTAGCCATTAAGTAGTGCTGAGTGATTAGTGATGTGTAGCCATTAAGTAGTGCTGAGTGATTAGTGATGTGTAGCAAGTTAGTAGTGCTGAGTGATTAGTGGTGTGTAGCCATTTAGTAGTGCTGGGTGATTAGTGATGTGTATCCATTAAGTAGTGCTGAGTGATTAGTCATGTGTAGCCATTAAGTAGTGCTGAGTGATTAGTGATGTGTAGCCAGTTAGTAGTGCTGAGTGATTAGTGCTGTGTAGCCAGTTAGTAGTGCTGAGTGAGTAGTGCTGTGTAGCCATTTAGTAGTGCAGAGTTATTAGTGCTGTGTAGCCAGTTAGTAGTGCTGAGTGATTAGTGCTGTTTAGCCAGTTAGTAGTGCTGAGCGATTAGTGCTGTTTAGCCAGTTAGTAGTGCTGAGTGATTAGTGCTGTTTAGCCAGTTAGTAGTGCTGAGCGATTAGTGCTGTTTAGCCATTTAGTAGTGCTGAGTGATTAGTGATGTGTAGGCAGTTAGTAGTGCTGATTGATTAGTGATGTGTAGCCATTTAGTTGTGCTGAGTGATTAGTGATGTGTAGCCATTTAGTAGTGCTCAGTGATTAGTGCTGTGTAGCCATTTAGCAGTGCTGAGTGATTAGTGCTGTGTAGCCATTAAGTAGTGCTGAGTGATTTGTGCTGTGTAGCCAGTTAGTAGTGCTGAGCGATAAGTGCTGTGTAGCCAGTTAGTAGTGCTGAGTGATTAGTGCTGTGTAGCCATTTAGTAGTGCTCAGTGATTAGTGCTGTGTAGCCATTTAGCAGTGCTGAGTGATTAGTGCTGTGTAGCCATTAAGTAGTGCTGAGTGATTAGTGATGT
The DNA here is from genome assembly GCF_045791955.1 of Oncorhynchus clarkii lewisi. Lineage (NCBI taxonomy): Eukaryota > Metazoa > Chordata > Actinopteri > Salmoniformes > Salmonidae > Oncorhynchus > Oncorhynchus clarkii. The sequence continues at coordinate 2,964,206 of NC_092175.1, forward strand.
GTAGCCATTTAGTAGTGCTGAATGATGATTGCTGTGTAGCCAGTTAGTAGTGCTGAGTGATTAGTGCTGTTTAGCCAGTTAGTAGTGCTGAGCGATTAGTGCTGTGTAGCCAGTTAGTAGTGATAATTGATTAGTCATGTGTTGCAATTTAGTAGTGCTGAGTGATTAGTGCTGTGTAGCCATTTAGCAGTGCTGAGTGAATAGTGCTGTGTAGCCATTAAGTAGTGCTGGGTGATTAGTGATGTGTAGCCATTAAGTAGTGCTGAGTGATTAGTGATGTGTAGCCATTAAGTAGTGCTGAGTGACTTGAAATGTGTAGCCATTTAGTAGTGCTGAGCGATTAGTGCTGTGTAGGCAGTTAGTAGTGCTGAGCGATTAGTGCTGTGTAGCCAGTTGGTAGTGCTGAGCGATTAGTGCTGTGTAGCCAGTTAGTAGTGCTGAGTAATTAGTGCTGTGTAGCCAGTTAGTAGTGCTGAGTGATTAGTGATGTGTAGCCATTTAGTAGTGCTGAGCGATTAGTGCTGTGTAGCCAGTTAGTAGTCCTGAGTGATAAGTGCTGTGTAGCCAGTTAGTAGTGCTGAGCGATTAGTGCTTTGTAGCCAGTTAGTAGTGCTGAGTGATTAGTGATGTGTAGCCATTTAGTAGTGCTGAGCGATAAGTGCTGTGTAGCCAGTCAGCAGTGCTCAGTGATTAGTGATGTGTAGCCATTTAGTAGTGCTGAGCGATTAGTGCTGTGTAGCCATTAAGTAGTGCTGAGTGATTAGTGATGTGTAGCCAGTTAGTAGTGCTGAGTGATTAGTGATGTGTAGCCATTTAGTGTGCTGAGTGATTAGTGCTGTGTAGCCAGTTAGTAGTGCTGAGTGATTAGTGCTGTGTAGCCAGTTAGTAGTGCTGAGTTCTTAGTGCTGTGTAGCCAGTTAGTAGTGCTGAGTGATTAGTGCTGTTTAGCCAGTTAGTAGTGCTGAGCGATTAGTGCTGTTTAGCCAGTTAGTAGTGCTGAGTGATTAGTGCTGTGCAGCCAGTTAGTAGTGCTGAGCGATTAGTGCTGTGTAGCCAGTTAGTTGTGCTGGGTGATTAGTGCTGTGTAGCCATTAAGTAGTGCTGAGTGATTAGTGATGTGTTGCCATTAAGTAGTGCTGAGTGATTAGTGATGTGTAGCAAGTTAGTAGTGCTGAGTGATTAGTGGTGTGTAGCCATTTAGTAGTGCTGGGTGATTAGTGATGTGTATCTATTAAGTAGTGCTGAGTGATTAGTCATGTGTAGCCATTAAGTAGTGCTGAGTGATTAGTGATGTGTAGCCAGTTAGTAGTGCTGAGTGATTAGTGCTGTGTAGCCAGTTAGTAGTGCTGAGTGAGTAGTGCTGTGTAGCCATTTAGTAGTGCAGAGTTATTAGTGCTGTGTAGCCAGTTAGTAGTGCTGAGTGATTAGTGCTGTTTAGCCAGTTAGTAGTGCAGAGCGATTAGTGCTGTGTAGCCAGTTAGTAGTGCTGAGTGATTAGTGCTGTTTAGCCAGTTAGTAGTGCTGAGTGATTAGTGCTGTTTAGCCAGTTAGTAGTGCTGAGCGATTAGTGCTGTGTAGCCAGTTAGTTGTGCTGAGCGATTAGTGCTGTGTAGCCAGTTAGTAGTGCTGAGTGATTAGTGCTGTGTAGCAATTTAGTAGTGCTGAGTGATTAGTGATGTGTAGCCATTTAGTAGTGCTGAGTGATGAGTGCTGTGTAGCCAGTTAGTAGTGCTGAATGATTAGTGCTGTTTAGCCATTAAGTAGTGCTGAGTGATTTGAAATGTGTAGCCATTTAGTAGTGCTGAGCGATTAGTGCTTTGTAGCCAGTTAGTAGTGCTGAGCGAATAATTGCTGTGTAGCCAGTTAGTAGTGCTGAGTGATTAGTGCTGTTTAGCCAGTTAGTAGTGCTGAGCGATTAGTGCTGTGTAGCCAGTTAGTAGTGCTGAGCGATTAGTGCTGTGTAGCCAGTTAGTAGTGCTGAGTGATAAGTGCTGTTTAGCCAGTTAGTAGTGCTGAGTGATTAGTGCTGTTTAGCCAGTTAGTAGTGCTGAGCGATTAGTGCTGTGTAGCCAGTTAGTAGTGCTGAGTGATTAGTGATGTGTAGCCATTAAGTAGTGCTGAGTGATTAGTGATGTGTAGCCATTTAGTAGTGCTGAGCGATTAGTGCTGTGTAGCCAGTTAGTATTCCTGAGTGATAAGTGCTGTGTAGCCAGTTAGTAGTGCTGAGCGATTAGTGCTTTGTAGCCAGTTAGTAGTGCTGAGTGATTAGTGATGTGTAGCCATTTAGTAGTGCTGAGCGATTAGTGCTGTGTAGCCAGTCAGCAGTGCTCAGTGATTAGTGATGTGTAGCCATTTAGTAGTGCTGAGCGATTAGTGCTGTGTAGCCATTAAGTAGTGCTGAGTGATTAGTGATGTGTAGCCAGTTAGTAGTGCTGAGTGATTAGTGATGTGTAGCCATTTAGTAGTGCTGAGTGATTAGTGCTGTGTAGCCAGTTAGTAGTGCTGAGTGATTAGTGCTGTGTAGCCAGTTAGTAGTGCTGAGTTCTTAGTGCTGTGTAGCCATTTAGTAGTGCTGAGTGATTAGTGCTGTTTAGCCAGTTAGTAGTGCTGAGCGATTAGTGCTGTTTAGCCAGTTAGTAGTGCTGAGTGATTAGTGCTGTGCAGCCAGTTAGTAGTGCTGAGCGATTAGTGCTGTGTAGCCAGTTAGTTGTGCTGGGTGATTAGTGCTGTGTAGCCATTAAGTAGTGCTGAGTGATTAGTGCTGTGTAGCCATTAAGTAGTGCTGAGTGATTAGTGATGTGTAGCCAGTTAGTAGTGCTGAGTGATTAGTGCTGTGTAGCCAGTTAGTAGTGCTGAGTGAGTAGTGCTGTGTAGCCAGTTAGTAGTGCAGAGTTATTAGTGCTGTGTAGCCAGTTAGTAGTGCTGAGTGATTAGTGCTGTTTAGCCAGTTAGTAGTGCAGAGCGATTAGTGCTGTGTAGCCAGTTAGTAGTGCTGAGCGATTAGTGCTGTGTAGCCAGTTAGTAGTGCTGAGTGATTAGTGCTGTTTAGCCAGTTAGTAGTGCTGAGTGATTAGTGCTGTTTAGCCAGTTAGTAGTGCTGAGCGATTAGTGCTGTGTAGCCAGTTAGTTGTGCTGAGCGATTAGTGCTGTGTAGCCAGTTAGTAGTGCTGAGTGATTAGTGCTGTGTAGCAATTTAGTAGTGCTGAGTGATTAGTGCTGTGTAGCCATTTAGCAGTGCTGAGTGATTAGTTCTGTGTAGCCATTAAATAGTGCTGAGTGATTAGTGATGTGTAGCCATTTAGTAGTGCTGAGTGATGAGTGCTGTGTAGCCAGTTAGTAGTGCTGAATGATTAGTGCTGTGTAGCCATTAAGTAGTGCTGAGTGATTAGTGATGTGTAGCCATTAAGTAGTGCTGAGTGATTAGTGATGTGTAGCCATTAAGTAGTGCTGAGTGACTTGAAATGTGTAGCCATTTAGTAGTGCTGAGCGATTAGTGCTGTGTAGGCAGTTGGTAGTGCTGAGCGATTAGTGCTGTGTAGCCAGTTAGTAGTGCTGAGTAATTAGTGCTGTGTAGCCAGTTAGTAGTGCTGAGTGATTAGTGATGTGTAGCCATTTAGTAGTGCTGAGCGATTAGTGCTGTGTAGCCAGTTAGTAGTCCTGAGTGATAAGTGCTGTGTAGCCAGTTAGTAGTGCTGAGCGATTAGTGCTTTGTAGCCAGTTAGTAGTGCTGAGTGATTAGTGATGTGTAGCCATTTAGTAGTGCTGAGCGATAAGTGCTGTGTAGCCAGTCAGCAGTGCTCAGTGATTAGTGATGTGTAGCCATTTAGTAGTGCTGAGCGATTAGTGCTGTGTAGCCATTAAGTAGTGCTGAGTGATTAGTGATGTGTAGCCAGTTAGTAGTGCTGAGTGATTAGTGATGTGTGGCCATTTAGTGTGCTGAGTGATTAGTGCTGTGTAGCCAGTTAGTAGTGCTGAGTGATTAGTGCTGTGTAGCCAGTTAGTAGTGCTGAGTTCTTAGTGCTGTGTAGCCAGTTAGTAGTGCTGAGTGATTAGTGCTGTTTAGCCAGTTAGTAGTGCTGAGCGATTAGTGCTGTTTAGCCAGTTAGTAGTGCTGAGTGATTAGTGCTGTGCAGCCAGTTAGTAGTACTGAGCGATTAGTGCTGTGTAGCCAGTTAGTTGTGCTGGGTGATTAGTGCTGTGTAGCCATTAAGTAGTGCTGAGTGATTAGTGATGTGTAGCCATTAAGTAGTGCTGAGTGATTAGTGATGTGTAGCAAGTTAGTAGTGCTGAGTGATTAGTGGTGTGTAGCCATTTAGTAGTGCTGGGTGATTAGTGATGTGTATCCATTAAGTAGTGCTGAGTGATTAGTCATGTGTAGCCATTAAGTAGTGCTGAGTGATTAGTGATGTGTAGCCAGTTAGTAGTGCTGAGTGATTAGTGCTGTGTAGCCAGTTAGTAGTGCTGAGTGAGTAGTGCTGTGTAGCCATTTAGTAGTGCAGAGTTATTAGTGCTGTGTAGCCAGTTAGTAGTGCTGAGTGATTAGTGCTGTTTAGCCAGTTAGTAGTGCAGAGCGATTAGTGCTGTGTAGCCAGTTAGTAGTGCTGAGTGATTAGTGCTGTTTAGCCAGTTAGTAGTGCTGAGTGATTAGTGCTGTTTAGCCAGTTAGTAGTGCTGAGCGATTAGTGCTGTGTAGCCAGTTAGTTGTGCTGAGCGATTAGTGCTGTGTAGCCAGTTAGTAGTGCTGAGTGATTAGTGCTGTGTAGCAATTTAGTAGTGCTGAGTGATTAGTGCTGTGTAGCCATTTAGCAGTGCTGAGTGATTAGTTCTGTGTAGCCATTAAATAGTGCTGAGTGATTAGTGATGTGTAGCCATTTAGTAGTGCTGAGTGATGAGTGCTGTGTAGCCAGTTAGTAGTGCTGAATGATTAGTGCTGTTTAGCCATTAAGTAGTGCTGAGTGATTTGAAATGTGTAGCCATTTAGTAGTGCTGAGCGATTAGTGCTTTGTAGCCAGTTAGTAGTGCTGAGCGATTAATTGCTGTGTAGCCAGTTAGTAGTGCTGAGTGATTAGTGCTGTTTAGCCAGTTAGTAGTGCTGAGCGATTAGTGCTGTGTAGCCAGTTAGTAGTGCTGAGCGATTAGTGCTGTGTAGCCAGTTAGTAGTGCTGAGTGATAAGTGCTGTTTAGCCAGTTAGTAGTGCTGAGTGATTAGTGCTGTTTAGCCAGTTAGTAGTGCTGAGCGATTAGTGCTGTGTAGCCAGTTAGTAGTGCTGAGTGATTAGTGATGTGTAGCCATTAAGTAGTGCTGAGTGATTAGTGATGTGTAGCCATTTAGTAGTGCTGAGCGATTAGTGCTGTGTAGCCAGTTAGTATTCCTGAGTGATAAGTGCTGTGTAGCCAGTTAGTAGTGCTGAGCGATTAGTGCTTTGTAGCCAGTTAGTAGTGCTGAGTGATTAGTGATGTGTAGCCATTTAGTAGTGCTGAGCGATTAGTGCTGTGTAGCCAGTCAGCAGTGCTCAGTGATTAGTGATGTGTAGCCATTTAGTAGTGCTGAGCGATTAGTGCTGTGTAGCCATTAAGTAGTGCTGAGTGATTAGTGATGTGTAGCCAGTTAGTAGTGCTGAGTGATTAGTGATGTGTAGCCATTTAGTAGTGCTGAGTGATTAGTGCTGTGTAGCCAGTTAGTAGTGCTGAGTGATTAGTGCTGTGTAGCCAGTTAGTAGTGCTGAGTTCTTAGTGCTGTGTAGCCATTTAGTAGTGCTGAGTGATTAGTGCTGTTTAGCCAGTTAGTAGTGCTGAGCGATTAGTGCTGTTTAGCCAGTTAGTAGTGCTGAGTGATTAGTGCTGTGCAGCCAGTTAGTAGTGCTGAGCGATTAGTGCTGTGTAGCCAGTTAGTTGTGCTGGGTGATTAGTGCTGTGTAGCCATTAAGTAGTGCTGAGTGATTAGTGCTGTGTAGCCATTAAGTAGTGCTGAGTGATTAGTGATGTGTAGCCAGTTAGTAGTGCTGAGTGATTAGTGCTGTGTAGCCAGTTAGTAGTGCTGAGTGAGTAGTGCTGTGTAGCCAGTTAGTAGTGCAGAGTTATTAGTGCTGTGTAGCCAGTTAGTAGTGCTGAGTGATTAGTGCTGTTTAGCCAGTTAGTAGTGCAGAGCGATTAGTGCTGTGTAGCCAGTTAGTAGTGCTGAGCGATTAGTGCTGTGTAGCCAGTTAGTAGTGCTGAGTGATTAGTGCTGTTTAGCCAGTTAGTAGTGCTGAGTGATTAGTGCTGTTTAGCCAGTTAGTAGTGCTGAGCGATTAGTGCTGTGTAGCCAGTTAGTTGTGCTGAGCGATTAGTGCTGTGTAGCCAGTTAGTAGTGCTGAGTGATTAGTGCTGTGTAGCAATTTAGTAGTGCTGAGTGATTAGTGCTGTGTAGCCATTTAGCAGTGCTGAGTGATTAGTTCTGTGTAGCCATTAAATAGTGCTGAGTGATTAGTGATGTGTAGCCATTTAGTAGTGCTGAGTGATGAGTGCTGTGTAGCCAGTTAGTAGTGCTGAATGATTAGTGCTGTGTAGCCATTAAGTAGTGCTGAGTGATTAGTGATGTGTAGCCATTAAGTAGTGCTGAGTGATTAGTGATGTGTAGCCATTAAGTAGTGCTGAGTGATTTGAAATGTGTAGCCATTTAGTAGTGCTGAGCGATTAGTGCTTTGTAGCCAGTTAGTAGTGCTGAGCGATTAATTGCTGTGTAGCCAGTTAGTAGTGCTGAGTGATTAGTGCTGTTTAGCCAGTTAGTAGTGCTGAGCGATTAGTGCTGTGTAGCCAGTTAGTAGTGCTGAGCGATTAGTGCTGTGTAGCCAGTTAGTAGTGCTGAGTGATAAGTGCTGTTTAGCCAGTTATTAGTGCTGAGTGATTAGTGCTGTTTAGCCAGTTAGTAGTGCTGAGCAATTAGTGCTGTGTAGCCAGTTAGTAGTGCTGAGCGATTAGTGCTGTGTAGCCAGTTAGTAGTGCTGAGTGATTAGTGCTGTGTAGCCATTAAGTAGTGCTGAGTGATTAGTGCTGTGTAGCCAGTTAGTAGTGCTGAGTTCTTAGTGCTGTGTAGCCAGTTAGTAGTGCTGAGTGATTAGTGCTGTTTAGCCAGTTAGTAGTGCTGAGCGATTAGTGCTGTGTAGCCAGTTAGTATTCCTGAGTGATAAGTGCTGTGTAGCCAGTTAGTAGTGCTGAGCGATTAGTGCTTTGTAGCCAGTTAGTAGTGCTGAGCGATTAGTGATGTGTAGCCATTTAGTAGTGCTGAGCGATTAGTGCTGTGTAGCCAGTCAGCAGTGCTCAGTGATTAGTGATGTGTAGCCATTTAGTAGTGCTGAGCGATTAGTGCTGTGTAGCCATTAAGTAGTGCTGAGTGATTAGTGATGTGTAGCCAGTTAGTAGTGCTGAGTGATTAGTGATGTGTAGCCATTTAGTAGTGCTGAGTGATTAGTGCTGTGTAGCCAGTTAGTAGTGCTGAGTGATTAGTGCTGTGTAGCCAGTTAGTAGTGCTGAGTTCTTAGTGCTGTGTAGCCAGTTAGTAGTGCTGAGTGATTAGTGCTGTTTAGCCAGTTAGTAGTGCTGAGCGATTAGTGCTGTTTAGCCAGTTAGTAGTGCTGAGTGATTAGTGCTGTGCAGCCAGTTAGTAGTGCTGAGCGATTAGTGCTGTGTAGCCAGTTAGTTGTGCTGGGTGATTAGTGCTGTGTAGCCATTAAGTAGTGCTGAGTGATTAGTGCTGTGTAGCCATTAAGTAGTGCTGAGTGATTAGTGATGTGTAGCCAGTTAGTAGTGCTGAGTGATTAGTGCTGTGTAGCCAGTTAGTAGTGCTGAGTGAGTAGTGCTGTGTAGCCAGTTAGTAGTGCAGAGTTATTAGTGCTGTGTAGCCAGTTAGTAGTGCTGAGTGATTAGTGCTGTTTAGCCAGTTAGTAGTGCAGAGCGATTAGTGCTGTGTAGCCAGTTAGTAGTGCTGAGCGATTAGTGCTGTGTAGCCAGTTAGTAGTGCTGAGTGATTAGTGCTGTTTAGCCAGTTAGTAGTGCTGAGTGATTAGTGCTGTTTAGCCAGTTAGTAGTGCTGAGCGATTAGTGCTGTGTAGCCAGTTAGTTGTGCTGAGTGATTAGTGCTGTGTAGCCAGTTAGTAGTGCTGAGTGATTAGTGCTGTGTAGCAATTTAGTAGTGCTGAGTGATTAGTGCTGTGTAGCCATTTAGCAGTGCTGAGTGATTAGTTCTGTGTAGCCATTAAATAGTGCTGAGTGATTAGTGATGTGTAGCCATTTAGTAGTGCTGAGTGATGAGTGCTGTGTAGCCAGTTAGTAGTGCTGAATGATTAGTGCTGTTTAGCCATTTAGCAGTGCTGAGTGAATAGTGCTGTGTAGCCATTAAGTAGTGCTGAGTGATTAGTGATGTGTAGCCATTAAGTAGTGCTGAGTGATTAGTGATGTGTAGCCATTAAGTAGTGCTGAGTGATTTGAAATGTGTAGCCATTTAGTTGTGCTGAGCGATTAGTGCTTTGTAGCCAGTTAGTAGTGCTGAGCGATTAATTGCTGTGTAGCCAGTTAGTAGTGCTGAGTGATTAGTGCTGTTTAGCCAGTTAGTAGTGCTGAGCGATTAGTGCTGTGTAGCCAGTTAGTAGTGCTGAGCGATTAGTGCTGTGTAGCCAGTTAGTAGTGCTGAGTGATAAGTGCTGTTTAGCCAGTTAGTAGTGCTGAGTGATTAGTGCTGTTTAGCCAGTTAGTAGTGCTGAGCAATTAGTGCTGTGTAGCCAGTTAGTAGTGCTGAGCGATTAGTGCTGTGTAGCCAGTTAGTAGTGCTGAGTGATTAGTGCTGTGTAGCCATTAAGTAGTGCTGAGTGATTAGTGCTGTGTAGCCAGTTAGTAGTGCTGAGTTCTTAGTGCTGTGTAGCCAGTTAGTAGTGCTGAGTGATTAGTGCTGTTTAGCCAGTTAGTAGTGCTGAGCGATTAGTGCTGTTTAGCCAGTTAGTAGTGCTGAGTGATTAGTGCTGTGTAGCCAGTTAGTAGTGCTGAGCGATTAGTGCTGTGTAGCCAGTTAGTAGTGCTGAGTGATTAGTGCTGTGTAGCCATTAAGTACTGCTGAGTGATTAGTGATGTGTAGCCATTAAGTAGTGCAGAGTGATTAGTGATGTGTAGCAAGTTAGTAGTGCTGAGTGATTAGTGGTGTGTAGCCATTTAGTAGTGCTGGGTGATTAGTGCTGTGTAGCCATTAAGTAGTGCTGAGCGATTAGTGCTGTGTAGCCAGTTAGTAGTGCTGAGTAATTAGTGCTGTGTAGCCAGTTAGTAGTGCTGAGTGATTAGTGATGTGTAGCCATTTAGTAGTGCTGAGCGATTAGTGCTGTGTAGCCAGTTAGTAGTCCTGAGTGATAAGTGCTGTGTAGCCAGTTAGTAGTGCTGAGCGATTAGTGCTTTGTAGCCAGTTAGTAGTGCTGAGTGATTAGTGATGTGTAGCCATTTAGTAGTGCTGAGCGATAAGTGCTGTGTAGCCAGTCAGCAGTGCTCAGTGATTAGTGATGTGTAGCCATTTAGTAGTGCTGAGCGATTAGTGCTGTGTAGCCATTAAGTAGTGCTGAGTGATTAGTGATGTGTAGCCAGTTAGTAGTGCTGAGTGATTAGTGATGTGTGGCCATTTAGTGTGCTGAGTGATTAGTGCTGTGTAGCCAGTTAGTAGTGCTGAGTGATTAGTGCTGTGTAGCCAGTTAGTAGTGCTGAGTTCTTAGTGCTGTGTAGCCAGTTAGTAGTGCTGAGTGATTAGTGCTGTTTAGCCAGTTAGTAGTGCTGAGCGATTAGTGCTGTTTAGCCAGTTAGTAGTGCTGAGTGATTAGTGCTGTGCAGCCAGTTAGTAGTACTGAGCGATTAGTGCTGTGTAGCCAGTTAGTTGTGCTGGGTGATTAGTGCTGTGTAGCCATTAAGTAGTGCTGAGTGATTAGTGATGTGTAGCCATTAAGTAGTGCTGAGTGATTAGTGATGTGTAGCAAGTTAGTAGTGCTGAGTGATTAGTGGTGTGTAGCCATTTAGTAGTGCTGGGTGATTAGTGATGTGTATCCATTAAGTAGTGCTGAGTGATTAGTCATGTGTAGCCATTAAGTAGTGCTGAGTGATTAGTGATGTGTAGCCAGTTAGTAGTGCTGAGTGATTAGTGCTGTGTAGCCAGTTAGTAGTGCTGAGTGAGTAGTGCTGTGTAGCCATTTAGTAGTGCAGAGTTATTAGTGCTGTGTAGCCAGTTAGTAGTGCTGAGTGATTAGTGCTGTTTAGCCAGTTAGTAGTGCAGAGCGATTAGTGCTGTGTAGCCAGTTAGTAGTGCTGAGTGATTAGTGCTGTTTAGCCAGTTAGTAGTGCTGAGTGATTAGTGCTGTTTAGCCAGTTAGTAGTGCTGAGCGATTAGTGCTGTGTAGCCAGTTAGTTGTGCTGAGCGATTAGTGCTGTGTAGCCAGTTAGTAGTGCTGAGTGATTAGTGCTGTGTAGCAATTTAGTAGTGCTGAGTGATTAGTGCTGTGTAGCCATTTAGCAGTGCTGAGTGATTAGTTCTGTGTAGCCATTAAATAGTGCTGAGTGATTAGTGATGTGTAGCCATTTAGTAGTGCTGAGTGATGAGTGCTGTGTAGCCAGTTAGTAGTGCTGAATGATTAGTGCTGTTTAGCCATTAAGTAGTGCTGAGTGATTTGAAATGTGTAGCCATTTAGTAGTGCTGAGCGATTAGTGCTTTGTAGCCAGTTAGTAGTGCTGAGCGATTAATTGCTGTGTAGCCAGTTAGTAGTGCTGAGTGATTAGTGCTGTTTAGCCAGTTAGTAGTGCTGAGCGATTAGTGCTGTGTAGCCAGTTAGTAGTGCTGAGCGATTAGTGCTGTGTAGCCAGTTAGTAGTGCTGAGTGATAAGTGCTGTTTAGCCAGTTAGTAGTGCTGAGTGATTAGTGCTGTTTAGCCAGTTAGTAGTGCTGAGCGATTAGTGCTGTGTAGCCAGTTAGTAGTGCTGAGTGATTAGTGATGTGTAGCCATTAAGTAGTGCTGAGTGATTAGTGATGTGTAGCCATTTAGTAGTGCTGAGCGATTAGTGCTGTGTAGCCAGTTAGTATTCCTGAGTGATAAGTGCTGTGTAGCCAGTTAGTAGTGCTGAGCGATTAGTGCTTTGTAGCCAGTTAGTAGTGCTGAGTGATTAGTGATGTGTAGCCATTTAGTAGTGCTGAGCGATTAGTGCTGTGTAGCCAGTCAGCAGTGCTCAGTGATTAGTGATGTGTAGCCATTTAGTAGTGCTGAGCGATTAGTGCTGTGTAGCCATTAAGTAGTGCTGAGTGATTAGTGATGTGTAGCCAGTTAGTAGTGCTGAGTGATTAGTGATGTGTAGCCATTTAGTAGTGCTGAGTGATTAGTGCTGTGTAGCCAGTTAGTAGTGCTGAGTGATTAGTGCTGTGTAGCCAGTTAGTAGTGCTGAGTTCTTAGTGCTGTGTAGCCATTTAGTAGTGCTGAGTGATTAGTGCTGTTTAGCCAGTTAGTAGTGCTGAGCGATTAGTGCTGTTTAGCCAGTTAGTAGTGCTGAGTGATTAGTGCTGTGCAGCCAGTTAGTAGTGCTGAGCGATTAGTGCTGTGTAGCCAGTTAGTTGTGCTGGGTGATTAGTGCTGTGTAGCCATTAAGTAGTGCTGAGTGATTAGTGCTGTGTAGCCATTAAGTAGTGCTGAGTGATTAGTGATGTGTAGCCAGTTAGTAGTGCTGAGTGATTAGTGCTGTGTAGCCAGTTAGTAGTGCTGAGTGAGTAGTGCTGTGTAGCCAGTTAGTAGTGCAGAGTTATTAGTGCTGTGTAGCCAGTTAGTAGTGCTGAGTGATTAGTGCTGTTTAGCCAGTTAGTAGTGCAGAGCGATTAGTGCTGTGTAGCCAGTTAGTAGTGCTGAGCGATTAGTGCTGTGTAGCCAGTTAGTAGTGCTGAGTGATTAGTGCTGTTTAGCCAGTTAGTAGTGCTGAGTGATTAGTGCTGTTTAGCCAGTTAGTAGTGCTGAGCGATTAGTGCTGTGTAGCCAGTTAGTTGTGCTGAGCGATTAGTGCTGTGTAGCCAGTTAGTAGTGCTGAGTGATTAGTGCTGTGTAGCAATTTAGTAGTGCTGAGTGATTAGTGCTGTGTAGCCATTTAGCAGTGCTGAGTGATTAGTTCTGTGTAGCCATTAAATAGTGCTGAGTGATTAGTGATGTGTAGCCATTTAGTAGTGCTGAGTGATGAGTGCTGTGTAGCCAGTTAGTAGTGCTGAATGATTAGTGCTGTGTAGCCATTAAGTAGTGCTGAGTGATTAGTGATGTGTAGCCATTAAGTAGTGCTGAGTGATTAGTGATGTGTAGCCATTAAGTAGTGCTGAGTGATTTGAAATGTGTAGCCATTTAGTAGTGCTGAGCGATTAGTGCTTTGTAGCCAGTTAGTAGTGCTGAGCGATTAATTGCTGTGTAGCCAGTTAGTAGTGCTGAGTGATTAGTGCTGTTTAGCCAGTTAGTAGTGCTGAGCGATTAGTGCTGTGTAGCCAGTTAGTAGTGCTGAGCGATTAGTGCTGTGTAGCCAGTTAGTAGTGCTGAGTGATAAGTGCTGTTTAGCCAGTTATTAGTGCTGAGTGATTAGTGCTGTTTAGCCAGTTAGTAGTGCTGAGCAATTAGTGCTGTGTAGCCAGTTAGTAGTGCTGAGCGATTAGTGCTGTGTAGCCAGTTAGTAGTGCTGAGTGATTAGTGCTGTGTAGCCATTAAGTAGTGCTGAGTGATTAGTGCTGTGTAGCCAGTTAGTAGTGCTGAGTTCTTAGTGCTGTGTAGCCAGTTAGTAGTGCTGAGTGATTAGTGCTGTTTAGCCAGTTAGTAGTGCTGAGCGATTAGTGCTGTGTAGCCAGTTAGTATTCCTGAGTGATAAGTGCTGTGTAGCCAGTTAGTAGTGCTGAGCGATTAGTGCTTTGTAGCCAGTTAGTAGTGCTGAGCGATTAGTGATGTGTAGCCATTTAGTAGTGCTGAGCGATTAGTGCTGTGTAGCCAGTCAGCAGTGCTCAGTGATTAGTGATGTGTAGCCATTTAGTAGTGCTGAGCGATTAGTGCTGTGTAGCCATTAAGTAGTGCTGAGTGATTAGTGATGTGTAGCCAGTTAGTAGTGCTGAGTGATTAGTGATGTGTAGCCATTTAGTAGTGCTGAGTGATTAGTGCTGTGTAGCCAGTTAGTAGTGCTGAGTGATTAGTGCTGTGTAGCCAGTTAGTAGTGCTGAGTTCTTAGTGCTGTGTAGCCAGTTAGTAGTGCTGAGTGATTAGTGCTGTTTAGCCAGTTAGTAGTGCTGAGCGATTAGTGCTGTTTAGCCAGTTAGTAGTGCTGAGTGATTAGTGCTGTGCAGCCAGTTAGTAGTGCTGAGCGATTAGTGCTGTGTAGCCAGTTAGTTGTGCTGGGTGATTAGTGCTGTGTAGCCATTAAGTAGTGCTGAGTGATTAGTGCTGTGTAGCCATTAAGTAGTGCTGAGTGATTAGTGATGTGTAGCCAGTTAGTAGTGCTGAGTGATTAGTGCTGTGTAGCCAGTTAGTAGTGCTGAGTGAGTAGTGCTGTGTAGCCAGTTAGTAGTGCAGAGTTATTAGTGCTGTGTAGCCAGTTAGTAGTGCTGAGTGATTAGTGCTGTTTAGCCAGTTAGTAGTGCAGAGCGATTAGTGCTGTGTAGCCAGTTAGTAGTGCTGAGCGATTAGTGCTGTGTAGCCAGTTAGTAGTGCTGAGTGATTAGTGCTGTTTAGCCAGTTAGTAGTGCTGAGTGATTAGTGCTGTTTAGCCAGTTAGTAGTGCTGAGCGATTAGTGCTGTGTAGCCAGTTAGTTGTGCTGAGTGATTAGTGCTGTGTAGCCATTTAGCAGTGCTGAGTGATTAGTTCTGTGTAGCCATTAAATAGTGCTGAGTGATTAGTGATGTGTAGCCATTTAGTAGTGCTGAGTGATGAGTGCTGTGTAGCCAGTTAGTAGTGCTGAATGATTAGTGCTGTTTAGCCATTTAGCAGTGCTGAGTGAATAGTGCTGTGTAGCCATTAAGTAGTGCTGAGTGATTAGTGATGTGTAGCCATTAAGTAGTGCTGAGTGATTAGTGATGTGTAGCCATTAAGTAGTGCTGAGTGATTTGAAATGTGTAGCCATTTAGTTGTGCTGAGCGATTAGTGCTTTGTAGCCAGTTAGTAGTGCTGAGCGATTAATTGCTGTGTAGCCAGTTAGTAGTGCTGAGTGATTAGTGCTGTTTAGCCAGTTAGTAGTGCTGAGTGATTAGTGCTGTTTAGCCAGTTAGTAGTGCTGAGCAATTAGTGCTGTGTAGCCAGTTAGTAGTGCTGAGCGATTAGTGCTGTGTAGCCAGTTAGTAGTGCTGAGTGATTAGTGCTGTGTAGCCATTAAGTAGTGCTGAGTGATTAGTGCTGTGTAGCCAGTTAGTAGTGCTGAGTTCTTAGTGCTGTGTAGCCAGTTAGTAGTGCTGAGTGATTAGTGCTGTTTAGCCAGTTAGTAGTGCTGAGCGATTAGTGCTGTTTAGCCAGTTAGTAGTGCTGAGTGATTAGTGCTGTGTAGCCAGTTAGTAGTGCTGAGCGATTAGTGCTGTGTAGCCAGTTAGTAGTGCTGAGTGATTAGTGCTGTGTAGCCATTAAGTACTGCTGAGTGATTAGTGATGTGTAGCCATTAAGTAGTGCAGAGTGATTAGTGATGTGTAGCAAGTTAGTAGTGCTGAGTGATTAGTGGTGTGTAGCCATTTAGTAGTGCTGGGTGATTAGTGCTGTGTAGCCATTAAGTAGTGCTGAGTGATTAGTCATGTGTAGCCATTAAGTAGTGCTGAGTGATTAGTGATGTGTAGCCATTAAGTAGTGCTGAATGATTAGTGATGTGTAGCCAGTTAGTAGTGCTGAGTGATTAGTGCTGTTTAGCAAGTTAGTAGTGCTGAGTGATTAGTGCTGTTTAGCCAGTTAGTAGTGCTGAGTGATTAGTGCTGTGTAGCCATTAAGTAGTGCTGAGTGATTAGTGATGTGTATCCATTAAGTAGTGCTGAGTGATTAGTGATGTGTAGCAAGTTAGTAGTGCTGAGTGATTAGTGGTGTGTAGCCATTTAGTAGTGCTGGGTGATTAGTGCTGTGTATCCATTAAGTAGTGCTGAGTGATTAGTGCTGTTTAGCCAGTTAGTAGTGCTGAGCGATTAGTGCTGTGTAGCCAGTTAGTAGTGCTGAGCGATTAGTGCTGTGTAGCCAGTTAGTAGTGCTGAGTGATAAGTGCTGTTTAGCCAGTTAGTAGTGCTGAGTGATTAGTGCTGTTTAGCCAGTTAGTAGTGCTGAGCAATTAGTGCTGTGTAGCCAGTTAGTAGTGCTGAGCGATTAGTGCTGTGTAGCCAGTTAGTAGTGCTGAGTGATTAGTGCTGTGTAGCCATTAAGTAGTGCTGAGTGATTAGTGCTGTGTAGCCAGTTAGTAGTGCTGAGTTCTTAGTGCTGTGTAGCCAGTTAGTAGTGCTGAGTGATTAGTGCTGTTTAGCCAGTTAGTAGTGCTGAGCGATTAGTGCTGTTTAGCCAGTTAGTAGTGCTGAGTGATTAGTGCTGTGTAGCCAGTTAGTAGTGCTGAGCGATTAGTGCTGTGTAGCCAGTTAGTAGTGCTGAGTGATTAGTGCTGTGTAGCCATTAAGTAGTGCTGAGTGATTAGTGATGTGTAGCCATTAAGTAGTGCTGAGTGATTAGTGATGTGTAGCAAGTTAGTAGTGCTGAGTGATTAGTGGTGTGTAGCCATTTAGTAGTGCTGGGTGATTAGTGCTGTGTAGCCATTAAGTAGTGCTGAGTGATTAGTCATGTGTAGCCATTAAGTAGTGCTGAGTGATTAGTGATGTGTAGCCATTAAGTAGTGCTGAATGATTAGTGATGTGTAGCCAGTTAGTAGTGCTGAGTGATTAGTGCTGTTTAGCAAGTTAGTAGTGCTGAGTGATTAGTGCTGTTTAGCCAGTTAGTAGTTCTGAGTGATTAGTGCTGTGTAGCCATTAAGTAGTGCTGAGTGATTAGTGATGTGTATCCATTAAGTAGTGCTGAGTGATTAGTGATGTGTAGCAAGTTAGTAGTGCTGAGTGATTAGTGGTGTGTAGCCATTTAGTAGTGCTGGGTGATTAGTGCTGTGTATCCATTAAGTAGTGCTGAGTGATTAGTGATGTGTAGCAAGTTAGTAGTGCTGAGTGATTAGTGGTGTGTAGCCATTTAGTAGTGCTGGATGATTAGTGCTGTGTAGCCATTAAGTAGTGCTGAGTGATTAGTCATGTGTAGCCATTAAGTAGTGGTGAGTGATTAGTGATGTGTAGCTATTAAGTAGTGCTGAATGATTAGTGATGTGTAGCCAGTTAGTAGTGCTGAGCGATTAGTGCTGTGTAGCCAGTTAGTAGTGCTGAGTGATTAGTGCTGTTTAGCCAGTTAGTAGTGCTGAGTGATTAGTGCTTTTTAGCCAGTTATTAGTGCTGAGCGATTAGTGCTGTGTAGCCAGTTAGTAGTGCTGAGTGATTAGTGCTGTGTAGCCAGTTAGTAGTGCTGAGTGATTAGTTATGTGTAGCCATTTAGTAGTGCTGAGCGATTAGTGCTATGTAGCCAGTTAGTAGTGCTGAGTGATAAGTGCTGTGTAGCCAGTTAGTAGTGCTGAGCGATTAGTGATGTGTAGCCAGTTAGTAGTGCTGAGTGATTAGTGCTGTGTAGCCATTTAGCAGTGCTGAGTGAATAGTGCTGTGTAGCCATTAAGTAGTGCTGGGTGATTAGTGATGTGTAGCCATTAAGTAGTGCTGAGTGATTAGTGATGTGTAGCCATTAAGTAGTGCTGAGTGACTTGAAATGTTTAGCCATTTAGTAGTGCTGAGCGATTAGTGCTGTGTAGGCAGTTAGTAGTGCTGAGCGATTAGTGCTGTGTAGCCATTAAGTAGTGCTGAGTGATTAGTGATGTGTAGCCATTAAGTAGTGCTGAGTGATTAGTGATGTGTAGCCAGTTAGTAGTGCTGAGTGATAAGTGCTGTGTAGCCAGTTAGTAGTGCTGAGCGATTAGTGATGTGTAGCCAGTTAGTAGTGCTGAGTGATTAGTGCTGTGTAGCCATTTAGCAGTGCTGAGTGAATAGTGCTGTGTAGCCATTAACTAGTGCTGGGTGATTAGTGATGTGTAGCCATTAAGTAGTGCTGAGTGATTAGTGCTGTTTAGCCAGTTAGTAGTGCTGGGTGATTAGTGCTGTGCAGCCAGTTAGTAGTGCTGAGCGATTAGTGCTGTGTAGCCAGTTAGTTGTGCTGGGTGATTAGTGCTGTGTAGCCATTAAGTAGTGCTGAGTGATTAGTGATGTGTATCCATTAAGTAGTGCTGAGTGATTAGTGATGTGTAGCAAGTTAGTAGTGCTGAGTGATTAGTGGTGTGTAGCCATTTAGTAGTGCTGGGTGATTAGTGCTGTGTATCCATTAAGTAGTGCTGAGTGATTAGTCATGTGTAGCCATTAAGTAGTGCTGAGTGATTAGTGATGTGTAGCCAGTTAGTAGTGCTGAGTGATTAGTGCTGTGTAGCCAGTTAGTAGTGCTGAGTGAGTAGTGCTGTGTAGCCAGTTAGTAGTGCAGAGTTATTAGTGCTGTGTAGCCAGTTAGTAGTGCTGAGTGATTAGTGCTGTTTAGCCAGTTAGTAGTGCAGAGCGATTAGTGCTGTGTAGCCAGTTAGTAGTGCTAAGCGATTACTGCTGTGTAGCCAGTTAGTAGTGCTGAGTGATTAGTGCTGTTTAGCCAGTTAGTAGTGCTGAGTGATTAGTGCTGTTTAGCCAGTTAGTAGTGCTGAGCGATTAGTGCTGTGTAGCCAGTTAGTTGTGCTGAGCGATTAGTGCTGTGTAGCCAGTTAGTAGTGCTGAGTGATTAGTGCTGTGTAGCAATTTAGTAGTGCTGAGTGATTAGTGCTGTGTAGCCAGTTAGTAGTGCTGAATGATTAGTGCTGTTTAGCCATTTAGCAGTGCTGAGTGAATAGTGCTGTGTAGCCATTAAGTAGTGCTGAGTGATTAGTGATGTGTAGCCATTAAGTAGTGCTGAGTGATTAGTGATGTCTAGCCATTAAGTAGTGCTGAGTGATTTGAAATGTGTAGACATTTAGTAGTGCTGAGCGATTAGTGCTTTGTAGCCAGTTAGTAGTGCTGAGCGATTAATTGCTGTGTAGCCAGTTAGTAGTGCTGAGTGATTAGTGCTGTTTAGCCAGTTAGTAGTGCTGAGCGATTAGTGCTGTGTAGCCAGTTAGTAGTGCTGAGCGATTAGTGCTGTGTAGCCAGTTAGTAGTGCTGAGTGATAAGTGCTGTTTAGCCAGTTAGTAGTGCTGAGTGATTAGTGCTGTTTAGCCAGTTAGTAGTGCTGAGCGATTAGTGCTGTGTAGCCAGTTAGTAGTGCTGAGCGATTAGTGCTGTGTAGCCAGTTAGTAGTGCTGAGTGATTAGTGCTGTGTAGCCAGTTAGTAGTGCTGAGTGATTAGTGATGTGTAGCCATTTAGTAGTGCTGAGTGATTAGTGCTGTGTAGCCAGTTAGTAGTGCTGAGTTCTTAGTGCTGTGTAGCCAGTTAGTAGTGCTGAGTGATTAGTGCTGTTTAGCCAGTTAGTAGTGCTGAGCGATTAGTGCTGTTTAGCCAGTTAGTAGTGCTGAGTGATTAGTGCTGTGTAGCCAGTTAGTAGTGCTGAGCGATTAGTGCTGTGTAGCCAGTTAGTAGTGCTGAGTGATTAGTGCTGTGTAGCCATTAAGTAGTGCTGAGTGATTAGTGATGTGTAGCCATTAAGTAGTGCTGAGTGATTAGTGATGTGTAGCCATTTAGTAGTGCTGAGCGATTAGTGCTGTGTAGCCAGTTAGTAGTCCTGAGTGATAAGTGCTGTGTAGCCAGTTAGTAGTGCTGAGCGATTAGTGCTTTGTAGCCAGTTAGTAGTGCTGAGTGATTAGTGATGTGTAGCCATTTAGTAGTGCTGAGCGATTAGTGCTGTGTAGCCAGTCAGCAGTGCTCAGTGATTAGTGATGTGTAGCCATTTAGTAGTGCTGAGCGATTAGTGCTGTGTAGCCATTAAGTAGTGCTGAGTGATTAGTGATGTGTAGCCAGTTAGTAGTGCTGAGTGATTAGTGATGTGTAGCCATTTAGTAGTGCTGAGTGATTAGTGCTGTGTAGCCA
Source organism: Oncorhynchus clarkii lewisi (assembly GCF_045791955.1). NCBI lineage: Eukaryota > Metazoa > Chordata > Actinopteri > Salmoniformes > Salmonidae > Oncorhynchus > Oncorhynchus clarkii. The sequence continues at coordinate 2,983,328 of NC_092175.1, forward strand.
GTTAGTAGTGCTGAGTGATTAGTGCTGTGTAGCCAGTTAGTAGTGCTGAGTTCTTAGTGCTGTGTAGCCAGTTAGTAGTGCTGAGTGATTAGTGCTGTTTAGCCAGTTAGTAGTGCTGAGCGATTAGTGCTGTTTAGCCAGTTAGTAGTGCTGAGTGATTAGTGCTGTGCAGCCAGTTAGTAGTGCTGAGCGATTAGTGCTGTGTAGCCAGTTAGTTGTGCTGGGTGATTAGTGCTGTGTAGCCATTAAGTAGTGCTGAGTGATTAGTGATGTGTAGCCATTAAGTAGTGCTGAGTGATTAGTGATGTGTAGCAAGTTAGTAGTGCTGAGTGATTAGTGGTGTGTAGCCATTTAGTAGTGCTGGGTGATTAGTGTTGTGTATCCATTAAGTAGTGCTGAGTGATTAGTGATGTGTAGCTAGTTAGTAGTGCTGAGTGATTAGTGCTGTATAGCCAGTTAGTAGTGCTGAGTGAGTAGTGCTGTGTAGCCAGTTAGTAGTGCAGAGTTATTAGTGCTGTGTAGCCAGTTAGTAGTGCTGAGTGATTAGTGCTGTTTAGCCAGTTAGTAGTGCAGAGCGATTAGTGCTGTGTAGCCAGTTAGTAGTGCTGAGTGATTAGTGGTGTGTAGCCATTTAGTAGTGCTGGGTGATTAGTGCTGTGTATCCATTAAGTAGTGCTGAGTGATTAGTCATGTGTAGCCATTAAGTAGTGCTGAGTGATTAGTGATGTGTAGCCAGTTAGTAGTGCTGAGTGATTAGTGCTGTATAGCCAGTTAGTAGTGCTGAGTGAGTAGTGCTGTGTAGCCAGTTAGTAGTGCAGAGTTATTAGTGCTGTGTAGCCAGTTAGTAGTGCTGAGTGATTAGTGCTGTTTAGCCAGTTAGTAGTGCAGAGCGATTAGTGCTGTGTAGCCAGTTAGTAGTGCTGAGCGATTAGTGCTGTGTAGCCAGTTAGTAGTGCTGAGTGATTAGTGCTGTTTAGCCAGTTAGTAGTGCTGAGTGATTAGTGCTGTTTAGCCAGTTAGTAGTGCTGAGCGATTAGTGCTGTGTAGCCAGTTAGTTGTGCTGAGCGATTAGTGCTGTGTAGCCAGTTAGTAGTGCTGAGTGATTAGTGCTGTGTAGCAATTTAGTAGTGCTGAGTGATTAGTGCTGTGTAGCCATTTAGCAGTGATGAGTGATTAGTTCTGTGTAGCCATTAAATAGTGCTGAGTGATTAGTGATGTGTAGCCATTTAGTAGTGCTGAGTGATGAGTGCTGTGTAGCCAGTTAGTAGTGCTGAATGATTAGTGCTGTTTAGCCATTTAGCAGTGCTGAGTGAATAGTGCTGTGTAGCCATTAAGTAGTGCTGAGTGATTAGTGATGTGTAGCCATTAAGTAGTGCTGAGTGATTAGTGATGTGTAGCCATTAAGTAGTGCTGAGTGATTTGAAATGTGTAGCCATTTAGTAGTGCTGAGCGATTAGTGCTTTGTAGCCAGTTAGTAGTGCTGAGCGATTAATTGCTGTGTAGCCAGTTAGTAGTGCTGAGTGATTAGTGCTGTTTAGCCAGTTAGTAGTGCTGAGCGATTAGTGCTGTGTAGCCAGTTAGTAGTGCTGAGCGATTAGTGCTGTGTAGCCAGTTAGTAGTGCTGAGTGATAAGTGCTGTTTAGCCAGTTAGTAGTGCTGAGTGATTAGTGCTGTTTAGCCAGTTAGTAGTGCTGAGCGATTAGTGCTGTGTAGCCAGTTAGTAGTGCTGAGCGATTAGTGCTGTGTAGCCAGTTAGTAGTGCTGAGTGATTAGTGCTGTGTAGCCATTAAGTAGTGCTGAGTGATTAGTGATGTGTAGCCAGTTAGTAGTGCTGAGTGATTGGTGATGTGTAGCCATTTAGTAGTGCTGAGTGATTAGTGCTGTGTAGCCAGTTAGTAGTGCTGAGTTCTTAGTGCTGTGTAGCCAGTTAGTAGTGCTGAGTGATTAGTGCTGTTTAGCCAGTTAGTAGTGCTGAGCGATTAGTGCTGTTGAGCCAGTTAGTAGTGCTGAGTGATTAGTGATGTGTAGCCATTAAGTAGTGCTGAGTGATTAGTGATGTGTAGCAAGTTAGTAGTGCTGAGTGATTAGTGGTGTCTAGCCATTTAGTAGTGCTGGGTGATTAGTGCTGTGTAGCCATTAAGTAGTGCTGAGTGATTAGTCATGTGTAGCCATTAAGTAGTGCTGAGTGATTAGTGATGTGTAGCCATTAAGTAGTGCTGAATGATTAGTTATGTGTAGCCAGTTAGTAGTGCTGAGTGATTAGTGCTGTTTAGCAAGTTAGTAGTGCTGAGTGATTAATGCTGTTTAGCCAGTTAGTAGTGCTGAGCGATTAGTGCTGTGTAGCCAGTTAGTAGTGCTGAGTGATTAGTGCTGTGTAGCCATTAAGTAGTGCTGAGTGATTAGTGATGTGTAGCCATTAAGTAGTGCTGAGTGATTAGTGATGTGTAGCAAGTTAGTAGTGCTGAGTGATTAGTGGTGTGTAGCCATTTAGTAGTGCTGGGTGATTAGTGCTGTGTAGCCATTAAGTAGTGCTGAGTGATTAGTCATGTGTAGCCATTAAGTAGTGGTGAGTGATTAGTGATGTGTAGCCATTAAGTAGTGCTGAATGATTAGTGATGTGTAGCCAGTTAGTAGTGCTGAGTGATTAGTGCTGTTTAGCAAGTTAGTAGTGCTGAGTGATTAGTGATGTTTAGCCAGTTAGTAGTGCTGAGCGATTAGTGCTGTGTAGCCAGTTAGTAGTGCTGAGCGATTAGTGCTGTGTAGCCAGTTAGTAGTGCTGAGTGATTAGTGCTGTTTAGCCAGTTAGTAGTGCTGAGTGATTAGTGCTTTTTAGCCAGTTATTAGTGCTGAGCGATTAGTGCTGTGTAGCCAGTTAGTAGTGCTGAGTGATTAGTGCTGTGTAGCCAGTTAGTAGTGCTGAGTGATTAGTTATGTGTAGCCATTTAGTAGTGCTGAGCGATTAGTGCTATGTAGCCAGTTAGTAGTGCTGAGTGATAAGTGCTGTGTAGCCAGTTAGTAGTGCTGAGCGATTAGTGATGTGTAGCCAGTTAGTAGTGCTGAGTGATTAGTGCTGTGTAGCCATTTAGCAGTGCTGAGTGATTAGTGATGTGTAGCCATTAAGTAGTGCTGAGTGATTAGTGATGTGTAGCCATTAAGTAGTGCTGAGTGACTTGAAATGTGTAGCCATTTAGTAGTGCTGAGCGATTAGTGCTGTGTAGGCAGTTAGTAGTGCTGAGCGATTAGTGCTGTGTAGCCAGTTGGTAGTGCTGAGCGAATAGTGCTGTGTAGCCAGTTAGTAGTGCTGAGTGATTAGTGCTGTGTAGCCAGTTAGTAGTGCTGAGTGATTAGTGATGTGTAGCCATTTAGTAGTGCTGAGCGATTAGTGCTGTGTAGCCAGTTAGTAGTCCTGAGTGCTAAGTGCTGTGTAGCCAGTTAGTAGTGCTGAGTGATTAGTGCTTTGTAGCCAGTTAGTAGTGCTGAGTGATTAGTGATGTGTAGCCATTTAGTAGTGCTGAGCGATTAGTGCTGTGTAGCCAGTCAGCAGTGCTCAGTGATTAGTGATGTGTAGCCATTTAGTAGTGCTGAGCGATTAGTGCTGTGTAGCCATTAAGTAGTGCTGAGTGATTAGTGATGTTTAGCCAGTTAGTAGTGCTGAGTGATTAGTGATGTGTAGCCATTTAGTAGTGCTGAGTGATTAGTGCTGTGTAGCCAGTTAGTAGTGCTGAGAGATTAGTGCTGTGTAGCCAGTTAGTAGTGCTGAGTGATTAGTGCTGTTTAGCCAGTTAGTAGTGCTGAGCGATTAGTGCTGTTTAGCCAGTTAGTAGTGCTGAGTAATTAGTGCTGTGTAGCCAGTTAGTAGTGCTGAGCGATTAGTGCTGTGTAGCCAGTTAGTTGTGCTGGGTGATTAGTGCTGTGTAGCCATTAAGTAGTGCTGAGTGATTAGTGATGTGTAGCCATTAAGTAGTGCTGAGTGATTAGTGATGTGTAGCAAGAGAGTTTTGCTGAGTGATTAGTGGTGTGTAGCCATTTAGTAGTGCTGGGTGATTAGTGCTGTGTAGCCATTAAGCAGTGCTGAGTGATTAGTCATGTGTAGCCATTAAGTAGTGCTGAGTGATTAGTGCTGTGTAGCCAGTTAGTAGTGCTGAGTGATTAGTGCTGTGTAGCCAGTTAGTAGTGCAGAGTTATTAGTGCTGTGTAGCCAGTTAGTAGTGCTGAGTGATTAGTGCTGTGTAGCCAGTTAGTAGTGCTGAGTGATTAGTGCTGTGTAGCCATTAAGTAGTGCTGAGTGATTAGTCATGTGTAGCCATTAAGTAGTGCTGAGTGATTAGTGCTGTGTAGCCAGTTAGTAATGCTGAGTGATTAGTGCTGTGTAGCCAGTTAGTAGTGCAGAGTTATTAGTGCTGTGTAGCCAGTTAGTAGTGCTGAGTGATTAGTGCTGTGTAGCCAGTTAGTAGTGCTGAGTGATTAGTGATGTGTAGCCATTTAGTAGTGCTGAGTGATTAGTGCTTTGTAGCCAGTTAGTAGTGCTGAGTGATTAGTGATGTGTAGCCATTTAGTAGTGCTGAGCGATTAGTGCTGTGTAGCCAGTCAGCAGTGCTCAGTGATTAGTGATGTGTAGCCATTTAGTAGTGCTGAGCGATTAGTGCTGTGTAGCCATTAAGTAGTGCTGAGTGATTAGTGATGTTTAGCCAGTTAGTAGTGCTGAGTGATTAGTGATGTGTAGCCATTTAGTAGTGCTGAGTGATTAGTGCTGTGTAGCCAGTTAGTAGTGCTGAGAGATTAGCGCTGTGTAGCCAGTTAGTAGTGCTGAGTGATTAGTGCTGTTTAGCCAGTTAGTAGTGCTGAGCGATTAGTGCTGTTTAGCCAGTTAGTAGTGCTGAGTAATTAGTGCTGTGTAGCCAGTTAGTAGTGCTGAGCGATTAGTGCTGTGTAGCCAGTTAGTTGTGCTGGGTGATTAGTGCTGTGTAGCCATTAAGTAGTGCTGAGTGATTAGTGATGTGTAGCCATTAAGTAGTGCTGAGTGATTAGTGATGTGTAGCAAGAGAGTAGTGCTGAGTGATTAGTGGTGTGTAGCCATTTAGTAGTGCTGGGTGATTAGTGCTGTGTAGCCATTAAGTAGTGCTGAGTGATTAGTCATGTGTAGCCATTAAGTAGTGCTGAGTGATTAGTGCTGTGTAGCCAGTTAGTAGTGCTGAGTGATTAGTGCTGTGTAGCCAGTTAGTAGTGCAGAGTTATTAGTGCTGTGTAGCCAGTTAGTAGTGCTGAGTGATTAGTGCTGTGTAGCCAGTTAGTAGTGCTGTGTGATTAGTGCTGTGTAGCCAGTTAGTAGTGCAGAGTTATTAGTGCTGTGTAGCCAGTTAGTAGTGCTGAGTGATTAGTGCTGTTTAGCCAGTTAGTAGTGCAGAGCGATTAGTGCTGTGTAGCCAGTTAGTAGTGCTGAGCGATTAGTGCTGTGTAGCCAGTTAGTAGTGCTGAGTGATTAGTGCTGTTTAGCCAGTTAGTAGTGCTGAGCGATTAGTGATGTGTAGCCAGTTAGTAGTGCTGAGTGATTAGTGCTGTGTAGCCATTTAGCAGTGCTGAGTGATTAGTGATGTGTAGCCATTAAGTAGTGCTGAGTGATTAGTGATGTGTAGCCATTAAGTAGTGCTGAGTGACTTGAAATGTGTAGCCATTTAGTAGTGCTGAGCGATTAGTGCTGTGTAGGCAGTTAGTAGTGCTGAGCGAATAGTGCTGTGTAGCCAGTTGGTAGTGCTGAGCGATTAGTGCTGTGCAGCCAGTTAGTAGTGCTGAGTGATTAGTGCTGTGTAGCCAGTTAGTAGTGCTGAGTGATTAGTGATGTGTAGCCATTTAGTAGTGCTGAGCGATTAGTGCTGTGTAGCCAGTTAGTAGTCCTGAGTGCTAAGTGCTGTGTAGCCAGTTAGTAGTGCTGAGCGATTAGTGCTTTGTAGCCAGTTAGTAGTGCTGAGTGATTAGTGATGTGTAGCCATTTAGTAGTGCTGAGCGATTAGTGCTGTGTAGCCAGTCAGCAGTGCTCAGTGATTAGTGATGTGTAGCCATTTAGTAGTGCTGAGCGATTAGTGCTGTGTAGCCATTAAGTAGTGCTGAGTGATTAGTGCTGTTTAGCCAGTTAGTAGTGCTGAGTGATTAGTGCTGTGTAGCCAGTTAGTAGTGCTGAGCGATTAGTGCTGTGTAGCCAGTTAGTTGTGCTGGGTGATTAGTGCTGTGTAGCCATTAAGTAGTGCTGAGTGATTAGTGATGTGTAGCAAGAGAGTAGTGCTGAGTGATTAGTGGTGTGTAGCCATTTAGTAGTGCTGGGTCATTAGTGCTGTGTAGCCATTAAGTAGTGCTGAGTGATTAGTCATGTGTAGCCATTAAGTAGTGCTGAGTGATTAGTGCTGTGTAGCCAGTTAGTAGTGCTGAGTGATTAGTGCTGTGTAGCCAGTTAGTAGTGCAGAGTTATTAGTGCTGTGTAGCCAGTTAGTAGTGCTGAGTGATTAGTGCTGTGTAGCCAGTTAGTAGTGCTGTGTGATTAGTGCTGTGTAGCCAGTTAGTAGTGCAGAGTTATTAGTGCTGTGTAGCCAGTTAGTAGTGCTGAGTAATTAGTGCTGTTTAGCCAGTTAGTAGTGCAGAGCGATTAGTGCTGTGTAGCCAGTTAGTAGTGCTGAGCGATTAGTGCTGTGTAGCCAGTTAGTAGTGCTGAGTGATTAGTGCTGTTTAGCCAGTTAGTAGTGCTGAGCGATTAGTGCTGTGTAGCCAGTTAGTTGTGCTGAGCGATTAGTGCTGTGTAGCCAGTTAGTAGTGCTGAGTGATTAGTGCTGTGTAGCAATTTAGTGGTGCTGAGTGATTAGTGCTGTGTAGCCATTTAGTAGTGCTGAGTGATTAGTTCTGTGTAGCCATTAAATAGTGCTGAGTAATTAGTGATGTGTAGCCATTTAGTAGTGCTGAGTGATGAGTGCTGTGTAGCCAGTTAGTAGTGCTGAATGATTAGTGCTGTTTAGCCATTTAGCAGTGCTGAGTGAATAGTGCTGTGTAGCCATTAAGTAGTGCTGAGTGATTAGTTATGTGTAGCCATTAAGTAGTGCTGAGTGATTAGTGATGTGTAGCCATTAAGTAGTGCTGAGTGATTTGAAATGTGTAGCCATTTAGTAGTGCTGAGCGATTAGTGCTTTGTAGCCAGTTAGTAGTGCTGAGAGATTACTGCTGTGTAGCCAGTTAGTAGTGCTGAGCGATTAGTGCTTTGTAGCCATTTAGTAGTGCTGAGTGATTAGTGATGTGTAGCCAATTAGTAGTGCTGAGCGATTAGTGCTGTGTAGCCAGTTAGTAGTGCTGAGTGATTAGTGCTGTGTAGCCAGTTAGTAGTGCTGAGTGATTAGTGATGTGTAGCCATTTAGTAGTGCTGAGCGATTAGTGCTATGTAGCCAGTTAGTAGTGCTGAGCGATTAGTGCTGTGTAGCCATTTAGTAGTCCTGAGTGATAAGTGCTGTGTAGCCAGTTAGTAGTGCTGAGCGATTAGTGATGTGTAGCCAGTTAGTAGTGCTGAGTGATTAGTGCTGTGTGGCCATTTAGTAGTGCTGAGCGATTAGTGCTGTGTAGCCAGTCAGCAGTGCTCAGTGATTAGTGATGTTTAGCCATTTAGTAGTGCTGAGCGATTAGTGCTGTGTAGCCATTAAGTAGTGCTGAGTGATTAGTGATGTGTAGCCAGTTAGTAGTGCTGAGCGATTAGTGCTTTGTAGCCAGTTAGTAGTGCTGAGTGATTAGTGCTGTGTAGCCAGTTAGTAGTGCTGAGTCATTAGTGGTGTGTAGCCATTTAGTAGTGCTGGGTGATTAGTGCTGTGTAGCCATTAAGTAGTGCTGAGTGATTTGAAATGAGTAGCCAATTAGAAGTGCTGAGTGATTAGTGATGTGTAGCCAGTTAGTAGTGCTGAGTGATTAGTGCTGTGTAGCCAGTAAGTAGTGCAGAGTTATTAGTGCTGTGTAGCCAGTTAGTAGTGCTGAGTGATTAGTGCTGTTTAGCCAGTTAGTAATTCTGAGCGATTAGTGCTGTGTAGCCAGTTAGTAGTGCTGAGCGATTAGTGCTGTGTAGCCAATTTGTAGTGCTGAGTGGTAAGTGCTGTTTAGCCAGTTAGTAGTGCTGAGTGATTAGTGCTGTTTAGCCAGTTAGTAGTGCTGAGCGATTAGTGCTGTGTAGCCAGTTAGTAGTGCTGAGCGATTAGTGCTGTGTAGCCAGTTAGTAGTGCTGAGTGATTAGTGCTGTGTAGCCATTAAGTAGTGCTGAGTGATTAGTGATGTGTAGCCAGTTAGGAGTGCTGAGTGATTAGTGATGTGTAGCCATTTAGTAGTGCTGAGTGATTAGTGCAGTGTAGCCAGTTAGTAGTGCTGAGTGATTAGTGCTGTGTAGCCAGTAAGTAGTGCAGAGTTATTAGTGCTGTGTAGCCAGTTAGTAGTGCTGAGTGATTAGTGCTGTTTAGCCAGTTAGTAGTGCTGAGCGATTAGTCCTGTGTAGCCAGTTAGTAGTGCTGAGCGATTAGTGCTGTGTAGCCAGTTAGTAGTGCTGAGTGATAAGTGCTGTTTAGCCAGTTAGTAGTGCTGAGTGATTAGTGCTGTTTAGCCAGTTAGTAGTGCTGAGCGATTAGTGCTGTGTAGCCAGTTAGTAGTGCTGAGCGATTAGTGCTGTGTAGCCAGTTAGTAGTGCTGAGTGATTAGTGCTGTGTAGCCATTAAGTAGTGCTGAGTGATTAGTGATGTGTAGCCAGTTAGTAGTGCTGAGTGATTAGTGCTGTTTAGCCAGTTAGTAGTGCTGAGCGATTAGTGCTGTTTAGCCAGTTAGTAGTGCTGAGTGATTAGTGCTGTGTAGCCAGTTAGTAGTGCTGAGCGATTAGTGCTGTGTAGCCAGTTAGTCGTGCTGAGCTATTAGTGCTGTGTAGCCATTAAGTAGTGCTGAGTGATTAGGGATGTGTAGCCATTAAGTAGTGCTGAGTGATTAGTGATGTGTAGCAAGTTAGTAGTGCTGAGTGATTAGTGGTGTTTAGCCATTTAGTAGTGCTTGGTGATTAGTGCTGTGAAGCCATTAAGTAGTGCTGAGTGATTAGTCACGTGTAGCCATTAAGTAGTGCTGAATGATTAGTGATGTGTAGCCATTAAGTAGTGCTGAGTGATTAGTGATGTGTAGCCAGTTAGTAGTGCTGCGTGATTAGTGCTGTTTAGCAAGTTAGTAGTGCTGAGTGATTAGTGCTGTTTAGCCAGTTAGTAGTGCTGAGGGATTAGTGCTGTGTAGCCAGTTAGTAGTGCTGAGCGATTAGTGCTGTGTAGCCAGTTAGTAGTGCTGAGTGATTAGTGCTGTTTAGCCAGTTAGTAGTGCTGAGTGATTAGTGCTGTTTAGCCAGTTATTAGTGCTGAGCGATTAGTGCTGTGTAGCCAGTTAGTAGTGCTGAGTGATTAGTGCTGTGTAGCCAGTTAGTAGTGCTGAGTGATTAGTGCTGTGTAGCAATTTAGTAGTGCTGAGTGATTAGTGCTGTGTAGCCATTTAGCAGTGCTGAGTGATTAGTTCTGTGTAGCCATTAAGTAGTGCTGAGTGATTAGTGCTGTTTAGCCATTTAGCAGTGCTGAGTGAATAGTGCTGTGTAGCCATTAAGTAGTGCTGAGTGATTAGTGATGTGTAGCCATTAAGTAGTGCTGAGTGATTAGTGATGTGTAGCCATTAACTTGTGCTGAGTGATTTGAAATGTGTAGCCATTTAGTAGTGCTGAGCGATTAGTGCTGTGTAGCCAGTTAGTAGTGCTGAGTGATTAGTGCTGTGTAGCCAGTTAGTAGTGCTGAGTGATTAGTGCTGTGTAGCCAGTTAGTAGTGCTGAGTGATTAGTTATGTGTAGCCATTTAGTAGTGCTGAGCGATTAGTGCTATGTAGCCAGTTAGTAGTGCTGAGCGATTAGTGATGTGTAGTCAGTTAGTAGTGCTGAGTGATTAGTGCTGTGTAGCCATTTAGTAGTGCTGAGTGATTAGTGATGTGTAGCCATTTAGTAGTGCTTAGCGATTAGTGCTGTGTAGCCAGTCAGCAGTGCTCAGTGATTAGTGATGTGTAGCCATTTAGTAGTGCTGAGCGATTAGTGCTGTGTAGCCATTAAGTAGTGCTGAGTTATTAGTCATGTGTAGCCAGTTAGTAGTGCTGAGTGATTAGTGCTTTGTAGCCATTTAGTAGTGCTGAGTGATTAGTGCTGTGTAGCCAGTTAGTAGTGCTGAGTGATTAGTGCTGTGTAGCCAGTTAGTAGTGCTGAGTTCTTAATTGCTGTGTAGCCAGTTAGTAGTGCTGAGTGATTAGTGCTGTTTAGCCAGTTAGTAGTGCTGAGCGATTAGTGCTGTTTAGCCAGTTAGTAGTGCTGAGTGATTAGTGCTGTGTAGCCAGTTAGTAGTGCTGAGCGATTAGTGCTGTGTAGCCAGTTAGTAGTGCTGAGTGATTAGTGCTGTGTAGCCATTAAGTAGTGCTGAGTGATTAGTGATGTGTAGCCAGTTAGTAGTGCTGAGTGATTAGTGCTGTTTAGCCAGTTAGTAGTGCTGAGCGATTAGTGCTGTTTAGCCAGTTAGTAGTGCTGAGTGATTAGTGCTGTGTAGCCAGTTAGTAGTGCTGAGCGATTAGTGCTGTGTAGCCAGTTAGTCGTGCTGAGTGATTAGTGCTGTGTAGCCATTAAGTAGTGCTGAGTGATTAGTGATGTGTAGCCATTAAGTAGTGCTGAGTGATTAGTGGTGTTTAGCCATTTAGTAGTGCTTGGTGATTAGTGCTGTGAAGCCATTAAGTAGTGCTGAGTGATTAGTCACGTGTAGCCATTAAGTATTCTTGAATGATTAGTGATGTGTAGCCATTAAGTAGTGCTGAGTGATTAGTGATGTGTAGCCAGTTAGTAGTGCTGCGTGATTAGTGCTGTTTAGCAAGTTAGTAGTGCTGAGTGATTAGTGCTGTTTAGCCAGTTAGTAGTGCTGAGGGATTAGTGCTGTGTAGCCAGTTAGTAGTGCTGAGCGATTAGTGCTGTGTAGCCAGTTAGTAGTGCTGAGTGATTAGTGCTGTTTAGCCAGTTAGTAGTGCTGAGTGATTAGTGCTGTTTAGCCAGTTATTAGTGCTGAGCGATTAGTGCTGTGTAGCCAGTTAGTAGTGCTGAGCGATTAGTGCTGTGTAGCCAGTTAGTAGTGCTGAGTGATTAGTGCTGTGTAGCAATTTAGTAGTGCTGAGTGATTAGTGCTGTGTAGCCATTTAGCAGTGCTGAGTGATTAGTTCTGTGTAGCCATTAAGTAGTGCTGAGTGATTAGTGCTGTTTAGCCATTTAGCAGTGCTGAGTGAATAGTGCTGTGTAGCCATTAAGTAGTGCTGAGTGATTAGTGATGTGTAGCCATTATGTAGTGCTGAGTGATTAGTGATGTGTAGCCATTAAGTCGTGCTGAGTGATTTGAAATGTGTAGCCATTTAGTAGTGCTGAGCGATTAGTGCTGTGTAGCCAGTTAGTAGTGCTGAGTGATTAGTGCTGTGTAGCCAGTTAGTAGTGCTGAGTGATTAGTGCTGTGTAGCCAGTTAGTAGTGCTGAGTGATTAGTTACGTGTAGCCATTTAGTAGTGCTTAGCGATTAGTGCAATGTAGCCAGTTAGTAGTGCTGAGCGATTAGTGATGTGTAGTCAGTTAGTAGTGCTGAGTGATTAGTGCTGTGTAGCCATTTAGTAGTGCTGAGTGATTAGTGATGTGTAGCCATTTAGTAGTGCTTAGCGATTAGTGCTGTGTAGCCAGTCAGCAGTGCTCAGTGATTAGTGATGTGTAGCCATTTAGTAGTGATGAGCGATTAGTGCTGTGTAGCCATTAAGTAGTGCTGAGTTATTAGTCATGTGTAGCCAGTTAGTAGTGCTGAGTGATTAGTGCTGTGTAGCCAGTTAGTAGTGCTGAGTGATTAGTGCTGTGTAGCCAGTTAGTAGTGCTGAGTTCTTAGTGCTGTGTAGCCAGTTAGTAGTGCTGAGTGATTAGTGCTGTTTAGCCAGTTAGTAGTGCTGAGCGATTAGTGCTGTTTAGCCAGTTAGTAGTGCTGAGCGATTAGTGCTGTGTAGCCAGTTAGTAGTGCTGAGTGATTAGTGCTGTGTAGCCATTAAGTAGTGCTGAGCGATTAGTGCTGAATAGCCAGTTAGTAGTGCTGAGTGATTAGTGCTGTGTAGCAATTTAGTAGTGCTGAGTGATTAGTGCTGTGTAGCCATTTAGCAGTGCTGAGTGATTAGTTCTGTGTAGCCATTAAGTAGTGCTGAGTGATTAGTGCTGTTTAGCCATTTAGCAGTGCTGAGTGAATAGTGCTGTGTAGCCATTAAGTAGTGCTGAGTGATTAGTGTTGTGTAGCCATTAAGTAGTGTTGAGTGGTTAGTGATGTGTAGCCATTAAGTAGTGCTGAGCAATTAGTGCTGTGTAGCCAGTTAGTAGTGCTGAGTGATTAGTGCTGTGTAGCCAGTTAGTCGTGCTGAGTGATTAGTGATGTGTAGCCATTTAGTAGTGCTGAGCGATTAGTGCTATGTAGCCAGTTAGTAGTGCTGAGTGATAAGTGCTGTGTAGCCAGTTAGTAGTGCTGAGCAATTAGTGCTGTGTAGCCAGTTAGTAGTGCTGAGTGATTAGTGCTGTGTAGCCAGTTAGTCGTGCTGAGTGATTAGTGATGTGTAGCCATTTAGTAGTGCTGAGCGATTAGTGCTATGTAGCCAGTTAGTAGTGCTGAGTGATAAGTGCTGTGTAGCCAGTTAGTAGTGCTGAGCGATTAGTGCTGTTTAGCCAGTTAGTGGTGCTGAGTGATTAGTGCTGTGTAGCCAGTTAGTATTGCTGAGCGATTAGTGCTGTCTAGCCAGTTAGTAGTGCTGAGTGATTAGTGATGTGTAGGCAGTTAGTAGTGCTGAGTGATTAGTGATGTGTAGCCATTTAGTAGTGCTGAGTGATTAGTGATGTGTAGCGATTAAGTAGTGCTGAGTGATTAGTGATGTGTAGCCATTAAGTAGTGCTGAATGATTAGTGATGTGTAGCCATTAAGTAGTGCTGAGTGATTAGTGATGTGTAGCCAGTTAGTAGTGCTGCGTGATTAGTGCTGTTTAGCAAGTTAGTAGTGCTGAGTGATTAGTGCTGTTTAGCCAGTTAGTAGTGCTGAGGGATTAGTGCTGTGTAGCCAGTTAGTAGTGCTGAGCGATTAGTGCTGTGTAGCCAGTTAGTAGTGCTGAGTGATTAGTGCTGTTTAGCCAGTTAGTAGTGCTGAGTGATTAGTGCTGTTTAGCCAGTTATTAGTGCTGAGCGATTAGTGCTGTGTAGCCAGTTAGTAGTGCTGAGTGATTAGTGCTGTGTAGCCAGTTAGTAGTGCTGAGTGATTAGTGCTGTGTAGCAATTTAGTAGTGCTGAGTGATTAGTGCTGTGTAGCCATTTAGCAGTGCTGAGTGATTAGTTCTGTGTAGCCATTAAGTAGTGCTGAGTGATTAGTGCTGTTTAGCCATTTAGCAGTGCTGAGTGAATAGTGCTGTGTAGCCATTAAGTAGTGCTGAGTGATTAGTGATGTGTAGCCATTAAGTAGTGCTGAGTGATTAGTGATGTGTAGCCATTAAGTCGTGCTGAGTGATTTGAAATGTGTAGCCATTTAGTAGTGCTGAGCGATTAGTGCTGTGTAGCCAGTTAGTAGTGCTGAGTCATTAGTGCTGTGTAGCCAGTTAGTAGTGCTGAGTGATTAGTGCTGTGTAGCCAGTTAGTAGTGCTGAGTGATTAGTTATGTGTAGCCATTTAGTAGTGCTGAGCGATTAGTGCTATGTAGCCAGTTAGTAGTGCTGAGCGATTAGTGATGTGTAGTCAGTTAGTAGTGCTGAGTGATTAGTGCTGTGTAGCCATTTAGTAGTGCTGAGTGATTAGGGATGTGTAGCCATTTAGTAGTGCTTAGCGATTAGTGCTGTGTAGCCAGTCAGCAGTGCTCAGTGATTAGTGATGTGTAGCCATTTAGTAGTGCTGAGCGATTAGTGCTGTGTAGCCATTAAGTAGTGCTGAGTGATTAGTGCTGTGTAGCCAGTTAGTAGTGCTGAGTGATTAGTGCTTTGTAGCCATTTAGTAGTGCTGAGTGATTAGTGCTGTGTAGCCAGTTAGTAGTGCTGAGTGATTAGTGCTGTGTAGCCAGTTAGTAGTGCTGAGTTCTTAATTGCTGTGTAGCCAGTTAGTAGTGCTGAGTGATTAGTGCTGTTTAGCCAGTTAGTAGTGCTGAGCGATTAGTGCTGTTTAGCCAGTTAGTAGTGCTGAGTGATTAGTGCTGTGTAGCCAGTTAGTAGTGCTGAGCGATTAGTGCTGTGTAGCCAGTTAGTAGTGCTGAGTGATTAGTGCTGTGTAGCCATTAAGTAGTGCTGAGTGATTAGTGATGTGTAGCCAGTTAGTAGTGCTGAGTGATTAGTGCTGTTTAGCCAGTTAGTAGTGCTGAGCGATTAGTGCTGTTTAGCCAGTTAGTAGTGCTGAGTGATTAGTGCTGTGTAGCCAGTTAGTAGTGCTGAGCGATTAGTGCTGTGTAGCCAGTTAGTCGTGCTGAGTGATTAGTGCTGTGTAGCCATTAAGTAGTGCTGAGTGATTAGTGATGTGTAGCCATTAAGTAGTGCTGAGTGATTAGTGGTGTTTAGCCATTTAGTAGTGCTTGGTGATTCGTGCTGTGAAGCCATTAAGTAGTGCTGAGTGATTAGTCACGTGTAGCCATTAAGTATTCTTGAATGATTAGTGATGTGTAGCCATTAAGTAGTGCTGAGTGATTAGTGATGTGTAGCCAGTTAGTAGTGCTGCGTGATTAGTGCTGTTTAGCAAGTTAGTAGTGCTGAGTGATTAGTGCTGTTTAGCCAGTTAGTAGTGCTGAGGGATTAGTGCTGTGTAGCCAGTTAGTAGTGCTGAGCGATTAGTGCTGTGTAGCCAGTTAGTAGTGCTGAGTGATTAGTGCTGTTTAGCCAGTTAGTAGTGCTGAGTGATTAGTAATGTTTAGCCAGTTATTAGTGCTGAGCGATTAGTGCTGTGTAGCCAGTTAGTAGTGCTGAGCGATTAGTGCTGTGTAGCCAGTTAGTAGTGCTGAGTGATTAGTGCTGTGTAGCAATTTAGTAGTGCTGAGTGATTAGTGCTGTGTAGCCATTTAGCAGTGCTGAGTGATTAGTTCTGTGTAGCCATTAAGTAGTGCTGAGTGATTAGTGCTGTTTAGCCATTTAGCAGTGCTGAGTGAATAGTGCTGTGTAGCCAGTCAGCAGTGCTCAGTGATTAGTGATGTGTAGCCATTTAGTAGTGATGAGCGATTACTGCTGTGTAGCCATTAAGTCGTGCTGAGTTATTAGTCATGTGTAGCCAGTTAGTAGTGCTGAGTGATTAGTGCTGTGTAGCCAGTTAGTAGTGCTGAGTGATTAGTGCTGTGTAGCCAGTTAGTAGTGCTGAGTTCTTAGTGCTGTGTAGCCAGTTAGTAGTGCTGAGTGATTAGTGCTGTTTAGCCAGTTAGTAGTGCTGAGCGATTAGTGCTGTTTAGCCAGTTAGTAGTGCTGAGCGATTAGTGCTGTGTAGCCAGTTAGTAGTGCTGAGTGATTAGTGCTGTGTAGCCATTAAGTAGTGCTGAGCGATTAGTGCTGAATAGCCAGTTAGTAGTGCTGAGTGATTAGTGCTGTGTAGCAATTTAGTAGTGCTGAGTGATTAGTGCTGTGTAGCCATTTAGCAGTGCTGAGTGATTAGTTCTGTGTAGCCATTAAGTAGTGCTGAGTGATTAGTGCTGTTTAGCCATTTAGCAGTGCTGAGTGAATAGTGCTGTGTAGCCATTAAGTAGTGCTGAGTGATTAGTGTTGTGTAGCCATTAAGTAGTGTTGAGTGGTTAGTGATGTGTAGCCATTAAGTAGTGCTGAGTGATTTGAAATGTGTAGCCATTTAGTAGTGCTGAGCGATTAGTGCTGTGTAGCCAGTTAGTAGTGCTGAGCAATTAGTGCTGTGTAGCCAGTTAGTAGTGCTGAGTGATTAGTGCTGTGTAGCCAGTTAGTCGTGCTGAGTGATTAGTGATGTGTAGCCATTTAGTAGTGCTGAGCGATTAGTGCTATGTAGCCAGTTAGTAGTGCTGAGTGATAAGTGCTGTGTAGCCAGTTAGTAGTGCTGAGCGATTAGTGCTGTTTAGCCAGTTAGTAGTGCTGAGTGATTAGTGCTGTGTAGCCAGTTAGTATTGCTGAGCGATTAGTGCTGTCTAGCCAGTTAGTAGTGCTGAGTGATTAGTGATGTGTAGGCAGTTAGTAGTGCTGAGTGATTAGTGATGTGTAGCCATTTAGTAGTGCTGAGTGATTAGTGATGTGTAGCGATTAAGTAGTGCTGAGTGATTAGTGATGTGTAGCCATTAAGTAGTGCTGAGTGATTAGTGATGTGTAGCCATTAAGTAGTGCTGAGTGATTAGTGCTGTTTAGCCAGTTAGTAGTGCTGAGCGATTAGTGCTGTGTAGCCAGTTAGTAGTGCTGAGCGATTAGTGCTGTGTAGCCAGTTAGTAGTGCTGAGTGATTAGTCAATTGTTGCAATTTAGCAGTGCTGAGTGAATAGTGCTGTGTAGCCATTAAGTAGTGCTGGGTGATTAGTGATGTGTAGCCATTAAGTAGTGCTGAGTGATTAGTGATGTGTAGCCATTAAGTAGTGCTGAGTGACTTGAAATGTGTAGCCATTTAGTAGTGCTGAGCGATTAGTGCTGTGTAGGCAGTTAGTAGTGCTGAGCGATTAGTGCTGTGTAGCCATTAAGTAGTGCTGAGTGATCAGTGCTGTGTAGCCAGTTAGTAGTGCTGAGTGATTAGTGATGTGTAGCCATTTAGTAGTGCTGAGCGATTAGTGCTGTGTAGCCAGTTAGTAGTGCTGAGTGATTAGTTCTGTGTAGCCAGTTAGTAGTGCTGAGTGATTAGTGATGTGTAGCCATTTAGCAGTGCTGAGTGAATAGTGCTGTGTAGCCAGTTAGTAGTCCTGAGTGATAAGTGCTGTGTAGCCAGTTAGTAGTGCTGAGCGATTAGTGATGTGTAGCCAGTTAGTAGTGCTGAGTGATTAGTGCTGTGTAGCCATTTAGTAGTGCTGAGCGATTAGTGCTGTGTAGCCAGTCAGCAGTGCTCAGTGATTAGTGATGTGTAGCCATTTAGTAGTGCTGAGCGATTAGTGCTGTTTAGCCAGTTAGTAGTGCTGAGTGATTAGTGCTGTATAGCCAGTTAGTAGTGCTGAGCGATTAGTGCTGTGTAGCCAGTTAGTTGTGCTGAGTGATTAGTGCTGTGTAGCCATTAAGTAGTGCTGAGTGATTAGTTATGTGTAGCCATTAAGTAGTGCTGAGTGATTAGTGATGTGTAGCAAGTTAGTAGTGCTGAGTGATTAGTGGTGTGTAGCCATTTAGTAGTGCTGGGTGATTAGTGCTGTGTAGCCATTAAGTAGTGCTGAGTGATTAGTCATGTGTAGCCATTAAGTAGTGCTGAGTGATTAGTGCTGTGTAGCCAGTTAGTAGTGCTGAGTGATTAGTGCTGTGTAGCCAGTTAGTAGTGCAGAGTTATTAGTGCTGTGTAGCCAGTTAGTAGTGCTGAGTGATTAGTGCTGTTTAGCCAGTTAGTAGTGCTGAGCGATTAGTGCTGTGTAGCCAGTTAGTAGTGCTGAGCGATTAGTGCTGTGTAGCCAGTTAGTAGTGCTGAGTGATTAGTGCTGTTTAGCCAGTTAGTAGTGCTGAGTGATTAGTGCTGTTTAGCCAGTTAGTAGTGCTGATCGATTAGTGCTGTGTAGCCAGTTAGTAGTGCTGAGCGATTAGTGCTGTGTAGCCAGTTAGTAGTGCTGAGTGATTAGTGCTGTGTAGCAATTTAGTAGTGCTGAGTGATTAGTGCTGTGTAGCCATTTAGTAGTGCTGAGTGATTAGTTCTGTGTAGCAAGTTAGTAGTGCTGAGTGATTAGTGCTGTGTAGCCATTTAGTAGTGCTGGGTGATTAGTGCTGTGTAGCCATTAAGTAGTGCTGAGTGATTAGTCATGTGTAGCCATTAAGTAGTGCTGAGTGATTAGTGCTGTGTAGCCAGTTAGTAGTGCTGAGCGATTAGTGCTGTGTAGCCAATTAGTAGTGCTGAGTGATTAGTGCTGTTTAGCCAGTTAGTAGTGCTGAGCGATTAGTCATGTGTAGCCAGTTAGTAGTGCTGAGTGATTAGTGCTGTGTAGCCATTTAGTAGTGCTGAGTGATTAGTGATGTGTAGCCAGTTAGTAGTGCTGAGCGATTAGTGCTGTTTAGCCATTTAGTAGTGCTGAGCGATTAGTGCTGTGTAGCCAGTTAGTAGTGCTGAGCGATTAGTGATGTGTAGCCAGTTAGTAGTGCTGAGTGATTAGTGCTGTGTAGCCATTTAGTAGTGCTGAGCGATTAGTGCTGTGTAGCCAGTCAGCATTGCTCAGTGATTAGTGATGTGTAGCCATTTAGTAGTGCTGAGCGATTAGTGCTGTGTAGCCATTAAGTAGTGCTGAGTGATTAGTGATGTGTAGCCAGTTAGTAGTGCTGAGTGATTAGTGATGTGTAGCCATTTAGTAGTGCTGAGTGATTAGTGCTGTGTAGCCAGTTAGTAGTGATGAGTGATTAGTGCTGTGTAGCCAGTTAGTAGTGCTGAGTTCTTAGTGCTGTGTAGCCAGTTAGTAGTGCTGAGTCATTAGTGCTGTTTAGCCAGTTAGTAGTGCTGAGCGATTAGTGCTGTTTAGCCAGTTAGTAGTGCTGAGTGATTAGTGCTGTATAGCCAGTTAGTAGTGCTGAGCGATTAGTGCTGTGTAGCCAGTTAGTTGTGCTGAGTGATTAGTGCTGTGTAGCCATTAAGTAGTGCTGAGTGATTAGTTATGTGTAGCCATTAAGTAGTGCTGAGTGATTAGTGATGTGTAGCAAGTTAGTAGTGCTGAGTGATTAGTGGTGTGTAGCCATTTAGTAGTGCTGGGTGATTAGTGCTGTGTAGCCATTAAGTAGTGCTGAGTGATTAGTCATGTGTAGCCATTAAGTAGTGCTGAGTGATTAGTGCTGTGTAGCCAGTTAGTAGTGCTGAGTGATTAGTGCTGTGTAGCCAGTTAGTAGTGCAGAGTTATTAGTGCTGTGTAGCCAGTTAGTAGTGCTGAGCGATTAGTGCTGTGTAGCCAGTTAGTAGTGCTGAGTGATTAGTGCTGTTTAGCCAGTTAGTAGTGCTGAGTGATTAGTGCTGTTTAGCCAGTTAGTAGTGCTGATCGATTAGTGCTGTGTAGCCAGTTAGTAGTGCTGAGCGATTAGTGCTGTGTAGCCAGTTAGTAGTGCTGAGTGATTAGTGCTGTGTAGCAATTTAGTAGTGCTGAGTGATTAGTGCTGTGTAGCCATTTAGTAGTGCTGAGTGATTAGTTCTGTGTAGCAAGTTAGTAGTGCTGAGTGATTAGTGCTGTGTAGCCATTTAGTAGTGCTGGGTGATTAGTGCTGTGTAGCCATTAAGTAGTGCTGAGTGATTAGTCATGTGTAGCCATTAAGTAGTGCTGAGTGATTAGTGCTGTGTAGCCAGTTAGTAGTGCTGAGCGATTAGTGCTGTGTAGCCAATTAGTAGTGCTGAGTGATTAGTGCTGTTTAGCCATTAAGAAGTGCTGAGTGATTAGTCATGTGTAGCCAGTTAGTAGTGCTGAGTGATTAGTGCTGTGTAGCCATTTAGTAGTGCTGAGTGATTAGTGATGTGTAGCCAGTTAGTAGTGTTGTGCGATTAGTGCTGTTTAGCCATTTAGTAGTGCTGAGCGATTAGTGCTGTGTAGCCAGTTAGTAGTGCTGAGTGATTAGTGATGTGTAGGCAGTTAGTAGTGCTGAGTGATTAGTGATGTGTAGCCATTAAGTAGTGCTGAGTGATTAGTGCTGTGTAGCCATTTAGTAGTGCTGAGTGATTAGTGATGTGTAGCCAGTTAGTAGTGCTGAGCGGTTAGTGCTGTTTAGCCATTTAGTAGTGCTGAGTGATTAGTGCTGTGTAGCCATTAAGTAGTGCTGAGTGATTAGTCATGTGTAGCCAGTTAGTAGTGCTGAGTGATTAGTGATGTGTATGCAGTTAGCAGTGCTGAGTGATTAGTGATGTGTAGCCATTAAGTAGTGCTGAGTGATTAGTGCTGTGTAGCCATTTAGTAGTGCTGAGTGATTAGTGATGTGTAGCCAGTCAGTAGTGCTGAGCGATTAGTGCTGTTTAGCCATTTAGTAGTGCTGAGCGATTAGTGCTGTGTAGTCAGTTAGTAGTGCTGAGTGATTGGTGATGTGTAGCCATGTAGTAGTGCTGAGTGATTGGTGATGTGTAGCCATTTAGTAGTGCTGAGCGATTAGTGCTGTGTAGCCAGTTAGTAGTGCTGAGTGATTAGTGCTGTGTAGCCATTTAGTAGTGCTGAATGATTAGTGCTGTGTAGCCATTAAGTAGTGCTGAGTGATTAGTGATGTGTAGCCATTAAGTAGTGCTGAGTGATTAGTGATGTATAGCCTGTTAGTAGTGCTGAGTGATTAGTGCTGTGTAGCCAGTTAGTAGTGCTGAGCGATTAGTGCTGTTTAGCCATTTAGTAGTGCTGAGCGATTAGTGCTGTGTAGCCAGTTAGTAGTGCTGAGTGATTAGTGATCTGTAGCCATTAAGTAGTGCTGAGTGATTAGTAATGTGTAGCCGTTTAGTAGTGCTGAGTGATTAGTGATCTGTAGCCATTAAGTAGTGCTGAGTGATTAGTGCTGTTTAGCCAGTTAGTAGTGCTGAGCGATTAGTGCTGTGTAGCCAGTTAGTAGTGCTGAGCGATTAGTGCTGAATAGCCAGTTAGTAGTGCTGAGCGATTAGTGCTGTGTAGCCATTTAGTAGTGCTCAGTGATTAGTTCTGTGTAGCCATTTAGCAGTGCTGAGTGATTAGTGATGTGTAGCCATTAAGTAGTGCTGAGTGATTAGTGATGTGTAGCCATTTAGTAGTGCTGAATGATGATTGATGTGTAGCCAGTTAGTAGTGCTGAGTGATTAGTGCTGTTTAGCCAGTTAGTAGTGCTGAGCGATTAGTGCTGTGTAGCCAGTTAGTAGTGCTGAGTGATTAGTCATGTGTTGCAATTTAGTAGTGCTGAGTGATTAGTGCTGTGTAGCCATTTAGCAGTGCTGAGTGAATAGTGCTGTGTAGGCAGTTAGCAGTGCTGAGTGATTAGTGATGTGTAGCCATTAAGTAGTGCTGAGTGACTTGAAATGTGTAGCCATTTAGTAGTGCTGAGTGATTAGTGCTGTGGAGCCAGTTAGTAGTGCTGAGCGATTAGTGCTGTGTAGCCAGTTGGTAGTGCTGAGTGATTAGTGCTGTGTAGCCAGTTAGTAGTGCTGAGTGATTAGTGATGTGTAGCCATTTAGTAGTGCTGAGCGATTAGTGCTGTGTAGCCAGTTAGTAGTGCTGAGTGATTAGTGCTGTGTAGCCAGTTAGTAGTGCTGAGTGATTAGTGATGTGTAGCCATTTAGTAGTGCTGAGCGATTAGTGCTGTGTAGCCAGTTAGTAGTCCTGAGTGATAAGTGCTGTGTAGCCAGTTAGTTGTGCTGAGTGATTAGTGCTGTGTAGCCATTAAGTAGTGCTGAGCGATTAGTGCTGTGTAGCCAGTTAGTAGTGCTGAGTGATTAGTGATGTGTAGCCATTTAGTAGTGCTGAGCGATTAGTGCTGTGTAGCCAGTTAGTAGTCCTGAGTGATAAGTGCTGTGTAGCCAGTTAGTTGTGCTGAGTGATTAGTGCTGTGTAGCCAGTTAGTAGTGCTGAGCGATTAGTGCTGTGTAGCCATTTAGTAGTGCTCAGTGATTAGTTCTGTGTAGCCATTTAGCAGTGCTGAGTGATTAGTGATGTGTAGCCATTAAGTAGTGCTGAGTGATTAGTGATGTGTAGCCATTTAGTAGTGCTGAATGATGATTGATGTGTAGCCAGTTAGTAGTGCTGAGCGATTAGTGCTGTGTAGCCAGTTGGTAGTGCTGAGTGATTAGTGCTGTGTAGCCAGTTAGTAGTGCTGAGTGATTAGTGATGTGTAGCCATTTAGTAGTGCTGAGCGATTAGTGCTGTGTAGCCAGTTAGTAGTGCTGAGTGATTAGTGCTGTGTAGCCAGTTAGTAGTGCTGAGTGATTAGTGATGTGTAGCCATTTAGTAGTGCTGAGCGATTAGTGCTGTGTAGCCTGTTAGTAGTCCTGAGTGATAAGTGCTGTGTAGCCAGTTAGTTGTGCTGAGTGATTAGTGCTGTGTAGCCATTAAGTAGTGCTGAGCGATTTGTGCTGTGTAGCCAGTCAGCAGTGCTCAGTGATTAGTGATGTGTAGCCATTTAGTAGTGCTGAGCGATTAGTGCTGTGTAGCCATTAAGTAGTGCTGAGTGATTAGTCATGTGTAGCCATTAAGTAGTGCTGAGTGATTAGTGATGTGTAGCCAGTTAGTAGTGCTTAGTGATTAGTGCTGTGTAGCCATTTAGTAGTGCTGGGTGATTAGTGCTGTGTAGCCATTAAGTAGTGCTGAGTGATTAGTCATGTGTAGCCATTAAGTAGTGCTGAGTGATTAGTGCTGTGTAGCCAGTTAGTAGTGCTGAGCGATTAGTGCTGTGTAGCCAATTAGTAGTGCTGAGTGATTAGTGCTGTTTAGCCAGTTAGTAGCGCTGAGTGATTAGTGCTGTTTAGCCATTTAGTAGTGCTGAGTGATAAGTGATGTGTAGGCAGTTAGTAGTGCTGAGTGATTAGTGATGTGTAGCCATTTAGTATTGCTGAGTGATTAGTGCTGTGTAGCCATTAAGTAGTGCTGAGTGATTAGTCATGTGTAGCCAGTTAGTAGTGCTGAGTGATTAGTGCTGTGTAGCCATTTAGTAGTGCTGAGTGATTAGTGATGTGTAGCCAGTTAGTAGTGCTGAGCGATTAGTGCTGTTTAGCCATTTAGTAGTGCTGAGCGATTAGTGCTGTGTAGCCAGTTAGTAGTGCTGAGTGATTAGTGATGTGTAGCCATTAAGTAGTGCTGAGTGATTAGTGATGTGTAGCCATTAAGTAGTGCTGAGTGATTAGTGCTGTGTAGCCATTTAGTAGTGCTGAGTGATTAGTGATGTGTAGCCAGTTAGTAGTGCTGAGCGATTAGTGCTGTTTAGCCATTTAGTAGTGCTGAGTGATTAGTGCTGTGTAGCCATTAAGTAGTGCTGAGTGATTAGTCATGTGTAGCCAGTTAGTAGTGCTGAGTGATTAGTGATGTGTATGCAGTTAGCAGTGCTGAGTGATTAGTGATGTGTAGCCATTAAGTAGTGCTGAGTGATTAGTGCTGTGTAGCCATTTAGTAGTGCTGAGTGATTAGTGATGTGTAGCCAGTCAGTAGTGCTGAGCGATTAGTGCTGTTTAGCCATTTAGTAGTGCTGAGCGATTAGTGCTGTGTAGTCAGTTAGTAGTGCTGAGTGATTGGTGATGTGTAGCCATGTAGTAGTGCTGAGTGATTGGTGATGTGTAGCCATTTAGTAGTGCTGAGCGATTAGTGCTGTGTAGCCAGTTAGTAGTGCTGAGTGATTAGTGCTGTGTAGCCATTTAGTAGTGCTGAGTGATTAGTGCTGTGTAGCCATTAAGTAGTGCTGAGTGATTAGTGATGTGTAGCCATTAAGTAGTGCTGAGTGATTAGTGATGTATAGCCTGTTAGTAGTGCTGAGTGATTAGTGCTGTGTAGCCATTAAGTAGTGCTGAGCGATTAGTGCTGTGTAGCCAGTTAGTAGTGCTGAGTGATTAGTGATGTGTAGCCATTTAGTAGTGCTGAGCGATTAGTGCTGTGTAGCCAGTTAGTAGTGCTGAGTGATTAGTGCTGTGTAGCCAGTTAGTAGTGCTGAGTGATTAGTGATGTGTAGCCATTTAGTAGTGCTGAGCGATTAGTGCTGTGTAGCCAGTTAGTAGTCCTGAGTGATAAGTGCTGTGTAGCCAGTTAGTTGTGCTGAGTGATTAGTGCTGTGTAGCCATTAAGTAGTGCTGAGCGATTAGTGCTGTGTAGCCAGTTAGTAGTGCTGAGTGATTAGTGATGTGTAGCCATTTAGTAGTGCTGAGCGATTAGTGCTGTGTAGCCAGTTAGTAGTCCTGAGTGATAAGTGCTGTGTAGCCAGTTAGTTGTGCTGAGTGATTAGTGCTGTGTAGCCAGTTAGTAGTGCTGAGCGATTAGTGCTGTGTAGCCATTTAGTAGTGCTCAGTGATTAGTTCTGTGTAGCCATTTAGCAGTGCTGAGTGATTAGTGATGTGTAGCCATTAAGTAGTGCTGAGTGATTAGTGATGTGTAGCCATTTAGTAGTGCTGAATGATGATTGATGTGTAGCCAGTTAGTAGTGCTGAGCGATTAGTGCTGTGTAGCCAGTTGGTAGTGCTGAGTGATTAGTGCTGTGTAGCCAGTTAGTAGTGCTGAGTGATTAGTGATGTGTAGCCATTTAGTAGTGCTGAGCGATTAGTGCTGTGTAGCCAGTTAGTAGTGCTGAGTGATTAGTGCTGTGTAGCCAGTTAGTAGTGCTGAGTGATTAGTGATGTGTAGCCATTTAGTAGTGCTGAGCGATTAGTGCTGTGTAGCCTGTTAGTAGTCCTGAGTGATAAGTGCTGTGTAGCCAGTTAGTTGTGCTGAGTGATTAGTGCTGTGTAGCCATTAAGTAGTGCTGAGCGATTTGTGCTGTGTAGCCAGTCAGCAGTGCTCAGTGATTAGTGATGTGTAGCCATTTAGTAGTGCTGAGCGATTAGTGCTGTGTAGCCATTAAGTAGTGCTGAGTGATTAGTCATGTGTAGCCATTAAGTAGTGCTGAGTGATTAGTGATGTGTAGCCAGTTAGTAGTGCTTAGTGATTAGTGCTGTGTAGCCATTTAGTAGTGCTGGGTGATTAGTGCTGTGTAGCCATTAAGTAGTGCTGAGTGATTAGTCATGTGTAGCCATTAAGTAGTGCTGAGTGATTAGTGCTGTGTAGCCAGTTAGTAGTGCTGAGCGATTAGTGCTGTGTAGCCAATTAGTAGTGCTGAGTGATTAGTGCTGTTTAGCCAGTTAGTAGCGCTGAGTGATTAGTGCTGTTTAGCCATTTAGTAGTGCTGAGTGATAAGTGATGTGTAGGCAGTTAGTAGTGCTGAGTGATTAGTGATGTGTAGCCATTTAGTATTGCTGAGTGATTAGTGCTGTGTAGCCATTAAGTAGTGCTGAGTGATTAGTCATGTGTAGCCAGTTAGTAGTGCTGAGTGATTAGTGCTGTGTAGCCATTTAGTAGTGCTGAGTGATTAGTGATGTGTAGCCAGTTAGTAGTGCTGAGCGATTAGTGCTGTTTAGCCATTTAGTAGTGCTGAGCGATTAGTGCTGTGTAGCCAGTTAGTAGTGCTGAGTGATTAGTGATGTGTAGCCATTAAGTAGTGCTGAGTGATTAGTGATGTGTAGCCATTAAGTAGTGCTGAGTGATTAGTGCTGTGTAGCCATTTAGTAGTGCTGAGTGATTAGTGATGTGTAGCCAGTTAGTAGTGCTGAGCGATTAGTGCTGTTTAGCCATTTAGTAGTGCTGAGTGATTAGTGCTGTGTAGCCATTAAGTAGTGCTGAGTGATTAGTCATGTGTAGCCAGTTAGTAGTGCTGAGTGATTAGTGATGTGTATGCAGTTAGCAGTGCTGAGTGATTAGTGATGTGTAGCCATTAAGTAGTGCTGAGTGATTAGTGCTGTGTAGCCATTTAGTAGTGCTGAGTGATTAGTGATGTGTAGCCAGTCAGTAGTGCTGAGCGATTAGTGCTGTTTAGCCATTTAGTAGTGCTGAGCGATTAGTGCTGTGTAGTCAGTTAGTAGTGCTGAGTGATTGGTGATGTGTAGCCATGTAGTAGTGCTGAGTGATTGGTGATGTGTAGCCATTTAGTAGTGCTGAGCGATTAGTGCTGTGTAGCCAGTTAGTAGTGCTGAGTGATTAGTGCTGTGTAGCCATTTAGTAGTGCTGAGTGATTAGTGCTGTGTAGCCATTAAGTAGTGCTGAGTGATTAGTGATGTGTAGCCATTAAGTAGTGCTGAGTGATTAGTGATGTATAGCCTGTTAGTAGTGCTGAGTGATTAGTGCTGTGTAGCCATTAAGTAGTGCTGAGCGATTAGTGCTGTGTAGCCAGTTAGTAGTGCTGAGTGATTAGTGATGTGTAGCCATTTAGTAGTGCTGAGCGATTAGTGCTGTGTAGCCAGTTAGTAGTGCTGAGTGATTAGTGCTGTGTAGCCAGTTAGTAGTGCTGAGTGATTAGTGATGTGTAGCCATTTAGTAGTGCTGAGCGATTAGTGCTGTGTAGCCAGTTAGTAGTCCTGAGTGATAAGTGCTGTGTAGCCAGTTAGTTGTGCTGAGTGATTAGTGCTGTGTAGCCATTAAGTAGTGCTGAGCGATTAGTGCTGTGTAGCCAGTTAGTAGTGCTGAGTGATTAGTGATGTGTAGCCATTTAGTAGTGCTGAGCGATTAGTGCTGTGTAGCCAGTTAGTAGTCCTGAGTGATAAGTGCTGTGTAGCCAGTTAGTTGTGCTGAGTGATTAGTGCTGTTTAGCCAGTTAGTAGCGCTGAGTGATTAGTGCTGTTTAGCCATTTAGTAGTGCTGAGTGATAAGTGATGTGTAGGCAGTTAGTAGTGCTGAGTGATTAGTGATGTGTAGCCATTTAGTATTGCTGAGTGATTAGTGCTGTGTAGCCATTAAGTAGTGCTGAGTGATTAGTCATGTGTAGCCAGTTAGTAGTGCTGAGTGATTAGTGCTGTGTAGCCATTTAGTAGTGCTGAGTGATTAGTGCTGTGTAGCCATTCAGTAGTGCTGAGTGATTAGTGATGTGTAGCCAGTTAGTAGTGCTGAGCGATTAGTGCTGTTTAGCCATTTAGTAGTGCTGAGTGATTAGTGCTGTGTAGCCATTAAGTAGTGCTGAGTGATTAGTCATGTGTAGCCAGTTAGTAGTGCTGAGTGATTAGTGATGTGTATGCAGTTAGCAGTGCTGAGTGATTAGTGATGTGTAGCCATTAAGTAGTGCTGAGTGATTAGTGCTGTGTAGCCATTTAGTAGTGCTGAGTGATTAGTGCTGTGTAGCCAGTTAGTAGTGCTGAGTGATTAGTGATGTGTAGCCATTTAGTAGTGCTGAGCGATTAGTGCTGTGTAGCCAGTTAGTAGTCCTGAGTGATAAGTGCTGTGTAGCCAGTTAGTTGTGCTGAGTGATTAGTGCTGTGTAGCCAGTTAGTAGTGCTGAGCGATTAGTGCTGTGTAGCCATTTAGTAGTGCTCAGTGATTAGTTCTGTGTAGCCATTTAGCAGTGCTGAGTGATTAGTGATGTGTAGCCATTAAGTAGTGCTGAGTGATTAGTGATGTGTAGCCATTTAGTAGTGCTGAATGATGATTGATGTGTAGCCAGTTAGTAGTGCTGAGCGATTAGTGCTGTGTAGCCAGTTGGTAGTGCTGAGTGATTAGTGCTGTGTAGCCAGTTAGTAGTGCTGAGTGATTAGTGATGTGTAGCCATTTAGTAGTGCTGAGCGATTAGTGCTGTGTAGCCAGTTAGTAGTGCTGAGTGATTAGTGCTGTGTAGCCAGTTAGTAGTGCTGAGTGATTAGTGATGTGTAGCCATTTAGTAGTGCTGAGCGATTAGTGCTGTGTAGCCAGTTAGTAGTCCTGAGTGATAAGTGCTGTGTAGCCAGTTAGTTGTGCTGAGTGATTAGTGCTGTGTAGCCATTAAGTAGTGCTGAGCGATTTGTGCTGTGTAGCCAGTCAGCAGTGCTCAGTGATTAGTGATGTGTAGCCATTTAGTAGTGCTGAGCGATTAGTGCTGTGTAGCCATTAAGTAGTGCTGAGTGATTAGTCATGTGTAGCCATTAAGTAGTGCTGAGTGATTAGTGATGTGTAGCCAGTTAGTAGTGCTGAGTGATTAGTGCTGTGTAGCCATTTAGTAGTGCTGGGTGATTAGTGCTGTGTAGCCATTAAGTAGTGCTGAGTGATTAGTCATGTGTAGCCATTAAGTAGTGCTGAGTGATTAGTGCTGTGTAGCCAGTTAGTAGTGCTGAGCGATTAGTGCTGTGTAGCCAATTAGTAGTGCTGAGTGATTAGTGCTGTTTAGCCAGTTAGTAGCGCTGAGTGATTAGTGCTGTTTAGCCATTTAGTAGTGCTGAGTGATAAGTGATGTGTAGGCAGTTAGTAGTGCTGAGTGATTAGTGATGTGTAGCCATTTAGTATTGCTGAGTGATTAGTGCTGTGTAGCCATTAAGTAGTGCTGAGTGATTAGTCATGTGTAGCCAGTTAGTAGTGCTGAGTGATTAGTGCTGTGTAGCCATTTAGTAGTGCTGAGTGATTAGTGCTGTGTAGCCATTTAGTAGTGCTGAGTGATTAGTGATGTGTAGCCAGTTAGTAGTGCTGAGCGATTAGTGCTGTTTAGCCATTTAGTAGTGCTGAGTGATTAGTGCTGTGTAGCCATTAAGTAGTGCTGAGTGATTAGTCATGTGTAGCCAGTTAGTAGTGCTGAGTGATTAGTGATGTGTATGCAGTTAGCAGTGCTGAGTGATTAGTGATGTGTAGCCATTAAGTAGTGCTGAGTGATTAGTGCTGTGTAGCCATTTAGTAGTGCTGAGTGATTAGTGATGTGTAGCCAGTCAGTAGTGCTGAGCGATTAGTGCTGTTTAGCCATTTAGTAGTGCTGAGCGATTAGTGCTGTGTAGTCAGTTAGTAGTGCTGAGTGATTGGTGATGTGTAGCCATGTAGTAGTGCTGAGTGATTGGTGATGTGTAGCCATTTAGTAGTGCTGAGCGATTAGTGCTGTGTAGCCAGTTAGTAGTGCTGAGTGATTAGTGCTGTGTAGCCATTTAGTAGTGCTGAGTGATTAGTGCTGTGTAGCCATTAAGTAGTGCTGAGTGATTAGTGATGTGTAGCCATTTAGTAGTGCTGAATGATGATTGATGTGTAGCCAGTTAGTAGTGCTGAGCGATTAGTGCTGTGTAGCCAGTTGGTAGTGCTGAGTGATTAGTGCTGTGTAGCCAGTTAGTAGTGCTGAGTGATTAGTGATGTGTAGCCATTTAGTAGTGCTGAGCGATTAGTGCTGTGTAGCCAGTTAGTAGTGCTGAGTGATTAGTGCTGTGTAGCCAGTTAGTAGTGCTGAGTGATTAGTGATGTGTAGCCATTTAGTAGTGCTGAGCGATTAGTGCTGTGTAGCCAGTTAGTAGTCCTGAGTGATAAGTGCTGTGTAGCCAGTTAGTTGTGCTGAGTGATTAGTGCTGTGTAGCCATTAAGTAGTGCTGAGCGATTTGTGCTGTGTAGCCAGTCAGCAGTGCTCAGTGATTAGTGATGTGTAGCCATTTAGTAGTGCTGAGCGATTAGTGCTGTGTAGCCATTAAGTAGTGCTGAGTGATTAGTCATGTGTAGCCATTAAGTAGTGCTGAGTGATTAGTGATGTGTAGCCAGTTAGTAGTGCTGAGTGATTAGTGCTGTGTAGCCATTTAGTAGTGCTGGGTGATTAGTGCTGTGTAGCCATTAAGTAGTGCTGAGTGATTAGTCATGTGTAGCCATTAAGTAGTGCTGAGTGATTAGTGCTGTGTAGCCAGTTAGTAGTGCTGAGCGATTAGTGCTGTGTAGCCAATTAGTAGTGCTGAGTGATTAGTGCTGTTTAGCCAGTTAGTAGCGCTGAGTGATTAGTGCTGTTTAGCCATTTAGTAGTGCTGAGTGATAAGTGATGTGTAGGCAGTTAGTAGTGCTGAGTGATTAGTGATGTGTAGCCATTTAGTATTGCTGAGTGATTAGTGCTGTGTAGCCATTAAGTAGTGCTGAGTGATTAGTCATGTGTAGCCAGTTAGTAGTGCTGAGTGATTAGTGCTGTGTAGCCATTTAGTAGTGCTGAGTGATTAGTGCTGTGTAGCCATTTAGTAGTGCTGAGTGATTAGTGATGTGTAGCCAGTTAGTAGTGCTGAGCGATTAGTGCTGTTTAGCCATTTAGTAGTGCTGAGTGATTAGTGCTGTGTAGCCATTAAGTAGTGCTGAGTGATTAGTCATGTGTAGCCAGTTAGTAGTGCTGAGTGATTAGTGATGTGTATGCAGTTAGCAGTGCTGAGTGATTAGTGATGTGTAGCCATTAAGTAGTGCTGAGTGATTAGTGCTGTGTAGCCATTTAGTAGTGCTGAGTGATTAGTGATGTGTAGCCAGTCAGTAGTGCTGAGCGATTAGTGCTGTTTAGCCATTTAGTAGTGCTGAGCGATTAGTGCTGTGTAGTCAGTTAGTAGTGCTGAGTGATTGGTGATGTGTAGCCATGTAGTAGTGCTGAGTGATTGGTGATGTGTAGCCATTTAGTAGTGCTGAGCGATTAGTGCTGTGTAGCCAGTTAGTAGTGCTGAGTGATTAGTGCTGTGTAGCCATTTAGTAGTGCTGAGTGATTAGTGCTGTGTAGCCATTAAGTAGTGCTGAGTGATTAGTGATGTGTAGCCATTAAGTAGTGCTGAGTGATTAGTGATGTATAGCCTGTTAGTAGTGCTGAGTGATTAGTGCTGTGTAGCCATTAAGTAGTGCTGAGCGATTAGTGCTGTGTAGCCAATTAGTAGTGCTGAGTGATTAGTGCTGTTTAGCCATTTAGTAGTGCTGAGCGATTAGTGCTGTGTAGCCAGTTAGTAGTGCTGAGTGATTAGTGATGTGTAGGCAGTTAGTAGTGCTGAGTGATTAGTGATGTGTAGCCATTAAGTAGTGCTGAGTGATTAGTGCTGTGTAGCCATTTAGTAGTGCTGAGTGATTAGTGATGTGTAGCCAGTTAGTAGTGCTGAGCGATTAGTGCTGTTTAGCCATTTAGTAGTGCTGAGTGATTAGTGCTGTGTAGCCATTAAGTAGTGCTGAGTGATTAGTCATGTGTAGCCAGTTAGTAGTGCTGAGTGATTAGTGATGTGTATGCAGTTAGCAGTGCTGAGTGATTAGTGATGTGTAGCCATTAAGTAGTGCTGAGTGATTAGTGCTGTGTAGCCATTTAGTAGTGCTGAGTGATTAGTGATGTGTAGCCAGTCAGTAGTGCTGAGCGATTAGTGCTGTTTAGCCATTTAGTAGTGCTGAGCGATTAGTGCTGTGTAGTCAGTTAGTAGTGCTGAGTGATTGGTGATGTGTAGCCATGTAGTAGTGCTGAGTGATTGGTGATGTGTAGCCATTTAGTAGTGCTGAGCGATTAGTGCTGTGTAGCCAGTTAGTAGTGCTGAGTGATTAGTGCTGTGTAGCCATTTAGTAGTGCTGAGTGATTAGTGCTGTGTAGCCATTAAGTAGTGCTGAGTGATTAGTGATGTGTAGCCATTAAGTAGTGCTGAGTGATTAGTGATGTATAGCCTGTTAGTAGTGCTGAGTGATTAGTGCTGTGTAGCCATTAAGTAGTGCTGAGCGATTAGTGCTGTGTAGCCAATTAGTAGTGCTGAGTGATTAGTGCTGTTTAGCCATTTAGTAGTGCTGAGCGATTAGTGCTGTGTAGCCAGTTAGCAGTGCTGAGTGATTGGTGATGTGTAGCCATTTAGTAGTGCTGAGTGATTGGTGATGTCCAGCCATTTAGTAGTGCTGAGCGATTAGTGCTGTGTAGCCAGTTAGTAGTGCTGAGTGATTAGTGCTGTGTAGCCAGTTAGTAGTGCTGAGCGATTAGTGCTGTTTAGCCATTTAGTAGTGCTGAGCGATTAGTGCTGTGTAGCCAGTTAGTAGTGCTGAGTGATTAGTGATCTGTAGCCATTAAGTAGTGCTGAGTGATTAGTAATGTGTAGCCGTTTAGTAGTGCTGAGTGATTAGTGATCTGTAGCCATTAAGTAGTGCTGAGTGATTAGTGATGTGTAGCCGTTTAGTAGTGCTGAGTGATTAGTGCTGTGTAGCCATTAAGTAGTGCTGAGTGATTAGTGCTGTTTAGCCAGTTAGTAGTGCTGAGCGATTAGTGCTGTTTAGCCATTTAGTAGTGCTGAGTGATTAGTGATGTGTAGGCAGTTAGTAGTTCTGAGTGATTAGTGATGTGTAGCCATTTAGTAGTGCTGAGTGATTAGTGATGTGTAGCCATTAAGTAGTGCTGAGTGATTAGTGATGTGTAGCCATTAAGTAGTGCTGAGTGATTAGTGATGTGTAGCCATTAAGTAGTGCTGAGTGATTAGTGCTGTTTAGCCAGTTAGTAGTGCTGAGCGATTAGTGCTGTGTAGCCAGTTAGTAGTGCTGAGCGATTAGTGCTGAATAGCCAGTTAGTAGTGCTGAGCGATTAGTGCTGTGTAGCCATTTAGTAGTGCTCAGTGATTAGTTCTGTGTAGCCATTTAGCAGTGCTGAGTGATTAGTGATGTGTAGCCATTAAGTAGTGCTGAGTGATTAGTGATGTGTAGCCATTTAGTAGTGCTGAATGATGATTGATGTGTAGCCAGTTAGTAGTGCTGAGTGATTAGTGCTGTTTAGCCAGTTAGTAGTGCTGAGCGATTAGTGCTGTGTAGCCAGTTAGTAGTGCTGAGTGATTAGTCATGTGTTGCAATTTAGTAGTGCTGAGTGATTAGTGCTGTGTAGCCATTTAGCAGTGCTGAGTGAATAGTGCTGTGTAGGCAGTTAGCAGTGCTGAGTGATTAGTGATGTGTAGCCATTAAGTAGTGCTGAGCGATTAGTGATGTGTAGCCATTAAGTAGTGCTGAGTGACTTGAAATGTGTAGCCATTTAGTAGTGCTGAGTGATTAGTGCTGTGGAGCCAGTTAGTAGTGCTGAGCGATTAGTGCTGTGTAGCCAGTTGGTAGTGCTGAGTGATTAGTGCTGTGTAGCCAGTTAGTAGTGCTGAGTGATTAGTGATGTGTAGCCATTTAGTAGTGCTGAGCGATTAGTGCTGTGTAGCCAGTTAGTAGTGCTGAGTGATTAGTGCTGTGTAGCCAGTTAGTAGTGCTGAGTGATTAGTGATGTGTAGCCATTTAGTAGTGCTGAGCGATTAGTGCTGTGTAGCCAGTTAGTAGTCCTGAGTGATAAGTGCTGTGTAGCCAGTTAGTTGTGCTGAGTGATTAGTGCTGTTCAGCCATTAAGTAGTGCTGAGCGATTAGTGCTGTGTAGCCAGTCAGCAGTGCTCAGTGATTAGTGATGTGTAGCCATTTAGTAGTGCTGAGCGATTAGTGCTGTGTAGCCATTAAGTAGTGCTGAGTGATTAGTCATGTGTAGCCATTAAGTAGTGCTGAGTGATTAGTGATGTGTAGCCATTAAGTAGTGCTGAGTGACTTGAAATGTGTAGCCATTTAGTAGTGCTGAGTGATTAGTGCTGTGGAGCCAGTTAGTAGTGCTGAGCGATTAGTGCTGTGTAGCCAGTTGGTAGTGCTGAGTGATTAGTGCTGTGTAGCCAGTTAGTAGTGCTGAGTGATTAGTGATGTGTAGCCATTTAGTAGTGCTGAGCGATTAGTGCTGTGTAGCCAGTTAGTAGTGCTGAGTGATTAGTGCTGTGTAGCCAGTTAGTAGTGCTGAGTGATTAGTGATGTGTAGCCATTTAGTAGTGCTGAGCGATTAGTGCTGTGTAGCCAGTTAGTAGTCCTGAGTGATAAGTGCTGTGTAGCCAGTTAGTTGTGCTGAGTGATTAGTGCTGTTCAGCCATTAAGTAGTGCTGAGCGATTAGTGCTGTGTAGCCAGTCAGCAGTGCTCAGTGATTAGTGATGTGTAGCCATTTAGTAGTGCTGAGCGATTAGTGCTGTGTAGCCATTAAGTAGTGCTGAGTGATTAGTCATGTGTAGCCATTAAGTAGTGCTGAGTGATTAGTGATGTGTAGCCAGTTAGTAGTGCTGAGTGATTAGTGATGTGTAGCCATTTAGTAGTGCTGAGTGATTAGTGCTGTGTAGTCAGTTAGTAGTGCTGAGTTATTAGTGCTGTGTAGCCAGTTAGTAGTGCTGAGTGATTAGTGCTGTTTAGCCAGTTAGTAGTGCTGAGCGATTAGTGCTGTTTAGCCAGTTAGTAGTGCTGAGTGATTAGTGCTGTGTAGCCAGTTAGTAGTGCTGAGCGATTAGTGCTCTGTAGCCAGTTAGTTGTGCTGAGTGATTAGTGCTGTGTAGCCATTTAGTAGTGCTGGGTGATTAGTGCTGTGTAGCCATTAAGTAGTGCTGAGTGATTAGTCATGTGTAGCCATTAAGTAGTGCTGAGTGATTAGTGCTGTGTAGCCAGTTAGTAGTGCTGAGTGATTAGTGCTGTGTAGCCAGTTAGTAGTGCAGAGTTATTAGTGCTGTGTAGCCAGTTAGTAGTGCTGAGTGATTAGTGCTGTTTAGCCAGTTAGTAGTGCTGAGCGATTAGTGCTGTGTAGCCAGTTAGTAGTGCTGAGCGATTAGTGCTGTGTAGCCAGTTAGTAGTGCTGAGTGATTAGTGCTGTTTAGCCAGTTAGTAGTGCTGAGTGATTAGTGCTGTTTAGCCAGTTAGTTGTGCTGAGCGATTAGTGCTGTGTAGCCAGTTAGTAGTGCTGAGCGATTAGTGCTGTGTAGCCAGTTAGTAGTGCTGAGTGATTAGTGCTGTGTAGCAATTTAGTAGTGCTGAGTGATTAGTGCTGTGTAGCCATTTAGTAGTGCTGAGTGATTAGTTCTGTGTAGCCATTAAATAGTGCTGAGTGATTAGTGATGTGTAGCCATTTAGTAGTGCTGAGTTATGAGTGCTGTGTAGCCAGTTAGTAGTGCTGAGTGATTAGTGCTGTTTAGCCATTTAGCAGTGCTGAGTGATTTGAAATGTGTAGCCAGTTAGTAGTGCTGAGCGATTAGTGCTTTGTAGCCAGTTAGTAGTAATGAGTGATTAGTGATGTGTAGCCATTTAGTAGTGCTGAGCGATTAGTGCTGTGTAGCCAGTTAGTAGTGCTGAGTGATTAGTGCTGTGTAGCCAGTTAGTAGTGCTGAGTGATTAGTGATGTGTAGCCATTTAGTAGTGCTGAGCGATTAGTGCTATGTAGCCAGTTAGTAGTGCTGAGCGATTAGTGCTGTGTAGCCAGTTAGTAGTCCTGAGTGATAAGTGCTGTGTAGCCAGTTAGTAGTGCTGAGCGATTAGTGATGTGTAGCCAATTAAGTAGTGCTGAGTGATTAGTGCTGTGTAGGCATTTAGTAGTGCTGAGCGATTAGTGCTGTGTAGCAAGTCAGCAGTGCTCAGTGATTAGTGATGTGTAGCCATTTAGTAGTGCTGAGCGATTAGTGCTGTGTAGCCATTAAGTAGTGCTGAGTGATTAGTGCTGTGTAGCCAATTAGTAGTGCTGAGTGATTAGTGCTGTGTAGCCATTAAGTAGTGCTGAGTGATTAGTGCTGTTTAGCCATTTAGCAGTGCTGAGTGATTTGAAATGTGTAGCCAGTTAGTAGTGCTGAGCGATTAGTGCTTTGTAGCCAGTAAGTAGTAATGAGTGATTAGTGATGTGTAGCCATTTAGTAGTGCTGAGCGATTAGTGCTGTGTAGCCAGTTAGTAGTGCTGAGTGATTAGTGCTGTGTAGCCAGTTAGTAGTGCTGAGTGATTAGTGATGTGTAGCCATTTAGTAGTGCTGAGCGATTAGTGCTATGTAGCCAGTTAGTAGTGCTGAGTGATTAGTGCTGTGTAGCCATTAAGTAGTGCTGAGTGATTAGTCATGTGTAGCCAGTTAGTAGTGCTGAGTGATTAGTGATGTGTAGGCAGTTAGCAGTGCTGAGTGATTAGTGATGTGTAGCCATTAAGTAGTGCTGAGTGATTAGTGCTGTTTAGCCATTTAGTAGTGCTGAGCGATTAGTGCTGTATAGCCAGTTAGTAGTGCTGATTGATTGGTGATGTGTAGCCATTTAGTAGTGCTGAGTGATTAGTGATGTGTAGCCATTTAGTAGTGCGGAGTGATTTGTGCTGTGTAGCCATTTAGTAGTGCTGGGTGATTAGTGCTGTGTAGCCATTAAGTAGTGCTGAGTGATTAGTGCTGTGTAGCCAGTTAGTAGTGCTGATTGATTAGTGCTGTGTAGCCAGTTAGTAGTGCTGAGTGATTAGTGATGTGTAGCCATTTAGTAGTGCTGAGCGATTAGTGCTATGTAGCCAGTTAGTAGTGCTGAGCGATTAGTGCTGTTTAGCCAGTTAGTAGTGCTGAGTGATTAGTGCTGTGTAGCCAGTTAGTAGTGCTGAGCGATTAGTGCTCTGTAGCCAGTTAGTTGTGCTGAGTGATTAGTGCTGTGTAGCCATTTAGTAGTGCTGGGTGATTAGTGCTGTGTAGCCATTAAGTAGTGCTGAGTGATTAGTCATGTGTAGCCATTAAGTAGTGCTGAGTGATTAGTGATGTGTAGCCAGTTAGTAGTGCTGAGTGATTAGTGATGTGTAGCCATTTAGTAGTGCTGAGTGATTAGTGCTGTGTAGTCAGTTAGTAGTGCTGAGTGATTAGTGCTGTGTAGCCAGTTAGTAGTGCTGAGTTCTTAGTGCTGTGTAGCCAGTTAGTAGTGCTGAGTGATTAGTGCTGTTTAGCCAGTTAGTAGTGCTGAGCGATTAGTGCTGTTTAGCCAGTTAGTAGTGCTGAGTGATTAGTGCTGTGTAGCCAGTTAGTAGTGCTGAGCGATTAGTGCTCTGTAGCCAGTTAGTTGTGCTGAGTGATTAGTGCTGTGTAGCCATTTAGTAGTGCTGGGTGATTAGTGCTGTGTAGCCATTAAGTAGTGCTGAGTGATTAGTCATGTGTAGCAATTAAGTAGTGCTGAGTGATTAGTGCTGTGTAGCCAGTTAGTAGTGCTGAGTGATTAGTGCTGTGTAGCCAGTTAGTAGTGCAGAGTTATTAGTGCTGTGTAGCCAGTTAGTAGTGCTGAGTGATTAGTGCTGTTTAGCCAGTTAGTAGTGCTGAGCGATTAGTGCTGTGTAGCCAGTTAGTAGTGCTGAGCGATTAGTGCTGTGTAGCCAGTTAGTAGTGCTGAGTGATTAGTGCTGTTTAGCCAGTTAGTAGTGCTGAGTGATTAGTGCTGTTTAGCCAGTTAGTTGTGCTGAGCGATTAGTGCTGTGTAGCCAGTTAGTAGTGCTGAGCGATTAGTGCTGTGTAGCCAGTTAGTAGTGCTGAGTGATTAGTGCTGTGTAGCAATTTAGTAGTGCTGAGTGATTAGTGCTGTGTAGCCATTTAGTAGTGCTGAGTGATTAGTTCTGTGTAGCCATTAAATAGTGCTGAGTGATTAGTGATGCGTAGCCATTTAGTAGTGCTGAGTTATGAGTGCTGTGTAGCCAGTTAGTAGTGCTGAGTGATTAGTGCTGTTTAGCCATTTAGCAGTGCTGAGTGATTTGAAATGTGTAGCCAGTTAGTAGTGCTGAGCGATTAGTGCTTTGTAGCCAGTTAGTAGTAATGAGTGATTAGTGATGTGTAGCCATTTAGTAGTGCTGAGCGATTAGTGCTGTGTAGCCAGTTAGTAGTGCTGAGTGATTAGTGCTGTGTAGCCAGTTAGTAGTGCTGAGTGATTAGTGATGTGTAGCCATTTAGTAGTGCTGAGCGATTAGTGCTATGTAGCCAGTTAGTAGTGCTGAGCGATTAGTGCTGTGTAGCCAGTTAGTAGTCCTGAGTGATAAGTGCTGTGTAGCCAGTTAGTAGTGCTGAGCGATTAGTGATGTGTAGCCAATTAAGTAGTGCTGAGTGATTAGTGCTGTGTAGGCATTTAGTAGTGCTGAGCGATTAGTGCTGTGTAGCAAGTCAGCAGTGCTCAGTGATTAGTGATGTGTAGCCATTTAGTAGTGCTGAGCGATTAGTGCTGTGTAGCCATTAAGTAGTGCTGAGTGATTAGTGCTGTGTAGCCAATTAGTAGTGCTGAGTGATTAGTGCTGTGTAGCCATTAAGTAGTGCTGAGTGATTAGTGCTGTTTAGCCATTTAGCAGTGCTGAGTGATTTGAAATGTGTAGCCAGTTAGTAGTGCTGAGCGATTAGTGCTTTGTAGCCAGTAAGTAGTAATGAGTGATTAGTGATGTGTAGCCATTTAGTAGTGCTGAGCGATTAGTGCTGTGTAGCCAGTTAGTAGTGCTGAGTGATTAGTGCTGTGTAGCCAGTTAGTAGTGCTGAGTGATTAGTGATGTGTAGCCATTTAGTAGTGCTGAGCGATTAGTGCTATGTAGCCAGTTAGTAGTGCTGAGTGATTAGTGCTGTGTAGCCATTAAGTAGTGCTGAGTGATTAGTCATGTGTAGCCAGTTAGTAGTGCTGAGTGATTAGTGATGTGTAGGCAGTTAGCAGTGCTGAGTGATTAGTGATGTGTAGCCATTAAGTAGTGCTGAGTGATTAGTGCTGTTTAGCCATTTAGTAGTGCTGAGCGATTAGTGCTGTATAGCCAGTTAGTAGTGCTGATTGATTGGTGATGTGTAGCCATTTAGTAGTGCTGAGTGATTAGTGATGTGTAGCCATTTAGTAGTGCGGAGTGATTTGTGCTGTGTAGCCAGTTAGTAGTGCTGAGCGAGTAGTGCTGTGTAGCCAGTTAGTAGTGCTGAGTGATTATTGCTGTTTAGCCAGTTAGTAGTGCTGAGTGATTAGTGCTGTTTAGCCAGTTAGTAGTGCTGAGCGATTAGTGCTGTGTAGCCAGTTAGTAGTGCTGAGCGATTAGTGCTGTGTAGCCAGTTAGTAGTGCTGAGTGATTAGTGCTGTGTAGCAATTTAGTAGTGCTGAGTGATTAGTGCTGTGTAGCCATTTAGTAGTGCTGAGTGATTAGTTCTGTGTAGCCATTAAATAGTGCTGAGTGATTAGTGATGTGTAGCCATTTAGTAGTGCTGAGCGATTAGTGCTATGTAGCCAGTTAGTAGTGCTGAGCGATTAGTGCTGTGTAGCCAGTTAGTAGTCCTGAGTGATAAGTGCTGTGTAGCCAGTTAGTAGTGCTGAGCGATTAGTGATGTGTAGCCAGTTAGTAGTGCTGAGTGATTAGTGCTGTGTAGCCATTTAGTAGTGCTGAGCGATTAGTGCTGTGTAGCCAGTCAGCAGTGCTCAGTGATTAGTGATGTGTAGCCATTTAGTAGTGCTGAGCGATTTGTGCTGTGTAGCCATTAAGTAGTGCTGAGTGATTAGTGCTGTGTAGCCAATTAGTAGTGCTGAGTGATTAGTGCTGTGTAGCCATTAAGTAGTGCTGAGTGATTAGTCATGTGTAGCCAGTTAGTAGTGCTGAGTGATTAGTGCTGTTTAGCCATTTAGTAGTGCTGAGCGATTAGTGCTGTGTAGCCAGTTAGTAGTGCTGATTGATTGGTGATGTGTAGCCATTTAGTAGTGCTGAGCGATTAGTGCTGTGTAGCCATTTAGTAGTGCTGAGTGATTAGTGATGTGTAGCCATTAAGTAGTGCGGAGTGATTAGTGCTGTGTAGCCAGTTAGTAGTGTTGACTGATTAGTGATGTGTAACAATTAAGTAGTGCTGAGTGATTTGTGATGTGTAGCCATTAAGTAGTGCGGAGTGATTAGTGCTGTGTAGCCAGTTAGTAGTGCTGAGTGATTAGTGCTGTGTAGCCATTTAGTAGTGCTGAGTGATTAGTGCTTTTTAGCCATTTAATAGTGCTGAGTATTAAGTGCTGTGGAGCCAGTTAGTAGTTCTGAGTGATTAGTCATGTGTTGCCATTAAGTAGTGCTGAGTGATTAGTGATGTTTAGCCATTAAGTAGTGCTGAGTGATTAGTGATGTGTAGCCATTTAGTAGTGCTGATTGATTAGTGCTGTGTAGCCAGTTAGTAGTGCTGAGTGATTAGTGCTGTGTAGCGAGTTAGTAGTGCTGAGTGATTAGTGCTGTTTAGCCAGTTAGTAGTGCTGAGCGATTAGTGCTGTTTAGCCAGTTAGTAGTGCTGAGCGATTAGTGCTGTGTAGCCAGTTAGTAGTGCTGAGCGATTAGTGCTGTGTAGCCATTTAGTAGTGCTGAGTGATTAGTGCTGTGTAGCCATTTATTAGTGCTGAGTGATTAGTGATGTGTAGCCATTTAGTAGTGTTGAGTGAGTAGTGCTGTTTAGCCAGTTAGTAGTGCTGAGTGATTAGTGCTGTTTAGCCAGTTAGTAGTTCTGAGTGATTAGTGCTGTAGAGCCAGTTAGTAGTGCTGAGTGATTAGTGATATGGAGCCAGTTAGTAGTTCTGAGTGATTAGTGCTGTGGAGCCAGTTAGTAGTGCTGAGTGATTAGTGATTAGTGAAAGTGAAAGTTTTTTGAGGGTCAGTTCGGTTTCAGTTTAGATTCTGAAAAAATGATCAAGGTTTTCAATGTCGGTTTTGATAATTGTTTTGAACCATTAAAATCTGTATGCATTATGTGGGTGCTGTAACAACACAGAATAAAACAATTCATACAAATCCATGATGGTAGAGACCGCCCATTACTGCTTGTCACTTATTAACCATCATTTATTCACATTACTTTAATCAAATATTTCAGTTCTTGTGTATATTATATTATTATATTTGTTTTATTTGATGAATTTATTATTTCATTCCAAGTCATCATCTCATGTCTATAGAGCTGCTGCCTGTGCTGTCTGACAAAATCAACCCTTTAGTGTAAAAAAACAAGCACATACCAGACAAGTAGGCACGCAATGGATTATGGTCATTGTAGTTAATTACCACGTTTTCTGTTCTAAACTACGTTGAATAATGGCCTGTTGGAAACTACATTTTCTTACTACATCGCACAGTTCGGGCTTGATCTGATTTATCTCTACAGAAACTCTGCAATGTGTACATTGATCTCACAGAAAAAAAGCTGAATGAAATGGAATTCAAATAATTGAACCAACTTTGGTCAATTAGTTGTTTAAAAAAACAAAAAATAACTGACATTTCAGTTCATCGCTCAACACTA
This sequence comes from Oncorhynchus clarkii lewisi, assembly GCF_045791955.1. Lineage (NCBI taxonomy): Eukaryota > Metazoa > Chordata > Actinopteri > Salmoniformes > Salmonidae > Oncorhynchus > Oncorhynchus clarkii. The sequence continues at coordinate 3,023,930 of NC_092175.1, forward strand.
CCAGTTACCAGTTAGAAACAGTAATTTCTAAAGGCTTTCCCATACAACTTTCAAAATAACATTTCAATTGCAAAGTAGGCTTACCCAGCAGAATGTTATGATATCATGATGGTTTGAATCAATCTCTGCTTTGTGCATGCAGTACAGAAACACAGCCAGCCAAACACCAGTCACTTGATGTGTGCAATTGAAATTAAAGGGCAACCATACCCTCAAAATATTTTATTTTTTTCCGCAGATCTCAAAAGTGGTCTCCTGATGTGGTTTAGAAAAACAACAAAATTGGATGTTCTATTTTAAAACTTGTGATTTTGAGAGTGAAAACCTGAAGAATAAAAAAAAACGGGGGGGGGGGGGAATCCAAAGCCTGGAAAAACTAAACTTACAACACTTTTTGGTGTTTTGTTTTTGGTGTTCTGGCGAATACATGTATTGGCTGGTAATAATTATGAGTGGCTGGTAGAGTTTTTCATCTACCTGCCACAGTTGAGGAAGAGGGATAGCTAATTTAGAAGATCAATGATCATAGCAATGAATGAAAGATTTCTCTTGCATGTTGTCACTCTGAGAGACAGTGTAGAATTTTCCATGAAGAGCCTAGTGTCTGCAGGTTTTTGTTTTTTCCTTTCAATTAAGACCTAGACAACCAGGTGAGGGGAGTTCCTTAACAATCAGTTCCCTTAATTCATCAATCAAGTACATGTGTGGAGCAAAAACCTGCAGACAGCCGGCCTTCCGTTTGACACACGTTGATGTAATGCATCGCAATAAGTATTGCTTTCACACAATGTAGAAACCTAATATTCCACAAATGACTTTGTCATCTCCAATTGTAGCTTTTTATAATAAACAAATGTCTTTATCGGGTTAAATATTAGTTTCTAGAGAACAACATGTGCTTCAAAAATAGCTAGAATTCAGATAGGCCCAATATTCTATATCTCAATCAATTATAATATACCTGAGTATACCAAACATTAGGAACACCTTCCTAATATTGAGTTGCATTGAGTATACCCCCTCCCTTTTGCCCTCAGAACAGCCATCAATTCGTCAGGGCAAGGGCTCTACAAAGTATCGAAAGTGTTCCACAGGGATGCTGGCCCATGCTGATTCCAGTTGTGTCAAGTTGGCTGGATGTCCTTTGCGTGGGGGACCATTCTTGATACACACGGGAACCTTTTGAGTGTCAAAAACCCAGGAGAGTGGCAGTTCTTGACACAAACCACCTGGCACCTAATGCCATGACCGGTTCAAAGGCATTTAAATATTTTGTCTTGACCTCCCTGGATTTAAATATTTTGAGCTGACCTCCCTGGAGTTGACCTACCTGGAGCTGACCTCCCTGGAGCTGACCTCCCTGGAGCCTACCTACCTGGAGCTGATCTCCCTGGAGCTGACCTCCCTGGAGCTGACCCCCTGGAGCTGACCTACCTGGAGCTGCCCTCCCTGGAGCTGACCTACCTGGAGCTGACCTCCCTGGAGCTGCCCTACCTGGAGCTGCCCTACCTGGAGCTGACCTCCCTGGAGCTGACCTCCCTGGAGCTGACCTCCCTGGAGCTGACCTCCCTGGAGCTGGCCTCCCTGGAGCGTGAGCACAAACAGAGGCATCCTGGGGAAGTACAGCGGCTATCGTACAGAGATTGTGTGCGTGTGCACGCTCACGTGTGTGTCGTAGGGAGATTGTGGATTACAGAGAGGATGTGACTAGGCCGTGAGATTTTAGTTTTGAGGAATTTTCCCAGTGTGCGGTCAAAGAATGCTCAAACTTATTTCTGACCTACTGTTGTGTCATAGCTCTGAGGTCAAGGGTTAGGTATCAGTCTGTCTAATTAAATGTAATCTGTATGGAAAACCATACTTGTGTGTGTGCATGTAGATGTATATTTTGCACGTCTCTGTATGTGTGTGTATATGTGGAAAAGCCCGTTTTAGCAGACCAGTTGGCAGTTAAGTGTGTTTGAGCGAGTGTACATGCATTCATGCATGTGTATATAGTGTGCGTGCGTGCATGTGTGTATGTCTTCATTTCACAGGATATGCTGCAATCCCCACCCTCCTTCCCATGGCTGTGAAGTGAAAAGGCATTGTTTGCATAAGTGTGGAAGGAAGATAACTAGTGGAGTTAACGAATTAGTAAGCCTCTCGGGTATAAAACGGTCTTGTTAAGAGAAAGGGGTGAGACAAGGAAGGGCTCTGTCCCAGTACTAAATAATGTCCTTAGGAAACGGAGCTACAGTCAAGTATTGTATTGGGACACTGCACAAAGTGGAGGGGCAAAGGAGTGGGAAAAGAGAGTGGGAGCAGAGATCTGTGAAGATGCTTCCTTCATAAAAGACTATGGTTTCAATTGTAAGCATTTATCAAATAAATTCAAGTTTAATGGTTTCAAGTGTGGAGATGTATCAAATGAATACAACAAAAACAGCTCGAGACACTTTAATAGTATCTTGATGAAGATTGCTTCTTTCAAACAGCCTCAAAATGACTCTTACATGTTCCTTGTGCCAGCGGGATGAGTCTTCACACAAACGTTTAGAGGGCATTGGAATTCTTGGAGGTCCTGAAAGGCTCTTGTTTCATTGGTTTGTGATGGATGGGTAGCTAACTGGGCCTGGGTGGGTCTATGTTTTCTAGGGCTGCTGAGTTGGCGGTGCGGATTGCCAGGTTACAGAAAGACCCACATGAAATTCTGTTGGTGACATAGTACAATCATAACCTTGTCATAAGGTTATTAACATGACATGAATTTAATGACACTGAAAGTGACACAAGCTCTTTTATGAAGCACAAACTGGTACAGGTAAACTACTGCCGATGTCAGTTTGTGAAAGTGTTATGTACGTTCCTATGCATAGAGGACAGGTGTTCAATAACAATAAAGACATGTCCGGTGATGTGACATTCTTATCAGAGCATTGTAACGGTCTTACGCAGTGTCTCCCCTCTCTCCCAGGAACTTTCTTAAGCCCTCCACCTTAGTGCCATACTCTCTCCCCTTTTCTCTCTCCCTTTTTCTCTCTCTCTCTCTCTCTGCTTTGTTCATTGTGAGTGGTCAACAAAGGAGGAAAGTCCATTGAGACCGAGCACACAAACAGGCCAGTACAGAGTACAGTATCTTTCTTCCCCCTTGCACACAGATGCCGGATGGTGCGTTTGGGCAGTGCTGATACCGCTTGCCTTATCAACTCTATCACTACCTCTTCCTCCTTCCTTCTCCGATAACCTAGGACGAGCATTGTGATGTCACAGCGACCCTTCCTTTATCCAGGGAGAGTGAGTGCAGCCGCCGCCACACCCGCCGCTCAGTAAACAGAGAAAAGGCTCCGTCTCCGTTTGTTTCTTTGCTGAGTACAGTATGGCAACAATGCTTGCCAGTCAAGGAGTGAAATGTCCAATGCAGACGTTTTCACGTCAATTTCATTTCTAGACAACAATTACCTTATATAGAAACCACGTTTTAATCCGTTCCATGCATTCCATTCCAGCCATTACAATGAGCCCGTCCTCCTATAGCCTCCCACCAGCTCCATGATTTCTGGGTCACGATTAAGTACCTTACTGTCATTGATTTCAATTAACTAAGAGCAATTTCTCAAGCAAGAATTTAGCTAGGACTGTCTGGGAATGGATGGAAGGGGGGAGGACTGAAAACCAGCTGGTAATGGCAGAGTGGTTTGGAACCCTTGATCTTTTTATCATTTTATTGTTTAAATCATTTTATTTTACCACGTTTTTCCCCAATTTTGTGGTATCCAATTGGTAGTTACAGTCTTGTCTCATTGCTGCAACTCCCGTACAGACTCAGGAGAGGCGAAGGTCAAGAGGCGTGTGTCTTCCGAAACACAACCCAACTAAGCTGCACTGCTTCTTGACACAATGTCCACTTAACCAGGAAGCCAGCCGCACCAATGTGTCGGAGGAAACACCGTACACCTGGCGACCGTGTCAGCGTGCACTGAGCACGGCCCGCCACAGGAGTCGCTAGTGCGCGATGGGACAAGTACATCCCTGCCGACCAAACCCTCCCCTAACCCGGACGACGCTGGGCCAATTGTGCGCCGCCCCATGGGTCTCCCGGTCGTGGCCGGCTGCGACAGAGCCTAGACTCGAACCCAGAATCTCTAGCGGCACAGCTAGCACTGCTATGCCTTAGAGCACTGCGCCACTCAGGAGGCCAGAACCCTCGTTATTATTGGTATAAGTTACCGCCTAGCAGGCCAAAACTCCATCCCACCACAACAGGCTGAAATTTCTTCCACTAAAAGGGCGTTATCATAATGTTTACAATTTCACCGTATTTTTCCACCCTCATAGTGTGGAAATATATATAAAACACAGGAAAATCTAGTTGACTTATTGGTTGTTTGATACTATTTAAATGCGTTATCGCTCAGAATGTCCCTGCTGAGAAAGAAATTGCATAGACCAGCATATACATTTCACGCTGGTCCATGCTAGTCAAACTGGTCTGACCAGCATGGTCTAGCTGGTTATGCTGGTTTACCAGCATGGTCTAGCTGGGTATGCTGTTTTGACTACCGTAGTCTAGATGGTTATGTTGGCCGATCAGCATGGTCAAGCTGGTCTGACCAGCATGGTCAAGTTGGTCTGACCAGCATGGTCAAGCTGGTTAGGCTGTCAGACCAGCTCATGCTGGTGACCAAGCTGGTCCAGCATGGTCTAGCTAGCAAAACCATGCACATCTTTATCATATTTCACAGAATGCTGTATTGCAGTTAGATTTTACAGCTGTTTGTTTCAATATCTGTGTTTTCAGGAAAAGGAATTAAACATCACTTTGCAAACAAGCATAATATCACTTGCAGGCCTGTTGTGGCCACTGTATTGGGGAAAAACTAGGCCCTCAAAGTACGGCCTTGTGATATACAGTGCATTCAGAAAGTATTCAGACCCCTTGACTTTTTGATACTTCAAATCAAACCAAATTTGATTTGTCACATACACATGGTTAGCAGATGTTAATGGTCACATACACATGGTTAGCAGATGTTAATGGTCACATACACATGGTTAGCAGATGTTAATGGTCACATACACATGGTTAGCAGATGTTAATGGTCACATACACATGGTTAGCAGATGTTAATGGTCACATACACATGGTTAGCAGATGTTAATGGTCACATACACATGGTTAGCAGATGTTAATGGTCACATACACATGGTTAGCAGATGTTAATGGTCACACACATGGTTAGCAGATGTTAATGGTCACAAACACATGGTTAGCAGATGTTAATGGTCACATACACATGGTTAGCAGATGTTAATGGTCACAAACACATGGTTAGCAGATGTTAATGGTCACATACACATGGTTAGCAGATGTTAATGGTCACAAACACATGGTTAGCAGATGTTAATGGTCACATACACATGGTTAGCAGATGTTAATGGTCACATACACATGGTTAGCAGATGTTAATGGTCACATACACATGGTTAGCAGATGTTAATGCGAGTGTAGCGAAAGGCTTATTCTAAAATGCTTTATTTTATTTTATTCCTCATCAATCTACTCACAATACCCCATAATTACAAAGCAAAAACAGGTTAAAAATAAAAAACTGAAATATTCAGACACTTTACTCAGTACTTTCTTGAAGCACCTTTGGCAGCGATTACAGCCTCAAGTCTTCTTGGTTATGACGCTACAAGCTTGGCACACCTGTATTTGGGGAGTTTCTCCCATTCTCCTCTGCAGATCCTCTCAAGCTCTGTCAGGTTGGATGGGGAGCGTTGCTGCACAGCTATTTTCAGGTCTCTCCAGAGATGTTCAATCGGGTTCAAGTCCTGGCTCTGGCTGGGTCACTCAAGGACATTCAAAGACTTGCCCCAAAGCCACTCCTACGGACAATTCCTTTGACCCCATGGCTTGGTTTTTTTCTCTGACATGCACTGTCAACTATGGGACCTTAAATAGACAGTTATGTGCCTTTCCAAATCATGTCCAATCAATTTAATTTACCACAGGTGGACTCCAATCAAGTTATAGAAACATCTCAAGGATGATCAATGGAAACAGGATGCATCTGGGTCTGAATACATATAATAAGGTATTTTTGTTTTTCATTTTGAATACATTTACAAACATTTCTGAAAGCCTTTGTTTTTGCTTTGTCATTATTTTGTGTGTAGTGTGTAGATTGCTTATTGTGTGTAAATTGCTTAGGATTTATTTTATTTTATGTCAATTTTAGAATAAGGATGTAACGTAACAAGAGATCAAGGGATCTGAATACTTTCCGAAGGCACTCTATGTAAAGTATTGTCTTAAATAACTAAGCACTTTGATGCTGGTTTTGCATGCTTGTATGCTGGTAGTGGTGGACTTGCCATCAGGTCTCACATTATTAAGGGGATTTGTAAGCTGGGCATAATTAAAAAGAACAATAGGCCTACTGCTGGAATTATTTTGGATGAACGTGTGAAGGTAGCCTACTTTTTGAAGTGATTTTTTGACAATCAGATGAAAACATCATGACCGGTTGTGTTCATGGCACATTAAAATGTAATACATTTTAACAGTTAAATTACATGTGTGCACACGCTCAGACTGGCCTCTGCCTGGGGCCTCTAAATCACTAAGTCCGGCCCTGTATGCTAGTTACCAATAACGCTATGCTGTTTTCTTCAGCAAGGGACTGTCTGACGTTTGCTTTGTAGGGGCACCACGTTGTGACATGATTGACAATGAGGTTGTTGCTTTGTTTATGACATTTGTGACTTTGTTTCTGACTGGAACAGATTGAAAAGTGATCGACGACAAGTTCAAAGGAAGTTCAGTACTGGGTAGAGGGAGACTGTGTTCCGTCACTCATTTTCATTACACATCCAACACAGAGTAGTGTGGGGTTTCAGAGGTCCATAGGGATGGAGGGAGTTGTGGAGGAGGAGAAGAAAGAGGAGTAGGAGGGGAAAATGTACAGAACCCTGTCTGATCCCAATCTGAACCACGGTTGGAAATGAGTGTTGTAACAGAACACTGCAAGACCCCTCCGGCAACGACCGTAATATCCAACCAAACAAAACAATACACTCTTCAAACAGAACTCCAACCCTCTTCTCCCACACGCTTCCCATATCTTATCCCCCTCATCCTCCCCTTTCTCCCTACCTCCTCCTCTTTGCCCGCCCTTCTCCTGAACAGGAAATGAAAACCATTTTAAAATAATTTCTAAACCGCAGGGGCTTCAGTCCAGGAAGTAATTAGCATGGGAGTGAGGGCTGGGGAGTGGACGAGGGCCAAGGATGATCGCGGGATTTGGGTTGGGACAGGGCTACCATCCTGTCCCTGTCTCTCTCGCTCAAATCCAAACAAGCTTTATCAGCATGAGGAGAAACGCAAATTGCAATTGTGGCCCAAAATAGATCAATTATACAAAGTTACAGTAAAAAAAAAAATAGGGAATTAAATCAGAAAATGCCCTAAATACCTTAAGTGAAGCTGTCCATCCCTGTGTTCTATCCACTAGTCCTTTTGGATCTGAAAGTGCTGCAGTAGCCTACTGTAGGTGGTAGAGGCCAAGGTGACAAAATCAGGCCATCTTCCTTTCAACTGCATTTCAGTGGCATCTAGGGAACAGCACGTAGGAAGGAAAAGCTGAAAAGTTGTCAGAGCAAATCTTTACATCTTTCTCTTTGTCTGTCTGTCAGATCCTCCCTCTCTTTTTCCTCGGGGGAGGGGTGTACAGTAAATTGGAAGATGTTAGCATTCGTCTGAGTTTTCATCCCCTTTTCCGTCCCCTTGGCGACCTCCACCGACCTCGGCGCAAAGTCACCAAAGTGGGCCACCTAGGGGACGCTCTTCATTGAAAACCAACTGATAACATCTCCTCTGACATTTCCCCCTCCATTCTATCTGAAAGGACCCAGCCACTGAAATTACAGCTAAGCAGCTCAAAAGCCCAGTTAAATGGTTCTTTCTTAGATGGCTGGCAGGTCAGTCTCTCTGGGAACCCTGGCTGAGGAATCACATAAAGGGGGAGATGACAGGCCCAGTCTGGGTCTCAGAGGCTCAGAGCCATCACACCAAAGCAGGATGGTTCACACGTAACGTTGGGAGAACATTAGGACAATGTGACCTCAGTTATTCATAAATATATTGCCATGTGCATGGTTTCATAGCTGTGTGGTTTGATATAGCGATACATAGGCCTTGAGCGGCCTACATGTTTTCACGTCTGGTTTGGACCATGACAACAGTAATGGTTTGGACCATGACAACAGTAATGGTTTGGACCATGACAACAGTAATGGGTTGGACCATGACAACAGTAATGGTTTGGACCATGACAACAGTAATGGTTTGGACCATGACAACAGTAATGGTTTGGACCATGACAACAGTAATGGTTTGGACCATGACAACAGTAATGGTTTGGACCACAAATCTAAGTAAAAGAATAATACTAAATCAAATCAAACTTTATTTAAAGTGGATCTAAAGTTTGATTTAACGTAGTCCTATTCTTTAACTTTGGTTTTTGGTTGAGATGGAGACATGAATCCAAAATCAATGATACATTTGTAGACAAACTGGAATTAAAGCCAGACTTAGTCAGTGGCACAGACAGAACTATCCAAGCAGTAGATACATCTCCTTCAAATGTTGATATTTGGTTGTGTTGTCAACCAAACACAATTCAATATTACTTTTGTAATACAGTAAATATCCTAAAGTTAGGGCTATCTTACAAACTAATGTAACCTTCAACAGTAAAATGAGCAACGCATTGAGGTTACTGTAACTATTAATGTCTTCTTATGTAATCATATAATGCCTGCATGTTCAGGATAGCACGCATAGGTTGTCACAGGTCTGTGGAGATCTTCACAATTGCTTTAATAATCCACACAGAATATCCAACGGCATTGATCATTTGCACCATGCACTTTTAGTGTCATCTCAACTGCAATCCAGTTCATTTGGTTCTGCTATTAGATGAAGTAATAATGCATTAATCTGTTGTATAAATAAACAAAATATCTGACATTGTAAATGGTTGAAAGCACTGTGATAGACATTTGGGTGACAACGAAATAAAACATCTGCCATTGTTTTTCCATTGGAGTTTGGTTGTGCTTTTAGATGGTTGAAAGCACAGTGATAACACATTAGAAATGCAACTAACTTTTGGATGTATTTTTGAGTTGTAATCTCATTGATCAACGTCTCTACCGTTACCCAATTATCCACGTTGAAATGACGTGGTGTGCCCAGTGGGTTTCTACAACCTTGGAAAGAGGTCATTCATTTAGAATTGAATAGCAGAATGCGGTTCGAAAGACCTTTAAACAAAGTTTACCGTAACTGGGAATGAGCCACATCCCACAGAAACATTTGATAGATAAAGTCAAACCACGCAGCAGCTTTACTCAGACTGTTCACACTATATTCTAAGGACAGGTGTGGTTTCGCGTCACTATCCAATGATGATGTCCGCAAGAGGAACAGCTTGTTGAGAGTGTCGGTTGTACAGTAATATGATTGCCACCTCGTATACAGAGTAAACATTCTAAGTGAACCACGGTGCAATTTTTCCTCTATTTACTTTTGATTGAATTGGGGCCTCGGTCTGGGTAAAAACAGACACCCTGGTGTGTCATGTTCTATATGTGCTATCAGAAACTCAGAAACTCTGCCATCCTCAAACATGTCAATACTCTAAGCTTCTGGTGTTCAAAATTGTTCGTACTGAGCCTCCAAGTGGTAAATACCAATGGGAAACTCAGATAGCATTTTTGTAATCCCAGAGTTTCCTAGTTCCGAGTAGCACATGAAGGCAGCATTAGCTGATTCTGATTGACTGAACCAGTGGGAGGTGGGTTTTAGCCTGAAGGGATTGAAAGAGCAGTCTTGTGCTTGAAACACTGAGTGTCACAATATTCCCAAGCTCAAGCTCCTACTACTAGGAGTCCCAACTTTGAGGTGACACCATGGGTATTTTGGTAACACTTTCTTTCTACAAAGTGTAATCCATTGGGAATACGTTAATGTACCGGTAGTTTAGTATTAGGAGTTGTGAACTGGGATAATGCTTACAGCAAGTCATATAATGCACTATATTGTTCCACTTTTTTAAGTACTGTTTGAAGTATTACCTTTTTGGTGTTTACTTGGACTGTATGACATTTCTCTGCATGTCAGTGTTTGTGTACAGTGTTCATGTGTCTGAGTGTTTGTGAGTATGTAAGCAAGCATCTGAAAGTGTTTGTTCGTCAATGTGTCAGTGTAAGAGAGAGTGCCTTGGACAGCGCCTCCTCTGTGTGTCTTGGAGATGTCTCGCACACACCTCTGCACCCCAGGATTTAGACAGCTCCGGTGAGGCGGGCCGTGATTGATGAGCCCCCATTCCAAATGTTTTTTCATCCAAATCAGTGGGAGTTTAGCTGCAGCACACATTAATACCAAACAAGACGTTAGCCTGAGAGTCCCTTGGCTGCCTCCCTCTCCAGATTCCATTAGTCATCTCTCCGTGGCAAACAAACCCGCTGCATGACTCTGGGACACGCAGGGGTAGAGAGGGTACCCCACTGTTAGGGGAAAACCCCTGAAGGTATTGTGGAGAACGTCTTCTTCTTTCCTTGAGCTGGTTTCAACCAGGGTTTTTGATTTTCACCTCAGGGCCTTCTCACTATCACTGTTTTAAGATACTCTGTTGTTAAGCCAAATAGAGTGGTTCCCTATTGGCATATGGGTCATGGCTAATAGTGGAGTTGTAGAGGGCTTTCGATTTTTATTTTTGCTTTATTGCCAAAAAACACAAAAAAGCACAGCAAATAAAAAGAACAATGTTCCCTGCTTGATTCCAGGGTTTCCTGAAAGTACAAGTGCAAATTAAATAAAATGTCAAAAATGAGTCACTCTCCCAACTCACTTTGTCACTGTGGAAAGGGAGTATACAGCCAGTCAAGCCTTCGCATTAAATGATCATCTATGCAACTCCACCACAAGCCACACGTGTGTGACTGTGTGTGCTCCCCCACCCAAAACAAAACAGATTTCTGTGTGGCTATTGGCTCCAGACTGTGTTCATTTCAGCATAACCCCGCTCATGCGCTCCCTCCTGGGCTCTGATGAAATTACACCCCCCAGATCTGCAGGGGGCTCTCTCTCCGTTGCCCTGGCCCCCATTTTTAGAAGGGCGAGTCGGCAATGTGGTGTTGGAGGGATTGATGCGGGAGGCTCGTGCTCACGATTTGTAGTTAATCAATCATTGCACCGCCTTAAGGGTGTCCCGCTGCTCCCCTAATGTCTTCTGGCAGGGGCTGGCTCTGAGCTCACGCAGGCACACATATGGCCGCCTCTCGAGTGAGTGACAGGACCCCTTTTGCACAAGGCACCCCTCGTGTCGGATGCCATCAGCCACACACAGCCTCCACAAGCAAGGAATGAAACGGTGGAGAAAAAGAAGAGAGAGGGAAAGAGAGAAAGGAGATGAGAGAGCCTCTTGAGTCCTGCCTGCCTGTTTGGCTGGGCTCTCCTGTAAAAGTGAGATGTGGGGAACAAGGCGAGCAGGGCACGTGAGAGACATTCTGTATCATCTCCAACTTTATTTTCTAACACCCCAAAGAAGTGTGAACTCTGTTTATTAACTTGTTCGCAGAATATCAGATGGTTGCAGCCTGAGAGACAACGTTTTTATTTTCTTTTTTTAAAAGCTATGGAGGAAGATACTGAAATTGTAAGTGTGTGACATTTAATCATATTCATGTCAAAAGAGGTTAAAGAGGGTCTAATCCCTTTTTTTGAAATTTCAAATCAATCACCTAAATGGACTACAATGAAATGGATATGACCCCACAACAAGTGGTGGAGATAATCAATAGTGTTGTTTCATGGCAAGATAGGAAGGAAGGAAGGAGGACTCTTTGGGCCCTGGAATTTGCATGCAGAGGGAGCGATCGTAGCCCCCATCTGTCCACCAAAATGCTTCCTAATTCATGTTCTCTCTCTCTCTCTCTCTCTCTCTCTCTCTCTCTCTCTCTCTCTCTCTCTCTCTCTCTCTCTCTCTCTCTCTCTCTCTCTCTCTCTCTCTCTCTCTCTCTCTCTCTCTCTCTCTCTCTCTCTCTCTCTCTCTCTCTCTCTCTCTCTCTCTCTCTCTCTCTCTCTCTCTCTCTCTCTCTCTCTCTCTCTCTCTCTGTCTCTCTCTGTCTCTCTCTGTCTCTCTCTGTCTCTCTGTCTTTGGGCTGGGTCAGGCCAGAGCACTTCGTTGACATCACAAGCATTATTGTCCCTCCTGAGGCAACGGGGGAAGAAGCCTCTTGTGTGCCTTATCCAGCCCTGACATGATTCCTCACCTATATCACCACAGGCTAAATCCATGGCTGGCAGCAGATTTACTCTGGTGTGGGGTTGTCTATCATACACTTTCCATCTCCAAGAGGAGAAAAACTCCTCAATCGGATTCAGGAAAGGCGAGTATGGAGGGAGGTACAAGTTCATAAACTGCCCATTGATGTTAAATGATTCCCTTACCTGAGCAGCTCGGTGGAAACTGACATTGTCCCACACTATCACATAGGTGGGAATGGGATTCTCATTTAGATCTTGACCCTGCTGCTCTTGAACCTGCTGCTCAAATAAAATATCTCTTAGATTGGCAATAAATCTTAGAAGGTGCTGGGTGTTATATGGCCCGAGTGTAACATGGTGATATAGAACACCATGGTTGCTAATAGCAGCACAGATTGTGACATTGCCACCTCGTTGACCAGGGACTTCAACAATGGCCTGCTGTCCAATCATGTTTCGGCCTCTCCTTCTCCTCTTTGTTAGATTGAAGCCTGCTTCATCGACAAAGATGAACTCATGGGGTCTGTCCAAGGATTCCAAGTCAAATATTGTCTGTGTAGAAATACAATATACTGTATGTAGGATTTTGTAAGTCGTACAGAGTACAATTAGGCTTCCAGTACTGTAGACAGTCTGGATTGCAGTAAATGTTTCTGAATGTACACTTACTTGCACATACTGAGCTCGCAGTTCTTTCACCCTTGGTGAGTTGCGCTCAAAAGGTACTCTGTATACTTGTTTCATTCGCATCCTGTTATGATGGAGGACACGGTCAATTGTGGAAAAGCTCACACTGTCGATTCCCTGGAAGTGTGTGTTGTCTTGTATCACTCGTTCCTGGATTTCTCTGAGTCGTATTGCATTATCTTGAAGGACCATGCCAACTATAACGGCCTCTTGCTCCCGAGTGAATATAGCTGTCCTTCCACCTGCATGTGGCAGCCTTGCAATTCTACAAAAAGTAGTTACAAAACATATTCATGCAGTACAATACATACAGTGATTAACTTTACAAATGTCTATTGAAACAGCTGTACAGTATTGTTGGTATTTCAGTACTATTGAAACAGTAGTACAGTAAATTTGCAATTACAAAAATACAGTAGTATCCTGTACCTGTTCTCTTCTCTGAATGTCCTTACTATGGTGGACACAGAAAATCGGCTCAAATTGGGTTGCACTAAGTCCTGCTTCCCTCATTGTCATTCCATGGACAAGAACATGGTCTGTAACTGTTGCTCGAATTTCATCAGATATTTCCACTCTTTGTCTTCCTCCTCCTCTTCGTCCTCCTCTTCCTCTTTCTTGCCCTCCTCCTCCTCTTCCTCCTCGTCGCCCACCTCGCATACGCACTCGTCCTCGTCCTCTCACATTGTTTCTTCTATCCATTCTCAGACTTTCTCCTTCCCACCTTCAACAACCTGTTTGCTCTCTGAACTGGCGTATATTGGTTGTATCGCATCATTTGAAATCAGGTTAAATCAATTTTGAGTGGTTGTGTTCAATCAATGACATGTGTTCTCTATTTGTATTTGATTGTTGCCACTTGTTCTTACCAGTATGGATGACATGTGCATTAGAGTGCAGAATGTGTTTTGAGAATGAGAATGTGTTTAGAGTTTTGCTGAAAAGTCTAAGTGAGATCTGCAAATTGTGTTTTACCATGTGAAATGATTTAAGGTATTGACAACCGACTGCATAATTAGCTAAATGAGTCCAGGCAACTGAGAACTTTGTTCAGCCAATGGGTTTTAGTGTTTTAGCAATTAAGAAAAACTGTAAAACTAAGGGAACTCAGGTGATTGGTGCACGGTAGAGGATGCGGAAACATCTGATGACAAATAGACATCCAAGTCTCAAACACAGAAAATCAGTGGTCAAGGTTTAGCAGATCCGTTTGCGCTATCATGTCAACTCCTTGCCTGCTAAAGAAGTGTCAAGGAGTGAGATTATGGCACAAACAGACTGGTACCTGGGCTACCATTTCTGCCACTACAGTGCATGAAACAGCAGGTGTTGATGTTTTGACAGGGCAACTGTCGTGATGCAGAGGAACTTGTCAGGGATGTGTCTCGCTGTCTATCCCAATGTGATGGTCATTGTTCAAGACATGAATGCACATCGCAAACATTCCGAGAAAAATCTGTTGCTTTTAAAGAGTAAAAATATTGCATAATTGCTGATCTAGTGGAGAAAGTGACTTCAGCTGGCACAAATGAGACTAATTACTGAATGCCATGTGTGGTATCAAATGCTGTTGTTTTTGTAATGAGGCAGGCTCACTTCTGTGCTCTGAATACACCATACAGATGATTTAATGAATGTTCCCTCCTCTCCCTTTTGCGCTCTGGCAGTTGAAAGCCAATGCAACGCAGCGCTCCCTTGATGTATCATGAAATTAGGCCATATTGTTGCGTCTCTTTTAAGTAATGCACCATCGCCTCCGGGGTAATTATTTGTCTTTCTTGGGATACTCTCTTGTGAGGTGACTTCAACACCTCACACACCTCGTATGCACACTAAATACACACTTTAATAACATGTCATACTCTCATACACTTGTCTACCGACTCTCAAATGCACACACAACCATACAAAACCATGGGCACACGCATATCGCTGTTTCACTGCACCACCTGCAAGGCTGCCCCCCTCGCTAAAAAACAACCAAACAGCCACTCACAAAGTATAGACTACCGATCGATGCCCATGGTGCTGAAATTGCGACATCGACTCTATGATAGGCTTTCAGTGGTGCCAGGGTATGTAGCCTATGGCTTTGCTTGCTAATGGTTAAATGTTTGTTGGTAGGCCTATTTGGTTGTAATTGCTTTCATGTTAAGCATAACACTGTAATGAACACGAGGGGAGACAGAGAGCTGGTTTCAAGCGCAGGACGTTTATTGCAAGGACCACAGGAGGAGGCAGGTAGCTGGGTCCAGGGGCAGGCAGAAGGTCATACACAGGAGGAGGCAGGTAGCTGGGTCCAGGGGCAGGCAGAAGGTCATACACAGGAGGAGGCAGGTAGCTGGGTCCAGGGGCAGGCAGAAGGTCATACACAGGAGGAGGCAGGTAGCTAGGTCCAGGGGCAGGCAGAAGGTCATACACAGGGGGTCCAAAAAGACAACAGTACAGGCAGGGAAAAGGCTCGTAACGTAGTTCGGGAGATCAGGCAATAGGTAACAGGAAATCTGATAGGCTAATGTACAGGCAGGGAATAGGCAAAAGGCTTTGTAAGTGAGGCAGGCAAAAACCCATACATGGGAGGAGTAAATCACAGAGTAAAACAAACATTATCTTACAATGATGGGGTGCAAAGACCTGAACTAAATAGTGTGTTTCATTGTGCAGTGTAGCCTACTATCTATAGCTATATAGCCTACCGTATTTACTGTGGCTGCTATTTAGGTGCTATTTACAAAGGGGAAATGAAGGAGAAGGAGAGGCGCAGTTAAAGATGTTGCAGAACTGCTGTAACTGAAGCACCACTCCCTTCTGCCCAGTTTCCCTGATGTTGCTACAGCAATCAAGCTGTTTTTACCATCCCTGTAACTGTCGCTTCTGCGGAGAGATCGTTTTCTAAACTAAAAACCCACAAAGAACTACTTAAGAAGCATTAGGCTTTCGGTCGGATGTGCGGTTCTGAACACCCGGGTAAGCGCCACTCATTGCACTGCCGCTGTCGTGACCTCGACCACGGCATTTGTTCAGCGATATCCCCTTACGTTCAGTCAGTAAAAAAAAAAAAAAAACATGGCCTGATGCACTTTTTCAGTCACATTCCAAAAGCCCAAGAAAAATAGCACATCGGTTCATCCTAGTAAATATGAAACATTTAAAAAAAGGCTTATGAATGGCTCTTTGGGGGGTTACTGTCAAAATGAGTTATTCTATTAAAACAATTGACATCGATGACAGGTGCATGGGCCCCCAGAGCTCATATGTCGTCGCCCCTCCACTGTGCGGGGGTATCCGGTACGCCAGTGTGCACACGTCAGTACACACACACACACAAATTCAAACACCCACTACTGACCAGGGGTTGGAACCGGTTCAGGAAAAAAAAACAAGCCGGAAATGTTTGAGTAACAGAATCAGAACCGGGAACGTAGGTGATCTATACTATTCAAAAACTGAACTGTTATTTTAAGAGCATGGAAACTGGTTAATAATGTTATTTTACGTTCTGGGGATTTTTTTCAGTCCCACAAAAAACTGCTAAACAAAGTGCCCATGCAAAATCCTCACTATGTCACTCAGAAACGTATTCCAGTGTCAGCCTGTCAGCTGAAAATCCTTGCCACTGTGTGTGCGTGCGTGTGTAAGCTACCTGCCCCTCCCTCTACCAAGCATAGGCTACTGGAGCCTACTGACATTACAAGCTTGATTCAGAAATTAGGGAAAGAGATGTTTTATTAGAGAAGGATAAACTTTGTCAATGCTAGTTAGGGATACAATAGTTATGACGTTTCACATTGTATTTATTAACTAAAAAGGTTATTCTGCACATACATGCTTGATTGCTAGCTAGGTAGCTCAGGTCCCGGAAGTCAGTAACTCTCGGAAGTTAAAAGACATTCAAATAGATGATCTCATTGTATTTCATTGCACCTTTTTATTGTTGTTAGACGTGTACACTGAATGATCTAATTGTACCTACAGTTGAAGTCGGAAATGTACATACACTTAGTTCGGAGTCATTAACCTGTTGCGTCGACCAAACCCGGATCCGGGATTCTATTTACAGACCTAAGCTCATTACCATAACGCAACGTTAACTATTCATGAAAATCGCAAATGAAATGAAATAAATATGCCATATCTCAAGCTTAGCCTTTTGTAAACAACACTGTCATCTCAGATTTTCAAAATATGCTTCTCAACCATAGGAAAACAATCATTTGTGTAAAAGTGGCTAGCTAGCGTAGCATTTAGCGTTAGCATTAGCGTTAGCATCCAGCACGCAAGATTTCAACAAAAACATAAAAGCCTTCAAATAAAATCATTTACCTTTGAAGAACTTCGGATGTTTTCAATGAGGAGACTCTCAGTTAGATAGCAGATGCTCAGTTTTTCCAAAAAAGATTCTTTGTGTATTAGAAATAGCTCCGTTTTGTACATCACATTTGGCTACCAAAAAAAAAACGAAAATTCAGTCCTCAAAACGCGAACTTTTTTCCAAATTAACTCCATAATATCGACTGAAAACATGGCAAACGTTGTTTAGAATCAATCCTCAAGGTGTTTTTCACATATCTCTTCAATGATATATCGTTCGTGGAAGCATGGTTTCTCCCCTCAATCAAATGGAAAAGTACAAGCAGCTGGCGTTTGCGCACCGAATTCCACGCAGGACACCAGGCGGACACTTGGAAAATGTAGTCTCTTATGGTCAATCTTCCAATGATATGCCTACAAATACGTCACAATGCTGTAAACACCTTGGGGAAACGACAGAAAGTGTAGGCTCATTCCTTGCGCACTCACAGCCATATAAGGAGACAATGGAAAACAGAGCTCCAGAGATTCTGCTCATTTCCTGCTTGACGCATCATCTTGGTTTCGCCTGTAGAATGAGTTCTGGGGCACTTACAGACAATATCTTTGCAGATTCTGAAACTTCAGAGTGTTTTCTTTCAAAAACTGTCAAGAATATGCATAGTCGAGCATCTTTTCGTGACAAAATATCGCGCTTAAAATGGGAACGTTTTTTATCCAAAAATGAAATAGCGCCCCTAGAGATCCAACAGGTTAAAACTAGTTTTTCAACCACTCCACAAATTTCTTGTTAACAAACTATAGTTTTGGCAAGTCGGTTAGGACATCTACTTTGTGCATGACACAAGTAATTTTTCCAACAATTGTTTACAGACAGATTATTTCACTTATAATTCACTGTATCACAATTCCAGTGGGTCAGAAGTTTATATACACTTAGTTGACTGTGCCTTTAAACAGCTTGGAAAATTCCAGAAAATTATGTCATGGCTTTAGAAGCTTCTGATAGGCTATTTGACATAATTTAAGTAAATTGGAGGTGTACATGTGGATGTATTTCAAGGCCTACCTTCAAACTCAGTGCCTCTTTGATTAACATTATGGGAAAATCAAAAGAAATCAGGCAAGACCTCAGCAAAAAAATTGTAGATGTACACAAGTCTGGTTCATTCTTGGGAGCAATTTCCAAATGCCTGAAAGTACCACGTTCATCTGTACAAACAATAGTATGCAAGTATAAACACCATGGGACCCCGCAGCCGTCATACCGCTCAGGAAGGAGACGTGTTCTGTCTCCTAGAGATGAACGTACTTTTGTGCGAAAAGGGCAAATCAATCACAGAACAACAGCAAAGGACCTTGTGAAGATGCTGGAGGAAACAGGTACAAAATGATCTATATCCACAGTAAAACAAGTCCTATATCGACATAACCTGAAAGGCCGCTCAGAAAGGAAGAAGCCACTGCTCCAAAACCGCCAATAAAAAGACAGTCTACGGTTTGCAGCTGCACATGGGGACAAAGATTGTACTTTTTGGAGAAAAGGGACTGCTGCACTTCACAAATTGATGGCATCATGAAGATGGAATAGTTTGTGGATATATTGAAGCAACATCTCAAGACATCAGTCAGGAAGTTAACGTTTGAGGAGCACTTGGCTTGTAGACAGCTTAGTGTATTGGGGATTTTGTTTTCTCAAGAGGGTATTGTGCTTTCATAAATACCTTTGGCTGTCCTGGCTTGTTTCCGAGTCTAATGATGTTGAGTTTGAGCTTGTTCCTGCCTGAAAGCTTTCATCCAATGGGTCTACAGGCTATTTTCTACTGAAGCTGGTGTCAAGGTCGTCATCATCAGCAGCAGGATTAGTCTGTAGGACACACAGTAGTCAGTGATTGGCCAACATTTTACTACTTTGTCCCCATCACTCAAACAAGGTACTATATCCACCCACCCCCCTCGTGTCAATAGATCATGCATACTAACCTTCACACACAATACCCACCCCAGCAGACACCAGTCAGCAGACACCAGTCAGTCACCCACACCATCCACTCCTTACTAATACCCCCTTTTCTGCATGAACAATCAACCTCCATAAATCCAAGAAAACTACTGTAGCCTACTTATAAACAGACCAACTCTGACGACAAGACACGGACCTTGTTTATGCATAGCTCCAGTATATGTATTTGCTCATTCTGGTGTCATGGAAAACATTTAGCAAAGGTGACTGGTGCTGAGCTTGATGTTGATGGGATTGGACTGTATATAGAACACACAGTCAAATTAGCCTCTGTGAAAGTCTGTAGCTAACGTAACATGACCAAACGAACATGTTTTATTTATTTCACCTTTATTTAACCAGGTAGGCAAGTTGAGAACACCTTTATTTAACCAGATAGGCAAGTTGAGAACACCTTTATTTAACCAGGTAGGCAAGTTGAGAACACCTTTATTTAACCAGGTAGGCAAGTTGAGAACAAGTTCTCATTTACAATTGCAACCTGGCCAAGATAAAGCAAAGCAAATCGACACATACAACAACACAGAGTTACACATGGAGTAAAACAAACATACAGTCAATAATACAGTAGAAAAATAAGTCAATATACAATGTGAGCAAATGAGGTGAGATACGGGAGGTAAAGGCAAAAAAAAGGCCATGGTGGAGAAGTAAATACAATATAACAAGTAAAACACTGGAATGGTAGATTTGCTGTGGAAGAATGATGGGGTGCAAAGGAGCAAAATAAATAAAATAAATACAGTAGGGAAAGAGGTAGTTGTTTGGGCTAAATTCTAGATGGGCTATGTACAGGTGCAGTAATCTTTGAGCTGCTCTGACAGATGGTGCTTAAAGCTAGTGAGGGAGATAAGTGTTTCCAGTTTCAGAGATTTTTGTAGTTCGTTCCAGTCATTGGCAGCAGAGAACTGGAAGGAGAGGTGGCCAAAGGAAGAATTGGTTTTGGGGGTGACCAGAGAGATCTACCTGCTGGAGCGCGTGCTACTGGTGGGTGCTGCTATGGGGACCAGCAAGCTGAGATAAGGGGGGACTTTACCTAGCAGGGTTTTGTAAATGACCTGCAGCCAGTGGGTTTGGCGACGAGTATGAAGCGAGGGCCAGCCAACGAGAGCAGTGGTGGTAGTATATGGGGCTTTGGTGATAGACTGCATCCAATTTATTGAGTAGGGTATTGGAGGCTATTTTGTAAATAACATCGCCAAAGTCGAGGATCGGTAGGATGGTCAGTTTTACAAGGGTATGTTTGGCAGCATGAGTGAAAGATGCTATGTTGCGAAGTAGGAAGCCAATTCTAGATTTAACTTTGGATTGGAGATGTATCAGAGGTGGATCAGAGACTCACCAGCAGCAAGAGCGACATCATTGATGTATACAAAGAAGCGAGTTGGTTCAAGAATTGAACCCTGTGGCAACCCCATAGAGACTGCCAGAGGCCCGGACAACAGGACCTCCGATTTGACACACTGAACTCTATCAGAGAAGTAGTTGGTGAACCAGGCGAGGCAATCATTTGAGAAACCAATGCTTTCGAGTCTGCCGATGAGGATGTGGTGATTGACAGAGTCGAAAGCCTTGGCCAGGTCAATGAATACAGCTGCACAGTATTGTTTCTTATCGATGGCGGTTAAGATATCGTTTAGGACCTTGAGAGTGGCTGAGGTGCACCCATGACCAGCTCTGAAACCAGATTGCATAGCGGAGAATGTATGGTGGGATACAAAATGGTCAGTAATCTGTCTGTTGACTTGGCTTTCGAAAACCTTAGAAAGGCAGGGTAGGATAGATATAGGTCTGTAGCAGTTTGGGTCAAGAGTGTCCCCCCCTTTGAATAGGGGGATGACCGCAGCAGCTTTTCAATCTTTGGGAATCTCAGATGACACGAAAGAGAGGTTGAACAGGCTAGTAATACGGGTGGCAACAATTTCGGCAGATAATTTTAGAAAGAAAGGGTCCAGATTGTCTAGCCCGGCTGATTTGTAAGGGTCCAGATTTTGCAGCTCTTTCAGAACATCAGCTGACTGGATTTGGGAGAAGGAGAAATGGGGAAGGCTTGGTAGAGTTGCTGTGGGGGGTGCAGTGCTGTTGACCGGGGTAGGGGTAGCCAGGTGTAAAGCATGGACAGCCGTAGAAAAATGCTGATTGAAATGTTCAATTATAGTGGATTTATCTGTGATGACAGAGTTTCCTATCTTCAGTGCAGTGGGCTGCTGGGAGGAGGTGTTCTTATTCTCCATGGACTTTACAGTGTCCCAGAACTTTGTTGAGTTTGTGTTGCAGGAATCAAATTTCTGCCTGAAAAAGCTAGCCTTGGCTTTTCTAACTGCCTGTGTATATTGGTTTCTAGCTTCCCTGAAAAGTTGCATATCACAGGGGCTGTTCGATGCTAACGCAGAACGCCATAGGATGTTTTTGTGTTGGTTAAGGGCAGTCGGGTCTGGTTCATTGATAATTTGTGTGAGATTGAGGGCATCAAGCTTAGATTGTAGGATGGCTGGGGTGTTAGGCATGTTCCAGTTTAGGTCACCTAGCAGCACGAGCTCTGAAGATAGATGGGGGGCAATCAGTTCGCATATAGTGTCCAGAGCACAGCTGTGGGCAGAGGGTGGTCTATAGCAGGCGGCAATGATGAGAGACTTGTTTTTAGAGAGGTGGATTTTTAAAAGTAGAAGTTCAAATTGTTTGGGTACAGACCTGGATAGTAGGACAGAACTCTGCAGGCTATCTTTGCAGTAGATTGCAATACCGCCCTCTTTGGCCATTCTATCTTGTCTAAAAATGTTGTAGTTAGGGATGAAGATTTCAGAATTTTGGTGGTCTTCCTAAGCCAGGATTCAGACACGGCTAGACATATTAGCTTGCGAAGTTACAAATCACATCGCCAGATAGCATCTGGCTAATTACATTGATTTGCTTTGGAATGTGAGAGCTAGCTAGCTAGCTAGATTTTAGTTTAGATACCTCAGCTTAACTTCTTTCTGCTATGCTAATGTTGGCTGATCGAATATCTTCCTCTTTGAAGGTGAAGAGGAAAATCGATGGAATAGCATCACTTTTCAATGTTCAACGACTTGGGCTCCCCATTATTTGAGACTTCAGCTCCATTTCAAAATCCTCTGGCTGAAAGGGCTGGATACAAATAGATATTTCTCCAAATCAACTGTATACACCGGGGCGGTTCTACGTCCTGTAATCGCTAGGAATTCTGGATATTGTGGTTTGCTTACAACAAGGAAATGTAGATAGCGGTGAGATGCAAAAGCGTTCGTATTTGTGTGTAGTGAGGAAATCCACAATGTGTATTACATATATGATATGTTAAGAACATATTCAGGGAAATGTATAGTGAAATAGAGCAGTGGTGAAATGTCCCTTTAATTTAACACAGACAGTAAGAGAGTTAAATGTAACTCTGACAGAGTTAATTGCTTTCAAGCACTCTGGTTTGCCTCATGAAAAGGTGCTTGATTGAAACAAAGATGAAGATGATCATTATTCTAAAATGATTCTGACCTTCGCATCTCTGGATGATGGCACTACCCACGCAGCCCTCTGCGCAGTGCTCACAGTGTTTCCCTGTGGTGCTGTAGACGCAGCTCAGGCAGTGGGCGGACTCTGAGTTACAGATGCGGGGATGAGGTCCCGGGGTCGGCGTTCCCGCTGCAGTTGCAGGGCAGGCAGATGCTGACAGCGTTGTAGAATCCATCCCTGCACTGGTCACAGTGGGGTCCCTGGTACTCTGGCTTGCACTGGTCACACACGGAATGTCCACTCGGGTCTGAGAGGAAGATAGAAATATCACAGCAGGGTTTCAGAATGGGGCGTCAAGCTAGATTCTTTACATCCACTGTTTCACATGACGATAGCCTGGTTTGCTGGTTTTCTCAGGAGTCCCTAAAACATTAAACAACACGAATTACAATTTCATACTTATGTCATAACACTAGCTAGCTGGCTAATGTTAGATAGTCAGTTAACTTGCTAAATAGCGATTTTTGTAAATGAACTTTGACAAAAAAATAGGCACAATCGTTTGTCTCTACATTAACTAACATATTCCTCTCAATTGTAAATGTTTTGCTTGACTCGTTATGACGTTATATTTACTTGCATTTGCTTCCACCGTAACGTTTTGTCAGCCATCTTTGCTGAAGAAAGTCACCAGGGACAGATGGCTCGCGTCAAATTCATCATTGGAACCACCAGATATGATTCGTCATATGAAAACCTTTAGACCCAAATCCATAATGAGTTCTCTAACTCCCCCTTGTGGTGGTCTGGAGCAATGAAGCCGTGACACTGGGTACCTCTGAGTCCCGCAGTGTAAGCTCACATCTTTTAAAGGACCAACCACTGTATGTTGTTATCTTAGGTCTCTTTATGTAGTGTCTCTCGTCGTGATGTGTGTTTTGTCCTATATTTTTATTTACTTAATTCTTGTTTTTAATCCCCAGTCCCCGCAGGTGGCCTTTTGCCTTTTGGTAGGCCATCATTGTAAATAAGAATTTGTTCTTAACTGACTTGCCTGGTTAAATAAAGGTTAAATAAAAAATAAAAAAAGTTGTTGCCTGTACATTGAATATATTCACTGATCATGTACTCTACCTTGGCAAATAAAGGTGCGGTTCAGGTATGAATGTCTGTGAAGTATTTTCAGTCAGTCCTATCCAACACCAGGAGTAAAAAGAATGCCAGTCTTTGAATGATGCTGTGTCTGCAAGTATGTACAGTATTACAAGTATACACTTCAACAGTGTTTACCAATCCTGGTCCTAGGACATCAACGGATACACATTGTGTACTCATATACATATGCAATAGACTAGAAACATGATTTAAGTAGTTAAAGGCTGATTTGTACTTCATACATACAGAAAGAGAATTTAAAAAACAGTACACTACACTTCCTATGCATCATGTAAATACTCTATAATCGGTTCATCTCAATATCAAATTTCCTTAATTTGCATTGATCTGAGGACACAGGATAGCTGTAGTATTTCATCAAATGAGAGATTTCATTTCAACCAGTAGACAATGTGAAACATTTTATTGAAAGTGAATTATCCAAGTGTTATAAATGCATAATACATGCATTATAAATATTATAATTGTAATTTATTATAAATACAAGTAAAATCTGTACTTCAATGCACATCTGGTGTGCATTATAAAAACAGGAAGAAAGAGGTGTGAGAGTGTAAAAGAACGAAAGGGAAAGAGGTAAGACCAGAGGAGCACAGCATATGATTCATGAATTACAGTGCTACCCTAATTTTCTCTCAGTTCATCACAATTACATAAGTGTCTGTACCGGTGTCGCCTAATCAGCCTTGATCCCCCAGTTGGCCTGAAGGTTAGGAGACACCACTAGAGATCGCACCTGTACTACCATTACTGTACCTCAATTGCGCCTCGCAATGTTGGTCAAAGTGCCATAGGGGACTTCGCTGCGGTCACTTGTCTTTCGCTGCCATTTTTCCAACTGTTAACGACGATAACGTAGTACTGGAGAGTCGACTCCAAAATAATTGATTCCTCAATTCCTTGCACGTCGACTCCCGGTGTCAACTCCCATTTCTGAGTGTCAAGACTAGAGGTTGACCGATTAATCGGAATGGCCGATTAATTAGAGTTTTCATAACAATCAGAAATCGATAATTTTGGACGCCGATATTGCCGATTATTATTTATTTATTTTTACACCTTTATTTAATCTTTATCAATGACGGCCTAGGAACGGTGGGTTAACTGCCTTGTTCGACGGATTTTTACCTTGTCAGCTCAGGGATTCAATCTTTCAACCTTACGATGAACTAGTCCAACGCTCTAACCACCTGCCCCATGAGGAGCCCGCCTGTTATGCGAATGCAGTAAGAAGCCAAGGTAAGTTGCTGGCTAGCATTAACTTAACTGCTGGCTAGCATTAACTGGCTAGTATTAACTTAAGGGGGCTGAATAATTTGGCACGCCCAATTTTTCAGTTTTTGATTTGTTAAAAAAGTTTGAAATATCCAATAAATGTCGTTCCACTTCATGATTGTGTCCCACTTGTTGTTGATTCTTCACAAAAAAATACAGTTTTATATCTTTATGTTTGAAGCCTGAAATGTGGCAAAAGGTCGCAAAGTTCAAGGGGGCCGAATACTTTCGCAAGGCACTGTAAAACAATCCCGCACACCCAGCAGGGCTGGCTAATAAAGCCCAACTAATAAACCTAATTAACAACAGGTGTAACTAATAAACAGACAAGGAGGGGGAGGAAAAGATCAGTGGCAGCTAGTAGGCCGGTGACGACGACCGCCGAGCGCCACCCAAACATGAAGGGGAGCCACCTTCGGTAGGAGTCGTGACAGATCCTCCTGGATGATGTATTTTGGGAGAGAGTGGTAAGCAGCCTGAAACCAAAAGCAGTAGCCATTGCACAGATTGGGGGAGACAATGCCATCCTGTCTGATGTCCAGACTCTACTTCCAGATGTAAGAGAAGAAATCCATACTGCCCTGCTCACTTCACTGTTGCTCCAGAGGAAACCGCAGTTCTGAAATACCTCAAAAAGCGTGAAGACTTCTGCCTGAAGCCCATACATGCCGCAGCGTACATGTTGGACCCCAAGTATGCTTGCAAGCGCATCCTGTCTGGTGCAGAGGTCAACAAGCCCTATCGTGTCATCACTACTGTGTCTCGCCACCTTTGCCTGGATGAGGGCAAGGTTCTTGGCAGTCTGGCGACGTACAGTTGCAAGCAAGGGCTTTGGGATGGAGATGCAATATGCCAGTCGTGCCAACATATGTCATCAGCCACCTGGTGGAAGGGACTTTGTGGATCTGAGGCTCTTTCCCATGTTGCCTCCATCATACATACAGTACACACACACACACACACACACACACACACACACACACACACACACACACACACACACACACACACACACACACACACACACACACACACACACACACACACAATGCAAAAAACATCTACATTTAAATGTTATTAATATAAATTTTCATATATTTCCGTTAATTTCCATATATTCCCACGGAAAGTTTCCACCTCTGAATATTAACTAAAATGGCCAACCCTACGCGTGAGTTTCAAATATCTCTAACGGTCGTCCCCAGCGTGAGTTTTTTTTATGCGTGTGATGTCAGAAAGCACTCACTGTTCCAAAATGTGATTATTACACCACAGGACAGTTAACCCGCGGTGCCCTCAAACCAAAACATACTGCCTGCTAATTGTCTATAGGCTATATTTCAACTTGTTCATTTCAAATTATTTTCGAACAAGTTGTATGTTTTAACAGTGTGAATTGAGGTGTGTTCAGCCTCCTCATTAATTCACATAGAAGTAGCCTCTTCCCCTGTTGCGGACAATTTATGTTTGAGGCTTTACTGAGCCAGACAAACGTCTCTCTTCGAGGAGAGCCCAAGCACTTTCCCAGTGTTTCCGCAGATCAAGTATGCAGACATTGTGCAGTCTTGAACAAACTTTTCCCCCGGCACATTTTCTGGCTGGGGCTCGCATTGCCTTCATTGTTGTTTTCCTTACATTAACAACTGTGGGCATGTGTGCTATGCAAGGGCCGTGGCTTTTATGGCACGATGGGTAATGATGCTTCGTGGGTGTGAGTTGTGGATGTGTGCAGAGGGTCCCTGGTTCAAGGCGAGGAGAGGGACAGAAGCAAAACTGTTAAATTTTATGCCGTGACCCTGGTTGCTGTGGAAAAGGAGGAGGTCGAAAGGGCGTGAGTGTAACCGATGTGAAATGGCTAGCTAGTTAGCAGTGGTGCGCGCTAATAGTGTTTCAATCGGTGACATCACTCGCTCTGAGACCTTGAAGTAGTTGTTCCCCTTGCTCTGCAAGGGCCGCGGCTTTTGTGGAGCGATGGGTAACGATGCTTCGAAGGTGGCTGTTGTCGATGTGTGCACAGGGTCCCTGGTTTGGGGCAAGGAGAGGGACGGAAGCTATACTTTAACACATTGTAGTGCTGAGCTGCCCGAGTGTGATTTCGGACAAGATAGGTTGCCTTGAGTCAGACAGTTCATTGTTGTAGTAGGCGCACGGTGCAGCACGACATAACCCAGCTGTCAATGAAAACAAAAGTAATTCCAGCAATGTTGATGTTAACATAGTTCTGCCTTCACACTTCATCCTGTTCTTCCACCTCCCCATGTGAAAGTCCAATTTAATTCCAATTAAATAGCGATTGAGATCAGAGCACCTGTACATTCAGCACTAATTCAAGCTTCGTTACCAGCTCGGATTCTACTATCGGTTGCACCATGCTTTGGGTAATATAATTGACAAGTAATCCAACCAATGCGGAGAGCCCTATTAAGAGATACTTTTTTAGATTTGTATTTGTAGAGAAATTGCTCATTTATTGCGTACCTAAACAGTTTACACTTTGTGTTTTTTTACTGAGTGGCTTAGAGTAGGGTTTCTCCAACTCTTATCAGGGATCACTAGATATTTCACGTCTTTGTTGTAATCGAGCCCTAAATTGGCACACTTTATTCTACTCCTCACCAAACCCTTGATAGTCCAACAAGCGGCTAAGCGATTTTTTGGGGGGCTTTTGTGATAGAGGCAACAAATATCACATACAGCTAGGGCATGTCTAAGTATTTTTGGTTATAGTGTCTTTGCAGATGTTGTCCATTACCCCCTTGGCGGCCATATCAATCAACTCCATGGGACCATATTGGTCAGAAGTCGCATGGCCGTATCTCCATAAAAAAAGTAGCCTACATACAGCCCAATGATGGAAAACACAATCAAAATTAAAAAGTTAATTCAGCCTCTTTTACTGCCTTTAAAAAAACATAGCTGATATGGCTGACTTGCTTAAACAAATGTGGTTTCTACTGATAATTGAGATGTACAAACTATGGCATAAGGGAACGATGAGCGGATGAGGCCATCTGTAATTTTGATGAAGACATTAATGAGCGAGCTAAGACGGACATAGTTAACTTCTTGTTCAGCACTTTTTAAATGTACAGCGACAGAATTCAGAACACGGGTTGTTCTAAAAGGATTCTCCCTGTACACTAAGTCAGAACCGTAGGATAAATACAGGGGCCATATAAGCAGACAATGAAAGCTCTTACAATATTCGATCATGACATTTCTTTTAAAACAGGCTATAGGCTACATATGCACCACCAATTCAGAACAGTAGGCTAAGTTATGAGAGGAAAGAGACCAAATTATTAGGGTGAGGCACATAGTGGCTTGCGAAAATATTCACCCCCTTGGCATTTTTCCTATTTTGTTGCCTTACAACCTGGAATTAAAGTTTGTATCATTTGATTTATACAACATGCCTACCACTTTGAAGATGCAAAATATGTTTTATTGTGGAAAAAAACACAAAAAACTTGAGCATGCATAACTATTCACTAGTCTGCCACATGCCTTTTGGCGAACACCAAACGTGTTTGCTTATTTATTCTTTAATTAAGCAAAGGCCACTTGTCCGTAAAGCCCAGCTCTGTGGAGTGTACTGCTTAAAGTGGTCCAATCTCCGCTGTGGAACTTTGAAGCTCCTTCAGGGTTATCTTTGGTCTCTTTGTTGCCTCTCTGATTAATGCCCTCCTTTCCTGGTCCGTGAGTTTTAGTGGGCGGCCCTCTCTTGGCAGGTTTGTTGTGGTGGTATATTCATTCCATTTTTTAATAATGGATTTAATGGTGCTCCGTGGGATGCTCAAAGTTTCAGATATTATTTTATAACCCAACCCTGATCTGTACTTCTCCACAGCTTTGTCCCTGACCTGTTTGGAGCGCTCCTTGGTCTTGAGGGTGCCGCTTGTTTGGTGGTGCCCCTTGCTTTGTAGACTCTGGGGCCTTTCAAAACAGGTGTATGTATACTGAGATCATGTGACAGATCATGTGACACTTAGATTGCACACAGGTGGACTTTATTTAACTAATGTGACTTCTGAAGGTAATTGGTTGCACCAGATCTTATTTATCACTTATGCCCTGACCAAGGCACTTCGCCCCCGATTTCTCAGTTTGGTTGGATGGCCAGCTCTAGGTGATTCCAAACTTCTTCCATTTAAGAATGATGGAGGCCACTGTGTTTTGAGGGACCTTCAATGCTGCAGAAATGTTGTGGTACCCTTCCCCAGATCTGTGCATTGACACAATCCTGTCTCTACACACAATTCCTTTGGCATCATGGCTTGGTTTTTGCTCTGACTTGCACTGTCTTTATTATTATTATTATTATTTTAACGTTATTTAACTAGGCAAATCGGTTAAGAGCAAATTGTTATTTACAATGACTGCCTACGAAAAGGCAAAGGGCCTCCTGCGGGGATGGGGGCTGGGATTAAAAATACAAAATTAAATACAAATATATTACAAAACACACATCACGACAAGAGAGACAACACTACATAAAGAGAGACATAGACAACATGACAACAAACATGGTAGCAACACATGAAAACACAACATGGTAGCAACACAATATGGCAGCAAAACAACATGGTAGCAGGCCAAAGCATGGCGCAAAACATTATTGGGCAAAGACAAAAAAAGGGCAAGGAGGTAGAGACAACAATACATCATGCAAAGCAGCCACAACTGTCAGTAAGAGTGTCCATAATTGAGCATTTGAATGAAGAGATGGAGATAAAACTGTCCAGTTTGAGTGTTTGTTGCAGCTCGTTCCAGTCGCTAGCTGCAGCGAACTGAAAAGATGACCGACCCAGAGATCTGTGTGCTTTGGGGACCTTTAACAGAATGTGACTGGCAGAACGGGTGTTGTATGTGGAGGATGAGGGCTACAGTAGGTATATCAGATAGGGGGAGTGAGGCCTAAGAGGGTTTTATAAATAAGCATCAACCGGGGGTATACAGAGATGACCTGTTTACAGAGTAGTATAGAGTGCAGTGATGTGTGCTATAAGGTGCATTGGTGGAAAATCAGATGGCCGAATGGTAAAGAACATTTAGCCCCTCGAGAGCACCCTTACCTGCCGATCTATAAATGATGTCTCCTTAGTCTAGCATGGGTAGGAAGGTCATCTGAATCAGGATTAGTTTGGCAGCTGGGGTCAAAGAGGAGCAATTACGATCAAGGAAACCAAGTCTAGATGTAACCTTAGTCTGCAGCTTTATATGTGCTGAGAGAAGGAAAATACACCATCTAGCCTCCTGAGGAATTGAATGAGGTGACTAACTCAAGCTCTAAACCCTCAGAGGTAGTAATCACACCGGGGGGAGAGGGGCATTCAGAGAAAGCTTGTTGGAGACTAAGAAAGCATTGTTGGAGACGTTTAACACAAAATCCGGGGAGGGGCCAGCTAAGTATGAGACTGTAACATCTGCATATAAATGGATGAGAGAGCTTCCTACTGCTCGAGCTATGTTGATGTAATTTGAGAAGAGCGTGGGACCTATGATCGAGCCTTGGAGTACCCCCTTGATGACAGGCAGTGTCTGAGACAGCAGATGTTCTGACTTAATACACTACTCTTTGAGAGAGGTAGTTAGCAAACCAGGCCAAAGACCCCTTAGAGACACCAATAATCCTTAGCCGGCCAACAAGAATGGAATGGTCTACCATATCAAAAGCTTTGGCCAAGTCAATAAAAATAGCAGCACAACATTGCTTAGAATCAAGGGCAATAGTGACATCATTTCGGACCTTTTAAGTTTGCAGTGACACATCCATAACCTGAGCGGAAACCAGATTGCGTACCCGGGAGAATACTATAAAAGTCAATAAAGCCAGTCAGTTTATTTATTGACAAGTTTTTCCAACACTTGATAAACAGGGCAAAATAGAAATAGGCCTATAACAGTTAGGATCATCTTGATCTCCCCCTTTAAAGAAAGCATCCCACCGTAGCTGCCTTCCAAGCAATGGGAACCTCCCCAGAGAGGAGAGACAGGTTAAAAAGGTCAGAGATAACATTGGCGATGATAGGGGCAGGTCTAAACCATCTGACCCAGATGTCGTTTTGGGGTCAAGTTTAAGGAGCTCCTTTAGCACCTCGGACTCAGTGACCTCCTGCAGGGAGAACCTATGTAGCGGGGCAGGGGAAAAAGAGGGAGGAGCATCGGGGATAGTTGCATTACACGGAACCCAAACCGGCTGCGCGAGTGCGCCATCGTGCACCATCGTACATACATTTATTTTGTCCCCCTACACATTTATGGCAATTTAGATAGTTAGCTTGCACTTGCTAGCTAATTTGTCCTATTTAGCTAGCTTGCTGTTGCTAGCTAATTTGTCCTATTTAGCTAGCTTGCTGTTGCTAGCTAATTTGTCCTGGGATATAAACACTGAGTTGTTATTTTACCTGAAATGCACAAGGACCTCTACTCCGACAATTAATCCACACATAAAACGGTCAACCGAATAGATTCTAGTCATCTCTCCTCCTCCCAGGCTTTTTCATCTTTGAACTTATATGGTGATTGGCATCTAAACTTTCATAGTATTACTACACCGATCGGCAAAACAGTTTGTCTTTCAATCACCCACGTGGGTATAACCAATGAGGAGATGGCACGTGGGTACCTGCTTCTATAAACCGATGAGGAGATGGGAGATGCAGGACTTGCAGCGCGATCTGCATCAGAAATAGGATTGAGTTCTATTTTAGCCCTTGGCAACGCAGACGCTTATTGACGCGCACGAGCAGTGTGGGTGCAATAATTGAATAACATAGATTTCTACATTTATTTTGCTACGCTCGTGCACATGACGCGAGCAGTGTGGTCAGCCTATTAGAAGGGGTGGGAGATGAGGAAATGTTTGAAGGGCAAGGAGGCATGGCAGTGTCAAATAGGAATCCTGACTTAATGAAGTGGTGATTAAAGAGCTCAGTCAGGTGCTTCTTGTCAGTAACAACCACATCATCAACATTAAGGGACATGGGCAGCTGTGAGGAGGAGGGTTTATTCTCCAGGTCTTTAACCGTTTTCCAGAACTTCTTGGGGTTAGACCCACAGAGAGAGAACTGCTCCTTAAAGTAACTAACTTTGGTCTTCCAGATAGCCTGAGTACACTTATTTCTCATTTGCCTGAACGATAGCCAGTCAGCCTTAGTATACGTGTGCCGAGCCTTTCGCCAAATGCAATTCTTGAGGTGGAGTAACTCTGCCAGATCACAGTCGAACCAGGGGCTCAACCTGTTATTAATTCTCATTTTCTTTATTGGGGCGTGTTTGTTAACAATACCACTGAAAATAAAAATGAAGGTCCAAGCGTCTGACAGAGGGGATCAAGCTGATTCTATACCAATTTACAGAGGCCAGGTCATCAAGGAAGGCTTGCTCATTAAAGTTTTTTAGCAAGCATCTATGACAAATCAGGAAAGGTCGTTTCACTGAGCAGCCATTACGAACACAGGCTGTAAAACAGTGATCACTAAGGTCATTACAGAAAACACCAGACTGATACTTATCAGGATTATTTGTAAGGATAACATCAAGGAGAGTAGCCTTTTCTGAGTGTTTAGAGTCATATCTTGTGGGATTGGTAATAATCTGAGAAAGATTTAGGGAGTAACATTGCTTTAGGTCAGGCACCTTAAGTATGTCCCAGTTTAGGTCACCTAGCAGGACAAATTCAGACTTAGTGTAAGGGGCTAGGAGAGCGCTTAGGGCATTTAGGGTACAGGCCGATGCTGATGACGGCCGACAACACCCAGCATCAATCAAATCTAGACTGTGGGACCTTAAATAGACAGCTGTGTGCCTTTCCAAATCATGTCCAAACAATTGAATTTACCAGAGGGGAACTCCAATCAAGTTGAAACATCTCAAGGATGATCAATGGAAACAGGATGCACCTGAGCTCAATTTTGAGTCTCATAGCAAAGGGTCTGAATACTTATGTAAAAAGGTATGTTTTTTATGTTTAACACATTTGCAAAATTTCGAAAACATACACAGCATGTTTGATGAAATTGGCCTGATCACGGTGCTGTGCCAAATCAAGGATATATGTAAATCATCTTTGTACCCAAACTCATTATGTGAACATTAGCACCTTGCTCAGGTGTATCCCCTCGAACATGAGGGTACATTTGGCTCCTTTAATATCGGTTCTTGAAGAAATCTTTCAAATGTTCATCCTATTAGTAACAACAACAAAAAATATAGGCTACGGTTGTTTTACACCACTTCATGCTTTGGTTGTCACTTTAATCTTTCGACTGTCGGTCTGGGTTCTTGCATCCATAGGCATATAGTTCGGTCAATGAGTGCATTTAAGAGAATCCGTTTGGATTGCAAGATGATTTGTAGATCAGTAATTCTGCAGTCAGACTAAAATGGAGTATCAAAACGCAATATATGAATTTGAGTGCTAACTTATGCTACATTTTCCCAACAGCCCCATTACTCAACTTCACAGCCAACCAGAGGAAAAGCATCAATTGAACTAGGGAGGAATAGCGAAGGCCTATAGACAAACACAAAATCAGGGGTGTGTTCAGTTCAACGTTTGCTACGTTGCGTGACAGTTTGTACTGAATTACGTGTTTCCCCAAAACGCTGTGCGTCGTTCAACAACAGCTTTTGGGGTACATTTGCTCCCATTTGGTGGGTGTGGCGAGGTGTGACCTGATCAATTTGGATGTGACGATTTGAAATCGCAAAACTCTTGCAGTACCCCAAACACTTTCTCCCTCTGGGCCACCACTGTTTCTGTTAAATTCAACTTTGCACACCGTTCTGTCGTACTGAACACGCCTCAGGGTTGTGCCTTTCATTCCATTAGTTGGCCACAAAAATCAAAATGTATTAAGTTTGATGACTAGAATAATTTAGAATGACAATGGTGTACTACTGTATACTGCACTATCCAGGGCTGGGTAGGTTACTTTCTAAATGTAATCTGCTAAAGTTACTCGTTACCTGTCCAAAATTGTAATCAGTAACGTAACTTTGGGATTACAACCTCAGTAACGTTATCTGATTACTTTCCATTACTTTTGGATGACTTTCCTCTTGAGGCATTAGAAGACTACAAAAAGGATCCATGAAACGCTTGTATCATCATAGTGGTCTCTGACTTGTAGTCAGACTTGCTCAGGTGCAACGAACTTAAACTTGTACCTTTTTTCAATGCTGCATTGAAGGTAGTTGAGAAAACAGAGTGGTGTCATTTTTTTTCTTCTCCTTTCTGAATTTAAAAGTAATCCAATAAGTAATCCAGTTTGTAAAATAATCTAATCTGATTACAATTCGTTTTTTTGTGATTGGTTTGCATGTAACTGATTAAATGTAATCCGTTACTGTTACTGGCAGCAGTACTCTTATTGTGAAGGATTAAAAATATATATTTGACTCGGAAGTGACGACAGGTGCCGCTGGCTTCACCTGAGTGAAAATAATTTAGGCAACACTATTGCGTGTCTAACGAGTTAGCTAGGTACATGGTGGTGAAATAATGTGTGTAACACTGGCAGATAATATTATCTAGACAAATTACAATCAGAACACCGTTAGCGAAGACGGTGGTTGCTAGATAGCAGGAGAACCGATCCAGAGCAAGTACCCTGTACTTGGCTCGCGTTGACGCAACAGCGCTGTGTGTAGGACTAGCTTTAGCTTGCTAGCTACTATTTCTGATGGCGAAAAACACTCTTTCGTCGCGATTCAGGAAACTCGACATAGATGAATTTGATGAGAACAAATTCGTTGATGACCACGATGAGGCTGTCGATAATCAGGGACCGGACGGCACGGAGATAGACAACCTCATCAGGATATATCCTTTGCGTTCATGCCCCCATGTTCGTTAGCTAAATGTGCTAGCTAGCTTGCTAACAGCCGATGTGATTTGATAATGGATTTTGTTTTCAACTCAAATCAAAATGCTCATTTAATTTCTGCTCGTGTTGACATGTATCTTGCTATGTAGTTAGCTGATGTTATGCAACTATATCGGTTTAGGTTGTTAGTTAGCCAATGCCTGGAGGATATCCCTGGCTGAACTATCCTAGCGCTGGTCCAGACCAGGGCGCCCTCCAGAGCTATCGGAACCCGAGACTCTAGCTACTCGTTAGCTAGGTAACTTAGTTATGTCTAAACATAGTTGTCTATAGCTAGCATGCAAAGCACCAGCAGCTGCTGCACTGTTAATGAGGGAATCACTATGCCGTTTGATTTGGGTGAGACAGGAGTTGCAGGGTGTCAGGAGGTTCTTCATGGCCCTCTTATGAGGGATGTTTATTTCGAGTGAGCCACATTCAGGGCAATGACACCAGTAGAGGATTTGCTTGAGGCTATTGTTAGCTATTGTTCCTCACATTGTGAGGAACAATAGCTATCTCTCTGCGTTTCATTCTCGGTGTGTCATCTTTCTCCATTTGAGGAGGTACCACTCTGGTCAGGTGAGCTGGAACCGGCTGTGTATGATCAGACACCTCTGGGAGCTCTTGAAATGGATCTCACATTAGATAGTGGCAATGGCATCAACACCCTCTGATGTCGGTCAGCTTCTCACTAGCCGGCTACCACCTGGCTACTCAACCCTGCACCTTTAGAGGCTGCTGCCCTGTATACATGGAATCACTGGCCACTGTTTACATACTGCTTTACTCATCCCATATGTATATACTGTACTCTATTCTACTGTATTTTAGTCAATGCCACTGACATTGCTCGTCCCAATATTTTTAGTTTTTTACTATGTGAATTGTTAGATACTACTGCACTGTTGGAGCTAGGAACACAACCACTTAGCTACTGCTAAAACTACTAAATATGTGTTTGATTAATACAATTTGATTTGGTGAAAATAATATCTGAGCATCGTAGCACCATTAGCTGCAAAAACTTGACGTACCCAGTTGCAGCCCACTTTTTGGAAGCAAACCACTCCATTTCGTCCCCTCGGTATATCGGCATTGAACACAACCTTCCCTAGGAGAAGGGTTGACCTTGACAATTCATTAAAATGAGATGCCACCTGGATCTTTCATTTAAAGACCCTTGCTCCCTTTAGTCTCAATGTAGACTTTTAATCTGAAGCCATTCTTCTTCTTCTTATATTTTTGCTATCCATTGTAAATGTTTGTTTCTATGATTAAATGATGTTTGCTTTTTTTTTCTTCCATTTCTGTAAATCAACCAATGAAATCAAGCCACACCCGGCTATGATTGCAGGCACCTGTGTGTCTTTTAAATGTATATCAATTAGTGACCAGCATTAGGTTGCCCATATACCCTGATGAAGACCGCTTGTCTGTCAAAACATTGGTTCTGAAATGATTGCATCTGAGCGCCCAGTGAGGCTCTCCTTTTCTTACTCCGTTAGCCAGCACCCCGCCTAAACAGGTGTGTGTTTCTTTTGCCTCTGGTGGCAGGGGGGGGGGGGAGTGGAGAAGTACAATGTTCCTGCCCTTCAAACCTATTTAGGATATGGCAATAGACGGTGTTAAGTTCCTTAACCGACTAATGCACAGGAGACACGATGACAGCTTTTCAGCTTGCTCTGCGGAACCCTCCTCTCAACACTAAGAATCCAGCAATAAAGGTGAGGGGCCAAGACTTTCATCTGAAATTCATGTAACTTTGTGGGAAGGTACACGATATATACAAAAGTATGTGGACATCCCTTCAAATGAGTTTATTCGGCTATTTCAGCCACACCCGTTGCTGACAGGTGTATGAAATTAAGCCCACAGCCATGCAATCGACCTTAGAAAACATTGGCATTGGAAAAGCATTACTCAAGAGCTCAATAACTTTCAATGTGGCACTGTCATAGGATGCCACCATTCCAACAAGTCAGTTCGTCAAACTTCTGCCCTGCTGGAGCTGCCCCGGTCAACTGTAAGTGCTGTTATTGTGAAGTGGAAACGTCTAGGAGCAACAACGGCTCAGCCGCGAAGTGGTAGGCCACACAAGCACACAGAACAGAACTGCTGAGTGCTGTAGTGCGTAAAAATCATCTGACCTCCGTTTCAACACTCACTACAGAGTTCCAAACACAAATCAAATTGTATTAGTCACATGTGCCGAATACAACTGGTATGAAGAGTGAAATGTTTACTTACGAGCCCCCCAACCAACAATGCAGTTTCAATAAATACGGACAAGAGTAAGAGAAAAGTAACAAGTAATTAAAGAGCAGCAGTAAAACAACAATAGCGAGACTATTTATAGGGGGGT
This sequence comes from Oncorhynchus clarkii lewisi, assembly GCF_045791955.1. Lineage (NCBI taxonomy): Eukaryota > Metazoa > Chordata > Actinopteri > Salmoniformes > Salmonidae > Oncorhynchus > Oncorhynchus clarkii. The sequence continues at coordinate 3,061,429 of NC_092175.1, forward strand.
ACCGGTACAGAGTCAATGTGCGGGGGCACCGGTTATTTGAGGTGGTATGTACATGTAGGCAGAGTTATTGAAGTGACTATGCATAGATGATAACAGAGTAGCAGTGGTGTAAAGAGGGGTGGTGGTGCATATAGTCTGGGTGGCCATTTGATTAGATGTTCAGGAGTCTTATGGCTTGGGGATAGAAGCTGTTTAGAAGCCTCTTAGACCTATACTTGGCGCTCCGGTAGCAGAGAGAACAGTCTATGATTAGGGTGGCTGGTGTCAATTGACAATTTTTAGGGCCTTCCTCTGACACAGCCTGGTATAGAGGTCCTGGATGGTAGGAAGCTTGGCCCCAGTGATGTACTGGGCCATTCGCACAACCCTCTGTAGTGCCTTGCGGTGGGAGGCCGCGCAGTTGCCATACCAGGCAGTGATGCTCTCGATGGTGCTTCTGGAAGCAAGTTTGTCTGGAGCTTCTTGAAATGGGTTTCCATGGCCGAGCAGCTAAGATCGCCAAGCGTCGGCTGGAGTGATGTAAAGCTCGTTGCCATTGGACTATGGAGCAGTGGAAACTTTTTTTTCTTTTCCGAAGGACAAATCTGGGTTTGGTGGATGCCAGGAGAACGCTACCTGCCCAAATGCATAGTGCCAACTGTAAAGTTTGGTGGAGGAGGAATAATGGTCTGGGGCTGTTTACCATGGTTTGGCCTTGGCCCCTTGGTTACAGTGAAGGCTAATCTTAACATTACAGTATATAATGACATTCTAGACAATTCTGTGCTTCCAACTTTGTGGAAACAGTTTGGGTAAGGTCCTTTCCTGTTTCATCATAACAATGCCCCAGTGCACAAGCGTAGGTCCATACAGAAATGGTTTGTCGAGTTTGGTGTGGAAGAACTTGACTGGCCTGCACAGAGCCCTGACCTCAACCCCATTGAACACCTTTGGGATGGTAACTGCGAGCCCAATCACATTAATGCTCGTGGCTGAATGGAAGCAAGTCCCTGCAGCAATGTTCCAACATCTCGTGGAGAGCCTTCCCAGAAGAGTGGAGGCTGTTACAGCAGCAAAAGGGGGGGCAGCTCCATATTTATGCCCATGAGTTTGGAATGAGATGTTTGACGAGCAGGTGTCCACATAGTTTTGGTCATAAAGTGTGCTTGTAGTCTATATTAACATTGGTTTAGAATGCTAGCTCATTGCTGGAGAGGCTTAGCAAGCATCCCAAACACGTTGCCTCTCTTGGGAATCTGCACTGGTGTAAATAACTTTTGTAAACATACTTTCTTGCTGTCTTGTTCTGTCTTTCAGGAAAGGGCTCTGGCAATAGTGCTGAGAGTGTTGACATCATTTAAGTCAAGTGATATTGAGCCAGCCGTCAAGTCTCTTGACAGAAGCGGGGTGGACCTGCTTATGAAGTACATATATAGAGGCTTCGAGAAGCCCTCCGACAATAGCAGTGCCATTCTCCTACAGTGGCACGAAAAGGTGTGAAAGCTATATCTGAACTTGTGCAATCTTTAAACTCTAGTTCATCTAATGTTCATGGAAATATGATGCACAGGAGGCTACTGAGGGGAGTTTGGCTCATAATGGTATCAAACCCAAAACCATGTTCAACCATTACTATGAGCCCGTCCTCCCCAATTAAGGTGCCACCTGTGTTTTATCATTTGTTTCTTCCCCTCTTTCTTCACTCAGGCTTTCGCAGTTGGGGGCTTAGGGTCAATCGTACGAGTTCTGACGGCCCGAAAGACCGTTTGAAGGGAGGGGCTTTATCACGTGGAGTGTCTCGGATGACCACTGGCAAGAGGAGTGACTGCCTTCTGTGGAAGGGAAAGTAGATTATCACAATTTCTTACTGAAAAAACCCTTACACTACATAAGTTAAAGACAAAACACAAAGGGAACATTTATTTTTAGTTTCAAAATGTATGGGATAGCTGTAATTTAGGAAAGGATATGTGTTCATGTATAGGATTATCATTTTTACCCAATCACGAGTTATTTGGTCGTTCTTTGTTGCATTTCTGTTCTAATACCATTGAGAAGCATCAGCATGTTTCTTTGAGGGTGGGGAAAGGAAGGAAAAGAGACATGAACATGGCCGGTCAAAGGAAGGGTGTACATTAAGTGGTACTGTACCTTTATACCAGTGTGTGTGTGTGTGACATTCAGTGTGCTTGCGAGTGTATGTCTGATATGTTGGTGTAGTATTTCATTTTTTTTGTCATTTTTGTACAGACAGAAGTACATTTTAATATAAAGAGATTGAGATTCAATGAATTGGTATGCAGGGTGGGGTATATGGAACAATGGGGGATTTTGTTGTGAAGTGCCTGCTGCAATAAAACTGGAAACAAGTGTCCTTGTCATTTGCCCTCTCTATGGGAGCCAAATTTAGTTGTTTTGACCAATCACAATCGGATATTTTCAGAACTGATTAGTGGGGAAAAAACAGTTGGGCTGGCTGTAAAGTGCCGTGTTGTATATTTAGAATAGTGGTAGTGAATTTGGCTGTGGGACCTGTATTCCTGTTCAGATTGAACACAACCAATGCATGTGTGACGAACTGCTCTTTCCACACTAGGGCTAATATTCTTGTGAATCTACAAACTTTATTTCCAGAGCAAAATCGGTCATCCAAAGAGTATAAATTATTTTTAGTTTGCATATTCTACGAGCAAGCACGAAGCAGAGTATTTTCAGGAACCCAGGCTGCCCTATGCACTTGTGGAGAGGTGTGAGGATTACAATATGGTGAAAATTCCATTTAGTCTACCGGAGGGCGAAGTGGAGCTAGATAAGTGCATAGGGGTCAATTTGGTATTGGGTGTTTGCGTGACAATAGCCCTTAAGTGCAAAATCATGTATATTTGTGAACTGTCAATTTCAGGGTAGGACATCAGGAGGCAAATTTGGTGTAAAAGGTTAAATTTGATTAAATGTGTGAAGTTGTGTTAGCGGCAGTAAACAAAAGAGGAAACAAATTAATGAAAGCTGCCTCCTATGCTTAACCAGAAACATCAAGCTCCAAATTACATCTCACAGCCACCCAGGGGTGGCTAATTTTAACAGATACATAGACATAACTACCATTGTCACAACATGTCTACATAAACCCCTTTGAGAAATATATCAGCTAAACTGAATTATGCTGTCAGCAACAACTGGAGGACTTTTATATTTAGTTTTTCTTGAGAGCAAGAAGAAACTGGTATAAATCATCTCTGTGCCCATCGTTGACTAGTGGCATATAATACATGCTATGGAACAAGATGTGGTTTACCATGTAGCTGTTTAGCACGAAATATCATGCTAAGTGGGGGACATTGACTTAGGGCTCCATTCAAGCAGTATTGCGTAAGTTCAGCGCTACAGCCTGATTTAAAAGCAATCTACGTTAGCGGAGAGCGCATTCACGGTAAACACTGCACACAGTATGTCGGCTCAATCAAAAATGACCTGTACGTTGCTATTGTGCAATCTAACACTTCAGTGATACAGATCAAATAGAGTTCTCACATTGGTTTTGGTTAGAAAACTATCCCTTTACCCTTTACACTCCCAGGTTCTGGAACACATTGCAAATTAAAATCAGTTAACATTTCCGTGGTGTTTGTAAATGAATTCATTATCCGAAACAATATTTCAGTCCAAAAGTATCTTGCCTATGCCTACTGTATTGTTGATTTTATGTATTAAATAAAATGTTTCATTGCTGCTTTGGGACATGTCTCATTTTTAGAGGAGAGTAGTCAAAGCAATAACATTTATTTAATAATCTGTCAGAAGGTTATTAAATAAAGACAATACATTTCACACAAACTAAACAAAAGTCAAACTTTACATTTTCTTAAGGATTGGCCCCCTTTTTTCAATTTTTGCCTAAAATGACATACCCAAATCTAACTGCCTCTTGCAAGGATATGCATATTCTTGGTACTATTTGAAAGGAAACACTTAGAAGTTTGTGGAAATGTGAAAGGAATGTAGGAGAATATAACACAACAGATCTGGTGAAAGATAATACAAAAAAAAAAAAAACGTATTTTGTATTTTTTGGTACAATCATCTTTCAAATGCAAGAGAAAGGCCATCATGTATTATTCCAGCCCAGGTGCAATTTTGATTTTGGCCACTAGATCACAGAAGTGCATGTGCAACGTTTTAGACTGATCCAATTAACCATTTTATTTCTGTTCAAAATGTATCAAGACTACCCAAATGTGCCTATTTGTTTATTAATAACTTTTCATGTTCAAAACTGTGCACTCCTCAGCCAATAGTATTATTTCACTGTAGTAGCTACTGTAAATTGGACAGTGCAGTTAGATTAACAAGAATTTAAGCTTTCTGCCAATTTCAGATATGTCTATGTCCTAGGAAATGTTGTTGTTACTTACAACCTCATGCTAATTGCATTAGCCTACGTTAGCTCAACTGTCCCGCAGGGGAGCCACCAATCCTGAAGAAGTTTTAAAGAGCATTCAAAAAACCTTGCATGCTTTGGTATTTTAGTCACATAACTCATTTTTCCTTCATACTTAATGACATCAAATATAATTGGCAACAAATGGGACAGAACCATTTAAAGGATAAATACAGAATGTCAAACAATGTTTTAACAAGCATCCCTTGGATTTTTCCACATTTTGTTACGTTACAGACTTATTCTTTTTTTCCCCTCAATCTATGCACAATACCCTATAATGACAAAGCAAAAACAGGTTTCTATACATTTTTGCAAATACATATATAAAAAAAAAAGGAAATATCACAATTCCATAAGTATTCAGACCCTTTGCTCAGTACTTTGTTGAAGCACCTTTGGCTGAGACTCACCTTTGGCTGAGACTACAAATTTGGCACACCTGTATTTGGGGAGTTCTCACATTCTTCTCTGCAAATCCTCTCAAGCTCTGTCAGGTTGGATTGGGAGTGTCGCTGCACAGCTATTCTCAGGTCTCTCCAGAGATGTTCGATCAGGTTCAAGTCCGGGCTCTGGCTGGGCCACTCAAGGACATTCAGAGACTTGTCCCAAAGCCACTCCTGCATTGTCTTGGCTGTGTGCTTAGGGTCGTTGTCCTGTTGGAAGGTGAACCGTCACCCCAGTCTGAGGTCCTGAGCGCTCTGGAGCCAGTTGTCATCAAGGATCTCTCTGTACTTTGCTCTGTTCATCTTTGCCTCGATCCTGACGAGTCTCCCAATCCCTGCCGCTGAAAAACATCCCCACAGCATGATACTGTCACCACCATGGTGCCAGGTTTCCTCCAGATGTGAAGCTTGGCATTCATGCAAAATAGTTTAATCTTGGTTTCCTCAGACCAGAGAATCTTGTTTGTCATGGTCTGAGCGTCCTTTAAGTGACTTTTGGCAAACTAAGCAGGCTGTCATGTGCCTTTTACTGAGGAGTGTCTTCTGTCTGGCCTCTCTACCATAAAGGCCTCATTGGTGGAGTGCTGCAGAGATGGTTGTCCTTCTGGAAAGTTCTCCCATGGTCACAGAGGAACTTCTAGAGCTTTGTCAGAGTGACCATCGGGTTCTTGGTCACCTCCCTGACCAATGCCCTTCTCCCCTGATTGCGCAGTTTGGCCGGGCAGCACGCTCTAGGAAGAGTCTTGGTGGTTACAAACTTCTCCCATTTAAGAATGATGGAGGCCACTGTGCTCTTAGGGACCTTCAATGTTGCAGACATTTCTTGGTATCCTTCCCCCAGATCTGTGCCTCGACACAATACTGTCTCGGAGCTCTACGGACAATTCATTCGACCTCATGTCTTGGTTTTTGCTCTGACATGCACTGTCAACTATGGGACCTTATATAGACAGGTGTGTGCCTTTCGAAATCATGTCCAATAAATTTAATTTACCACAGGTGGAGTACAATCAAGTTGTAGAAACATCAAGGATGACCAATGGAAACAGGATGCACCTGAGCTCAATTTCGAGTCTCATAGCAAAGGGTCTGAATACTTATGTAAATAAGGTATTTCTTAATTTTAATACATTAGCAAACATTTCTAAAAACCTGTTTTCACTTTCTCATTATGGGGTATTGTTTGTAGATTGATAAGAATATTTTTTTTTTGAATAAGGCTGTAACGTACATTTTTTGGGAAAAAGTCTAGGGGTTTGAATGCTTTCCAAATGCACTGTATATCACTTTGAAATCGTTCCCTCCCACAACAGTAGGAACTATTAGAAAGAACACTTAAAGTAACACTAGATTAACATATTCATTCAGGTTAATTCTTCAATGTATTTTTATTCCATATAAATTGTTACTCGTTCAGCAGATAGAAATGTATTGCACAGAGCTGACGTGACGCTTTCAAATAATAATAAACTTATAGAACGGACATTCCTTTTGGCTTCTCTATGTTCCACCTTATCAGGGCTTCAACTACCTGCCAACAGGGAGGACAGTCACATCACACGATTTGCAAGTTTACCGGTATTATAACATAAATGGTGTCTAGGGCTTCATCATGATCCATAAATATCATATGTAATTTACATGTACTATCATCACTAGTAAGACCTATTTTGGGATGGAGATACACTGTGAAGGGGTTCACTTCAAGTTTGCACATGATGCTTTCTGTTCCTCTCTTACTCCTCGTTCCTAACTACAATGCAGAATTACACACTACACGGAGGAGAGGAAAGTCACCACAAGATTAAAACAGGGTGGAAACAAAGGCCGTAAGACGAAGCAGTTTGTCCTGAAACTGCATACAAATCACAGTGTTATGAGATGACACAGTCACAATGCATCAACTCTAATCCTCTTTGCATCAGGTTTAGTTAAGTAGGGATGTTTAGAAATGAGGATTTCGTCATGTTTGTAAATTCATGATTCAGGCATAGTCCAAGAAGACATGGGTAATATTCAACTGGACAGTAATTCTTCATGGTCTTCCCTTAGCAGCTTATCAGTCAACTTGTTTTGATAACTCTTATGGGAATTTGATCGTGATGACGCGGTCCATGATGTGCTTGAGGAAGAAAAAATGTCCCAGTCCGCGTGATCAAATCAATCCTGAAGCGTGGATTCCGATTGGTCAGACCAGCGTTGAATAGTTATTTGCACAGTTACATCCTGTTTGAGTTTCTGCCTATAGGAAGGGAGGAGCAAAATGGAGTCGTGGTCAGATTTGCCAAAAGGAGGGCGGTGGAGGGCGTGATCCAGAGTTTTGCCAGCGCGAGTACTACAGCGCGAGTACTACAGTCAATACAATGCCTTGCAAAAGTATTCATCCCCCTTGGTGTTTTTCCTATTTTGTTGGATTACCCCTGGAGAACGGGCAACGAGAACAGATTGTGGACTGTGAACTGGTTGCTGAATTCCCCACTTTCCCACAGTGTGCAAATCTCTCTAATACAATTCCCCATTTGTATTCTAGTTGTGCTTCATGTGCGTGTTTGGTTATTGAACTTGGTAACGTGGAAACCCCACCCCCGTGAGCCTGCTACATTTGTTATCTAGAGACTGGACATTAGCGAGTAATATACTCTGAAGCGGTGGGTGAGCCTCTTAAGTCTGACTAGGCCGCTCCAACACCCTCTTCTTCGGCGCCGTTGTTTTAGGTCTGCCTTTGGAATCAGTTCAAATGCCCTGGGTAGTTCGGACAAAGGATCCGCTTCGGGAAAGTCGTATTCCTGGTCGTAGTGCTGGTAAGTTGACGGCGCTCTGATATCTAATAGTTCTTCCCGGCTGTGTGTAATAACACTTAAGATTTTCTGGGCTAACAATGTAATAAATAATACAAAAAAACTAAGTGAGTCAGCCATCTCTGTCGGCACCATTTTTATTATGAATCTTCTGCAATACGGATTGAATCTAGTCCTTAAATGCACAACAGGGCCTGCGAAGCTCATAGGGATCCACAGTACTCCATTAATGATCTAGTTTTCAACTCTATGCTTCAAAATAAAATGTACGTATGCACTGTCATTAAGATTTAAAAGGTCAAAATGTGGACTCAAATGTAACTTCCCAGGGCCCGAGACTTGGTTAGTCCTGCCATCTGCTGCAGAAGTCATAGTAAAACTGATCTGATTTTGAAGGGGTCCCTGATGAATTTGCTATCACAAGTAGTCCCGGACCAAAAAAGTTTGGGAACCCCTGGCATAGGGAACAATGGAATGGATGGTCTGGCATGTCTTTTTTACCGACAGCATGGAAAATGAGATTAGATCATCATTCAATACAGTAAAGTGCAAGGATACAATTGATATCATCATAAATGTCAACAAATAAACAAACAATATAATTTCCCATGTTGAAATGATCCACTTTTGCGGTCAGTGCTACAATGGGAAGAAATGTCAGTTTTCCCCTGGCTCTCCCCATGTCCTTGGAATGTATGCTGGCTGAATTTGACCAAAACAACTAATGGGGGGCTCGGATTAGAGAATGTGCAGTTCATTCATTAAATTGCTATGCTAACAGGATATCTTTTTCACAGGTAATACAATAAACTATATGACATATGTACAAAAGACAAACATCTCTCTATTACATACTGTTATTTTCAATTATACATAAATATACACATAAATAAATAAAAAATCTCAGTGAATACGAAAACAGAATCTGTTTGGCCATCTTTGTTCATCACCACACACACATGTACTTAAAACTGATTGCCCTGGGGGTCTGTTTCAGCACTAGCCGTTTCCATTGCTTCAAGCCCCCATCAATATAAGGAAACAAGACTATGCTTGATGCCATGCAGGGCACAGACTGCACGGCTAATGCTGGAACTCATCTGCCATCAGGCTAACATGAACTCGACTGAGTAAACTCTATGGATAGTAATACTGAGAAGCCATGCAAAGAAAGAGGGGGGAAAAAAGCAGCATGTACTCTCTCCAGTAAACCATCATGCTTCAGAAATCCACTTAAAGGAATAATCATTTTGGGGGCTTAGGAATGAAGAATGACAAAGGGCCTCTGAAAGTCGTACATTTCCCAGAAGCCAACAGATTTTGAATCAGGAGCGGTGAATCTCAATAGAATATCCCCCCTTTACTTAATTCCCACTGGTCTGAAAGAACTGGTCAGGAGAGTGCAGGTAAAGGAAAGAATACGTATGACTATTGAGATGCATTTCCCAAAACATATAGGCTACAGCAAAGAGAAAGAGGCCGCTTCCAACCCTACAATGCTCGAGTCTCACAAGATATGCTGCCAACATCTTATGAAATCCAATCAAGGCCAAAGGAAAATCTTTGAAAAGAGCCACCCTGGTTCCTCAAGTGAATTCTTTGAAAAAACAGATGATTGGGCAAGGTTTTTCTATTCAGCCTGTGTGAGGGTGGGTAGCTGTGTACCTGCGGGGTGCTTAAGCCTATACCCATGTTAAACCCAGTCCGAAAACTTCCTCTGATACAAGGAGTAACAGACAGTGAAAATAGATTAGTGACCACCCGCTTGCCCAGTCACTGCACTACAGGAGCTGACATGTTTGCAGACCCAGAGCCGCTGACTGCCCCACCACCCTATGTTAGTACCTAGAGAGTAGGAGCTAGTGCCTACGCAGTAGGGGCGGTTTCTAGAAAGGGCTAAACTGTTCATTGGGGTCTGCATAGACATCTGTTAGTTGACCCTTCCAGGCCTCAGTTTTACAGAAAAAAAAAAACTTACAGGCAATTACGTTTGAATTAGATGTTAAAAACAGCAAATCTAGTCCGGTAAACAAAAACATGCCAGTGGTCTCTCTAAACCCTACAGCCAGTAAACTTGGCCAACACATCTAACCACACATAGAAGAGGAGACTTCCCTACAGCTTGCATTGAAGTCCATTTGCAGTGAACCAATTGCAGGCAGTGCAGTCGTAAAACTACGTTAATCTATTTTCCGTCTTTTTAAGTTTAAAATCCCTTGATATCTTCATGTGTCCTCCTGCTGCCCTCAGCCCTCTAAAATAGCTACACCACGTGTTCATTTGAGTTGAGTTTGTTTTTATGAGTAACACGGACGTGTGTATTTAAGTAGATGGGTGACTTGTTCATGTTTTTTTATTGTGCATGGTCCACTGTTGACTTCCACAAGTAGCTGTATGACTATTCAAAATAAATATAGCTGATATGCTAAAAAATAGTTTTACATAAGGTGGGGGAAATAAGGGGGTCTTGGGTTCCAAAGAAACAGACACTATAGCAGTGTGTTCAACAAGTAACATGATTACCTCTGAAAGATGATGAGGACTCTCCCCTGTGAGAGTGTGTATAGTGGTGGTCTGTGTGTCTGTAGTTGGTCTGTGTTTGTAAAGTTGTGGTGGTCAGCTAAAAGTCAGTAGTTCACGTCCAGCGCTCCGTCCCAAAAGAGGCGCTGCACATCCAACATGGCGGCCAGCTCCAGGACGTGCTTCCGCAGGAAGCTGCTCTCCACCGTGTCCTGTTTAGGTAGCTGAGGGTACGATTCTGGGAAGCTCCTGGACTCCTGCAAAAGGCAGACAGAGAGAGACGGATATTACATTTACCCCCAAATGATCATAACTTCTGTGAATAACTATGGGAGATGTGAATAACTATGGGAGATGTAACTAAGTACCAAAGGCACAGTAAAACCGATTTACCTGGAAGAGCTTGTGCATTCTCAGTGTAGCCGAGCAGAACACAAAGCGGATCAGTAACAATCAAAGGAACTCGTCACCGTAGAACTGTAGAAATGCTTGGTCTGTGAAGGAGAAATTCCACCGTTATGGTTGTGACATTTGCACTTAAAATGACAAAACGTATCACAGAATTGACTAAACAAGAAGTACCTATAGCTCGTGAGCGTGTAATTATCTGGCCAATGTCACGGAACACCTTGCATAGAAACTCCTCAGCCTTCTCCCACAATCCTTGGCGAAGGCTGCGAAGGCCACACACGGACAGGAAAGCCAGAAGGGGGCAGTACAGGAAGAGTGTGAAGAGGCTGCCGCGCTGGGACTGGTCTGCGAGAAGGAGACAGAGGGTGACAGAGATGAGGCATTTTATCAGTCTTTCTCAGAACACCTGTCTCATCTCACATGGCTTATTCGGACCACACAGTTCTAAACCAATCAATACAATGTATTCAAATAATTGCAGAATCCAATGGAAAATAAGTAGGCCTAAACAAGGACCAGCCGTTTTAATAGGACAACGGCTGGTTTTAATAGGCCAACACATGGGAGAATCAACTGACGAGCTCTGAGAGCCATTTTCTAGGATAGTTTACACACTAATTGCAGACTTCAACAATGAAAGTAACTGCCTGTACTTGTCACTGTTCTATCCGGCTACCCCCCGGTATTCTACCCTGCACCTATGTACATAGTCATTGAACATTGGTCACTTTAATAATGTTTACACACTGTTTTACCAACTTCATATGTACATACTGTATTCTAGTCAAGGCTCATCCTATACAGCTACTGCTGTACACACCTTTTCTATTCATATACTGTCCATTTAGACACCATTATACAATATGTATATAGAGTGCCTTCAGAAAGTATTCATACCACTTGACTTATTTCGCATTTTGTTGTGTTACAGCCGGAATTCAAAATTGATTAAAATTAAAAATTGTTCTCACCCATCTACACACACACACACACACACACACACACAATACCCCATAATGACAAAGTGAAAAGACATTTTTAGACATTTTTGCCAATTTATTGGAAATGAAATGCAAAAATATCTCATAACTATTCCCACCCCTGAGTCAATAGATGTTAGAATCACCTTTGGCAGCGATTACAGCTGTGAGTCTTTCTGGGTAAATCTAGGTGCTTTGGACACCTGGATTGTACAATATCCAAGCTCTGTCAAATATTTCCTTCTTTTTATTTAACCTTTATTTAACTAGGCGAGTCAGTAAAGAACAAATTCTCATTTACAATGACGGCCTACCCCGGCCAAATCCTAACGACGCCGGGCCATTTGTGCGCCGCTCTATGGGACTCCCATTCACGGCCGGTTGTGATACAGCCTGGAATCTAATATGAAGTCGATCATTGCCAGACAACCATTTTCAAGTCTTGCAAAGATTTTCAAGCAGATTTAATTCAAAACTCTGCCACTCAGTGTCACGTTCGTTGTATGGATGAGACCAAGGCGCAGCGTGAGATGAATACATCTTCTTATTTAATGAAACGAAGAACACTCAAACAAACTTACAAAACGAACGTGAAGCTATATATGAAAAGTGCAGACACAGGCAACTAACACATAGACATAGATAATCACCCACGAAATACTCAAGGAATATGCCTAAATATGGTTCCCAATCAGAGACAACGATAAACAGCTGCCTCTAATTGAGAACCAATCTAGGCAACCATAGACATACAAAACCCCTAGACTGGTGCAACCCCATAAACATACAAAACCCCTAGACATGGCAAAAACATATAATCACCCATATCACACCCTGACCTAACCAAAATAATAAAGAAAACAAAGATAACTAAGGCCAGGGCGTGACACTCAGGAACATTCACGGTCTTCTTGGTAGGCAACTCCAGTGTAGGTTTGCTCTTGTGTTTTAGGTTATTGTCCAGCTGAAAGGTGAATTCCTCTCCCAGTGTCTGGTGGAAAGCAGACTGAACCAGATTTTCCTCTAGGATTTTGCCTGTGATTTGCTCCATTCCGTGTATTTTTTATCCTGGAAAACTACCCAGTCCTTAACAATTACAAGCACACCCATAACATGATGCAGCTGCTACTATTCTTGAAATTGTGGAGAGTGGTACTCAGTAATGTGTTGTATTTTCCCCAAACATAACACTTTGTATTCAGGACAAAAAGTGAATTTGCTTTGACACATTTTTTGCAGTATTACTTTAGTGCCTTTAAGCAAACAGGATGCATGTTTTTGAATATTTGTATTCTGTACAGGCTTCCTTTTCACTCTGTCAATTAGGTTAGTATTATGGAGTAACTACAATGTTGTTGATCCATCCTCAGTTTTTTCCTATCACAGCCATTCAACTCTGTAATTGTTTTAAAGTCACCACTGGCCTCATGCTGAAATCGCTGAGTGGTTTCCTTCCTTTCCGGCAACCGAGTTAGGAAGGATGCTTATATCTTTGTAGTGACTGGGTGTACTGATACACCATCCAAAGTGTAATTAATAACTTCACTATGCTCAAATGGATATTTGATGTCTGCTTTACAAAAAAAAAGCAGTTATTTACCATTGGAAAACCTCCCGGGTCTGTGGTTGTATCATTTTGAATTAATAAGTAAAACATTTGAACAGCATAATTCCACTTTGATATTATGCGGTATTCTGTGTAGGTCAGTGACCACAAAAAATTATCTAAATTTAGTACATTTCAAATTCAGGCAACAAAATATGGAAAAAGTCAAGGGATGTGAATAGTTTCTGAAGACATTGTATATTTATATTCTGGTGTCTGACATTGCTCGTTCTGATATTTCTTAGTTACTTTATTTTTCTGGATTATGTGTATATTATGTCTTTATTTATTTTAATTATTGATAGGTATTACTGCACTGTTGGAGCTAGAAACACAAGCATTTTACTGCACGTGAGACAACATCTGCAAATTTGTGTATGCGACCAATAAACTTATTTGATTTTGACTTGAGTACAAAGCTAAAATAATAGTGACAAACAAACCCTGCATGCTCTGTGGATAGACTGTGGTAGATAGAAGACACACCAGCGGCTGACCAAAGAGATTGGAGAAATTCTACATGGAGATACAAAAAAAGCATTAAATATCAGCATTAGTAAGGATCACACCAAAGTGAATTCCCAAAAGGAATAGCCCACTTTTCCGTAAATGCATCTTAAAATGAGTCAAACAAGTTGTTAACAAAAGGTGATCCCCTAAGTAAGCTCTACATGCCCTGTTCTCCATCTTGACTCCATATATTGAATACTGGTGCTCCCTTAGCGTTGTGTTTTGGCACCTTGATTATTTTGTTTTTATACAACTAATAATAATGAGATGAAAATCCAGTGAACTACCATCAACCAATTTAAGTATGCTGATGAACATCTTAATGAAAACAACTTGTAGAGTGTTTTGGCAATGTCTGAAAAGCGCCTCAAAGTTACCATTACCATCATCTTATCACATTTGTTTTTCATTGTGATGAATGTAATAGGCTGTGCTGTTGGAGGAGTCCACAGTGACAAAGAGAGGCTTCCGGGTGAAAGGGAACAAGTCCCCAGGGTGAAGGCTAAGGCATACAGGAGTCAACAGTCATTGCATGTACACACGCACACATTGTACAAACAACAATATCTGGCAAATGTCATAGACTGTGTTTAGGAATAACATGGGCTGTGCGAAAAGTTCAATGTAACTTTTTAAAGGCCAATACTGTACATGCATCTCATGTCTGCCAAACGTTAGAAAACATTGAGGACAGTGGACTGTCAGCGCCTGATCTTTACCAGTGCATCTCTTTTTGGGCTTGGTTCCTTTTCTGCACCGTTTCCCCGTTTACCACATCACGGTTCGTGTTGGTGAGGACTCCTCCAAAGTCATATGGTCCTGATAGAAAGACTAAGTTAAATACAGTTTTGGGAAGAAATGATCAGATTAATTTCAGCTCCTGCTTCAAGAAGTGGAAAAAAAGTGGAAAAAACTGACCCTTGTTGGGGATGAATCAGAATAGTTGGGTGTCATAGATAAGATGTTTTATTTTCATTATATGCTTGTGAGTTACTTCTCATTTAGAATGTATCTTGTTGTAGCCATTTGCAGTTATCCTTGCTCTGTCCTGGGTTCGGTTACTTGGGCCGCAGAGAGGGGAGAGGTCAAGCTTGTCTTCATATGTAAACATATCTTTTAAACCATGTGAAGGGGTGATTGAGGGGGAACCAATTATCTCTTGGCTCCACAATGTCTGTGTGCCAGTCACTGTGTCTCTGTGATCTTGTCCAGGAGGGGTGTATTTGATATATGCTAGTGGATGAGGTAATGTCTTGATACTATGTTGTACCAAGAACGAGAAGTAGAACCTCGTTTTAGGAGAGCAAACTGAACAATAATTTATAGCTAATGCTGTCTGGCTATGGGATACTCCTCTCTCAAGTAAAGTCTTCCTTTGTAATGTTCATAAGATCTGTTATTCGTCATGTGAGTTGAGATGGGTGTGTCTTGGATATAAATGATACTAAGAACTGTTTTGTAAGCACTCTCAGAGAATTCATCTATAGACACTGAATTAATCTGAGAGTCACAGGGCTGTGATGGAGCTCATATAATTAAAGATGGACTTTATGATAACTAACTTGTGTGTGGTTTGCTCTCATGATTTGGTAATACAGGAAATTTCCACTACACCCTCCGCTACATCTTGACGTGTCATGTCGTAACGTACAGCACGCAAAAAGCAACTATTTCCGTCTTACAATCTCTCTCCACCAGGTGTAGCACTTCTCTCATCGTTTAAAAACATGAAATGGACAGTGACGGGGTAAGGGGGGATACCTAGTCATTTTTTGCGTCATCATTGCATGCGATCATCATTCTCAAAGCCGCTGTTTACTTCTAAGATCACTTTAGCACCGCCCTAAAACCCGATACAAATTCAACACAAACCTTCAAATAGGTACGTAATGACACATTATATACAATCTTTATAGTGTTTTATTTACATTTTAGAGGTGATAAGGGGATAAATTGGACAGATCGAGTGAAAAAAAGCTATTTTCCCACACAACATCTCTCCTTCTCACTATCACGCATTAGTTTCGCTTCCCCACCCTCCATTTTTAAAAAGACCCGACGGGGCTCATTGCCTTCTTGAATCATGCAGAAACGGGCAGCGTTTAGGTCATGTAATTGATTCTGTTGGAAAGGGGAGAAATTGTGCTTTACAATGGTATTGACATTACAGTTGATCTGGAAGTATTACGTTTTTGGGGTGCTAAAATAAGGGCAATTGTACGGACCAAGGCGATGTATGAGTTTACGTTACATTTAAAGAAAAAATATATATATTTACAGTGTTCAATAAACACATATGTGAGAACAATATTTTTGGAGAATTCTTTTTTCATTTTGGCTTTATAATACAGTTGGTTTGCAACATGGAAAATAGTTGTGGAAATCTGTTGCACCTTAAGTTGACTAAAAAAATCCACAATGCGATGTACTCTATGGGCTGACTGACTGGCTAGCTAGCTAGCAAACGTAGCTACACATAATAATACCAAAGACAATATTAGCATGTAAATTAGCTAGTTAGTGCAGCTTGTTTAGGTGATTTTACGGCTATCAATTTAGGAGTCTACAATATCACCATGTTCAACCTGCAGATCAATGTTCCTCACAGAGTGGAGTCTGACATTAGCAATGGCAGATATACTTTTGAGGAGATGGGAAACGTTGCCATTGCTACGGAAATGGTCTGTGCGGTGCATTCTGGGCGATTCTGGGACAAGTACCACTCTTCTTCAAGGAGTGAATGGGAGTCTATTGGGTGCTAGCTCAAAACCCAACATTAGCACAAATTTAGTCAACAACAAGTACAACATTACAAATCTTTTCAGAGATGTGAGATAATTATCTTGCTATCTGTAATATAGTATAGCTTTCGAATCGTGACATTACGGAAAATAGACACGCTCCTCGACATAAACACTGACTTTGAGAAGGGATTGCATGGCGATTAGCTTAACAACCGCGTGACGCAGAATGACAAAATGAACGCGATTGGTCAACAGTCTGCTGGGTGGGGCGTTATACGTTCCTTCATTAATTGGATTCCTATCTCCTTTCTATAATATCTCTGGCAATGACACCATGCAATGCACCCTGGACTAAAGAGGTAGACAAATAGGGAAAAAAGTGCTAGACCCTCTGTTAAATTACACATTTCTCGAGGTAGGAATATCATTCGAATGAGCCATTGCTCATATTTTAGAGAAGACATCTTCCTGAGTTATCACATCTGTCAGTATTGAAATCTGACATGTATGATATACGTTTTAGTGATCTAAAATTCATATCCCTGTTAACTTCCAGTGTAGTGAGAGCGAATTTATCACAATGCTACATCATGCCAGATGGATTTCTGCCTGCTTTAACGCCAATAACTCAGATACACATAAAAACATGAAATGACCCAGGGAATTGATAGAACCTTCCATTTAAATTTGGTTGAATTCTGATAGGATTCCATTGGGATGTACTCTAAAACAGGATATGTTGTTTCTTCCGTTCAGCGGTTACATTTCCATTGGGTAAGACTTGATTTGATGTAAAATTATCTGAGGTAATCTAGACTGATCATTTTTAGCACAGGACAGTACCACTAAAATGGACTACATAAAAGCTACTGGCAATTTCCAAAAACCACCAGAGCTTAAAAAAGGCAGATACAGGTGGGGGTGATGAAAAATAGATTAAAAGTAGCAACAACTTTGTTCAGCCAAGCATGGCTAAGCCGACATTTTGGAACATGAAGGCAGAGCAGAGGGGACAAGGGGGGAGACAGTCAGATGGAGACTGACCTTAAAGGAGGCAGACAAAAAGGTGAAGAGCTGGCTGAACGTTGGCTTGTACAGCAGGTACTTGTGAGGGTTCTCTCTCTTGGCTGGCTTCTCGCTGGGTTCCTGTGAAGGAAGAAAGTGAGTAAGCAGCTGTTTAAAGGACAGGTTTCATGCCAGCGCTGCCTTTCGCCCGAAATCGCATGAGACTTTTACATTTGCAATATTCTGGATGTGTCGTTGTCCACAAGACATTCATGTAATAAGCATTTTCAGTATTCCCCCTCACCAATGTTCCATATTTAGATGTCGTTGTAGCCAGATTGACTGGTTCCCGCTCCAAAGCTTGGAGAATGCGGAACATATCGATGGTTAGCTCACTGAACTTCACCTGACAAACACAAAATAATATAGTTTAGAATGTGGGTCTACAGTCTAGGGGTTGTTTTAGGGCTGGGCTTTAGACTAGAATGTATGCGTTCAAACACCTGGTTGTTGCAGTTGCCAATGATTAGTGCATCTGCCAGGGTGAGCTGACCAACCACCATGCCCTGTTCCAACGGAGACATGCCCCCCTCCTGCAGCCGATTGGATATGACGACCACAGTATTTTCATTGTTCAGCACCACAACTGGGTCTGCCTGCTCACAGAAACAAACACACTTTACAATTGTATCATGCACAGCTTCCCTTGTACTCCATTGTCCACACCATTCCAGTAGCACGTGTGTGGTACACATTATCTTTCACTCAAATTAAAGACTTACAGAAATGTACAATCATAATCCCCCCCCCCCCCCCAAAAAAATAATAAATCCAGAATGAAATACAATACTTCATGTTGATTGGAGGTTAGTCACTGGTGTAGGTACTTTAGTAATGGTCGTTGGGCAACATCCTTCTTTTCAAATGTTTGCTGACCTGTGGAGGCCTCCTTTAAGTGCTACTATGTCCTTCATTCATAAGTTATGATGACATTTCCCCCTTTCATAGTAGGCAACAGGCAGTAGAAACAGAAGGTAAAAGGCATCAGGTGATTCAGTCGGGTTATTCTTTGGGATCTGACCTCCACAAAAAGCTGCCACTTCCTGTAAGACCAGATTCCACTCTAATTGATCTTCTGTGTTGAATCGCTGCGTATAGTCCTCAATTTCCTCTGACAGCTCCTACAGGGGGGTAGACAGATATTATGTACACAAAGATACTAATGCATGTACAGTTTAAAAACTATTGCTGCTTGTAGGATCTTAAAGGAAATATACTTCAATTACAGTCAAAGGTTTACCAGAATAAACATTTCAGGCTGAAACTTGTGTTCTTTGTTCCTGTGTTTTCTGCATTCCGCTTCATACTAAACCCCAATATAATAAAACAATACAAAAAAAGGCATAAATAAATACAAATGAGATTGAAGGATTCAGAACTTCCTCTGGTTCTTGTTTGTTTTTCTCAGGTTTCTTACCTTGACCAGTACTTTCACCAGGTCCATCTTGTTCAGAAGTAAACAAACTACAATGTAGCGGGCATAATACCGGAGTTTCTTCGCTACCAACTCAGGCCTAACATGAGGGGCGGAGACAATAGAAGGAGAGTTGTGTTACAATCTAAGCAAAATACAGTGAGTCATCCCTGGTAAGCACAAAAACACACAAGTAAAATGTTTAATCTAGCTTTTGGAACATTCACGCCGTCATCAACAGGAATTCTACCATTACAGTGCATTTGGAAAGTATTCAGATCCCTTCACTTTTTACGCATTTTGTTACAAGCCTTATTCTTAAAAATGTTTAAGAATTTCCCCTACACACACACACACACACACACACACACACACACACACACACACACACACACACACACACACACACACACACAAAAAAATCCCATAATGACAAAGTAAAAACAGGTTTTTAGAAATTCTCGCTAATATATTTTTTTGAAGGACAAGATTCTCTGGTCTGTTGAAACTAAGATTGACCACTTTGCCACTGAATGCCAAGCGTCAAGTCTGGAGGAAACCTGGCATCATCCCCACGGTGAAGCATGGTGGTGGCAGCATCATGCTGTGGGGATGTTTTTCAACTGAAGGGATTGGGAGAATAGCCAGGATCGAGTCAAAGATGAACTGTGCAAAGTACAGAGCGATCCTGGATGAAAACCTGCTCCAGAGCGCTCAGGATCTCCAACTGGGGCGAAGGTTCACCTTCAACAGGACAACAACCCTAAGCACACAGCCAAGTCAACACAGGAGTGGCTTCGGGACAAGTCTCTGAATGTCCTTGAGTGGCCAAGCCAAAGCCCGGACATGAACCCGATCGAACATCTCTGGAGAGACCTGAAAATAGCTGTGCAGCGACGCTTTCCATTCAACATGACAGAGCTTGAGAGGATAGGATCTGCCAAGAAGAATTGGACACACTCCCCAAATACAGGTGTGCCAAGTTTGTAGCGTCATACCCAAGAAGACTCAAGGCTGTAATCGTTGCCAAAGGTGCTTCAACAAAGTACTGAGTAAAGGGTCTGAATACTTACGTAAATGTGAGATGTCCTTTAAGTGCGTTTTGGCAAACTCTAAGCGGGCTGTCATGTGCCTTTTACTGAGGAGTGGCTTCCATCTGGCCACTCTACCATAAAGGCCTGATTGGTGGAGTGCTACAGAGATCGAGTTCAGGGAAAAGAGAGAGAGAGATACAGCTGCATGTAAGCTCTCACATTTTCCAACATGTTTTTTACAAAAATATATATTTGGAGTTAGATAAACTTGAATTTTTTTGGAAGGGACATATACAAGATGTTACCTTCCACAGCATAACCTTCACTCCAGATCAAAACTCCAAACATACAACCTAATTTTGGACAAAATTACCTGGAAGGATTAATACTATCAAGGACACCATCAAACCTGGAACTGAGACAGACCAGACAGACCAGATACAACTTCAATTAGCACTGAGGTGTGAAGTGAGAGGTGTCGAAGCCTTTGAGCCCAACAAATGGCAGGCTACCCCACCCAAATCCGGAGTCCTTGAAACCACATCCCGCTCAGAGACCATCCACTGGCATTTGCTCCAAGAAATCTGCCTCCAGAAATAAAAGCTTCTCCCAAGTGGGTGTGACACCTACTCCTGTAGCCTGCTGCACTGCTGCTTGGATTCCACCTGGCGATCTGTTCACCGTCTGCCCTGTCTCCTCCTGTCTGGTACATGTACCGTCACCACACTCCCCCCTCTCCTCTCGCTCTCCTTCAGCACAAACTCACAGGTGGGGTGAGTGACTCTGAACTTACAATGGCTAGCCCCCAAGTCGTTATATTGTATTTCTTGTGCATTTTGCTATTTGCCTCATGACTCCTGCATGCTTTGTTGACTATGAACTTTCTTGTTTACTGACTAGCCCTGATGCTTCTCCCTCTTTTCCCACTGCCCCACTACATAGGTTCTCCCTGCAGGAGGTCACTGAGTCCAAGGTGCTAAAGGAGCTTCTTAAACTTGACCCCAAAATGACATCTGGGTCAGATGGTTTAGACCCTTTATTCTTTAAAGGTTGCTGCCCCAATCATCACCAAGGTTATCTCTGACCTTTTTAACCAGGAGAGACAGCCTCCCATTGCTTGGAAGGCAGCCACAGTTCATACATTATTTAAAAGGGGGAGATCAAGCTGATCCTAACTGTTATAGGCCTATTTCTATTTTGCCTTATTTATCAAAAGTGTTGAAAAAACTTGTCAATAATCAACTGACTGGCTTACTTGATGTCTGTAGTATTCTCTCTGGTATGCAATCTGGTTTCCGCTCAGGTTATGGATGCGTCACTGCAACCTTAAAGGTCCTCAATGATGTCACCATTGCCCTTGATTCTAAGCAATGTTGTGCTGCTATTTTTATTGACTTGGCCAAAGCTGTTGATACGGTAGACCATTCCAATCTTGTTGGCCGGCTAAGGAGTATTTGTGCCTCGGAGGGGTCTTTGGCCTGGTTTGCTAACTACCTCTCTCAAAGAGTGCAGTGTAAAAAGCAGGGATGCAAACTGGTGAGGGCCCAAAAAGGTGACATATTTTCATTGCACTGAAACACAAAACATCCCTGCTGAGGGAATTTTTTATTTTAAATCAGCTTTAAAATTCTAATTTCTAGTGACTTTTAGGCTGAATCCCTTCTTGAAATGCAGGTTAACTGTGTACTAATTAAACAACAGAATATTATCTATATGATCAGTTTCTGTTTGTAAAGTGGTTAATGTGAACCTAACTCACAACTAAACATTTTAAGGAAAACAATTCAATGTTATTTCAAATCAAATGTTATTTGTCACATGCACCGAATACAACAGGTGTAGATCTTACAGTTAAATGCTTACTTACACACCCTAACCAACAATGCAATTAAAAAATAAATAATAATAACAATATCAAATAAAAGTAACAAATAATTAAAGAGCAGCAGTAAAATAACAATAGCGAGGCTAGGCTATATACAGGGGGTACCGGTACAGAGTCAATGTAGGGGCATCAGTTAGTCAAGGTAATTGAGGTAATATGTACATGTAGGTAGAGTTAATAAAGTGACTACGCATAGATAATAACAGAGAGTAGCAGCAGTGTAAAGGGGGTGGGGGCAATGCAAATAGTCTGGTTAGTCATTTGATTAGATGTTCAGGCTTGAGGGTAGAAGCTGTTCAGAAGCCTCTTGGACCTAGACTTGGCACTCCGGTACCGCTTGCCATGCGGTAGCAGAGAACCGCCTAGGACTAGGGTGGCTAGAGTCTGACCATTTTCAGGGCATTCCTCTGACACCGCCTGGTAAATAGGTCCTGGATGGCAGGAAGCTTAACCCCAGTGATGTACTGGGCCGTATGGACTACCCTCTGTAGTGTCTTGCGGTCGGAGGCCGTAGAACCTTTTGAAGATCTGAGGACCAATGCCAACTATTTTTTGTCTCCTGAGGGGGAATAGGTTTTGTTGTGCCCTCTTCACAACTGTCTTGGTGTGCTTGGACCATGTTAGTTTGTTGTTGATGTGGACACCAAGGAACTTGAAGCTCTCAACCTGCTCCACTATAGCTCCGTCAATGAGAATGGGATGTGCTCGGTCCTCCTTTTCCTGTAGTCCACAATCATCTCCTTTGTCTTGATCACGTTGAGGTAGAGATTGTTGTCCTTGCACCACACGGTCAGGTCTCTGACCTCCTCCCCATAGGCTGTTGTGTCATCGACAACCTTAATGATGGTGGTGAAGTTGTGCATGGTCGTGCAGTCACGAGTGAACAGGGAGAACAGGAGGGGAATGAGCACGCACCCCTGAGGGGCCCACGTGTTGAGGATCAGTGTGGCCGACGTGTTGTTGCCTAACCTTACCACCTGGGGGCAGCCCATCAGGAAGTCCAGGATTCAGTTGCAGAGGGAGGTGTTGAGTCCCAGGGTCCTTAGCTTAGTGATGAGCTTTAAGGGCACTATGGTGTTGAACGCTGACCTGTAGTCAAAGAATAGCATTTTCACATAGGTGTTCCTTTTATCCAGGTGGGAAAAGGCAGTGTGGAGCGCAATAGAGATAGAGATTTCATCATCTGTGGATCTGTTAGGGCGGTATGCAAATTGGAGTGGGTCTAGGGTTTCTGGGATAATGGTGTTGATGTGAGCCATGACCAGTCTTTCAAAGTACTTCATGGCTACAGACTTGAGTGCTACGGGTCGGTAGACATTTAGGCAGGTTACCTTGGTGTTCTTGGGCACATGGACTATGGTGGTCTGCTTGAAAAATGGTATTACAGACTCAGACAGGGAGAGGATGAAAATGTCAGTGAAGACATTTGTTAGAAGGTCAGCGCATGCTCGGAGTACACATCCCGGTAATCCGTCTGGCCCTGCGGGCCTATTTAAAGGTCTTACTCACATCGGATGCGGAGAGCGAGATAACACAATCGTCCGGAAACGCTGACGCTCTCATGCATGTTTCAGTGTTATTTGCCTCGAAGCGAGCATAGAAGTAATTTAGCTCATCTGGTAGGCTCATGTCACTGGGCAGCTCTCTGCTGTGCTTCCCTTTGTAATCTGTAATAGTTTGCAAGCCCTGCCACATCTGACGAGCGTCGGAGCCAGTGTAGTAGGATTCCATCTTAGCCCTGTATTGATGCTTTGCTTGTTTGATGGTTCGTCGGAGGGCATAGTGGGATTTATTATACATTTCTGGGTTGGAGTCCCGCTCCTTGAAAGCGGCAGCTCTACCCTTTAGCTCAGTGCGGATGTTGCCTGTAATCCATGGCTTCTGGTTGGGGTATGTACGTACAGTCACTGTGGGCTATTGATGAAGCCAGTGACTGACGTGGTGTACTCCTCAATGCCATCGGAAGAATCCCAAAACATATTTCAGTCTGTGCTAGCAAAACAGTCCTGTAGCTTAGCATCTGCTTCATCTGATTACTTTTTTATTGACTGAGTCACTGGGGCTTCCTCCTTTAATTTTTGCTTGTAAGGAGGAATCAGGAGGATAGAATTATGGTCAGATTTGCCGAATGGAGGTCGAGGGAGAGCTTTGTCCGTCTCTGTGTGTGGAGTAAAGGCGGTCTAGAGTTTTTTTCCCTCTGGTTGCACATTTAACATGCTGGTGGAAATATGGTAAAAGGATTTAAAGTTTCCCTGCATTAAAGTCCCCGGCCACTAGGAGCGTTTTCCTGTTTGCTTATGACGGTATACAGCTCATTAAGTGTGGTCTTAGTGCCAGCATCGGTCTGTGGTGGTATGTAGACAGCTACGAAAAATACAGATAAAAACTCTAGGTAGATAGTGTGGTCTATAGCTTATCATGACCTCAGGCGATCAAAACCTCAAGACTTCCTTAGATATCGTGCACCAGCATGTTTGCCAATAGAACGTCATGGCAGTGGAGGTTTAGTCACTCGCCTACGAATTCTCAGAAGGCAGCCTGTTCCCGGGAAAGCAGTATATCCTTCACATCGGACTCGTCAGACTCATTAAAGGAAAAAGCTTCTACCAGTCCGTGGTGAGTAATCGCTGTTCTGATGTCCAGAAGTTATTTTCGGTCATAAGAGATGGTAGCAGCAACATTATGTACAAAATAAGTTTTATTTTATTTTTTACAAACAGCGCAAAAAAACAAACACAATACACAGTTGGTTAGGAGCACGTAAAACGTCAGCCATCCTCTCCGGCTGTCACGTTCTGACCTTAGTTCCTTTGTTATGTCTTTGTTTTAGTATGGTCAGGGTGTGAGTTGGGTGGGTTGTCTGTGTTCCGTTTTCTATGTTGTGTTTTGCGTTTGGCCTGGTATGGTTCTCAATCAGAGGCAGGTGTCGTTAGTTGTCTCTGATGAGAATCATACTTAGGTAGCCTTTTCCCACTTGTGTTTCGTGGGTGTTTATTTTCTGTTTAGTGTTGTGTTGCACCTTACCTTCTTTTTCTTAGCCCGGACAAGTATTTCAAGTGCCCACTTGCGCTGTTTTGCAGCATGCTTGAGCCTTGACCTCTTCTCCTTTCAGCTGCCGCCCTCTTGCTCTCCTGAGCACTTCCAGATGGCTGACAGCCATACTCGAGATGTCGTCTTCAGTTTTCCAGCAGACTCTGCTGTCACTGTGTCTTGTCTACTGTTCCTGCTGACCTGATGTTTCTGCAGAGCCTTTTGTCCACCTCCCCAAACCTTGCATCCTCCCATTTAAACATCTCCACTGCAGTCTTCTGCTTGGAGTGCAGGGTGTACTTCAGTCTGTCTTGCATTGAACGTTGAGATGTTCATGTTGGGGCTTCGTGTATCAATGATGTCATTCATCCAACTAAACAAAGACTCAACCCTGGTTCCATGAAAGACGGAGAGGGCACCTTTCACCACATTACCCAGGGCTGGATACTTCAGTGTCTGGGCCAAGACATGAGCCCAGCACTCCACCATGTCATCTCCCTCTGTGAAGCTGGCCAGGCATGGATTGATGTTGTATCACATGATCAGTGCTGGCTGGTGAGAGGTGGCCCAACATTGCGCTCAGCTTCTTCAACTGGATCGCTGCCTGCGAGTGGCCTATCAAAATCGTGTCCAGAGCAGACAGTGACCTGTGTGTGACTTTACAAGGGAAACTTCTTCTGCATGTAAAGTTCAGGGGTGGTGTAGGCTTTGGTGACCTGTTCCATGAAAGACTTCAGCAGCTGAAATATAGACACCACAAAACTGACAATTACTACATGTTTTGAAACAATGACAAAAAAAGATATCAACGTATTAAATGCAATTTAAATTGCAGGGTACTAACAGCATGATTAGGATTCCTAGTTCTGAATCCAACTGCTTCCCAGACCACATACATCTCCCTGGCAGACAGCAGCATCTTCTCCTGAAGTAGCATCAATCCCATAGCCTTGGGTGACACTTTAGTTATGTATTCAGCTTTGACGAAGCAAGAAAAAAGCTGAAAGCTGTTTGTCGTGGAGCTTATGTACCAACATCTGGCTACCCTGTGAATGTTAAACAAACTGTTGTGAACTACAATATTGTATATACAAGTATAGCCAACAGTCGCAGATAGAAAATACCCACCTGAAAAACCATTACGTACTCCAGTACACCCACGTAAATGCTGAGTTGTAGATCACTTGTAGTTCCCTCATGCCACACCTTCCTGTTCACCCTCTTCCTTCTGACTTTTACCTTCTTTGTTTAAAAACTTTTACTTTTACTTTCATGCCTGTGAAAACAGAATCAGTAAGTTAAGTGTCAATAAGGTACATTTTGCTCATCGCTGGTAACCATGATGTAAACAAACTCAATACTAAGCTTAACATAGAACTAGTGATGACCTTCACCTTTTCTGTTGAGGTCCTCGTGCAAAGACTTGATCTGCGCTTGTGCCTTCTCGCTCACGTGGTGTTCTTTATGAATGTGTTCCAGTGGGTCCTTGTACAGCTCCTGGTCTTCGTTGCTCAGGAACCCGTAGTACAGGGTCATGCAAGCCGGCAGCATTCTGTGTGTCAAATGGTGACATTTGTAGACAACCAGCGATGGGACACAAACCTCTGAGGGTTGGAGGCAGGGATGTTCAGGTACCGGCATATCTCCTTGAGGTACATCACCTGACAAAAAGAGACTATGAAATGATTTATTTCCATATACTGCCCCTTTATTGTTCTTTATCATTTAAGGTTGGATTGCACAGAAACAAGATAGATTTGGAATAAATTCAGTATTCAGATGAATTAATGAATCAAATGAATAAAGATTTCATTAATTTCAGTGGTAAGTAAATACCAAACATTCAAATATACTTGTTTTTACTTGATCTGGAGACCACTGATGATCAGTGTGCAGATCATTGAAGAGCTGCTGAAGGGATCTGCAAACTTCTTTGCCACATTCTGGATGTGATGACAGGAGTTTCCATCAATGTCGAGCAGGGTTGGACATTGCATCTGACGGACCTTTGTCTCGATGCAGGTCTCGCTACCTCTCAAGATGCTACAGCAATCCATCATCATGCTCACCAGAATTTTCCATGGGATGTTATGGTTGAAGAAGTTGCAGAGTGCCCTCTCCAAGCTGACAGCATTCACCTTGATGACCTCCAGGGACCCCAAGTGCTCCACCACCACCTTCCTCGTGTCATCATGGTAGTAGCTTACCAGCATGGAGAGGACCTTCAAATAAAATCAGGATTTGTCAAATGCACAGGAAAAATATGTTGACTGGACAATGAACTGCTTGTTCCTTGAGCTTTCTCTTCAACAATGTAAGACAAGAGAAGATTAAAACAAGATAAAAGTAGCGCAAATAGAGTAGAGACTATAGAATGGCAAATAGATATAAGAAAGCAATTATTAAATATGAGAACAACCTTCTTGTTGCTGTTAGATGTGCTCTCATCCAAGTTCAAAGAAAAGGGAAACCTGCTCAGGTTTGAGACGGTCCTTTTGGAGAAGGTCCGCACTAGGCCATGGACCATCTTGTAGGATGCCACGGTTGTTCATCCTCTCCAAAGCCACCTTGTCAATGGCAAGACTTTGCGCTAGCTCAACAATTACTGGAGAAAACGAAGGGGAGGGAATGCTCTGCTAGGACACCAAGGACCATAGCCTAGAAGACACAAATTATGAAATTAACTAAAAGTAGGAAAACAACATATTTTTTTATCTTGTGTAAATTGCTCAACAGTGTTTATTTACCTATACTAACAGTTTGAGTGACGTGCTATGCTGACTTCTCAAATAGTGATGCTGCTGACCTAACACACCTACCACTGCATTTGCTATGCGGTCTATAGTGGGCACGGGAAGCTGAGCCTGTTGATCCCTAATCTTCTCTGGCCCCTGGTGGAATGGTGCTGGTGGTGTGGCCCTGGGCAGTATCTGAGCTACACTGCATGTTGTTATTACACTGTACATGTTCTGCCTGTGTACATCTGTTCTACAATGTGCCAGCAGAGCATTAAACAGAGCATGTTGGCAGAATTTCTCTCTTTCTGGCAGAGAGTACACCTGGCATACCCCTTTTTATCCACTGTATTTAAAAAGTGAGAAAGTTCCTTTCCTTTCAACTCTTGTTTAACACCGCCTCGTCTTCACCTAACTCTCATTCTGAAAATTAACCACAGAGGGAAAACATTAAGTCGTTAATTCATAGATAGCTAAGTACTAACTATCTAGAAAACATTTCTCACAGATTTCCATCAGGGTCCAGTGAGCAACTAACGTTATAGCTTGAGGAACGTTAAGGAGTCTATCAGTTAATACTTTGGCTTCAAGGAAACTATCGACAGCTTTGTTTGTTGGCCTCAATGGTGTGTGCTACGCTGCTCCTCTGAAAGTAAGTACTATCTTGCTTTTTCATCTGACATTTTGACATCAGTGTTACAGGAAAGTTGCTTGTCATTTTTACATGACAGTAGGTTGTCGTAAGACAAGGCTGCATGAAGTGTGAACTGGAGTTTTCTTGGATCCATAAAACAATGTGCTTTTGGAGAATGCAGGCATCGATCCCACTACCTCACGCATGCAAAGCATTTGAGCTAATTCCCCAGCCGTTTGGAATTTCCGCAAGAAGCAACCAAGAGTGTCCAGTCTTGTCAGGCTATGCTGTTGGTGGACTTGTTAGTTTACGCGCCAGCACTTGCAGAGGCTCGGTGCATCTCAAAAATTGCGCCTAATAGCAAGTGGCCGGTTAGCTCAGTTGGTTAGAGTGTGGTGCTAATAATGCCAAGGTCATGGGCTCGTTCCCCGTACTGGCTATTATGTACATTTTAGTGTGAATTGTCAAGGGTGCCACAGAATTAAGTTGAGTGAATTGCCGAAATAGCTCAGTTGGGAGAGTGTTAGACTGAAGATCTAAAGGTCCCTGGTTTGATCCCGGGTTTTGACATTTGTATTTGTTATTTCTTCATGCTCTGGCTTCAAGGAAACTATCCACAGCTTTGTTTGTGGTCCTCAATAGTGTGTGCTACGCTGCTCCTCTGAAAGTAAGTACTATCTTGCTTTTTCATCTGACATTTTGACATCAGTGTTACAGGAAAGTTGCTTGTCATTTTTACATGA
The DNA here is from genome assembly GCF_045791955.1 of Oncorhynchus clarkii lewisi. NCBI lineage: Eukaryota > Metazoa > Chordata > Actinopteri > Salmoniformes > Salmonidae > Oncorhynchus > Oncorhynchus clarkii. The sequence continues at coordinate 3,090,401 of NC_092175.1, forward strand.
CAGTAGGTTGTCGTAAGACAAGGCTGCATGAAGTGTGAACTGCAGCTTTCTTGGATCCACAAAATAATGTGTTTTTGGGGAATGCGGGCATCAATCCCAGTACCTATAGCATGCTAAGCAAACACAATACCGATTGCTCAAATTCCCCAGCTGTTTGGAATTGCCACAAGGAGCAACCAAGAGTGTCCAGTCTTGTCAGGCTATGCTGTTGGTGGACTTGTTAGTTTGCGCTCCAGCACTTGCATAGGCTCGGTGTATCTCAACAATTGTGCTCTGTAGCCAGCGGCCGGTTAGCTCAGTTGGTTAGAGTGTGTGATACGCTGCTCTCTGAAAGTAAGTAATGTCTTTCTTTTTCATCTGACATTATGACATCAGTGTTACATGAGAGTTGCTTGTCATTGTTACATGACAGTTTCTTGTCATTGTTTACATGACAGTAGGTTGTCGTAAGACAAGGCTGCATGAAGTGTGAACTGGAGTTTTCTTGGATCCATAAAACAATGTGCTTTTGGAGAATGCAGGCATCGATCCCACTACCTCACGCATGCAAAGCATTTGAGCTAATTCCCCAGCCGTTTGGAATTTCCGCAAGAAGCAACCAAGAGGGTCCAGTCTTGTCAGGCTATGCTGAGTGTCAAAATTATGAGTCACATGCATGTGAATTGTCAAGGGTGCCACAGAATTAAGTTTAGTGAATTCCCGAAATAGCTCACTTGGGAGAGCGTTAGACTGAAGATCTAAAGGTCCCTGTTTTGATCCTGGGATTTGGCATTTGTATTTGTTCTTTCTTTATGCTCTGGCTTCAAGGAAACTTCACAGAACAGCGCAAACTGGCTCTAACCAGAATAGAAAGAGTGGGAGGCCCCGGTGCACAACTGAGCAAGAGGACAAGTACATTCGAATCAAAAGAGATCTCAGTTTCAAGGTCTCATGCAGGAACCAAATGTTAATGATGAATTAATGGTGAATAATGAAAAGCAAATGAAGATATAACTTGTCTGTGCAAGCAGTATATAAGAGAACTAACGGGACTGCCCAAGGAGAGCTCCCAGCCGACGTGTACTATGGTGCATGAAGTTTGCTGGAACTTCTCCAGTTAAAATAATTATTCATTTAAAAGTTTGACTTGGAGTCTATGGTGGTGAATTTCCATTACAGCATGCCCTCTTCACCCGCTGTCTGGGCAACCTACCTGCTCCATGAGCACTTCAGTAAGGCCTCCACGACGCCAAGAGGGATGGCAAGGAGAGGACAAGGGCCTTAATGACATCCTCACATCCCTCGCCTTCGTCAACAACTTGGGAGAGTGATGTACAACGCTTTGGTGGAGTCAAGTGACCTCTCCCGCCAGTTCCAGCGGCAGGACAACTCTCCCTGTAGCTGACAAGTAGCAAAATCGAGCAATACAGGTGTTCGAGTCAATGGTGAACATTACGGGTCCACATGCTGAGCAGATGGGCACAGCGATGGAGGGGACAGCCTACAAGGGTGTGGAGCTTCATGAGAACAAATGGGTGATGAGGATAAACGCATCCCAATTCTTCATGAGCAGGCTCATACCAACCACCTCCTCCTATGTCAGCGCAATGGACAATGAGAGCAGTCAAAAAGACAGAGATAATTGAAGATGTGAAGGTCCTCTATGCTTGGGCAGTAATTCCTTACACCAGGGTTTTTGGAATTTATATTTGTAGCTACTTTTTAATTAAATACCTGCAGTCAACTTGAGCAATATGTTAAGAGATAAAGAAAGAACATTGCATTCATATTTCACCTGTCACATTATTATGAAGCTTATGGTAGTCCTCAGTCACGTGGTGTTTGTTTACAAGCACACAACAACGAGAGACTGGAGCTACTGTTGGGCAGCATGGATGGAATTAACAGTATGGAATTAACAACTAGATGTTTGCAAGCTAGATATTTTTTATTTCATTTTTATTTCACCTTTATTTAACCAGGTAGGCCAGTTGAGAACAAGTTCTCATTTACAACTGCGACCTGGCCAAGACAAAGCAAAGCAGTGCGACAAAAACAACAACACAGAGTTACACCTAAACAAATGTACAGTCAATAACACAAAAGAAAAGAAAAATAGAAAACTCTATGTACGGTGTGTGCAAATGTAGAAGAGTAGGGAGGTAGGCAATAAATAGGTCCTAGAGGTGAAAATAATTAAAATGTAGCGTTAATACTGGAGTGATAGATGTGCAGATGATGATGTGGAAGTAGAAATACTGGGGTGCAAAAGAGCAAGAGGGTAAGTAATAATATGGGGATGAGGTAGTTGGATGGGCTATTTACAGATTGGCTGTGTACAGGTACAGTGATCGGTAAGGTGCTCTGACAGCTGATGCTTAAAGTTAGAGAGGGAGATACAAGACTCCAGCTTGTCATTGGCAGCAGAGAACTGTAAGGAAAGGCAGTCAAAGTAAGTGTTGGCTTTGTGGATGACCAGTGCAATTTATCTGCTGGAGCATGTGCTACGGGTGGGAGTTGCTATGGTGACCAGTTAGCTGAGATAAGGCGGGGCTTTACCTAGCAAAGACTTATAGATGACCTGAAGCCAGTGGATTTGGCAACGGATATGTAGTGAGGGCCAGCCAACGAGAGCATACAGGTCGCAGTGGTGGGTAGTATACAGGTCGCAGTGGTGGGGCTTTGGCGACAAAACGGATGGCACTGTGAAAGACTGCATCCAATTTGCTGAGTAGAGTGTTGGGGGCTATTTTATAAATGACATTGCCGAAGTCAAGGATCGGTAGGATAGTCAGTTTTACGAGGGTATGTTTGGCGGCATGAGTGAAGGAGGCTTTGTTGCGAAATAGGAAGCCGATTACAGATTTGATTTTGGATTGGAGATGCTTAATGTGAGTCTGGAAGGAGAGTTTACAGTCTAACCAGACACCTAGGTATTTGTAGTTGTCCACATATTATAGGTCAGAACCGTCCAGAGTAGTGATGCTAGTCGGGCGGGAGGGTGCGGGCAGCAATCGGTAGGAATGTTGTATGGCGTTGAAGCTCGTTTGGAGGTTTGTTAGCACAGTGTCCAAAGAAGGGCCAGATGTATACAGAATGGTGTTGTATGCGTAGAGGTGGATCAGAGAATCACCAGCAGCAAGAGCGACATCTTTGATACAGGTATATACAGAGAAAAGAGTCGGCCCGAGAATTGAACCCTGTGGCACGCCCATAGAGACTGCCAGAGGTCCGGACAACAGGCCCTCTGATTTGACACACTGAACTCTATCTGAGAAGTAGTTGGTGAACCAGGCGAGGCAGTCATTTGAGAAGCCAAGGCTATTGAGTCTGCCGATAAGAATGCAGTGATATCATATAACTATTAAGTTAACCGTTTAAAATGTGCTAAATGCTCTTCAGTTGTGTGTTTAGTTTGCTAATATAGTAGCCAGTTAGCTAACTAAGTGGTTAGCTTCTTCCAAAAACAAACATTCACCTATTAGAATTTGTTATTTAACCTTTATTTAACTAGGCAAATCAGTTAAGAACAAATTCTTATTTACAATGATGGCCTACATGGACCAAACCCGACGACGCTGGGCCAATTGTGCGCCACCCTATGGGACTCCCAATCATGGCCAGTTGTGATACAGCTGGGATTTGAACCAGGGACTGTAGTGATGCCCCTTGCACTCAGATGCAGTGCCTTAGACCGCGTGGTAAAAGCAGAAAATCCCCTCCTAGATGAAGAGCAATGCTGGCTAATATTTGTTTTGTGTGAGTAGCATTTTTGAGTTACTTGAATACTTCTATAGTGTAGGTCAGAAACTGTACAAAATGTTAGCAATGCGCTTGTTAGCATTTAGTTAGCATTCTCTATGGGATTTTACATGTACTTGTTAGTATTGCTAACCTTCGGATTACAGCCCATCAGTGGGGTTTGTGTTCAGTGCCAGTATTACCGAATATCCCGGTATGGCACAAGGTCAGTATGACAATCTGGATACCGCCCAAGCCTAGAGCTGGACATTCTGTTAGGAGACAATGCAATGAGACACCTGTGCGAGGTGTTCAGAGTAGATGGTACGGAGAGTGTTCGGGGATTCCCTGAGTTCAAGGACTCCAAAGCAACAAAAAATAAATGCCAGTCTCCTTGTCACCTCTGATGAAAGCAGTAGAAACCATCGCCATATCCACCAGTGAATGCGAGCGTGCATTCAAGCAGCATGAATGACATCGTGAAACGCGCTCGCAGTGAGCTACCTCTCCAATTTGCTTTTCCTCAAACGCAACGATCAACCACTGCTGCTGTTCCACCCCTTGCCATATGTGAAGACATGGCTGAGTAAAGGAAGGAGACACGCCAACACAACCGACTGCCCTACCAAAGAATACACAGAGCAATGTGGAGCTTGTTTTGATATGATAAGGCGAAAGTGGGAAGATTGTTATTTTTATCTAAGTGATTTGAAAATTATATGCTAATAAAAATTGTCTGTTCAACCTACTTTACACACCAGTCCTCCTCCCTCTCTTCACTGCATTTCAGCACCATGGCCAGCTCCTCCAAACAAGCAGTTAAAGTGCTTGGAGCTTCAGCACCTGGACAGTGACTTGTTTAACATCATTAATGTTATGTCAGTCCTGGCACGCAGGGTCCTTCTGTTAACTAGACCTAATCTGTTTATGAAACATGTTTGTAGGCGCTAGTGTACAGTGGTACTGATATGCTTGTGTTTGTAAGCCTATGAAAAAGTTCACAAAGCCTTAATAATAGCAATAAGGGACCTCAGGGGTTTGTGGTATATGGCCAATATACCATGTCTAAAGGCTGTTTCCAGGCACTCCCCGTTGTGTCGCGCTTGAGAACAGCCCTTAGCCGTGGAATAGTAACCCCCGCTGGGCCTTATTGCTTGATTATGTGAAGATGCGTGTATACTTGAATGCTGCCTTTATGAATTACCTCTGCTTATAATGTGCTGATCTGTTCTTGAACCAACTGAACCATTTAAAATCATTCCTTATGAAGACCAGATGTACTACTGTTAAAACTATTATTTGATACTATACCGTATATCTTCTTGATAGCACTGATGCCTTTGCTTTTTAGGAATTATAGCACTCAATACTTAAGTGGCATTTCATGGAGGTATTCCATATGTTTATCAGTGTTTTATTTAGTCCTGGTACAAAGGGTTTTGTTTATTAATGTTTATGAATTTGAAAGCTTATAAAAATGTAATATTGAATTACAATAACAAACTCTTGAAGTCAGTATTGTATAGTACATTTTAAGTGTATATTATTGTTGTCTGATAGGCTACTAGACCTCAATGGAATAAGACGTATTTACAGTGAATAATCAAAAGGTCTCTATAGCATAATGTCATTTGTGAACTTCGGTGAACAAGACAGCTCCTGCAACTCTTCCATCCCAAGTGAATAACTGTATTTGGTTCGATTGTCATCAGCAATGAATTAGGACATGTCAGGATCAAGGGGAAAGTTGATAACACTGACATTGCAATCAGGACACCAAAATGTGACAACTGTGCAAGGGGGTGTATGCCTTCTAGTCAACTAGGTTCCATTCAAATGAATAGCTCCCTCACCAGACTGGAGCTGGAAGTCGAGATTTTTGGGGGGGACAATTTGCTTCATTGTCATTTCTTTTCAGTGGACTTTTTTTTAAAGCACTTTCAACTCAAGATGCTGTAAGAAAGCATCTCAAATCCCCAGAGCTAGAGCGACCTAGGCTACAGAATATGACATGTACTCACCTTAAAGAACAGTCCGGCTTGTGTCAAGTCCGAGTCCACTTGAAAGCAGTTGCCTATATGTCTTAAAATTAGACAAATCGTTTTGACAAAAATGAAGGGGTATTGAGAAAAACGACAATCAGTGCAGTAATTTGTAACAGGACACACGCGAGTCTTTGCAGTGACACAAGCAGGGCACTGCTCGTTGCACTATTACATAACTTAACGATGAGCTAGTGTTACATTCAGCGTGCACGATGTTATGTTGGTGATTTAACGTCCATAGCTAGCCAGCGAAGGGTAATGTCTGGACTCATCACATCAATAATGCATTTAGTAACTAGCAAGCTAGCTAGTTCGCCTAACGTCGTTAGTTGTTAACGTTGTAACGTTCATGCGAAAATAGCCTCAATCCAATCAATTAGAAGCAATGCATTTAGTTAGGTAGCTATTAACAGTGCATCCATTTAAGCAGCATGATTCAGGCAAAGGTTGAGATACTCTGTGATACAGCAGGTAGCTAACTAACAATATCTAGCTACTGTAGCTAGTATGATGTGCAAGTAATTTAATCTGGTTACTACCGCTAAGTAACGTTAGCTGCGAGAACAGCTGGGCAGTGGGAGACGTAGCAACTAACGGTAACGTTGGCAAGCTAATATACTACCTAGCTAACGTTAACGAACTGACTCGTTCCTACTGTTGTTGTCTCCATCAGTCGTCCTCTGGTCAACCGTATCCAGGTGTAAAATGTATGTAGCTAAATGTATAAACCTTTTTAGAGCATCCAATGCAGTGCCGCGCCGTCATATACAGCTGTTTCACAGTTAACGGACCGGTGTTGCACGGTTGCCAGCCTCAACTAGCTGGCAACCGAAGGTGAAGGTGTGTGCTCTGGCTGTGGTACAGGAGGGTGGGCCAGTGGAGAAAAACCCTAAACGTTCTGCACGAGGGGATGTATGATCAATCAAGTTCGCGTTTTCAGTCAGTCCTCTTTGCTAACTGGTTAAAGGCACAGTCTGTAAGACTTTCTGTCGTTTCAATAAATATAAACATCTTGATACTGAATAATTAACTTATACTTTAATTTGTAAAACTGCCTCAACTCATAATAATCCAAAACCTAAGTATATTCCTTTGACACTTGATGAAAGCTTTAAATCATGTAAGTATTAAAGTAAAGTAAAATATTGCTGTGAGCAGCAATTAACGGGGTTCAAAGGATGACAGAATGTACACAAGATCAGTTGGATAACAAACAGAGAATTCTATCAGGTAGGAATTATCCTCCTTCATATGCAATCAGTGAAAGCATTACCATGTTTATCAATACCACAAGGATGACGCAAGTAAAGTTTAGTCTAGCAGTGTAGGTTGGTTACCTTTGAATGCAGCAGGTAATCATTCTTAATGTCATTACTTAATATATTACATTTATACAGTGCATTCAGAAAGTATGCAGAACCCTTGTGTTTTTCCCTAATCAATCTACTCACAATACCCCTTATTACAAATCAAAAACAGGTATTTAGAAATTGTGAAATATACATTCACATAATTATTCAGACCCTTTACTCAGTACTTTGTTGAAGCACCTTTGGCAACGATTACAGCCTCGAGGCTTCTTGAGTATGACGCTGCAAGCTTGGCATAACAGTATTTGGAGAGTTTCTCACATTATTCTCTGCTGATCCACGCAAGCTCTGTCAGGTTAGATGGGGAGTGTCACTGCACAGCAATTTACAGGTTTTCATCAAGGATCTCTCTGTACTTTGCTCCGTTCATCTTTCCCTCGATCCTGACGAGTCTCCCAGTCCCTGCAGGTGAAAAACATCCCCACAGCATAATGCTGCCACCACAATGCTTCACCTTAGGGATGGTGTCAGGTTTCCTCCAGACATGACGGTTGGCATTCAGGCCAAAGAGTTCAATTTTTGTTTCATCAGACCAGAAATTCTGAGAGTCCTTTAGGTGCCTTTTGGTCATTTGCCTTTTACAATTCAAATCAAATGTTACTAGTAACATGCACCGAATACAGTGAAAACAGTGAAATGCTTACTTACAAGCCCCAACCACCAATGCAGTTTTAAAAAAATACAAATAAGGATAAGAAATTAAAGGAACAACTAATTAAAGAGCAGCAGTAAAATAACAATAGCAAGACTATATACAGGAGGTAACGATACAGAGTCAATGTGCGGGGGCACCGGTTAGTCGAAGTAATTGAGGTAATACGTACATGTAGGTAGAGTTACTGTTAAGGGAATTTTTATCTATAATGACTAATTATGTATACATTTCAATCAGGATGTACTAATCAGAATACTATTATGTTACTGTATATGTACTAATCAGAATACTATTATGTTACTGTATATGTACTAATCAGAATACTATTATGTTACTGTATATGTATGAATTTTCTTTCTTAATCCTAGTACTGAATACAATGTGTGTAAATATAATCAAGGATTAGAACAATGACTGTCTGTTCCTTGGTAGAAATGAATTAACTAAATCTTCAGACTGGCTAGAATGCTTATCTACACCGGAAGACCTTGGCTCAGCCATAAATTAAATTAAATTGGTAGGGAGACAATGTGGGAAGGCTTGAGATACTGCCTTTGTACCAGGGTGGGAGAAGAGACGGGTTGGTACTGGAACTAATGACGTCATTTTCAGTTTATAACCTGTGGTAAACTGTATCGTGTTCAGTACTCTCATGAATAAACTCTGCTGATTGACTTTAAGACTGGGCTCTGTCCATTATTATAGAATAAGGGTCTTACAAATCCTTATGAATTGACAGAGTGTTTAATTTTAATTGGGTATTAAAACATAGCGCAATTTAATTCCTGTAACAGTTACTAAAGTGACTATGCATAGATAATAACAGAGAGTAGCAGCGGCGTAAAATAGGGGGTGGGGGAGGGGGAAATACAAATTGTCTGGGTAGCCAATTGATTAGATGTTCAGGAGTCTTATGGCTTGGGGGTAGAAGCTGTTGGCCTCTTGGACCTAGACGTGGCACTCCGGTACCGCTTGCCGGAGTGCTATGACTAGTCTATGACTAGGGTGGCTGGAGTCTTTGACAAACTTTAAGGCCTTCCTCTGACACCACCTGGTATAGAGGTCCTGGATGGCAGGAAGCTTGGCCCCAGTGATGTAATGGGCCATACACACTACCCTTTGTCATGCCCTCTTCATGACTGTCTTGGTGTGTTTGGACCATGTTAGTTTGCTGGTGATGTGGACACCAAGGAACTTGAAGCTCTCAACCTGCTCCACTGCAGCCCTGTCAATGAGAATGGGGGCATGCTCGGTCCTCATTTTCCTGTAGTCCACAATCATCTCCTTTGCCTTGATCACGTTGAGGGAGAGGTTGTTGTCCTGGCACCACACGGCCAGGTCTCTGACATCCTCCCTATATGCTGTCTCATCGTTGTCGGTGATCAGGCCTACCACCGTTGTGTCATCGGCAAACTTAATGATGGTATTGGAGTCGTGCCTGGCCGTGAAATCATGAATTAACAGGGAGTACAGGACGGGACTGAGACCATGCAAGCTTTAGATTGCATTCTGTTAAGGCACTTGTCTCCCTCTACATCGGTCAGCTACATTGGTGAACGTGGTGGGATCCTTTCGATTCGTCAATGAGGCCTAGGAACACAAATGCTCCTAGTGCGGAGGGGGAATAATTAAGCATGCATTGTTGACAGCTATACAGTATCCATCAGAGGCCCAGGCTTTGGAAATAGATGGTAAAGCTTTCATTTCTAGACTGCAACATTATAAGATTGTGCCCTCGACAGCACTTGATATGCACTGATTGGTAGGTTGCACTATATCAAATCAAATTGTATTGGTCGCATGCACATATTTAGCAGATGTTATTGCGGGTGTAGCAAAATGCTTGTGTTCCTAGTTCCAACAGTGCAGTAGTATCTAACAATTCACAAAATACACACAAATCTAAAAGCAAAATAATGGAATATATAAATATATAAAAAGGATTAGGACGAGCAATGGCGGAGTCCGGAGAATATATATACACAGCACCAGTCAAAAGTTTGGACACATCTACTCATTCATGGGTTTTACAATTTTTTAAAACATTTTCTACATTGTAGAATAATAGTGAAGACATCAAAACTATGAAATAACACATATGGGACCCAGAACACACCTCCAGGCTGTGTAACCTAACAGCATCTGGAAAAAGTCAAGGTGTCTGAATACTTTCCGAATGCACTGTGTGTGTGTGTGTATATATATATATATATATATATATGTAGTATATACCCACTACCGGCCAAACGCTTTAGAACACCTCATTCAAGGGTTGTTCTGTATTTTGACTATTTTCTACATTGTAGAATAATAGTGAAGACATCAAAACTACAAAATAACACATATGGAATCTTATCGTAACCAAAAAAGTGTTAACAAAAATATATGCATATATTTTATATTTGAGATTCTTCAAATCGCCACCCTTTGCCTTGATGACAGCTTTGCACACTCTTGGCATTCTCTCAACCAGCTTCACTCTCCTTCTTGGTCAAATAGCCCTTACACAGCCTGGAAGTGTGTTGGGTCATTGTCCTGTTGAAAAACAAATGATAGTCCCACTAAGCGCAAACCAGATGGGATGGCGTATCGCTTCAGAATGCTATGGTGGCCATGCTGGTTAAGTGTGCCTTGAATTGTAAATAAATCACTGACAGTGTCACCAGAAAAGCACCCCAACACCATCACACCTCCTCCTACATGCTTCACTGTGGGAACCACACATGCGGAGATCATCCGTTCACCTACTCTGCATCTCACAAAGACACAGTGGTTGGAAACAAAAATCTCTAATTTGGCCCAAAGGACAGATTTCCAACGGCCTAATGTCAATTGCTCGTGTTTCTTGGCCCAAGCAAGTCTTTTTCTTATTGGTATACTTTAGTAGTGGTTTCTTTGCAGCAATTCGATCATGAAGGCCTGATTCACGCAGTCTCCTCTGAACAGTTGATGTTGAGATGGGCCTGTTACTTGAACTCTGTGAAGCATTTATTTGGGCTGCATTTTCTGAGGCTGGTACCTCTGCAGCAGAGGTAATTCTGGGTCTTCCTTTCCTGTGGCGGTCCGCATGAGAGGCAGTTTCATCATAGCGCTTGATGGTTTTTGTGCAAATTCAAATGCACATTTTCCGCATTGACTGACCTTCATGACTTAAAGTAATGATGGACTGTCATTTCTCTTTGCTTATTTGAGCTGTTCTTGTCATAATATGGACTTGGTCTTTCACCAAATAGGGCTATCTTCTGTATACCACCCCTATCTTGTCACAACACAACTGATTGGCTCAAACGCATTAAGAAGGAAAGAAATTCCACAAATTAACTTTTAACAAGACACACCTGTTAATTGAAATGCATTCCAGGTGACTACCTCATGAAGCTGGTTGAGAGAATGCCAAGAGTGTGCAAAGCTGTCATCAACTCAAAGGGTGGCTACTTTGAAGAATCTCAAATCAAAATTTGTTTAAAACTTTTTTGGTTACTACATGATTCCATATGTGTTATTTCATAGTTTAGACGTCTTCACTATTATTGTATAAAATAGTAATAATAAAGAAAAACCCTTGAATGAGTAGGTGTCTTTTGACTGGTACTGTATACAAAAGTACGTGGGCCCCCATTCAAATGAGTGGATTCGGCTATTTCAGCCACACCCGTTGCTAATAGGTGTATAAAATCGAACACACTGCCATGCAATCTCCATAGACAAACATTGGCAGTAGAATGACCTTACTGAAGATCTCAATGACTGTCAACGTGGCACCATCATAGGATGCCACGTTTCCAACAAGTCAGTTCGTCTAATTTCTGTTCTGCTAGAGCTGCTCCGATTAACTGTAAGTTCTGTATTGTGAAGTGGATATGTCTAGGAGCAACAACGGCTCAGCTGCGAAGTGGTAGGCCACAAAAGCTCACAGAACGGGACCGCTGAGTGCTGAAGCGTGTAACACTTCTTTCCTCAGTTGCAACACTCACTACCTAGTTCCAAACTGTCTCTGGAAGCAACGTCAGCACAATAAATGTTTGTCGGGAGCTTCAAAATGGGTTTCCATGGCCGAGCAGCCACACACAAGCCTAAGATCACCATGCGCAATGTCAAGCGTCAGCTGGAGTGGTGTAAAGCTCGCCGCCATTTGACTCTGGAGCAGTGGAAACGTTCTCTGGAGAGAGGAATCACGTTTCACCAACTGGCAGTCCGACGGACGAATCTGGGTTTGGCGGATGTCAGGAGAACGCTACCTGCCCGAATGCATAGTGTCAACTGTAAAGTTTGGAGAAGGAGGAATAATGGTCTGTGGCTATTTTTCATGGTTTGGGCTAGGACCCTTAATTCCAGTGAAGGGGAATCTTGACTCTACAGCATACAATACGATGTTAATAACATTGATGCGTTTGAAGATTAACTCTTTAGGGACTATTGTGATGAGTCCAAAGACCACATTTCGAATGAATATGACTTTTAGTCCTAATTATTTTAAGAATTAGCGTTACATAGTCAAAAAAGTGAATTGTTAATAGTTTTAAAAAATAAGTAAAGATATCAATGCCAAACAACCTGGTTCATCATGGTAATGTCTTTGATGATCATAAGTTTCAAGTTGGTAGGCCATTGTGGAAAGGATTTACAAAGGATTTAAATAGACACGTAAAATCAGATTTATCAATAACTGGGCCAGCTCTTAACCGATCACTTAGATTTTCACAAACTAGGTTAAGAGATGTACCATGAGCCTACGTACTGAATGGTGTCATTTGGATTTTATGGTTCATGAGAAGTTTTTCCAAAGGTTTTCCAAAATGTCCAAGATGGAGGAAAATCTATCCTGGCAGACCTTATGGGTCCTTGGGGCAAATTTGTTCAGCGTGAGGAAAGAAACCGATACAAAGTGTCAAGTCTCTAGGTCAAACAGGTGATGGATGAGGGTTCAAGTGAGACTGCTTATAACAGCACCACCTATAGGCCAATCAGTGCCATTCTTTTTGACAAAGTTACTTATGGGCTCTAGTTCAAGTGCGCCAAATTAGAAAGTTTGCTGTGAATCTCTAAATTATGCAACCACTGCAGGGCTGAAACCCTGACTTCAAGCCAAGGCAAGTTTAGAGTTTACACCCTTGCAGGGAGTTGCGCCACCCCACTTCTAACACCAATGCATCAACCACCATTAGAAGAGATTTCTCAGATCTTTTTCAACAAAATACAAACAGGTACTTAAGTTAGTAAAGGCCTTTTATTTTCAATTGGTATATGGGTTGCAATCTACAATAATAAAATACAACAAATCAGAGCAGAAAAAAATAGGAACAATAATCAATACAATTATTTGAATGTACAAAAGCATCATCACCCACTCAGTCCCCATCGACTGTGATCTGGTTTAAAAAACAACAACGAGATACTTAAATTGCTGTCTTTGGTGGAAATAAGTTTTCTATAGATTACATCTGAGAAAGACCATATTATCAAGTGACATGCTTTTAGCATAATTGCAATATCGACCCAGTTGGAACAATAACACTCAAAAACACACCACTGAAACTCCATTCAATAGTTAACATGGAATTCTGTGACACAGTGCAATCAAAGGAATTCACTCCGAGACATCATATGATAACCCTATAAAGAAGCAGAGCAGATGAATGACTTAAATGTGCACAAAGCTGCAGAACATTGAGTATTCATACATTTCAATTTTATTGGAAATGCATGTCCCATTTACTACCATCGAATGGAATTTGAGGGAGTATAAATTAAAGCAGGTGCATTGGCACGTAGTAATGTATGAAGATGGGGCTTCAATTGAAATGAGGGGCCAACAGGACTTTTGACTCAATTCATACAATGAAGCAATGTTATCTGTAAAAAAAAAAAAAAAGCAAATAAAAACACATTAGGCAAAATCAAATACTTTCAAAGGAAGGTCTGAGAATGTATATTTCAAGACAAAAATCGAGACAAACAGAGAGATGCAAGTCCCCTTGGGAGAAGCTGGGGGGGGTCCCAAAACCGTTAACCTAAACCTCTTTGCAGATAACAAGGAACCAGATAGGTATAACGAAATATATAGATAGCTGCCCTAAACCCATTAGAAGATTCAGCCCAGAAGCATCTGCTGTTCCGCCAACTGACATGTACTCGAGGTGCTGACCTGTTGCACCTTCTATAACCAGACTATTTTTTGACCCTGCGCTGGTCATCTATGACTGTTTAAACATCTTGAAGAACAATCTGGCCAAAATGGACATGTACTCTTATAATATCCTCCTGGTACAGCCAGAAGAGGACAGGCCACCCCTCAGAGCCTGGTTCCTCTCTAGGTTCCTGCCTTTCTGGAGTTTTTCCTAGCCACTGTGCATCACGATCTGCATTGCTTGCTTTTTGGGGTTTTAGGCTGGATATCTGTTAAAGCACTTTGCGACAACTGCTGATGTGAATCAATTGACTGATTGAAGCATCTATCACTTTGGTGTTTGTAGATCTGAAAGGATCAGACAGGCGTAAAGTAAACAAACTAGTGACCGCTCCACCTAGCTTTCTAATTAGGTATAGGGGAGCTTCTATCATATTGAAAACACCCATCTCATTCCCTCAGATCTGTAAACATTGAAGGGACAAGAGCTATGGTCGTGGACCAGACCATTGTGAAGCCATTGTGATATTTCTTAGTTACACCAATCCCCTCCCTTAAGACTGCAAACACCAAAAGGGATAGGGGCAAGGGGAAGAGGCTGGGGGTTATTTTGGAACTGAACAAAATGGCTCTTGTAATTAGAGGAAGTAAGGTGTTGTTGTTCGGGGAGGGATGACCCGCTCAGAGTCGGGCACGGCACGGAACAGCTTGGGCTCCCGTGTGTTCACGTCCTTGAAGACCATGATGGAGGCAATGTTTCCACAGCGGTAACAGTAGTTGGGCGCGGACCACACCGTCACCAGCTTCTCATCGAACATGAACTTGTAGCCCTCGTGGACCAGCTGGTGTGCACGGCAGATCAGCTTCAGATTGTTGATGTGAACAAACTGAAATTGGGAAAGAAGGATCATGGATGTAACTCGGTATTCAACATAGGTGAGGTGCGCCCCCAAAGAGTCCGTTCCACTTGGACCTCCGTCAAGGCTACAGATGAACTTTTCCCACATGTGCGATCAAAAGTTGCCCCCTTAACCCCCCTAGATCAGGGTTTCCCAAACACGGTCCTGGTGCAGATTCAAATAACCAACCCATCTTTAACCTTTGGTTATTTGAATCGGCGGTGTTGTGCTAGGGCATAAACCCCAGGACAGTCACCCCCCTCAGTTTACAATTCAAGCACTGAAGGTGTCGATAGTTAGAATGACCATGTCACTTACTCTCTGCATAGGCAATGACGCCTTGTGATTGACAGGAGGCGAGACAATAAATGCAACCAAAACAGTCAGTCTGGAAGACCGTCTAGGCCTGCATTTAACATAATCCCCTTTGGTAGTTACCCCTCTCCGCAGGAGAACAATTTGATGCATTTACCTCATTAGTGACCTTGGCGCCAAAGAGCCAGCCTGCACCTCGCGGACTGATGGCCCAGGTGTCCACATCCTCTGGGTCCGACCACACCAGGTCACAGAAGGCCCCCTTGTGGGGAATCTCTTGGTTGCGCTCGATTGTGCGGATCTGGTCCAGGGTCTTGATGTCAGGTGAAAGACCACCATGCACACAAAGGACCTGCTCGTCTATCAACTGTGGTCAGAAACTGCTATTAGTTATAGACTCATAAGTGTGGGAAAATGTAACATAACAAAAGCACCCATTTTTTTTTTATAATTTAAATCAATGGCTGGACTTACAGCAGCTACTGTTAGCATGTCAAACACTTTAGTGCAGTATCGCCAGGCGTTTGCATTTCCGTATTTCGTTTGGCACTCATCTGCAAAAAAAAATATAGATATATTACACTTCACACACAATTCTGGTAGTGCTTCTTTTTATGGTACAACATTAACAGATAATGGAAAAAATAGATAATTACACAGTAATAACCTATAAATTGGTTCTCCAGGTTGGGGGTTGTGCGCAGGGCTAACAACCCTGTTGCGTAAAACAAAATGCTGTTACAGAAATGTAACAATGCAAATGCAAAAGCAGAAAAAAATGGAGCCCACACCTTCCCGAGGGGACTAATGAAGTAGACTGGTGAAAGCCTTCGGGGAAACCAGCCTGTGGAAAAATCTTCTTACAACCAAGACCTCAATCCAACTTGGGACCTGGAATGTCTGTACAACGCACTAAGCAGGAAAAGCAGCACAAGAAGCCCAAGTTATAAAGGAATACAACAACTAGCTGAAGCTTGCTGGAATGGTGCAGGTTTGACCACACTATCAAAACGGGAAATGATTGCCTATTCAGGACACGAGAATGAAGACCACACATAATGGGAGGCAGTTTCAACAAGGACCATCACAGCAAGGTTTAACTACAAAGCCAGGAAAGTCCCCATTGTCCAATGCTACACACCTATAAACAATGCAGTGGAGGAATCAAAACAACTATAACGAGAATCTACAAGCAGTTTATGATGCAACACCCATAAGAGACATCAAGATCCTAACAGGAGATCTAAACGCCAAGATAGGTTCAGACAACACAGGTAAAGACACCATAATGGGGGTTCATGGCCTTGGTCAGTCAAAATGGTCCCCTGGTTTTGGAGAGCTATTCACTTCTGTGCCAAAAACAACCTAGTTGTAGGAGAGAGCATCTTTCCCACAAGAGAATCCATAAAGCAACCTGGGACTCGACAATATCACCAGAGGGCAAATGAAGGAGGAGCTTACTTGACATCAGGGTTAGGAGAGGCACTGACATTGCCTCCGACCACCACCTGGTCGTGGGAACCCTCAAAACCAAGCTGAGAGCCTTAAAAAGATGCCAAGTAAAAAACCACATCACAAGTTCAATACCCAGAGCCTCAGAATACAACCGATGTAGGAGACATAAGCTGTCACACTGCAGAACAGATTCAGCACCATCTCACACTTCACTGAGGAAAAACACACTAAACGAGCAGTGGACCATGTTAACAACACCTGGTCAGAAAGTTGGGCTGTACGTCCACGGGCTGTAAGGAAAACAATCGGAAAGAGTGGCTCTCAGATGCAACCTGGATTCTTATAGAGGAAAGCAGGTAGCTGAAACAGAACCTCTGCAGAGATATCCAAAACGTAATGTTCTAACTATAATTACTGTTCCCTGAAGGAGGGAAATTAGGTACAACATACTAAGAGGAGTCGCAATCTCGCGACTTCGGTTGAAGGGTCTAAAAATCACACTTGCCAAGGCCAATGAAATCCACGCCTCGCTGGAAGCCCAACCTTCCACAGGTGATAAGCATGAGGCTCGGATTTATTCCTTCAATTTAACACCACTCTTCACCAAGCACAGGAACAAGTGGCGCGGGGCCAAACAGGTGTTTCAGTGGTTCATAAATCACACCCCCATTTTAGAATAAGGCTACAACGTAATAAGTTGTGGAAGGAAGGGGTCTGAATCGTGTCCGAATGCATTGTATATAGACAAAAAACAGATTCCATATGGGATCGAATGTTGGGCTTTTGCACAGATGGGGCTCCATCTACCCCGGGACAGCAGCCAGACCTCTGCACTCTAGTTATGAATGAGTCTCTCTCTGCCATATGGACGCATTGTATGATACACCAAGAGCAACTGGTGACAAATGAGCAGAGCACAGAACTCGGAGATACAGTATACAGCAGCAGGTAACTTCAATAGTGAACTACATCAAACCACAGCCACTTCGTGCACACCTGTTCGCAAAACTATGTGGAGATATAGGTGCAGAGCATGACGATGTTCTATTTCACACAGACACTTGGTGGTTATCGAGGGGGAGAGTTGGAAAGATTTTTCACATTGAGAGAGGAACTGTTGTCATTCACAATGGATGTAAAGAAAATAAATGAATGGAAAAAAGCATCAGTAAGTGTCCCACACGAGTGATGACTGCTCATCTCCAACGCTTGGAAGAGCAGTTTGGGTTGGACCTCTTTCCCAATCCAAAGCTGGAGTCAGTGCTCTCGTCTGCATTAAAACCAAATATCGATCCAGGTTGGCTGTTATAGCAGTGATGAGGTGCGCACTGTCGACCATGCCCACTCACTTTGAGAAGCTCTGACGTGACACGCATCAAAGCACACCCATCTCATTAGTGGTGGTGATATAAGAGACTTCATTTCAGACTAATTTGCAATTGACTGCCAAACATTAAAAAGTATGTGATGGTGAAGACAATCAGAAATACTGTTAGAATGCATTTTAATTGACTGCCATAGCGCCAAATAAAAAAGTTAACATTGGCTGTTAATTACATAATTGTTTTCACATAGGTGGGGCCGCAATAGAATTTTCAGATATGAAAATGGGGGTCGTGGGCCAAAAACATGAGGAACCCCTGGGCTAAGCAGAGCCAGGAACCAAATACCCTCCGCGTGGCTAGAAAAGTGTGATACGTGAGTGAGTCTTGCTCGAGACACAGAAAAGGAATGCGCTGAGATGGAGTCAGACAGCTTTGAGACTGAATACGGGACAGTAGCATGGATGTGTGTTGCCCCCTCGACTCCGCTGCCACCAGCCAATCAGCTGTAATAGCCAGCAGCTCGTGAGCATTCTTAGTTTGTAGACGGAGGTGCTTGTTGAGGGCACGTAGGTCTAAAATAGGGCGCAAAGTCCAGGCCGTTTTCGGAACCAGGAAATACCGGCAGTTCCAGCCGTCCTGGATCTTCGACATAGGAACCACTCGGATTGCCTGCTTCTGGAGACTGGAGAATTTTTCCTCCCTCAAAGGGCGCTGAGGCCTCAGGAACAGTCGATGTCATGATGCTGCAGAAGTGTGGGGGGATGCACAACAAAATTGTAGCCAGTACCCTGACGTCACTGTTCACATGATCTAGGGCGACACTGAGCATGCGGGCCAAATGAAGAGGAGACAAAGAAGGCAGGAACCACCTGGAATGAGGTCAAGAAAACCCCTCCGAACAGAGTCTGCTGGAGATGCACTCAAGGCCCTTCGTGCCACTCGGGGCTTAAAGGAATAAGCCAAGAAAGTCAACTTATAAATGACTTATTTGTTTGTTCATTTAGTTAGAACCAGTAAGTTAGCAGTCACAATAACTAGGGCACGAGACCCTAGAAGTATACATATGGTCTTATGTGTTGTTAGAGTTGATGTGCCCCCAGCAATTAGGCATGTTGCTCACCGTAAAAGCCGTACACCTGTGTGATCTGCCTGCTTTCGTGATTTCCTCGTAGAAGCGTGATGCGGTCCGGCCACTTGGCTTTTAAGGCTAGCAGGTACGTGAACGTCTCCAAGCTGTAGTATCCCCTGTCCACAAAGTCTCCCTGAGGAAACACAGACAGTCACTGACCAGGGTTCAGATCAATCTCAAGTCATCCAGTTTCTAAACAGAAATCACTAACTCAGAAAGGCTGCTGTCTACATTGAGGCCCAAACACTGGCCACTTTAATAAATGGATCACTAGTCACTTCATACAATGCCACTTTAATAATGTTTACATATCTTACATTATTCATATCACATGTATATACTGTATTTTATTTATAATGTTTACATATCTTACATTTCTCATAAACTTTATTTGCCACATGATATGACTACAAGTGTAGACTTTACCGTGAAATGCTTTACTGAAAAGCCCTTAACCAACAGTGTAGACTTTACTGTGAAATGCTTACAAGCCCTTAACCAACAGTGTAGACTTTACTGTGAAATGCTTACTGAAAAGCCCTTAACCAACAGTGTAGACTTTACTGTGAAATGCTTTACTGAAAAGCCCTTAACCAACAGTGTAGACTTTACTGTGAAATGCTTTACTGAAAAGCCCTTAACCAACAGTGCAGTTCACGAAGAAGAAAATATTTATCAAGTAGACCAAAATAAAAAGTAACAATAACGAGGCTATATACACAGGGGGCACCGGTACCGGGTCAGTGTGCAGGGATACAGGCTAGTTGAGATGATCTGTACATGTAGGTGGGGGCAAAGTGACTATGCATAGGTATGCATCACATCACTGTACTGTATTTTTTTTAATAATGTTTACATATATTACATTACTCATATCACATGTATATACTGTATTTTATACCATCTACTGCACCTTGCCTATGTCGCTCGGCCATGTGTATTAGGTAGTTGTTGGGGATCGCTAGATTACCTGTTAGATATTACTGCACTGTCCAAACTAGAAGCACAAGCATTTCGCTACACTCGCATTAACATCTGCTAACCATGTGTACGTGACAAATAACATTTGATTTCTTACCATACTCAATATTATCCCTACTACAGAACAGTTAAAAAAATAACTTCTTACCATAAAAATGTAGTTTGTGTCTGGAACTTGTCCGCCAGTTCTGAAGAGTTCACATAGGTCATAAAACTGGAGACAGGGATCAGAAAGACAATTTCACATTCACGGCAAGTGGATCATACTACCATAAAAATGGAGATGTTTAAAATGCGCATAGTCAGAGAACAAAGGAATTTGGGAAAGGTATCAAAAAGAGAATGAGATAATACCTGGCCATGAATGTCTCCACAAACAGTGACGGGGGTGGATACTGGTTGAACATTTGATTCCTCAAGCAGCAAATCACATACGTAGTCACATAATCTCTGTAAGGGGTGAGACACATGACAAAATTATCAGGCTGCCAAATAACACTTGCACGTTGGGCCTACTGATATTTTGACACAACCATATTTGAATTTGTTAACGTTAGAGGTATCAAAATTGAAATAATGTTGCAGGGCAACGGTATTTAACTCTTACGCCACGAGGCCCAAAGCCTGCTGGTTTTCTGTTCTACCTGGTCTAAAATCAGTCCCTGATTAGAGGGGAACAATAAAAAAAACACAGTGGAACTGGCTTCGAGGTCCAGAGTTGAGTTTGAGGGTTGTAGAGTGTGTTCCCCTCTGCCCAGAGTGGGTGAAAACCCATTTTGGTGATGACTTTTTACTTACTTGTGTCCTAATATACACTAAGACAAATATGATTGTTCATGTTCTGAATCATTCAGTGGGGTCTTTAACATATCGTTATAGCCCAAAAGTCAGATTTCGTAGCCTACAACATCAGATAATAAACATTGAGCTCTGTTGTCAGAGCAGTGCAGCTTTCTTTGCGAAACTTTTGAGGATTTCGCATTTTGTGGTCGTCTCGTCTTCTAAGTTGTTTCCGCGGGTCACAAATAGCTACATTAGCATGACATGAGCAGAATTAAATGTAAAAGGCTTTGAAAAATAAAAAGCTTGCAGTACACGCTCACACGGAACCCAAACTGGGTATAACCAATGAGGAGATGGCACGTGGGTACCTGCTTCTATAAACCAATGAGGAGATGGGAGAGAAAGGACTTGCAACGTAATCTGCGTCAGAAATAGAACAGGCTTCTATTTTAGCCCTTGGCAACGCAGACGCTCGTTGGCATGTGCGAGCAATGTGGGTGCAATAATTGAATAACATAGGTTCCGGAATTTATTTTGCAATGCTCGCGCACGCAACACGAGCAGTGTAATCAGCCCGTCAGGGCGCCGTTGACATTTCACAGCGTTACGCTTGTTTTTGTGAGAAGTCTGAAAAAGAACAGGAACTTCAAATTAAAATTGCAGAATGCAGAAATCGCTCCGCCATTTCCTGGTTACTAAAACTAATAGTTAGCTTATTTTGTCACACTAAAATTAGGCTAGTATAGTGTGTAGAGATTCATTGTACCAGCTAATGTTAGGGTTTTCTTCCGATGAAGGAGAGGCGGACCAAAATGCAGCGTGGTTTCTATTCATGGTTCTTTAATAAAGACTAACACATGAACAAACTAACAAAAACAAGAAACGTAACATGAAAACCTAACAGCCTATACTGGTGCAAAACAAACCGTGACAGAAACAATCACCCACAAAACACTCAAAGATTATGGCTGCCTAAATATGGTTCCCAATCAGAGACAACGATAAACACCTGCCTCTGATTGAGAACCACTCCAGACAGCCATAGACTTACCTAGAAAACCCCACTAAGCCACAATCCCAATATGTACAAAAAAACCCAAGACAAAACACACCACATACAAAACCCATGTCACACCCTGGCCTGACCAAATTAATAAAGAAAACACAAAATACTAAGACCAGGGCGTGACAGCTAAACAGCTGTGAAATATTTTTGATCAGGGGCACAACTTTCATTGGGAACAGGGGTCATGCACACCCCACAATCTGAAATTGCATTTTTGTCCACCCTGAGTTTTATCATTCCAATGTGATACAAATAGCAGCAATGGTGTGCTTTAGGACCATGCAGGCACATCAGACTGTTCAGCCGGCTGGATTTAGGACAGCAAGGACACCACAGAGAGGGCTGACAGGCTGTGTGAATGCTGAACTGTGTGAACGCTGGCTAAACCAGTACGGGGAGAGTTAAGCATAGTTCAGTGTGTGTGCATGGATGTATGTATGCGTGTATGTGTGTTGCGCTCCTTCGCTGAGTTGTAAAAGTAGGCAGAGCATTAACTGGCTACTCTTTAGTTGACAGATGTCGCTGGCAAGGTGAACTGCTGTTTAACTTCACAGGAAAAAACAAAACTAGTGTGTATTGGCTATTATTGATAGTACTACTAACAGCTGTTGTTTGTACGGAAATTTTTTGTAGCCTTTGTTTTGTTCCGTTTCAGAAGTAAATTAACTTGGCTGGCTTTCGCAAGTTGATGTACTGTATCATGACTGGCCTGTAAGGATCCAAATAGATTAGATCAGCTTTGCAATAAATGGATTTAAAAAAAAGACCCTCTCACCCACAGAGGGGGGAGGAGGGAACTGGTGTGTGGGGGGGGGGGGGGGCAGCTTACTCCTTAATGAAAATCAAGGGCAGAACATTCAGCTGCCACAGGAATGTGCCTTTGTCTACATAGACATTTTTCTGCCAAAACGAACACGTTCTAAAACAAATACTGGAAAAGAACTTCAAACATAGAACGTGGGAATGGTCAGAGGCGATCTAAAGAATGTCATTTCGGCTGTTATTTTGTTTTGTCGTTAAAAACATAGTTGAAGAGTACCTATGATGTAAATTACAGGCCTCTCATCTTTTTAAGTGGGAGAACTTGCACAATTGGTGGATGACTAAAAACTTTTTTGCCCCACTGTATGTGTGAAGTGTCCATGCGTTGTGTATGGAATATGAAAAATGTGTGTTTTTGTTAGAGGGATGTGATTTTAGAAACTCAGAGGAAATGGTTTCTAAAACCTTGTACAATTAAGTAGTCACCAACCCCTCCACTGAGGTCAGAGAGCGTTTCAACCTCACAAACCGCCTTTTTGAACAAACTGTATAAAATGGTTTAAGAATTAACATATCAGACCAGAAAGATGGCAACCTGCACGCATCCAAAGTGGTTCGAACTGATTATGATTTAACGCAATACCGATTATTGGAGGACCAAATAAAGCCGTATCCGATTAATCAAACGATTTTCACACACACACACTTTTTTGTAAAAATGACAATTACAACAATACTGAATGAACACTTATTTTAATATAATACATCAATAAAATCAATTTAGTCTCAATTAAATCATGTGAAAGTAAAAGTGCAATATGTGCCATGTAAAAAAGCTAACGTTTAAGTTCCTTGCTCAGAACATGAGATCATATGAAAGCTGGTGGTTCCTTTTGACATGGATCTTCAATATTCCCAGGTAAAAAGTTTTAGGTTGTAGTTATTATAGGACTATTTCTCTTTATACCATTTGTATTTCATATACCTTTGACTATTGGATGTTCTAATAGGTACTGCTTGAAGCATTGCGAAGAGCTGCTGGCAAACGCAGTAAAGTGCTCTTTGAATGAATGCTTACGAGCCTGCTGCTGCCTACCACCGCTCAGTCAGACTGCTTTATCAAATCATAGACTTAATTATAATATAATAACACACAGAAATACAAGCCGTAGGTCATTAATAATGGCCAAATCCGGAAACGATAATTTTGAAAACAAAATGTTTATTCTTTCAGTATTTTATCTAACGGGTGGCATCCATAAGTTTAAATATTGCTGTTACATTGCGCAACCTTCAATGTTATGTCATAATTACGTAAAATTCTGGCAGATTAGTTCGCAACGAGCCAGGCGGCCCAAACTGTTGCATATACCCTGACTCTGCGTGTAATGAACGCAAGAGAAGTGACACAATTTCCCTAGTTTAATATTGCCTGCTAACTTGAATTTCTTTTAACTAAATATGCAGGTTTAAAACAATATACTTCTGTGTATTAATTTTAAGAAAGGCATTGACATTTATGGTTAGGTACATTCGTGCAACGATTGTGCTTTAATCACAAATGGGCTTTTGTTAAATCATCCCGTTTGGCAAAGTTGGCTGTCTTCACACAGTTCGCAACGAGCCTGACTCTGATGCACAGAACGCAAGGCACTGGATCGATTATATGCAACGCAGGACAAGCTAGATAAACTAGTAATATCGTCAACCATGTATAGTTAACTTCTTAACCTTTTAAGGTATAGGGGGCAGCATTTTCACTTTTGGATAATTAGCGTGCCCAATTTCAACTTCCTGCTACTCATGCCAGGAATATAAGATATGCATATTATTAGTAGATTTGGATAGGAAACACTGACGTTTCTAAAATTGTTTGAATCATGTCTGTGAGTATAACAGAACTTGTGTAGCAGGCAAAACCCCGAGGACTAACCGTTCAGATTTTATTTTTTTGGTCTCTGTCTGTTCACTGATTTCTCATTAGCAAATTATATTTCTTAGGAACCTGTTTTCAGTTCCTACCGCTTCCACTGGATGTCACCAGTCTTTGGAATTTGGTTGAGGTTATTAATTTGTACAATGAAGAAGTAGGCCATCTAGGAACTGGGTAACACTGTTGAGAGTTGAGCAAGACGTGAAAAGTAGCGTTGGTTTGTTGTCTTCCTGTATTGAACACAGATAGACCAGTCTAAAATTTGATCGATTATTAACGTTTAAAAATACCTAATGTTGTATTACAAAAGTAGTTTGAAATATTTTGGCAAAGTTTATAGGCAACTTTTGAAATTTTTTGTAGTGACGTTGCGTTTTTTGGAAGCTGTTTTTTTCTGGATCAAACGCGTCAAATAAATGGACATTTGGATATGGACCGAATTAATTGAACAAAAGGACCAATTGTGATGTTTATAGGACATATTGGAGTGCCAACAAAAGAAGCTCGTCAAAGTTAATGCATGTTTTATATTTTATTTCTGCGTTGTGTAGCGCCTGCAGGGTTGAAATATGCTACTCTTTGTTTACTATTGTGAGATCATCAGATAATAGCTTCTTATGCGTTCGCCGAAAAGCCTTTTTAAAATCTGACATGTTGGCTGGATTCACAACGAGTGTAGCTTTAATTGAGGATCTTACATGTGTGATTTAATGAAAGTTTGATTTTTATATAATTTTTTTGAACTTGCCGCGCTGCATTTTCCCTGTTTTTTTGCCCAAGTGGGATGCAACCGTCCCCTATCCTAAAGAGGTTTTAATCATAGGCCTAGGGATGAAACGGTTACCAGTTTCACGATAACATTCCCGACGGTTAATATTAGCGGTTCAAATGTTTAGTATCATTAAAACAGTGTTTGATTACCGCAGTTTGAAAAACTCACGGTGAATACGGTCTAGCATCAACCAAAGTTAGCAACAGTCTGATGCAGGCGCAGCATGCAATGTGGGTTTTGCTTTGTGTGAAAACATGGCGGCAAGCAGTGACAGCTCAAGGGAGATTTTTCAAGCCTTTAAGAGGGCCAAATCTGAAATGTGGTCGTATTTTGGGTTTTACAAGAGTGCTGAGGGAAACTTAAAATTAAAACATGGTCACCCTGCCTGTAGAACATTGCACAAAAACATTTTTTATTTAAGGGGGCAACACTTCAAATCTCATGACCATCACCCACTACTTTATGGTGAAGGAAAGGTATGTTAACTTTTAGCTCAAAGAATAATGTGGGGACTTCGGAATGGGGGAACGTGCTAATAGCTTGTCAATAATGTAAACGGAAGCTTTCAGTGTTACCTAGTCTTGTAAAAACATTACACGTTGTTCTGCTGCTGTATGTGTCGTGTGTCTGCAGACTCTATTTGCCCATTGTACACAATAACATGTTATGTAGTTTAGTCACCCAACCAAGATCCTCAAAAGGTTATACAGCAGCAACATCGAGAGCATCCTGACCGGTTGCATCACTGCCTGGTACGGCAATTGCACGGCCTCTGACCGCAAGGCATTAGAGGGTAGTGCGTACAGCCCAGTACATCACTGGGGCTAAGCTGCCTGCCATCCAGGACCTCTACACCAGGCGGTGTCAGAGGAAGGCCCTAAAAATTGTCAAAGACCCCAGCCACCCCAGTCATAGACTGTTCTCTCTACTATCGCATGGCAAGCGGTACCGGAGTGCCAAGTCTAGGACCAAAAGGCTTCTCAACAGTTTTTAATCCCCAAGCCATAAGACTCCTGAACAGGTAATCAAATGGCTACCCGGACAATTTGCATTATGTGACCCCCCCCCCCCCAACCCCTCTTTTACACCTTTGCTACTCTCCGTTTGTCATATATGCATAGTCACAAACTATACATTCATGTACTTACTACCTCAATTGGGCCGACCAACCAGTGCTCCCACTCATTAGCTAACCAGGCTATCTGCATTGTGTCTCTCCACCCACCAACCCTTCTTTTTACTCTACTGCTACTCTCTGTTCATCATATATGCATAGTCACTTTAACCATATCTACATACTACCTCAATCAGCCTGACTAACCGGTGTCTGTCTGTCTGTATGTATGTAGCCTCACTACTTTTATAGCCTCGCTACAGTATATAGCCCATCTTTTTACTGTTGTTTTATTTCTTTACTTACCTTAAAACACCTTTTTGCACTATTGGTTAGGGTTAGTAAGTATGTAAGCATTTCACTGTACACCTGTTGTATTTGGCGCATGTGACAAATAAACTTTGATTTGATGCTACTGGTCCCTTCTCATCTACAGTTGTGAAAGACACTCCAGGAAGCATTTAAAAAGGCAGGCTGCTTATGCACCCACATCAAAACATGATCAAGACCTCACTGTAGCCCTTTCATATTACATAGCAAAGGACATGATGCCATTTCATATTGTTGAGTGGCCTGGCTTTCTGAGGCTGATGAAGGTTGCCGTGCCTCACTACAAAGTGAGATCACAAAGATTATTTTCGAAGACTGAAATCCCAAATCTGTACAACCAGGTTAAAGCTAATGTTGGAAAAAGTTTGGCTTCAAAGGCACATGGTTTGCTGCAACCACTGACCTCTGGACCAGTGAAAGCGTGGGTGGTCAACCCTACATCAGCTTCACTATCCATTACCTCACCCCAGACTGGCAACTGGAATCAAACTGCCTGGAAACACAGTTCTTCCCAGAAGATCACTCCTCTCACAACAGAGAGTTTTTGGAGATTATGCTGGAATATTTGGGAATCAACAAGAAAGACATGATCAAGGCTTTTGAAGAGTTCCCAGTTCTGTGGCTTGGGTGCTTTGGCTATCATTTGAACCTGATCATCTTAAAGGCTCTGAAAATTCAGAGAGTTGACACAGCAGTCAAGGCCTGCCGTCAACTGGTCCAAGGCTTCTCACGGAGCTGGAAGAGAAGGCGAGAGCTGCCCTCAACATGCCAAAGAAGGCTCTGATCCATGATGTGGTGACCCGATGGGGAGCTACACACAAGATGCTTGAGCGTTTCCTCAGCCACCAGCAGACTGTTTGTGCGACACTGGCTGGAGAAAGAGGAAGATGGCATCTGATGCCCAAGGATGCTGACATAAGTGTCATGGAGCAACTGTGCCAGCTCCTTGAACCTCTGAGCAAGTTTACAGATGCACTTGCCTCCGACACAAGCCTGTCCTGGACCACATCACCTGTGATATTCTGGTGGAAAAGGATATGGAGCCAACCCTGACCAAGGAGATTAAAAGGATACGGAGCCATCCCTGACCAAGGAGATGAAAAGGGTAATGACAACAGATACACAGAGAAGGCAAAGAGAGTCATGCACATGGCTTGTTTCATTGACCCCCGCTTCAAAATTAGCATTTTGATGAGCCTGAGGCTGCAAAAGTTGACGCTGACAGCTGCGTCCAGGAGGCCTTGACACTGACAGCTGCGTCCAGGAGGCCTTGACCCTGACAGCTGCGTCCAGGAGGCCTTGACGCTGACAGCTGCGTCCAGGAGGCCTTGAAAGCTGGTGGTTCCTTTTAACATGAGTCTTCAATATTCCCAGGTAAGAAGTTTTAGGTTGTAGTTATTATAGGAATTATAAGACTATTTCCCTCTATACCATTTGTATTTCATTAACCTTTGACTATTGGATGTTCTTATAGGCACTTTAGTATTGCCAGTGTAACAGTATAGCTTCCGTCCCTCTCCTCCCTGGGCTCGAACCAGCAACACAACCACAACAGCCACCATCGAAGCAGCATTACCCACGCAGAGCAAGGGGAACAACTACTAGAAGGCTCAGAGCGAGTGACGTTTAAAACACTATTAGCGCGCGCTAACTAGCTAGCCATTTCACTTCGGTTACACCAGCCTCATCTCGGGAGTTGATAGGCTTGAAGTCATAAACAGCGCAATGCTTGACGCAGAACGAAGAGCTGCTGGCAAAACGCACGAAAGTGCTGTTTGAATGAATGTTTATGCGCCTGCTTCTGCCTACCATCGCCCAGTCAGATAATTAGATACTTGTATGCTCAGTCAGATTATATGCAACGCAGGACACGCTAGATAATATCTAGTAATATCATCAACCATGTGTAGTTAACTACTGATTATGATTGATTTTTTAGAAGATAAGTTTAATGCTAGCTAGCAACTTACCTTGGCTTACTGCATTCGCGTAACAGGCAGCCTCCTTGTGGAGTGCAACGAGAGAGAGGCAGGTCATTATTGCGTTGGACTAGTTAACTGTAATGTTGCAAGATTGGTTGCCCCAGAGCTGACAAGGTGAAAATCTGTCGTTCTGTCCCTGAACGAGGCAGTTAACCCACCGTTCCTAGGCCGTCATTGAAAATAAGAATGTGTTCTTAACTGACTTTCCTAGTTAAATAAAAGGTATAAAAAATAATAATAATACATTTAAAAAATCTAAAAAATTATAATAATAAAAAAAAAAATGCAAATCGGCTCTAATTAAATCGGCCATTCGACCTCTAGTTTATGCAAAAAGCGCATAGTGCTGCTAATTTTATTTGTTTGTTGGTTTTCAATATAAAACTTGGTGAAATTATTTCAGTGTGTGTATCAGTACTTTTTTAACATTACCGCGATAATACTGAATACCGTGATAATTTTGGTCACTATAATCGTGATATGAAATGTTCATACTGTTTCATCTCTACATAGGCCTATTTAGGAAGTACATTTCATTGGAAAGATGCTAGGCTATAGCCTACTCTATTTAATAGAGAACACACGCACACCTGATCTCACAGGTATGGCTACTGAACTTAAAGCAGCAAGAACGATGACAGCAACACTTGCTATGTTTGCATACGATATAGACTACCTTTTATGAGGACGATTTGCAGGCAGAGACAAAAAAATGGGTAATCAATACTTATTGAAATTGAAAAGGCGCAATGCTCACTCACCACAGTAGCCTAACCTATGTGCGCGTTGTGCCTTTTCAATGATGATTACATAATTTATTAGTGCACTTAGTCTATTTACAGACACTGTAATAAGCTAGTCTAATCGTATTTAAGAATTTCCTACTCAAGTTAACTGCCACATAATTCTCTGCCCATGCAAGCAGCTTTCTCTATTTCAATGAGACCACACACACCAGGCGCATTCACGCCCAACTAGGAGAGGTAGGCTACTGAAGTCGAAGCTGTGAATTCTGTGTGTGAATAATGAGGAAAATATGTGCATTTAACACAATAAATCGGCTGACGCATACAAAGCAGAAAGAGGAACGTTTCCAAATAATCTGTAGGACAAAAATATTTTCAAACCCGGTCCCAGCATGAAAGATGCAGACCGCATTGTTCTTCATGGACCCGCAGGAATGCAGCCCTCTAGTACACAACAGTACGCTCATCATGTCTTTGCAGGATCAGATGGTGACAGGGGTTCCAGCAGGGTCAGACAGCCAGGGAAGACCAGTTTACAGTAGCTACAGGACAGCAGCTTAAAGCTACAGTGATGGTCATTATGTGAGGAAGACATGGAAGAAGCCATTGAAGATGATGAATGGATACAGATGTGTTTGAATGCCCAGTCATGTGCATATCATCTCAGTCATAGACTCCAGTGAAGTCAGAAATGTCATTCCTCTGCTGGAGATGTAATCAAATGGCTACCATATGTTATTGTCTTGTGTAGGCTGGCTGAATTCTGGCAAAGAGAATGATCTTTTACCAGCAGGTCTATATTCCCTGTATTTTATTTTTTTTTGCTTGGAAATGTTGATACTGGAGACTTATCTTACAGTAACCAAGCATTTATAGCAGCTAAGAAATGCATTGCCATTAATTGGAAGGTTGGTTATCCTCGCACAATGTCTATCACTAGATTAATACAAGATGGGTATACTAGGCAACTGTCATAAGATCTCTTACTTGGAATACAGTACGACTAAAGGAGTCTGTATTGTGTCACAAGATACCGATTTAGGCTGTCTCTAGCTGCTGGGCTGCTCAGTCCTGGCCCTGGTGGATCTAACGTCCTGTGGGTTGTCCCTCTGCCTTGGCCTAACACACTCAAAACCAATGAATGATTCAGATCTAAAGCTGAGTGTGGTGTATTGGATTGTCTGCAGGGTGGTGGATGTCAGGACAGGAACATTATATTGCTACACAGTTTTAGGCCTATAAACTGGCAAACTCGTTAGAATGTACGTGCTGATATCCTTCCCAGATAGTTCACAAACCATTGTTAACTAGCTCTAGAGTGAACGTCAGTAAGCGCCCTCCACCCCATGAAGCCAGCTAGCTATTTAAGTCAAATGTCACGGAACATTAGCTACACAGTTTACAGCGGGTATAAAAAGTTGTAGCAAAATGCTTGTGTGCTAGCTCACTCAACATTGTAGTACAATAATAACAATAGAAAAAGAGTATAATCAAAAGTAATATAAGAGGTAGTAGTGTGCATAATAGCCTGATACAGTGCATTCGGAAAGTATTCAGAGCCCTTCCCTTTTTCTACATTGTTACGCTACAGCCTTATTATAAAATGGATTTAATAAATAAAAATCCTCAATCTACACACAATACCCATTGATCATCCTTGAGATGTTTCTACAACTTGAATGGAGTCCACCTGTGGTAAATTCAATTGATTGGACATGATTCTGAAAGGCACACACATGTCTATATAAAGCTCCCACAAACCATGAGGTCAAAGGAATTTTTCGGAGAGCTCCAAGACAGGATTTATGCCAAGGCACAGATCTGGGGAAGGGTACCAAAACATTTCTGCAGCATTGGAGGTCCCCAAGAACATAGTGACCTCCATCATTCTTAAGTGGAAGAAGTTTGGAACCAACAAGACTCTTCCTAGAGCTGGCCGCTCGGCCAAACTGAGCAATCGGGGGAGAAGGGCCTTGGTAAGGGAGGTGACCAAGAACCCGATGGTCACTGACAGAGCTCCAGAGTTCCTCTGTGAAGATGGGAGAACCTTCCAGAAGGACAACCATCTCTGCAGCACCCCACCAATAAGGCCTTTATGGTAGTGGCCAGACGGAAACCACTCCTCGGTAAAAGGCACATGACAACCTGCTTGGAGCTTGCCAAAAGGCACCTTACTTGACCCTGAACAAATATCTGTGGAGACCTGAAAATAGCTGTGCAGCGACGCTCCCCATCCAACCTGACAGAGCTTGATAGAATCTGCAGAGAAGAATGGGCAAAATTCCACAAATGCAGGTGTGCCAAGCCTAAATACTTATGGAAATGTGATTCATTTTATTTGTAATACATTTACAAAAATGTTAACTTTTAGATTCGTCATTAATGGGGTATTGTGTGTAGAATAATGCGGGGGGGATCTATTTTAGAATAAGCTGTAACCTAACAAAATGTGGAAAAAGGTCAAAGGGTCCGAATACATTCCGAGTGCACTGTATTATATACATAATAGGATATACTGTATAGATAATGAATGTGCTATAAGTGACTATTTAGAAATATAAAGTGGGAATCTAATGCCTTGGTCACACGTTTCTGTGTTTGCAAGCATTTCCGTAAGAGGGCGCTGTACGCAAGGTGGTGGCAGAACATGGAAGTTCTTACAGAATGCCAGCAAAAAAAGCCTCCATTAACATGTTGGTTAAGAGTGCATTTCAAACTACTTTTGGATTATAATTGGATTTTAAGGCTTGTATAAATGTCCTGCTTAATGTTTGTGTCATCATCGCAAATGAACTGTATTATATTTTTAAAACACGTCAACCAGTAAAATGTATCTTCGGCTACAGACTGTCAATGAGCGTTAGCATTCTGGCTAACAACTGCTGCATCCAAAATAGTTACTTTGCAAAGATCACAACCAAATGTAATCTTATCGACTGATCAAGCAATAATCGAATCATTGTAAGCATATGAGAACCCCAAAAAGTTATTTTATTTAGAAGTCATAAAGTAAATCTAGGCTGTTGAATGTGCGCAGATGGCATCCTTACAGCAAACCAAGATTCGGGCGCATCCGTGAGTGCCGTCAGAATGTCGCGTACTGGAAAGGGGTTTAATGTTGTGTAGTAACGGTTGAACAGCAAGGTTGACTGCGTGTGTGTTTATAATACCAGTGGTTGTAGGAGTTGAATGTGTGGAGTACATAACGTTAGTCTCTAAGATGCATATCCATCACAGGTCTAGCTAGTTAACTACTAGCGAGAATATACAACATCTCTTCTACCTTGATTAGCCCCTAGGTTTGTCCCCAACATTTGTGACGTGCACAACTAACAAACAGGCAAGTTAACGTTACTTGCTAGCTGACGTTACCTAAATTAGCTGCTTCCGTTTCTTTGAATATTGATGTAGCAATAAGATGGCTATTGGCCTGATCGAATGCACTAACATAACGGTATTCGTTAAGTACACGAATAAAACGTAAATTCTTGCTCACCTTTAGGTCGTTTTCTGGTAAATATTTGCACTGTCTTGCAATCTCAACATACTTATCTAAGTCCAACGGCGCCATTTTAAAAATAACAACCGCAGACAAATCGGAAGTAACCGAGTATAACTTCCTGTTCTCAAGCGAAGTGAGTTTCTACAAAGATGATCTACTATATTGACAAGATCGTCGACGAACCGCTCTAAAAATGGAAATACAACTCACGAAAGGCAGTTCGGGAGGAGGCGAGATCAGATGGGAACGTTCTAGCAGTCTAGCTAGACAATGCAAACATATCAACAGGGCTGGGCAGGTTGCTTTCTAAATTAAATTAGTTAGTTAGTAGTTCTTTGTACAAAATTGTAATCAGTAACGTAATTTTTCGATTACCCAAACTCAGTAACATAATCTGATTACATTCAATTACTTTTATATGTATTTCCCCTTAAGAGGCATTAGGAGACAAAAATGTATGTTACCAATTGAACGACATCTATTGCAGGATAAATCATTGTTAAAGTTTACATAGCTGGCCATATATGGATGTTAAATAGCAATTTATGGGTTGGTTATGTAGGCTTCTTCTAACCCATCACGTTCTACCACATATAATACGATTAAATTATATCTTTACATTAAAAACACATTCTTTCAGAATTCCAGTCATTCCAATAAATGTTATACCCCTTGATCTTCAAGAATAGGACTTGGAAATATGGAAGTATAGATCAGCCAAATTGTTTTACCTGAGCATAACCCCAAAACTAAGGACTTATTAACCAGCCCTACTCTGTTGTTTATGATTTTTGTTGTCATGGAAGACTGATTGTGCTCATTGATTCGAGTTGGAAATAAATGCTGTGCAAATGGAATGGCATGCTTTGAGCACTACTGTGAAAAAT
The DNA here is from genome assembly GCF_045791955.1 of Oncorhynchus clarkii lewisi. NCBI lineage: Eukaryota > Metazoa > Chordata > Actinopteri > Salmoniformes > Salmonidae > Oncorhynchus > Oncorhynchus clarkii. The sequence goes on from NC_092175.1 coordinate 3,124,299, forward strand.
GAATGCCATATGCTGCATTTGCTATAAGCCTATTATTTACCTTTTTGTTGGTCACACTTTGATATATTGCTAATATGCAGCTGTTTAAAGGGCAAATCCAAACAATAACAAAACAGTCTCTGTTTTAGTAAAAAGCTGAGGGATGGCCCTGGAGAAATGTAACCACTCTCAGATGAATAGACAGAGCTACGGATGCAAGGACTATCAAAATGATTGTTAAAACCATGTTATGAGGCTACACAGTGTTTGCTTACATTGAATGTTTGCTAACATTGGAGTAAAACAAGCTAATATTTGGGGTTCTCATGGAGTGTGACAGTTGAACTAAGCTCATGAGGCATTTATAAGTTATATTCTTCAAGAATCAATGGATATATATATGTATAAGTTTATATACACTTAGGTTGAAGTCATTAAAACTTGTTTTTCAACCACTACAAATTTCTTGTAAACAAACTATAGTTTTGCAAGTCGGTTAGGGCATCTACTTTGTGCATGACACAAGTATTTTTTCCAACAATTGTTTACAGACAGATTATTTCACTTATAATTCACTGTATCACAATTCCAGTGGGTCAGAAGTTTACATACACTAAGTTGACACTGCCTTTAAACAGCTTGGAAAATTCCAGAAAATTATGTCATGGCTACAGAAGCTTCTGATAGGCTAAATTATGTAAATTAGCCTAAGTCAATTGTAGGTGGACCTGTGGATGTATTTCAAGGCCTACATTCAAACACAGTGCCTCTTTGCTTGACATCATGGGAAAATCAAAAGAAATCGGCCAAGACCTCAGAAAAAAAATTGTAGACCTCCACAAGTCTGGATCATCATTGGGAGCAATTTCCAAAGGCCTGAAGGTACCACGTTCATCTATACAAACTATAGTTATGCAAGTATAAACACCATGGGACCCCGCAGCCGTCATACCGCTCAGGAAGGAGACGCGTTCCTCCTAGAGATGAACGTACTTTGGTGCGAAAAGTGCAAATCAATCGCCATAAAAAAGCCAGACTACGGTTTGCAACTGCACATGGTCTGGTCTGATGAAACAAAAATAGAACTGTTTGGCCATAATGATCATTGTTATTTTTGGTGGAGAAAGGGGGAGGCTGTGCAAGCCAAAGAACACCATCCCAACTGTGAAGCACGGGGGTGGCAGCATCATGTTGTGGGGGTGCTTTTGCTGCAGGACTGCAGACTGGTGCACTTCACAAAATAGATCATCATGAGGAAAGAAAATTATGTGGATATATTGAAGCAACATCTCAAGACATCAGTCAGGAAGTATAAGTATTCTATAATACATTCTCTTTAATTTCTATAGCGTTTTCTCTAGTCCACGCAGAACTTTCTCTTTTAGGCCTTAATTAACTAGTCCTCACAGGGTCTAGTTATACAACCGGTACACACAGTTTTTGTCATCTGCCCACAGGTTCTAGTTATACATACCGTACACACAGCTTTGGATGTTCACTTCTTAACTAGTTCACACAGATTCTAGTTTTCATCCAGTACACACAGATTTGGATATTGACGTTAGATGTTCCCTTCTGAACTAAATTTTCAAAAAAATAATAATAGTAATTGTTTTCAAGAAATGTGTTTATGATGTCTTCACTATTATTCTACAATGTAGAAAATAGTTCAAATAAAGAAAAACCCTTGAATGAGTAGGTGTGTCCAAATTTTGACTGGTATTATATATATATATGTCACGGTTTTCTGTATGTGAAGTAGAGTCGGACCAAAATGCGGCGTGTAGATTGCGATCCATGTTTATTAAACTACAACGTGAATCTAAATACAAACACTACAAAACAATAAACGTAACGAAAACCGAAACAGCCTAATACTCGTGCACATAAACACAGAATACGGACACAAAGGACAATCACCCACAAACACACAGTGAAACCCAGGCTACCTAAATATGGTTCCCAATCAGAGACAATGACTAACACCTGCCTCTGATTGAGAACCATATCAGGCCAGACATAGAAATAGGCAAACAAGACATCCAACATAGAATGCCCACCCAGCTCACGTCCTGACCAACACTAAAACAAGGAAAACACACACGAACGATGGTCAGAACGTGACAGTACCCCCCCCTCCAAGGTGCGGACTCCGGACGCACAACCTAAACCTATAGGGGAGGGTGTGGGTGGGCATCTGTCCGCGGTGGCGGCTCTGGTGCTGGACCCCACTCCATAATAGTCTTAGTCCACCTCCTTAGCGTCCCTAGATAGGCGACCCTCCTTAATGACAGCTCGGGACAGAGGGGCAGCTCGGGACAGAGGGGCAGCTCGGGACAGAGGGGCAGCTCGGGACTGAGGGGTAGCTCGGGACTGAGGGGTAGCTCGGGACTGAAGGGTAGCTCGGGACTGAGAGGAAGCTCGGGACTGAGAGGAAGCTCGGGACTGAGAGGAAGCTCAGCACTGAGAGGAAGCCCAGGCAGGTAGTTGGATCCAGCAGATCCTGGCTGGCTGGCGGTTCTGGCAGATCCTAGCTGACTGGCGGATCTGGAAGAGTCTGGTTGACTGGCAGATCTGGAAGAGTCTGGTTGACTGGCAGATCTGGAAGAGTCTGGTTGACTGGCAGATCTGGAAGAGTCTGGTTGACTGGCAGATCTGGAAGAGTCTGGTTGACTGGCAGATCTGGAAGAGTCTGGCTGACTGGCAGATCTGGAAGAGTCTGGCTGACTGGCAGATCTGGAAGAGTCTGGCTGACTGGCAGATCTGGAAGAGTCTGGCTGACTGGCAGATCTGGAAGAGTCTGGCTGACTGGCAGATCTGGAAGAGTCTGGCTGACTGGCAGATGTGGAAGAGTCTGGCTGACTGGCAGATGTGGAAGAGTCTGGCTGACTGGCAGATGTGGAAGAGTCTGGCTGACTGGCTGCTCCTGCTCCATGCTGACTGGCTGCTCTGGCTGCCCATGCTGACTGGCTGCTCCATGCTGGCGGCCCTGGCTGCTCCACTGGCGGCCCTGGCTGCTCCATGCTGCTCGGCCCTGGCTGCTCCATGCTGGCGGCCCTGGCTGCTCCATGCTGACTGGCGGCCCTGGCTGCTCCATGCTGACTGGCGGCCCTGGCTGCTCCATGCTGACTGGCGGCCCTGGCTGCTCCATGCTGACTGGCGGCCCTGGCTGCTCCATGCTGACTGGCGGCTCTGGCGGCTCCATGCAGACTGGCAGCTTTGGCGGCATCCTGCAGACTGGCAGCTCTGGCGGCTCCTTGCAGACTGGCAGCTCCTTGCAGACTGGCAGCTCTATGCAGACTGGCAGCTCCTTGCAAACTGGCAGCTCCTTGCAAACTGGCAGCTCCTTGCAGACTGGCAGCTCCTTGCAGACTGGCAGCTCCTTGCAGACTGGCAGTTTTGAACAGGCAGGAGACTCCGGCAGCGCTGTAGAGGAGGAAGGCTCTGGCAGCGCTAAACAGTCAGGAGACTCCGGCAGCGCTGAAGAGGAGGAAGGCTCTGGCTGCGCTAAACATGCGGGAGTCTCCGGCAGCGCTGGAGAGGAGAAAGGCTCTAACAGCGCTAAACAGGCGGGAGACTCCGACAGCGCTGGAGAGGAGAAAAGCTCTGGCAGCGTTGAACAGGCGAGGCGCACTGAAGGCCTGGTACGTGGTGCTGGCACTGGTGGTACTGGGCCGAGAACACGCACAGGAAGTCTGGTGCGGGGAGCTGCCACCGGAGGACTGGTGTGTGGAGGTGGCACAGGATGGACCGGACCGTGAAGGCGTACTGGAGAGCTTGAGAGCAGGGCTGGCACAGGACGTGTAAGGCTAGGGAGGTGCACAGGAGGCCTAGTGCGTGAGGCTGGCACAATCTTCACCAGCCGACTAACACGCACCTCAGGACGAGTATGGAGCACTGACCCAGGTGCCATCAAATCCCCGACACGCTCCGTCGGGCGAATATCGTACCTAAAGCACCAACACAGCAACTCCCTCATAACTCTCTCCTCCAATTTCCCCATTAACTCCTTCACAGTCTCTGCTTCGCTCACCTCCAACTCCGGCTCTGGTCTCCTTCTTGGCTCCTCACGATAAACAGGGGGAGTTGGCTCAGGTCTGAACCCTGACTCTGCCACACTCTCCCTGAGACCCCCCCCCCCCCAATAAATGTTTGGGGCTGACTCTCGGGCTTCCTTCCGCGCCGCCGTGCTTTTCTCTCCAACTCCATTCTTCTATAACCCTCTTCGCACTGCTCCAGCGAATCCCAGGCGGGCTCCGGCACTCTCCCTGGGTCGACTGCCCACGTGTCTGTTTCCTCCCAAGTAGTGTAGTCCCGATATTGTTGCTCCTGCTGCCGCTGTTGCTTCTCCTCATACCAACGCCTCTCAGCTCTCGCCGCCTCCAGTTCTTCTTTGTGGCGGCGATATTCTCCAGGCTGATCCCAGGGTCCTTCTCAGAACAATTCATCCTCCCATGTCCATTCCTCTCTTTGTTGTTTCTGCTGTCGCTGCCTGTCACCATGCTGCTTGGTCCTGGTGTGGTGGGTGATTCTGTCACGGTTTTCTGTATGTGAAGGAGAGTCGGACCAAAATGCTGCGTGTAGATTGCGATCCATGTTTATTAAACTGAAACAACGTGAATCTAAATACAAACACTACAAAACAATAAACGTAACGAAAACCGAAACAGCCTAATACTCGTGCACATAAACACAGAATACGGACACAAAGGACAATCACCCACAAACACACAGTGAAACCCAGGCTACCTAAATATGGTTCCCAATCAGAGACAATGACTAACACCTGCCTCTGATTGAGAACCATATCAGGCCAGACATAGAAATAGACAAACAAGACATCCAACATAGAATGCCCACCCAGCTCACGTCCTGACCAACACTAAAACAAGGAAAACACACACGAACGATGGTCAGAACGTGACAATATATATATATATATATACACACACACTGCTCAAAGAAATAAAGGGAACACTAAAATAACACATCCTAGATCTGAATGAATGAAATATTCTTATTAAATACTTTTTTCTTTACATAGTTGAAAGTGATGATAACAAAATCACACAAAAATTATCAATGGAAATCAAATGTATCAACCCATGGAGGGTCTGGATTTGGAGTCACTCAAAATTAAAGTGGAAAACCACACTACAGGCTGATCCAACTTTGATGTAATGTCATTAAAACAAGTCAAAAATGAGGCTCAGTAGTGTGTGTGGCCTCCACCTGCCTGTATGACCTCCCTACAACGCCTGGGCATGCTCCTGGACATGATGTCCCAGATGTGCTCAATTGGATTCAGGTCTGGGGAACGGGCGGGCCAGTCCATAGCATCAATGCCTTCCTCTAGCAGGAACTGCTGACACACTCCAGCCACATGAGGTCTAGCATTGTCTTGCATTAGGAGGAACCCAGGGCCAACCGCACCAGCATATGGTCTCACAAGGGGTCTGAGGATCTCATCTCGGTACCTAATGGCAGTCAGGCTACCTCTGGCGAGCACATGGAGGGCAGTGCGGCCCCCCAAAGAAATGCCACCCCACACCATGACTGACCCACCGCCAAACCGGTCATGCTGGAGGATGTTGCAGGCAGCAGAACGTTCTCCACGGCGTCTCCAGACTGTCATGTCTGTCACATGTGCTCAGTGTGAACCTGCTTTCATCTGTGAAGAGCACAGGGCACCAGTGGCGAATTTGCCAATCTTGGTGTTCTCTGGCAAATGCCAAACGTCCTGCACGGTGTTGGGCTGTAAGCACAACCCCCGCCTGTGGACGTCGGGCCCTCATACCACCCTCATGGAGTCTGTTTCTGACCGTTTGAGCAGACACATGCACATTTGTGGCCTGCTGGAGGTCATTTTGCAGGGCTCTGGCAGTGCTCCTCCTGCTCCTCCTTGCACAAAGGCAGAGGTAGCGGTCCTGCTGCTGGGTTTTTGCCCTCCTACGGCCTCCTCCACGTCTCCTGATGTACTGGCCTGTCTCCTGGTAGCGCCTCCATGCTCTGGACACTACGCTGACAGACACAGCAAACCTTCTTGCCACAGCTCGCATTGATGTGCCATCCTGGATGAGCTGCACTACCTGAGCCACTTGTGTGGGTTGTAGACTCCGTCTCATGCTACCAATAGAGTGAAAGCACCGCCAGCATTCAAAAGTGACCAAAACATCAGCCAGGAAGCATAGGAACTGAGAAGTGGTCTGTGGTTATCACCTGCAGAATCACTCCTTTATTGCTAATTTGTCTTGCTAATTGCCTATAATTTCCACCTGTTGTCTATTCCATTTGCCCAATAGCATGTGACATTTATTGTCAATCAGTGTTGGTTCCTAAGTGGACAGTTTGATTTCACAGAAGTGTGATTGACTTGGAGTTACATTGTGTTGTTTAAGTGTTCCCTTTAATTTTTTGAGCAGTGTATATACAGTTGAAGTCATATATATATATATATATATATATATATATATATATATATACAGTTGAAGTCAGAAGTGTACATACACCTTAGCCAAATACATTTAAACTCAGTATTTCACAATTCCTGACATTTAATCCTAGTAAAAATTCCCTAAGGTCCGTTAGAATCACCACTTTATTTTAAGAATGTGAAATATAAGAATAATAGTAGAGAGAATGATTTATTTCAGTGTTTATTTCTTTCATCACATGCTCAGTTGGTCAGAAGTTTACATATACTCAGTTAGTATTTGGTAGCATTGCCTTGAAATTGTTTAACTTAGGTCAAACGTTTTTGGGTAGCCTTCCACAAACTTCCCACAATAAGTTGGGTGAATTTTGGCCCATTCTTCCTGACAGAGCTGGTGTAACTGAGTCAGGTTTGTAGGCCTTCTTGCTTGCACACGCTTTTTCAGTTCTGCCCACACATTTTCTATAGGATTGAGGTCAGGGCTTTGTGATGGCCACTCCAATACCTTGACTTTGTTGTCCTTGCCACAATTTTGGAAGTAAGCTTGGGTTCATTGTCCATTTGAAAGACCCATTTGTGACCAAGCTTTAACTTCCTGACTGATGTCTTGAGATGTTGCTTCACGTAATTTTCCCACCTCATGATGCCATCTATTTTGTGAAGTGCACCAGTACCTTCTGCAGCAAATCACCCCAAAACATGATGCTGCCACCCCCGTGCTTCACGGTTGGGATGGTGTTCTTTGGCTTGCAAGCCTCCCCCTTTTTCCTCCAAACATAACGATGGTCATTATGGCCAAACAGTTCCATTTTTGTTTCATCTGACCAGAGGACATTTCTCCAAAAAGTACGATCTTTGTCCCCATGTGTTGTTGCAAAACGTAGTCTGGCTTTTTTATGGCGGTTTTGGACCAGTGGCTTCTTCCTTGCTGAGTGTCGATAATATTGCTGAAAGATTGTTGCTTCCATCAATGTAATTGTCTGAATAATTTCCAATCCCCCATATATTTTTGGGGTAAATATATATATCCATATACATACACGCATGCATACATATACACATATATACCTACACATACCTATATATTGCAGCAAACTCTCTCCAGAAGTTCAGTGAGGATCTCTGAATGATCCAATGTTGACCTAAATGACTAATGATGATAAATACAATCCACCTGTGTGTAATCAAGTCTCCGTATAAATGCACCTGCACTGTGATAGTCTCAGAGGTCCGTTAAAAGCGCAGAGAGCATCATGAAGAACAAGGAACACACCAGGCAGGTCCGAGATACTGTTGTGAAGAAGTTTAAAGCCGGATTTGGATACAAAAAGATTTCCCAAGCTTTAAACATACCAAGGAGCACTGTGCAAGCGATAATATTGAAATGGAAGGAGTATCACACCACTGCAAATCTACCAAGACCTGGCCGTCCCTCTAAACTTTCAGCTCATACAAGGAGAAGACTGATCAGAGATGCAGCCAAGAGGCCCATGATCACTCTGGATGAACTGCAGAGATCTACAGCTGAGGTGGGAGACTCTGTCCATAGGACAACAATCAGTCAGTCGTATATTGCACAAATCTGGCCTTTATGGAAGAGTGGCAAGAAGAAAGCCATTTCTTAAAGATATCCATAAAAAGTGCCGTTTAAAGTTTGCCACAAGCCACCTGGGAGACACACCAAACATGTGGAAGAAGGTGCTCTGGTCAGATGAAACCAAAATTGAACTTTTTGGCAACAATGCAAAACGTTATGTTCGGCGTAAAAGCAACACAGCTGAACACACCATCCCCACTGTCAAACATGGTGGTGGCAGCATCATGGTTTGGGCCTGCTTTTCTTCAGCAGGGACAGGGAAGATGGTTAAAATTGATGGGAAGATGGATGGAGCCAAATACAGGACCATTCTGGAAGAAAACCTGATGGAGTCTGCAAAAGACCTGAGACTGGGACGGAGATTTGTCTTCCAACAAGACAATGATCCAAAACATAAAGCAAAATCTACAATGGAATGGTTCAAAAATAAACATATCCAGGTGTTAGAATGGCCAAGTCAAAGTCCAGACCTGAATCCAATCGAGAATCTGTGGAAAGAACTGAAAACTGCTGTTCACAAATGCTCTCCATCCAACCTCACTGAGCTCGAGCTGTTTTGCAAGGAAGAATGGGAAAAAATTTCAGTCTCTCGATGTGCAAAACTGATAGAGACATACCCCAAGCGACTTACAGCTGTAATCGCAGCAAAAGGTGGCGCTACAAAGTATTAACTTAAGGGGGCTGAATAATTTTCACGCCCAATTTTTCAGTTTTTGATTTGTTAAAAAAGTTTGAAATATCCAATAAATGTCGTTCCACTTCATGATTGTGTCCCACTTGTTGTTGATTCTTCACAAAAAAATACAGTTTTATATCTTTATGTTTGAAGCCTGAAATGTGGCAAAAGGTCACAAAGTTCAAGGGGGCCGAATACTTTCGCAAGGCACTGTATAAGTACCTAGGTGTCTGGCTAGACTGTAAACTCTCCTTCCAGACTCATATCAAACATCTCCAATCTAAAATCAAATCTAGAGTTGGCTTTCTATTCCGCAACAAAGCCTCCTTCACTCACGCCGCCAAACTTACCCGAGTAAAACTGACTATCCTACCGATCCTCGACTTCGGCGTTGTCATCTACAAAATAGCTTCCAATACTCTACTCAGCAAACTGGATGCAGTTTATCACAGTGCCATCCGTTTTGTTACTAAAGCACCTTATACCACCCACCACTGCGACCTGTATGCTCTAGTCGGCTGGCCCTCGCTACATATTCGTCGCCAGACCCACTGGCTCCAGGTCATCTACAAGTCCATGCTAGGTAAAGCTACGCCTTATCTCAGTTCACTGGTCACGATGGCAACACCCACCCGTAGCACGCGCTCCAGCAGGTGTATCTCACTGATCATCCCTAAAGCCAACACCTCATTTGGCCGCCTTTCCTTCCAGTTCTCTGCTGCCTGTGACTGGAACGAATTGCAAAAATCGTCGAAGTTGGAGACTTTCATCTCCCTCACCAACTTCAAACATCTGCTATCTGAGCAGCTAACCGATTGCTGCAGCTGTACATAGTCCATCGGTAAATAGCCCACCCAATGTACCTACCTCATCCCCATACTGTTAATATTTATTTACTTTTCTGCTCTTTTGCACACCAGTATCTTTACCTGCACATGACCATCTGATCATTTATCACTCCAGTGTTAATCTGCATAATTGTAATTATTTGCCTACCTCCTCATGCCTTTTGCACACAATGTATATAGACTATTTTTTTCTACTGTGTTATTGACTTGTTTATTGTTTACTCCATGTGTAACTCTGTGTTGTCTGTTCACACTGCTATGCTTTATCTTGGCCAGGTCGCAGTTGTAAATGAGAACTTGTTCTCAACTAGCCTACCTGGTTAAATAAAGGTGAAATAAAAAAAAAGTTTGGTAGGCTACTAATGACCATCAGCAGCATCAGAGCTTGGAGAAGCCTAATTAACCGTGACTAAACGGTCAATCCCTGTCTCAATTGTCTCAAGGCTTAAAAATCCTTCTTTAACCTGCTTCCTCCCCTTCATCTACACTGATTGAAGTGGATTTAGCCAGTGGGATCAAGGGATCATAGCTTTCACCTGGATCCACCTGATCAGTCTGTCATGGAAAGAGCTGATGTTCCTAATGTTTTGTACACTCAGTGTACATCAATCATTGCTACAAAACATTAAGTTGTCTAGTGTGGTCAGGCACTTTTTTTTTTCTCTGCAACATATTCCATTGTTGAGTATATGAAAAAAGTTACCAGATATAACATACAAAATGCATGGTTAGATTTTTCAGCCCACATGAAATCCTGGCTTTACTGTAGTCTTCCTATTGAGATGCCCTGTGCTAGAACCCTAACATCATAACTCTTTTGTCTTCATTGCAGACATTCAGTTTTGGGAAGACAAATTAGTCAGAAAATGAAGAGGATGAAACTTAGCATCCTATACACCCATCCCGCTTGCCTCGTGCCAGTGACTATATTCATGTCCATCACCACCACTGATCCTAACTACAGTTTCTCTGTCACACGTCATAAACAAGCCAGCAGTGACCTATTGACAGCTCATAATAAGAGCACAGTTTTTTTTTATGTTTCGCTTGCCAGTGTACTGAAGATCAAAGCCATACATTCGCCTATAGTTTAGGGTCTGGATTCAATCTGTATCGCCAAAGTTCAGCGGTATAGAACCTGAAATCTAAAGGTAATTTCCGATTGAGCCGACATATGCAGTGTTTACCGTGAATGCAGTCTCTACGAATGTGGGAACATTGCCTTTAAATTTAAATCATGTTGTAAAGGCTGTCATGTCTGGACTATCATTAAATGTGAGGACTGTATATTATAAAATCAATTCTCTATGTGTAATTTAATTACGCAATTAAACTAATCATGTAACTTTAATTAACTAGGAAGTCAGGGGCACCATGGGAAAATTTTGTTTATAGAGTGTTAATTTCTCGACTATAACTCTTCAGATGTTTTTATATCTTATCAAAACAGTCGCTTATTAGTGAATTATTACCTCATCAGTTCTCATTACTGAATGTTGCAAACCCTTGCACGAACCCTAGCATAAATTATGAATCAGCGATATACAAATTGGTGTAATTATTTATTTACTAACTAACTAATCAAGTCACAGAAATACATGAAAACACACACAATTAGATCATACAAACACATAGCTGATAAATACACTCATAGAAATTGCTAATACCTTACATGAACGACATTTCAATTTACAAATGTATGAGTGTATGTCTTGTTGTCTCTCTCTGTGGTCGCTGGTCTGTCTGCTGGAGAGAGTCTCTGGTTGTGTTCATAAGAGATCAAAGTCGTAGGTTGTTAGAATGGATACTTCAGAATGCCATTCGGAAATCTTAGAATCAGATGCGTTTACCAGACTAAAGTATTCACAGTTGAAGTCTGAAGTTTACATACACTTAGGTTGGAGTCATTAAAACTTGTTTTTCAACCACTCCACAAATGTCTTGTTAACAAACTATAGTTTTGGCAAGTCGGTTAGGGCATCTACTTTGTGCATGACACAAGTAATTTTTCCAACAATTGTCTACAGACAGATTATTTCACTTATAATTCGCGGTACCACAATTCCAGTGGGTCAGAAGTTTACATACACTAACTTAACTGTGCCTTTAAACAGCTTGGAAAATTCCAGAAAATGATGTCATGGCTTTAGAAGCTTCTGATAGGCTAATGCTACCAAATACTAATTGAGTGTATGTAAACTTCTGACCCACTCGGAATGTGATGAAAGAAATAAAAGCTGAAATAGGTCCTTCTCTCTACTATTATTCTGACATTTCACATTCTTAAAATAAAGTGGTGATCCTAACTGACCTAGGACAGGGACATTTTACTAGGATTAAATGTCAGGAATTGTGAAAAACTGAGTTTAAATGTATTTGGCTAAGGAGTATGTAAACTTCCGACTTCAACTCTATGCACCAACTCTTCCTAACTGTTTCGGCTGGGAAGCATTCGGTCACCTTTACACTGGTATTCAGCTTAGAGATTGAATCTAGGCCTGTCTTTGGTCGTGGTGACATACTTGTTTCTTTCATTGTTAATTGTGGGCATTTGATTGGCATACAGACAGTGATTCCAAAGCTAGTAGACCTTGGCCCACACGCCAGCCCAGTTTGGCTAGTCAGAGCATCTAATGATGGTGACGTAGGTGGAGACTGGTCTCCTCTCATAATCAATCAGGGCCCTGTGGCTTGCCAGGACAGACAGTCTATTCTCCGGCCCCACCCGCACAAGGACAGAGAAACTCAGAGTGGCGTCTTGCTCCTCTTCCAGCAACTGCCGTTTGTCGAAGGCACTGGCAATCTGGTCCGTCTGTTCAGAATAGGTGAAATCCAGCCTTAGCATTAGGTCTCTGGTCTCCTTCCCTGCTGGCAGCTTGAAGGTGACTTGGACAAAGACCAGGTACCAGCCTGACTCAGTCACCTGGATGTGGGTCCTACTCTTGGTCAGGAACATACTGTCCATCTCCTTCCTCTCTTCCTCCCACTCCAGCTCACCTAGCTCAGCAAAGCTCTGTTTGGTGGGGAGAGCTGCGGCAGAGAAAACCAAAAAATAGGTCAACTTAGGGAGTAAGTAACTTTTCATATTCAAATTAGTTCTTTGTTTCACACAGTACACACTGAGTATACCAAACATTAGAAACACCTTATTAATATTGAGTTTCAGCCCTCCACTTTTGCCCCCAGAACAGTCTCAATTCATTGGGGCATGGACTCTACAAGGTGTTGAAAGCATTCCACAGGGATGCTGACCCATATTGACTCCAATGCTTCCCACAGTTGTGTCAAGTTGGCTGGATGTCCTTTGGGTGGTGGACCATTCTTGAAGCACACAGGAAACTGTTGAGCGTGAAAAACCCAGCAGCGTTGCAGTTCTTGATGCAAACCGATACGCCTGGCACCTACTACCATACCCCGTTCAAAGGCACTTAAATCTTTTGTCTTGCCCATTCACCCTCTGAATGGCAAACATACACAATCCATGTCTCAAGGGTTAAACATCCTTATTTAACCTGGTTCATCCCCTTCATCTACACTGATTGAAGTGGATTTATAATTGCCATAAATAATGGATCTATAACGTTTCAGGTAAGACCCAAGTGCAGATTGTGTTGAAGTAACAATGTTTATTACAGCAACGGGGCAGCCAAACAACAGTTCAAGGCAGGCAGTGTTCGATAATCCAGAGTAGTGGGGCAAAGGTACAGGAAGGCAGGCAGGCAGGCTCAGGGTCAGGTCAGGCAGAGGTCAGTAATCCAGAGTAGGGAAAACGGTACAGGACGGCAGGCAGGCTTAGGGGCAGGCAGACTGGTCAGGCAGGCAGGCTTAGAGTCCAGACAGGCAAGGGTCAAAACCAGGAGGGCGAGAATAAGAGAGACTGGGGAAAAGCAGGAGCTGAGACAAAACGCTGGTTGACTTGACAAACAAGATGAACTGGCAACAGACAAACAGAGAAAACAGGTATAAATACAAAGGGGAAAATGGGGAAGATGGGTGACACCTGGGGGGGCAGGTGAGGGCAGGTGAAACAGGGCAGGGGAAACAGATTAGGGCGTGACAGGATCATAGCTTTCACCTGGATTCACCTGGTCAGTCTATATCATGGAATGGCCAGGTGTTCTTAATGTTTTGTATACTCAGTGTACATTTTGCTGTCCTGAGAAAGATATACAGGTATGGTACACAGGAGGCTTTGGAGTTACTTAGTGGATATTATTCTGTTTTCCTGTTTTCCTGAGAGCATGCTGGATGAGTCATGTCATGCTGCTATGATTTTTATTATCTGACAAGGCAAATGCCAATTGACCCAAATATGCACCTAAAACAGTCTGGGTCAAATAACAACAGCCAAAATAAGTTCAAAAAAGTAAAGAATGTTTGTGTTTGTATTTTTGGTGAACTATGAATTTTGAGTTACTTACACTACTGTTCAAAAGTTTGGGGTCACTTAGAAATGTCCTTGTTTTTTTTACTTTTGAACAGTAGGGATTATTTAAGGAATAAACAGACACAGTATCAACAATGCAAAGTCATGGCTGGGTCACCAACCTTTAAAGAACACACTAGAATTGGAGGAGGGACTTCTGAGGAATTTGGCCAAGTCTGTGGGACAAAGAAGACACTTTTGCTTTTTATTTTCACAAATGCATAATAAAACTGCAAACACGCTCACTAAAAAGTTCTCATTCTTCTTATGCAATTAAGGCTTCTTCAGTTATATACTGTACGATCCGTAGAGGTGCTGTCTTCATTATAAAAGTATCATAAAAGCGGATAGTATTTCAACCACATAATTATGCATCAAAGCTGAACTGAAATCTTAACAGAAACACATTGTGCCGTTTTCACAGCTTTCTTTTTCAGGTCAAACTGATGTCACTTGGACAATCAATTACATTATTCTGTTGAGCAAGGGTTTATTTAGTCTTCTAGGGCAACATATAATGACAGAAGAGAAGCTACACGTATCTAATTATAGACAAGTTGACTAACAAATAGCCTACCAAAATGTTGGAAACTATAAGCAGAAACATATCTAAGCAAAACAAAATCCTGCACCCCCTGTCAAAAAAATATTCAGCTGTCTTTGACTGCAGCCTATAGCGCATTTTCTGTATTTGAGGGTTAGGGTTTGGTGCGGGCCTCAGATATTCACTTTATCACATATAGTGGGACGGTTACGGATGGGTTATTAGCAATTGCCAAACAGCTGACCCACGCACCGCTAGTTTACATGTCCATACATGTCCATCATTTGAAAGATTGCTCAGAAACCAGGTCCTTTAATCAACGTATGCTTACTTCAATTGTGACCTTACGCCAATTAAGATAAGCAGAGTAAGGTGTTTACTTGACTCTTGTATAATCAGTTTAATATCTAATTATTACTGTGTATGTAAATATACTTTGATTTATACACTAGATGACTGGTAGGGGGCGCTGTGTTAAAGCCACCGTGACTCCATCTTGGCACTCCCTTACCATTCGTTTTTGCCTCATTACAGACACCATAATGCATTCTTTTAAATTATATTATGTGAGCTTAACATAAAAATGCATATATATATTTTTGTTAACATATCATTTTTAGAGATTACTAATGTTACTGGCCTTGAAACATTTAATTGAAATACTGTAGAATTCCATGAATTCCAGTTTAGAACTGTGCCTACTAGAGAGTGCCAATATTACCAACAGGTGGCTTTAAAGCCTTTCAATGGCCAATACATAGCATCAGCAATTAAGGGTTTATATACAGTGCATTCTGAAAGTTTTCAGACCTCTTGATTTTACCCACATTTTGTCAAGTTACAGCCTTATTATAAAATGTATTAAATAGTTTTTCTCCTTATCAATCTACTTTCAATACATCATAATGACAAAGCAAAAACAGGTTTTTTGAAACGTTTGCAAATTTATTGAAAATAAAAACTGGAAATGTCACATTTCCGTAAGTATTCAGACCCTTTGCTTAGTACTTTGTTGAAGCACCTTTGGCAGCGATTACAGCCTCAAGTCTTCTTGCGTATGATGCTACAAGCTTGGCACACCTGTATTTGGGGAGTTTCTCCAATTCTTCTCTGTCAGGTTGGATGGGGAGCGTCGCTGCACAGATATTTTCAGGTCTCTCCAGAGATGTTCGATCGGGTTCAAGTCCGGGTTCTGGCTGGGCCACTCAAGGACATTCAGAGACTTGTCCCGAAGCCACTCCTGTATTATCTTGGCTGTGTGCTTAGGGTCGTTGTCCTGTTGGAAGGTGAACCTTCACCCCAGTCTGAGGTCCTGAGAACTCTGGAGCAGGTTATCATCAAGGATCTCTCTGTACTTTGCTCCATTCATCTTTCCCTTGATTCGGACTATTCTCTCAGTCCCTGCCTCTGAAAAACATCCCCACAGCATGATGCTGCCACCACCATGCTTCGCCGTAGGGATGGTGCCAGGTTTCCTCCAGACGTGACGCTTGGCATTTAGGCCAAAGAGTTCAATCTTGGTTTCATCAGACCAGAGAATTTTGTTTCTCATGGACTGAGAATCCTTTAGGTGCCTTTTGTCAAATTCCAAGTGAGCTGTCATGTGCCTTTTACTGAGGAGTGTCTCCTGTCTGGCCACCCTACCATAAAGGCCTGATTGGTGGAGTGCTGCAGAGATGGTTGTCCTTCTGGAAGGTTCTTCCAACTCCACAGAGGAACTCTGGAGCTCTGTCAGGGTGACCATTAGGTTTTTGGTCTCCCTGAGAAAGGCCCTTCTCCCCCGATTGCTCAGTTTGATGGAAGGCCAGCTCTAGAAACTTCCTCCATTTAATGATGGAGGTCACTGTGTTCTTGGGGACCTTCAATGCTGCAGAAATGTGTTGGAACCCTTCCCCAGATCTGTGCCTCAACACGATCCTGTCTCGGAGCTCTACGGACAATTCCTTCAACCACATGGCATAGTTTTTGCTCTGACATGCACTGTCAACTGTGGGACCTTATATAATCAGGTGTGTGCCTTTCCAAATCATGTCCAATCATTTGAATTTACCACATTTGGACTCAATTTGTAGAAGCATCTTAAGGATGATCAATGGAAGCAGGATGCACCTGAGCTGAATTTTGAGTCTCATTGCAAAGAGTCTGAATACTTATGTAAATAATATATTTCTGTTTTTATTTTTAATAAATGTGCAAAAATATCTAAACCTGTTTTTACTTTGTCATTATGGGGGATTGTGAGATGAGGAATGAGGAATTTGTATCCATTTAGAATAAGGCTGTAACGTAACAAAATGTGGAAAAAGGGAAGGGGTCTGAATACTTTCCGAATGTGCTGTAAATCATTGAGGAAAAACACTTTCCGTAGACCAAAGCGTCACGAAATGTCACCATTATATATACACAAACTGTTCCGAACTGTTTTCAGGTGGGCGCCAGTGTGGGGGTGCAGTTTCCTGTAACTTTATAGGGGCCCAGGTGCCAGGCTCAGTAATTCATTTGTCAATAAGTGTCAGTGAGACAGAGAAATGTTTTAGCATAGTTTTAACAGACAAGAAAATATTTTACTGCCTTCAAACAAAATGATGGTTATGTTTGTTAAATTGCCAAATACATGTATAACTTCCCCTTCCCCCCACAGAATGACGCTTACCATGACCTGGAAACACTCCAGCTCCTGACGACGATTCACCATGCTAAAATAAAAAACAGGAGAACCAATTAACCAATCCTCTCCAGCGCTGTTACACCTCAAAGAATAGAACAATCATATCACATCAAAAATAGGAAAACATGTTGATGGAATATATTGCACAGACAATTCTAAATGTTATAATGTATTTATTTTTAGAGAAACATTTAGGAGCCTGAATCGAATGAATCTATCGATTTTGCTGTGATTTGGCAAATAGGCCGTATAGAACCCTAACAGATCTGTAACCAAATACAGCCTTGTATGTCTTGAGTCTAACTCTGGGCTTGGAGACGTTTATAGTATGTTTTGCCCTGGTGCACCAGGTCTCTTGTAACCTTATATAAGATATAGAAATCATCTCATCTCAAAGCCCAAGAGTCAGACTCATGCAGTAACAAAGCAATTTTATTTTGAGATTGAACAAAAATGGTCCACTTTGCAGCGCTAGAGAAGCATAGACCACATAGAGTAAATACCTTAAGGTGTATAGCCCAATGACCTCGAACAGCGAACTCATTTAAGTAACGGTTCACGACAACTTCCTAATATTGAGTTGTACCCCCCCCACTTTTGCCCTCAGAACAGCCTCAGTTCATTCACAGGTCCATGTTGACTCCAATGCTTCCCACATTTGTGTCAAGTTGACTGGATGTCCTTTTGGTGGTGGACCATTCTTGGTACATACAGGAAACTGTTGAGTGTGAAAAACCCATACGCGTTGCAGTTCTTGACACAAACCGATGCGCCTGGCACCTGGTCCATTCACCCTCTGAATGGCACACACACAATCCATGTCTCTATTGTCTAAATGCTTAAAAATCCTTCTTTAACCTGTGACCTCCCCTTAATCTACATTGATTGAAGTGGCATCAATAAGGGATAATATCTTTCACCTGGATAGTCTATGTCATGGAAACAGCAAGTGTCCTTAATGTTTTGTACATTTAATGTAGTCTATACAGCATTAATCAGCATAGCATTTACATTTTAGTCATTTAGCAAACACTCTTATCCAAATCAACTTACAGGAACAATTAGGGTTAAGTGCCTTGCTCAAGGACACAGACAGATTTCGGTTACTGACCCAACGCTCGTAACCGCTAGACTACCTTACCTTAACAGAACAAATCCAGATCAAACACACTGCATTGACAGTCAATGCTGCAAGGACCAACCCAACAAGTCGAAAGCGAGAAGAAGTGAGAGAAGTGTCATGTGCCATCCCCTTGGCATTCAGGCTCTTGCAGAACTGTTGACGTGACTAGAAATGAACTGTAGATCTCTGACTTTCTGCTACTATAGGATTTCCTATTCTGTGTTAAGGAGTTCCAGTAAGACTGATGCATGAGAAGGGGGCGTGTTGCAAGTGTGATCATGTCAATAAATGCAGACATTTACTGACTCATGTATTTGGGAGCATCCTCTGAGAAATTCCTCTCACTTTTTACCATTCAGCTGACTCATTAAGTTCATACATTTTGCTGCATTCCTGAGCCGAACTCAAGAAATAGTGCAGAGAACGACTTTCCTAGCTTTGAAATAGATTATAAAGATTTTTTTTTGTGTGAACTAATTATGAGGTTATGATTATATTTGATACAAAAGTGTAGATATTGCGATGCTGACTTCCGGCGCCGACAGAGATGGCCGCCTCGCTTCGCGTTCCTAGGAAACTATGCAGTTTTTTGTTTTTTTACGTGTTATTTCTTACATTGGTACCCCAGGTCATCTTAGGTTTCATTACATACAGTCGAGAAGAACTACTGAACATAAGAGCAGCGTCAACTCACCATCAGTACGACCAATGGAATGGATCCCTGCCGGCGACCCAAAAAAACGACTTCTTAAAAGGGGGAAACGAAGCGGTCTTCTGGTCAGACTCCGGAGACGGGCACATCGTGCACCACTCCCTAGCCTTCTTCTAGCCAATGTCCAGTCTCTTGACACCAAAGTTGATGAAATCCGAGCAAGGGTAGCATTCCAGAGGGACATCAGAGACTGTAACGTTCTTTGCTTCACGGAAACATGGCTCACTGGAGAGACGCTATCGGAGTCGGTGCAGCCAGCTGGTTTCTCCACGCATCGCGCCGACAGAAACAAACATCTTTCTGGTAAGAAGAGGGGCGGGGGCGTATGCTTTATGGTTAACGTGACGTGGTATGGCCGCAACAACATACAGGAACTCAAGTCCTTCTGTTCACCTGATTTAGAATTCCTCACAATCAAATGTTGACGCATTATCTACCAAGGGAATTCTCTTCGATTATAATCACAGCCGTATATATTCCCCCCAAAGCAGATACATCGACGGCTCTGAACAAACTTTATTTGACTCTTTGCAAACTGGACTCCATATATCCGGAGGCTGCATTCATTGTAGCTGGGGATTTTAACAAGGCTAATCTGAAAACAAGACTCCCTAAATTGTATCAGCATATCGATTGCGCAACCAGGGCTGGAAAAACCTTGAATCATTGCTATTCTAACTTCCGCGACGCATATAAGGCCCTGCCCCGCTCTCCTTTCGGAAAAGCTGACCACGACTCCATTTTGTTGATCCCTGCCTAAAGACAGAAACTAAAACAAGAAGCTCCCGCGCTGAGGTCTGTTCAACGCTGGTCCGACCAATCTGATTCCACACTCCAAGACTGCTTCCATCACGTGGACTGGGATATGTTTCGTATTGCATCAAACAACAACATTGACGAATACGCTGATTCGGTGAGCGAGTGAACGTGCGTTGAAGATGTCGTTCCCATAGCAACGATTAAAACATTCCCAAACCAGAAACCGTGGATTGATGGCAGCATTCGCGTAAAACTGAAAGCGCGAACCACTGCTTTTAATCAGGGCAAGGTGACGAAACATGACCGAATACAAACAGTGTAACTATTTCCTCCGCAAGGCAATCAAACAAGCTAAGCGTCAGTATAGAGACAAAGTAGAATCTCAATTCAACGGCTCAGACACAAGAGGTATGTGGAAGGGTCTTCAGTCAATCACGGATTACAAAAAGAAAACCAGCCCCGTCACGGACCAGGATGTCTTGCTCCCAGGCAGACTAAATAACTTTTTTGCCCGCTTTGAGGACAATACAGTGCCACTGACACGGGCCGCAACTAAAACATGCGGACTCTCCTTCACTGCAGCCGACGTGAGGAAAACCTTTAAACGTGTCAACCCTCGCAAGGCTGCAGGCCCAGACGACATCCCCAGCCACGCCCTCAGAGCATGCGCAGACCAGCTGACTGGTGTGTTTACGGACATATTCAATCAATCCCTATCCCAGTCTGTTGTTCCCACATGCTTCAAGAGGGCCACCATTGTTCCTGTTCCCAAGAAAGCTAAGGTAACTTAGCTAAACGACTACCGCCCCATAGCACTCACTTCCGTCATCATGAAGTGCTTTGAGAGACTAGTCAAGGACCATATCACCTCCACCCAACCTGACACCCTAGACTCACTCCAATTTGCTTACCGCACAAATAGGTCCACAGACGATGCAATCTCAACCACAATGCACACTGCCCTAACCCATCTGGACAAGAGGAATACCTATGTGAGAATGCTGTTCATCGACTACAGCTCGGTATTTAACACCATAGTGCCCTCCAAGCTCGTCATCAAGCTCGAGACCCTGGGTCTCGACCCCGCCCTGTGCAACTGGGTACTGGATTTCCTGACGGGCCGCCCCCAGGTGGTGAGGGTAGGCAACAGCATCTCCACCCCGCTGATCCTCAACACTGGGGCCCCACAAGGGTGCGTTCTGAGCCCTCTCCTGTACTCCCTGTTCACCCACGACTGTGTGGCCACGCACAGGGTAGTAAGTTTTAAGTTCCTCGGCGTACACATCACAGACAAACTGAATTGGTCCACCCACACAGACAGTATCGTGAAGAAGGCGCAGCAGCGCCTCTTCAACCTCAGGAGGCTGAAGAAATTTGGCTTGTCACCAAAAGCACTCACAAACTTCTACAGATGCACAATCGAGAGCATCCTGTCGGGCTGTATCACCGCCTGGTACGGCAACTGCTCCGCCCACAACCGTAAGGCTCTCCAGAGGGTAGTGAGGTCTGCACAACGCATCACCGGGGGCAAACTACCTGCCTTCCAGGACACCTACACCACCCGATGTCACAGGAAGGCCATAAAGATCATCAAGGACAACAACCACCCGAGCCACTGCCTGTTCACCCCGCTATCATCCAGAAGGCGAGGTCAGTACAGGTGCATCAAAGCTGGGACCGAGAGACTGAAAAACAGCTTCTACCTCAAGGCCATCAGACTGTTAAACAGCCACCACTTACATTGAGTGACTGCTGCCAACACACTGACTCAACTCCAGCCACTTTAATAATGGGAATTGATGGGAAATGATGTAAAATATATCACTAGCCACTTTAAACAATGCTACCTAATCTAATGTTTACATACCCTACATTATTCATCTCATATGTATACGTATATACTGTACTCTATATCATCTACTGCATATTTATGTAATACATGTATCACTAGCCACTTTAACTATGCCACTTTGTTTACATACTCATCTCATATGTATATACTGTACTCAATACCATCTACTGTATCTTGCCTATGCCGCTCTGTACCATCACTCATTCATATATCTTTATGTACATATTCTTTATCCCCTTACACTTGTGTCTATAAGGTAGTAGTTTTGGAATTGTTAGTTAGATTATTTGTTGGTTATTACTGCATTGTCGGAACTAGAAGCACAAGCATTTCGCTACACTCGCATTAACATCTGCTAACCATGTGTATGTGACAAATAAAATTTTATTTTATTTTTTTTATTTTTTATTTGATGTTATCATTACTCAAGCTGAAGAAAACACACTATAGACTTGTGGAAGTTTATGGTAAAAATTATCTGATGAACTGATTTACTGAAGTTGCTCACCCCATCAAGAGAATGAGGTCATGACATATCAGTGTCTTATCACTGTAGGTGTGTGGGTGTAAGCAAACGCACACATGTAATTGGAAGCTGTTTTTTAGGCTGAAAGACACTACATTGGCATTTCCTTTTCTGGGGGGGAACTCATACAGTGACTCATACTGATCGCATGAACAAACCTGTCAACTTTCCCCTCTGGAGGGGATTTATAAGAAATAACCCACCACTGTTCCCACCACATGACCTTTCCAAGGTCTCTAAATTTGTGTTTTCTCCCCGCAAGTGCTGTACAATGTTAGAGAAGTCAATAAGCCACTTCCGTAATAGTTTGCTGACATTAGTAAACTACCATCAACTCATAACATCCAGATGAAGTTGCTAGGTGCAGATGAGGCCCTAACCATAAGATACAGGAAATAGGTGAGCTTCGCCAGGAAAGAGGACATTGGGGTTAGATGCATCTACCCATACTGTATAATGCATAAACATTCATGGCCTATGAGCATACTCCATACCAACACAGAGACAAGAGTTGATGCAAAATTGCCGATGTTTATTGAAGTACACTACCAGTCAAAAGTTTTAGAACACCTACTCATTCGAGGGTTTTTCTTAATTTTTTACTATTTTGTACATTGTAGAATAATAGTGAAGACATCGAAACTATGAAATAACACATATGGAATCTTATCGTAACCAAAAAGGTGTTAACAAAAATATATGTATATATTTTATATTTGAGATTCTTCAAATCGCCACCCTTTGCCTTGATGACAGCTTTGCACACTCTTAGCATTCTCTCAACCAGCTTCATGAGGTAGTCACCTGGAATGCATTTCTGTCTCAAAATACAGCACTGCTCTTTAAGACCAAAAAAAGCTATTTTTCTGACTGGCTTTCAAAAATGTCTAGAAATGTGCATGTTTTGTGCTCTTGTAGGAAACAATCACTCCCCTATTGCTGACTACAAATGATCTATAACTGGGCTAATAACTCACTAACTAGCAAAGGATATGAACAAAATGTGCACATGTGGCTAAATGCAGCTCTTGCTTTGATCTCAAAACAAGCAAATCTACTCATGACCACAGCCAGTAGCGGACTGGCCACCGGGAGCACCGGGAGAATTCCTCTGGGCCAGTGACCCACCTGTGTTCTAATTTTTTTTACTACTAATAAAAAAGTTAACAGAAGGTTGAGCGACACTTTCCCCCAGGCCCGTTGGTCTATTCCAAACGAACGTCGATGCAACCCTTAGCCCCGCCCCCTTTATCTCGCTCACACACACACACACACATTGACATTGACAGTGACAGCTCGAAAACAAGCTACAATAAAAAAATGGAAGAGCAGAGTAAAAAAATGTAAGGGTGGGGCTGAAAAGTTAAGAGACAAAAGAGTCAAAAGTCAAATGCAAGTAAATGTAAAAAATTCACCAACTTTATTCAGTAGTAATACCAGTGCCACCGACGCTAACATCGAAGTGCTAGACCGGCAAGTGGAAGATGCCACAACCCAGTTCGCAGGGTAAAAGAGTAAACGGAGAGGACAGCGAAGCCAAAGACAGTGCAGCCGAAGCTGTAGATATGTGCCTAAATGTGTTACAAATACAACATGTTATATCAGAATTTATGAGTGAAATGGTCAGCTACTGCTCTGTAAATCTACCAGAAAGAAAGATTTGAGGTAAAGACGTACAGTAACTGGGTGTTCAAACCAGATAGCGGAAAAACTACAATTTGATGCCTAGCAAAGCTCTGAATGCCTAGATTTTGCCATTCTGTGGGGATTTTGTTGGAAATGGCAATCACTTGAGTATCAGTGATTTACTGCAGTATAATTTACTTAGCTAAAATAAGCATTTTAATTTGATTCTGATTGCTTCTGCCTTGCGTTCTAAACGCTAAATAGCATTTGACATATCCAAACGTTAATTAGCAAATTTTATTTCATGTCTATACAGCCATTGGTTGCAAATAGTATACATATTGTAAAACCAGTCAAGTCCTTTCCCTCTCAAATTCATATTACGTGCGGGAGAAAATGGCTACAGTGATTTGCTAGCTATGATCCTCATCGCCATGGTTCCTACCACTTCACCTCTTATTAGACAATGCATTGAAACTCATCACCATGCCAACAGTCCGTTGTGAACGGCAAGAAAAGCCACACAAAAAAACGTGTTGTGTCGTCATTCATTCACTTGATATGAAATAGTGGGGCTGCTGCTGTGTTTCTGTAGTTCTTCAAAATTGGGCCTTTAATATTTATATATTATTTTATTCATATCCAGGATGATGACAGGCCCAGTCCAGTTTCAGTGGAAGTGAGCATTGATGTTGATGACAGGCCCAGTCCAGTTTCAGTGGAAGTGAGCATTGATGCTGATGACAGGCCCAGTCCAGTTTCAGTGGAAGTGAGCATTGATGTTGATGACAGGCCCAGTCCAGTTTCAGTGGAAGTGAGCATTGATGTTGATGACAGGCCCAGTCCAGTTTCAGTGGAAGAGAGCATTGATGTTGATGACAGGCCCTGTCCAGTTTCAGTGGAAGAGAGGATCTTTGGGTTTGATGACAGGCCCAGGTTTCAGTGGAAGAAAGAGTCAGGGAAGGCCAGG
Organism: Oncorhynchus clarkii lewisi; assembly: GCF_045791955.1. NCBI lineage: Eukaryota > Metazoa > Chordata > Actinopteri > Salmoniformes > Salmonidae > Oncorhynchus > Oncorhynchus clarkii. The sequence continues at coordinate 3,149,038 of NC_092175.1, forward strand.
ATGCCAGACCAACTTTTGATTATTTCAAGAGACCCAAGTTATTTTTATGTTTCCACCCAATGCAGGAATCAAAACAAAACTGTTTTAAAGACGGCACCAATCGGAAATGGCTGTCATGCAGTGAAGAAAGCCATGCGTTATACTGTTCAATTTGTATGGCATTTGCGAAGCCTACTGACAACAATATCTTTATGAGTGGAATGACGGATTGGAAACATTTTCACCAAAGTGTAGAAGAGAGTGAGATGAGCAACATGCACAGAAGTAGTGCTGAGGAAAACTTTTTAAGGTCTTCCAAAGCAGACATTCAAAGTCTGCTCAGTGGCAGTCAGGTGTTCTTGCATGCGTTTAACTGAATGAGAGTGTGTGTATATGCATGTGTACAAACACCTGCACGGCATCCGCCTCAGGCAAACCGGCATTAGTTGTAAAAACACTGCCCCTCAGAGTCATTCAAACATACTTTTTATTTAGACTTTTTAATAACTTTTATCTTTGACCATCATTCTATCTCCCGCACAGCAAATCCACCCCCACTTGTCTCCAATTCCACATCCCAACCCTCAGCTTCCCTCAGCCCATCCCATCTATCTCTGCTGGCCACCCACTTCGGGTTTCTATGCAACACATATCTTTGATGTTTAACGTGCAATTTCATCTATCTAATCGAACAAAATCCACAGATTGCGAGTTGAAGATAAATACTTTTACTAAGAGTATTAGTATATTGGTAATTGACTGACCCGGTCTCTACAGATCTTCTAACAGTACTATTTCTAGGGTCAATTTTTAGATCAATGCTATGCATTTTCAGCCATTCCTGAACCTGAGACCAGAAACAGGCTATCTGAGGGCAATACCAAAATAAATGGTCTGTTGATTCTGTATCCTCACAACAAAATCTGCAGAGCTTTGATGATTTTATGCCCCAAATATTCAACGTTTTGCTGGTGGCAAGAATTCTACATAATAATTTTAGGTGAAAAGCACAAAGTCTTGAATTAAACTGGTATACTTTTATATTTATGCAATTTTTTATTCCTCCGCCAGTTTTGATCCTTTAAATTGGGCATACAGACCAGTTCCCCACCTCCTCCCACTGCCAGCTGCCTCCTCTATTTTTGGGGTAATGCTGTAATCAATTGGTTGTACTCTTGGATTGAGCAGACCTTCCCGTACAATTCTGATAACTCCATCAAGGACATAAATCTACCATTCCAATTTCCAATATAATTTAAGAACAAATTACCCTTTCAAACATCTTTCCCATAAATACAGGGATTTTATCAACCAGAACATTTAAGTTCAGCCATAATATTTGTTGTAATATTTGTTCTATCCCTTCAGGGGGATGAAATTGAAATTGTAGCCAGCTCTGCAATGCTTGTTTGAAAAAGACAGATACTTTGAAAAAAAGTATAATTTTAAATTAATCCAAAATGAGACATGGCAATCTGCACAAAGGCAAAAAGGCCATTTTTAAACAATGGATGAGCTTTTCTTAGCAATCTACTTGAGAACCATTTAGGGTTCAAATAAAACTTTTGAATTAGTGAAGCTTTAGAGAGATGTTTAGTGCTTTTATATTTAATAATCTCAACCCACCCAATTCATATTCATTATATAGATAGGCACAATTTATTTTGTCTGGTTTAGCGTCCCAGATAAAGCTAAATATTTTTTGCTCATATGATTTGAAAAATGAATCATCAGGTGTAGGCAGCGTTATAAGTAAGTGAGGGAACTGAGATATGACTAAGGTGTAAATCAGGGCAATTTTTCCATAAATATACAGGTAGTCCTCTCCATGGTTGCAGGATCTTGTCTATTTTTACAAGTTTTCTATTGAAATTCATTGTGGAGAGCTTATTTATATATTTTGGGATATGAATACCGAGTATGTCTACTTCACCATCAGCCCATTTTATAGGTAAACTGCAGGATAATGTAAAAGTTTACATTTTTAAAGATCCAACACGTAATATTGTACACTTATCATCATTTTGTTTTAGTCCAGAGAGTACATAACAGTTATCTAGATTTTCAATGAGACATTGCAGGGATCTAGCTTGCGGACTTAATATAAAACTTGAGTCTAATCCTCTAATGTTATTGGATCTGATTTTAATAGCTAGCAATTCGATGGCCATAACAAATAGATATGGTGACAGCGGACACCCTTGTTTAATAACTCCTTTTTACAATTCAAAACTCTCCGAGAAGTAGCCCTTATTTACTATTTTACACCTGGGGTTGCTATACATTATATTTTACCCATTTTATAAGAGAATTACCAAAATTGAAAAAATCCAGGCATTTATGAATAAAGTCCAGTCTTACTTTATGAAATGCCTTTTGAAAATCTGCTATAAATACCAGACCTGCTTCTTAGATGTTTCATGATGTTCTATTATTTCTAGTAGTTGTCGTATATTATCTCCAATGTATCGTCCATGTAAAAAACCTGTCTGATCAGGATGAACAATACCTGGTAAAAACCCTTTTAAATGCTATGCATTTTGCTAGTATTTTTGCATCACAACATTGAAGTGTAAGGGGCCTCCAGTTTTTAAGATAGACTGGGTCTTTATATTTGCCATCTGGGTCTTGTTTTAATAATATTGAAATCAGACCTTCCTGCTGAGTACCTGACAGACTACCATTTCTATCGGAGTAGTTAAAACAATCAAACAATGGAGCTTTAAGTAAATCAAAAAAGGCTACATACCTCTACCAATATGCCATCAAACCCTGGGGTTTTTCCAGACTGAAAGGATTTAACAGCCTCAAAAAGTTATTCCTCTGTAATTTGGCATTCGCACTAATCTTTACATTTGTTAATTTTTTTATTTTTAATGTTATTTGGAAAGAATTCCTTACGGTAATCTTCATTTAGTGGGAGGATGAGACTAAAAATAATAAAAAATAATTAACTTCCTCTTTTAAAATATAATTCGGAGAATCATAGATGACTCCGTCTTCAGTAACGAGTTTCTGCAAATTATTTTTGTTAGCGTTGCTGTATTGGAGATTCAGGAAGAATTTTGTGCAATTCTCTCTATATTCCATCCAGTTTGCTTTATTTTTGTAATAGATTACAAACCGTTCTTGAATAAATGTTCCTCGAGTTCTTTTTGTTTTTCCTCTTATTTTGTATCTCTGTAGTATCATTTGTATTGCTATCTACCTGTACTATTAGTTCATGGATTTCCCTTGTCAGACTTGTCTCTTTAGCCAGAAACTGTTTTTTTTTAATTATTGATGAATATTGAATTGAATGACTTCTGAAGGTACATTTTTAAAGGTATCCCAAACAATAAGGGGATTTGCTGAACCTATATTATGCTGGAAAAATTCAGTTATAAACTATTTTGTCGTAGTTAAAAAATAATAAGTTTTCCTCCAGTAAACTTGGATTAAATTTCCAATATCCCCGTCCACGTGGAAAATCTCTAAGAGTTATGTGAATGCCAATTTGACGATGATCCGATCGCATTCTGTCTCCTATTAAAACTTTTTAACCTTTGATGCAAGAGAGAAAGAGACAAGAAAGTAGTCAAGACGACTAGCTTGATTAAGTCTCCTCCATGCATATCTCACTAGGTCGGGGTTTTTCAGTCTCCAAGTATCCACAATTTCTAATGTCTATAATATTTGTGATTTCCTTAAGGGCACGGTGATGATAGTTTGTAGAGTGATTACCTTTACGGTCCATTGAGGTACTTAACACTATATTATAGTCTCCTACCATAATGATTTGATCATTTGTTGCCTGTAAGTTCAATAAATTGGTATAAATGTTTTCGAAGAAGTATGGATCATCCTGATTTGGGCCATATAGATTAATGAGCCAAATCTCTTTTTTGTCCACTTTCATATTCAGAACCACACGGGGGGACCTAGTGAATGACCTGCAGAGAGCTGGGACCAAAGTAACAAAGCCTACCATCAGTAACACACTACGCCGCCAGGGACTCAAATCCTGCAGTGCCAGACGTGTCCCCCTGCTTAAGCCAGTACATGTCCAGGCCCGTCTGAAGTTTGCTAGAGAGCATTTGGATGATCCAGAAGAAGATTGGTAGAATGTCATATGGTCAGATGAAACCAAAATATAACTTTTTGGTAAAGACTCAACTTGTCGTGTTTGGAGGACAAAAAATGCTGAGTTGCATCCAAAGAACACCATACCTACTGTGAAGCATGGGGGTGGAAACATCATGCTTTGGGGCTGTTTTTCTGCAAAGGAACCAGGACGACTAATCCGTGTAAAGGAAAGAATGAATGGGGCCATGTATCGTGAGATTTTGAGTGAAAACCTCCTTCCATCAGCAAGGGCATTGAAGATGAAACGTGGCTGGGTCTTTCAGCATGACAATGATCCCAAACACACCGCCCGGGCAACGAAGGAGTGGCGTCGTATGAAGCATTTCAAGGTCCTGGCCAGTCTCCAGATCTCAACCCCATAGAAAATCTTTGGAGGGAGTTGAAAGTCCATGTTGCCCAGCAACAGACCCAAAACATCACTGCTCTAGAGGAATGGGCCAAAATACCAGCAACAGTGTGTGAAAACCTTGTGAAGACTTACAGAAAACGTTTGACCTCTGTCATTGCCAACAAAGGGTATATAACAAAGTATTGAGATAAACTTTTGTTATTGACCAAATACTTATTTTCCACCATAATTTGCAAATAAATTCATAAAAAAATCCTACAATGTGATTTTCTAGATTTTTTTTCATTTTTTCTGTCATAGTTGAAGTGTACCTATGATGAACATTTATAGGCCTCTCTCATCTTTTTAAGTGGAAGAACTTGCACAATTGGTGGCTGACTAAATACTTTGTTGCCCCACTGTATATAAACTTGTAGACAAATACATTAAAAAGATAGACAAGCAATAAACACATTAAATTCTAAAACAGTTCTCGACAATAGAGAGAGAAGAGAAAAGAGAGAAATAGTGAGAGAAGAGAGCGAGATCAGGTATGTGTAAGCGAGCATGTAATTGAGATGTGTGTGTTCATATCCACTTCATAATGTTCAGATATTTTTTACAGTTCCCATGCTTTCTTTTTTTTCGTAACCGGAATTCCCTGCAGAATTTAGTACAGCCATGGTGTTATGGAGCTGTCTCGGAATAGCTGTCCATCTATAAAGAGTTTGTCCACATTGAGAAAGGCACGCTTACCCTTCTCCCTTTGTCGCCTTTGTACCGGATACAGTCTCTTACGACGTTTGTTTTCTCCGTTGGAAATTGGTCATAGAGACCGAATTTGGTTCCTTCAAGCTCCCTTCCCCTGCTTTTGATCAGCTCCTTTTGTTGGTAGTGTTCAAATTTTGCGGTGCTTGATCGGTAACCCTTGTTCTTGTTGCTCCGAGCTCCAAGTCTTTGTACTCAGTGGAAAGCCACCTTGTTTACAGTCTCTATAGGAAGTTTCAAGGCGGATTGCATTAATTTTCTGATCGAGCCCTCTGGATTATTGGATGTGTCCTCAGGAATCACAGAAAAAAATATATTTTCACGCATGCTACGACTTTGTATGTCTAGTAGAGACTCTTTCATCACCCTGTTTTCACTGAGTAGACAATCCATGTTGGAATCATGGATTTTTACCTTGGCTGTGTGTGCCTTGTTTTCTCCTTGGAGCGTGAGAATTTCACTCTGCCTAAACTCTAAACTCCCCTTCAGCCCTGATACCTCATCACACAACTTTTCCAGTGTTGCATGGATTCCAGCCAGAGCACTAGCCTCTACTTCAATGGTAAATAAATCGTCTGTGTCTGTAGATTAATCTGTTTTTCTCTTTTTTGTCGGGTTAAAGTTATTTTGTGAGATGGTCGGATCTTTCCACGAAGGAGTATGTTGTTCCTCCATAGTGTAAAGCTGTTGGTACTCGTTGATTTCCTCCAGGTTGGCTCTGTTGTTTTACGAAAATATAACAATGAGTCTTTCCCATGACGACGAAAGGTGTCTGTAGTACAGCCATCTAGCACTTGAGGAATCCTCGACCGCGTCGTGGAATCCTTAGCAACAAAACTTTAGTTCAGATTCAAATTTATTACATTTGTACATTTTTTATTTAAACAACAAACCGAGTGTAGACAGTACAATGTTCTGTTGCGTGCTCTGATGACGTATCCGATGATGTATGGGCAGTTTTGTTATAAACTTTCTTTATCCAACCGTGGGACAGTCTACGTTTGTTCCCACACTCAGGACTTTCTATTGGTTACACAGACTTTTGGCCTCCCATCTTATTCTAACCACCTCTCGCCGGCTTTGTATTCATGTTACCTGATGAAATTGCTGTACAATATGATCTTGTTGCCATCTGATGCACATTCAGATGTCATAAATCAGCACTGCAGAGCTCTCCCTGCCCTCTGCCGTGCCTTGATTGTATTACTGTTGATGATATCTGGAAATGTGCATGTACACTCTGGCCCATCTACTGTTGCAAGGCCCAAATTCTGAATTGTGCTCTGATATCTGCTTCACTGATTTCTGCTCTCGTAAAAGCCGGGGTTTTCTGCTCGTTAACACTAGAAGCTTATTACCTAAAATGGATCAATTGAAAGTGTGGGTTCACAGCTCCAATCCAGATGTGTTGGTCATTACTGAGACGTGGTTAAGAAAGAGTGCTTTAAATACTGATGTTAATCTTTCTGGTTATAACCTTTTTCAACAAGACAGATCTTCCAAAGGTGGGGGAGTGGCAATCTTTACCAAGGATCACCTTCATTGCTCGGTTGTCTCCACCTAGTATGTCCCCAAACAATTTGATTAGCTGGTTTTAAGCATTAAACTTTCAAATAGGTCTTTGTTGACTGTAGCTGGGTGCTATCATCCTCCATCAGCACTGGCCTGTACATTAGCTGCCCTAAGCTCTCTCCTGGCCCCTTACACCAAGTCTGAATTTGTCCTGCTTGGTGACCTAAACTGGGACATGCTTAATCCACCTGACCAAGTCCTAAAGCAATAAGACTCACTAAATCTTTCTCAAATTATTACCAATACCACAAGGTATGACTCCAAACACCCAGAAAAGGCTAGTCTCCTCGATGTTATCCTCACAAATAATCCTGATAGGTATCAGCCTGGTGTTTTCTGTAATGACCTTAGTGATCACTGTTTTACAGCCTATGTTCGTGATGGCAGCTCAGTGAAACAACCTGTCTTGATTGTCATAGACGCTTGCTAAAAAACTTTAATGAGCAAGCCTTCCTTTACGAACTGGCCTCTGTGAAATTGTACAGAATCAGCTTGATCCCCTCTGTCGAAGACGCTTGGACCTTCATTTTTATTTTCAGTGGTATTGTTAACAAACACGCCCCAATAAAGAAAATGAGAATTAATAACAAGATCGTGATCTTGCAGAGTTACTTGACCTCAAAAATTGCATTTGACGAAAGGCTCGGCACACGTACACTCAAGCTGGCTGGCTATCGTTCAGGCAAATGAGAAATAAGTGTACTCAGGTTATCTGGAAGGCCAAAGTTAGTTAATTTAAGGAGCAGTTCTCTCTCTGTGGGTCTAACCCTAAGAAGTTCTGGAAAACAGTTAAAGACCAGGAGAATAAACCCTCCTCCTCACAGCTGCTCATGTCCCTTAATGTTGATGATGTGGTTGTTACCGACAAGAAGCAGATGGCTGAGCTCTTGAATCACCAATTCATTAAGTCAGGATTCCTATTTGGCTCAGCCATGCCTCCTTGCCCATCCAACATTTCCTCATCTCCCACCCCTTCTAATGCTATGGTCACCGGATGCTTCTCCCTATTTTCCCCCTGCCCTGCTACAAAGTTTCTCCCTGCAGGCAGTCACTGAATCCAAGGGGCTGGGGGTGGCAGCGTAGCCTAGCAGTTAGAGTGTTGGACTAGTAACTGAAAGGTTGCAAGATCGAATCCCCAAGCTGACAAGGTACATATCTGTCGTTCTTCCCCTGAACAAGGCAGTTAACCCACCGTTCCTAGGCCGTCATTGAAAATAAGAATTTCTTGTTAACTGACTTGCCTAGTTAAATAAAATAAAAAAGGAGCTCCCTAAACCTGACCCCAAAAACATCTGGGTCAGATGGTTTAGACCCTTTCTTCTTTAACTTCTCTATGGTAGGGGGAAGCATTTGGAATTTTGGATGAAAAGCATGCACAAATTAAACTGCCTTCTATTCAGGCCCAGAAGATACGATATGCATATAATTCACAGATTTGGATAGAAAATAGTCTAAAGTTTCCAAAACTGTTAAAATAATGTCTGTGAGTATAACAAAACTGATTTGGCAGGCAAAAACCTGAGAAAAATCCATTCAGGAAGTTTGTTTTGTTCGTTGTCGTTTTCTATTCAATGCCATTACAGTATTCATTGACTTAGGACTCAAATTGCAGTTCCTATGCCTTCCACTAGATGCCAACAGTCTTTAGAAATTGTTTCAGGCTTGTATTCTGAAAAATGAGGGAGAAAGAGCAGTCTGAATGAGTGGACCCTGCTGTGTCACAGAGATTTTTCATGCGAGCGACCGAGAGAGTGCCTTTCTTGTTTACCTTTTATATTGACAACGTTATTGTCCAGTTGAAATATTATTGATTATTTAGACTAAAAAGAACCTGAGTATTGAATATAAACATCGTTTGACATGTTTCTATGAACTTTACAGATACAATTTAGATTTTTTTCTGCCTGTTGTGACCGCGTTTGAGCCTGTGGATTACTGAAGAAAACGCGTGAACAAAACTGAGGTTTTTGGATATAAAGAGAGACTTTATCAAATAAAAGGAAAATTTATTGAATAAATTAATGTCTTCTGAGTGCAAACATATGAAGATAAGTGATTAATTTTATCTCAATTTCTGACTTGTGTAACTCTTCTACTTGGCTGGTTACTGTTTGTAATGATTTGTCTGCTGGGCTCTGTTCTCAAATAATTGTAAGATATGCTTTCGCCGTAAAGCATTTTTTAAATCTGAAGTTCATCATTAAACCTATGTAAAATAGTTGTATATTTTCTGAATTTTTATAATGAGTATATTTGTATTTGAATTTGGCACTCTGCAATCTCACTGGATGTTGGCCAGGTGGGACGCTAGAGTACCCTAGAGAGGTTATGGTTGCTGCCCTTATCATTGCCAAGCCTATCTCCAACCTTTTTAACTTGTCTCTCCTTTCTGGGGAGGTTCCCATTGCTTGGAAGGCAGCCACAGTTCATCCTTTATTTAAAGGGGGCGATCAAGCTGATCCTAACTGTTATAGGCCTATTTCTATTTTGCCCTGTTTATCAAAAGTGTTGGAAAAACTTGTCAGTAATCAACTGACTGGCTTACTTGACGTCTATAATATTCTCTCAGGTATACTAATCTGGTTTCCGCTCAGGTTATGGATTTGTCACTGCAACCTTAAAGGTCCTCAATGATGTCACCATTGCCCTTGATTCTAAGCAATATTGTGCTGCTATTTTTATTGACTTGGCCAAAGCTTTTGATACGGTAGACCATTCCATTCTTGTGGGCCAGCTAAGGAGTATTGGTGATTCTGAGGGGTCTTTGGCCTGGTTTGCTAACTACCTCTCTCAAAGAGTGCAGTGTATAAAGTCAGAAAATCTGCTGTCTCAGCTACTACCTGTCACTAGGCTCAATCCTAGGCCCCACGCTCAGCTCAATTTACATCAACACCATAGATCAGGCAGTAGGAAGCTCTCTCATCCATTTATATGCAGATGATACAGTCTTATACTCAGCTGGCCCCTCCCCAGATGTTGTGTTAAATGCTCTACAACAAATCTTTCTTGGTGTCCAACAAGCTTTCTCTACCCTTTACCTTGTTCTGAACACCTCCAAAACAAAGGTCATGTGGTTTGTTAAGAAGAATGTCCCTCTTCCCACAGGTGTTATTACTACCTCTGAGGGTTTTTGCTTGAGGTAGTCACCTCATTAAAGTACTTGGGCGTATGGCTAGATGGTACGCTGTCCTTCTCTCAGCACATATCAAAGCTGCAGGCTGAAGTTAAATCTAGACTTGGTTTCCTCTATCGTAATTGCTCCTCTTTCACCCCAGCTGCCATACTAACCCTGATTCAGATGACCATCCTACCCATGCTAGATTACGGAGATATAAGGGTGCTCTCGAGTGACTAGATGTGCTTTACCATTCGGCCATCAGATTTGTCACCAATGCTCCTTATAGGGCACATCACTGCACTCTATACTCCACTGTAAGCTGGTCATCACTGTATACCCGTTGCAAGACCCACTGGTTGATGCTTATTTATAAAACCCTATCTGATATATCTACTTCAGCCCTCGTCCTCCTCATCGTCCTCCCCAAATCCCATTCTGCCAGTCACATTCTGTTAAAGGTTCCCAAGGCACACACATCCCTGGGTCATTCCTCTTTTCAGTTCGCTGCAGCTAGCGACTGGAACGAGCTTCAACAAACACTCAAACGGCACAGTTTTTTATCTAAATCTCTTTTTTTAAACTCAATCATGGACACTCTTACTGACAGTTGTGGGTGTGTTGTGTGATATATTTTTGTCTCTACCTTCTTGACATTGGTGCTGTTGACTGTGCCAAATTATGTTTGTACTATTTTGTGCTGTTACAATGTTGTGTTGCTGCCTTGCTATGTTGTTGTTTTAGGTCTCTCTTTATGTAGTGTTGTGTTGTCTCTCTTGTTGTGATGTGTGTTTTGTCCTGTATCTATATTGTATTTATATATTTATTTTAATCCCAGGCCCCCGTCCCCGCAGGAGGCCTTTTGGTAGGCCGTCATTGTAAATAAGAATTTGTTCTTAACTGACTTGCCTAGTTAAATAAAGGTTAAATAAATAACAAATATAAAAAACTATTGGGGGAAGCAGTGGGGAGGACGGGTTTCTCTGGGGCCTGTTACTGTGTTTTGTTTTTGTTTTCTGCTGTCAGACAAGTTTTATTTTAATTTGTACATGTTTAAGATGTTTTATTTTAAATGCCCTTGGATGTAAATGCCAGGAAACGATCATGGGAATCAGTCAGATGTTAAAGTTGCTGACATAATTTTCCTGCAAGAAACACATATAAAAGCCACAAACCAACGGCAATCTGAGATCCAACTGGACTTCTCAAGTTTGTCAATTATCCTTCTCTTCCAAGGCTAGAGGTGTTGCTATTCTCTTTCGTAAAAACACCCCTTTTCAACTCTCGTCCATGTCTACAGTACATACCCACACGGTAGGTATATCATAGTATCAGGGCACATTTACTCTTTCTCTGTCCCCCTATTGATTCATTAGTCCAACAGCTACAAACAAGAGTTTCTATTGGACAAATTCAAGTATGTTTATCACCGTTTCGCACTGTTGTGAAATACTTTAAAGTACTACTGAAGTAGTTTTTTGGGGTATCAGTACTTTACTATTTATAATTTTGACTACTTTTACTTCACTACATTCCTAAAGAAAATTATGTATTTTTTTCCTTTTTTTTTTTCCTTGACACTGAAAAATACTAGTTACAATTTGAATGCTTAGCAGTACAGGAAAAATATTAAATTCACACATCCCTGGTCATCCCTACTGCCTCTGATCTGGTGGACTCACTAAACATAAATGCTTCCTTTGTAAATTATGTCTGAGTGTTGGAGTGTTCCCCTGGCTGTCAAAAAAAGTAATAAAAAAGGAAATTGTGCCGTCTGGTTTGTTAAATATAAGTAATTTGATATTTAGCATTTTCTTTTACTTTGTACTTTTTACACCACTGTACTTAAGTACATTTAAAACCAGATACTTTTAGACTTTTACTCAAGTAGTATTTTACTGGGTTACTTTCACTTGAGTCACTTGAGTCATATTTTATTTATGTTTTTATTTAACCTTTCAGAGAAGAACAAATTCTTACTTACAATGATGACCTATCCCGGCCAAACCCTAACCCAGGCGACTCTGGGCCAATTGTGTGCCGCCCTATGGGACTCCCAATCACGGCTGGTTGTGACACAGCCTGGAATCAAACCAGGATCTGTAGTGATGCTTCTAGCACTGAGATTCAATGCCTTAGACCACTGCGCCACTCGGGAGCCCAAGTATCTTTACAAGTATGACAATTGAGTACTTTTCCCACCTCTGCCGTTTCGTTGGCTTCCGTTTAAGGAAAGTTGTTCAACAGAATTGGCAGAATGAATACACCCCCTGACCACACTCAAACACAGAACTAGCAGCCACATATAAACCACATGAACGCTTTGCTCGTTGTATATTTAATTTGTGTTGGAAATTCTATTCAAGTGATTGAGACTTTGTCATTTCTTCAAACAATCATCTTTATTCAATATTGATTAATTTTTGCAATAATGAAACCGTCGACTCAACAGCCTTGACTGTTGAGCCGAGAACCTAAAATTATACCACCCTGGGTTCATCCTGTCGTTTATCTGCCCGGGGGGGTATTAATTTACTCCTCCAGGCTAAGTTTCCCAGATGCAAGAATGAGAACAAACACTGAAATGTTTGTTATATTCCTTCAGGCTGTCTCATCTATAGAATGCAGCCCCAGTTAGACCGGAGACGTGTTTCACATGCACCACTAACGATAGAATGTGGCTGCTTGAAATGTTTATCACCGAGACATCAATCAATTGTCAGCTTCAAGCTATCCCCAGTAAAACCTATGTCCTCGACACCCAGAATAGCTGCAGGAAGCTAGTGAGAACATAAAAAACACATTAAACACATTAATAGGACTTTAATAGGACTCTTCAAGTATATGTCTTTAACTATTAGTCTCAAACAAATAAAGTGAATACATAATTTTTCCCTCACAAATTCCTTCTCGCATCTACGCTCTCTCCACTTCTCACCTTTTGTCTTCGCTTGTGGACTTCAGTGCACAACAAATCAGCTGTCTGTGACCAGGCGAAAAAATCTTTCCAAGCCAAACTTTCAAACCAACCGCTACACACAGCCTACATCTGTGTCACCATATTAACTTTATAGTCAACATACAGTGAATTCAGGAAGTATTCAGACCCCTTGACCTTTTCCAAATTTTGTTAAGATAAGCCTTATTCTGAAATAGATTAAATGTTTTTTTCCCTCATCAATCTACAAACAATACCCCATAATGACAAAGCAAAAAAAGGTCAATATAAAAAACTGAAATATCACATTTACATAAGTATTCAGACCCTTTACTCAGTACTTTGTTGAAGCACCTTTGGCAGCAATTACAGCCTCGAGTCTTCTTGGGTATGACGCAACATGCTTGGCACACCTGTAATTGGGGAGTTCCTCTCATTCTTCTCTGCAGATCCTCTCAAGCTCTGTCAGTTTAGATGGGGAGCGACACTGCACAGCTATTTTCAGGTCTCTCCAGAGATGTTTGATTGGTTTCAAGTCCGGGCTCTGTCTGGGTCACACAAGGACATTCAGAGACTTGTCCCGAAGCCACTCCTGCATTGTCTAGGCTGTGTGCTTAGGGTCGTTGTCCTGTTGGAAAGTGAACCTTCGCGCCAGTCTGAGGTCCTAAGCGCTCAGGAGCAGGTTTCATGAAGGATCTCTCTGTACTTTGCTCTGATCATATTTCTCTCATCATATTTCTCTCATTCCTGTCTACTCTCCCACTCCCTGCCACTGAGAAACATACCCACAGCAATGCTGCCATCACCATGCTTAACTGTAGGGATGATGCCAGATTTCCTCCAGTGACGCTGGAGGAAACCTGGCATTCAGGTGAAAGAGTTCAATCTTGGTTTCATCAGACCAGAGAATCTTGTTTCTTATGGTCTGAGAGACCTTCAGGTGCCTTTTGGCAAACTCCAAGCGAGTTATTATGTGCCTTTTACTGAGGAGTGGCTTCCGTCTGTCCACTCTACCATGAAGGCCTGATTGGTGGAGTGCTGCAGAGATCTGTGTCCTTCTGGAAGGTCCTCCCATCTCCACAGAGGAACTCTGGAGCTCTGTCAGAGGGATCATCGGGTTCTTGGTCACCTCCCTGACCAAGGCCCTTCTCCCCCGATCGCTCAGTTTGGCCGGGCGGCTAGCTCTTGGAAGAGTCTTGGTGGATCCAAACTTCTTCCATTTAAGAATGATGGAGGCCACTGTGTTCTTGGGGACCTTCAATGCTGCAGAAATGTTTGCGTACGCTTCCCCAGATCTGTGCCTCTTTGCCCTCGTAAGCTTCACGTTTGTTTCTTGTTTTGTTGGCGTACGCGCACCACACTGCACTTTGGTCTACTTCCAACGACGGCCGTGACAGTATGTTTGGCATGAGTGAAGGATACTTTGTTTGCGAAATTGGAAGCCAATTGTAGATTTAATTTTGGATTGGAGATGCTTAATGTGAGTCTGGAAGGAGAGTTTACAGTCTAGCCAGACACCTAGGTATTTGTAATTGTCCATATAGTCTAAGTCAGAACCGTCCAGAGTAGTGAGGCTGGACAGGCAGGCAGGTGGGGGCAGCGATTGGTTGAAGAGCATGCATTTAGTTTTACTTGCATTTAAGAGCAGTTGGAGGCCACAGAAGGAGAGTTGTATGGCATTGAAGCTCGTCTGGAGGTTAGTTAAAAATGTTGCACAATCCAGGTGTGGAAAGCTATTAGAGACTTGTCCAGAAAGAGTCACAGCTGTAATCACTGCCAAAGGTGCTTCTACAAAGTATTGATTCTGGGTATGAAAACTTATGTAAATTAGATCTTTCTGTATTTCTTTTTCAATAAATTAGCAAAGAAATGTAAACACATTTTTTAACTTTGTCATTATGGGGTATTGTGTGTAGATTGGTGAGAACAAAAATATATTTAATCCATTTTAAATTCAGGCTGTTAAAAAATGTGGAATATGTCAAAAACCTGCATCCCTTAGCGCATCAACCACCGCCTGTAACTTACACAGATGTGATTCCCAATTGTAGCACAATTATGTAGATAATTAGATTATCTAGATAAGCCGCTGGTTACTGTGTGGCCGCAGGACTCAGTCGCTGAAATGTTGCTGGTGTCCCGTGGAGCCCGAAAGGCATAACCCGGTAGTGGTATAGCCTTTTGTCTCCCCATTATGCTTTACTACTTGATACAATCAATTATGCTTAATTGCGAAGTGGAGGTAGCGCCAATCACTTACCCCAGGTAACAGTACGCCATCCACCGCCATCACCTGGGCCCTAGCTTTCTGGAGATTTGGGTCTAATTGGGCCGTTCCGAACTGACCCGTGAGGATTCCCGTGTCGGGAGGTCCGTCTAGGGTCTCAACCTCCATAAAGGGGAGCCTGAGGTCTTCCTCGCACGGTGGCTCGCTAGCCAGTGCGGGGTCATCTCCCTCCTCCGGGTCCGACTCTAGCCCAGTGGACACCTCGTGGCGGGGGTCGGGCCACCGTCCTTTTTGCTTTTCTTCCTACCTCCCGTGCTCACCGCCCCAGGTCCCTCCTCCACAGTGCCTGAAAGAGAGGGCAGTCTTGACCGAGGATAATGGACACAGGTACGTTAGGCACAGCTCCCACGTGCATCTGGCACTCCCCCATTGGGGTGGTTATCCTCATGGGCACTGTTGGGAGTCCAGCAGGGCGCTGGTGTCAATGCCATCGATTCGTACCAGAACCATCGGAGGGGCCGTCTCGGTGTGCGCCCAACAGGATGTGACGTAACTCACCATCCGGGTTATCCCCGAGCTGGGGGGTGTGGAGGGCATGGCCTCCCCCCGGCCGGGACAGCTTCCGTGAGTTTCCCCGGGTCACCGTACTCATAGCAGCGTCTCTGATTGGGGTCCAGCAGCCACCGGCGTCGTCGGTTTGGGTCACCCTCCTGCTTCACAGCCTCGGCTGGTTCCGTCTGGGCCCCCTTCATCTCCTCGTCTCTCTTTGTGTTGGTCACCCCTCTCGCCATGTCTCCTCTCTCCGCTCGGGCCCCTCTCAGCAGGCCCTGGGTTTTCTGGTGAATTTCCACCGTTGTCAGCAATTCCTCCAGGCTCTGAGGGTTCTGCATGCTGTCATGGAAATTGCAAGATTATGTCATAATGAATTATAATGGTTGTTTTATGCTACAGAATAGAGTATGCTGTTAACTATTGTGTATGTGTTCTACTGAGGATGGGCCTCTATGAGATAACACTGACAGAGGAGATTTACGATGTCTTTGGGTGATTAAACCTAAAGAGCAAAATGTAATGTTTATGCTATACCGTACCAGGAACGAGATTAGAACCTCGTCTTAGGGGCCAAACTGAACGATAATTTATAGTGAATGCTATCTGGCTACGGGATACTCCTCTCTCATTTATAAAGTCTTCCTTTGGGAACTGTTCCTAATATCTGTGGTTTGTCATGTCGACTAGGGGGTTGATCTTTGCTATAAAATATCTCAGTAGCCATTGTGTTGTCACTCTCAGTGGTTCATTAAAAATAGGGAATAGGTGAAAGCCATTGCTATTGCAAAGCTCTTATTATTAAAGATGTAGTTTAAATGTAACTCTGACTTGTGTTAAAGGTTTGTCTCTCCTCATTTAATAAGACAGAAATTAACCACCACAATGCTCAGTCTTCTTCATCTCGTAAGGCAGGGCCCGAAGGTATTTATCCAGGACAAGTTTGTCAAGCATAGGGAGGGACGGTACTTCCGTCAGTAGCCAGCCCTTGGTCAGCCGCACCAGGTCGCTCATCTGCGCACGGGGGGACAGGGTGGGGTCAAAGGCCCAGTTGTGGACCAGTTGTGCACGGCGATTGAACCCATAAAGGCTTAGTATCTCCCGTTTGAGTCCCTCACAATTTACGGCCTGGTCAGTGTTCAAATCAAAGTAGGCCTTCTGGGCCTTCTCAGACAGGTAGGGTGCCAACAGGCTGGCCCACTGGGGCTTGGGCCATCCTTCCCGCTGTGCCGTCCTCTCGAAGGTGCACAGATACGACTTCACGTCATCGTCCTCCCTTAACTGAACCAATAACTGATTCGGGCCAGACTCCTGAGCCCTCCCAACCTTCAACTGGGCTACCTGCACTACCAGTCTGCGGTTTTGTTGGCGCTGCTCCTCCAGCACTTGCTCCTGGAAGGCCTGTAGCTTCTGCTGGCTGAGGATGAACTGAGCCACCAGCTCCTCCATGGTAATCTCTGCACACTCGACTCCACGGCACGCAAATCTATTGAAGTGCCTGCATTCTCCACCATATGTGGTAAACCGTGGGGTGTTGGGTTGAGCGTGCAGAGATTGACACATAGACAGGGAGGCTTTAGTCAGAAAAACAACTTAAGACAGAAAATAAATATTTCAAAGAAATAACTTTTTTTTGCTCGGCCTTCCTGGAAAAATGAGGAAAATTGCAAGTTTATGTTATAGTGCTTGTAAGATTATTTTATAATCTTTGTATTGCATTTGTCATGTTCTGATCTTAGTTATTTTATTATGTCTTAGTTTTAGTATGGTCAGGGTGTGAGTTGGGTGGGTTGTCTATGTTAGTTTTTCTATGATTTGCTATCTCTGTGTTTGGCCTGGTATGGTTCTCAATCAGAGGCAGCTGTCAATCGTTGTCCCTGATTAAGAACCCTATTTAGGTAGCCTGTTTTCTATTGTGTTTCGTGGGTGATTATTTTCTGTTGTGTGTCTGCACCAGCCAGAATTGTTTTCGGTCGTTTCGCTTTGTTATTTCCGTGTTCATTCTAATAAATATGGACACATACCATGCTGCACCTTGGTCCTCACCTTCTTCCACCGACGACGACCGTTACAGCATTAGAATATTGTGTGTGTGTACTCCACTGAGGATGGGCCTCTATGAGATAGCACTGACAGAGGAGATTTACCATGTCTTTGGCCAATAAAGCCTAAAGAGCATTCCAGATCTTGAGGTAATGTTTTGGTACTATGAAGTACCAAGAACGAGATTAGAACCTCGTCTTAGAGAGCAAACTGAACGATAATTTATAGCTAATGCTATCTGGCTATGGGATACTCCTTTTTTAAGTAAAAGGCCCTTTGTGAAGTTTTTGAGATCTGTGGTTCGTCATTTGAGAGGGGTGTATCTTGGCAATAAAATATGAAGTATTCTTTTGTAAGTACTCTCAGAATTATTTTATAGACACTGAATTGATCTGAGAGTCAAAGGGCTATGGTGAAGCTCATATTATTAAAATATGAAGTTTAAAATTTAACTCTGACTTGTGTGTGGTTTGTAAACTCTCCTCATTTAATAATACAGGAAATTACCACTACAGGTTCCAACCTTGAAGCTCCTTATGACAGTCATTCTCAGCGTTGAATATTTAAAATAAAAACATTGACAGAGGGACACACAACATCCCCTCTCTTCGTCATGTTTTCTGCCTCATAGGATTCAAAACGCTATTTTGAATCCTTAGACAGAACCAGATAGCCCGCCCATTTTTTTTATATTTTCTGCATGTCAGATGTTTTGGAACAAATGAACATTCAGCTGAACTTTCACTCCCACTGGAAGTTCCCAGTGCCTTTGTCTTCCACATACATTTGGATTGTACATACATTTGGACCTGACAACTTTACGGTTTTTACTTTTTAATTACCGTTTATATATTTATTTTTCCCTCACTCAACTTTTTTTCATTCAACTTTTTCACCCCGGACGCGGTTCGTCAGGACCTCCAACAGCCGACGCTAAGTAGTAACATTAACATGATGCCTTCTAATTAAAGTCGCTGTACTCATAATATACAGGAGAACAATCGCCTTACGGCGAGGATAGCTGTGCTGCAAGCCCAGCTTCAGACGCAATCGTTAGGCAAGGGTCATTTCAGTGTAGGAAAGGATGAAACAGAGTCTGTGCCACCAGTAAGTACAGATAGTAACGTTAGTATAAATCCCCTGGCACGGTCCCCGCAGCCGGACAACTATCTCATGGTTTCTGGAGGGAAATGCTGTAGGAATGCTCAACCGGTGTAGCTCATTCAGCCGACAGAAACTTTCAACCGGTTTTCCCCATTAAGCAGAAAGTCGGAGTCTGAGGCCGAGCCTTCTCTTGTCTCTACTCCTCCCGTTACGGGGTCTGAGATGCCGAAGCTTCCCACCATTAGCTCTGACAAATTGAAAACCCTAGTCATTGGCGACTCCATTACCCGCAGTATTAGACTTAAAACGAATCATCCAGCAATCATACACTGTTTACCAGGGGGCAGGGCTACCGACATGAAGGCTAATCTGAAGATGGTGCTGGCTAAAGCTAAAACTTGCGAGTGTAGAGAGTATAGAGATATTGTTATCTACGTCGGCACCAACGATGTTAGGATGAAACAGTCAGAGGTCACCAAGCGCAACATAGCTTCAGCGTGTAAATCAGCTAGAAAGATGTGTCGGCATCGAGTAATTGTCTCTGGCCCCCTCCCAGTTAGGGGGAGTGATGAGCTCTACAGCATCTGAGTCTCACAACTCAATCGCTGGTTGAAAACTGTTTTCTGCCGCTCCCAAAAGCTAGAATTTGTAGATAATTGGCCCTCTTTCTGGGACTCACCCACAAACAGGACCAAGCCTGACCTGCTGAGGAGTGACGGACTCCATCCTACCTGGAGGGGTGCTCTCATCTTATCTACCAACATAGACAGGGCTCTAACTTTAGCTCCACAATGAAACAGGGTACAGGCCAGGCAGCAGGCTGTTAGCCAGCCTGCCAGCTTAGTGGAGTCTGCCAATAGCACAGCCAGTGTAATCAGCTCAGCTATCCATATTGAGACCGTGTCTGTGCCTCGACCTGGGTTGGGCAAAACTAAACATGGCGGTGTTCGCCTAAGCAATCTCACTAGGATAAATAACTCCTCCATTCCTGTCATTATTGAAAGAGATCGTGATACCTCGCATCTCAAAATAGGGCTACTTAATGTTAGATCCCTTACTTAAAAAGCAATTATTGTCTATGAACTAATCACTGATCATAATCTTGATGTGATTGGCCTGACTGAAACATGGCTTAAGCCTGATGAATTTACTATGTTAAATGAGGCCTCACCTCCTGGTTACACTAGTGACCATATCCCCCGTGCTTCCCACAAAGGCGGAGGTGTTGCTAACATTTACGATAGCAAATTCCAATTTACAAAAAAGAAAAGACGTTTTCGTCTTTTGAGCTTCTAGTCATGAAATCTATGCAGCCTACTCAATCACATTTTATAGCTACTGTTTACAGGCCTCCTGGGCCATATACAGCGTTCCTCATTGAGTTCCCTGAATTCCTAGTGGACCTTGTAGTCATAGCAGATAATATTCTAATTTTTGCTGACTTTAATATTCACATGGAAAAGTCCACAGACCCACTCCAAAAGGCTTTCGGAGCCATCGTCGACTCAGTGGGTTTTGTCCAACATGTCTCTGGACCTACTCACTGTCACAGTCATACTCTGGATCTAGTTTTGTCCCATGGAATAAATGTTGTGGATCTTAATGTTTTTCCTCATAATCCTGGACTATCGGACCACCAATTTATTACGTTTGCAATTGCAACAAATAATCTGCTCAGACCCCAACCAAGGAGCATCAATGTATTTTTGATACTGTCGCAAAGCTAACTAAAAAGCAGCATTCCCCAAGTGAGGATGGCTTTCACTTCAGCAGTAATAAATTCATGAATTTCTTTGAGGAAAAGATGATTATTAGAAAGCAAATTACGAACTCCTCTTTAAATCTGCGTATTCCTTCAAAGCTCAGTTGTCCTGAGTCTGGACAACTCTGCCAGGACCTAGGATCAAGAGAGACACTCAAGTGTTTTAGTACTATATCTCTTGACACAATGATGAAAATAATCATGGCCTCTAAATCTTCAAGCTGCATACTGGACCCTATTCCAACTAAACTACTGAAAGAGCTGCTTCCTGTAATTGGCCCTCCTATAACATAATAAATGGCTCTCTATCCACCAGATGTGTACCAAACTCACTAAAAGTGGCAGTAATAAAGCCTCTCTTGAAAAAGCCAAACCTTGACCCAGAAAATATTAAAAAAACTATCGGCCTATATCGAATCTTCCATTCCTCTCAACATTTTTAGAAAAGGCTGTTGCGCAGCAACTCACTGCCTTCCTGTTGACAAACAATGTATACAAAATGCTTCAGTCTGGTTTTAGACCCCATCATAGCACTGAGACTGCACTTGTGAATGTGGCAAATTACCTTTTAATGGCATCAGACCAAGGCTTTGCACCTGTCCTCGTGCTCCTAGACCTTAGTGCTGCTTTTGATACCATCGATCACCACATTCTTTTGGAGAGATTGGAAACCCAAATTGGTCTACACGGACAAGTTCTGGCCTGGTTTAGATCTTATCTGTCGGAAAGATATCAGTTTGTCTCTGTGAATGGTTTGTCCTCTGACAAATCAACTGTAAATTTCGGTGTTCCTCAAGGTTCCGTTTTAGGACCACTATTGTTTTCACTATATATTTTACCTCTTGGGGATGTCATTCGAAAACATAATGTTAACTTTCACTGCTATGCGGATGACACACATCTGTACATTTCAATGAAACATGGTGAAGCCCCAAAATTGCCCTCGCTAGAAGCCTGTGTTTCAGACATAAGGAAGTGGATGGCTGCAAACGTTCTACTTTTAAACTCAGACAAAACAGAGACGCTTGTTCTAGGTCCCGAGAAACAAAGAGATCTTCTGTTGAATCTGACAATTAATCTTAATGGTTGTACAGTCGTCTCAAATAAAACTGTGAAGGACCTCGGCGTTACTCTGGACCCTGATCTCTCTTTTGACAAACATATCAAAACTGTTTCAAGGACAACTTTTTTCCATCTACGTAACATTGCAAAAATCAGAGACTTTCTGCCCAAAAATGATGCAGAAAAATGTATCCATGCTTTTGTTACTTCTAGTTTAGACTACTGCAATGCTCTACTTTCCGGCTACCCGGATAAAGCACTAAATACATTTCAGTTAGTGCTAAATACTGCTGCTAGAATCCTGACTAGAACCAAAATATTTGATCATATTACTCCAGTGCTAGGCTCCCTACACTGGCTTCCTGTCAAGGCAAGGGCTGATTTCAAGGTTTTACTGCTAACCTAGAAGGTATTACATGGGTTTGCTCCTACCTATCTCTCTGATTTGATCCTGCCGTACATACCTACACATACGCTACGGTCACAAGACGCAGGCCTCCTAATTGTCCCTAGAATTTCTAAGCAAACAGCTGGAGGCAGGGCTTTCTCCTATAGAGCTCCATTTTTATGGAATGGTCTGCCTACCCATGTGAGAGACGCAAACTTGGTCTCAACCGATAGGTCTTTACTGAAGACTCATCTCTTCAGTGGGTCATATGATTGAGTGTAGTCTGGCCCAGGAGTGTAAAGGTGAACGGAAAGGCTCTGGAGCAACGAACCGCCCTTGCTGTCTCTGCCTGGCCGGTTCCCCTCTTTCCACTGGGATTCTCTGCATCTAACCCTGTTACAGCAGCTGAGTCACTGGCTTACTGGTGCTCTTTCATGCCCTCCCTAGGAGGGGTACGTCACTTGAGTGGGTTGAGTCACTGATGTGATCTTCCTGTCTGGGTTGGCGCCCCCCTTTGGGTTGTGCTGTGGTGGAGGTCTTTGTGGGCTAATACTTGGCCTTGTCTCAGGATGGTAAGTTGGTGGTTGAAGACTGTTCCACCCTCTAGTGGTGTGGGGGCTGTGCTTTGGCAAAGTGGGTGGGGTTATATCCTTCCTGTTTGGCCCTGTCCAGGGGTATCATCGGATGGGGCCACAGTGTCTCCTGACCCCTCCTGTCTCAGCCTCCAGTATTTATGCTGCAGTAGTTTGTGTCGGGGGTCCACCTGGCCGTGCTGCTGCTCCAGTTTCAACTGTTCTGCCTATGATTATTATTATTTGACCATGCTGGTCATTTCTGAACATTTGAACATCTTGGCCATGTTCTGTTATAATCTCCACCCGGCACAGCCAGAAGAGTACTGGCCACCCCTCATAGCCTGGTTTCTCTCTAGGTTTCTTCCTAGGTTTTGGCCTTTCTAGGGAGTTTTTCCTAGCCACCGTGCTTCTACACCTGCATTGCTGTTTGGGGTTTTAGGCTGGGTTTCTGTACAGCACTTTGAGATATCAGCTGATGTACGAAGGGCTATATAAATACATTTTATTTGATTGTAGCGGCTCAGTTTTATTTCCCAATAATGAAACTGGCTTCTTTGAGCAGACACAATGTTTCATATGGCATACCATCTAGCATGGCAAATGTCACAGCGCTGTAAAAGTCTGACTCAAAGAATGACAGGTCCGTCAAAGATTTGGTATAGGCAATAACCAATTTGCTTTGGACAAACTGTGGGTGGTGGTAGGTGAGTAGGCTTACTGCATACCAATCTGTTACATACAAATGACAATTTACTGAATTACATCTGTCTAGTTAGTAGACATACAATGTGCATGGTTGCTACATCACATTATGCCAGGCTCTTAGAATCAAATAATATTGGTGTCTTGACAACCAAATCAGAATGGACACAAGGCGCTTTTCAGATAAGGGGAAAGTGTACCACCTCTACCAAGATATCTCAACCTTATGGTACATGATGATCACCCATAAGTGGAATTTGCAAGGTCAAGCCCCACTCAAGTTACTCCACCTCAACTGCAACACTGGTGGTAGTGGTGGGATAATCCCCCCAGTCTAAGGCTGGCTTTTGCATGGGGAATTTATTGAAAGAAAGGGGTTCAAAGCCTTGGGTTCATGTCCCGGGTCAGAAGTATAGTGTCAGTGACAAAACTCATGTGCTATACCAAGACATACCAAGACATATTGACCGTTTTGGCACAGATAGGGCAATCCCCACTCTGGAAAACTACACAATCATAAGCACATTTCACAGCATAGCAAGGAAACAATCACACTGTTTAATTATATAAGACCAACCACATTGGCCTTCTGGTCTTAAAGGTAGTGGAGTATCAACACACAGAACATTGTTTAGAAGACACTTAGGGGAAGAGTTAAATATTGTGTCTTAACACAAATGCATATGCTATAGGGCTATGGGTACGACTTCATGAGGTCAGGAGAAGGTAAATACCAGCTGTTGATTCTTTCCCTCTCTCCCATGAGATAAGGAAGTATCCCTGCCAACATTTTACAGAACGGCCTGTAACTTTCAGGAATTCCACACAGAGAGTGAGAGGAAAAGGTATCTCATATTTCAGCTCCCCATTGGGGTGCATGATAGTTTTACGCAATAGCTAACAAGGCACTATTGCGTGCCAGACTTCTCTAGACTATGGTCGATTGTTGTGAAAGAAGAGCCAGTATGAGAAAGTTGCAGACAGATTCATAAGAATGTAGACAGCAAAAAATGGACACCCACCCAGTCAACTTTGAAACAGATAATATATTGTTTGCAAACATTAAACCTGGTTGTCTGAATTCAATACGTTATTCAGTCAAAAACAGTGAAAGGTTAATACAGCTTCTTAGAACATTAGAATAAAAAAATCATGTATGTAATTGGCACTAACAGGAAATGTTTTCCTTAGAGGAAATGTAGATGTTTTTGGTATTATGTTACACTGCTATGTTACATGCTGCATAGTGGCTAAATAACAGATTGATTATTTCTCTGAGGACCAGCTTAATTTGAATTCCTCTGCACTGTCATTGGAGCATTCAGAGGAATAATCTCAAGATCTTGGGTTTGAAGATCTGCATCTTGCTGCTGTCCATATTCTTGACCATTTCCTGGGACGCAAGAATCCCCTGGTGAGCCTCATCGAACAGCTCCTTCCCGATCTCCGCCTGAACCCTGTCTCGCCAGGCACTTAGCTTAAGTCTCCCCTCAAACACATCCAAACCGGAACCGACAGGCTGTGGGATACCAAAACGCAGAAATACACTCAGAAGGCCCACAATATAACAATATATTACAACAAAATTGATTGTTGTTAGGTTTGTGATGATTAACACTTGTTTCATATATCAATAATTGTTCTAGTTAACACTTGTGGAAACAAGGAGCTCCAAACAAAAGACCTAAGACACAGATTTAGTAATTGATTTGGACATGTCACTGCAGGTAGCTAAGGGGTTTAAGAGCGTTTTTCCAGGAACCAAAATGTTCACTGGTTCGAATCCCCGAGACGACTAGGTGAAAAATCTGTCAATGTTCCCCTGAGCAAGGCACTAAACCCTAATTTTGCCTGTAAATTGCTCTAGATTAGAGTGTCTGGTAAATGTAAAACGTACTTGGTCTCATCTACTACTGAAGCAGAAAGAGACAAGATCTGCAAAACATTCACCTGCATGATCTCAACAATGGCCACCAGGTCGGCCAAGGAGATCTGCTCTCCTGCGATAAAGGGCTTGTCCCCAATGAACTTTTCTTCAATGAGTTTCAGAGAGCCTTCCAGGTCCTCCAGGGCTCCATCCATCTTGTCCTTGGGGACCTCCACACCCATGATCTTTGGAATCAAGAGCTACAACACAGGCAGCCTTTTTATAATGTAAAACACAAACGTGTTGAATTCCCGAAACTTTATATTATGCCATGAAAAAACAAGAAGGCATGAGATCAACCTCATCTCTCAAAATCTAACATAACAGGTACAAAACAGCTCTGCATCAAATTCTTATAACAATGCTTGTAGAAGGAATTTTTGTTTTTGTCAGTGAAACTCAAAGGGCCACAGTCACATGCTTTGGCAATGTGCACGCTGTAGTCTATTTCCTCACAAACTACTGCCCGCGCACACACATCGAACATGGAAAACTGGAAACATTTAGCGGTTTATAATACCATTATTATTAACTAAATCTTCTTGGTGTGTGACTTTATTTGACCACAGGAAAAAAGGATGTTAATATGCTACTGAGTAAACATTGCTATCTGGGTTGGACTGAACAAAGTCCAAAGAACAGTTTGAAAACAATTCTAAATCCAATCATGTAGTAGCATCACTTACCCTGAGCCAAAACATCTTTGAGCCATGCATACGTATGCCCATGTGCTGCCAGGACAGGTATTCATTGACACGGGCACGCTTTTGCAGATCGGCTGGATACCAGTGGTCTGAGGTCTGGTACTTCTCTGCCAGATACTTCATGATGGCAATGCTGCAGAGATGATTGTCCCGTTTAGTCATTGAAACGCTTTACCTCGCCACTGTATTAGAATCATTACTAAAATCAGAATGAGGATATGTTTAGCTACTCCAGGGATCACAAAGGATTTGTCTTATTACATTGCCTCATCAGATAAGATGGTTGATCTCAACTCAATGTTGTCATTCCAACCTTTCAGCCAAGCAGAAGTCTCCATCTCGGATTGCAGGAGCTTTCCTGATCATGTTGATCTTCCCAAACTCTTCTCCATACTGCTCTCCTGAAATGTAGTAAATGACAGAGATACATGACAGACTTACTCCTGTAATAAGCCACCTACACCGAGTGTACTGTACAAACCATTAGGAACACCTTCCTGATATTAAGTGTCACCCCCTTTTGCCCTCAGATCAGCCTCAGGTTGTAGGGGCATGGACTCTACAAGGTGTATAAAGCATTCCACAGGGATGCTGGCCCATGTTGACTCCAACAGTTGTGTCCAGTTGGCTGGATGTCCTTTGGAGGTTGGACCATTCTTAATACATACGGGAAACTGTTGAGCATGAAAAACCCATACGCGTTGCAGTTCTTGACACAAACCGGTGCACCTGCCACCTACTACCATACACTGTTCAAAGGCACTTAAATCTTTTGTCTTGCCCATTCACCCGCTTAATGGTACACATACACAATCCATGTCTCAGTTGTCTCAAGGCTTAAAAATCATTCTTTAACCTGTCTCTTCCCCTTAAACAAATCAAATCAAATTGTTTCTCACATGCGCAAAATACAACAAGTGTAGGTAGACCTTAAATGAAAGAAAATATTGACTAAATAAACTAAAGTAAAAAATGTAAAAAGAGTAACACAATAAAATAACAATAACGAGGCTATATATAGGGGGTACCAGCTTTGCACACTGTTGGCATCCTCTCAACCAGCTTATTTCATGAATGCATTTCAATTAACAGGTGTACCTTGTTAAAAGTTCATTTGTGGAATTTCTTTCCTTCTTAATGCGATGGAGCCAATCAGTTGTGTAGTGACAAGGTAGGAGTGGTATACAGAAGATTGCCCTATTTGGTAAAAGACCATATTATGGAAAGAACAGGTCAAATAAGCAGAGAAACAACAGTCCATCATTACATAGTTTCTTCAAGTGCAGTCGCAAAAACATCAAGTGCTATGATGAAACTGGCTCTCATGAGGCCCCCACAGGAAAGGAAGACCTAGTTACCTCTGCTGCAGAGGATACGTTCATTAGAGTTACCAGCCTCAGAAATTACAGCCCAAATAAATGCTTCATAGAGTTCAAGTAACAGACACATCAACATCAACTGTTCAGAGGAGACTGCGTGAATCAGGCCTTCATGGTCAAATTGCTACAAAGAAACCACTACTAAAGGACACCAATAATAAGAGACTTGCTTGTGTAACAGTATAACTTTAGACCGTCTACCCTCGCCCATACCCGGGCGCGAACCAGGGACCCTCTGCACACATCAACAACAGTCACCCACAAAGCATCGTTACACATCGCTCCACAAAAGCCGCGGCCCTTGCAGAGCAAGGGGAACTACTACTTCAAGGTCTCAGAGCAAGTGACGTCACCAATTGAAACGCTATTTAGCGCGCACCGCTAACTAAGCTAGCCGTTTCACATCCGTTACACTTGGGCCAAGAAACATGAACATTAGACCGTTGGAAATCTGAAAATTTGAGATTTAACCACTATCTTTGTGAGACGCAGAGTAGATGAACGGATGATCTCTGCATGTGTGATTCCCATGGTGAAGCATGGAGGAGCAGGTGTTATGGTGCTTTGCTGCCGACACTGTCAGTGATTTGTTTCGAATTCAAGGCACACTTAACCAGCATGGCTACAATCGCATTCTGCCGCGATACGCCATCCCATCTGTTGTGCTTAGTGGGGTTATTATTTGTTTTTCAATAGGACAATGACCTAAAACACCTCCAGGTTGTGTAAGGGCCATTTGACCAAGAAGGAGAGTGATGGAGTGCTGCATCAGATGACCTGACCTCCACAATCACCCCTGACTTCAACCCAATTGAGATGGTTTGGGATGAGTTGGACCGCAGAGTGAAGGAAAAACAGCCAACAAGTGCTCAAGCCTATGTGGGAACTCCTTCAAGACTGTTGGAAAAGCATTCCAGGTGAAGCTGGTTGAAAGAATGCCAATAGTGTGCAAAGCTGTCAAGGCAAAGGGGGGCTACTTTGAAGAATCTCAAATATATTTTGATTTGTTTCACCCTTTTTTGGTTACTACATGATTCCAATGTAAATAGTGCAGGTAGCCATTTGATGAATTGTTCAGCAGTCTTATGGCTTGGGAGTAGAAGCTGTATCGTGGAGTTGAGAAACCCAGGACAGGGTTAGGGTAGACTAGGCCTACAACAGACTAGGCTACTTGCGTGCAAGCAACAATAGATGCCTATCAGACTTAAACTTACAAAATACCTTTTCAGGCTACTTCTGTAAATTACTTTTTACTGAACTTTAGATAACCTTCTATTAACGGTTAAAATTCTAGAATGAAGTTGGCTACTCTAAAAGCACAGTCTCCAAAATAAAAACAATAGCCTACCTTCCAAAAGCGAAACCTTCATAAAATCAAAAGAAATGTTGTTCTTCTTGGCAAAGATATACACCGAGCGACATGGCTGTGATAAAAGGTCTAAATACATTTCCAACGTCATCTTTAATACAAAGCAAAGATAGTCTTCACGGTCAAACCCCGAATGACTTCTAGAATTTCTGGAAGCGTTCTACTTCTCTTTGGGAACTATATACCACACCCCTGGAGCGCGAGGAGGATCCCCGAGCCTTCTCACTGGAACTCGCGCGCACGCCCACTTTCCACAGCGCATAGAAAAGGATCATGTGTGTCTGAGTGGTTAAAAATGCACACGTAACACGAAACAAGATTTTCATCAATTGTAATGATTGCATAATTGTAATGTTGCATGGACTTCCGTATAACTTAAGTAGGCTACATGCAGACAGTTAGCTCATGATCTATGTAACATTGATAAAATCTAACTTTATTTCTTTAGAACATTTCTTGCAACAAATGCATTTCAAGGTGATGTGTGATTTATTGTGTGACCTACTATGAATAACGTTACATGAATTAAACTAAAATACAATTGTTCGGTTAGCCTTTTTAGTTGGGGTTGCCCTAAAATAGTGTGGCTGCTTGTTGGCTACATCTGCTTGACAACTAGGGGAGCAATAGCCATGACTTCCCTGCTGCCTCTTCTCTGCACAACATCAGGATATGTATGGTTGATTTCGCAAATACGGGCACTTTTGGATATTGAATGTTATTGAAAATGCTATTTAAACTAAAATATCGTTTTCCACAAATACCCAAGGGGAAATGTCATTACCTCCAAGTCATAAAATGTGCTATTTTAGTTGAAAAGGAAATTACAGAAAGTGTCTAAGGTATTTTATATAACATTTCACATTATTTTTTAAATCATGTTTTTTCATATATTTCTTTTACTATTTTGTAGTTTTCTTAATTATATGTATTTGTCCTGTCTAAATGTCCATATATGCCTTGGTGATATATTATTTTAGGAATTATCTTAATAACAAGCATATCAAAGGTTCACATATGGGAAAAATCATCAATATCAAAACTATGTACCGTGATGGTAATTACTTAGCGTTGTGATAACGACAGAGTGTGGTGAAATTACATTTCGTATAAAACAACTGATGAAAAATACCATTCATTAGTTTAATGTCACAGTTGTACACGGGCGTCGTAAGAAGCGGACCAAGGTGCAGTGTGGTGAGCGTACATATTCCTCTTTATTAGAATGTCGCCAACAATAACCAATCCAAAACAACCGTGACGCTTAACAGGACTATGATGCCTCAAACAAAGTTAACTACCCACACTGAAAGGAGGGGAAAAGGGCTACCTAAGTATGATTCCCAATCAGAGACAACGATAGACAGCTGTCCCTGATTGAGAACCATAACCAGCCAAAACATTGAAATAAAGAAACATAGAATGCCCACCCCACATCACACCCTGACCTAACCAAATAGAGACATAAAACGGCTCTCTAAGGTCAGGGCGTGACACCATTCAAAACCTTTAAAAAACAAAGATACATGCCTCAATAACTTAAGCGTCTTTTAGAACAATTTCAATGCATTAGGCAGAAATACATGTATAGAGTTGGAAATACTGGTTGACATTAAACACATTATTGTTCACTGGCTGCAGTCTATTGAGTCAGACTCATGAGCGACTGGAACGAGCTGCAGCAAACACTCAAACTGGACAGTTTTATCTCAATCCCTTCATTCAAAGACTCAATCATGGACACTCTTACTGCTTTGCGTGATTTATTGTTGTTTCTACCTTCTTTCCCTTTGTGCTGTTGTCTGTGCCCAGTAATGTTTGTACCATGTTTTCTGCTTCTACCATGTTGCGCTGCTGCCAAGTTGTGCTGCCACCATGTTGTTGTCATGTGTTGCTGCCATGCTATGTTGTTGTTTTTAGGTCTCTCTTTATGTAGCGTTGTCTCTCGTCATGATGTGTGTTTTGTCCTATATTTTTGGTAGGCTGTCATTGTAAATAATAATTTGTTTTTTAATTGACTTGCCTAGTTAAATAAAGTTAAATAGATAATAATAATAATAATAAATCAATAGTTAAATAAAGGTTACATAAAATAAACGAGACAGGTGTGTGCTCAAGATTAGGTTTTGCCCTTAATGCACTCTATTGCTTAACGAGAGAGCAAATTTCCACCCAGACTGCGCCATCAAGCATCATATGCCATTTTGTAGCTGGATGAGGCTCAGGGACAAACCCAAGCACATTCTCTCATTGGCCAAAATAATCAGTTGGCTCCCACACAACTCATCGTCTTGACTAGAGTGCAGCTCTCTGCATCAACATCTTGTATAATACCAGGGTAAGGGTCTTCATTATATTCCACATACAACACTTTCCAATCAGTCCCTCATATATGTCTACAATGGGCTCTATTGCATAGGAGATGGCTGTGGTGCTGTACAGGTGGAAGGTTGGGGTTTGCCTGCCTCTGTTGAATTATCACGGTTTTGTGCTTGGGCCAAAACATTAACATAGATGTAGAGTCATGTGAGGGGCAGTTAGGTCATCATTCTGTAGCTGTAAGACTGCAGGTGAGTGTGGTGGTGTGTTCCTTTACAGGTATGACTCCATAACCACACATTTCTGGACAGCTGACCTGTTTCTTTGGTTTATTTTCTATGGCCTCCTTTTTCATTTTTTTCTCACTGGGAAAGTTGTGAGATGGATTTCAGTTCATCACTTTGGTTTCACTTGTGTTATCTTACTTTTTGTTTCTTAAGATACTCCAGGTATCTTATAGGATCTTGTTGGCTAATAGGACTAATGGTTGAGGCAGATTACCCACTCGCTGGTTTACCCAGATTACCCAGATGGCACCATTTTCTTGCTTTTTTTATTTAGAGATAGCCAGGGGCACACTCCAACCTTCAGATATAATTTACAAACAAAGCATTTGTGTTTAGTGAGTCCACCAGATCAGATCAGAGGCAGTAGGGATGACCAGGGATGTTTTCTTGATAAGTGTGTGAATTTGACAATTTTCCTGTCTTGCTAAGCATTCAAAATGTAACAAGTACTTTTGGGTGTATGGAATAATGTATGGAATAAAAAGCACATCATTTTCTTAAGGAATGTAAATGTAAAAATATAAATAGTCAAGTAAAATACAGACAACTTAAGAAGTATTTTTCTTATTTTTTTTCTTAAGTACTTTACACCACTGAGGATGACACTAAGGGCCCATACTTATTTTTTCTCAGTCTTAAAATGTGCCAATTAAAATTGTTGACGTCGTTGCACATGATGAAATGCTACACGTTAGCTGTTTTCACTACATAACCTGGCACATTATGCCCTGTTAACCTGAGCAGGTGACAGTGATTATTTCCTGTAACAAATTCTGCATCAGCCTATCAAAAATCTTAAACTTTAAAACCACCAATGAATGGCATTTCTTAAAATATGTAAACTTGGCCACCAGAAGGATATTTCAAACCTCCAAATTCAAGGTTTACTTTTGTTCCGCTTGGTCTGTCTCAAGTGTAGAGTGGCAATATTGCATGATGCATCCTTGACTACGCTACTAGCTACTAATGTTAGACAAAATTCAAAAAGGCAAGTTTTCGCATATATGATAAAATCCCACATTTTTTGCTCACACGTTCATGTACTTTTACCGAACAAAAGATAAAGGTCTATACAACATTTCAGTTTATTATACATCATACAAAAAAAATGTTGAAGAGGCTTTTGGACTTGTCAAATAGCTGTCATGTACCATCTTCATCATTGCTTCTGGGTGGCACAATATCGGGGATGTAGGTCGGGGTGCCTTGTAAGGATCCGACAGCGAGTGGATAATCTGCCTCTACCATTA
Organism: Oncorhynchus clarkii lewisi; assembly: GCF_045791955.1. Lineage (NCBI taxonomy): Eukaryota > Metazoa > Chordata > Actinopteri > Salmoniformes > Salmonidae > Oncorhynchus > Oncorhynchus clarkii. Next base: position 3,181,510 of record NC_092175.1, read on the forward strand.
GTCCTATTAGCCAACGTGCAATCATTGGATAACAAAAAATAGACGAGCTACAATCTCGAATATCCTACCAACGGGACGTTAAAAACTGTGATATCTTATGTTTCACCGAGTCGTGGCTGAACAACGACATGGATAAAATACAGCTGGCGTAGTTTACGCTTCAACAGCAAGACAGAACAGCTACCTCCAGCAAGGGGTGGCGGTCTGTGTATTTTTGTAAACAACAGCTGGTGTACGAAATCTAATATTAAGGAAGTCTTGAGGTTTTGCTCATCTGAAGTAGAGTATCTCATGATAAGCTGTAGACCACCCTATTTACCAAGAGAGTTTTATCTATATTTTTCGTAGCTGTTTAGTTACCACCACAAACCGATGCTGACACTAAGTCCGCGCTCAATGAGCTGTATAAGGCCATAAACAAACAGGAAAACGTTCATCCAGAGGCACTCCTAGTGGCCGGGGACTTTAATGCAGTCAAACTTAAATCCGTTTTACCTCATTTCTACCAGCATGTTAAATGTGCAACCAGAGTGGAAAAAAACTCTAGGCCACCTTTATTACACACACAGACACCTACAAAGCTCTCCCTCACCCTCCATTTGGCAAATCTGACCATAACTCTATCCTCCTGATTCCTGCATACAAGCAAAAACCAAAACAGCAAGCACAAGTGACTCAGTCAATAACGATGTGGTCAAATGACACAGATGCTAAGCTACAGGACTGTTTTGCTAGCAGAGACTGGAATGTGTTCTGGGATTCTTCCAATGACATTGAGGAGTACACCACATCAGGCACTGGCTTCAGCAATAACGTCGTCCCCACAGTGACCGTACGTACATAACCCAACCAGAAGCAATGGATTACAGACAACATCAGTACTGCGCTAAAGGGTAGCGCTGCTGCTTTCAAGGAGTGGGACTCTAATCCGGACGCTTACAAGAAATCAGACGAACCATCAAACAGGCAAAGCATCAATACAGGACTAAGATTGAATCGTACTACACCGGCTCCGACGCTCGTCGGATTTGGCAGGGCTTGCAAACTATTACAGACTACAAAGGGGAGCACAGCTGTGAGCTGCCCAGTGTCTGCCCGAGCCTACCAGACGAGCTAAATTGTAAGCAACACTGAAGCATGCATGAGCATCAGCTGTTCCGGATGACTGTATGATCACGCACTCCGTAGCAGATGTGAGTAAGGCCGCGGGGCCAGACAGATTACCAGGAAGTGTACAGATGATACAAGCGTAATCGGAGTGCAACGTCTAGTTCAAAAATGCTTCTTAGTAATGCCAGGATAACAACCTCTCCCTCACCCCTACAAGCTATAAGCAGAGCAGGTTGAGGGCACCACGGTGAACAGCTAATCAAATGGATACCCAGACTATTTTGCTCCATTTCTGACTGGCTGCATTACGTGGTATGGCAACTGCTCCACCACCTCTTACTGCCCAGTACGCTGCTGCTACTCTCTGGTTATTATCTACGCATAATAGTCACTTTAACTCTAACTACATGTACATATTACATCAATTACCTTGACCAACCTGTGCCCCTGCACATTGACTCTGTACCGGTACCCCCTGTATATTGCCTCGCTATTGTTATGTTTTACTGCTGCTCTCTATCTATGTTATTTTTAACTTACCTATTTTTTACCTAACACTTATTTTTCTTAAAAACTGAATTGTTGCTTAAGGGCTTGTAAGTAAGCATTTCACCTGTTGTATTCGGCGCAAGTGACAAATAAAATTTGATCTATGGATTATATTTCTATGTTTGGTTGCGGCTGCCACTTTGCCTTTTACAAATTTCAAAATACAATTATGAGAAAAACATAGGCCTACCATTTAGAAAGAAAATGCCTATTGCTGAAAAGAGAAGACTTCTCTGTATTCTCTGCGCCACCTTTTCAGTTAAATGGGTAAACAATTAAGGGGAGCACCACTTTATTTTAAGAATGTGAAATGTCAGAATAATAGTAGAGAGAATGATTTATTTCATCACATTCCCAGTCAGTCAGAAGTGTACATCTACTTGCCATAACAGGCCCTTTTTGGATGAATTTTGGTCCCCTGACAACTTTGGAAGTATGCTGTTGTTTTATTTCTTTACTTACCTATTGTTCACCTAATACATTTTTTGCACTATTGGTTAGAGCCTGTAAGTAAGCATTTCACTGTAAGTTCTACACCTGTTGTATCCGGCGCACGTGACGAATAAACTTTGATTTGATTTGATGCTTGGGGTCATTGTCGATTTGGAAAAGTTTATGATGAGTATTTCTGTTATCTGGCGTAGCTTTCTATAAGTCCTCCGGACCCATTTGCGACATTTTATCTCGAATCAATTTGGTGGTGGTCTAACATAAATATATGTTGTGTTTTCGCTGCTTTAAAAAATCGGACATAACTTCTATAACTGATGTCTTGAGATGTTGTTTCAATTTCTCCACATAATTTTCCTGCTTCATGATGCAATCTATTTTGTGAAGTGCAATGGTTTCTCCTGCAGCAAAGCACCCCCACAACATAATGCTGCCACCCCCGTGCTTCACGGTTGGGATGGTGTTCTTTGGCTTGCAAGCCTCCCCCTTTTTCCTACAAACATAACAATAGCCATTATGGCCAAACAGTTCTATTTTTGTTTCATCAGACAAGAGGACATTTCTCCAAAAGGTACAATCTTTGTCCCCATGTGCAGTTGCAAACCGTAGTCAGGCTTTTTTATGGCGGTTTTGGAGCAGTGGCTTCTTCCTTGCTGAGCGGCCCTTCAGGTTATGTCGATATAGGACTCGTTTTACTGTGGATATAGATACTTTTGTACCTGTTTCCTCCAGCATCTTCACAAGGTTCTTTGCTGTTGTTCTGGGATTGATTCACACTTTTCTCACCAAAGTACGTTCATCTCTATGAGACAGAACGCGTCTCCTCCTGAGCGGTATTATGGCTGCCTGGTCCCATGGTGTTTATACTTGCGTACTATTGTTTGTACAGATGAATGTGGTACCTTCAGGCGTTCGGGAAATTGCTCCCAAGGATGAACCAGACTTGTGGAGGTTTACAATTGTTTTTCTGAGGTCAAGGCTGATTTATTTTGATTTTCCCATGATGTCAAGCAAAGAGGCACTGAGTTTGAAGGTAGGCCTTGAAATACATCCACAGGTACAACTCCAATTGACTCAAATGATGTCAATTAGCCTATCAGAAGCTTCTAAAGCTATGACATAATTTTCTGGAATTTTCCAAGCTTTTTAAAGACAAAGTCAACTTAGTGTATGTGAACTTCTGATCCATTGGAATTGTGATACAGTGAATTATAAGTGAAATAATCTGTCTGTAAACAATTGTTGAAAAAATTACTTGTGTCATGCACAAAGTAGATGTTCTACCCGACTTGCCAAAACTATAATTGTTAACAAGAAATTTGTGGAGTGGTTGAAAAACGAGTTTTAATGACGCCAACCTAAGTGTATGTAAACTTCTGACTTCAACTGTATGTATGTATGTATGTATGTATGTGTGTGTGTGTGTGTGTGTGTGTGTGTGTGTGTGTGTGTGTGTGTGTGTGTGTGTGAGTGAGTGTGTGTGTGCAGTACCAGTCAAAAGATTGGACACCTACTCATTCCAAGGTTTTTCTTTATTGTTACTATTTTCAATGTAGTTAATAATGGACACCTACACATATGGAATCATAGTAACCAAGGTTTTTAGCCACCCTTTGCCTTGATGACAGCTTTGCACACTCTTGGCAAAATGAGGTAGTCACCTGGAAATGGTGTGTCTTGTTAAGTTTCTTTCAATTTGTGCAGTCACAAAAACCATCAAGTGCAATCAAATAAGAAGAAACGACAGTCCATCATTACTTTAAGACATGAAGGCCAGTCATGATGACCGCCACAAAAACCATCAAGTGCAATGATGATAAGACCCAGAGTTACCTATGTGATAAGTTCATTAGAGTTACCAGCCTCAGATTGCAGCACAAATAAATGCTTCACAGAGTTAAGTAACAGACACATCTCAAATCAACTGTTCAGAGGAGACTGCGTGAATCAGGCCTTCATGGTCAAATTGCTGCAAAGAAACCACTACTAAAGGACCAATAAGAAGAAGAGGCTTGCTTGAGCCAAGAAACACGAACAATGGACATTAGACCAGTGGAAATCTGTCCTTTATTCTGATGAGTCCAAATTTGAGATTTTGATTCCAACCACCGTGTCTTTATTAGACGCAGAGTAGGTGAACGGATGATCTCTGCATGTGTGGTTCCCACCGTGAAGCATGGAGGAGGAGGTGTGATGGTGCTATGCTGGTGACACTGTCAGTGATTTATTTAGAATTCAAGGCACACTTAACCAGCATGGCTACCTCAACATTCTGCAGCGATACACGATCCCACCTGGTTTGCGCTTAGTGGGGCTATTATTTGTTTTTCTACAGGACAATGACCTGGCTGTAAGGGCTATTTGACCAAGGAGAGTGATGGAGTGCTGTATCAGATGACCTAGCCTCCTCAATCAACCGAGCTCAACTGAATTGAGATAGTTTGGGTCGAGTTGGACCGCAGAGTGAAGGAAAAGCAGCCAACAAGTGCTCAGCATATGAGGGAACTCCTTCAAGACAGTTGGAAAAGCATTCCTCATTAATAACCTCTTATGGCTGCATCCCTTGTTCTCAATTTCCGCCTGAAGACATACCCTAATCTAACTGCCTGTAGCTCAGCCCCAGAGGCAAGGATATGCATATTCTTGGTATCATTTGAATGGAAACATTCTGAAGTTTGTGGAAATGTTAATTGAATGTAGGAGAATATAACACAGTAGATCTGGTGGAAGAAAAGAGAAAGAAAGAGCATACGTTTTCTGTTTTTTAAATGACCTATAACTATATGCAACAGTGCAAATAACTATATACAACATCTCAAAAAGCAATTCTAACACACACAATTATTTTTATTTTTTTAAATTTTAGAAAATAAATATTTAAAAAACAGTGCACCCTTTGGAAGTCCTCTACACAATATTTTGCTGCCTGTGCCATGTCCCATAGCAGTCTCTTTCTGATGTAAAGCAGAGGCAAACTGAACAAGTGGTGCAGGTCATGCGACACAGAACACAACGACGCCTCCATGCTGTGCCCTTTTGGCCCTGAGGCCTGCAGTAATGAACTGTGGCATATGAACACCACTGGAGGCAGGAGTAGAGGGGGCAGAGGTAGAGTGGGCAGCTTGGCACCGGGGGCTCCCAGTCGGAGTCGCTATCACTGTGAAAGAAAACATTAAAAAAAAATATTTGTATTGTATGAGCCTTTTCGCGTCACATAAAATAAACAGATATGTATTGTATAGAGCAGAGGGAACAGTCACTAAGGTGAAGTGCTGTTCCATTCAACTCCGGCCATTGTTGTGGGCCTGCCCTCCCCTGGAAAGCACCCAATGGCTATTTCATATGGAAATGGAGAGGAGTAGCAGGCGCAGTGGCCATGTGTGTGTTTGCTGTTCTACTCCATTCCATTTGAATAAAAAAATGGAAAATATATATATCTGACATGGAATATATATATATATATATATATATATATATATATATATATATATATATATATACACACACACACACACACACACACACACACACACCACACATTTCATTGCAAATTGCAAAATATATATATATTTTTTTGCCAAAAATATATATATTTCATAAAACGGCATTCGCACTTACCCGTCCAGAAGTACGTCCTGTCCTTGCAGAAACAGCTCCTCAGCTTCTGTTTGAATCATAACACTCACAGATTACTCAAACAAAAATCTGTCTCACTTTCCAGATCAATCTCCTCTATAATCTGCTTCGCTAAAATTATTGGTGCGCAAGGTAGTCATTGCACGTTGTCTTCAAATCAGTTCACTTCGGTCAATACAGTTCACTTCGGTCAATACTCCCCACAAAAAAAACAATGACGTTTGGCTGTGTTGCAAACATCCAGGGGAATGCACTGAAACCAACCATGACTAGATAAACGATGGTTTACCGTGTGTAATTACGTCGAATGCTCTGTAAAAAATTGATAGAGATGGAATTCACGGCACAAACGGGTTACAAAATGTTTTTATTTAGGCTATAAAAATGTATTTTATCAAAGAAAACCGCACTTCATTTGAAAAATGTCATGGCGGAAAATGTTTTTGTTGTTGAATGCTCTTCTCAAACAAAAGCATGGGATTTGTTCTCTGTAATAGCTATTTTAAATCGGAAAACGTAGTTTGATTATCAAGATCCTAATCTTTTGAAGGATTTATTTTCTTGCATTTTCAAGAATGTTTAATGTTACGACGTTGTATTTTTAGTTTCCACTCTGAAATTTCCCCTGATGTTGATCCCTGTACGGGGATCGCAGCCATAAGAGGTTTTAAGCTGGTTAAGAAAATGCCAAGAGTGTTCAAAGCTGTCATCAAGGCAAAGGGTGGCTACTTTGAAGATTATGAAATATAAAATACATTTTGATTCGTTAACACTTGTTAATGTTAATTTGTTAACACTTTTTTTGGTTACTACATGATTCCATATGTGTTATTTCATAGTTTTGATGCCTTCACTATGATTGCATAATGTATAAAATAGTTTAAAACAAAGGGGGAAAAAGTCCACCAGCGAAGGGAAAAGGTGATTGTAGAGAGCAAAGATGCAAGAAGGAATTATACAATGAGCAAAGTGATCATGCTGTTTGTATGTGGCTGCTTTAAAAGTGAACTGTTCTTGCGGGTTGTCAGGTGTGTACTCATTCCGCCAAATTCTGTTGAAAAACTTTTCTTAAATAGAAGCAAACGGAATGAAACAGGGATAAACATACCTGATCAGCTAGTATTCAAGAGTGTGCAAGGCAGTATTGAATGTGTTACTGTCACCTTGATAACTCAAATTATCTCTCGACCTGTGCACCTACACTACCGTTCAAAAGTTTGGGGTCACTTAGAAATGCCCTTGTTTTTGAAAGAAAAGCCATTTTTTTGTCCATTAAAATAACAGAAAATTGATCAGAAACACAGTGAAGACATTGTTAATGTTGTAAATGACAATTGAAGCTGGAAACAGCTGATTTTTTTATGATATATCTACATACAGTAGGTGTACAGAGGCCCATTATCAGCAACCATCACTCCTGTGTTCCAATGGCACGTTGTGTTAGGTAATCCAAGTTTATCATTTTAAAAGGCTAATTGATCATTAGAAAACCCTTTTGCAATTATGTTAGCACAGCTGAAAACTGTTGCTCTGATTAAAGAAGCAATACAACTGGCCTTCTTTGGACAGGTTGAGTATCTGGAGCATCAGCATTTGTGGGTTTGATTACAGGCTCAAAATGGCCAGAAACAAAGAGTTTCTTCTCAAACTCGTCAGTCTATTCTTGTTCTGAGAAATGAAGGCTATTCCATGCGAGAAATTTCCAAGAAACTGAAGATCTCATACAACGCTGTGTACTACTCCCTTCACAGAACACGCACAAACTGTCCCTAATCAGAATAGAAAGGGGAGTGGGAGGCCACAGTGCACAACTGAGCAAGAGAACATCAGTACATCAGAGTATCTAGTTTGAGAAACAGATGCCTCACAAGTCCTCAACTGGCAGCTTCATTAAATAGTACCCTGCAAAACACCAGCCTCAACGTCATCAGTGAAGAGGTGACTCCGGGATGCTGGCCTTCTCGGCAGAGTTCCTCTGTCCAGTGTCTGTGTTCTTTTGCCCATTTTAATATTTTCTTTTTATTGGCCAGTCTGAGATATGGCTTTTTCTTTGCAACTCTGCCTAGAAGGCAAACATGCCGTTTCCAGCTACAATAGTAATTTACAACATTAATAATGTTTACATTGTATTTCTGATCAATTTGACGTTATTTTAATAGACAACATTTTTTTCCCTTCTTTCAAAACAAGGACATATCTAAGTGACCCCAAAACTTTTGAACGGTAGTGTACATCGTAACTTTAATTCGTAGGTTAGGTTGTAGCAACCTTGTGATGTGTATAAGGAACATTTTAGTATCATGTCGTAGCCTAAACCTATCGATGCTATATTGATCTGGGTGAATGGAACATGAATGACAGCCATCCCAATATGCTGTAATAGAAATAAGGTCGTGCTCATTAAAAATGAATCGCCCTCCCTCATCTTAAAGGGCACCGACCGCCACTGATGTCACATCATTCATTGTGGGACATCCATTCTTTTATGGCTACAGTCCCTCTCTGTAACAGTCATCAGCATTTCCCTGGCTGAGCACAAAACAACTTGCTGCTACACTTTTTAAACAATGTCTCGTGTTTTAATGCAACGGTTTAGAAATAAAGATACATGGGGACAACCACTGTGGGCACTCTCATATTTACGCACAGCTCCCCAATAGGGCATCCCCTCAAACTTGGGATCTGATCTGGCGTTTGCCAATGACTTGAAGTTTACTGTATGCATCAGACCTGTTCAAACTGCAGCAAAAGGTGAGCATTCCTCGACTACTATGGTTTCCCATATAAGGTTGTGGAAGTCAACCCTATCATGCACACAGAGATCAAATGCTTGCCGGAGTACCAAAGGATGTCCATCCATATGGAGGGGAAAGAAAGTGTGGTAAGCTTTACAAACTTTAAGCAAAATGCTATTTTAAAATATTTTTTAGAAAATAAAAAAAAATTCAATTTAGTTTAATAAAACCTTCCCCCTCTTCCTTCTCTTGCCTGTTTATCAGCAACTGAACAACTCCTCTGTCATCATCAGTGCAAAGACGTGCATGGTTGACGACTAGGCTAAATATATGTCATTTAATCAGACGAGGGTACAAAACATTAACACCTACCTAATATTAGTATGAAAAATGACAAAAATGCATGCAGTCACTACTGTAAATCGCTCTGGATAAGAGCGTCTGGTAAATGACAAAAATGTAAATGTTAATAAATTAGCAAACATTTCTAGAAACCTGTTTTTGCTTTGTCATTATGGGGAATTGTGTGTAGATTGTTGAGGAACAAGCCCTGAAACACTGAGTGGTGTGGTGCAGAGCCATTTACTGGATGCATTTGACAGCTCCCAGAAGTATGAATGCCATGACTTCTGTGGAGGCCGCATTGCAGTCATTGGCTTGACCATGCAGAGCCTTTTACCCAGAAAGACTCACAGCTGTAATCACTGCCAAAGGTGATTCTAACATCTATTGACTCAGGGGGTTGAACACTTACCTAACCAAGATAGTGTTTCATTTTCCATAATTATTTATTTTATTGAATTTCTTTTCACTTTGCTTGGACATTCGTATTTTGTGTAGATCGTTGACAAAAAACATTTCAATTAAATCCATTTTAATCCCACTTTGAAACAACAAAATGTGGGAAAAGTCAAGGGGTTTGTCACGTTCTGACCTTTATTTCCTTTGTTTTGTATTTATTTAGTATGGTCAGGGCGTGAGTTGGGTGGGCAGTCTATGTTTGTTTTTCTATGATTTGGGTATTTCTATGTTTCGGCCTAGTATGGTTCTCAATCAGAGGCAGGTGTCATTAGTTGTCTCTGATTGAGAATCATACTTAGGTAGCCTGGGTGTCACTGTGTTTGTGGGTGATTGTTCCTGTCACTGTGTTTGTTGTCACAGGATAGGACTGTTTTGCGTTTTCACATTTCTTGTTTTGTTAGTTTGTTCATGTGTAGTGATTTATTAAAACATGAATAACCACCACGCTGCGTTTTGGTCCGCCTCTCCGTCAATGGAAGAAATCCCTTACAGGGTGTGAATACTTTCTGAAAGCACGGAACATAATATAGCCCTAATTTCACTATTTTTCTGAATACATAGCTCTTATGAAGACTTAGAAGAGTGATGTCAAGTAAGGGTTACCTACATTTTACTCAGATGCCCCACATTTACAACTGAATCATCTCCTTTTTATGAACTTACTGTACAGTATGTTATATGTTCATTAAGTGCTAAAGAGCTGATGGTGCAGCCTGAAAGACCTACACAAATCAACCAAGACCCAACCTCCCTTTGGTGCTATGTAACTCTACCCATTTATTGAATATTAGAGAATCCAACATCAGCAGAATTCTTATGAAGTGAGGTTCTAACAACAATAATATGTTTTCCATTTCTACAGGCCTTTTCCAATTCAGCCTCCCATTTGGAAATAACCTCCCACCATAATTGTAAAATAACAATATAAGTATGGTTGAATGAGGCATACAGTGCATTCGGAAAGTATTCAGACCCCAAGACTCCCCCCCCCCCCAAAAAAAAAATCTTTACAGCCTTATTCTAAAATGGATTCAATTGTTTTGTTCCACCTCATCAAACTACACACAATACCTTATAGAGACAGGTGTGTGCCTTTCCAAATCATGTCCAGTCAATTGAATTTACCACAGGTGGACTCCAATCAAGTTGAAGAAACATCTCAAGGACGATCGATGGAAACAGGATGCACCTGAGCTCAATTTTGAGTCTCATAGCAAAGGGGCTGAATACTTATGTACTTATGTAAATAAGGTATTTAATTTTTTTATGTTAAATAAATTTGCAACAATTTCTAAAAACCTGTGTTTGCTTTGTCATTATGGGGTAGTGTGTGTCAATTGATGAGGGGAAAAAATGATTTAATCAATTTTAGAATAAGGCTGTAACGTAACAAAATGTGGAAGAATTCAAGGGGTATGAATACTTTCCTAATGCACTATACAAACATACAAAATCACATGAAAAATAATTAAGACAATGTACATGGAAAAGCAAAGATCAATTAATTCTATATCTAATGGCCCAGAGGGCCAAACCTGTGGTTTGCATTGAAGAGGGCAGCCCTGATCAGCGCAGATGAAGGATATCAAGGATCTGGAAGGATTCTGTATTTAGGATGGGGATAAGATCCCTCCCATTGTGTTCTCCAACTCATAAAACATTTTAGAAAAAGTCTCTGCGCCGTTATCCTCGCAAGGTATTGAAAACAGGGGTGTCAATCTTGACCCCTACCTTTGAGAAAAAAAGTATTACTTGTTAAACAATATCTATTTCTCTGAGTAATTGTGTTGGTATAAAATATAATTTCCCTTTTTTTTGAATAAAATATAGCTCAACATTTTTTATTTATTTTACAGTCATTTATGCTCATCTTTATCAAGGGTGTCAATAATTTCCGACCCCACTGATTGTTACAATACAGCATGAATTCTTGAATTAATGTTGCGTAAAAATCTGAGGTCAGCATTTTATGAACTAATCTTCACATTTGATTTTAGCTTTTGTTGACCAAGTATACCACTGTATCACTCGACTACCTTACCAAATCATGTGCAAATGTTAGGCTAAAGATTTCTTACATGGCAACTAAATGTTCAGAAATGAGATACAGGCTTTCCTAAATGTGTCAAATCTAAATATATGATGCTAAGACTTTATGGTTGTATCCATATACATGAAAGACACAAAGTTAAAATCATCCACCTTCAGATTTTCCTTAACATTTAAGAACATGGGCATATTTTTGTTGAGATTCCAAAAACCCTAACAGTATAGTCCTTCCTGATTTGTTTCTCATCATTCAGCTTCTTTGTGGGTTATATATATATATATTACCTTTATTTAACTAGGCAAGTCAGTTAAGAACAAATTCTTATTTTCAATGACGGCCTAGGAACAGTGGGTTACCTGCCTGTTCAGGGGCAGAACGACAGATTTGTACCTTGTCAGCTCGGGGGTTTGAACTTGCATATATGTAAGGAATGGGGAACAAAGCCTAGATTTACAGATGAAATCATAGGAATGTTTATAATCATATAAATAAAAAAACTGACAAACAATGATGGGACAGATGGCAACTCCAAATAAGTACAACAAAAAACAAAAAGTCCTTCCCCATGCCACAGGATCTAGGAAAACTTCTACTGGGGTCATTGTCACGGCTACAAACTTCCACGGTTACGCTCTCGATCAGTGTGGGATAGAGATGCATCCGCAGACATGGCAACTTCACTGCTCAATAACAACTGTCCACAGATCAGTGCTGTCTGGGATAAAACTAGTTGACCGTCCACACCTCATGGCGTCATCCATTTGAAATTTATGCATCAGAAATTGCTGTGGACTGAGGATTCTGAGAAGGAGCATGATGGACGTTGACGGCGCTGTGTTGGAAATTAAGCGTAACGGAGGGCCTCTCACGAGACCCAATATAACAGACTTAGGTGGGAAAAATACCATAACAACCTCCATTTTTGTTTCCTATTTTTCAGAGACAAAGATCTCCCTGGTGTTTTGATCCTTATTATAACACGCATACGTCCTTCCACACACACACACACACACACACACTCTTATTACACACACTCATTACACACGCAAACACAGTCTAGCACACTCACACCCAAACGAGGACAAGCACTCACACCATCAATAAATGAACACAAATACATTATACAAATTCTGCTTATCATGTGCAACACAAATAACACACACACGCGGGAGCGCGCACACACACACACCAAGTCGGTGCACCACATCTCAACTTCCTAATAGCGTCACATAACAAGGCTCTGTCCAGTAACTTGATGCAGACAGTTGACACTTGTGGTGAGAAGATAGTGAAGGGTTCCTATGAAGTTCTGCCTTTTTGTTCGTCTAGCGGTATTGCTCCCCTGACGTCGTCCTCCGTTGGCCGTTGTCCTCCGTTGGCCGTTGTCCTCCGTTGGCCGTTGTCCTCCGTTGGCCGTTGTCCTCCGTTGGCCGTTGTCCTCCGTTGGCCGTTGTCCTCTGTTGGCCGTTGCCCTCCGTTGGCCGTTGTCTACCTCGTCGTTTCCATGGGGTCTTCTTTGAAGTTCTCACACTGCTCCATCACCTTCCTGAAAGAGAGAGAGGGAGGCTTCAGCATTTTCATTTCATTCACCAGGGTTGGGCCCATTCTATTAAAATTCAAGTTAATACATACATTATGGCAGTCCTCAATTTATGAACAAAATTTCAACTCATTGCTTGAAATGAAAGTAAATGCAATGTAATAGACCCCAAATTGATCAACAACCCCTCCTTAAATATCGCATTGGTTCTAAAAGTTTGATGGGTTAATAGGTGAGTTCATACCGCGCCATGTCCTTGGTCTCTTCATGTGATGTCTGGAGCTCCAGCACCTTCTCCAGGAGAACAATCCCTCCTTCTTTTATCAGCAGAAGGCAGTACTTACTCGCTGAGGGAAGAGAGGAAGAAAATGAGTGAGAAAAACATTTCTCGAAAGCAGACATATTTCCCCGATGAGTGACAAAGTGTGGGCACTGGGCTGTATTCTCTTAAAATAAATACTCCAAAAGTCAATCCACACTTATTTTATTAATAATATAACAATATAAAGTTTACCCAGCAACTTGCTTAGTGGTGTCAGAAGTGGGATCAGTCTTTGTATCAATACTCACGGTAGACTGACACCAGGTTGAAGAGTGCCCACGTGGCCCAGTGCTGACTGACTGGGGCGATGCTCTGGGGCAGCAGGCGCAAGATGGGTTCAAAGGATCTGAACAGAAAAAAGGGAGGGAGAAAGCCAGGTAAGTGTTCATTCAGAAAAATTATTCAGAAAAGTGAAATCCACTCGCACATCTTGTAGTTGGAATCAGGGTGATATTTGTAACCTTAACAGCGGCGGCTTGCCTATACAGGCATTTTATAGAGATTGTGATCAAGAAAGTATTAAAAATACATAGGGCCTTCAAAAAGTGTTCATACCTCTTGACTTATTCCTCATTTTCATGTTACATCCTAAAATCAAAATGGATTAAATATAATTTTCTATAATGGAAAAATTGATTAAATATAATATCTATTTACATAAGTATTCACACCCCTGAGTCAACACTTTGTAGAAGCACCTTTGGCAGCGATTACAGCTGTAAGTCTTTCTGGGTAAGTCTAAAGGCATCATCATGCTTCAGTTCATCTGGCGCCTAGTCGAAAGAGTGTGCTCGCATACTTCCTTAAAATAGAAAAAGCGGCAATAGTACCGTTTGTCCATTTCGAAATGCCGTAGCCAGTATACACTTCGTCCAAACTCAATAAATCATACGTTTTTACGTTTTGCCGGGGAGATCTTAGTCACACAATGTTATATCTAACTAAGATGTTTGGTGCAGTATTTCAGCTTTTCATAATTCCACTTTGACATTATGTGGTATTGCATGTAGGCCAGTGACAACAAGTCTATATTTAATCCATTTAAAATCAGGTTGTAACACAACAAAATGTGGAAAAAGTAAATGGGTGTGAAAACTTTCAGAAGGCACTGTATAGATTGTATAATTTTTTTTTAACCTTTATTTAACTAGGCAAGTCAGTTAAGAACAAATTCTTATTTTCAATGACGGCCTAAGAACAGTGGGTTAACTGTCTTGTTCAGGGGCAGAACGACAGATTTGTACCTTCAGTTCAGGGATTTGAACTTGCAACCTTCCGGTTACTAGTCCAACGCTCTAACCACTAGGCTACCCCATTTGGTAAATGTGTACATTATCCTTTTTCAAAATGATTAAAGATTCTGTGGTATGATGAAACCAAGATAGAAATCTTTGGCCTGAATGCCAAGCGACATGTCTGGAGGAAACCTGGCACCATCCCTACGGTGAAGCATGGTGGTGGCAGCATCATCATGCTGCGGGGATGTTTTTCAGCAAGGACTGGCAGACTTGTCAGGATCGAGGGAAAGATGAACAGAGAAAAGTAGAGCGAGATCCTTAATGGAAAGCTGCTCCAGGACCTCAGATGGGGTCGGTCTAAGTTTCAACTTCCAACAGGCTTCGGGACACGTCTCTAAATGTCCTTGAGTGGCCCAGCCTTAGCCCAGACCTGAAACCGATCGAAAAGAATGACCTGAAAATAGCTGTGCACAGACGCTCCCTACCCAACCTAACAGAGCTTGAGAGGATGTTCAGAGAATAATGGGAGAAACTCCACAAATAAAGGTGTGACAAGCTTGTAGCTTCATACCCAAGGCTAAAGACATTTGGCTTGATCCCTAAGAGCCTCACAAACTTTTACAGATGCACAATTGAGAGCATCCTGTTGGGCTGTATCACCGCCTGGTACGGCAACTGCACTGCCCGCAACCGCAGGGCTCTTCAGAGGCTAGTGTGGTCTGCCCAACGCATCACCAGGAGCACACTGCCTGCCCTCCAGGACACCTACAGCACCCGATGTCACAGGAAGGCCAAAAAGATCATCAAGGACATCAACCACCCGAGTCACTGCCTGTTCACCCCGCTACCATCCAGAAGATGTCAGTACAGGTGCATCAAAGCTGGGACAGAGACTGAAAAACAGCTTCAATCAGACTGTTAAATAGCCATCACTACCCGGCTACCACCCGGTTACTCAACCCTGCACCGTCGAGGCTGATGCCCTATATACATAGACATGGTATCACTGGTCAATGTTTACATACTGCTTTTCTCATTTCATATGTACAGTTGAAGTTGAAAGTTTACATACACCTTAGCCAAATACATTTAAACCCAGTTGTTCACAATTTTTCAGCTGTACTGGAAAATTCCACCAGATGGAGACAGGCTGCTTATTGCAAATGGACAAAACATCACCAAATGGACATGGCCATTTCTTATAAATGGAAAAGACTTCGAAGACGAAACTCGGTGAGCACAGGTTTGGCCAAATGTACTTTTAGCCCAGAAACAAGATGGCGTCGAGGCCTCAACGCTCTTTGAGTTAATGCCCATTTTCTGGGATTAAAGGTCAAAAATGGTAATACAGAGCTAATTTGACCACTTCACGTCAAGTACATAATCCTACGGTGTAAGGAAAAATAGAACCAGACATGTATCTATTGTAATTTACGTGAAATCGTACAATGTCCGTTTGATGATGGTTAAACAAATGTGTTTCCCCCAAAAAAGTTATAGATCCAGTTGCGGCGTGTTAAGGCCAATCCGTTAAGGCGGGTTTCGGAGCTCTACATTATTTCTGTGATTTTCTGTACTCACACACACACACACACGTAGTCAATGTGGTCGGTAGTGAGCGGTGAGTTATGTGGCTCTAGAAGGTTCTCAGGCCGAGAAAAATCCTTGTCCATTTGCAATAACTTCACTTCATTTTGAACATCGCGAAAATAACGACATAAGAAAAGTCCCAGAATCACATGACTAGGTACATTGAAACCGCCTCTGCCCATAGAGACGGACCCTAATGTTTGTCCGTTAGCTCTTTCAGGGACTCCGTAGCAACGTCCGGAAAAAGTTCATTTTCAGCACTAATTAAGGTCGCTGCTCGGGCTCCGAATGACCTATCGAGCCAAAACTCGGGGTCGCCTAAACTAGGCCTACACATAATGTCGGTGACAGCGGCAGAACCGTTGAGGCTAGAAACACAATTCAAACACAGGAACATTCTTAAGGTCCTCCCGATCTATGCAAGTTTAACCTTGACCGTGTGGAATTAACCCTTAACAGTGAAAACAGGGTGTTTTCTTCTAACAGTTTACAATGACATCTCTCCCCATTGTAATACATTGCCTGCTGTCCTAACTACAACCTGATGCCTATGTAGGTTATGATTGCCATATCACACTGTCTTTGATGACAATCCACCAGGCCACTATGAGAACTACCTATGTTGATTCTAAGCTTCCTGGAGCAACCGGAAGTGGTGTAATTGACCCTAACAGTGGTTTTGATTTCACAACCTGCAGTTAGTGGAGAAACACTGCATTCAACCCTCTATAAATCAGTCAGTTCTTAACTTAAACATTGAAAATGCTTATTCTGTAAAAGCCTGCCCCAATGAGGATATGTGTTTACTTTCAGCTTCCTGTGACAACCGGAAGTGCCTTAAATTGGTGTCATAGGGGCTGTTTCGAAGGGTTAAAAAGGTCACATCTTTCAAAAAATGTCATATGTGTGATTAGACAACCCTCATGAACCGGTACATATTAGAAAGCCAGGTTATTATCTGTTCTTTTTGTTTCCCTTTTTGGAATACTTTCAAGTTCCATCTAGGTAGTGCTATGTATCCATGTATAGTCTGAATTTAATATATTTCCATTATGGTTGGGGGGCATATAAAGAGCCGCATATGTGAAGAGCAGCTAGCTGTCTCTGATGTTTTTGGGGTAAGATATTGACATCCAGAAAGGGTTTAGCATGGAGGCCCAAAATTAAGCCTGACCTACATTTGAGGTGCTTTTGGGCGACAGTGGCAGAACTGTTAAGGCTAGAAGCACAATTCAACCACAGGAACATTCCTAAGGTCCTCCCGATCTGTGCAACCCTAACCTTGGCCGTGTGGAATTAACCCTTAACAGTGAAAACAGGGTTTTCCTTCTAACAGGGTGAGTTTTGTGGCTCTAGAAGGTTCTCAGGCCGAGAAACAGCCTCGTCCATTTGAAATAACTTCAATTAATTTTGAACGTCGTGAAAAAATGACAACATTTAGAAAAGTCCCAGAACTACAAGATTGGGTGCATTGAAACCGCCTCGGCCCATAGAAACAGTCCCTAAAGTGTCTGTCTGATAGTGCTTTCAGGGACCCCGTAGCAATGCCTGGAAAAAGTACATTTTCAGCACTAATTAAGGTCACTGCTCGGTCTCCGAATGACCTATTGACTCAGGATTCGGGGTCGCCTCAGCTAGGTCTACACATAATGTCAGAACTGGACCCGCAGCTCGAATGTAACTATGTTATTGAAGGTTTTTTAATGGTTTTAACCTCTAGTGACACCCCATCCCGTGAACGGGACCGTTGTCATCATCTGACACTAATTAGCATAACGCAACGGACATAAATCTTCCTAGAAAATATTCCTATTCATGAAAATCACAAGTGAAATATATTGGAACACAGCTTAGCCTTTTGTTAATAACCCTGTCATCTCAGATTTTCTAAATATGCTTTACATCCAAAGCTAGACAAGCATTTGTGTAAGTTTATCGATAGCCTAGCATAGAATTATGCCTTGCTAGCAGCAGGCAACCTTGTCACGAAAATCAGAAAAGCAATCAAATTAAATCGTTTACCTTTGATGAACTTCGGATGTTTTCACTCACGAGACTCCCAGGTAGATAGCCAAAGTTAATTTTTTCCCAAAAGATTATCTTTGTAGGCGAAATAGCCTTGTTTGTTCTTCACGTTTGGCTGAGAAATGGACCGGAAATTGCGGTCACGACAATGCCGAAAAATATTCCAAATTAGCTCCATAATATCGACAGAAACATGGCAAACGTTGTTTAGAATCAATCCTCAAGGTGTTTTTCAAATATCTATTCGATAATATATCCACCAGGACAATTGGTTTCTCAGTAGAAGCGATTGGAATAATGGCTACCTCTGTACTTTGCACAAGATTTTCTCCGGGAGCATCATGTGACCACTTGCGTAATGTAGCCCCCTACGGGTATTCTTCAACATAAATGTGTAAAACTACGTCACAATGCTGTAGACACCTTGGGGAATACGTAGAAAGCGTAAGCTGGATCATAGCACATTCACAGCTCAATGGGGACTCATTGGCACGCAGCGCTTTCATACCTTAACCTCTTTGATCTCTAGGGGCGCTATTTCATTTTTTGATAAAAAACGTTCTCGTTTTAAGCGCGATATTTTGTCACGAAAAGATGCTTGACTATGCATATTCTTGACAGTTTTTGAAAGAAACACTCTGAAGTTTCAGAATCTGCAAAGATATTGTCTGTAAGTGCCCCAGAACTCATTCTACAGGCGAAACCAAGATGATGCGTCAACCAGGAAATGAGCAGATTTTCTGAAGCTCTGTTTTCCATTGTCTCCTTATATGGCTGTGATTGCGCAAGGAATGAGCCTACACTTTCTGTCGTTCCCCCAATGTGTTAGCAGCATTGTGACGTATTTGTAGGCATATCATTGGAAGATTGACCATAAGAGACTACATTTTCCAAGTGTCCGCCTGGTGTCCTGCGTGGAATTCGGTGCGCAATTGCCAGCTGCTTGTACTTTTCCATTTGATTGAGGGGAGAAACCATGCTTCCAAGAACGATATATCAATGAAGAGATATGTGAAAAACACCGTGAGGATTGATTCTAAACAACGTTTGCCATGTTTTCAGTCGATATTATGGAGTTAATTTGGAAAAAAGTTTGCGTTTTGAGGACTGAATTTTCGGGTTTTTTTGGTAGCCAAATGTGATGTATAAAACGGAGCTATTTCTAATACACAAAGAATCTTTTTGGAAAAACTGAGCATCTGCTATCTAACTGAGAGTATCCTCATTGAAAACATCAGAAGTTCTTCAAAGGTAAATTATTTTATTTGAAGGCTTTTATGTTTTTGTTGAAATGTTGCGTGCTGGATGCTAACGCTAATGCTAACGCTAAATGCTACGCTAGCTAGCTACTTTTACACAAATTATTGTTTTCCTATGGTTGAGAAGCATATTTTGAAAATCTGAGATGACAGTGTTGTTTACAAAAGGCTAAGCTTGAGAGATGGCATATTTATTTCATTTCATTTGCGATTTTCATGAATAGTTAACGTTGCGTTATGGTAATGAGCTTGAGTCTGTATTCCTGATACAGGATCCGGGATGGGGAGATCAGAGAGGTTAAGGGAACATTTTGACATTCGCCATATGGTTAGTGAGAAAGTCCATATTGCAAATGTACGGTCCCTTACCAGACGTCCGAAAACAATTGTAAAATTCGCGGTGTCGGGCCGTGCGGCAGGGCCGGATCTACCGGGAAGTCATCAAACGAACTCTCTCGGACATTCGGTTTCCGTTTGATAAAATAATCAAATTTTGATCATTTTTCCGCTGTCCCGATAAATCCCACAAGAGGGCGAATGGAATCATATTGCAAATGTACAAAACATCACGAATCACGACGTGGCCTTATCTCCAAAACGGAAAAGACTTTGAAGACGAAATTTGGTGAGCGTAGGTTTGGCATAATGGGCAGTTGGCCCCGAACAAGATGGTGTCTAGTTCTCAACGGTTTTTGAGTTATGGCCATTTTTCTGGGATTAAAGGTCCAAAATGAGAATAGAGCAATACATTTTCCGCTTCACGTCAAAGTCAAGGAGCCTCCGGTGTCAATAAAAAAAGAACCAGATATTTATCTATCGTCATTTAAGAGAAATCGTACAATGTCAAATTGGTGATGTTCAAAAATGTATTCTAATTTTTTTTTTAAACAGTTACAGATCCAGTTGCAGCATGTTCATAAGAATCCTTTTAAAGTGTGCTTCGGAGCTCTGCGAGATTTCTGTGATTTTCTGAAATAACACACACTCACTAAACACTCTGTAAATAAGTAAGTTCTTAACATAAAGACTTAAAACTCAAAATTCTATAATTGCCTACCCCAAGGAGGATATGTGTTCACTTTCAGCTTCCTGTGTAAACCGGAAGTGCCTTAAAATGGTGTCATATGTGCTGTTTCCAAGGGTTAAAAAGGTCAGATATTTTCAAAACCTCATATGTGTGATTAGGCAACCCCCATGAACTGTAAGTCAGTCATTTCTCCCAACAGATGTCAAAGAAAAGCTCTCTCACACACACACACACAGCAAGGATGGAGTGACAAAGTGCGGTGCTTAAAGACACACAGAGCCTGCAATGGCATTTCTATATTCTCTAGGCCGTGCCGAGTTCAACGAAACGCCCCGCTTGACCGTAGCTCGCTGTGAGTGCAGCGACCGTGAAAAAAAGTAGGCCCAAAATGAAGCCTGGCCCTAAATGTCATTTGCTTTCGGGTGACAGTGAGAGAACCGTTAGGGTGAGAAGCACGATCCTGAGGGGTTCCCGATCTGTGTAAGTCTCACCTTGACCGTGTGGCATTAACCCTTAACAGTAAAACAGGGTTTTTTGATCTCACAGATTACAATGACATCTCTCACCATAGGAATACATTGCCTGCACCCCTAAATTCAACCTGAAGCCTATGTGGGTTATGAATGCCTTATGAACCTGTCTTCGATGACAGTCCATCAGGCCACTATGAGGTCTACCTGTGTCGATTCTAAGCTTCCTGGACCACCTGGAAGTGGTTAAAATCACCCTAAAAGTGTCTATCCATACCCAACCTGCAGTTTGATAGAAATAGTGCATTCAACCCTGTGTAAATCAGTCAGTTCTTAACGTAAAGACTTAAAACTCAGGATTCTGTAAAAGCATACCCCAATGAGGATGTGTGTTGACTTATCTGCCTGTGCCAACCGGAAGTGCCATAATTGGTGTCACAGGGGCTGTTTCGAAGGGTTAAAAAAGTCAGATCTTTCCAAAACTTAAAATGTGTAGGCAACCCCCATGAACTGTAAATCTGTCATTTTTCCCATAATTTCAAAGAAAAACGAAATCACACATACACACAGCTTGGAAGGAGGGACACATTGGGGTGCGTAGAGACATACACTGCCTGCATTAGTTAACCTTGTTGGAACTTTTAAAGAACCGTCAGACCTAGAGTTCCGAAACTTTAGAAACCTGTTCTAGACCTCAGGTCGATCGTGCGTGGTGAGTTACTTGACTCTAGAAGGTTCTCGGACCGAGAAACAGCCTCGTACATTTGCAATAACTTCAATTCATTTTTGCATCACGAAAATGACGACATTTAGAAATGTCCCAGAGTCGCAAGACTAGGTGCATTACGACTGCCTCGGCCCATATAGACGGACCCCAACGTTTCTGTCCGATTGCTCATTCAAGGACGCCATAGCAAGGCATGGAAAAAAGTGGATTTTCAGCACCAATTAGGGTCTTGCTCGGGCACCAAATGACCTATCGAGCCGAAACTTGGGATTCGGGGTCGCGTCAGCTAGGCCTACACATAACATCAGAACTGGACCCGCAGCTAGAACGTAACTACGTGTTTTACATTTTTATTATGGTCTGTAGTATGTGATAGTTGGCTACTAAACGAGTTGGAAAAAGTGGGTTTGGTGTCAGTTTGTATCAGTTTGGTGTCAGAATGATATCTAATTGACTGATGGACAGTGACTTGCTAGTGACTATTGTCCATTTGCAATATGTTTAAACAGTGAGGTACCATCACCAAAGTGACATTCTGAAATCATCCCTAACGAGTGATGGAGAGGAACCAGAATCACTGCCCAGCCATCCCAAGTTCATCGGGCCAGTCAATTTCGCATTCCTGTAGGATTTTTGAGCATGACAAATTCGTGATGGTACATGCCCATTGAAACATATTGCAAATGCACGTGCACTTGCAATATGATTCAACAGTGAAAAAACATCACCAAATGGACATGATGAAGTCAACACAACGAGCAATGGAAAGGAACAACTATCACCGCCCGGCCATCCTGTGTTCATCAGGCCAGTCAATTTTGCATTTCAGCTTGATTTTTGAGCACGTCAAATTTCTTATGGCATTTGGCCTCAAAAAAAGTGACTTTTGACTTTGACTTTTGACTTCCTATGAAATCATATTGCAAATGGACAAAACATGCCTTATGCACAAGGAAAAATAAATAAATATGATAATAAAAGTTGACAAAAGTATGTTGATACAGTTCTTATACATGTGTAATTGACACAAAAATCTAAATAATTTTGAAAAACGGTCCAGAAAGCACTTTTTTAAGGGTGTGTGAAGTTTTTTCAAAATTTCTGCTATTTTTGACTTTTGACTTCCTATGAAATCATATTGCAAATGGACAAAACATATGCCTTATGCGCAAGTAAAAAAATAAATGTGACTTGTGTTGCATTTGCAATATGAAAAACCACGGTGGAGCGCGCTCGCCTCCTGTTGGATTTTCAAAGTGTTACACTTTTTCTCAGGCTTTCGCCTGCAACATCAGTTCTGTTATACTCACAGACAATATCTTTACAGTTTTGGAAACATTAGAGTGTTTTCTATCCGAAGCTGTCAATTATATGCATATTCTAGCATCTTGTCCTGACAAAATATCCAGTTTAAAACGGGAACATTTTTTTTCCAAAAATGAAAATACTGACCCTAGAGTCGCAACACTTTTTAACAGAAGGTGCTATGAATTGTGGGCCGGCTCTGAAATATGTGATAGTTGGCTTCTAAAAGAGTTGGACAAAGTGAGTTTGGTGTCAGTATGATATCTTATTGATGGTTGACTTGATGGCAATATAATATATTGGAATTGCACATTTTATATTGCAAATGGACAATGTACATTTCCAATGGATTTAATGATGGATTTTCCACAGGCTGAAATCAACACCAACGAGCGATGGAGAGGAACCATTATCACTGCTCGGCCACCCCGAGTTCAACGAGCCAGTCAATTGGGCATTTCTGCAGTATAATTAGAGCATGTCCAATTCGTGATGGTAAATGCCCATTGTAAGACATTGCAAATTGTACATTTCCAATGTATTTAATGAGGGATTTAACATCACCAAATGGACGCTATATTGTCAATGTGAACATGCTCTTCTGCAAGTTGACAGTGTCCATTGCCAATGTATATCCATAAAAATAAAAAATAAAAATGTAAAAAAAATGGTCCAAAAACACTTTTTTTTTTTTCTTGATTTTACCCCTTTTTTCTCCCCAATTTCATAGTATCCAATTGTTGTAGTAGCTACTATCTTGTCTCATCGCTACAACTCCCGTACGGGCTCGGGAAAAAAATCATGCGTCCTCCGATACACAACCAACCAAGCCGCTGCTTCTTTATCCAACCCGGAAGCCAGCCGCACCACTGCGCCGGAAGAAACACCGTGCACCTGGCCACCTTGGCTAAACTGCGCCCAGCCCGCCACAGGAGTCGCTGGTGCGCGACCCTTCCCTAACCCGGGCGACGCTAGGCCAATTGTGCGTCGCCCCACAGACCTCCCGGTCGCGGCCGGTTACGACACCTGGGCGCGATTTGGCACAGCTGGCGCTGCAGTACAGCGCCCTTAACCACTGCGCCACCCGGGAGGCCCTCCAAAAATACTTTTTATGAGGTTTAAAAATGTTGGAAAAAAATAGAGATTTTGAAAATTTCACCCTTGGGACCTGACTTTGTGACCATTTCCCATATGAAAATCTATGGTGGAACACGCTCGCCATCTTTGGGATTTTTGGAGTATGACACTTGGCATTTGCCATGGTCCGCTTGCAATATGGTTTTGATGAACTGCCGTCCATTTGAGTGATATTTGCGAGTATGTATGTAACAGGGTTTTTTGGTGATTCCCCTTGCCACTTTATTGTTAAGCCAATGGGTTTTTGGTTTGAGTTTGTCTTGCCTTCACCTACTCAACATGGCATCTTATTGGCTGGTTTGCGTAGCTTGCTTACAAGGGGGGATGTTCCAGTTAGAATCGTCCCAGTGAACAAGCACCAAAGCAGCGGTAAGTTGTTGGTTGCAAAGCACTGTACATCAAAAGTGATTTTTATACTCTCAAGTGATGATTTAAATGTACAATTTATATCAAATTGTTTGTAAATGTTATTCGAACTTTGCACTGTCATGCATTTATATTTAGAGCCTGTGTCACTTTTATCTTACGATTATTATATGTTTCCTATTTGGATATTTTCATTGCTGTGATAATATAACTATGCGTTGATATATCTAATAAGATGCAGCGGTTTTTGGTGAATATTTGTTGTGCATTTTGTTGTAGAGAATTCCCGCCAGTATTAGCTAGCAACTTACTGTGTCTGGTGGGGGGGGGGTTCATATATTTTGTACAGTGCGTGAGTGCAGAGTTGGATGGTGAGACGTGCATTGCATGACGTGCAATTTTGTGCCATTCCTAACAGAATGAATCTACATGACTGGTGGTACATGTTGGAGTTCCGTGTCGATGACTGATTGTACACAACGCAAGAAGAGTACTGTTACATGTATATGGATCGCCAAATGCCAATAAGATGCCACTCATTTTTGTCCATTTCATGGGGGTCTTCCCTTACTGAATGTACTGTATAGACAGGTGTGTGCCTTTCCATATCATGTCCAATCAATTGAATTTACCACAGGTGGACTCCAACCAAGTTGTAGAAACATCTCAAGGAAGATCAATGGAAACAGGATGCACCTGAGCTCAATTTCGATTCCCAAAGCAACGGGTAGAAAAAGTGAAGGGGTCTTAATACTTTCCCAATACACTGTACTACTCTCTGCCCCTCAGTGACAGCCAGCTCCGCCTCTGTGGGCACATAGGTCATGTGAACATTGCTTCCATTGTTTTGCCAGCTATTTGCTATGAGGGGGAACTGCCCCAATGAAATCGCAGGATATCATAGGATAAATTATAACAGCACAAAGTAAATGGACCGTCCGGGGGTGCTCAAATGTGCGTCTGTTCAGTCAGAACTTCTGGGTCTGCGCTAGTCTCTTCCTCCCAATGAGTCTCTCGCGCCAGATGACTTACTTCTGCACGTGAGACTAGATCTGCTTTATCAGGTACAGATGGCCCTAAAGCATAAAGATAATTAATTGTAAGTAACTTGTCAATAAATAATCATAACAGCCATGAGAGCTTGGGACCTGATAAACGGATCAACTACATCCAACAAGAGTCCAAGGACTCTAGCGGGATACAGAGGGATACACTAGCTAGAACCTTCTCATCGTGGATCTGGTAGAACAAAAAGCATGGCCAATTTGATTGTTTCCCCCTGATGTTGTTTATAAGGTTTTACTGTAGGTGACAGGGCGACATGTTGTGTGGACTAAAACAGCAGAAACCAGATGTATCACAAAGCATTACCAAATTAATTAGCCAGCTACAGAACATTTTTGAAATAGTTTGGTTCATTTATTGGTCAAATTAACCAGTTAGCTATCCACTTTTTATAAGCAGCTAGCTAGCTCCTAGCTAGTTAGCTCTCATGTCAAACTCAAGTCTTTCAAAACTAATATCTGACTAACTCGGAAATGAGAAGTTATTTCAGAATGAAAGTTAACTGGCTAGCACATTATGCTTTGTGACATTATGTTAGCTAGCTATCCTGGTGCATTCGTTCTTTCGTGAGCTGGCTGCTCTTTCTAAATAGCATAATCTAATCTGTTCGAAACAGTGGCAGCAGGTGCAGCAGTGGTCATTTGGTTTTTAACATGCAACGGTGAAATAGGTGTATTTATGCTGTTATTCAAATGCAAAGATTGCTTTATATATCTTTTCAAAGAAACAATCTGTAGCTCGAAAACTTGGCATCATATCTCTGTCATGCTGCTTTGTTGACAACTCCAACCACCTCGGGTATTCAGCCAATCAGCGGCCACCGCTGTGTCTCAAGGGACCCATTTCGATTGAGCTCTCTGTTTACCTGTAGTTGATATTCCGTCGGGAGGTGACGTCCCAGCTCTGGATAGCGTCCATCATCTTGTCCATGACCGTGTCCCTCAGTGGCTCTTCCATGGCCCACGCATCTGGCCCATCGAACACGATGTGGGACAGCACCCCGCACGCATTATAGGATACCTCGATCCCATCCGCCTTGCTGTCCAGCAGGTTACTGTCACCAGAGAACAGTCACAGTAGCAAAGCAGAATCCAACTTTATTTATCCAGGTTAGTGTCAATAGTATTGCAATCTCTATTGCAAGACGAACCTGGGTCCGTATGCATCAAGCGACTCATAGTAGATGTGCTGATCTAGGATCAGGTCCCCCCTATCCATGTAATCTTATTCACTGTGATCCAAAAGGCAAAACTGATCCTAAATCAGCACCCCTACTCTGAGATGCTTGATACATACGGCCCCTGGTCCAAGATAGCAGCAGGATCAGACAAGACTGCATTTAACCATTTAATATAGACAAAGGACCTTCTCTTACCTGAAGACAGAGATGAACTGTGGTGTGAGGAGTTGTGGTCGCAGAGCCCTCACTTCTGCTACATTACCCAGCAGCCCCAGCATGTTACGGTGGAGCTCCTGCTTGTCTGGAAACTCCTGAGAGCCAGGGGAGGACAAAGAGGACATACAAAAGCAACACACAGGATGATGAGACTGAGAATCTTCAGTGGAAAAGACTGTTTGAGGGGCAAAACCTAGCATTCCCTGACAGAACAGAACCCTTCAGGTGAAAAAAAAAGAGAGATGAGAGATTGAGTTTGTTGTAGATTTAAACAAATCCCTGAGGTGTGCTAACCTTCAGGCAGTCCAGGAAGAGGCTCATGCCCTTGCAGTTAAGGAACATCTGACAGTTGTCTGGCGTCTCGTCAGTGATGTTCCACAGAGCACTCCAGGAGAACTCCATTACCTGGTCACACTGTAGAAAGAGCAACAAAAATGTGGTTGGTATTTGTTTTTATCCAAAGTGAACTCTAGGTAGCCTGCCAGGCAATGCCATTCCAGACAATACACATGAATTGGCTTAACACGCAATGTTTCCTTAAGGATTGCAGAAATACTATTAGGTCTGGAATGAGCTAAGACTCATCACAATCCAAATGTGATGTGGTTCAATCCAGTTTTACAGGTTCTGCGAGGTCATTTCAGACTTGTAGAATGGTAGGGATGTACAAAATATGGATTTTTGATTCACAATAAATAATCCAAATGAGACTCACCATCCTGTCCTGTAGCTTTTTCTGGATGAGATTCAACATTGTCTGAGAAAAAAAAAGTGAGCATGAAAATCATACGTGACAACTTCACGAAGCATCAATGACCTACTGTGTTTGAGAGAGAGAATCTATGAATCTGTGTATAAGTATATGGATACATCAGTCTTCCCTACCTTGACGAATCCCATCTTGCCCACAGCCTCCTTGTGGTGGTTGTCCACCTGGCAGACCAGGGCGTTGCAGAGGTGCACGGCGATGCGCTGGATGGACTCGTCCTGCCGGGCCGGCTCCAGGATCTTCAGCAGCAGCAGGTTGACCCGGCCGTACTGGAACTCCAGCTCCTCAGGGATGCTGAAGTTACACAACGTCAGGCAGCAGTTCCTCTGGACCTGGGATTGGTGAGGAGGGGGGAAAGGGGGAGCTGAGTTGAGGGATATGGTGGAAACTCCTTCAGCCTTAGTTTATACCAATCCATCCCTTTAGAATTTGTGAAGGGAATAAACTTTGCTTTAACTTGAGAAGGGAAGAGACTACTAGGGTGACATGTTGGTTGGCGTGATGGGTCAGTTGACCCCTCCAGACCGGGGTTCAGATACTTTTTAAAATATCTCAATTTCACGTACATTCGAAGTAAGTAATTCAGATATCTTTTATTTGAAAAGACAAGTAGTTGAATGTTTGGTCCTGCTTTAAATGACGTTCACCTTATAAAGGCTTCATAACGCCTTTACAATCCCTTCATAAGCACTACATAAATGTGTTAAAAAGCATATACAGCGGGGCAAAAAAGTATTTAGTCAGCCACCAATTGTGCAAGTTCTCCCACTTAAAAAGATGAGAGGCCTGTAATTTTCATCATAGGTACACTTCAACTATGACAGACAAAATGAGAAAAAAAAATCCAGAAAATCACATTGTAGGATTTTTAATTAATTAATTTGAAAATTATGGTGGAAAATAAGTATTTGGTCAATAACAAAAGTTTATCTCAATACTTTGTTATATACCCTTTGTTGGCAATGACAGAGGTCAAACTGTCACACCCTGGTCTTAGTATTTTGTGTTTTCTTTATTATTTTGGTCAGGCCAGGGTGTGACATGGGTTTTGTATGTGGTGTGTTTTGTCTTGGGGTTTTGTTAGGTATCGGGATTGTGGCTTAGTGCGGTTTTGTAGGTAAGTCTATTGTGGTGTTTGTTGTCTAGGCTGTTTAGGTTTTCTCACGTTTATTGTTTTGTTAGTTTATTCGTGTAGTTTTCTTCATTAAAAAAACATGAATAGAAACCACGCTGCATTTTGGTCCGCCTCTACTTCACCCGAAGAGAACCGTTACACAAACGTTTTCTGTAAGTCTTCAGAAGGTTTTCACACACTGTTGCTGGTATTTTGGCCCATTCCTCCATGCAGATATCCTCTAGAGTGATGTTTTATGGCTGTTGCTGGGCAACACGGACTTTCAACTCCCTCCAAAGATTTTCTATGGGGTTGAGATCATTCATTCTTTCCTTTACACGGATCATCCCCAAAGCATGAGAGGCAGGTGTTTATGCAACTCAGTTGTCTCTTGAGTTTTTACCAAAAAGTTATATTTTGGTTTCATCTGACCATATGACATTCTCCCAATCTTCTTCTGGATCATCCAAATGCTCTCTAGGTGATTGTTCCTGTCTTTGTGTTTGTTACTGTGGTAGGCTTTGTTACAGCTCTCTGCAGGTCATTTACTAGGTCCCCCTGTGTGGTTCTGGGATTTTTGCTCCCCGTTCTTGTGATCATTTTGACCCCACGGGGTGAGATCTTGCGTGGAGCCCCAGATCGAGGGAGATTATCAGTGGTCTTGTATGTCTTCCATTTCCTAATAATTGCTCCCACAGTTGATTTCTTCAAACCAAGCTGCTTACCTATTGCAGATTCAGTCTTCCCAGCCTGGTGCAGGTCTACAATGTTGTTTCTGGTGTCCTTTGACAGCTCTTTGGTCTTGGCCATAGTGGAGTTTGGAGTGTGACTGTTTGAGGTTGTGGACAGGTGTCTTTTATACTGATAACAAGCTCAAACAGGTGCCATTAATACAGGTAACGAGTGGAGGACAGAGGAGCCTCTTAAGGAAGAAGTTACAGGTCTGTGAGAGCCAGAAATCTTGCTTGTTTGTAGGTGACCAAACACTTATTTTCCACCATAATTTGCAAATAAATTCATTAAAAATCCTACAATGTGATTTTTCTGGACTTCTTTTTCTCATTTTGCCTGTCATAGTTGAAGTGTACCTATGATGAAAATTACAGGCCTCTCTCAAGTGGGAGAACTTGCACAATTGGTGGCTGACTAAATACTTTTTTTGCCCCACTGTATAACCAACCGTATGTCATGCTTCATAAATGTGGCATAACTGTCCAATGTCAAATGAATCTCCAATGTCAAATGTGACATAACCCACTAGGTTGAATATGATATCAACATGTGCTTTATAAAGGGTGACATGTTGTGCTAAAGGATGGAAAATGCTCTAAAGTAAAGTCATGTTAGTCACATTACACCTAATCCCTTTCCCAGACACTTCCACCCCAATGCGTGGAAGGTCTGGTGGACCAACACATCAAACTTGGTCTTCATTAGTTAGGGTTAAAATCACATTTTAAGAAGATAAATTGTGGAAATGGGCATGGTCTAGCCATAATTATGACTTTTTGAGTAGTGTGTTAAGTAGTGACGATGACAAATCATTTACTCAGTAAGGTCACTCTGATATCCCAGGCTTATATGTGCGGTCTTCGACACAATCACCCACTCCCCCACTGAAAGACCAGCCACAAAATGTTGGCACCATTGTAACAGGTTGAAATCAAGCCCTGGTCGCCAGCATGGGAACAGAAGAGGAACAGAAGAGGAATGAATACTTGGTGCGGTAATCTCAGGTTGGACTACTCCAAATCATCTTGATTTGGCACGCACACACACACGCTTTGCAGGTCCATCACCCCATTTAAAAACCTCTCACATCCTACAGTCACCTGTGGATCATGAGAGGACCTTCATAAATCAGCAGAACGTTAATAACCTATTTATTGACACTACGTAGTGTCATGTCATACTTAGTTTGAAGTGAGACACCTTCATTCATTCATAACACATCCACAAAGACTAAGGCATGACACTGTACTTCATTTGAAGTCAGACCCCTTTGGTCATTTATAACACATACATAAATGCCTTGTATCATATGACGCTGTACTTACTATAAGGTCAGACACCTTTGGTCGTTCATAACACATACACAAAGGCTTAATTTTGTAAACACAAATGCATTAACATTTAGGGAATTATCACTAACAGCTAAAACAAATAAACATTAAATACATGTTTAACCATACATTTCCTTTAATTTGCACAATTTTTAAACAACACAAATACATTAAGTTTTAAAAAGTCCAGCAATGCAATTAATTACATTGAACATTAGACAGGGCTGTGAATAGTGTAGCTCTGAGCTGGCGGACAAACGGTTCTTGCCTCTCTTCCTGCTGAAGGTACTGTATGTTGGTTCCAACCTTAAAAGTAACAACAAAGAAAGTTAGCAGGTCTGTTAGGAAATGCCTTTGTCACAACATCCAGATAAGGGCATTTCTATGCTGCGACAGAAACTCTAAACGGGAATATGGGAAACTGCATTCCATTCGTATTATTCCATTCCTCTTTCATTTAAAATCTCATGACGTGACAATGAGACATGGCTGTATGTAGGGAGATTTGTATTTAGCTGATCCTACTAGCTAACTCAATTTCAGCTAGCTAGCAATTGCTGTAAAGTCACCAAAAATATTGAAATAACGATACAGTATGTAATCTAACTAATAGAAACTAACTTAAATTGCAATAAATAAAAGTTAACTTACTTGTTTTTTCGCTGTCCAGTGGCAGCACAAGTGAGTCATTTGATTTGCGAACTCGTCACATGATCAATGTCTCGTCAGCAACACAAAAAAATAACTTCCGGGTCATGGAATTATGGACATTTTCCAAATAAAAGTTTCCCAAGTAATAGTAGAAAAGTGTCAACCATTCATGATTTGAAAAATAATTGTCAAAAAATTAACAATGATTCATATTTGTTCATATTTTAAGTGACATTTTAATTAAATTGGGGTTTTAAAACACGTTCCAATGCCAAATAAATGCCCCAAAGCAAATCATTGTATATGGAATACATATTGGCTTAGAGCAAGAACTATTCTGGGTGCAGAAATAAAATACTTGTAGGGAATACTCAGTAGGGTCTGTAGAATGTATACAGTGCCTTCGGAAAGTATTCAGACCCCTGGACTTTTCTCACGTTTTTATTACGCCTTATTCTAAATTTGATTCAAATAGTTTTTTCCCCTAATCAACAATACCAAATAATGACAAAGCAAAAAACATTTTTTAGACATTTTTAGCAAATGTATTTAACATAAACAGACATACCTTATTTACATAAGTATTCAGCCACTTTGCTATGAGACACGAAACATTGAGCTCAGGTGTGTCCTGTTTCCATTGATCTTCCTTGAGATGTTTCTACTACTTGTTTGGAGTCTACCTGTGATAAATTCAATTGATTGGACATAATTTGGAAAGGCACACAACTGTCTATATAAGGTCCCACAGTTGACAGTGAATGTCAGAGCAAAAACAAAGCCATGAGGTCGAAGGAATTGTCTGTAGAGCTCCGAGACAGGATTGTGTCGAGGCACAGATCAGGGGGAAGAGTACCAAAACATTTCTGCAGCATTGAAGGTCCCCAAGAACACAGTGGCTTCCATTATTTTTGGATCCACCAAGACTCTTCCTAGAGCTGGCCGCCCAGCCAAACTGAGCAGTCGGGAGAGAAGGGCCTTGGTCTGGAGGGTGACCAAGAAACCGATGGTCACTCTGACAGAGCTCCAGAGTTCCTCTGTGGAGATGGGAGAACCTTCCAGAAGGATAACCATCTCTCCAGCACTCCACCAAATCAGGCCTTTATGGTAGAGTGGCCAGATGGAAGCCACTCCTCAGTAAAAGGCATATGACAGCCCGCTTGGAATTTGCCAAAAGGCGCCTAAAGACTCTCAGACAATGAGAAACAAGATTCTGATGAAACCAACATTGAACTCTTTGGCCTAAAGCCAAGCGTCACGTCTGGAGGAAACCAGGCACCATCCCTACGGTGAAGCATGGTGGGGATGTTTTTCAGTGGCAGGGACCGTGAGACTAGTCAGGATTGAGGCAAAGATGAACGGAGCAAAATACAGAGAGATCCTCAATGAAGTCCTGAGCGCTCTGGAGATGGTTCTCAGACTGGGGCAAAAGTTCACCTTCCAACAGGACAACAACCCAAAGCACACAGCCAAGACAACGAAGGAGTGGCTTCGCGACAAGTCACAATATCCTTAGCCCGGACTTGAACCTGATCGAACATCTCTGGAGAGACCTGGAATTAGCTGTGCAGCGACACACCCCATCCAACCTGACAAGAGCTTGAGAGGATCTGCAGAGAATAGAAAAACTCCCCAAATAAAGGTGTGCCAATCTTGTAGCGTCATACCCAAGAAGACTTGACGCTGTAATTGGTGCCAAAGGTGCTTAAACAAAGTACTAAGTAAAGGGTCTGAATACTTATGTAAATGTGATATTTAATTTTTTAAATTGTATTTTTGCCCCCAAAAATTGCTTTGTCATTATGGGGTATTGTGTGTCGATTGATGAGTTCCTTTTTTTTTTTTAAATACATTTTTGAATAAGGCTGTAACGTAACAAAATGTGGAAAAAGTGAAGGGGTCTGAATTGTACATTCCACATTTGGTGTCTTTTGGCCCTATGGTTCATAAGTTAAGAGATACACCAGAGGTACATTTAATTTGTTCAGCATGATGAGACGCCTACATACAAAGTGTCAAGTCTCTAGGTCAAACAGGTGATGGAGGAGGGTTTAAGTGAGGCCGCTTATAACAGCGCCACCTATAGGCCAATCAGTGCCATTCTTTTGACCAAGTTACTCATGGCCTGTAGTTTCTTTGCCAATTATTTTTTTTCTTCAAACTCTGCTTGAGTTATAACAAAGGTTTTGTGAAATACAATTTGGCAGATTATTTGGTTTTTACAAATAACCATTCAAATACTCAAATAAATGTACTTGTTTTGAGCTGTGTATTTATATTAAAAAACAAACTGATCCCAGGTCTGGACCCTTCCCTGTGACCTTACCGTGACCTCCTGGTACTGCTCCATGCCGTTGAGCACCACCTGGATGACCTGCCGGCGCAACCGCACACTCTGGTCACTGCGGTACTCTGTGTTGGTCAAGTAGAACAGGGCCGCGCTGCCCGTCACCTGGATGCTCTTGTCATACTTGTGGCACTTCAGTGCAGCGATCACCAGCTGGTGGATCACGACAAGACAGAAGGGTTATAGCACAAGGGGGGTATAGGAATAAAGAACGCAGACCCTTGAGGTGCTGAATAGGAATACAGGTAACTGAGAAAGATAAAAATATAGCCGCACAATCCCTTATTCTTTGAAGTTCACTGCAAAATGATAAAGGAGTGTGCGACTTTCATTTATAAAGCAGAAAACCACAGAGGTGTGATAAGTAAACGAATGTCCGGGCTCTCACGCTACCTAAAGCATTAAAGAAGCATTTCTTTGAAGAGAAACGCTGAGACACTCTGCTTTAATTTAAACCAAAAAAGGTCCCTAACCTGCAGTGCCCGCAGTAGCTGGCTGCAGTGCTGTATCCTGGCGATATCAAACAGCTGGTTGATGGCTCGGTGGGCCAGCTCCGGGCGGAACTCTGTGTAGACCTCGATGGCATTCAGGACCTGGTCTTCATTCTTAGAGCCTGTGACCTGAACCAGACATGATTATGTATTTAAGGGGCAATCAGCAACTGCTACGTATATTTTTTTGGCTTATGATATATACCCATTGATTCTTAAAGAATATAACTTATGCATGCCTCATGAGCTTGTTCAACTGTCCTACCCCATCAGAACCCAAAATATGAACATGGTTAAAACTAGAAGTACATTTCCTGAATAAAATCTGGTGCGCATGCAAGCTTGTGAGGGATCTATTGATTGATAGGATTGCCTGAACATGTGAAACTTTGTTTGGTGCCAT
The DNA here is from genome assembly GCF_045791955.1 of Oncorhynchus clarkii lewisi. NCBI lineage: Eukaryota > Metazoa > Chordata > Actinopteri > Salmoniformes > Salmonidae > Oncorhynchus > Oncorhynchus clarkii. The sequence goes on from NC_092175.1 coordinate 3,216,146, forward strand.
AGCTTGAACGGTTCCAGACAATGTTGGTGGGTTATGTAATGCAAATGTATATAAAATGTATATCGTTATAGTTGATACACGTTCTAGAATTTGATGTTAGGATAGCCTGAACATGAGAAAGTTGGTTTGGTGTCTCTAGCTTGAATGGTTCAAGAGTTACTGTTGATTTTGCTACACCCGCAATAACATCTGCTAAATAAACCCCATGACCAAATGTATGTGGACATCTGTTCGTCAAACATCTCATTCCAAAATCATGGGTTAATATGAAGTTGATATGGAATTGGTCCTCCATTTGCTGCTATAACAGTCTCCACACTTCTGGGAAGGCTGTCCACTAGATGTTGGAACATTGTTGCGGGGACTTGCTTCCATTCAGTCACAAAAGCATTAGTGAGGTCAGGCACTGATGCTGGGCGATTAGTGGGCGTTCTAATTCATCCCAAAGGTGTTTGATGGGTTTGAGGTCAGGGACCGGTACAGGTCAGTCAAGTTCTTCCACACCGATCTCGACAAACAATTTCTGTATGGACCTGCATTTGCATTGCTCATGGTGATCTTAGGCTTGTGTGCGGTTGCTCGGCCATGGTAACCCATTTCATGAAGCTCCTAACATACCATTATTGTGCTGACGTTGCTTCCAGAGGCAGTTTGGAACTCGGTAGTGAGTGTTGCAACCGAGGACAGACGATTTTTATGTGCTACGCGTTTCAGCGCTCGCCGGTTCCGTTCTGTGTGCTTGTGTGGCCTTTGCGGATGAGCTGTTGTTGCTCCTAGATGTTCCACTTCACAACAACAGCACTTACAGTTGACCAGGGCAGCTTTAGTAGGGCAGAAACTTGACGAACTGACTTCTTGGAAAGGTGGCATCCTATGACGGTGCCAGGTGAAAATCACTGAGCTCTTCAGTACGGGCCATTCTACGCCAATGTTTGTCTATGGAGATTGCATGGCTGTGTGCTCGATTTTATTTGAAATTGCCGAATCCACTAATTTGAAGGGATGTCCACATACTTCTGTGTATATATAGTGTACATGAAAACACCCTCAAATATTCCATACACAGTCATGGTGTTCGGAGACTTTTTAGTTTGACAGTGTAGCTGCCTGCTCCATAGACCTATATACTATACCTATTTTAGAAACACTTAAAATAAGGGCTGTGTTTTGTGAAGTCTTACCCTGGCATGACATACCCTGGCATATAAAACACATAAAACTTGCACAAGACAGTTCACAGAATTGTCCATTTTAAGAAATGTAGCCAATTTATTATTTACAACATTTAGCTAACAGATAGTTAATCAAGAGATTATTACCTTTGTCTTGATTCAGCAGTCTAGTCCATATCATCATGGCATTTGTAGTTCTTTATGATAGCCACATTAGCAGCTAATTAGCATTTCATTTTTGGGGGGTAAATATATTGCTAAAAGTCACCTTGTCCAAGAGGGATGTACACAGTTACCAAAACGTCACACCTACACGAAACACAGACCATATTTGAAGTGTATCTACAATCCCCTATTGGAAAAACGAATGGTGGAAAAACAAATTGTAACCATTTCTTTGACCACTAGGTTTTATGGGTATTATGACTCATTCTGTGGTAGACTTTAGGCTCAAATACATACGGAGGCAAGTGTACGTACGTACGTACATACATACATGGTTTCCATGTTTTACCATTCCATTTCAGCCATTATTATGAGCCGTTCTCCCCTCACCAGCCTCCTCTGATCATACAAACATACATATACACCAGGGTGGTATTCATTAGCGCACACTATGGCAAAACGTTTTGCAATGGAAAGAGAAAACAAATGTTTCTTATTGGGCAATATCAGGTAGTTGTTTCCTATTTCAGTCAGTTGTCTTCTGTTTGATGCTGAATGAATACCCTGTTGTAGCCTCTTAGAGACTGACTGGATGTGCAGGTTTTTTGGTTCAACCCTGCTCTAGCATTTGTTCCAGCTCTGTAGTAACACAGCTAATTTGGCTAATCGTGGACCTGAACAAAGACCTTGATAAGAAAATATTTGAATTAGGGGTGTTAGTGATGAGCTGGAGCAAAAGCCTGCGCACCCAGCAGTTCTCCAGGACCGGAGTTGGTCAAACTTTACCTTGTAAGCAGGGATGTGTGTCACATTACAAAGGGTGGTGTTGTAGAGCCCCAGAAACTGCAGAGGCCTCTTTAGCTCCTGGAAAGGGTAGATGTTGCTCTTGCAGGGCTCGATACTAAAAAAGAAAAACAAGACATGAGTCCGTCACACTTACATAACATGGAAAACGTACAGAGAATACATCAACTAGTCCTACTACTTACATGACAAATGATGATGCTGAAATCCACATGACCATAGAGCAAACATAAACTCTTCATACATAAACTCATACATACACGCACGCACGCTGTCGGAAGTTTACATACACTCAGGCTGGGATCATTAAAACTAGTTTTTTCAACCACTCCACAAATTTCTTGCTAACAAACTATAGTTTTGGGAAGTCGGTTAGTGCATCTACTTTGTGCATGACACAAGTCATTTTTCCGACAACTGTTTACAGACAGATTATTTCACTTATAATTCACTGTATCACAATTCCAGTGTGTCAGAAGTTTACATACACTAAGTTGACTGTGCCTTTAAACAGCTTGGAAAATTCCAGAAAATTATGTCATGGCTTTAGAAGCTTCTGATAGGCTAATTGACATAATTTGAGTCAATTGGAGGTGTACCTGTGGATATATTTCAAGGCCTACCTTCAAACTCAGTGCCTCTTTGCTTGACATGGGGAAATCAAAATAAATCAGCCAAGACTTCAGAAAAAAAATTGTAGGCCTCCACAAGTCTGGTTCATCCTTGGGAGCACGTTCATCTGTACAAACAATAGTATACAAGTATTACCACCATGGGACCACGCAGCCATCATACCGCTCAGGAAGGAGATGCGTTCTGTCTCCTAGAGATGAACGTACTTTTGTGCAAAAAGTGCAAATCAATCCCAGAACAACAGCAAAGGACCTTGTGAAGATGCTGGAGGAAACAGGTACAAAAGTATCTATATCCACAGCTTGCAAGCAGAAGAACACCATCCCAACGGTGAAGCACGGGGGTGACAGCGTCATGTTGTGGGGGTGATTTGCTGCAGGAGGGACTGATGTACTTCACAAAATAGATGGCATCATGAGGAAAGAAAATTATGTAGATATATTGAAGCAACATCTCAAGACATCAGTCAGGGAGTTAAAGCTTGGTCGCAAATGGGTCTTCCAAATGGACAATGCCCCAAGCATACTTCCAAAGTTGTGGCAAAATGGCTTAAGGACAACAAAGTCAAGGTATTGGAGTTGCCATCACAAAGCCTTGACCTCAATCCTATAGAACATTTGTGGGCAGAACTGAAAAAGCATGTGCGAGCAAGGAGGCCTACAAACCTGACTCAGTTACACCAGCTCTGTCAGGAGGAATGGGCCAAGATTCACCCAACTTATTATTGGAAGCTTGTGGAAGGCTTCCCAAAAAGTTTGACCCAAGTTCAACAATTTAAAGGCAATGCTACCAAATACTAATTGAGTGTATGTAAACTTCTGACCCACTGGGAATGTGATGAAATAAATAAAAGCTTAAATAAATCACTCTCTCTACTATTCTTCTGACATTTCACATGCTTTAAATAAAGTGGTGATAAAATAAAGCTAACTGACCTAAGACAGGGAATTTTTACTCGGATTAAATGTCAGGAATTGTGAAAAACAGAGTTTAAATGTATTTCGCTAAGGTGTATGTCAACTTCAGACTTCAAATCTAGATGCTTTGCGAGTCATCTAAACTCAGCAAAAAAAGAAAGATCCCTTTTTCAGAACCCTGTCTTTCAAAGATAATTTGTAAAAATCCAAATAACTTCCCAGATCTTCATTGTAAAGGGTTTAAACACTGTTTCCCATGCTTATCAAAGAACCATAAACAAATAATGAACATGCACCTGTTATAAGGCAGGTCGTCACCAGCAACAACATTGCCTATGGGCACAAACCCACCGTCACTGGAACAGACAGGACTGGCAAAAAGTGCTCTTCACTGATGAGTCGCGGCTTTGTCTCATCGGGGGTGAAGGTCGGTTTCGAGTTTTTCGTTGAAGGAATGAGCATTACACCGAGGGTCTGTCATGGTATGGGTGGTGATTCACAGCATCATCGGACTGAGCTTGTTGTCATTGCAGGCAATCTCAACGCTGTGTGTTACAGGGAAGACATCCTCCTCCCTCATGCGGTACCCTTCCTGCAGGCTCATCCTGACATGACCCTCCAGCATGACAATGCCGCCAGCCATACTGCTAGTTCTGTGTGCGATTTCCTGCAAGACAGGAATGTCAGTGTTCTGCCATGGCCAGTGAAGAGCACAGATCTCAATCCCATTGAGCACATCTGGAACCTGTTGGATCGGAGGGTGAGGGCTAGAGCCATTCCCCCCAAAAATGTCCGGGAAGTTGCAGGTGCCTTGGTGGAAGAGTGGGGTAACGTCTCACAACAAGAACTGGCAAATCTGGTGCAGTCCATGAGGAGGAGATGCACTGCAGTACTTAATGCAGCAGGCGGCCACACCAGATACTGACTGTTACTTTTGACTTTGACCCCCCCTTTGTTCAGGAACACATTATTCCATTTCTGTTAGTCACATGTCTGTGGAACTTTGAGTTTATGTCTCAGTTATTGAATCTTGTTATGTTCATACAAATATTTACACATGTTAAGTTTGCTGAAAATAAACGCAGTTGACAGTGAGAGGATGTTCCTTTTTTTGTTGAGTTTATAAGCTAGTGTCATAGAAGCAACTCACCTTGGACGTCCCATGGCCTCCTCGAAGTGTGGGACTGTGCAGTTGTCCAGCATGATATGACCTGAGATGTCCAGTGACACCAGGTTGACTAGGCCCTGCACAATGGCCGTCAGGATCTTACGGGTCATCTTGAACTTGGAATTGCGCTCTCTAGAGATATCCAGGTGCCTAGGGAACATAGAAAGAAGGGTACAAAATGTTTTACAAGTCTACTGCACAACTAGTGATCTTTGCTTGATTTAGATAATTCAATTTGAGAAGCTGAGAGTTCAAGATAATAAATTCATCATGATGAACAGTTCTTGTTGATTAATTATTGACCAAAACCCTACATCTATAATCATCACCTAGCCATGATCTAGGACTTAAAACAAACAATGACACACACAGTATCCTGCAGCATATCTTGAACTCTCAACTTGAACTCTCTAAATCAAGCAAATTCTGATGGTTATCCCAGAACCAAGGTGCCCGAAAAATAAACCATTTTGAGGCCGTTATCAAGAATAAACCCTTTACCTCACCCTTCCCAGCTCACCTGAGGTGTCCCAGCTCCACCACCGTGTTGATTAGCTCCTCGGAGAGGTCCACATTGTAGAGCACTAGCGAGGCCAGCCTCTCCTTCCAGTGGGCCAGGAAGGCAGCCTTGGGCAGCGGCACCCCGGACAGGTCTAGGGAGGTGAGGGCCGGCAGGGGCTTGAGCAGAGCCTCAGCGTCCACCTCCTCAGGCAGACCCCCGAGGTTGAGCAGCCGCAGCCGGTTGAAGCCCTGGAAGCTGAAGTCTGTGTCCGGTGCCTGTCTGGAGGCCGGCCTCTCTTCCTCCTCTTCTTCGTCGCATGCCAGTGGGGCACCACCCTTGCGATAGAAGATGCGGCTGCAGCCGAACAGGCTGAGGGAGACCAGGGTCTGGCGAAATCTGGTTAAAGTCCTGAGGCTGTGAGCTGATAGGTTGTTGCAGTAGGTGAGGTGGAGCTCTATCAAGTCCTGGTTGGGGCGAAGAGTGGCTGTGTTAGTTCAAAACAAACGTTGAATGTCACTGTTTCATTGCTTAGCCTATGTTTCCTGAATTGGTCATGTAGAAAGGCAACATTGACCTGTTTTGGTAACACTTTACCTAAAGGCTGCAGGTATAATTATTTATACAGTGCCTTCGGAAAGCATTCAGACCACTTTACTTTTTCCACATTGTTACGTTACAGCTTTATTCTAAAATGGATTAAATTAAAAAAACGTGTCATCAATCTACACACAATAGCCCATAATGACAAGCGAAAACAGGTTTAGACATTTTTTGCAAATATATTAAAATAAAAACAGAAATACCTTATTTAGATAAGTATTCAGACCCTTTGCTATGAGAATCTAAATTTAGGTGCATCCTGTTTCCATTGATCATCCTTGAGATGTTTCTACAATTTGATTGGAGTCCACCTGTTGTAAATTCAATTGATTGGACAAGATTTGGAAAGGCACACACAGGTCCCACAGTTGGCAGCGCATGTCATCAAAAACCAAGCCATGAGGTCAAAGGAATTGCGCGTAGAGCTCTGAGACAGGATTGTGTAGAGGCACAGATCTGAAGAATGGTACCAAAAATGTATGCAGCACTGAAGGTGCCCAAGAACACAGTGGCCTCCATCATTCTTAAATGGAAGAAGTTTGGAAACTGAGCAATCGGGGGAGAAGGACCTTGGTCAGGGAGGTGACCAAGAACCCAATGGTCACTAACAGAGCTCCAGAGTTCCTCTGTGGAGATGAGAAAACCTACCGGAAGGACAACCATCTCTGCAGCATCTCTGCAGCACTCCACCAATCAGGGATTTATGGTAGAGTGGCCAGGTGGAAGTCACTCCTCAGTAGAAGGTACTGTACATGACAGCCCGCTTGGAGTTTGCCAAAAGGCACCTAAAGACTCTCAGACAACGAGAAACAAAAGGTCTGATGAAACCAAGATGAAGTCTTTGGCCTGAATGCCAAGCGCCATGTCTGGGGGAAACCTGGCACCATCCCTACGGTAAAGCATGATGGTGGCAGCATCATGCTGTGGATATGTTTTTCAGCGGCAAGGACTGAAAGACTAGTCAGGATCGAGGCAAAGATGAATGGAGAAAAGTACAGAGAGATCCTTGATGAAAACCTGCTCCAGAGCGCTCAGGACCTCAGACTGGGGCGAAGGTTCGCCTCCCAACAGGACAACGACCATAACCACACAGCCAAGACAATGCAGGAGTGGCTTCGGGACAAGTCTCTGAATATCCTTGAGAAGCCCAGTCAGAGCCCGGACTTGAACCCGATTGAACATCTCTGGAGAGACCAAAAAATAGCTGTGCAGTGTCGCTCCCCATCTATACTAACAGAGCTTGAGAGGATCTGCAGAGAAGAATGAGAGGAACTCCCCAATTACAGGTGTGCCAAGCTTGTAGTGTCATACCCAAGAAGACTAGAGGCTGTAAATCGCTGCCAATGGTGCTTCAACAAAGTAGTGAGTAAAGGGTCTGAATACTTATGTAAATATGGCATTTCAGGATCATAACCCCACTTGATCCCTCACGAAGATTTGAAAGTCCCAGAATGGTTGAATTATAAGGCCGCAATTTGATTGGTTTAATTATATAGGGGCAATTTGAAAATGGGCATATGACCTTTTTGAGTTGCGTCACGTTATGAATTTCCCTTCTGTACAAGAAAACTGTACTGTACAAGACAAAACCCTTTGGTATTAATTATCAAGTCTAGCCTTACAGTACCAGGTGAACTAACGCTGTCGGACATTAAGGGGTTTGTGAACCGAGACCTTCCAGCCTTGACCCTGCTCAGTTGTGCTACTGTCAATTTAAGCAGTGGAAACACTACTCCATTAGCCTGTTAACACCTGTAGCTGAACTTCCAAATAAAGACAACAGTGGAGAAAGAGACAGGATTCACCTAACCGAAGGGGTTCCAGCAACATTGCAAACTGTTTTAGACACTGATGGTCCGGGTCTGTTCGTGCTCCAGTCCTCCCTATTATAATTAGCAACAGCAGATATGAAAAGCATGTTATGTCCCGCAGAGGTGCAGCAAAGTTCCCTCATTTATGTTTCTGTAACTCCCCTGAATGTCTGTCAATCCAGAATACCTTTGTCAATCCCGAATACCTTTGTCAATCCAGAATACCTTTGTCAATCCCGAATACCTTTGTCAATCCAGAATACCTTTGCCAATCCAGAATACCTTTGTCAATCCAGAATACCTTTGCCAATCCAGAATACCTTTGCCAATCCAGAATACCTTTGCCAATCCAGAATACCTTTGTCAATCCAGAATACCTTTGTCAATCCAGAATACCTTTGTCAATCCAGAATACCTTTGTCAATCCAGAATACCTTTGTCAATCCAGAATACCTTTGCCAATCCAGCAGCTAGTGGTTCTCTAAACAAGTGCTATTAGTTCTATTGTGAATTTCACAAATATGGAGACCAGATAGGTTTTCAAATCACGTAGAGGGCTTAGGCTGTTGAACGTAAACGTGCAAAGCTTGATGTCAAAGATGGATCTTCTTGATGTCTGGATGCTTGATGTGGCATCCTGATCTATAAGTGTCTCTTTACTCAAAAAGTGTGAGTGTTTGGTTATAGGTTATACGCATGTGTTTGTAGCAGGGATTTCCCAGCCCCTGCTGCTTTAACAGATGCTGTTGATAATATTTCTGAATATTTAAAACATTTCTGTCATCTGAATTCATTATTTTAGAAGATTTTAACCTGGATTGTTTTACCCCAGCCTCTGATCATTTGAATAATATTTGTTCGTCTTGGCTTTAACCTAACTTAGATGAATGTAAGAAACCCATCAAACTCCTCACTAATTTTGACAAACAAGTACTTATTTGCCTCCACAAGTACTTATTGAGTGGTGTCTTTGCTAAAGACATCAGTGATCACTGTCCTATTGTATGTTTTCAAGATACCAAACAGAAAAACATTGTTCCTTGCACAATGTTTATTTATTTATTTTTTTACTCTGAGCTTTCCTTTATCAGCTGCATGCCGGACCCTGAATTGGCTCTAGAACTTCATCTATTTTGATCTCTGGCAGACAAACACACCACCTTTAAACACCCTCAAATTTAAAAATAGAACAATTCATTGGTTCTCGATAGAACTTTCAGATCTCATTATGATGCAAAAAATCAGGCCTGGGCCAAGGCTAGAAAAACTGGCTGATTGGCAGTGTTTCTGAGAAATAGATGTACTTTGTCATTTAAGAAAATGATCCGTCTAAATTTGGGAAAACAGTTAACGCACTGAGGCGTGGAAATGCCTTTCCTGACTAAGCAAGTTGTGTCAGACTCTCGCATCATTACTGAGAAAAATGTGATGCTTTTAGTCAACATTTTATCTCTGCAGACTTTTTATTTGATCCTTTCATGCTGCAGCTTTCTGCTCCCCTGATTGTAGAGTCATTGACATTTTTTTATCTGACGATAATCTCGGGTGCTTTCCCCAGGGTTTGAAAGGCAGACCATGTCCTCCCTCTCCACAAAGGTGGTGATTTATTGAGATAAACTTGTTATTGACCAAATACTTATTTTCCACCATAATTTGCAAATAAATTCATAAAAAATCCTACAATGTGATTTTCTGGATTTTTTTTCTCATTTTGTCTGTCATAGTTGAAGTGTACCTATGATGAACATTACAGGCCTCTCTCATCTTTTTAAGTGGGAGAACTTGCACAATTGGTGGCTGACTAAATACTTTTTTGCCCCACTGTATATACATATATGGATGTGTCGTTTAATGTGTATATTTTATTTTATGGCATCAAATCAGCCTCGAACGTCCACCGAAGCAAGATGGCGCTGTCGAGCAAGATGAAGCATCATTGAGCAAGCAAACACTGTTGAGAAAGCGCAGCGGATATGTCCCGCAAGCAGAGGATGAGTGCAACGAGCGCATAGACCAGGCAAATATAAACATTTTAAAACATTACAATACCTTCATGACATAATTCACAACACACTAAATGTGTGCCCTCAGACACATACTCCAGTACCACATATCTACAACACAAAATCCATGTGTACGTGTGTGTATAGTTCGTATGGTATGTGTATGTATGTATGTGTCTGTGCCTATGTTTGTGTTACTTCACAGTCCCCGCTGTTCCATAAGGTGTATTTTTATCTGGATTTTAAATCTAATTGTACTGCTTGCAACAGTTACTTGATATGGAATAGATTTCCATGTAGTCATGGCTCTATGTAGTGCTGTGCGCCTCCTATAGTCTGTTCTGGACTTTGGGGACTGTGAAGAGACTTCTGGTGGCATGTCTTGTGGGGTATGTATGGGTGTCTGAGCTGTGTGCTAGTCGTTTAAACAGACAGCTCGGTGCATTCAACATGTCAATACCTCTCCCAAATAAAAGTAGTGATGAAGTCAATCTCTCCTCCACTTTGAGCCAGGAGAGATGGACATGCATATTATTAACGTTAGCTCTCTGTGTTCATCCAAGCGACAGCCGTGCCGCACTGTTCTGAGCCAATTGCAATTTTTGTAAGTCTCTCTTTTTGGCACCTGACCACACGGCTGATAGTCCAGGTGTGACAAAACTAGAGCCTGTAGGACCTGCCTTGTTGATAGTGTTGTTAAGAAGGCAGAGGAGCGCTTTATTATGGACAGACTTCTCCACATCTTAGCTGCTGTTGTATCAATATGTTTTGACCATGACAGTTTACATCCAGGGTTATACCAAGCAGTTTAGTCACCTCAACTTGCTCAATTTCCACATAATTTATTACAAAATGTAGTTGGGGTTTGGGGAATGATTTGTCCAAAAATACAATGCTCTTTGTTAAGTGTTGCAGTCATTTCAGTTGCTGTAATAGCTGAAGTGTAAATCAAATCAAATTGTATTTGTCACATGCGTCAAATACAACAGGTGTAGTAGACCTTACAGTGAAATGTTTACTTACAAGCCCTTAACCAACAACGCAGTTTTAAGGAAATACCAACAAAAAAAAGTAAGAGATAAGAATAACAAATAATTAAAGAGCACAGGGGGTACCGGTACAGAGTCCATGTGGAGGCTATATACAGGGGGTACCGGTACAGAGTCAATGTGGAGGCTATATACAGGGGGTAACGGTACAGAGTCAATGTGGAGGCTATATACAGGGGGTAACGGTACAGAGTCAATGTGCGGGAGCACTGGTGTCGAAGTAATTGAGGTAATATGTACATGTAGGTAGAGCTATTAAAGTGCCTATGCATAGATAATAACAGAGAGTAGCAGCAGTGTAGAGGGGGGGGGGGGCAATGCAAATACCTGTTCAGGAGTCTTATGGCTTGGGGGTAGAAGCTGTTTAGAAGCGTCTTGGACCTAGACTTGGCACTCCGGTACCGGGAACAGGTTTTTTTCTTCTAGTTAGGCTATATTGATCTCTGGCTCCCTCTTTAGTAATTTGTCTTAATTAAATACATACAAAAATCAGACAAGCTCAGTAGCCAACATATAGTTGATTTAATTAAAACATAGGGTGTGTCTATATATATATATTTTTTTTGATCAATCCATTTTTGTTTTTTTGTCGGGGACAACCCTAATCACCACACCGACTGCCAATCATGTCACCCGTCACTCACTTGGAGCCATTCAGTGTTGTTGTTTATGTATGTAGCTAGTTGGCTAAGCTGTAGCATTAGCAAGGTCTTTCAAAAGGAGACAACTCATAAATGCGGCAATTCGGGAGATTCTGACAGTGAGGAGTTGCCCCCCAAGTTTGTGGCCATTGAGCATCCTGAATCTGAGGACCCATAGCCCACTGACAAAGTCCCAGGTCCCTCTGAAGATGCTGGTGGTGATGTAGGCAGATCAACAGTCGGTGAAGTACAGTAGGTTGGCGGTAGCTGGAAGACCTCTAGCCATTTCATCCCTCCTGGCCCTGCTGTTGGCTTTGATGAGTCCCAGTCTGGAGTTCAAAGCCCCCTTTTTTGTAATTGGACAGACAGTTCACATAAATTAAATACAGTTCCATTATGCAATTATATGGACAATATCTTATCCACTTCCCCACTCCCTAATCATCCTCTCCACTCCCTACTCCCTCTCCAAACAGTATGTTGCTAGCATACAAAAGATTTCTTCAATCTTCGGCACAAAATATGTCCAGTTCCACTTATGATGTTGGCAAGTTATGTTCAATACTGTGTGTGTGTGGTTTCTGAAAGTACAGAATAAAAGAGGACTTATTAGCAATTAGAATACAATATCAGGATATAGCAATAAAACAATATTATAAGTAACATAATAATTGAAGAGCTCCACAAGGGGGCAGGGCAGAGCTATGTAGGCCAAATACAGGCCAATGCTATGGTCATGATAAGGTCAGCCTGGGCAGCTTCAGGATACAACACAAGCTAATACTTATTTGATGCCATTAGCATTAACATTGTTTTACAGAACTAATAGAAAAACGTAACTATATAAGCGCAAATGAGTATAACACCATAGAAGTTATGAAATCAGTACCTTGTGTGGCCGCAGTTATAAAGGAACACACATAAATATGGTGTGCTACAGTAGAAATGACATAACACGATATACAGAAATTGGATGACAAGGTAATAATGCACTTACTTTGACACTTTGGCACACAGGAATTATTAGTAAGGAAAACAACAATGAGGCAAAGCGGGCACCAGGGGGAAAACGTTTAGGCAGGATCTGTTCTGACTGGAGATGTCTGCATACAGTAAATTACTTCTATCATCACACGCATTAGAATCCTCACTCTGGGGGGACCGTTAGAGACATTTGGAATAGAGAACGACCGATAAATTGGCCAAGCCAATATATCAGGCCCGAAATTGGCCTTTTCTAGTCTATCGGCCCTTCTCTATCGGCTTAGCCGATAGTCACTCTACATAGCGAAGAAGCTGCTATGACAGCCGCCACTCAACCCCTGAGCCACAAGCACTGCACAAGATCTTCATCAGCAGAGGCAAGCTAGCTCATTCTCCAACAGAAAGGAGCAGTATTGCGAAATGGATGAATTGACAGTGGCCTAAATCAAACTCCTGTTGAAAATATTAGTTTAGTTTTTCACTAATAATAAGGCTCGTGTCGACGTCCCGGGACATGCATACAATAAGCAAGCTAGCTTAGCAGATAGCTATGTGACCTGTTAGTAAAGATTACAATAACTAACCCTTTAATCTGTTGTGTTAGCTAGCTAGCTGGCTAGATAAACATGGTGCTAAGATATTAGATAGGAGCTAATTGACAACTTTTTGTTCTACCAGATCCACGATGAGAAGGTTCTAGCTAGTGTATCCCTCTGTCCTTGGACTCTTGTTGGATGTAGTTGATCCGTTTATCAGGTCCCAAGCTCTCATGACTGTTATGATTATTTATTTACAAGTTACTTACAATTATATTTTTGTTTTAGGGCCATCTGTACCTGATAAAGCAGATCTAGTCTCACGTGCAGAAGTAAGTCGTCTGGCGCGAGAGACTCATTGGGAGGAAGAGACTAGCGCGCCAACATAGCTAACTAACTAGCTAGCTAGCTGATTATCACAGTGCCTCTTCAACCTCAGGAGGCTGAAGAAATTTGGCTTGCTACATAAAACACTTACAACCTTTTACAGATGCACAATCGAGAGCATCCTGTCGGGCTGTATCACTGCCTGGTACGGCAACTGCACCGCCCTCAACCGCAAGGCTCTCCAGAGGGTAGTGAGGTCTGCACAACGCATCACCGGGGGCAAACTACCTGCCCTCCAGGACACCTACAGCACCCGATGTCACAGGAAGGCCAAAAAGATAATCAAGGACAACAACCACTCGAGCCACTGCCTGTTCACCCCGCTACCATCCAGAATGCGAGGTCAGTACAGGTGCATCAAAGCTGGGACCGAGAGACTGAAAAAAAGCTTCTATCTCAAGGCCATCAGACTGTTAAACAGCCATCACTAACATAGAGAGGCTGCTGCCTACAAACAGACTTGAAATCAATGGCCACTTTAATAAATGGATCACTAGTCACTTTAATGCCACTTTAATAATGTTTACATATCTTGCATTTGCTCATCTCATATGTACATATCGTATTTTATACCATCTATTGCATCTTACCTATGCTGCTCTGTCATTGCTCATCCATATATTTATATTTATATATTCTTATTCCATTCCTTTACTTAGATTTGTGTGTATTAGGTAGTTGTTGTGGTATTGTTAGATTACATGTTAAATATTGCTGCACTGTCGGAACTAGAAGTACAAGCATTTCGCTACACTCGCAATAACATCTGCTAACCATGTGTATGTGACCAATAAAATTTTATTTGGGATTTGATTTAAATCACTAGTTCCAGACTTGTCTTCGTTCTGTCTGTTGTTACTTGGCTATCTGCCAAACTTTTTGTTTGTTACTTTTAAAACATTCATCTACATCTCCGTTATTTCATCGCTAAACTTTTTTCATTCAACTTTCTCACCCCGGACACTTTATCCCAAGTGGTGCAGTGGTCTAAGGCACTGCATCTCAGTGCTAGAGGCGTCACTACAGACCCTGTTTCGATTCCAGGCTGTATCACAACCGGCCATGATTGGGAGTCCCATAGGGCGGCACACAATTGGCCCAGCGTCATCCGGGTTAGGGTTTGGCCGGGGTAGGCCGTCATTGTAAATAAGAATTTGTTCTTATCTGAAAGGTTAAATAAAAACATAAATAAAATAAGGCACTGCATCTCAGTAAGTACAGATAGTAGTATAAATCCCCCCACACAGTCCCCGCAGCCTCTTCTGGAAAGAAAGCTTAGCATGCTCAACTGGTGTCGCTCATTCAGCCGACAGAAACTTTCAACCGGTTCTCCCCATTAAGCAACGAATTGGAGTCAGAGGCCTAGCTTTCTCAGGTCTCTCCTCCACCCGTTACGGGGTCTGAGCTGCTTAAAAAGAATCATACAGCGATCATACACTGTTTACCAGGGGGCAGGGCTACTGACGTTAAGGCTAATCTGAAGATGGTCCTGGCTAAGGCTAAAACTGGCGAGAGTAGAGGGATATTGTTATCCACTTTAGCACCAACGATGTTAGGATGAAAAAGACAGAGGTCACCAAGCGCAACATAGCTTCAGCGTGTAAATCAGCTAGAAAGGTGTCGGCATCGAGTAATTGTCTCTAGCCCCCTCCCAGTTAGGGGGAGTGATGAGCTCTACAGCAGAGTTTCACAACTTAATCGTTGGTTGAAAACTGTTTTCTGCCCCTCCCAAAATATAGAATTTGTATATAATTGGTCCTCTTTCTGGGACTCACCTACAAACAGGACCAAGTCTTGCATGCTGAGGAGTGACAGATTCCATCCTAGCTGGAGGGATGCTCTCATCTTATCTACGAACATAGACAGGACTCTAACTCCTCTAGCTCCACAATGAGATAAGGTGCAGACAGCAGGGCGTTAGCGTAGTGGAGTCTGCCACTAACACAGTCAGTGTAGTCAGCTCAGCTATCCCTGTTGAACCCGTGACTGTGCCTCGATCTAGGTTGAGCAAAACAAAACATGGTGTTGTTCGCCTTAGAAATCTCACTGGAATAAAGACCTCCTCCATTCCTGTCATTATTGGAAGAGATTGTGATATCTCAAAATAGGGCTATTTAATGATACATCCCTCACTTCTAAGGCAGTCATGGTCAATTAACTAATCACTGATCATAATCTTGATGTGATTGGCCTGACTGAAACATGGCTTAAGCCTGATGAATTTACTGTGTTAAATGAGGCCTCTCCTCCTGGTTACACTAGTGACCATATCCCCGTGCATCCCGCAAAGGTGGAGGTATTGCTAACATTTATGACAGCAAATAAAAATGTACACCAAAAAAAAGAAATGACTGTTTTCATCTTTCGAGCTTCTAGTCAAGAAATCTATGCAGCCTACTCAATCACTTTTTATAGCTACTGTTTACAGGCATCCTGGGTCGTATACAGCGTTCCTCACTGAGTTCCCTGAATTCCTATCGGACCTTGTAGTCATGGCAAACGATATTCACATTTTTGGTGACTTTAATATTAACATGGAAAAGTCCACAGACCCACTCCAAAAGGCTTTCGGAGCCATCATCGACTTAGTGGGTTTTGTCCAACATGTCTCTGGACCTACTCATTGCCACAGTCATACCTTGCATCTAGTTTTGTCCCGTGGAATAAATATTGTGGATCTAAATGTTTTTCCTCATAATCCTGGACTATCGGTCCACCATTTTACTACATCTGCAATCGCAACAAATAATCTGCTCAGACCCCAACCAAGGATCATTAAAAGTCGTGCTATCAGACCACCCAAAGAATTCTAGATGCCCTTCCAGACTCCCTCCACCCACTGAAAATCGTTTAACCACAAACTGAGGATCTAAATGTAACCTTGCGTAATAGAGTAGATGCAGACGTACCCCTAAAAACAAAAAACATTTGTCACAAGAAATTTGTTCCTTGGTATACAGAAAATACCAGACCCCTGAAGCAAGCCTCCAGAAAATTGGAACGGAAATGGCGCCACACCAAACTGGAAGTTTTCCGACTAGCTTGGAAAGACAGTACCACACAATATCAAAGAGCCCTCACTGCTGCTCGATCATCCTATTTTTCCAACCTAATTGAGGAGAATAAGAACAATCCTAAAATTATTTTTGATACTGTCACAAAGCTAACTAAAAGCAGCATTCAACAAGAGTGTGATAACATGCGTCTTGGTGAGAGGTGTAGGAGTCAGGCGCAGGAGAGCAGGGATGTCTGAGGAGCGTGTTTAATAATAGTCCAGCAATGCCAATGGCACAGAACAAAAATCCCAAAACTACGCTCTCGAATAATCGTGCAAACACACGGAGGAACTAACACAGTTCCGACACTTTACATACACGTGCGTAAATGCGAAAAAACAACAAACATCAAATACCATCGAACGCAATACACACAAGTCTAATCCTGCACGAATTACGGCAGGTAACAGCTGCCCTATATACCCACAGAAATCAAAGCAATTGAAAACCAGGTGTGAAAAGGAACACAGACAAAACAACCAGAAAAAGAAAAAGGGATCGGTAGTGGCTAGTAGACCGGCGACGCCGAGCGCCGCCCGAACAGGGAGAGGAGTTACCCCCGGTAGAAGTCGTGACAGTACCCCCCCCCCCCCCTGACGCGCAGCTCCCGCAGCGCGACGACGCCGGCCTCGAGGACGACCCGGAGGACGAGGCGCAAGGCGATCCGGATGGAGGCGGTGAAACTCCCTTAGCATAGGAGGATCCAGTACGTCCTCCACCGGCACCCAGCATCTCTCCTCCGGACCGTACCCCTCCCAGTCCACGAGGTACTGAAGACCCCCCACCCGACGCCTCGAGTCCAGTATGGACCGAACTGCATACGCCGGCGCCCCCCCCCGATGTCCAGGGGAGGCGGAGGGACCTCCCGCACCTCATCTTCTTGAAGCGGACCAGCCACCACCGGCCTGAGGAGAGACACATGAAACGAGGGGTTAATACGGTAATACGGGGGGAGCTGTAACCTATAACACACCTCGTTTATTCTCCTCAGGACTTTGAATGGCCCCACAAACCGCAGACCCAGCTTCCGGCAGGGCAGGTGGAGGGGCAGGTTTCGGGTCGAGAGCCAGACCCGGTCCCCCGGTGTGTACACCGGGGCCTCGCTGCGATGGCGGTCGGCACTGGCCTTCTGCCGTGCTTCGGCCCGTTTAAGGTACCCATGGGCGGCCTCCCAGGTTTCCCTTGAGCGTTTCACCCAATCGTCCACCGCAGGAGCCTCGGTCTGGCTCTGATGCCATGGTACCAGGACCGGCTGATAGCCCAACACACATTGGAAGGGCGACAGGTTCGTAGAGGAGTGGGGGAGTGAGTTCTGGGCCATCTCCGCCCAGGGGATGTACTTCGCCCACTCCCCTGGCCGGTCCTGGCAATACGACCGCAGAAACCTACCCACATCCTGGTTCACTCTTTCCACCTGCCCATTACTCTCGGGGTGAAACCCAGAGGTCAGGCTGACCGAGACCCCCAAACGTTCCATGAAAGCCTTCCACACCCTGGACGTGAACTGGGGACCCCGATCAGAAACAATATACTCAGGCACCCCGTGGTGCCGGAAGACGTGAGTAAACAGGGCCTCCGCCGTCTGTAGGGCCGTAGGGAGACCGGGCAAAGGGAGGAGACGACAGGACTTAGAAAACCGATCCACAACGACCAGGATTGTGGTGTTGCCCTGTGACGGTGGCAGATCGGTCAAGAAGTCAACCGACAGGTGTGACCAAGGCCGCTGTGGAACGGGAAGGGGTTGTAACTTCCCTCTGGGCAGGTGCCTAGGAGCCTTGCACTGAGCGCACACTGAGCAGGAGGACACATAAACCCTCACGTCCTTGGCTAAAGTGGTCCACCAGTACTTCCCACTAAGACATCGCACCGTCCTCCCAATCCCCGGATGACCAGAGGAGGGGGATGTGTGAGCCCACCAAATTAACCTGTCTCTAACCTCCAGCGGAACATACACCCGTCCCGCTGGACATTGTGGTGGAGTGGGCTCAACACGCGATGCTCGCTCAATGTCTGCGTCCACCTCCCACCTTACAGGTGCCACTAGACAAGAAGCCGGGAGGATGGGCGCAGGATCAATGGCCCGCTCCTCCGTATCATATAGTCGGGACAGTGCGTCTGCCTTAGTGTTCTGGGAGCCTGGTCTATAGGAGATGGTAAACCTAAATCGGGTGAAAAACATGGCCCACCTTGCCTGACGAGGGTTCAGTCTCCTCGCTGCCCGAATGTACTCTAGATTACGGTGGTCAGTCCAGATGAGGAAAGGGTGCTGGGCCCCCTCAAGCCAATGTCTCCACACCTTCAGGGCTCTGACAACAGCTAGCAGCTCCCGATCCCCCACGTCATAGTTTCGCTCCGCCGGGCTGAGCTTCTGAGAAAAGAAAGCACAGGGGCGGAGCTTCGGTGGCGCACCCGAGAGCTGGGAGAGCACAGCTCCAACCCCAGCCTCGGATGCGTCCACCTCCACTATAAATGCCAAAGAGGGGTCCGGATGCGCCAGCACGGGAGCCGAGGTAAAAAGAGCCTTCAGGCGACCAAAAGCCCTGTCCGCCTCAGCCGACCACCACAGACGCGTCGGCCCCCCCTTCAGCAGTGACGTAATGGGCGCAGCCACCTGCCCAAAACCCCGGATAAACCTCCGGTAGTAGTTGGCAAACCCTAAGAACCGCTGCACCTCCTTTACCGTGGTTGGAGTCGGCCAATTACTCACGGCTGCAATGCGGTCATCCTCCATCACCAACCCCGATGTGGAAATGCGATATCCAAGGAAGGAGACGGCCTGTTGGAAGAACGAGCATTTCTCAGCCTTGACGTACAGGTCATGCTCCAACAGTCTCCCAAGTACCCTGCGCACCAGAGACACATGCGCGGCCCGTGTAGCGGAATAGACCAGAATATCATCGATGTAAACCACCACACCCTGACCGTGCAGATCCCTGAGAATCTCATCCACAAAAGATTGGAAGACTGCTGGAGCATTCTTCAACCCGTACGGCATGACGAGGTACTCATAATGGCCGGATGTGGTACTAAACGCCGTCTTCCACTCATCTCCCTTCCGGATACGCACCAAGTTATATGCACTCCTGAGATCCAGTTTTGTGAAAAACCGTGCTCCGTGAAATGACTCAATCGCCGTGGCAATGAGAGGTAGCGGGTAACTATACCCCACCGTGATGGAATTTAGACCTCTATAGTCAATGCACGGACGCAGACCACCCTCCTTCTTCTTCACAAAAAAGAAACTCGAGGAGGCAGGTGAGATGGAGGGCTGAATGAACCCCTGCTCCAGAGATTCCGATATGTATGTCTCCATAGCCACCGTCTCCTCCTGTGACAGGGGATACACGTGACTCCTGGGAAGTGCAGCGCCTACCAGGAGATTTATCGCACAATCCCCTCGTCGATGAGGTGGTAATTGGGTCGCCTTCTTTTTACAGAAGGCGATAGCCAAATCGGCATATTCTGAGGGAATGTGCACGGTGGAGACTTGGTCTGGACTCTCCACCGTTGTAGCACCGATGGAAACTCCTACACACCTGCCTGAGCACTCCTCCGACCACCCCTGTAGAGCCCTCTGTTGCCACGAAATCCTGGGGTTGTGACGGGCCAACCAGGGGATCCCCAACACCACCGGAAACGCAGGAGAATCAATGAGGAAGAGACTAATTCTCTCCTCATGACCCTCCTGCGTAACCATATCCAGTGGAGCCGTGGACTCCCTGACTAACCCTGACCCTAATGGTCGGCTATCTAAGGCGTGCACTGGGAAGGGTTTATCCAGCTGAACAAGGGGAATCCCTAACCTGTTCGCTAAACCGCGGTCAATAAAATTCCCCGCCGCGCCTGAATCTACTAGCGCCTTATGCCGGGAAAGAGGGGAAAATTTAGGAAAAACAATCCATACATACACGTGACCAACAGGGGGCTCTGGGTGAGCCTGGTGCCGACTCACCTGAGGTGTCCGGGCAGTGCTCGGCCTGGCGTCTCGACTCCCGGGGGGGCCCCCCCAGCACCGGTCAGCAGTGTGCCCTCTGCGACCACAGCTGGCACAGGAAAGGCCCCCTCCTCCGGTCGCCCTCGCTGAAGCACCTCCTAGCTCCATGGGTGTTGGAGTGGTGGAGCTGGGAGATGGAACTGACAGAGCCCGATCTGGACGTCCGCGGGTCGCCAGCAAGTTGTCCAACCGAATGGACATGTCGATCAATTGGTCCAAGGACAGGGTGGTGTCTCTACAGGCCAGCTCCCTACGGACGTCCTCACGCAAACTACACCTATAGTGATCGATCAAGGCCCTGTCGTTCCATCCCGCGCCAGCGGCCAAGGTCCGGAACTCTAGAGCAAAGTCCTGAGCACTCCTCCTCTCCTGCCTCAGATGGAACAGCCGTTCACCTGCCGCTCGACCCTCAGGTGGGTGATCAAACACGGCCCGAAAGCGGCGGGTGAACTCTGGGTAGTGGTCCCTCGCCGAGTCAGGATCGTTCCACACCGCGTTGGCCCACTCCAGGGCTTTACCTGCGAGGCAGGAGACGAGGGCGTTCACGCTCTCACCCCCCGAAGGAGCCGGACGAACGGTCGCCAGGTATAGGTCCATCTGGAGTAAGAAGCCCTGGCACCCGGCCGCCGTCCCATCATACTCCCTCGGGAGGGCGAGTCGAATTCCACTGTGCTCAGGCAATGAAGGAGATGGTAGTGGTACTGGTTGGGGTGTAGCTGATAACGGTGTGGGAAGGCCACCTCTCTCCCATCTCTCCATCGTCGCCATCACCTGATCCATGGCGGTCCCCAGTCGGTGTAACACTGCCGTGTGGTGTTGAACTCGCTCCTCCACGGACCCTGGAAGTGCGTCCGCTCCTGCTGACTCCATAATTATATTGGTGCAGGATTCTGTGATAACATGCGTCTTGGTGAGAGGTGTAGGAGTCAGGCGCAGGAGAGCAGGGATGTCTGAGGAGCGTGTTTAATAATAGTCCAGCAATGCCAATAGCACAGAACAAAAATCCCAAAACTACGCTCTCGAATAATCGTGCAAACACACGGAGGAACTAACACAGTTCCGACACTTTATATACACGTGCGTAAATGCGAAAAAACAACAAACATCAAATACCATCGAACGCAATACACACAAGTCTAATCCTGCACGAATTACGGCAGGTAACAGCTGCCCTATATACCCACAGAAATCAAAGCAATTGAAAACCAGGTGTGAAAAGGAACACAGACAAAACAACCAGAAAAAGAAAAAGGGATCGGTAGTGGCTAGTAGACCGGCGACGCCGAGCGCCGAGCGCCGCCCGAACAGGGAAAGGAGTTACCCCCGGTAGAAGTCGTGACAAAGAGAGGATGGCTTTCAATTCAGCAGTGCTAAATTCATGAACTTCTTTGATGAAAAGATCATGATCATTAGAAAGCAAATTACAGTCTCCACTTTGAATCTGCATATTTCTCCAAAGCTCAGGTTTCCCGAGTAAAAGAGAACTGCCAGGACAAAGGATTAATGGAGACAATCAAGTTTTTTTTTAAATCCTGTATCTCTTGAAACATTCATCAAAATAGTCATGGCCTCTAAACCGTCAAGCTGCATACTGGACCCTATTCCAACTAGAATCTCCCATTCCTCTCAAAACATTTTTTAAAAAGCTGTTGCGTAGCATCTCACTGCCTTCCTGAAGACAATGTATATGAAACGCTTGTCTGGTTTTAGTACCCATCATAGCACTGAGACTGCACTCGCGAAGGTGGTAAATCACATTTGAATGGAGTCAGACCAAGGCTCTGCAACTGTCCTCATGCTCCTAGACCTTAGTGCTGCTTTTGAAACCATCAATCACCACATACTTTTGGAGATGTTGGAAAACCTAATTGGTCTACATGGACAAATTCTCGCCTGGTTTAGATCTTATCTGTCTGAAAGATATCAGTTTGTCTCTGTGGATGGTTTGTCCTCTGACAAATCAATTGTAAATGTCGGCATTCATCAAGGTTCCGTTTTAGGACCTCTATTGTTTTCACTATATATTCTACCTCTTGGTGATGTCATTCGGAAACACAAAGCCAACTTTCACTGCTATGACGGACGACACACAGCTGTACATTTCAATGAAACATGGTGATGCCCCAAAATTGCCCTCCCTGGAAGCCTGTGTTTCAGACATAAGGAACTGGATGGTGCCAAATGTTTTCCTTTTAAACTTCATACTCACCTCAGACCAGAGGCCTGTCTGATTCCCTTGCCTGAGGTCAAGGATGACGCGCATTAAACCAGGCCGCTTTGAGTCTTTGAGGGCAAAACCAGCAAAGACCGTTTTTTTTGGAAGTGGCTGTAGAAAAGGCTCTAATTTTTCTTATACTTTTTAGGGAACTGTCACTTTAATTAGACTTTTTGGTTAACTTTACCTTAAAATGCAGGCACCTCTGAGCCATAGAGATGTGTGGGGATCGCATGGTATCAACGCTGCCCATGTTAAGATATGCTTTTGGGCACTAGAGACCTCTATACATCTCCATGCTCTAAACGCACCTGCAGCCAATTCCCTTAATAAATACCAAAGGTCTTTGTCTTTTAGTTCCGTGTCAAACAAGCCATGCCCTGGAAGAACTCTCCAGCATTTCCCCCTTTATCTGTGTGTCCAATATCAAATAAATGGGAGCTAAATCTCTCTAAACGGGAACCTAAAGTCTCTCTCCCTATCCTTGTTCTCTCCTGCAACCTGTATCAGCTCCTACGTCACCCAGTGCATTCTTAAATAAGCAACCTGCCTTAACACACAGTGGCGTCTGCCATTCCATATTGAGGCAAACATGCAACAGCTCTGTGCCATTTTATCTTTCCTCGATTCCTTGCCTTTTTTTGTGCCTCCTCCTAAAAAAAGCGAAGTCCACAAAAAGCACAAAAGCGAAGTCCATACGGAAATGGTTTGTTGAGATCGGTGTGGATGAACTTGACTGGCCTGCACAGAGCCCTGACCTCAACCCCATCGAACACCTTTGGGGAGAATTGGAATACCGACTGTGAGCCAGGCCTAATCGCCCAACATCAGTGCCCGACCTCACCAATACTCTTGTGGCTGAATGGAAGCAAGTCCCAGCAGCAATGTTCCATCATCTTGTGGAAAGCCTTCCCAGAGGCTGTTATAGCAGCAAAGGGGGGGACCAACTCCATATCAATGATTTTGGAATGAGATATTTGACAAGGAGGTGTCCACTTACTTTTTGCCATGCAGTGTATCTTAATCAGCCCCCCCCCCCAAAAAAATCTGCCAATTTCTAAAATGTACATTTCTGTGAACATTTCTGTGAAACTGTGTACGTTTTATTTGTGTATTTTGAAAATAAAAAAATGAAGCTATGTATTTGTCTACATGCTGCCATTTTAAAAACTATGCAGATATTGGAGTAAACCTATTATGGGTTAAGACAAGTTACCATGATTAAGGGCCGATTAAAACATTGTATTTATAACAGTTGGTTTTACCATATCTAATATATAACCGAATCGTTGATGGAGTAATAGATACAATAAATGCATGTCTTTAGTCTGCCCCTGCAAGCCGGTCAGATAATGTGTCATGACACTCCCTCATCTGATTGGTCGAGTAGGCGGGCCTTCTGAATTTGTGGCTGTGGTAACTATAAATGACCCACTGGACAGGTCAAGGGCAAGCATTTGTTAGTTCGTCCATCACTCCAGCGTAAGTGACCATTCTAAGCCCTAAGCCCCTCCCCCACCAGCCTGAAATCCAATCGAGAAAAAAGACCCAAAGATACCCAGACTTGAGAGAGCAACTTAAGAAATTGAGAGTGAAAACTTGACAAAGACGTGATGATTGTTCAACATTTTTTAAAATTAGTATTATTAACAGTGTATTTCATTATAAAACTGTCAAGTAAGATCAGAAGGATGGTTGGTTTGGCAAGCTAGCTAACTGGCTAGCATATGATTTTTTAGCGGAGGAGCCCTAAGCAAGAGGACAGCAGAGATGTGGACTAATGCTCAGGAAGCCTACAGGCTGCTTTAGAATACCACTGAGGTGCGGTGAGCCTTCCGGCGGCCCCACGGCTGCTGGGGCATCACCCAGGTGGGTGCTGCGTGATCAGTGGTGGTCAAGGAGTAGCTTTCTAGCAGAGACCAGACTGCTCTGTTTAACGGCTCTGGACCACAGTCATCATTGCTCCAAGACCAGACTGACCCTGATTGAGGCTCCCGAGGCTTACCCCTGGCTATGATCGTGATGCTCTCTCCCAAGAACATTTAGCATTTGATTTGTTTATTTAATCATTTGTTTATTTATTTGGGCATGGACTGTACACCGCAATTCAGTTTTTAGCTGCCAATGTTGTACACCATGACAAACTAAACTCTGAATACAGGGTGATTAGTGAAAACAGGACACCACTTGGTCCCTGTCCTCCAATTGGGAGGGTGGATGACACAGTGGCAGCAGATATCCTACACAAGGTGACAGGTGTCCTTTACCAAGGTCTCCCCCAACCATTATATACAATGTATAGGTCTTCATGTCAAGGTTTATTACTATATAAACTGTGTCAACACTGGACAGTTGGTTTGCGTTATTATACAGTGAGTCGTTTGCACTACATTTTATGAAATGCATTTTTGCTAATGAATTATCCTTATTAACATGACAGTTGAATTATTAGCATTAGTATTTTGCTCACTATGCACAATGTACAAAACATCAGGAACGCCTTCCTAATAATTGCACCCTTTTGTCCTCTGTGTTCCACAGGGATGCTGGCCCATGTTGACTCCAATGCTTCTCGCCTTGCAATGCAGCTGAAGTAACATATGTAGCTAACTATTTACTTGCTTATTATGTAGTGGAGGATACAAATAACTGTATGCCTATGGATGTGTAGATAGCTAAAGTAAGTAGTGTATGTGTATGGACCCTCAAACTTTTGCTATGAATATTAGTTCAGAACCTATCTATGAACCTCAGCTATCATATCGTTGTATCAACTTCAAGTCTGAATGGCATTAATGAAGCCTATGGATAGAGTAGAATATAATAACTTTATTGTGCCAAGGATGCAAGTCCTATATACACATGTACTGCAGTTATTACCATGCATGACATTCCCACATTGTAGCCTGTACATTGAATATATTCACTGATCATGTACGTTTCCTTGTCAAATAAAGGTGCGGTTCAGGTATGAATCTCTGAGACATTCTTTTTCAGTCAAATCAAACTCCATCATTTGAATGATGCTGTGTCTGCATGTATGTATTACCAGATATACACTTCAACAGTGTTTACCACTCCTGCTCCTGGGACAACAATGATTACACATTGTAACTATGCAATAGACTAGAAACATGATTGATTTGTAATTCATATATACAGAAAAAAAAACGATGCATATCTAACTCCCTTCATCCTCATTGATCTGAGGACACAGGATAGTACTTCAATGAGACACTTAATTTCAACCAGTGGAGAATGTGAAATGCTTTATTGAAAGAAGTCCATTATCCAGGTGTTACAAATGCATTATAATTATGATCATTGTAATATTGTATTATAAATACAAATTCAATCTGTACTTCAATGCACATATGCATTATAAAACGAGGAAGAGAGAGGTATAGAAGACAGAAAGGGAAATAGATAAGAACAACGGCAGACAGCATATGTTTAATGAATTACTGTGCTACCCTAATATTCTCTCAGTTCATAACCAGCCTTGGGCTCCCAGTCAGCCCGAAGGTTATCTTAAGAGCGGGTGAGGTGGCGATTGACGGGACTGGCTTCCTCTCTCACATCAAATCACCCCTGCAGACGAGAGACAGGTGGATAGAGAGAGAGCATGATTAAGCCTTGTGTTTTTATTCTAACACGGCCAGTCATCATAATCATCAGGAGGTGAAATGCAAAACTGACCTGGGATCATTAACTCTGGGACTACTACATCTCTGTCTGTATTTCAATGTAAAGCATCTCCTTAATAATACTTCCTGTATAATATAAACTGACCTGGGATCATTAACTCTGGGACTACTACATCTCTGTCTGTATTTCAATGTAAAGCATCTCTTTTTAATAATACTTCCTGTTGACCCGACCAAGTGACCTCTCACCTATGATCATGCTGTGCCCTCTGTGTCAGCCAGTTCAGATGCGGCAGGGGTTCATCAAGACAGCTGATATTACCTAGAGGATTTAGGGAGAAGGGGGAGAGGGATGAAGTAAATTAGAGAGACTTATTGTGCGTGTGTTGTCTCACCTGGTGTCCACACTAAGTGACTACAGAGTACTTTATGCTGAAAAACAGACACAACAATAGAAGATGATGTCAATAGAAGATACTGTATGTGACGCAGACACCTATCGGAGTGTACCTGAAACATTTAAATATAGAGGGCTATGTGTCTCACCACTTGGTTATTGCAAGGTTAACCCCTAGGGAAATCATGACCTGGCAGCAACAGATAGTCCAGTGAAAATGGCAGTGTTCATGTGGTGTAAATCTGAAAATTAGCAGTTGACATCTTAAGGGTTTTTAATAAATGCATGTGAGACAGGTTCCATGTACAACAAGACAGGCAGAGATGGAGAAAAAGAACACAGAACATTTCAATTACCTCTGGTTATGGACACTTTTGCCACAGTAAAGCTTCCACGGCCTGTTCCTCGAACCGTGAACATCTGGAAATATCTACATTTTCGACCCCTTGATCAGCTCGCTCTCTGAAAGTAAAGAAAATGTCTTATTTTTTGTAGATATGAAAACAATAACTGAGATATAAAGCAGCAGGTGTCATTTTCAGGACAAGTCAATACAGCCCAGAAAGCTGAACACCAGACTGGTGTTGTGGTTGTTCATTAGGTGATGGGAAATATGCTTAACACCAGACTGGTGTTGTGGTTGTTCATTAGGTGATGGGACATATGCTTAACACCAGACTGGTGTTGTGGTTGTTCATTAGGTGATGGGACATATGCTTAACACCAGACTGGTGTTGTGGTTGTTCATTAGGTGATGGGACATATGATTAACACCAGACTGGTGTTGTGGTTGTTCATTAGGTGATGGGACATATGCTTAACACCAGACTGGTGTTGTGGTTGTTCATTAGGTGATGGGACATATGATTAACACCAGACTGGTGTTGTGGTTGTTCATTAGGTGATGGGACATATGCTTAACACCAGACTGGTGTTGTGGTTGTTCATTAGGTGATGGGACATATGCTTAACACCAGACTGGTGTTGTGGTTGTTCATTAGGTGATGGGACATATGCTTAACACCAGACTGGTGTTGTGGTTGTTCATTAGGTGATGGGACATATGCTTAACACCAGACTGGTGTTGTGGTTGTTCATTAGGTGATGGGACATATGCTTAACACCAGACTGGTGTTGTGGTTGTTCATTAGGTGATGGGACATATGATTAACACCAGACTGGTGTTGTGGTTGTTCATTAGGTGATGGGACATATGCTTAACACCAGACTGGTGTTGTGGTTGTTCATTAGGTGATGGGACATATGCTTAACACCAGACTGGTGTTGTGGTTGTTCATTAGGTGATGGGACATATGCTTAACACCAGACTGGTGTTGTGGTTGTTCATTAGGTGATGGGAAATATGCTTTACACCAGACTGGTGTTGTGGTTGTTCATTAGGTGATGGGAAATATGCTTTACACCAGACTGGTGTTGTGGTTGTTCATTAGGTGATGGGAAATATGCTTAACACCAGACTGGTGTTGTGGTTGTTCATTAGGTGATGGGAAATATGCTTTACACCAGACTGGTGTTGTGGTTGTTCATTAGGTGATGGGACATATTCTTTACACCAGACTGGTGTTGTGGTTGTTCATTAGGTGATGGGAAATATGCTTTACACCAGACTGGTGTTGTGGTTGTTCATTAGGTGATGGGACATATTCTTTACACCAGACTGGTGTTGTGGTTGTTCATTAGGTGATGGGACATATGCTTAACACCAGACTGGTATTGTGGTTGTTCATTAGGTGATGGGAAATACGCTTTACACCAGACTGGTGTTGTGGTTGTTCATTAGGTGATGGGAAATATGCTTTACACCAGACTGGTGTTGTGGTTGTTCATTAGGTGATGGGAAATATGCTTTACACCAGACTGGTGTTGTGGTTGTTCATTAGGTGATGGGAAATATGCTTTACACCAGACTGGTGTTGTGGTTGTTCATTAGGTGATGGGAAATATGCTTTACATCAGACTGGTGTTGTGGTTGTTCATTAGGTGATGGGAAATATGCTTTACACCAGACTGGTGTTGTGGTTGTTCATTAGGTGATGGGAAATATGCTTTACACCAGACTGGTGTTGTGGTTGTTCATTAGGTGATGGGAAATATGCTTTACACCAGACTGGTGTTGTGGTTGTTCATTAGGTGATGGGAAATATGCTTTACACCAGACTGGTGTTGTGGTTGTTCATTAGGTGATGGGAAATATGCTTTACACCAGACTGGTGTTGTGGTTGTTCATTAGGTGATGGGAAATATGCTTTACACCAGACTGGTGTTGTGGTTGTTCATTAGGTGATGGGAAATATGCTTTACACCAGACTGGTGTTGTGGTTGTTCATTAGGTGATGGGACATATGCTTTACACCAGACTGGTGTTGTGGTTGTTCATTAGGTGATGGGAAATATGCTTTACACCAGACTGGTGTTGTGGTTGTTCATTAGGTGATGGGAAATATGCAATGATACCTGCACCATCTACACGCTGCAAAAACTCTTCGTGACAGACATATTGTGTTCTTTCATCCTCCTGTAAAAAAAAAGTTAACCGTTACACTGTCATGAAATATGATTATATATCAACTATGAAACAAATATGACATGGCCTGCTTATGAGTTGCCATGAAAGAAAGTTAGATTAATTCAACATTCGTAGTTAAATGCTTTTGATTAGCTTGAGAATAATAATTGCATGATTTATCATTCTACGGTATGCATGTATGTAATATAGTAGAATGTTATGAACATACACTGAATCGTAGGAGCTAACTACTAGCTATGTAAAAGTTGGATGGAAGAACGCCCAGTGCTGCTTACCTGAGATTCCATCATCACATAGTCTTTCTTCGTAGGTGTCCGCTATGACTTCCTTTGTGTCGGAAAAAAGTTGCTTTCAGAACAATGATTTTTTTATTTAAAATAATGTTTTGCTCTCGACAAAAAGACACAAATGTACCCCCATAGCATATAACAATTTGCCTGTGAATAACCACACCTTCATACAAACATGCAGAATTCTTGACTCGACCGAAGATGCTGCCATATCCTGCCAGCACCCCCACAAGTGAGCCACTCAGGCGCAGAATGATGACGCATGGAAGAGGGAAAGGAACGAGATGGGAACAACAACAATTTGTTGCAAGTTGGGGAGGGGGGCTAATAGCTGAACAATAGACTATGCAACCTTTACTAAAGAATAGTCTAATTTCCGAGGTAGGTGTGAAAAAACAAAACAGATTTGCCCTAATGACCAAGGGATAGCTTGCTACTCAATGTAATAAAGTAATGACTTTTCAAATAAGTTACCTTACACGTTATGTTTGCTGACAATTTGTTAGCTACGCTGTCCTTACGAACCACATAGCACATCATTACAGCAGTACGTACTGGTATGTTAGCTATCTACCTAATGTTAGTAGTTATACATCAAACTTGCCAGAATATTAACTATAGGCTATTTGACTACCCAACGTTTATTGACTTGATTATTCCCATCATTCTTAGCTTAGCTAAATGGTATAGTCATTGTGCGTTCTCAATGGACATTCGGGTGCTTTCATTAATTCGCTCTGGCCATCTACACCGATTTCAGAGCACTCTCGTCTGAGTGTACCAGAGCACAGAATAATGAACTTACTCAACACCGGTTGAATATGGCCAGTGTCAGTAAAGTCGGCAAAAATGCGTAATTCAATTGTTTCCAGCAGCACAGTCACCAATGCTCCGGGTAACACGAAAACTGCCTGACTAGCTCTGCTTGAGCAAGTAAAATTGTGTCTGGAAGTAGCTAGCCAACGTTACCTTGAGTGCTTGACTGCCGTTGTAAGGCCAGAATGCTCAAATCAACACTACTCATCGGCCTGAACGTCCAGTGTACGCACCGAGAGCTCAACAGTCTGAATTTACAAACTGACAATGCTCAGAATTTATGGGCGTTGTACAGCGCCATATTTTCTGTTCCATCCTAACGGAAACCCAGAGGGTTTTTAATTTTTCATAGAATAGAATCACCGTAATATTAATCAAATTAATTAAGCAAGTACCAGTCAGAAGTTTGGACAAGCCTACTCATTCCAGTATTGTTATTTTTACTATTTTCTACATTGTAAAATAATAGTGAAGACATCACAACTACGAAATAACACCGGTCCCCGCGTGCCCTGCATTCTGTAGTACAGACCTGCTTTCCCTTATGTAAGGAATTAGGCACTTTCCCATGTTTACTACAATATGTATTGTAGACTACACAGTAGCCTAATAAACAAATAAACACATTTTGTAAAATAATACTCTTTCAAATCGCAGAGGTTGATTTAGTTATGGATGCATAACGAATTACTATGGGAATAAATATAACTGATTTACAGAAATATTGGAAAAAAGTTGTCTCTTGAAGGTAAACAATTTAGAATCCTCTAATCCTGTAGCCTACTCCCTACCGTCACGTTGTACAGCGGGATATTTTCCATTCCATCCTAACGGAAACACTGAGGGTTTCATTTTTTCTCTGAATAGAAACATCATAATATTAATTGAGCAACATGTCTTCAAATCAATCCCATATACTATGTTATTAAAAAAAAGTTTTAAATTCTTTGGTAATGCCAATACGGAATACTATCAAATGCTTCTCAAAGCTGCCCTCTGGTGGTCAAACTAGAAATAACTTGCAGTAACAAAAAATGGCTGACAATTTAATGACGTGCTACAGAATTCTGCGGCAGCACGCAAGGTGTGCCGCAGTATGACGCAGCTTTTAAAGGAGGAACCACTGTACCATACCCCATTCAAAAGGCACTTAAATATTTTGTCTTGCCCATTCACCCTCTGAATGGATGAATACACAAACCATGTCTTTAACCTGTCTCCTCCTCTTCATCTACACAGATGAAAGTGGATTTAACAGGCGAC
This sequence comes from Oncorhynchus clarkii lewisi, assembly GCF_045791955.1. Taxonomy (NCBI): domain Eukaryota; kingdom Metazoa; phylum Chordata; class Actinopteri; order Salmoniformes; family Salmonidae; genus Oncorhynchus; species Oncorhynchus clarkii. The sequence continues at coordinate 3,247,744 of NC_092175.1, forward strand.
ATCAATAAGGGATCATAGCTTTCACCTGGATTCACCTGGTGAGTCTATGTCATAGAAAGAGCAGGTGTTCCTAATGCTTTGTTCACTCATTGTATGTGCTATTTTTCAATTAGCAAAATTTTGCCATTGGACATTATTATACTTTTATTGCATTAGTGCGTCTTGCTGTTGTTTTGGTCCTGATTAGAAAGAAGGTATTGTCATGGCTTATCTGTTTAGAGGTACTTGGAGAAACCATTCCAATGCCCTCCACATTGTTTGTGGGCCTTGACGCCCTCCAGAAGGAAACACTGCCACCCTACCCGTTTCATGCATGAAAACGCAGCAGGGGCACTTGTGGGATTTCAATGTATTTTTTATGTTCACCATCACTCGAAATCCCATGAGTGCCCCTGCTTGCCTTTACCGGAAATACAGAAGAAGTATGACATTTTAGGGCACTCGAGTCTACCTATAGCCTGCTCTCAGATCTGTTTGTACTGTCTAGCCAACTCCTATGGTCCACAGGGGCTATACAACACAAACAGAACTGGGACCAGACTAATCTGCCTCCACAATGTCCCACCTGTTTCCCAATGGCCTCCAGGTCCCTGTCACGCACAAAGTCCTCCCTCAGCTGTACCCGGGTGAGCCTGGTGCTGTGCGGGTCCGAGAACAGCTGGAAGAAGCCGTCCTGCGGCTCAAAGTTACTGTCCATATGGACCAGTTCCGTGTATCTGTGAAGATGGATACATAAAACAGCAGACAAATAATTATTCCAGACATAAAATCAAATTGATATACAGTATCAAACTATGGTTGGCATTTGACAATTCATTTACATACATTATACATTGAGATTTGAAGCAAATCATAAATCAATGCTCATGAGCTGCTGCTAATAAAGTGATTGATCATGAAAGCATCCTTGACACCTCATAAGACCATTGCAATATAATGTGAAAAATTAGACAAACCAACAAGCAAAAACATGTCGGACAGTGCTTAATTGAACATTAGGATTAGCACCCATTACAAATCCCAATTATACGTACGTGTTGACCAGCTTGTCACAGATCTCGCTGGGCAGGAAGACGTCTGAGCGCAGGCAGAGCTTGTTCCTCTCTCCCAGGTAGCACATGGTCCTCCTCAGGTTCCTCAGGCAGAAGGCTGTGGTCAGTGCCATGAGGCTGTCGGGGTTGTCCCCTGCCTTGGCTTCCATGCCGGCTGCTGATTCTCACTTCCACTCTGTTTGACAACAACAGGGCAAAGCAGGTGGCCTCAGGAGGTAGGTGCCGGGAAGCTCTCAAAGGGTAGGCATCGGGATAGATGAGGTGGTCACAGAAGAGGCAGTGTGCTCAAGACCTCCCTAACTCCGGGGTTAGGTCTACAAGAAGCTGCTGGAGACAAAGACAAGTTGTTGTCATTAGGATACTTGACATTGCTTTGATAGAAATATCCACATCTATATACTTCATGTTTAAGGAAACGACAATTACAGTCTAATGATGCAAGTTATTATCAAAACTCATTGTTAACACTGTAAATCGCGTCATGAAAAAAAGTATGATTAAGACTGTAAACAAAGTATTTGGCTAGCTAATTGGCTAAATAAAGCAAGCGTTTCCATTTGAGCAACATCTAAACAAGTGGGACTTGGCAGGTGAAATTCGTACCAGTTTGTCTGCTACATGGCCAAACTAAATGGATTTAGGATAATCCAAATGGCAAAACATGTAATGACAGGCTTCGCTTCCATAACATTAATGTGGTTCTTTCAATCAAGAATGTTTGCGGAAACTAGCTTAAATATTTAGCTAGATAGCTAACTGCTTAGCTACTTCTGAATCATTAACGTTAGCTAGCTACATTTGATGGCAGTAGTTAACGAAGTTACCGAACTACAAACACCTCGACAAATCGATCAAGTACAAATGAGTATGTCAAGTAGCTAGTGGCTAGCCACGCCATGGAAGGTGTGAAACATGTTTGCTAACTGAGGAACGCTCAACTCAATTCCCGTCTGTCGAGGCGGAGCTGAGTAACCTTGTTGATAACTGACCGCGCGATTTACTAGCGATATTATTGGGTCGCCATCGGTTGATACTTGTAAAAACGTCAATTTTGTAAACGCTTACCTGTACAACTGCGGCCTGAAATTCAGATTTTTAATAAAAATGTATGGAATACTACAATCGCCGACTTTATCCTCATTTGTGTTGTTGAATCTCAGCTTACATAGTAACTTTCAAGCCGTTATGTCTCAACCAATTAGAAAAAAGTCGGCGCTTGTATTCGATAACATATTTTATTAGAAGTATGAATTTCAACCATGACATATAGCTATTTTGTTAAATAACGTTAGTTAGCTACATCAAATCCATTGCTGGCTAGGTCAGCTACTGTAACTCGCATTAATTAGATTCATTAGCTAGCTAGTGAATAAATGTTTGGCGATCTAGCTAGCTTTAGACAGAATTTGTCAACATTGCTCATTTCCAGTTTATCGGACACTGTCATACCTTAGCTTTGCACACGGGTAGTTCTTTGGTTGATTCAATTCATTTATTGTTTAATCATTTATATTCTCCTCTGTTTTTCGTGTTCGTCTGATGTCAACAAAACAACATCCTCTTCCGGTTCATCTGTGTTGTTATGATTTGCTTCCTGCTTCAGGAGAAGATTATGTTAATTATTTCCCATTTAATTTTAAGAAAGCATATTGTTGCATAATCACTGTTAGTTAAATTCTCTCCACATTTTGGATAAAGAAGGTAGCGGACTATTTGCATTGACACACTTATTTTATTCTTATCTATTCTTATTTTTTTACACTGACTCCATGTACAGTCACTTGACTCTAAGCACACACACTGTCCAGTGGAGGCTGCTGAGAGGAGGACGGCTCATAGTAATGGCTGGAATGGAGTCAATGGAGTGGTATCAACCACATGGAAACCACATCTTTGATGTGTTTGATACCATTCCTCCCCTCAGCAGCCTCCACGGAAACACAGACACACGCACTCTCTGTTTATTATCTATGCATAGTCAATGTACCCCTAACTACATGTACAATTACCTCGACTACCCTGTACTCCTGCACATTGACTTGGTACAGGTACCACTTCTATATAGACTCGTTATTGTTACTTAAAATCAAAGTTTATTTGTTATTTACAAGCTCTAACCAACAGTGCAATTTTTAAGTAAAAAAATAGGTATTAGGTAAACAATAGATGAGTAAAGAAATACAAAATAAAATAAAATAAATAAATAAAAACTGTAAAATGACAGTGAAAATAACAGTAGCATGGTGGTACCGGTACAGAGTCAATGTGCGGGGGCACCGGTTAGTCGGACTAATTGAGGTAATATGTACATGTAGATATAGTTAAAATGACTATGCATAGATGATAAACAGAGAGTAGCAGCAGCGTAAAAGAGGGAGTTGGCGGGTGGGGGGACAGAATGCAAATAGTCCGGGTAGCCAATGTGCGGAGGGCACTGGTAGTCGGGCTAATTGAGGGAATATCTACGTGAATGTATTTTTATTGTGTTACTAGTTTGCCTTTAGTTTATTTAGAAAATTTGTCTTACTTTTTTGTAAAACTCTGCATTGTTGGTTAAGGGCTCCTAAGTAAGCATTTTGTGGTAATACAATTTGTTTAATGTTTTTTTATTAGCTATCTCAAACTGATGAGTTTTAATGAACTTGTAGCCAGGTCTGGCATAGCATACACTACACAAAATATGTGCATAGTTACTGCAATAAGCTATTCTAATTATTATTTACATTAAATAATGCAAAGTAGAAGAATAACGATTGATTATGGTGAGATGGCATAACAAAAAAAAATAGCAGTGGTAACCCTAGCCCTAATTCATAAGTCAAATTCCATTAGGCCATTGGTACACTTTAAAAATATATTTTTTATTTATTTCACCTTTATTTAACCAGGTAGGCTAGTTGTTAAAAGTTCTCATTTACAACTGTGACCTGGCCAAGATATAGCAAAGCAGTGCGACAAAAACAACAACATAGAGTTACACATGGGATAAACAAACGTACAGTCAATAACACAATAGAAAATCTGTATACAGTTTGTGCAAATTAAGTAAGGAGGTAAGGCCATAGTGATTACAACAGTAATTACAATTTAGCAATTAACACTGGAGTGATAGATGTGCAGATGAAGATGTGCAAGTAGAAATACCGTTGTGCAAAAGAGCAGAAAAAAAAAAAAAAAAATATGGGGATGAGGTAGGAAGTTGGTTGGATGGGCTATTTATAGATGGGCTGTGTACAGCTGCAGCGATCGGTAAGCTGCTCTGACAGCCGATGCTTGAAGTTAGTGAGGGAGATATAAGTCTCCAACTTCAGTGATTTTTGCAATTCGTTGTAGTCATTGGCAGCAGAGAACTGGAAGGAAAGGCGGTCAAAGCAGGTGTTGGCTTTGGGGATGACCAGTGAAATATGCCTGCTGAAGCGTGCTACGGGTGGGTGTTGCTATGGTGACCAGTGAGCTGAGATAAGGCGGAGCTTTACCTAGCAAAGACTTATAGATGACCTGGAGCCAGTGGGTTTGGCGACGAATATGTAGCGAGGACCAGCCAACGAGAGCATACAGGTCACAATGGTAGGTAGTATATGGGGCTTTGGTGACAAAACGGATGGCACTGTGATAGACTGCATCCAATTTGCTGAGTAGAGTGTTGAAGGCTATTTTGTAAATGACATCGCCGAAGTCGAGGATCGTCAGGATAGTCAGTTTTACGAGGATATGTTTGGCAGCATGAGTGAAGGAGGCTTTGTTGCGAAATAGGAAGCCGATTCTAGATTTAATTTTGGATTGGAGATTCATAATCTGAGTCTGAAAGGAGAATTTACAGTCTAACCAGACACCTAGGTATTTATAGATATCCACATATTCTAAGTCAGAACCGTCCAGAGTAGTGATGCTAGGCGGGCGGGCGGGTGCGGGCAGCAATTGGTTGAAAAGCATGCATTTAGTTTTACTAGCGTTTAAGAGCAGTTAGAGGCCACGGAAGGAGTGTTGTCCGGCATTGATGCTCGTTTGGAGGTTTGTTATCACAGTGTCCAAAGAAGTGCCAGAAGTATACAAAATGGTGTCGTCTGCGTAGAGGTGGATCAAAGAATCACCTGCTGCAAGAGCGACATCATTGATATATACAGAGAAAAGAGTCAGCCCGAGAATTGAACCCTGTGGCACCCCCATAGAGACTGCCAGAGGTGTGGACAACAGGCTGTCCGATTTGAAACACTGAACTCTGTCTGAGAAGTAGTTAGTGAACCAGGCGAGGCAGTCATTAGAGAAACCAAGGCTGTTGAGTATGCCGATAAGAATACGGTGATTGACAGAGTCAAAAGCCTTGGCCAGGTCGATGAATACAGCTGCACAGTACTGTTTTTTATCGATGATGGTTATGATATCGTTTAGGACCAAGAGCGTGGCTGAGGTGCACCCGTGACCAGCTCGGAAACCGGATTGCATAGAGGAGAAGGTACGGTGGGATTCGAGATGGTCGGTGATCTGTTTGTTCACTTGGCTTTCGAAGACTTTAGAAAGGCAGGGTAGGATGGATATAGGTTTGCCCCGACACTTCAACAATGCCCAAATGCTCTGTCTAAATGCAAATATGCCTTGCACGGTATACAGTTTTGTAATGGTTTGGATCATAACTTTCATTTGAAGGATACATTTTTAAAATACAAAAAAATATACACTTACTAACTTTATGCATTTTCTTCTTTTTATATGATATAATGGCGGTCCGCAAACCAACGTTAAAGGTGCATGCTGCCACCTACTGTGGTGGAGTGTGTGGTAAATCACAGTTTACAACATTTCTAAATCCTCCTACCCAACTCAACAAAAAGAGCCCAACTAACTTCTAATAGGCCCTCCCCATCCCCCAAATCCCTTCCAAATGCCCCCAACCCCGTCCCACTTCAATGACCCTACACTTCAATCTTTACCTCTCTTCAACATACTTACAACAATATAACAACACATGCTCCACCGTTTCATCGACCATATTATCCAGACACAAACCATTCACATACTTGCCAACCAGATGTAATAACAGGTTCAATGTACAATGTCCTAAGCGCAATCGAACAAACACCACCTCTTCCTCCATAATTTGACTTTTGAATCTTGGTCCACCAACCTTTATTTGGAGGGCATATAAATGACAGCCCTTGGGCTCAGAGTCCCATCTCTTCTGTCACACATCTATCAAAATGGCTCTGATCTTACATTTAGCCTCACCTCTACCCAGTGAAACATTACTACCAATTATATCTCATTTCAAAGCTCTTTTGGTTAACTGGTCTACAATTTCATTCCCTTCCACACCCGAATGTGCTGAGACCCTGCAGAATCTCACTACTACACCCATAACATTAATACCTCCAATAGTAGGTCACTCCTATTAGATTTACTATATTATAAACATTTAATACAGACAGAGAATCTGAGCATACTATAATTCTAACAGATTGTATGTCCTCCACCCACTGGAGGGCAACTTTTATCGCAAACATCAAATGGAGAAGAACATTCAACAAGAATTTGCCACTAACAATTTAAAACCCCAGTCAATCAACCATCTTTCAACATGCACTATAGCTTGTTGAATAGATTTGATCATGAGAGACATTCCTTCCCCTCTTCCAAATAGCTCCATCATCAGCACATACACATCGTTAATCATAATGTTGAACAAAATAGGAGTGATAGCACTGCCTTGAGGAATACCACTGTCATCTCCATAGGCATCAGATAAAATGGATCCTATTTTAACTCGAAAAGAGTGATTAAATAAGGCCAAAACCCAGTTAAATAATCTCCCACCAATACCACGTCTTTCCATCTTAATCAGTAGGCCTTCTCTCCACATATTGTCAGAAGTATTTTCAATGTCAAAAAAGACAGTAGCCATTACTTATTTTATGATCAGAGTTTTTCAACATCATTACTCACCTTTACTAATGTATCCAAAGTAGATCTACCTTTACGGAATACCCTTTGACATTGAATCAATAAACCTCTATGTTCCAGGAAATATTACAATCTATTGACTATCATCTTTTCTATAATTTTACACAAGTTAGAGGTCAGTGCTATTGGTCTATAACTATCAACACATGAAAGGTCCTTACCAGGCTTTACAAAAGGTAATATTACTACACGTTTCCAACCAGAAGGTATAACCCCTCACTCCAAATCGTATTAAATAATCCCAGGAGAACATGTATGACCTCATCAGGTAGATGCTTAAACATTACACGACCGATCATGACCTGGGGCTGTATATCCACAGCCTTTTAAGGCTAAACCCATCGCATGTATGGTAAAGACAGCATCTAAAGAAGAGTCAACAGTGTCCCTTTTCTTATACACATTACACGTGAGCATTTAAAATCTCACACCTGCGTATCTGTGTCTGGACCAACATAAGCAACATTTCCTACGTATTCCAGGAGTAACCCTATTATTCCACTTATTCCAGGAGTAACCCTATTATTCCACTTATTCCAGGAGTAACCCTATTATTCCACTTATTCCAGGAGTAACCCTAATATTCCACTTATTCCAGGAGTAACCCTATTATTCCACTTATTCCAGGAGTAACCCTATTATTCCACTTATTCCAGGAGTAACCCTATTATTCCACTTATTCCAGGAGTAACCCTATTATTCCACTTATTCCAGGAATAATCCTATTATTCCACTTATTCCAGGAGTAACCCTATTATTCCACTTATTCCATGAGTAACCCTATTATTCCACTTATTCCAGGAGTAACCCTATTATTCCACTTATTCCAAGAGTAACCCTATTATTCCACTTATTCCAGGAGTAACCCTATTATTCCACTTATTCCAGGAGTAACCCTATTATTCCACTTATTCCAGGAGTAACCCTATTATTCCACCTATTCCAGGAGTAACCCAATTATTCCACTTATTACAGGAGTAACCCTATTATTCCACTTATTCCAGGAGTAACTCTTTTATTCCACTTATTCCAGGAGTAACTCTTTATTCCACTTATTCCAGGAGTAACCCTATTGTTCCACTTATTCCAGGAGTAACCCTATCATTCCACTTATTCCAGGAGTAATCCTATTATTCCATTTATTCCAGGAGTAACCCTAATATTCCACTTATTCCAGGAGTAACCCTATTATTCCACATATTACAGGAGTAACCCTATTATTCCACTTATTCCAGGAGTAACCCTATTATTCAACGTATTACAGGAGTAACCCTATTGTTCCACTTATTCCAGGAGTAACCCTATTATTCCACTTATTCCAGGAGTAATCCTATTATTTCACTTATTCCAGGAATAACCCTATTATTCCACTTATTCCAGGAGTAACCCTATTATCTCCACCATTCTGCCTAATAGTTCACCATTCTGCCTTGCAGCCTCTGCATAAGAGACATATATGTATCTTTTATATATGTGGGCCCCTCTAGCCCTTTTCTGCACGCTATATGCAGTTTAGCGAAGTTGCAACAGGTTGTGTTTTGAGTAACTCACACTTCCGACCGAAAATGTGGAATGGTCCAATTGAAATACATCCTGGGTGCAACTTTGCTAAACTGCGTACAGTAAGTGGATCTTTTGTATTTTAAATCTTTTTTCTCTCGCTGGTATGAAAGTTAAGTTCCAAAGGGTTCCAAAACCGTATCGCAAGGAGGAGGATTATTAACGTTTTTAAACGTTAAAACAGAGCGTCGGGATTGTAGTTCACATGGAGCCAGCCCCCTTGCGTCCTTAAACGCTAAGATCATCCCTCGCTGCCAAATGCTGATGTAGTTTACAGTGAGAGAACCGTCGGAAATAGTGGTTTTCAAATATTAATGTTCATATTTTCAGTCAAACTTTTATAAGTTTGATTGCAAGAGAAATACACCTGCTTTTTTTCAAATGAAATTGGCAGGTGAGATCTGAAAGCAAACAGCAAAGTAATCTTTCCCAAGTCTCGTTGCGGATGTTTCACCACCGGAGTATTTTTCTTGTGGCACACGGGTCTTGCTTTTGGATTCATCCAACATGTCTAGTTCTTACAGAATCAGGTGAGCTGTAGATTTGATTTATACGTGGAAAGTAGGCCATAATAACACATTCGATTAAATGTGATCTAGCTATGTTTGTCTACCGTAAATGTCATGCGATGCGTTCACTGTAATTGGTCGTGGATTATGAGGTGGTGGACTCTGAAAGCCCTGTGGGCTGACGTTAACTAGCCACCTCTGCCCATTGCGTTGTTTCGAGGAAATGGGAAATCATCTGCTAGCAACATCGAGGAAAATGTCAGCTTCATTGACCTGTACTACACTGCAGACAATGTTTTTAAATTCCAATCCGCTTGAATGGAAAACATGTTTCCTAGCTATCTGCTCAAGCTAGCTGGCTCATTCATAGGCTCAAGCAGTCCACTCCCTAAAGGAGCATTTAATTCGAGGTGTTAATGAACGATGTAGTGGCAAACATTATGAAGGACTAAGAGATAATGCAGAACTGCTGCTAGCTACCTAATTCATCATATACAATTATGCAACTAAGCAATGTTGCTAACATCATGCACACATTCTCCACTGATCAAATGATCAAAACAAACTGGAGACAGTCAAACCTGTGCGTTGTATTGTACTTCATGTTAATTATAAGCCCCAAATACAGGGAGAAGTACAAACTAGTCTACTCAAGATGCAGTGTTGCTAGATAGCCTATTGCATAACATTTGGCCTATGCAATGGACATACTAACAGGACATCCTTTGAAATTCTTGAGAGACAAGGGCAGTTCAAAGCAGGACGCACTAATTCACTTGTATTAAATATATTTACACTTCCGCTATTTGGCAGTATCAAACAGTAGCCAAGAAAATGCAGAATCTTTGTAAATAAAACGGTTCAAATGCCTACTACAGTAACCTGTTTTCTTTGATGGCTGACATTTTGCTGCAAGGCTTAGTTGCAAGAAGCTGAAGGTTACTCATTATAAAGCTTCCCTGGCGTTTAGGCTACTATTCACTCATGCTTCTGGACTTTCTTGTTCCAGGAAAAGACTGGATCCAATGTTATGAAGGGCAATCAAAGTTATGGTTTAACTGTGACAGCAAAGCACTTTTGCCTGGTGTTCGTTAATGATCTGAGGTCAGGGTTGGTGTCTCGTGAGCGAGCACTGGTGTTTGATAAAAAACAGATGAACTGTTTTCCCTTTGAATAGCTCCAAGCTGAGTAACTTTGCTGATCATCTGCAGTTTTCCAGAGAGCCATGACAAACAGGATGTAGCTGCCGGTGAAGTCAAGGAAAGAGAAATTGCTATTACAGGAGAAAGGCATACTAGATTGAAATCAAGTAACTTTTTATTTGGTTCTGTAGTTTAGAACAAAATCTGAATATCACAGATATGGTGTATTTAAGAATGGGCACAACTCTCTGATGTTGAATCGCTGAATAGCCAATCCTTTAAGTTCTACACACACTTCTTTCTATAAGACCTGCTGTAGCCTATAACCTACTGTCTGCTGTATAGTCTAGGCCTTTGAGTTTTTTAAGGCTAAATCATTCACAATCAGTCCGCCCGATCTATTTTGAGTTCCTCTGGGAGAATCAATACTTTTCCTGGTAGTGGTAATGTAGCCTAACCACCACATCAATGGGTCCTGTTATTTGGCTGGATAGTCAGCTGATCATAACAGCAGGACAGCCCACATTGATCATGGGAGCACATAGGTGTCACTGTCTCCATGCAGTCCAGCTGTAAGATGGATATTTCAGTGAATAGGCTAGTGGCAGTACTGCAGTTTGAATGAGTAATTCAGCACTGTTACAAAACAATAAGGGGGTACTTTGACCAAGTCCCTCCATTGAGTATGTTATGTTGTACCATAAGAACAGTTGGAGCAGGTTGTGTTGGTAAATCAGAAAGTCAAAGGCCGTATACTTAGCAGTTGTCTAGGGTGGAAGTTGAACTACTTAACGATGTTGCTATGGGTGTCTATGGATATAGGTACCAAGTTAGGGGGAGGGTATTTTGATCACCCCCCCCCTCCTTTTCTGGGCACATGATTTGACCCCCCCCCCACACACACACACACACACACACACACACACAGTCAATGCACAAGGTAAACAAATGGAACCGTGCAGCCCTTTGTAGATAAATAATGTGTTTTGCAATCTTTTGAAACCTTTCCTCCTCCTTTATTTGTGGTTGTCACAGTAAACATATTAGTCTACCCAATCAGAACACCCAGTCCTATATTGTTTATGTCTGTCTGCTGCATGTGTAATAATCTGAACGAGGCATTATAGGAATGTTACCTTCCTCATTCTCGATGGGAGGCATTATTTTATGATCTACCATGAATGCAACAAACAATATGCCTCTTTCAACACAACCTACTTTGAGATGTTATTTTTCCCTTTCTTGTGCAAATGAAGAATCCAGGAGTTCAAGGTGGCCTTGAGTGAAGATAAGCTTGACTTAAAGGTGCTTCGGGAACTTTGCTTCAGCGGTAAGCAAGAACGTTGCTTTCACCATAAAAACAATGTAATTTTCCATATTTTATTAACACATTTTCATGTTTCCTATCTCTCTCCAGGTATCCCGTTTGAAGGAGGCATCCGTGCACTTTGCTGGAAAGTGAGTTACTCCAGCTCTTTAATAGACAGAGTGCATTCGGAAAGTATTCAGACCCCTTGACTTTTTTCACATTTTGTTACTCTACAGCCTTATTTTAAAATTGATGAAATAATTTTTCATCAATCTACACACAATACCCCATAATGACAAAGCAAAAAAACTGATATCAAATTTGCATAAGTGTTCAGACCCTTTATTCTGTATTTTATTGAAGCACCTTTGGAAATGATTACAGCCTTGAGTCTACTTGGGTAAGATGCTACAAGCTTGACACACCTGAATTTGGGGAGTTTCTCCTGGCTCTGGCTGGGTCACTCAAGGACATTCAGAGACTTGTCCCGAAGCCACTTGTTTGTTGTCTTGGCTGTGTGCTTACGGTCGTTGTCCTGTTGGAAGGTGAACCTTCGCCCCAATCTGAGATCCTGAGCGTTCTGGAGCAAGTTTTCATCAAGAATCTCTCTCTCTCTGTACTTTGCAGTCCCTGCCGCTGAAAAACATCCCCACAGCAGGATGCTGCCACCACCATGCTTCACCATAGGGATGGTGCCAGGTTTCTTCGATGTGGCGCTTGGCATTCAGCCCAAAACGTTCAATCTTGGTTTTATCAGACCAAATAATCTTGTTTCTCATGGTCTGAGAGTCCTTTAGGTGCCTTTTGGCCAACTCCAAGCGGGCTGTCATGTGCCTTTCACTGAGGAGTGGCTTCCGTCTGGCCACTCTACCATAAAGGCCTGAATAGAGTACGGCAGAGATGGTTGTCCTTTTGGAAGGTTCTCCCATCTCCACAGAGGAACTTTGGAGCTCTGTTAGTGACAATTGGGTTCTTGGTCACCTCCCTGACCAAGGCCCTTCTCCCCTCAGTTTGCCCGGGTGGCCAGCTCTAGGAAGAGTCTTGGTGATTCCAAACTTCTTCCATTTAAGAATGATGGAGGCTACTGTCTTTTGGGGACCTTCAATGCTGCAGAAAAATGTTGGTACCCTTCCCCAGATCTGTGCCTCGACACAATCCTGTCTCGGAGCTCTACGAACAATTCCTTCGACCTCATGGCTTGGTTTTTACTCTGACATGCACTGTAAACTGTGAAGCTTTAAATAGACAGGTGTGTGCCTTTCCAGGTCATGTCCAAACAATTGGATTTACCACAGGACTCCAAGTTGTAGAAACATTTTAAGGATGATCAATGGAAACAGGATGCACCTGAGCTCAATTTGTAGATGATAATGGCGCTGGAGGGGATGGCTGCTGTTTTACAGGCTCCTAACAAACTACTATTTTGTTTGTTTTTCCAGTTTTTTGTAACTTATTTTGTACATAATGTTGCTGCTACCGTCTCTTGTGACCGAGAAGAGCTTCTGGACATCAGAACAGCGATTACTCACCTCACACTGGACGAATAATTTTTCTTTAATGAGTCTGACTCGAAGGATATACTGCTTTGTCAAGACAAGGCCCAAATCCCCATCATTCATGTGAAGAAAATATGGAAATACAGGGTGCGGAGGTCTGGGTTCCTTGTGAGAATTAATTGGCGAGTGAGTAAACCACCACTACCCTCCGTATTATTGGCCAACGTGCAATCATTGGAAAACAAACTGGACGCTCTACGATTAAAACTATCCTACCAACGGGACATTATAAACTGTATCTTATGTTTCACCGAGACTTGGCTGAATGATAACATGGACAATACAGAGCTGGCTGGCTTCTCCTTTTCTCGGCAGGACAGAGCAGCTATGTCTGGTAAGACGAGGGGTGGGGGTGTGTGTCTATTTGTCAGTAACTGCTGGTGGTGCCCCATGTCTAATATTAAAGAAGTCTCGAGGTATTGCTCGCCTGAGGTAGAATACCTCATGATAAGCTCTAGACCACACTATCTACCAAGAGAGTTCATATCTATATTATTCGTAGCCATCTATTTATCACCACAAACCGATGCTGGCACTCAACAAACCGATGCTGGCACTAAGACCCCACTCAACGAGCTGTATAAGGCCATAAGCGAACAAGAAAAATATAATTTCAGAAGCGACGCTCCTAGTGTACGTGGACTTTAATGCAGTCAAACTTAAATCCGTTTGACCTCATTTCTACCAGCATGTCATGTGTAACCAGAGGAGAAATACAACTCTAGACCACCTTTACTCCACACACAAGAGACGCATACAAAGCTCTCCCTCGCCCTCCATTTGGCAAATCTGACCTGAATTCTAACCTCCTGATTCCTGCTTGCAAGCAAAAACTAAAGAAGGAAGTACCAGTGACTCGCTCAATACAGAAGTGGTCAGATGACGCAGATTAGAGGTCGACCGATTATGATTTTTCAACGCCGATACCGATTATTGGAGGACCAAAAAAAGCCGATACCGATTTTATATATGTAATAATGACAATTACAACAATACTGAATGAACACTTAATATAATACATCAAAATCTATTTAGTCTCAAATAAATAATGAAACATGTTCAATATGGTTTAAATAATGCAAAAACAAAGTGTTGGAGAAGAAAGTAAAAGTGCAATATGTGCCATGTAAAAAAGCAAACATTTAAGTTTGTTGCTCAGAACATGAGAACATATGAAAGCTGGTGGTTCCTTTTAACATGAGTCTTCAATTTTCCCAGGTAAGAAGTTTTGGGTTGTAGTTATTATAGGAATTATAGGACTATTTATCTCAATACCATTTGTATTTCATATACCTTTGACTATTAGATGTTCTTATAGGCATTATAGTATTGACAGCCTAATCTCTGGAGTTGATAGGCTTGAAGTCATAAACAGTGCTGTGCTTCAAGCATTGAAGTGCTGTTTGAATGAATACTTACGAGCCTGCTGCTGCCTACCTCCGCTCAGTCAGACTGCTTTATCAAATCATAGACTTAATTAGAATAAACACAGAAATACGAGCCTTAGGTCATTAATATGGTCAAATGGTATTCTTTCAGTGAAATACGGAACCGTTCCGGGCGGCAAGCCTAAATCTAAATATTGCTGTTACATTGCACAACCTTCAATGTTATGTCATAATTTTGTAAAATTCTGGCAAATTAATTACGGTCTTTGTTAGGAAGAAATGGTCTTCACACAGTTCGTAACAAGCCATGTGTACTCAAAGCATGCGCAGACCAACTGGCAAGTGTCTTCATTGACATTTTCAACCTCTCCCTGACCGAGTCTGCAATACCTACTTTTCAAACAGACCACCATAGTCCCAGGTGCCCAAAATTGCGACTGTAACCTGCCTAAATGATTACCGCCCCGTAGCACTCACTTCGGTAGCCATGAAGTGGTTTGAAAGGCTTGTCATGGCCCATATCAACACCATCATGCCAGAAACCCTAGACCCACTCCAATTCGCATACCGCCCCAACAGATCCACAGATGTCTCAATTCCACTCCACACAGCCCTTTCCCACCTGGACAAAAGGAACACCTATGTGAGAAAGCTGTTTGTTGACTACAGCTCAGCGTTCAACACCATAGTGCCCAAAAGGCTCATCACTATGCTAAGGACCCTGGGACTAAACACCTCCCTCTGCAACTGGTTCCTGGACTTGCTGACGGGTCGCCCCCAGGTGGTAAGGGTAGGCAACAACACATCTGCCACGCTGATCCTCAACACTGGGGCCCCTCGGGTGCGTGCTTAGTCCCCACCTGTGCTCCCTGTTCACCCACGACTGCGTGGCCAAATTCGAATCATTAAGTTTGCTGACGACACAACAGTCATAGGCCAGATCACCGACTGATTGTGGACTATAAGAAAAGTAGGGCCCTACATGCCGCCATTAACATCGACAGGACTCAAGTGGAACGGGTCGAGAGTTTCAAGTTCTTTGGATTCCACATCACCAACAAACTATCCTGGTCCAAACACACCAAGACAGTTGTGAAGAGGGCACAACAACACCTTTTCCCCCTCAGGAGACTGAAAAGATTTGGCAATGGTCCCCAGATCCTCAAAGTCCCACAGCTGCTCCATCGAAAGCATCCTGACCGGAAGGCGTTACAGAGGGTTGTGTCTACAGCCCAGTACATCACTGGGGCCGAGCTTCCTGCCATCCAGGGACTATACTAGGTGGTGTCTGAGAAAGGCCCAAAAAATTGTCAAAGGCTCCAGTCAACCAAGTCATAGACTGTTCTCTCTGCTACCGCACGGCAAGCAATACCAGCGCGCCAAGTCTAGGACCAAAAGGCTCCTTAACAGCTTCAACCCCCAAGCCATACGGCTGCTGAACAATTAATCAGATGGCCACCCAGACTATTTACATTGACACCCTCCCCCTCCATTTGTTTTTACCTTGCTGCTACTCACTGTTTATTATCTATGCATAGTCACTTCACCCCTACCTACATGTACAAATTACCTTGACTAACCTTTACCCCCGCACATTGACTTCTTGTAATTGAGTCTAGGCTACTGTTCAAATGTTGCTGTAATGTTTCTCATTGCATGGTGTTGTGTTGCAAGTTTAGTTTTCTGGAATTCATTGTCAAGCTTTAAAAACCGAAGCCAGACTGCAACATTTTAGTAGCCTAGGACCATGGCATGTGTCTGTACAGTTTATGTACACTTTCCCTCCGCTGCCCGCTGTAAACGGGACACACAAAAGTAGCTCTATTAACATTGAATTCACGGATGCGAGTGCATCAGGCTGTAATTTCCTGAAGTAGTTGACTCAACTGTTGACTCATTGTCCTTTAGTAGTAAGGTGTACCCACGTGTGAATGCTTTATTTTATCACTTTTTTTGGTCAGTGCCATTAGTGACGATATGATGCAGCGCACTGGCTTGTGTGTGGATCTGGGAGGAGGAGTGTGTCTGTGGCCAACGCCTTTTGGCGTGCAGCACGTTTGCAATGCAGTGCATCGGGGTGGTATGGAGGCGGGCCAAAATGAATTGACAACCCAAGTAATTGCGCGGGCTGGATGGAAATGTGTCACGGGCAGGATTCAGCCCGCAGACCTTTTGTTTGACACCTGATCTACAGTATGTAGCATTAGCCTTAGATTTAGTATTAGTTTAAGCCTGTTGTTCTAACCGTTTCTGTGAAGGGTTGGGATTCACATTTCTAATGACTTGCTTCAATGTTTCCAGGTCCTGCTCAATTACCTGCCTTTGGACCAGATGATATGGGAGTCCTTCCTCAAAAAGCAGAGGTACAAATGTCTCCAACAGTGCTGGTGGACTCCTCTTTATCAACAGGAGGAGATTAATGGACATGTTTTGTACTCTGTGTATAAAGTGCATGAAAACATCTACTGCTCAAGACTTACATCTTTGCCTGAATTATACCTTGGTAGCTAACCAGTTCTTAGTCAAGTATATCCCTCCTGTCCCACTGGAGTTTACTTTTGAATCCCTCAGATTTGAGTATTTCTAGACAAACAGCTGAGTCATAATGGAACCTGACCGATTTAAAATCTCACTCTAAAACACAACACCCAGCACCGGTCAGCTATATCAGGTCTGCTCGGCCCGGGAAACAGTGATGGTGATGATGAGTCATGCTTGTCTGCTGCTTCTATTGGCTCATCCCTGACATTATTCAAATACTTAAAATACTTCAAGTGTTTGGTTGATCCTGCCTGAAGTGCCTTTACTGGCCCTGTCAAGAAACAATGCCTAGCCCCTAGTCAATTCATGTAAACCAGAGCGAATTGGGTCAGTATAAGAAATATGTTGGTGTCTCCATGATATCATGGCTGTATCTTTGAGGACTTTTCACCCCAAAGTCAAAATCAAGTCAAATTGAACTCCTTAAAGGAAACTACTAGGCGTTTCAGTCTCTTGCGGTTACCCACAGGCATAGAGATGATTGTATGTATTTGTGACCCACAGGGAGGTGTACTCCCAGTTCCTAAAGGAGATGATCATCCAACCAGGCATCGCTAAGGCCAACCTGGGCCTCTCCAGAGAGGACGTGACTATGGAGGACCACGTGAGTTTCAACATATTAACATTTCCTACCCTGATACACACTACTGGACTGTCTGAGCCAATGGATATATGATTTTTCACAGATCAGTCTCCCATACATTCATTAAACATGCCCTCTTTCTATCTGTCCCGCTCTCTCAGCCTCTCAACCCCAACCCAGACAGCAAGTGGAACAACTACTTCAGAGACAACGAGGTGCTGCTACAGATTGATAAAGATGTTCGGTAGGTCTGACTGCCTGGGCAACCAGCTAGGTACTTCTTTGGTGCATCTCCATGTATTTTAAGTCACTCATCCTTTAGAGCATCTTAACTGATGATTATAGTCTATTCATGTATTCCAGTACCCAGTCATGTAATACCATCTCCAAAAAGGCAGAAGATTGGAAGCAGTGGCTCTCTCGTGGAAGCCTTATGTTCAACATAGGAATACACTAACCAGTGTATTTCATGACGGCAGGCGCTTGTACCCCGACATGGCGTTCTTCCAGCGGCCAACAGACTACCCCTGCCAGCTGATCCTGGACCCCCAGAACGACTACGAGACACTCAGGCGCCGTGTGGAACAGACTACCCTCAAGGCCCAAACTGTGGACCGCAACCGCAGCGGGGTCACCAATGTGAGTGAGAGGCGGGAGAGTCGTGTGCGTTTTTGGTTTTTATGTGTATGAACAGACATATTGGTCTGTCAATGTTAATGCCTCCACTTCCAGGAGGCAGCAGGGTGACCTTGTTTCGGTAATGCCAGGGGGAAACACTATTCAGATGGGCTGACTCTACCACCCTGTGTTATGTTCAATGCCCCTCTCCTGCTTTAAGCAATGCAGTCATGATGTGCATGCAGTGGCGCGTGTGTACTGCAAGGTCCAGGTGAGTGTATTGGCTTGACGATGATGGGTCGATAACCTTTTATTTTACTTATGGGTGTTTTAAGTTTGTGTCCACTTCCATCCCATAACAATTGACTGGATGCCCCTCCAATGGTCTTCTATGGCCGAGAGCTGTAGTGCTTCAACTGCTTTCAGAACTAGGACTGGTCTCTCATCCGGTCCTAATTCTTTCCTCTGTTTTCCGCTCCCCATCTCCAGGTGAGCTCCCCGGGCAAGGCCCTTAACCTGTACCCGTCCAACGAGTACGAGGTGCTGCCCAGCGGCTGCGAGGCACACTGGGAGGTGGTGGAGCGAATCCTGTTCATCTACGCCAAGCTCAACCCGGGCATCGCCTACGTGCAGGGCATGAACGAGGTGGTGGGCCCTATCTACTACACCTTTGCCACCGACCCCAACAACGAGTGGAAAGGTGGGTGCGGGAGGGGATGTGTTCGTGCGTGTGTATTTTGGGAGCATAGCAGAAGGCACATTTTCATCTCTAGTGCAGATGAACAAATAAATTCCTATTATATTAAACACAAACATCAGCCCAATCTGCTACTGCCTGCATCTACTTCCCTATTTTAGTCCCATTCCCCTGGTTTCTGCAACAGAATTCTAATGTTCTGTGATGCAATGGATCAAGCTGAGTCAGCACTGCCACCTACAGGACAAATGAGGGATGGCCAACATTTCATATGCTTCCCATCTCATCTACAGATATTTATTGTGCCACCTCTAAAGAAGTTTTTTTTTTTGAGGTGAAACACTAGCTAGATTACTAGCTAGATTTCAGTCCAATCAGATTTTCATGCAAATATTATTAAAAAGGCTATGTGTGACGACGTAATGCACATAAAAACCACTTGCTCTAAAGTTCTCAACGAATAAAAAACAAGTTCAGTATGTTTCCATGGCATTTTCCACTCTATCTATGGTTTTATTACAAATTGTTGGCAATTAAACGGCAAACTTGCCGAGTCTTCTCTCTAGACAACAGTTCACTGATAAAGTGGACAGGTTAGGGTGTATGATGAGATGGATAAGATCAAGATCATTCTTATTTGTTAATTGGATGCTAATCACCGACCATCATGTCACTAACATACAAATTAAGACCCGGGATATTTATTGGAATTGAGCATCAAGCTCATCACTGTGTACATTCACCATCCTATGAAGTACATCATAACTTATTTCATCTGTAGCCTAATAAACGGTATGCTTTTTCAAGTCGTAGTCGGACCACTACACAACATAGCATCACGTGACTGCAAATCTACCTCAACTATTCTATCAACAATTGCACAAGAAATTGTTTTCACCCCAATTTGTCGCATAATTAATTTTACAGACACAAAACGATCCCACAAATGTCAAACGAACAAATTTTCTGTCCTTTTTTACTCCTTTTTCTCCCCAATTTCGTGGTATCCAATTGTCCCATCGTTACAACTCCCATACGGACTCGGGAGAGGTGAAGGTCGAGAGCCATGCGTCCTCCACTGACATTTTTTAAATTGTACCGACACTTCCTATTTCCATCACAGCTGTCTTGATTTGTTTTTATATGGTATTACTTTACTTGCAAAAAAACTGTTGATGGAAACATGGTTACTGTCTATAGTATATTTGAATGACTGCGTTGAACAGACAGACACAATTGACACTAGGTAGGTCATGATTGATCGACTGACTGATTTGCCTGTCCAACCAATCAGAGCACGCCGAGGCAGACACCTTCTTTTGTTTCACCAACCTGATGTCGGAGAACCGGGACATGTTCATCAAGAGCCTGGACGACTCGCAGTGCGGCATCACCTACAAGATGGAGAGCGTCTACTCCATGCTCAAAGAGAAGGACATGGACCTCTATATGAAACTGGTGAGCAAAGGCCTCTTGGGCCCAGTCCCAAAACCATCCCTAGGCCCTTTCCCTAGGGGGGTAGATTTTGTATAAGGTGCACATTTATTTATTTTTCTCATGTAATTACAAAAAGTGTGTTGGATTTAGTTAAATTACTTCAGTTAGTGGGATAATGTTTTGTTTGTAATAATGATGGAGGCTAGTTAAATTTTTCAACCTCTCTCTCTCTCTCCCTTCCTCCCTTCTCTCTAACAGCAGGAGCAGAACATCAAGCCACAGTACTTCACCTTCCGCTGATTTAGTTAAATGACTTCATTTAGTGGGATAATGTTTTGTTTGTAATAATGATGGAGGCTAGTTAAATTTTTCAACCTCTCTCTCTCTCTCCCCTTCCTCCCTTCTCTCTAACAGCAGGAGCAGAACATCAAGCCACAGTACTTCACCTTCCGCTGGTTGACCCTGCTGCTGTCCCAGGAGTTCCTCCTGCCCGACGTCATCCGCATCTGGGACACACTCTTCTCCGACCAGGACCGCTTCGACTTCCTCATCCTGGTCTGCTGCGCCATGCTCGTGTGAGTTCCTGTTAAAGGAATTTAACAATTCCCAAATGTGTTCATTAACCAATTCAATTGAAATCACTCTGTCTGTTTCTAAGAATTTGTAAGATCCTTATTTGCATAAAATGGACAGAGTCTATCAAAATTAGCCAATATTTATTCTCGGAGCGCTGCTCATAGAACCATGTACAACAGCTTATATACCACATATGACGTCATAGGTTATAAAATGTCTCTCCTCCTCTCGACCAGGACAAAGCAGGTTCAAAAGTTTATTCCAACTCACTAGCGCACATACCTGACACACTATACCTAGATTAACTCCTGAAGTCTCACCATAGTTTATTACCCCTTAGCAGACAGTTCCAGATACGGAAAACCTGGAGGGGCTCTCGCTGTCTTATTTTATCGCCACAGAGTTATAGCTGAGTCGGTTCAAACATAGGTTAATGTTCCTCTTTGCTTACTTTAGACACACACACATACATTCCTTCTTCCACAATGGTTATCATTTCCAATTACCCCTTGTTCATGCTACATAACCTCTTTCTTAGGAACTAACATTATTAATCAGATATTGTAAAACAGGGTTGAATTAGTTATAGTTCTATTTAAATGTACACATTGTTTAGTCATTATTCGTAAATTTCCTAACAGTTCCCCCTTCTGTCCTGCCCAGCAATGAACCACTACCCCCTGGACAAACCCGTGTCCATAACTCCAGATGGACCCCATACCCAATCCCCTAAGTCTGTTGATTTTATTTAGGAATGCAATACATTTCCTGAATTGACTTGAATTTGGATGGATTTGGATAGGAATTTGATCTTACCATATAATGTGTTATGTTTGTTATTTCTGTCCTGATTGGCATGCTTGTCCTGTGTGGTTTCAGACTGATTCGAGATCAGTTGCTGGCAGGAGACTTCACGGTCAACATGAGACTGCTGCAGGTAAGACCATCTAAAAGGCTCTATCCAAGTAGTGGGGCCAATATAGGTCATGCTTGGGCAACTAAGGAGGTTTTATTTGACATTTGACTGATTGTCCTTTTTTTCAGGACTACCCCATCTCAGATGTCCACACCATCCTGGCCAAGGCCAAGGAGCTTCAGGGTGGCTCATAGCCACCCCTCCCCCTATCTCCCTTTCCTGGATTTGGGGGATGCACCATTGAAACTGGTAACCCTAGGTGACAACAAGGCCCCATTGCACCCTGGGAGGGAGAGGAAGCCACCTGGTGCCGGGGTGGTGCACGGTTTCCTCAAAGCAACCAAACTTAATACTTAGTCTTCTTGTCTCACTCTCACGGCCCGACCAGTATTTCCACTCTCTCAGAGAGGGTGTGTGGGCTCAAGCTATTTATTTTTGCACTGAACACTTGAAAAAAATGATAATCTACATATATGGAGCAGAGAAACCAGTTACCCATACAACAGCGTCATTATAACGTTTGTCAGTGCTATTATAACACTCCTAGGTTATTTTAATAGTATGTTTTTTTTCTTTCAGTTTGTTTATTTTTTACATGTGAACATGGTTATTTTTTATTGTGGAGACAAAATGTAATACTATCGTGTAAAGTCTAACCACAACAAAAAAATGAGTATAGATTGTAACTAGGATCATATGCCTTTGGTAATGGGCAATTGAAACGTGAAGGTCCTCTGTTTGTTTTCGGTTAAACTCAGTCTGGCCAGTTTAAAGCCAGCCACTTGAATCTCCAATATTAATGTATGTTTGCAAAATGTTGGTATCAAATGAATGGGGTGTGAAACCTGTACCTTACTCACTAACCCAAAGTGCATGCTTATACGTTAGCCCAAAAGCTAATGAAAAAAACAAATTAACCCTTGATTGTCTTAAATCTAGTCTTAGGGGGAAATTGATACAGTGATGATGATGATGGTCTATTTTATTGTAAGGGCATTACTTTGCAAACAAAACAGTCAGATTAAATTGGGCATTCAAGTTTTTAATATATTTTGAGTAATTTCTTAATATATTGTGAGTAATTTCTGGTCGCATTAAAAAAGTGGTTCACATGTAAAGCATAATAAAATGAACATTAATGGCATGTTAAGTGAAGAATAACACATTTTGCTCTGCATACTGTTGGATAATTAGAGAGAACAAATTATTGATGATAATAACTAAATATGTATAATTAATGACATTAAAATGCTATGATAACATTTCTGTACTCAGATAATGGAATTGACAGATAACAGAGCTGACAACTGAAAATCACTAACATTTAATGTGTTATTGTTTTTTTGGTCTCAGTTACCAGTTACCACAAAGTTAATACACCATTGAAATGTACCTTTTCAAACTGTAGGACCTACATAATAATGTGATACTTTGTTAAGTACACAGAGAATGTCTTGCTTTGTAATGATAATTTACAGCTCACCAAACAGTTACCTTTTTACTGTTTGCGTTTCAGATTTCTTGGCACTCCCTAGTATCGCCATCCATTTCGGTCTACAGCACATTTGGAAAGTATTCAGACCCCTTAACCTTTTCCACATTTTGTTACGTTCCAGCCTTATTCTAAAATGTATTAAAAGGTTTTTCCCCCTCAATCTACACACAATACCCCATAATGACAAAGCAAAAACAGGTTTTTAGAAATGTTTGCAAATACATTTGTTTAATCATATTTACATTACTATTCAGACCCTTTTCTCAGTACTTTGTTGAAGCACCTTTGGCAGCGATTACAGCCTTGAGTCTTCTTGGGTATGACGCTACAAGCTTGGCACACTTGTATTTGGGGAGTTTCTCCCATTCTTCTCTGCAGATCCTCTCAAGCTCTGTCAGGTTGGATGGGGAGCGTTGCTTCACAGCTATTTTCAGGTCTCTCCAGAGATGTTCGATCTTGGTCAAGTCCGGACTCTGGCTGGGCCACTCAAGGACATTCAGAGACTTGTCCCAAAGCCAGTCCTGCGTTGTCTTGGCTGTGTGATTAGGGTCGTTGTCCTGTTGGAAGGTGAACGTTCGGCCCAGTCTGTGGTCCTGAGCACTCTGGAGCATGTTTTCATCAAGGATCTCTCTGTACTTTGCTC
The DNA here is from genome assembly GCF_045791955.1 of Oncorhynchus clarkii lewisi. Taxonomy (NCBI): domain Eukaryota; kingdom Metazoa; phylum Chordata; class Actinopteri; order Salmoniformes; family Salmonidae; genus Oncorhynchus; species Oncorhynchus clarkii. The sequence goes on from NC_092175.1 coordinate 3,271,721, forward strand.
TGTTCATCTTTGCCTCGATCCTGACTAGTCAGTCCCTGCTGCTGAAAAACATCCCCACAGCATGATGCTGCCACCATCATGCTTCACCGTAGGGATGGTACCAGGTTTCCTCCAGACGTTACGCTTGGCATTTAGGCCAAAGAGTTCAATCTTGGTTTCATCAGACCAAAGAGTCTTGTTTCTCTACTATAAAGGCCTGATTGGTGGAGTGCTGCAGAGATGGTTGTCCTTTTGGAAGGTTCTCCCATCTCCAGAGAGAACTCTAGAGCTCTGTCAGAGTGACCATCGGTATCTTGGTTATCTGCCTGTCCAAATCCCTTCTCCCCCGATTGCTCAGTTTGGCCGCGCGGACGGCTTTAAGAAGAGTCTCTGTGGTCAAATTTCTTCTGTTTTCAGAATGATGGAGGCCACACTGTGTTCTTGGGGACCTTCAATGCTGCATACATTTTTTTTGGTACCCTTCCCTAGATCAATCCTGTCTCAGAGCTCTGTGGACAATTCCTTCGACCTCATGGCTTGGTCTTCGCTCTGACGTGCATTGTCAACTGTGGGACCTTATATAGACAGGTGTGTGTGTTTTCAAATCATATCCAATCAATTGAATTTCCAACGGGTGGACTCCAATCAAGTTGTAGAAACATCTCAAGGATGATCAATAGAAACAGGACTTCAAGTCTCATAGCAAAGTGGCAGAATATTTAAGTAAATAATGTATTTGTTTTTTTATTTTTAATACATTTGCAAAAAAATCTAAAAAACTGTTTTCGACTTTGTCATTATAGGGTATTGTGTGTAGATTGCTGAGGATTTCTTTTTATTTAATCCATTTTTAGAATAAGGCTGTAACGTAACAAGATGTGGAAAAAGTCAAGGGATCTGAATACTTTCCGAAGGCACTATACATTCTAACACTATTTCATTGGCAAGATGGTATCCTCCAACTGACAAATCCCCTAGGCGGGAATTGGTACAAATGAACAGTCTGTGACTAACTATAATTCAATGTAGCATTATTGTACTAAAGTGAGTTGTTAAGGGATACAACACTACATGACCAAAAGTATGTGGACTCCTGGTCATCTCATTCCAAAATCATGGGTATTAATATGGAGTTGGCTTCCCCTTTGCTGAGAGTGGCTTTCAGTGTTGTGTTGGATTTTTCCCAAACATTACTCTTTGTATTCAGAACATAAAGTTAATTTCTTTACCATATTTATTGCCGCATTACTTAAGTGCCTTGTTGCAAACAAGATGCATGTTTTGGGATATTTTTATTCTGTACAGGCTTCTTTCTTTTCACTCTGTCATTTTGGTTAGTATTGTGGAGTAACTACAATGTTGTTGATCCATCCTCCGTTTACTCCTATCACAGCTATTACATTCTGTAACTGTTTTAAAATCCCCATTGGCCTCATGGTGAAATCCCTGAGCCGTTTCCTTCCTCTCCGGCAACTGAGCTAGGAAGGACGCCTATATCTTTGTATTGACTGGGTGTATTGATACACCATCCAAAGCTTAATAACTTCACCATGCTTAAAGGGAAATTCAGCATCTGGTTATTTATTTAGATTATTTTTTTTATCAATTGGAGACCATTTTTGCGAGGCATTGAAAAACCTCCCCGGTCTTTGTGGATGAGTGTGTGCTTGAAATTAACTACTCGATTTGAGGGGCCTTACAATTAATTGTATGTGTGGGGTACAGAAATGAGGTAGTCACTCAAAAATGATGTTAACCACTATTATTGCACAAAGTGAGTCCATGCCACTTATTATGTGATTTGTTAAGCACACATTTACTCCTGACTTATTTAGGCTTGCTGTAACAAAGGGGTTGAATACTTATTGACTCAAGACATTTCAGCTTTTCATTGAGTGTTCTATTAACACAAATCCACTTGGAAATGATGGGGTGTTGTGTGTTGATCAGTGACACAAAATCTACATTGAATCTGTTTTCAAATCAGGCTGTCAAGCAAGACGAGGTTGAAAAAGTAAAGGGCTGTGCACACTTTCTGAAGGCGTTGTGTATATAAACAGTGACACATTCCCCCTTGGAGATTCACGAATGACAAAGAAGGATAGTCTCATCTTCCTGTAATTCACAAACGTCTGTTGTCAACGATTTAATGATTTATTGTTCTCCATCTTTTTCTCATTCTTATCTTGCTCCATTGTGATTTATTTTTTTCTGTTTCCCCCCTTCTTTCATCATTCCCATGGCTCTCGCCTTTCTGGACTTCAAACAAAATCTGTTTTACAGCAATATGGAGACTGTTTCAGAAGGCAGCTCGCGGCCTCTGGTCTCTCATCTCTGCCAACCATTTGATGCGAGCCAGTATAGCCTATATGTGGCAAAAAGCTCCTATAATTGTGGAATAACAGGGCTAGAGAGGGAGAGTATGCATAGTCGATACAAAGTATAAGAATAGCAGACAAGTGGGTTAGGAAAAGTAGAACACTAGTAGTTCAACCATTTTCAAAGTTGGTTTTGGTTTTTGGGAGTAATTTGCTTTCACAATAAAAATGACTTTTAAAAAGCCATGTGAACTTTGTCCATCTGGTTCTTGGTGATGGGCATCATGACATTATGGCCCATTTTCAGACAACTGACCAATCAGAAAGTTCAGCTGCTCTCCTGCTAACTTTAAAATCCTTTACTTAAGAGAAGCGCTACCAGTCGAAAGGGTGTCCAGTGAAAAACCGTAGCAACCTTTTATTTTTGTTTACAGTCATGATCATTCTGATTGGTTGACTAACTGGGTGATGCAGACAAAATGGCCACTTCTCTCACCCAACAACAAGATTTGGTGTCCATGGTGGATAGCAGCATGGCATTGTGGCATGTGTACTTGCCTGGCACAACCAGTGTTTCTGAAACAAACTCCTTCCTCCCACCCCTTCCGTTTAATAGCTCGTGAAATTGGAGAGACTGGAGAAGAGAGGGAAGTCATGTTTAGATTGATAATTTGTGCTTGAAGTGCTCTTAGCTAAGGGAGACTTAATCCCAGCTACATCTTCCCTGGCGAACTGGAGGGATTGGCTGAGTTGAATCCCTTCCTTGCCATGTAATGTCTTCTTTCCTTATGCTGATCGGTGAACAGACCGGATAGGTTTCCACAATATTGTTTCTTCTAAGAAGTCCTCAGATCAGTGTACATGAAGGAAATGAGATTAAAGGAAGCAACTGAACAAAGGAAGTGGTTTAAGACCCTCAAATTGTTGTAGAGGAATTTATTGAAGGGCAAAGCAAGTCAACACCCATTATGTTTGGTTCAGCATTATTCATTTTCCTTGTCCTTATCTCCTACCTCGTCTGTGTTCACAGAGCTGAAAGGACAAAACCATGAATTTCAATTCACTCAATTCAAAAACGCATGCAGGCTCTTGTGAACTTGTAGCAGTACTTTTTTTGTAGCTTTTTTTTTGGGGTGCTCATCTCACATGTGCCTGGACAAAAAGTGCCAGAGAATGATTTTCGTCTTTTCTTATTTTTCTTTAGGGAGGCGGGTGGGATGAGTGAGAAAGTGAGTCGGAAGGAATGTTCTAGCACATAAATACATGTTCTTCTTGATTGTCTAACCTGGTTTGTATTTGTGTGGTGGAAAACACCAGCGTCTCTGGTTACTTAAAGCCAAGCTTTACTCTGTCTCTTTCCAATAATTATTTTTTTATTGCTGACATGTTATTAAATATGAGCCTTGGACATCATTGGATGAAGGGATGTCGTAAACTGAAGTAGCTTTTTCAAGCAGGGATCAGAAGCGTTCTTTTTCGTGTGTGTGTGTGCGTGCGTGCGTGCGTGCGTGCGTGCGTGCGTGCGTGCGTGCGTGCGTGCGTGCGTGCGTGCGTGCGTGCGTGCGTGCGTGCGTGCGTGCGTGCGTGCGTGCGTGTGTGCGTGTGCGCGTGCGCGTGTGCGTGTGTGTGTGTGTGTGTGTGTGTGTGTGTGCTCCCAAAAAATATTGCATGATTATACATTTTTGTATGGGTGTGGAAATTCTATGTTTTTACTGTTTTTGCAAATGCACAATAAATGTTTAATTTACGGTTTAAATAAAATATTTGTGAGGTGTACCTGACATTTTCACTGTGACACATACATGCATAAATGCATGCATAAAGTTGAAGTCGAAGGTTTACATACACTTAAGTTGGAGTCATTAAATCTTGTTAACAAACTATAGTTTTGACAAGTCGGTTAGGACATCTACTTTGTGCATGACACAAGTATTTTTCCCAACAATTGTTTACAGGCAGATTATTTCACTTATAATTCACTGTATCACAATTCCAGTGCGTCAGAAGTTACCATACACTAAATTGACTGTGCCTTTAAACCGTTTGGAAAATTCCAGAAAATGATGTCATGGCTTTAGAAGCTTCTGGTAGGCTAATTGACATAATTTGAGTCAATTGGAGGTGTACCTCCAATTGAAAAATTACTTGTGTCATGCACGAAGTAGATGTCCTAACCTACTTGCCAAAACTATAGTTTGTTAACAAGAAATGTGTGAGGTGGTTGAAAACTATTTTTAATGACTCCAACCTAAGTGTATGTAAACTTCTGACTTCAACTGTATATACACACATACACACACACACACACACACACTGAATAAAAATATAAACACAACATGCAACAATTTCAAAGATTTGACTGAGTTACAGTTCATATAAGGAAATCAGTCAATTGAAATAAATTCACTAGGCCCTAATCTATGGATTTCACATGACTGGGAATACAGATATGCATCTGTTGGTCACAGATACCTCAAAAAAGAATGGACCTCACAATGGGCCTCAGGATCTCATCACGGTTTCTCTGTGCATTTCAAATTGCCATCGCTAAAATTAAATTGTGTTCGTTGTCCGTAGCTTATGCCTGCCCATACAATGACCTAGCTTCTTATGTTGGATCCCGCGACGCAGTTGGCATCAGTTGCTGGGACTGCTTGTATCTTTCCAGTGATCCTGAGGAGCTATTTAGCATCGCAGTTAGCCTAGCTGCTAGCTAGTTGGACATCAAGCTAGTGAGGTGTTCTTGAACGCAGTCCGCAACGGGGTTAGCTGTTGTGGCTGGGACCGCGGATTGTTCCGGGTTTGTGGCTTTCTAGATCCCTGCTGTTTGTTGTTTTCAATTTCCCCCGTGACCTGCCCTGTCTGGAACTGCGAGGAGTAACAGCCTAACATACGTTGCTAGCTACCATGACAAAGACCAAAGCCGACGGGAGTATCATTGAGGACAGTGCCAGTGGTGTCTGTCACACGTGAAGGATATTTTAAACAAACAAAAAGAGATAAGCAGTTGTTACAACAACAAGAAAATAGTTCCAAGTGTTTTGTCCAAATGCTTGTGGATTCTACTAATAAAAGAATGGACGACCTGACCAGAGAGGTCCAGGACCTGAAGAACAGTTTGCAGTTCTCCCAGGGTCCGCTCGACGAGTTGAAACAGGAGAACGACAAGATGACAGAAATCTGTAAGTCACTGAGAGAGGACATCAGTTCTGTGTGTGAATCCATGATAGTCTGATTTATCTGTCATTGCTATCTCGAGGGACAATCAAGTCGAAACAACATGGTTGTGGACGGAATTGCAGAATCTCCACATGAGACCTGGATGGAGTCTGAGGACAAAGTGAGGGAAATGATCTCCGAAAAATTTAAGATGGACCACAGGAAGATTGGAGTGGAGTGCGCCCACAGGACTGGAAAACCCACCGCCGGCCCAGGCCGATAGTGCTAAAGTTCCTGAGGTTCAAGGGCAAGGTAGCTGTTCTGGAAAGACTGAAGAACTTGAGAGGAACGTATATCTTCCTCAACGAGGACTATTCTGAAGCTGTGCGCCAGAAGAGGAAAGAACTGTTCCCAGCCATGAAAGCTGCCAGAGCGCCTGGGGACATTGCTTACATCCGCTACGACAGGCTCATTGTCCACCCTCCCTCCCAGAAGCCTGGAAGGGATGAGAGAGCCAAGCCTATGGGTTCGTAGCCCCCGGCAGCACATACACACACCAATTGATTAATGGACTGCTGAATGTATATATTTTTTTCTCTTGCTTTGTCTGCTCTTTTCAATATGATATCTATCCCTGATCAGCTACCCAGGAAAGGGCTGAAAATAGCCCATTATAATATATGTAGCCTTAGAAATAAGGTTCATGAAATCAATAACTTGCTAACATCAGATAACATTAATATATTAGCCATTTCTGAGACTCCCTTAGATAATTCATTTGATGATACATCAGTAGCAAAACAAGGATATAACATTTATAGAGACAGAAATGCTTATGGGGGAGGAGTTGCTGTATATATTCAGAGCCAAATCCCTGTAATGCTTAGAGAAGATCTTATGTCAAGTGTTATTTAAGTGTTGTGGATGCAGGTTCACTTGGCACATCTAAAGTATTTTCTTTTTGGGTGTTTCTATAAGCCACCAAGTGCTAACAGTCAGTATCTAAATAATATGTGTGAAATGCTTGATACTGTATGTGATGTAAACCGAGAGGTCTACTTTCTTGGGGACCTGAATATTGACTGATTTTCATCAAGCTGTCTTACTTTAACCAGTGCCTGTAATCTGGTTAGGTTATTAATCAACCTACCAGGGTGTTTACAAACACTACAGGAACAAGATCATCCACATGTATTGATCACATTTTTACTAATACTGTAGAACTTTGTTCTGAAGCTGTATCCGTACCCATTGGATGCAGAGATCACAATATAGTGGCTATATCCAGGAAGACCAAAGTTCCTACAGCTGGGCCTAAAATAGTGTATAACAGATCATACAAAAGATTTTGCTGTGACTCTTATGTGGATGATGTTACAAATAGTTTTGGTCTGATGTGATTAATGAGGAGCATCTGATGAATTTATGAAATTGCTTCTTCCAATTATTGATAAACATGCACCTGTTAAGAAACTGACTGTTAGAACTGTTGAGGCTCCATGGATTGATGAGGAATTGAAAAACTGTATGGTTGAAAGAGATTGGGCAAAAGGAGTGGCTAATAAGTCTGTCTGTACATCTGACTGGCTTACTTACTACAAATTGAGAAATTATTATCAAGCCAAGATCAATGATATAAAGAATGATGGGAAAAAAACGTTGTAGTTTTTTAAATTAAATTCTTGGTAGAAAGACATTCAACTCCATCTTTCATCGAATCAGATGGCTTATTCATCACAAAACCATTTGATGTTGCCAATTATTTTATTGATTATTTCATTGGCAAAGTGGGCAGACTTAGGCAGGAAATGCACAGGACAAACAGTGAGCATATTAATGTATAAAAAACAAATAATGAGAGAAAAGTTAGAATTTTGTAAAGTTAGTGTGGGAGAGGTGGAAAAATTATTGTTAACGATCAATTTTAACAAACCTCCTGGCATTAACAACTTCGATGGAAAGCTACTGAGAATGGTAACTGACCCTATAGCCACTCCTATCTGTCATATTTTTAATTTGGGCCTAGAGGAAAGTCTTTGTCCTCAGGCCTGGAGGGAAGCCAAAGTAATTCCATTACCCAAGAGTGGTAAAGTGGCCTTTACTGGTTCTAACAGCAGACCTATACGCTTGCTGCCAGCTCTTAGCTCTTAGAAAAAATGGTGTTCGACCAAATACAATGTTATTTCTCTGTAAACAAATGAATAACAGACTTTCAGCATGCTTATAGAGAAGGGCATTCATCATGTACTTCATCTGTTAGATTTCAGTGCAGCCTTTGATATTATTGACCATAACCTGTTGTTGAAAAAACATAAGTGCTTTGTCTTTTCAACCTCTGCCATATCGTGGATTCAGAGCTATCTAGCCATTAAAGCTGCCAGAGCGCGTGGGGACATTGCTTACATCCGCTACGACAGGCTCATTGTCCACCCTCCCTCCCAGAAGCCTGGAAGGGATGAGAGAGCCAAGCCTATGGGTTCGTAGCCCCCGGCAGCACACACACACACCAATTGATTAATGGACTGCTGCTGAATGTATATATTTTTTTCTCTTGCTTTGTCTGCTCTTTTCAATATGATGTCTATCCCTGATCAGCTACCCAGGAAAGGGCTGAAAATAGCCCATTATAATATATGTAGCCTTAGAAATAAGGTTCATGAAATCAATAACTTGCTAACACGGCATTAAACAAAGAATGTGTATCCATGTATGCTGATGATTCAACCATATATGCATCAGCAACCACAGCCAATGAAGTCACCGAAACCCTTAACCCTGAACTTTTAGATTTTTATAATTTTACTTCAGATTTTATGATTAACCACGTGACAATGATTTTGAGAAACAAAACGTTATTATTGAAATTAAACTTTTCCACGAAAATGCGCATATAAAAACAATAACTGGCACGCAGATGGTAGAAATGGTAGGATAAATTGTAAGCTTCCTTAAATTCATGAGCTGCCTATGGTCTTTAGGCTATTATTACAGACATTAAAAATATTGCAAACTGGGCTAGCACATGCACACAGGAGGTCCCGTGAAAAAAACGTGCCTCTCTATGGAAATCAACCGCCTGTCCAATTGATTCGTTCTGCCGCCGGGACTGAACCCCTCCCTCACTTGCACCATAGCAGAGAGGAAGAGACGAAGCGAGAGGATAAAAGGGCCCAAAATCTGTCTTCTCCAGCAGGTGTTTTTTTCGCTCATCAAGTGAGGAGTTTTTGTATTGAGGTCAATTAGTGTCGAATTTGGTTATCATGTAATGGCTTATTTTCTACGTGTGGCTTATTTAATCAAATATACGTTTCGCAATTATTAGATTGTTACAAGTGTACTAATATAGGTATGATGTGACATCCCTGCAACTTTGAGAAAAAATACTTTATATCGGAGTTGTGCCTGGTCTTCACTAGCAAGCCACAAAGTCACAAACCCTGCCTATTTATACAGTTTATCTTATTACAATTTGATTTAAAACCCAACATTAACCCTAACCTTCAAAAACATAACGTTTTTGTTTTCGCGAATTGTTTTACTGTATAGCCAATGTTGACTTTGTGGCTGTGATAACTAGCCCTCTCAATGGCTAGAATGGTCCCACCTGATCTTGCCTCGTCCCGACTGCCAGTGACTTCCATTTTTGAAGCCACTAGTATATGGTCAATATAATGGATCATCTGTTACTTTATGCCGTGTTTAAAACAACTGGGAAATGTCAATTATCTTCAGGTCGGAAAGTCTGAGCTCTAGAAAGAGGCCTCAATCCGATTTCCCAGTTGTTCTTGAACGCACTGAAGTCAGAAGTCGGAGATGTACAAATTGTGAATTCCGAGCTCCCAGTTGTTTTGAAAGCGCAATAGGATGTCTTGATGTGCCCATGATTGTTGTTCCTCTGTAGTCGATGATAGATTATCGTCATGGTTGTCATTATCTTTAACCAGTGGTGTAAAAATACTTTAAAGTACTATTAAGTCATTTTCTGGGGTATCTTTACTTTACTATTTATATTTTTGACAACTTTTACTTTTACCCCACTACATTCCTAAAGAAAATAATATACTTTTTACTTCTTACATTTTCCTGACACCCATAAAAGTACTCGTTACATTTTGAATGCTTAGCAGGACAGGAAAAATTGGCTAATTCACACACTTATCAAGAGTACATCCCTGGTCATCCCTACTGCCTCTGATCTGGTAGACTCACTAAACACAAATGCTTTGTTTGTAAATTATGTCTGCGTGTTGAACTGTGTCCCTGGCTATCCTTAAATTTTAAAAACAAGAAAATTGAGCTTAATTATTTATATTTTTACTTTTGATACGTAAGTACATTTAAAACCAAATACTTTTAGACTTTTACTCAAGTAATAGGTGACTAGGTGACATTTACTTTTACTTGAGGCATTTTCTTTTAAGGTATCTTTACCTTTATTCAAGTGTGAAAATGGGTTACTTTTTCCACCACTGTCCTTCACATCATCCTTGTAGTGCCTAATGCTGCGTTCAAAACAACTGGGAACTCAGAAATCTCTGATATCTGACTTTAGTGTGTTCGAGACAACTGGCAGCTCGGAAGAAAATGAGTTCAGACTGGGACAAATCATTTAGAACCGTCATCCAACTCATAATTCCAAGTTTGAAACTCTGGTATCTTTCTAGAGATTAGACTTTCCTCAAATCACTGACATCATGATTTGAACAGTTTTTTTCAGAGTTCCCAATTATCGTGAAAGCACCATAAGTGCTGCTCCAGGGCTGCGTTCAGTACATTTTTACGCCCTGGTACGTTCATTTGAACGGAAACGACGCTGTTCTGAATGACCAGTTGAAAAACAGGGAGGGGCTGGGTTGTGGAACAATGTAAGCATGGCCTCTGCCCATTAAATATGTAACTTGTTGCTTCAAGCCACACCTCGCCATACCCACCAAATGGGAACCAACGTACCTAAAAGCGTGTTCAAGAACGTTTTGGGGAAAGCTGTTGTTCAGTAGGCTACAAACTGTTTCACAATGTAGCAAACGTTCAAGTGAACTGAGCGCACCTCAGGAGTAGGCCCATGTTGACTTTGATATTTTTGTAAAATTGGCAATCTTATGTTTTGACTTGGGCAAGCAGTAGTTGTAGAGTGTTACGAGAAATCGCGTGGCATCTGCCCAAGCATCTGCCAGAGCAGGTGTCACGGGAGCTGTGTGCGCAATGGACACATCTGTCACCTTTCCCAAAGCGCAGGGGACTCTTGAATTCCAGCCATGTGTATAGGTATAAAGCGTACCAACTATCCTGCCAGACCTACAAACCTACATCAAGCCCAATGGCGATTTTAGCATGTAAATCTTGGTAGGGAAAAAAAACAAAGTGGGATATATGCCAGCAAAGCCACTACACTAAACAATACATTCATTGCACTATAACGGTGACAATTGAAATGTACCAACTATGGCATAAGGGGACGACATGATGGAAACATGGTGAAGCCCCAAAATTGCCCTCGCTGGAAGCCTGTGTTTCAGACATAAGGAAGTGGATGGCTGCAAACTTTCTACTTTTAAACTCAGACAAAACAGAGATGCTTGTTCTAGGTCCCAAGAAACAAAGAGATCTTCTGTTGAATCTGACAATTAATCTTGATGGTTGTACATTCGTCTAAAATAAAACTGTGAAGGACCTCGGCGTTACTCTGGAACCTGATCTCTCTTTTGAAGAACATATCGAGACTGTTTCAAGGACAGCTTTTTTCCATCTACGTCACATTGCAAAAATCAGAAACTTTCTGTCCAAAATGATGCAGAAAAATTAATCCATGCTTTTGTCACTTCTAGGTTAGACTATTGCAATGCTCTACTTTCCGGCTACCCGGATAAAGCAATAAATAAACTTCAGTTAGTGCTAAATACGGCTGCTAGAATCCTGACTAGAACCAAAAAATATGATCATATTACTCCAGTGCTAGCCTCCCTACACTGGCTTCCTGTCAAGGCAAGGGCTGATTTCAAGGTTTTACTGCTAACCTACCAAGCATTACATGGGCTTGCTCCTACCTATTTTTCCAATTTGGTCCTGCCGTACATACCTACACTTACGCTACGGTCACAAGACGCAGGCCTCCTAATTGTCCCTAGAATTTCTAAGTAAACAGCTGGAGGCAGGGCTTTCTCCTATAGAGCTCCATTTTTATGGAATGGTCTGCCTACACATGTGAGAGACGCAGATTCGGTCTCAACCTTTAAGTCTTTATTGAAGACTCATCTCTTCTGTAGGTCCTATGATTGAGTGTAGTCTTGCCCAGGAGTTCACACGGAAAGACACTGGCACAACGAACCGCCCTTGCTGTCTCTGCCTGGCAGGTTCCCCTCTCTCCACTGGGATTCTCTGCCTCTAACCCTATTACATGGGCTGAATCATTGGCTTACTGGTTTTCTTCCATGCCGTCCCTAGGAGGGGAGCGTCACTTGAGTGGGTTGAGTCACTGACGTGGTCTTCCTGTCTGGGTTGGCGCCCCCCCTTGGGTTGTGCCGTGGCGGAGATCTTTGTGGGCTATACTCGGCCTTGTCTCAGGATGGTAAGTTGGTGGTTGAAGATATCCCTCTAGTGGTGTGGGGGCTGTGCTTTGGCAAAGTGGGTGGGGTTATATCCTGCCTGTTTGGCCCTGTCTGGCCCCGTCCGATGACACCCCCGGGGGTGTCATCGGACGGGGCCACAGTGTCTCCTGACCCCTCCTGTCTCAACCTCCAGTATTTATGCTGCAGTAGTTTATGTGTCGGGGGGATAGGGTCAGTCTGTTATATCTAGAGTATTTCTCCTGTGTCCTGTGTGAATTTATTAACTATGCTCTCTCTAATTCTCTCTTTCTTTCTTTCTCTCTCTCTATTGAGGGACCTGAGCCATAGGACCATGCGTCAGGACTACCTGGCATGATGACTCCTTGTTGTCCTCAGTCCATCTGGCCGTGCTGCTGCTCCAGTTTCAACTGTTCTGCCTGCGGCTATGGAACCCTGACCTGTTCACTGTGATTACTATTATTTGACCATGCTGGTCATTTATGAACATTTGAACATCTTGGCCATATTCTGTTATAATCTCCACCCGGCACAGCCAGAAGAGGACTGGCCACCCCTCATAGCCTGGTTCCTCTCTAGGTTTCTTCCTTGGTTTTGGCCTTTCTAGTGAGTTTTTCCTAGCCACCGTGCTTCTACACCTGCATTGCTTGCTGTTTGGGGTTTTAGGCTGGGTTTCTGTACAGCACTTTGATATATCAGCTGATGTAAGAAGGGGTATATAAATAAATTTGATTTTATTTGATTTGACAAGTGGATAAGAGGCAATCCATAATTGTTTTAAGACATTAATGAGCGAGCTACGACGAACGTAGTCAATATAACTTTTTGTTTCGCACTTTTGAAATGTACAGCGACAGAATTCAGAACATGTGCCGTCTTAAAGTGTTGTCCCTGTACACCAAGTCAGAACCGTAGGATAAATAAAGGGGGCATATAATCAAACAATGAAAGCTCTTACAATATTTGATAATTAATTATATGTATCTAAAAAAGGTAATAGGCTACATGTGCACCACCAAGTCAGAACAGTAGGTCAAATTAAGAGGGGTAAATAGACCAAATTATTAGGGTGAGGCACATGGGCTACTAACAGCTTACTACACAACATAGTGTTACTTTCTTAGCTACAGTATACATATCTGCCTGGCATATTACATTATTTATGCAGCAGCATACAATACATTTTTGGACTCACCTTGTTGTGCTGTGCTCACTTGAACAGGAAGTTGGCGCAACAGTCCTTTGTTGGCAAATTTTGTCATCAAAGTCTGTCATTCTCTGGATTTATGGTGCTTTCAAAACAACTGGTAACTTTAAAAAAAAAAGGTTGAATCATGATGACGTCATTGATCTTCAGGTTGTAACTCTATAAAGACGCCGGATTTACAATTCCGAGTTGGATGACCATTCAAAACATCTTTTCCCAGTAGGTGCTCGTTTATTCCCGACTTCCCAGTTGTCTTGAACTCACTGAAGTCAAGTTTTCTCCATTCAGAGTTAACAGTTGTTTTGTGCGAGGCACAAATCATGCTCCATTAACAGCATGGCCAATGTTGAATGCTCATCATTTTCAATTTGGAAAATAGCCCCTTAATCCCAGATTTGGGACAACACAGCCACTGTCACTGATTCCTTCTAAACCACTCATTGTTGAATTTACGATTTTCAACTTGTTGTGTAATGTTTATGTACAATGGCCAATGTGCACAATATGGCCATGTTTGTATGCAACTTTATTAACTCAATTATATATATTTGTACATTGTTTGCAAACTGATATGCGCCAGGTATTAGTGCCTAAATAACATGCAAAACAGGCAAGGCCAAAATTACGGGGCTCAAAACAGGTGCCCTGAATGACGGGTGCCACTGATCTCGTCTAATGATGTACCTCTGAGGATGTCAATGGTAGTAATGCCGTGTGAGTTGAAAGTGAAATTAGGCTAGTCTTTCGAGTTTTGCCACACTGCCCAGCGTGCCCATTCTAGAGCCTACCCGTCTCACGAGCTAACAGCTCTAAAGAGAGGAATACCAAAATGTATAATTTCCCTCAAATGAATTAGTTATTTTCACTATGGTTCAATGTGTGGCTCAGTGTGGTATTTTACTAAATAGACTACATTTAATGACAATACAATTACCAGTCTAGCCTATCAAGGCTTTATAATCACTAGGCTATGTGATCCCATTTGTTTTTAATACCGCCTTTGAGCTTTTGGTGACAGCTACAGTAGACTAAACCAGGCACCCAATATAGATTATATTCCTGTCTGTAATGTAGCAATTTCTGATTGAGTTTAACTCTGCCCTGGCTGGCTGCGCACGCAGAATTCAACTAGAGCGCGTCGTGTGGTCTGGCAGTTTCCCTCTGTTCTTCATCTCCTCCGTAACCCGCTGGTGAGAACGACTGACTATGATTTCTGCCCCGACCGGGAATACACCAAGGAACAACACATCTTTGAGAATGAATGGATTATATGCCGGCCTCGGGGTCAGAAATGACCATCCACTCGCGGAGGTGCGCGCTGTGGGTTCAGGGTAGGCTGCGAAATTAATGTAGGCTAAAGCTTAAACAATTGGCATCCCAGCTTCGTCAATAACAGCTCGTGGGTACCGAACCATTCTAATTTCATTTTCTACCATAGTGCATTGAGGATATCAGTTATTTTTTTGTCGTTTATTTTGACATTTCCCCCCTTCTCGTTGCGCAGTTAAATGTCTCGGCTGAGACAGGATTCGCGTCATGCTTCGCGTCATGCTATTTATGCGATTTGTATTTTCTTCTCCACGTAAAGACCAACAGCTCAGAGGCATATGAAAGAGATGTGACACGGATTCCACACATCGAAGGAGGGGGCTGCTCAGAGAAGAATATGAAAAAGCAAGACATTGGAGAGACCATCCATTTTGTGTCTGGAGAAGATTTTGAGGAAGGGGACACTGGGATAGGCATAATTATAGAAACAGGAGCCTCTGAATATACATTAATCGACATGGGAGCACCCAGCTGTGAAAATACATGTTGGGCCTATTAATTGTATGATTACAATGACTAGGGCTATATGATAATGGCTGGATCATATCCAATAAAACATCATTACATTTGATTCCATCTTGTTGGGAAAAATACAATAGGAAAAGATGACCCAGAAATCGTGATGACCCTGTCATCCACCAGTGCCTTCAGCTTCATATTATAATGTGGAGTGGCTGCGGGAGAATAACAACTAAATTGTACATAAATATTGCCGATTTGTAGGCCTATGGGATTTTATCATAGACTAGGCCTCTTTCATAATGTAACAACTTCCTTTTGCATATTTATTTCAAGGCAAACGTTGAATTATTGTCTGTTGGGGGCGTATCCATTCCAAGTGTCAAATGAAATGAATATCGACATTGGAATTTGACATTAAAGGGAGCAACCTCGATATAATTGAGACTAATGTTACAATCCAAGGAAACATCCCATGGCACACAGAAAATAAGTAGGTCTATAGCTGTCATATGAACAGATGGCCTCCCAATGCTCAAGTGAATGATGGTCTTTATTCCCAATGTTATTTGTACACCCTCCACTAATTTCTGGATCCAAAATATATTACCCCGAATGGAAACCATAGGTGGCCCACTTGATTTGAAACAAGTGTTTTTTTTTCTCCCATTGCTGAACATGTTTTTCAAACGCAGACAATAGTCTTACTGTCAAGTGCGATAAGCTTTTTTGATGCTTATAGTCAGATTTTTTGTGACATTAACAGAGGTGGAATTGATGACACATATCTTGACACCGTTGTTGTACTCCGAGGATATTGCACGGTACAAGCCAGGCGCACTACCACTGGAAATTCGACACAATTCAAGTGCAAGTTCTAGTTTTTGTCTGTTTCGCTCAAAATGTGGAGAGTTGTATTGTAGGAGTGCCTCGCGACAGAAGAAGAACAAGAAAGGGAGATGAATCCGAGAAGGTGATGATGATGCTGGATACACAGGTAACAAAAACATTATAGTTTGCATGAAGTTATTGATGACAAAGGTGATTGTGTTTTCATCTGTAGATCTAGGCTATCTGGACAGACATTAAAGAGAAAATATCATTTGTCACCAAAACACATCAATGTATGGTCTGATTTGCTATTTAATCACTATTTATTTGCTTTATCACGATGAATGCAAAAACAGCATTCAGAGTACAAACGAATATAAACAACCTGGATGTAGTTGCTAAAATGTTTTGGAATAGATTTATCATAATAATTCACTATTCAAATAACCGCCCCAGGCAGGGGGATGCTCTTTGTATGGACTTTACAAAAGAGATTAGGGCCTGTGACAAGGCAGATTATGGCTAGTCATGGCCAGCGTGGTGGATGTCACAAAACTATGATTCCTAAAAGACGTGTCCAGAGATTTGGTCAACTTCATCAGGGTCAGCTATACAATATGGACAACTTGTTCATGTCCTCATTGCATGTAGTGCAACAAGACCAGGGGTTGGAACCAAATAATAATTTTCACTGGAAAGCAACTTTCACTGGAGACGGGGGCGCATGGCGCATGCCCCCCGCCTCACAAATGTTATCATTGCAATGTGATACAAAGAGTGGGTGTAGACCTTACAGTGAAATGCTTACTTACAAGCTCTTAACCAACAATGGTTTAAGAAGTGTTAAGTGAAAAATAAATGTAACAAATAATTCAACAGCAGCAGTAAAATAACAATAGCGAGGCTATATACAGGGGGATTAAGTGATATGACATGCTATTCTATAAAATCCTTTCTCTGTAACTAATATTATCTGATTGAGCTAATCATGTAAATGTAATTAACTAGAAAGTCGGGGCACCACAAAATAATATTTATAGAGCAGTTATCTTCCGAATAAACTCTTAAAGACCTAGTAATATTTTACATCAATAGCAGTCAATATTAATCGGCACCTTATTTCAGTCTCATCTGAAAGTTGTAAATTCTTGGTTATCTTCACGAACCCTGGCTAACAAGTTGAATAAGCAATACAAAATTGGGTTTAATTATTTATTTACTACATACCTAATTAATCACACAGAATTACATATACACAGAATGAATCATACCTTGATTACAAATTATGTCATAAAGGAAAACGTCCCTAGCGGACGGAACAGATATGACAGCTGGTTACACAAAGAAAAGGGGGCTGGGTGTGAGTGAAAGAGCGGGAAGACTGAAGAACAAAGGGAGAAGCGATGTCTCTATCGGGCCGTAGGCAGCTACTCTATCGTAAAATACAGAATCTTATGCATTATAAAATACCACCCATTTGGAAAAGGAAAATGCAATAAATATTTACTCTGAGCTGCGTTTCAATAGGTTGGTGGTAGATGGAATGCTGTGTTGCCCAACAGAGTCCTTTGTCCTTTGAAGAGTGTCTCTGGTGGTGAACGGGAAACATTGTAGTGTCGTCGTTGTGTGGTAGATGGGATACTCGGGCCGTCCTTTCCTAGCCCACGTTTACAGGGGCCTCTGCTAACTCAACGGCTAGGAGGTATCACTTCTGTTGTGAATAAGAGTTCAAAGTTCATACCATTCGCAACTAAAGCTCACGCTGAGGTTGGCTTAGATCTGTAGTTGACATGTTAGTCCTTTTAAATGTATGGACTGTCGTTCTATCGTCCTCGGAACAGGAGGTTACATTTTCGTCAAGGGCTTATATAGTGGAGGGAGAAAAGGGTGTGTTTCATAGTTTATAACCCATGTCTCTTCACAGGGGCAGGCCACTGATTGAGCAGAGCCCTAACCTTATGAAAACCCAAATCTCTCATTTGGAAGCTAAAATTAAATTAAATATTTTCACAAATAATGTATATTTAAACATTTGAATTGCACAACAATTCCATGTGAATCTGATAACTATAATGTGTAGACTATAATGTGTAGACTCCCAGATACAGTTTATGTCATCCTGTCATCAGTCCTAATGTCTCAGATGACAACCGAACTGACATCATATTCATTAAGTACCAAAGCATATTTTCAACTGGTTGCTTCATTTCTCTCCACTTGTTTGATGTTCCCACTCTCTATGTTTAACAAGGGCTATTCAAGAGTCACTGTGTAGAGTCAAGAGAGAGAGGGGGGGAAAGGTATTTATGGGGGGGTCATAAACCTTACCCACAGGCCAACGTCATGACAGAGTCAATGTGCGGTAATTGAAGTAATATGTATATGTAGGTAGAGTTAAAGTGATTATGCATAGATAATAAACAGAGAGTAGCAGCAGCTTAAAAGAGGCGTCTGGGTAGGCCTTTGATTAGCTGTTCACGAGTCTTATGGCTTGGGGGTAGAAGCTGTTATGAAGTATTTTGGACCTAGACTTGGCGCTCCGGTACCGCTTACCGTGCGGTAGCAGAGAGAACAGTCTATGACTAGGGTGGCTGGAGTCTTTGACAATTTTCAGGGCCTTCCTCTGACACCGCCTGGTATAGAGGTCCAGGATGGCAGGAAGCTTGGCCCCAGTGATGTACTGGGCCGTACGCACTACCCTCTGTAGCGCCTTCCGGTCAGTTGCCATACCAGGCATTGATGTAACCAGGCTCTCGATGGTGCAGCTGTAGAACCTTTTGACGATCTGAGGACCCATGCCAAATCTTTTCAGTCTCCTGAGGGGGAATAGGTTTTGTCGTGCCCTCTTCACGACTGTCTTGGTGTGTTTGGACCATGTTAGTTTGTTGGTGATGTGGACACCAAGGAACTTGAAGCTCTCAACCTGCGCCACTACAGCCCTGTTGATAAAAATGGGGGCGTGCTCAGTTCTCCTTTTCCTGTAGTCCACAATCAACTCCTTTGTCTTGATCACGTTGAGGGAGAGGTTGTTGTCCTGGCACCACACGGCCAGGTCCCTGACCTCCTCCCTATATGCTGTCTCATCGTTGTCGGTGATCAGGCCTACCATTGTTGTGTCATCAGCAAACTTGATGGTGTCGGAGTCATGAGTGAACAGGGAGTACAGGAGGAGACTGAGCACGCACCCCTGAGGGGCCCCAGTTTTGAGGATCTGTTAGGGTTTTTTTCCGGTGAAGGAGAGGCGGACCAAAATGCAGCGTGGTTTCTATTCATGGTACTCTAATAAAGACTCTACACATGAACAAACTAACAAAACAATAAACGAAACACGAAACCCTAACAGCCTATACTGGTGCAAAACAAACACAGAGACAGGAACAATCACCCCCGAAACACTCAAAGAATATGGCTGCCTAAATATGGTTCCCAATCAGAGACAACGATAAACACCTGCCTCTGATTGAGAACCACTCCAGACAGCCATAGACTATGCTAGAAAACCCCACTAAGCCACAATCCCAATACCTACGACAAACCCCAAGACAAAACACACCACATAAAAAACCCATGTCACACCCTGGCCTGACCAAATAAATAAATAAAGAAAACACAAAATACTAAGACCAGGGCGTGACAGGATCAGTGTGGCTGATGTGTTGTTACCTACCCTTACCATCTGGGGGCGGCCCGTCAGGAGGTCCAGGATCCAGGTACAGAAGGAGGTGTTTAGTCCCAGGGTCCTTAGCATAGTAATTAGCTTTGAGGGGACAATGGTGTTGAACGCTGAGCTGTCGTCAACAAACAGCATTTTCACGTAGGTGTTCCTTTTGTCCAGGTGGGAAAGGGCAGTGTTGAGTGCAACAGAGATTGCATCACCTGTGGATCTGTTGGGGCTGTATGCAGATTGGAGTGGGTCTAGGGTTTCTGTGATAATGGTGTTGATGTGAGCCATGACCAGTCTTTCAAAGCACTTTATGGCTACAGACGTGAGTGCTATGGGTCAGTAGTCATTTACCTTAGTGTTCTTGGGCACAGGGACTATGGTGGTCTGCTTGAAACATGTTGGTATTAGTAAGTTAATATAAGTATTATAAGTTAACTGCCACTTGATTCTCCACCCACGTATGCAGCCTACTCTATTTCAATGAGACCACACATACTAGGCAAGCCTGAACTCTCATGCCCATCTAGGAGAGGTAGGCTACTGAAGTTGATGCAGCAAATTCTGAGTGTGTGAATAATGCAAAAAATATGTGCTTTTAATACAATAGGTAGGTTTACGCATACAAAGCAGAAAGAGGACTGTTTCCAAATAATCTGTGGGACAACAAAAATATTAGAATCCCAAAGTTGTCTGTCTGACCATCCGCAGCATGAAAAATGATCCGCAATGATCTCTGTCGGGACCCGCAGGAATGCAGCCCTCTAGTGCAGTCAGTACACAACACTACGCTCATCATGTGTTAGCAAGATAAGATGGTGACAGGGGTTCCAGCAGGGTCAGACAGCCAGGGAAGACCAGTCTACTGAGCTCAGGGGAATTTTGCAGAATATTAACACTACCAGTGAATGATACAAAGTTCCATCTTCAGAAGATAGATAGAGCTACAGTAGCTACAGGACAGCAGCTTAAAGCTACAGTCTGGGATCTGGGAATAATGGTAATTTCAATTATTCAACCACGGATTATATTTTTGGATAATATAATATATAAAAGTATTTGGTCAGCCACCAATTGTGCAAGTTCTCCCACTTAAAAAGATGAGAGAGGCTTGTAATTTTCATCATAGGTACACTTCAACTATGACAGACAAAATGAGAAAAAAAATCCAGAAAATCACATTGTAGGATTTTTAATGAATTTATTTGCAAATTATGGTGGAAAAAAAGTATTTGGTCAATAACAAAAGTTTATCTCAATACTTTGTTATATACCCTTTGTTGGCAATGACAGAGGTCAAACGTTTTCTGTAAGTCTTCACAAGGTTTTCACACACTGTTGCTGGTATTTTGGCCCATTCCTCCATGCAGATCTCCTCTAGAGCAGTGATGTTTTGGGGCTGTTGATGGGCAACATGGACTTTCAACTCCCTCCAAAGATGTTCTATGGGGTTGAGATCTGGAGACTGGCTAGGCCACTCCAGGACCTTGAAATGCTTCTTACGAAGCCACTCCTTCGTTGCCCGAGCGGTGTGTTTGGGATCATTGTCATGCTGAAAGACCCAGCCACGTTTCATCTTCAATGCCCTTGCTGATGGAAGGCGGTTTTCACTCAAAATCTCACGCCACATGGCCCCATTCATTCTTTCCTTTACACGGATCAGTCGTCCTGGTCCCTTTGCAGAAAAACAGCCCCAAAGCATGATGTTTCCACCCCCATGCTTCACAGTAGGTATGGTGTTCTTTGGATGCAACTCGGTATTCTTTGTCCTCCAAACACGACGTGCTGAGTTTTTACCAAGAAGTTCTATTTTGGTTTCATCTGACCATATGACATTCTCCAAATCTTCTTCTGAATCATCCAAATGCTCTCTAGCAAACTTCAGACGGGCCTGGACATGTACTGGCTTAAGCAGGGGGACACGTCTGGCACTGCAGGATTTGAGTCCCTGGCGGCGTAGTGTGTTACTGATGGTAGGCTTTGTTACTTTGGTCCCAGCTTTCTGCAGGTCACTCACATTCACCGTTCTTGTGATCATTTTGACCCTACTGGGTGAGATCTTGCGTGGAGCCCCAGATCAAGGGAGATTATCAGTGGTCTTGTATGTCTTCCATTTCCTAATAAATGCTCCCACAGTTGATTTCTTCAAACCAAGCTGCTTACCTATTGCAGATTCAGTCTTCCCAGCCTTGTGCAGGTCTACAATTTTGTTTCTGGTGTCCTTTGACAGCTCTTTGGTCTTGGCCATAGTGGAGTTTGGAGTGTGACTGTTTGAGGTTGTGGACAGGTGTATTTTATACTGATAACAAGCTCAAACAGGTGCCATTAATACAGGTAATGAGTGGAGGACAGAGGAGCCTCTTAAAGAAGAAGTTACTGGTCTGTGAGAGCCAGAAATCTTGCTTGTTTGTAGGTGACCAAATACTTATTTTCCACCATAATTTGCAAATAAATTCATTAAAAATCCTACAATGTAATTTCTGGACTTCTTTTTCTCATTTTGTCTGTCATAGTTGAAGTGTACCTATGATGAAAATTACAGGCCTCTCTCATCTTTTTAAGTGGGAGAACTTGCACAATTGGTGGCTGACTAAATACTTTTTTGCCCCACTGTATTAATGTACACCAAGGTAATTCTTTGTCATGCCTCATTTTAGGAGGATTAGGAGGCATAAAACACAAAAGGAGACATATTTGAATATGTTATTGTCTTGTGAACACTGGCTGAATTCTGGTAAAGAGTATGTCTACAGATTCTCCCTTCGCCCTGTTTTTGTTTGCTTGGAAATGTTATCTGAAGAAACTGTGTAACCAAGCATGTATAGCGGCTAAGAAATGCATTGCCATTAATTGGAAGATTGGTTATCCTTCAAGAATGTCAAGTTATGTATCACTAGATTAGATTTATTACAAGATTAAGTGTATACTGGTCGACTTTCATAAAGTCTGGATGCCTTACAAGGAATACAGTACGACTAAAGGAGTCTGTATTGAAAACATGTCCATGTCAGTGGAGATACAGATTTAGGCTGTCTCTAGCTGCTGGGCTGCTCAGTCCTGGCCCTGGTGGATCTGACGTCCTGTGGGTTGTCCCTCTGGCCTTGGCCTAACACACTCAAAACCAATGAATGATTCATTAAGATCCTAAAGCTGAGTGTGGTGTATTGGATTGGGGCTCTGCAGGGTGGTGGACTCCTAGGGACAGGACAGGGCGACCCAGCTATATTGTGTGCAAGGAAAAAGAGCTCCACAGTACTATTAGGCCTATGAGATTAATTATATGGAGGATTTGCTGTTTCTGTGTGTTAATGTATATTTGAGGTGCATGTCTTTCTTGTTGTTGTTTCCAAACCTTTCCCTTGGGAATAAAAAAATGAAAGGTGTGAACTGGGAAGGAAATTGTGTTGGGCGGCTCGGGCTGGCTGGTCGGTCTGGCTGAAATTGAATAAAGACAATCAAAAGTCTTATATTTGTCCAAGAGTTGTTCATTTCTTAGGCTATTGATTAAAGGTGCAACTCAAAATGTATTATTTAAATCCCTTTATCTAGTTCAGTCTTATTAATCAAATCAATATATTTATAAACCCCTTCTTACATCAGCTGGCATCTCAAATTGCTGTACAAAACCCCAAACAGCAAGCAATGCAGGTGTAGAAGCACGGTGGCTAGGAAAAACTCCCTAGAAAGGCCAGAACCTAGGAAGAAACCTAGAGAGGAACTAGGCTATGCGGGGTGGCCAGTTCTCTTCTGGCTGTGCCGGGTGGAGATTATAACAGTAATGGACATGATTTGGAAAGGCACACACCTGTCTATATAAGGTCACACAGTTGACACTGCATGGGAGAGCAAAAACCAAGCCATGAGGTCAAAAGGAATTGTCTGAGGATTGCGTTGAGGCACAGATCTGGGGAAGGGTAC
The DNA here is from genome assembly GCF_045791955.1 of Oncorhynchus clarkii lewisi. NCBI lineage: Eukaryota > Metazoa > Chordata > Actinopteri > Salmoniformes > Salmonidae > Oncorhynchus > Oncorhynchus clarkii. The sequence goes on from NC_092175.1 coordinate 3,295,145, forward strand.
CAAAAAAAGCATTGACGGTCCCCAAGAACACAGTGGCATCCATCATTCTTAAATGGAAGATGTTTGGAACCACCAAGTATTTTCCTAGAGCTGGTCGCCCGGCCAAAATGAGCAATCGGGGGAGAAAGGCCTTGGTAAGGGAGATAACCAAGAACCCAATAGTCATTCTGACAGAGCTCCAGAGCTCGTCTGTGGAGATGGGAGAACCTTCCAGAAAGACAACGACCCGAAGCACACAGCCAAGACAACGCAGGAGTGGCTTCGGGACAAGTCTCTGAATGTCTTTGAATGTCCTTGAGTGGCTCCCCATTCAACCTGACAGAGCTTGAGAGGATCTGCAGAGAACTCCCCAAATACAGGTGTGCCAAGCTTGTAGCATCATACCCAAGAAGACTCAAGGCTGTAATCGCTGCCAAAGGTGCTTCAACAAAGTACTGAGTAAAGGGTCTGAATAATTATGTAAATGTGATATTTCCGTTTTGCAAAAATGTATAGAAACCTGTTTTTGCTTTGTCATTATGGAGTATTGTGTGTAGATTGATGGGGGGGGGGGGGTAAACAATTTAATCTATTTTAGAATAAGTCTGTAAAGTTACAAAATGTGGAAAAGTCAAGGGTTCTGAATAATTTCCGAATGCACTGTATATTTTTCCTTTCTGTTCCTTTTTTAACCTGTGGAATCAACTCTTTTTTACATTTAGCTCATTAAAATACTTCACCGATGAGGATAGAGCAGGCAAGCTAGTTGTTTACATGCCTGATTGACAGAAGAGTGTAGCCTATGGCGCAAGATACGACTGAAATTTTGCAGGTGGGGAGAGATGCAAGAGAGGTTTGAGAAGGCTTGAATCGCTGGGCATCTTGTAATGACATGCATTATCTGAATTAGGTCCACAGAATTATACCTAAGAGGAGTGGCTACTATGGAGGAACTTTGAATGTCCTTTGAGCTAGCTAGCTAACAAGCTTGTGTGTACAGACCGGCACCAGAATTAAAAACACTTCTTACCTTTTTGTAGTTAATAAATCCAATGTGAAACTGATTGCTATGCCTATAGTAGCCTTAACTAGCATTGGAAAAGTGAATCCATTCCATCTCTAGCTAAGACAGATTGAAATTTACTGGGGGGAGGGGTGGTCCAAAATAGGGGAAAGTTGTCAAACGTTTCTTTGTGCTGTGGGGAGGGTTGTGTGTTTTTTGGGGGGAGGGCACAGGGGAGGGAATTGCATTTTTTTCCCTGGTTTATATCACTCTTCTGATCATATTTTCCCTATAAACAATGGCTTGACTTACTTTTTATATTACCCCAATAAAGTTATGAAACGTTTGTGAAGGTTTGGTATGGTGTGGCTATTATTAAGCTTTAAGTACTGCAGGCCTATGATATGAAGGCAGTGCACCCGTGTGCTCCAACGGACTCTGACAGTTGAACTTAACGTGAGGAAGACTGTTTCAGGCCTACCAGAGTTACTCCTATAGTCAAACAATATAATGCGTATCATTATACATATTGTCACAGGCCGGCTCATAGCCTGTGGCAAAAATGAGGGTACACGAACAGGTATCGGCCAATCAAAAAGGTTCTTTATTATAAACCAAACTATGAGGGGACACAAACAACAGGTATGGGCCAATCAAAAAGGTTCTTTATTATAAACCAGACTATGAGGGGACACAAACAACAGGTATCGGCCAATCAAAAAGGTTCTTTATTATAAACCAAACTATGAGGGGACACAAACAACAGGTATGGGCCAATCAAAAAGGTTCTTTATTATAAACCAAACTATGAGGGGACACAAACAACAGGTATGGGCCAATCAAAAAGGTTCTTTATTATAAACCAAAACTATGAGGGGACACAAACAACAGGTATCGGCCAATCAAAAAGGTTCTTTATTATAAACCAAACTATGAGGGGACACAAACAACAGGTATCGGCCAATCAAAAAGGTTCTTTATTATAAACCAAACTATGAGGGGACACAAACAACAGGTATGGGCCAATCAAAAAGGTTCTTTATTATAAACCAAACTATGAGGGGACACAAACAACAGGTATCGGCCAATCAAAAAGGTTCTTTATTATAAACCAAACTATGAGGGGACACAAACAACAGGTATGGGCCAATCAAAAAGGTTCTTTATTATAAACCAAACTATTAACTTTAAACAAAGAAAAAGGAATGAGGTGTGAAAGTATCATAATGTGAGGTGTATGTAAAGTGCAGGGATGCGTGAATCTGTGTGTGTGAATATGACTGAGTGAAAACTATATAAAACTACAAAGGAACAAACAAAACAGGATCATACCTGGAGGAGCAGAGAGAGAGAGACAAGAGTGGTTAGTGAAGCAGTTTAAATACCATGAGCCCAGGTGGCTCCAATCACTAACGACCCTCCTCTGCCTGCAGGAGGAACCGCCTCTGCAATGCAGGATCGAAAATGTAGGAACGTTTACATCTTTATAGCCGTCTGACATTGGCATATCTCTGTCTCTCTGGGGTTAGGCCTAAGCTTCTCTTCCTTTAAATAGACCACAATGGAAAAAGCCCCCGACTTTATTGTGCAGCCCCGTTCACTTTAAAGAATCTTTGTGTATATATATATATATATATATATATATATATATATATATATATATATATATATATATATATATATATATATATATAGTTGAAGTCAGAAGTTTACATGCACCTTAGCCAAATACATTTAAACTCAGTTTTTCACAATTCCTGACATTTAATCCTAGTAAAAATTATCTGTCTTAGGTCAGTTAGGACCACCACTTTATTTTAAGAATATGAAATGTCAGAATAATAGAATGATTTATTTCAGCTTTTATTTCTTTCATCACATTCCATGTGGGTCAGAAGTTTACATACACTCAATTAGTATTTGGTAGACTTGCCTTTTAATTGTTTAACTTGAGTCAAACGTTTCGGTTAGCCTTCCACAAGCTTCCCACAATAAGTTGGGTGAATTTTGGCCCATTCCTCCTGACAGAGCTGGTGTAACTGAGTCAGGTTGGTAGGCCTCCTTACTCGCACAAGCTTTTTCAGTTCTGCCCACAAATTTGCTATAGGATTGAGGTCAGGGTTTTGTGATGGCCACTCCAATACCTTGCCTTTGTTGTCCTTAAGCCATTTTGCCACAACTTTTGAAGTATGCTTGGGGTCATTGTCCATTTGGAAGACCCATTTGCGACCAAGCTTTAACTTCCTGACTGATGTCTTGAGATGTTGCTCAATATATCCACATAATTGTCCTCCCTCATGATGCCATCTATTTTGTGAAGTGCACCAGTCCCTCCTGCAGCAAAGCACCCTCACAACATGATGCTACCACCCCCGTGCTTCACGGTTGGGATGGTGTTCTTCGGTTTGCAAGCCTCCCCCTTTTTCCTCCAAACATAACGATGGTCATTATGACCAAACAGTTCTATTTTTGTTTCATCATACCGGAGGACATTTCTCCAAAAAGTACGATCTTTGTCCCCATGTGCAGTTACTAACTGTAGTCTGGCTTTTTTTATGGCAGTTTTGGAGCAGTGTCTTCTTCCTTTCTGAGCGGCCTTTCAGGTTATTTAGATATAGGATTGGTTTTACTGTGGATATAGATACTTTTGTACCTGTTTCCTCCAGCATCTTCACAAGGTACTTTGCTGTTGTTCTGGGATTGATTTGCACTTTTCACACCAAAGTACGTTCATCTCTAAGAGACAGAACACATCTCCTTCCTGAGCGGTATGACGGCTGCGTGGTCCCATGGTGTTTATACTTGCGTACTATTGTTTGTACAGATGAACATGGTTCCTTCAGGCATTTGGAAATTGCTCCCAAGGATGAACCAGACTTCTGGAGGTCTACAATTTTTTTCCTGAGGTCTTGGCTGATTTCTTTTGATTTTCCATGATGTCAAGCAAAGAGGCACTGAGTTTGAAGGTAGGCCTTGAAATACATCCACAGGTACACCTCCAATTGACTCAAATGATGTCAATTAGCCTATCAGCAGATTCTAAAGCCATGACATAATTTTCTGGAATTTTCCAAGCTGTTTAAAGGCACAGTCAACTTAGTGTATGTAAACTTCTGACCCACTGGAATTGTGATACAGTGAATTATAAGTGAAATAATCTGTCTGTAAACAATTGTTGCAAAAATGACTTGTGTCATGCACAAAGTAGATGTCCTAACTTACTTGCCAAAACTAGATGGATGGTTGAAAAACAAGTTTTAATGACTCCAACCTAAGTGTGTGTAAACTTCCAACTTCAACTGTATATATGTATTTTTTAACACACACACATATATATATATATATATTTACAAGAATGAATCAATCCAATGGCAACTCATGTAGGAGATGAGGAGAGGAAGTCACATAAGAGCATTGGGACCATTCTCATCCTCATCCTCTCTTACTCCATCCATGTCATGTGACCTCTTGGCCACAAAGCCGTCCTGTTCCGTTTACCCTAAGGCATCCAGAATCCTTTGAGATTTCGCCTTCGGAGCCTCCGTTTGTTGCACGTGTTTGAGGACCGGAGAGGTGAGCACTGGGGGGCCGTGGGGTACAGTCGTTGTTTGTTGGTTTGTTTGTTCGACTCTGGTGGTGGCAGAAGGAGTGGCTGGTTGTGCTGTTCCCGTGGGCCTTGCCTCTACTGCAGAGTTCTCCAACTCCAGTCCTGGAGCGCTACTACCGCACCAGTTTGACCAGTTTGCTGATATGCAACTGTAACAACATGTACCTGCAATGTAGTTGCACTGCTAACCTATTTAATTACTAAGGTTTTGGTCCATAATATAAAGTAAAATCCATAAATCCATCTATTCATAAGACATTTTGTTCCTGTGAGATTGTCAGCACATTCAATAATGTTTGTTACTGGCAGTAGAAGACTTTGGACTAATTGAACTCTCCCAGGTCTCACTCACTCGCTCCCTCTCTCTCTGTTTTGCCTAGTTACAGTGTATCCCTCCTTTGTCTTATTTACTATTCTTAATGCATTAAACATTCATCCGATTACTTTGGAGATCCTCAATGGCATTTTGCTCCGAGCTACCGTTCACCTAAATCTGCAAGACTTGTAGTTTATAGCCACAAGACATTAGCGGGTGCAGCACTGTGACATTGTATATACTGAGGCCTCAGTCAGTATGGTCAAGTGCATGTGTCTCCATAGCTAGACCCTTAACTTTAGCTTGTGGTGCTAATGCTAGGCTAACCTAGTGTGGGAACTGGGAAGCCATTTCAGTTTTAGGTCTCTTTCTCTGGCAGTCTGAATCAGAGTGAATGGGCTGGAGAGAGTTGGACTTGCAAAGTTTTACTGGGCTTGAGCCAGGTCAATAAATAATAGACAAGAGAGTAGAGAGACAGATGCAGGCTTGGAATGTATCCGGAAGATCCGATAGACAGACACTTTATACATTTTTTTAAAACTTTATGTCCACGATTAGCTACACTTCTAATCTCTGTTTCTCACTGTTCTTTTGGTCTTTAAAGCCACACTCTGCAAGTCTCCTGTGACAACAAAAACATAAATGCAGTAATACTGTAGGTCTTTTGTTTTTTACATTTGATACAATAAGACAGCTACACTAATCAGATTATTAAGGTATTTAGAAGTCATATTTTTCCAAATCAAGGGGTGTATTTCATTAGTTGAAATGAGTGGAAACCTTACAGACTTTAGCTCTTCCTGTTTATCTCCCCTTTAATATGACTTGTCTGATTGGAGATCAGTCTTATTGTGCGACCAAGCATGCCCATCTGCCGAGGACAGATCAGTCTCTGTGCAGCCAAAGTATTGTTGTGTGTGTGTGTGTGTGTGTGTGTGTGTGTATGTGTGTGCGTGCGTGTTAATGTGTGTGTGTGTGTTACGGGAAGCACTGTAGGACCACCACTTATAATGTTCTTGTAATTTGACACAAGAAGTGGAGATGAACTTGATGTTTGTGACCCTTTGTAAACTTTTGGTCGTGAGAATTGTTCTCACAAATAGATACAGTATGTATGTTTGTATTTGGGAGTTTCTTTTCTGATGATGTATATGTGGTTCTGTTACTAAAAGAATGTGCAGCAAAAATTCGGGATGGCAGCCTATATACCCTATGGTGTGACCATAAACTTTAGAGTAGCCACAGTGAAACAGATCATACTCATCCGTCTGCCCTCTTTGGCCCCCTTGTGAGAGCGTTGCTATGCTAATAGGCTAGAGACAGCCAAGCCTGTGACCTAAGCCTCCATTGGCAAACAGCCCAGCTCGGACCACTGTGGGAAAATGGGTAGTCCTCCAATTCCCTTAGCTAGAACTCAACTCCCTGCTGCTGCACTGCCCATATTAGTGCTTTATAGGAGAAGACCTGAATTGAGAGCAAAAACCGTTCCCAACTGCTGTAGGGTGGCAGGTAGCCTCAAAGGCTGTGCAGAGTTGCTGGATATCGGCGGGAACTGGAACACGCTGTCGTACACAATGATCCAGTGGATCCAAAACATGCTCAATGGGTGGCATGTCTGGTGACTATGCAGGCCATGGATGAACTGGGATATTTTTAGCTTCCAGGATTTGTGTACAGATCCTTGTGACATGGGGCTGTGTATTATCATGCTAAAACATTAAGTGATGGCAGTGGATGAATGGCATGACAATGGGCCTCAGGATCTCGTCACATTATCTCTGTGCATTCAAATGCCATCGATAAAATACAATTGTTTTAGTTGTCCGTAGCTTATGCCTGCCCATACCATAACCTCACCACCACCATGGGGCACTCTGTTCACAACGTTGACATCAGCAAACCGGTCGCCCACGCGACACCATACACGTGGTATGGGGTTGTGAGGCCGGGTTGAGCGTACTGCCAAATTCTCTAAAACAATGGTGGAGGCGGCTTATGGTAGAGAAACTAACATTAAATTATCTGGCAACAGCTCTGGTGGACATTCCTGCAGTCAGCATGCCAATTGCACACTCTCAACTTGAGCCATCTGTGGCATTGTGTTGTATGACAAAACTGCACATTTTAGAGTGGCCTGTTATTGTCCCCAGTTGCACCTATGTAATGATCATTCTGTTTAATCAGCTTCTTGATATGCCACACCTGTCAGGTGGATGAATTATCTTGGCAAAGGAGAAATTCTCACTAAAAGGGATGTAAACACATTTGTGCGTATGGAACATTTCTGTGGTCTTTTATTTCAGCTCATGAAACATGGGACCAACACTTTACATGTGGAGTTTATATTTTTTCATATTATGCTTTTATATAGCATTCTTATGCATTCTTAGGGTTTCACAAATGTCGTTTTTAGTTTTGTAGGTTATAGATAGGCCCTAAGCATAATTTCTAGAAGTTAACCATCCCCATATTTTCTATTGTGTTGGTATACACGAGGAAGAAGATGCTTCAGGTTTTGGTGTGAGTTGGACAATGCATTGGAACCAGCTGTGATAGAGAGCTGTGTTACCGAACGTGTCCAGTAGGTGTCTCTGTCACTCCTGTGAATCGTTGGCCTGCCCAGCTGTTTTTGCTCTGCGCTGGGCCTTGTATTCAGGGAGTTCTGTTGAACGAACAGGAAAGGAAAGTTACAGATGTATGATCTTAATTGGATCACCCTGTTGCAGGAGAACTTTCGTGCAATGTAGGACATTTAAAACGTGTAGTGTATTTGAGGTTTAAAAAGGAATTCTGAAGTTTGTCATTTCCATTTAGAAATTTCAGACTTGATTATGATTTATGAAAAATGTATCAACCCCTACAAAAATATCCATTAATTATAATCCACGTAATATTTCACATTTCCTTTTGCTGCGGGATAATTTTCCTGCTGCACCTGACTCATATTAAGGTCCCACATCTGTACATAAAGGCTGAAAAAAAAGAAATCCTGTTTTTGTGCAAGGCCGGCCATCTGTTCACAGGACATGAAACCTTTGTGAAATAAAAGCAGAAAATACATGACTAATTGTAAGCTAATCATGAGGAATATGTTTAATGAACATCCGTGCTTTTCCCTGTATTATGGTGATTTCGTAAAAACAATGTTATTGTGATTCATTATCATTTGTACATTGCGTACATTTCTGCATTCCCTCTCAATGGTCACAGAGAACACACCACATTTTCAATTCTAACGCATAGAAAGCAGCTTATTTATCAATGTGCACCCAATTGTGATAAGCATCAATTAACCAAACAGTCCAAAGTGAACAGCCAATATGGCCGCCAAACCACCAGCCCACAAATCACATGACATGGATTTGAATTGGAATATCCTAGTCTTTACTCATTGTTATTCTAAAGCGTCAGCTCCGCTAGGAATAGGGCCTGACAATCAGCTGTGCTTTATGGGAAATCACATGACACACTGCCCTCAACAATCAGATCATCAACTCCCCCAACCAACCATTATTGGGGATGATGTCACAAAGAGCCAGTCACCCACCTTCCAATAATTCCCCTCATCTCTCTCTCATAATAATGAACAACAATGTGAATATGATCTAATTACCACCAATGTAGCTGATGAGCAACCACAAACCACGAGCAACACTTGCAGTTCAATGGCCTCCCACAATGTTGTCATTCCGTCCGTTACACTCGGCTGTAAATGTGGTTTCTCGTAGCCACTCATGGTCAACTTGTTGAGACCTTTGCTCATGTTATTTTTTCCACCTCCATTACACTCATCGGCAGACAAAGGAGTGTATTCACAAAGAACACGAGGGCAGGTAAATGCCACTTCCTTTGGCAAGGGGACAATACGAGGGGTTGAATGGAGTTTCTCTCTCTCAGTTTGGGTCTGGCCTCTGGTCACCAGCCTAAGGTCACTCTGTCATAATGTGAGGGCACACTAGGCTTTGTTTGTGCCTGGGTGTTGTGCCTGGTGTGTGATGGGAAGAATGTGTTGTGTCATCACCGTATAGGCTAGTAGCGAGAGTGGCCTAAAGCTGAAATGGGTTCTTCTTTTGTAGCCCTCCATAGAATTAAGGCTAGTTTTAGCCTAGTCAATAATGGGCATAATGGGCTAATGAACAAATGCAAACAAATACACTGAGTGTGTTTGATTGGTTTTGTTTGGCTTGAACGTGGTGTACAGAATAGTTCTGTCACTGTTGATATCTATACACTCACAAACAGACATTATTATGCACCCACCGCTCACTCACACTGATTAACCTTCATATCAATCACAGATCAAGCACACACGCTCTCTCTCTCTCTCTCTCTCTCTCTCTCTCTCTCTCTCTCTCTCTCTCTCTCTCTCGCTCTCTCTCTCTTGCTTACTTATTTCAATCCTCTTCCCTTCACATCTCTTACTATTACTTCCTGGCAATAACCCAAACCTTTATCCCACTAAGTGTTTAATTTGACATCCTTTTCTCAAGCCGCTAACCTTGGTTCACCTGGCTTTGTCGTTCTTTAGCTTACCTAAACAAAGGCCTATTTAGTTAGTAGTTAGTACTTCATTTGAGGTAACTATACCTACAGTGGTAGAGCCCACTTCTGACACCAACTGTTACATTATTAGATATATGGAAGAGGCAAAGAGACGCCAGTCAAGGTAACATGTTTACTGAGCAGATAATGTACCAACTACCACTTAATATTACTATCCAAGATATTCACTATCACTGTACTGGGTCTATTATATAATATTGGTATTTGGGATTTATCCAGACCTCTCCAAGACCCCCCCATTGTGTTTGCTGTGAAAGCCGACAATGGATCTGTCAGTGGTTGGCTAAGAAAAGATTAGCAGAAGGAAGGGAAGGCTGAGGTGAAAGAGGGAGGATATCTGCTGTTCTTGTCCAAAGGCCACCCTGTTTCACTATAGTACATAATGTTTCAGAGACTAAGAACATGTACATCAAGATCATTGAAACACGTCCAGCCATGCAGATTCGTCCTGATAGATATATCATAAAAAATGCACCTGTGAGACTGTGCCAGACCTGGCAATAAGGCTCAAGTCTTTGAGCACGAACCAGAGTCAAGAATCAATCAAATGTATTTATAAAGCCCTTTTTCCATCAGCCGATGTCACAAAGTGCTGTACAGAAACCCAGCCTAAAACCCCAAACAGCAAGTACTGCAGATGTAAAAGCACGATGGCTAGGAAAACCCCCCTAGAAAGGCCAGAACCTAGGAAGAAACCTAGAGAGGAACCAGGCTATGAGGGGTGGCCAGTCCTCTTCTGGCTGTGCCGGGTGGAGATTATAACAGAACATGTCCAAGATGTTCATAAGTGACCAGCAGGGTCAGATGGTTGTAGAGGGTGCAACAGGTCAGCACCTCAGGAGTAAATGTCGTTTGGCCTTTCATAGCCGGGCATTCAGAGTTAGAGACAGCAGGTGTAGTGGAGAGAGAGTCTAAAACACCAGGTCCGGGACAAGGTAGCACATCCGGTGAACAGGTCAGGGTTCCATAGCCGCAGGCAGAACAGTTGAAACTGGAGCAGCAGCATGACCAGGTGGACTAGGGACATCAAGGAGTCATCAGGCCAGGTAGTCCTGAGGCATGGTCCTATGGCTCAGGTCCTCAGAGAGAAAGAGTGAGAGAAAGAGAGAGAGAATTAGAGCATACTTAAATTCACGCAAGACACCGGAAAAGACAGGAGAAATACTAACTAATACTGACACATAAACTATTTCAGAATAATTACTGGAGGCTGAGACAGGAGGGGTCAGGAGACACTGTGGCCCGGACAGGGCCAAACAGGCAGGGTATAACCCCACACCACTAGAGGGATATCTTCAACCATCAACCACCTACTCTGAGACAAGGCCGAGTATAGCCCCCCAAGATCTCCCCCACGGCACGAACCCGAGGGGGGCACCAACCCGGACAGGAAGATCACATCAGTGACTCAACCCACTCAAGTGATGCACCCCTCCTAGGGACGGCATGGAAGAGCACCAGTATGCCAGTGACTCAGCCCCCGTAATAGGGTTAGAGGCAACGAATCCCAGTGGAGAGAGGGGAACCAGCCAGGCGGAGACAGCGAGGGCGTTTTGTCGCTCCAGTGCTTTTCCGTTCATCTTCACACCACTGGGCCAGACTACGCTCACTCATAGGACCTACTGAAGAGATGAGTCTTCAATAAAGACTTAAAGGTCAAGACCGAGTCTGCGTCTCTCACATGGATAGGCAGACCAATCCATAAAAATGGTGCTCTATAGGAGAAAGCCCTGCCTCCAGCTGTTTGCTTAGAAATTGTAGCGACAGTAAGGATGTCTGCGTCTTGTGACCGTAGCGTATGTGTAGGTATGTACGGCAGGACCAAATCGAAAAGATAGGTAGGAGGAAGCCCATGTAATGCTTTGTAGGTTAGCAGTTAAACCTTGAATCAGCCCTAGCCTTAACAGGAAGCAAGTGTAGAGAGGCTAGCACTGGAGTAAAATGATCAAATTGTTGGGTTCTTGTCAAGGTTCTAGCAGCCGTGTTTAGCACTAATTGAAGTTGATTTAGGGCTTCATCCGGGTAGCCGGAAAGTAGAGCATTGCAGTAGTCTAATCTAGTGACAAAAAGCATGGATTAATTTTTCTGCATCATTTTTGGACAAAAAGTTTCTGATTTTTGCAATGTTATGAAGATGGACAAAAGCTGTCCTTGAAATATTCTTGATACGTTTGTCAAAAGAGAGATCAGGGTTCAGAGTAACGCCGAGGTCCTTCACAGTTTTATTTGAGATGACTGTACAACCGTCAAGATCAATTGTCAGATCCAACAGAATATCTCTTTGTTTCTTGGGACCTAGAACAAGCATCTCTGTTTTGTCTGAGTTTAAAAGTAAAACATTTGGCACCATCCACTTCCTTATGTCTGAACCACAGGCTTCCAGGGAGGGCAATTTTGGGGCTTCACCATGTTTCATCGAAATGTACAGCTGTGTGTCATCCGCATAGCAGTGAAAGTTAACATTATGTTTCCAAATGACATCACCAAGAGGTAAAATATATAGTGAAAACAGTAGTGGTCCTAAAATGGAACCTTGAGGAACACTGAAATGTACAGTTGATTTGTCAGAAGACAAACCATCCACCGAGATAAACTGATATCTTTCCGACAGATAGGATCTAAACCAGGCCAGAACTTGTCCATGTAGACCAATTTGGGTTTCCAATCTCTCCAAAAGAATGTGGTGATCGATGGTATCAAAAGCAGCACTAAGGTCTAGGAGCACGAGGATAGATGCAGAGCCTTGGTCTGTCGCCATTAATAGGTACTTAACCACCTTCACGAGTGCAGTCTCAGTTCTATGGTGGGGTCTAAAACCAGACTGAAGCATTTCGTATACATTGTTTGCCACACGTTATTGACGTACCGCTCGTTATTATCAAAAGCCTCTTTTGAAGATGAGTCAGAGTCAAGTCTGCCGCTCGTTATTGACGTACCGCTCGTTATTGTCGAAAGCCTCTCTACGGGGGTGAGATTTTGTGCTTAGGTGGCTGGGAGAATGGCTGAGTTGTCTTCCCTGAGACAAAAAACATGAATGCATGTCGTATGGGCCCAGAAATATGCCTATTCAAAAGTGTAAAGAGTTCAGTATAGCATCACGTCTAGTTTTTTTGACCAAGTGAAAGGGCACTTCCTTTTTTTATCCGGAGGGGAGACCTAATTGGTCACTGTGTTGCCATGGCATACTGTCCCTATGTAAACAAAGGAGGTCCTCCACACTTCCTGTCGCATGACATGGGAGCCCAAACACATTGGTCTTTCTGGCCCTTGGTACTCATGTTTTACTGTAGACTTACATTATATGCCAGAATGTTAGTTGTGCTACAGGTTATAGAGGCTAAAAAACTGTTCTCCAGGAGCATTTGCTTTTGGTCCAGTGAGCGTTCCCTCCTTGTCAGGCTCAAAATGTTCAAGACAAGAGGGGAGGCTACCTGCCTGAAAGGTTTTGGACTTTGACCAACATGTTTTAAATCATAATTAGACATTTACCGTTTTAACCGTGTCTGTCTTGGATGAGTGCCTTGGTGTCTTGACTAGCTGACAAAACTCATACGGGCAGGAGTGGTAGTGCGCAGGAGTGCTTGGTTGTCTCCATAGCAACAGCAGCTCCACAGCATCGGCTGAGTTTGGCTTCTGCAACTTAATATGGGTTATTCTTGTACTTTTTTGTACATTGTAGAATAATAGTGAAGATATCAAAACTATGAAATGGAATCATGTAGTAATCCAAAAAACATATTTAATATATTGAGAATCTTCAAAGTAGCCAGCCTTTGCCTTGAGGACAGCTTTTCACAGTTTTGACTGGTATTGTACATCTCCCCTTCCCTATCTCTCTTCTGTCCACCCATGACTGGTACTGTACATCTCCCCTTCCCTATCTCTCTTCTGTCCACCCATGACGGGTACTGTGCATCTCCCCTTCCCTATCTCTCTTCTGTCCACCCATGACTGGTACTGTACATCTCCTCTTCCCTATCTCTCTTCTGTCCACCCATGACTGGTACTGTACATCTCCCCTTCCCTATCTCTCTTCTGTCCACCCATGACTGGTACTGTACATCTCCCCTTCCCTATCTCTCTTCTGTCCACCCATGACTGGTACTGTACATCTCCCCTTCCCTATCTCTCTTCTGTCCACCCATGACTGGTACTGTACATCTCCCCTTCCCTATCTCTCTTCTGTCCACCCATGAGTAAATGTCGTTTGGCCTTTCATAGCCGGGCATTCAGAGTTAGAGACAGCAGGTGTAGTGGAGAGAGAGTCTAAAACACCAGGTCCGGGACAAGGTAGCACATCCGGTGAACAGGTCAGGGTTCCATAGCCGCAGGCAGAACAGTTGAAACTGGAGCAGCAGCACGACCAGGTGGACTAGGGACATCAAGGAGTCATCAGGCCAGGCAGTCCTGAGGCATGGTCCTATGGCTCAGGTCCTCAGAGAGAAAGAGTGAGAGAAAGAGAGAGAAAAGCTCGAGAGAGAATTAGAGCATACTTAAATTCACACAAGACACCGGAAAAGACAAGAGAAATACTCCAGATATAACAGACTGACCCTAGCCCCCCGACACATAAACTATTTAAGAATAAATACTGGAGGCTGAGACAGGAGGGGTCGGGTGTGGCCCGGACAGGGCCAAACAGGCAGGATATAACCCCACCCACTTTGCCAAAGCAAAGCCCCCACACCACTAGAGGGATATCTTCAACCATCAACCTACTACCCTGAGACAAGGCCGAGTATAGCCCACCAAGATCTCCCCCACGGCACGAACCCGAGGGGGGCACCAACCCGGACAGGAAGATCACATCAGTGACTCAACCCACTCAAGTGATGCCGTGTAAGTGGACCTATCGCATTATAATCTCTATGGATGTACCCTGTGACCTCTTTAGCAAAATCATCTTTGGTGTATTTTAGAACATCCTTTGAATTCATAGGGGTGCAATACAAAATGGTCTTGGTTGTCCTCTGATCTCCTGTGTTCATATTTAACCCAGCCCCACCTGGACTGTCCCAATAATCTGAGAATGGCATGGGGTCTGTGTGGGGGATACCTTTAGATGGTTCAGCCCATTTATTGACCCTCTGGGAACTGGAAGAAAGGAAAAACCTGCACTCACTGAAATATTCTTTAAGTTTTAATGTATTTTTTTTAGCAGCAGAGGTCAGAACAAACAGACGCATTTCGGCGGCAGCCGTCATCAGCTGGTCCACGTGTGTTTCTTGATCTTAAAGATGTCCGTGGCCCTAGAAGGACTTTCTACAGGAAAGCAAACCAATTAAACTATCACGTTTGAGGTAAGACCCAGATGCAGACAACGTCAAATTAACAACAGGTTATTAATCCAACAGGGGCAGGCTAAAGACAGGTCAATGCAGGCAGGGGCCGGTAATCCAGATAATCAATCAACAATAAAGAGACAGGAACAGAGTGTAAAACGCTAGTAGGCTTGATGAAACAAAGCGAACTGGCAACAGACAAACAGAGAACACAAGTATATATACACAGTGGATAATGGGGAAGATGGGCGACATCTGGAGGGGGGTGGAGACAATCCCAAATACAGGTGAAACAGATCAGGGTGTGACAAAACCCAGATCGTATCAAACACACTGCAGATATTTGGTTTCAGAGAAGTTAAAAAACACCTGGCTTATGTAAATGACTGACTTATAGTTGGGAGTGTCTCGCCCAGACTCCAGGTGTTTCAAGCTCCTTGGCTTCCTCTCTATTTATTACACCAAGAGTGATTCCATGAGACAGCTGGTTCCCTGTAACATCTTGTTTCCCCCTTAGATCTGATCACCCTTGGACAAGAAGTGGATTTGGATGGAGGAGGGTGCTTTTTTTTTATACAGCTGCCTTTGATTTGTTAAATTGTATTTGATGAGAGTGGTTTCTAAAACCCAATTTTAGCTCCGTTACGATGAAGGACAGCACTGCTGAAAATAACACAGTCTGATGGGGTGCTTTCCCTCCCTCCTCCACCATTGCATAAGAGATGGGTAATGGGAAATTAAATTGGACTCAAATGAATTGGAGAGAGGGTTCAATTTGGTGAGGGCTTTCAAGCATGCACACACACACAACCTAGAAATAGCAGCCTCGTGTGCAAGGCCTTCTACATTTTTTTGCACTGGTATCACAACAGTCAGGTAAGAGGGGCTGCTGGTGTATAGGGAATATGGTATAGTGTGGCATGTACAGTGCATTCGGAGAGTATTCAGACCCCTTGACTTTTTCCACATTTTGTTACGTTACAGCCTTATTCATCGATCTACACACAGAAACCGATCAAGACGAAGCAAAAACAGGTTTTCTAAAACAGAAAAACAGAAATAACTTATTTACATAAGTATTCAGACCCTTTCCTCTGCGACTCGAAATTTGATCTCTGATGCATCCGGTTTCCATTGGTCATCCTTGAGATGTTTCTACAACTTGATTGGAGTCGACCTGCGGTAAATTCAAATGATTGGACATGATTTTATAAAGCACACACCTGTCTATATAAGGTCCCACAGTTGACAGTGCATGTCAGAGCAAAAACCAAGCCATGAGGTCGAAGGAATTATCTGTAGTGTTCCGAGACAGGATTGTGTCGAGGCACAGATCTGGGGAAGGGTACCAAAATATGTTTGCAGCATTGACTGTCCCCAATTACACAGTGGCCTCTATCATTCTTAAATGGAAGACGTTTGGAACCACCAAGACTCTTCCTAGATCTGGCCGCCCGGCCAAACTGAGCAATCGGGGGAGGTGACCAAGAACCTAATGGTCACTCTGACAGAGCTCCAGAGTTCCTCTGTGGAGAAGAGAGAAACTTTCAGAAGGACAACCATCTCTGCAGAACTCCACCAATCATGCCTTTACGGTAGAGGGGCCAGACGGAAGCCATTCCTCAGTAAAATGAACATGACAGCCCGCTTGGAGTTTCCCAAAAGGCTTCTAAAGGACTCTCAGACCATGAGAAACAAAAATTCTCTGGTCTGATGAAAACAAGATTGAACTCTTTGGCCTGAATGCCAAGCGTCATGTCTGGAGGAAACCTGGCACCATCCCTACGGTGAAGCATGGTGGTGGCAGCATTATGCTGTGGGGATGTTTTTCAGCAGCAGAGACTGGGAGACTAGTCAGGATCGAGGGAAAGATGAACGGAGCAAAGTACAGAGAGATTCATGATTTAAACCTACTCCAGATTACCCATGACCTCAGACTGGGACGAAGGTTCTCCTTCCAACAGGACAATGTTGAAGCCAAGCCAAATCAGGAGTGGCTGCGGGACAAGTCTCTGAATGTCCTTGAGTGTCCCAGCCAGAGTCCGGACTTGAACCCGATCGAACATCTCTGGAGATACCTGAAAATAGCTGTGCAGCGATGCTCTCCATCCAACATGACAGAGCTTGAAAGGATCTGCAGAGAAAAATGGGAGAAACTACCCAAATACAGGTGTGCCAAGCTTGTAGCGTTATACCCAAGAAGACTGGAGGCTGAAATCGCTGCCAAAGGTGCTTCAACAAAGTACTAAGTAAAGGGTCTGAATACTTATGTAAATGTGATATTTCCGTTTGTTTTTTATACATTTGCAAAAATAGAAAATCTTGTTTGTCATTATGGGATATGAAAACTATTTCATCAATTTTATTATAATGCTATAACGTAACAAAATGTGGGAAAAGTGAAGAGGTCTGAAAACTTTCATATATTTATCATTATTATATTTTTTATTTTTGTCATTTTTATTAGAAGTACGAGTTGTCCTCATGTGTAGGTAAAACATTGTTATTTTGTGTGTGTGTGCGTGTGACCCCGTATGGCTTTCTGTACTAGAACGTACCGTATTATGGTTTGCCACCCCCTTCACACACACACACACACACACACACACACACACACACACACACACACACACACACACACACACACACACACACACACACACACACACACTGTGCTGTGACCTGATCTATCATGACATGACTAAGTCATCATTGAGTATCCTAGAAATCACATGACTTTCTAGCAACGACTTCATATGCTCTTCCGCATGTCATGGGATGTGTGTGTGCATGTGTGCCCACGTCATACTAGTATGCTGGCATATACAGCAATAACCTGTATACCCCAGAGCTGTCAACATGGGTAATAGCAGTGTGTGGGCCATCTTGTTAATTGTATGATAGTATAATAGTATACTTTATTAGCCCAGCACCTATATTTTTAAGGATGTGCGTATGACCACAAACGTCTCTAATACAGCAATGTGTCAGTGATTGAGTGTCTTTTTATTGGCAAATCAAGAGAGCTGTCCATCTTTTTCCACTATCACGTTCACTCTTATCTTGTTATTTCTGATTTGACGCAACACTAGTTTTATAAACATTTGGGGAAATCACGTCTTATTTTGGAAAAATTTCCAGTAGTTACTTTTTCTCCGAAAAACTATTTCCATAATTCCTCTGCATTTCCTAGTCCAAAAGCCCATCCGGCTCAGCTATAGTACCAGCCATAGCTATAGTTCATGGATGTGGTGTCCCAGAGATAAGAGGAGGGAATGGTGGTCTGGATTGTTGTCTTCCCGGTGTTGAGTCCTTATCAGCTTCAGTGTCATTACTCGGAAGTCTCTGTAGTCTATCTCCAGTATCTCCTTTACTGATCAGCACCTTTTTAATGAGGACCAGGAGGGGGAGAGGGAGGAGGGGGAGAGGGAGTACAGGGGGAAGTCTATCACATCTTTAATGGTGACCTCTGCTGTAGGAACATTCAGATATGTGTGTGTGTGTGTGTGTGTGTGTGTGTGTGTGTGTGTGTGTGTGTGTGTGTGTGTGTGTGTGTGTGTGTGTGTGTGTGTGTGTGTGTGTGTGTGTGTGTGTGTGTGTGTGTGTGTGTGTGTGTGTGTGTGAAATAGAGAAATAGAGAAATAGAGGGAAATAGAAAGAGTGGGATGTCTGTATTGGATTCACCTGTGTGACTTAGTGAGTGTATTTTACAGTGTTGAACTTGAGTTCAAAAGATCATGAGTTTTTGTCTATGTGAATGAGGATGTTATAATGAATGTGTATGTGATCATGTATGTGTGTGTGACTGTGAGAATGTGTATTTGTCCTCACATGGAGAGATATAACCTACATTATATATACATTATATATACTGTACTTTGGCATACAATTACGCTAAAAACAGAACTCTCAAGACACCCTAATAATTTAAGTCCAGAGTGCAGAGCCACATTTCTGACATGACTGGCATTTGGCTAATTTCAATCCTATTACTGTAGTAACTCCATTTGATGTTATACAACAGTGAAGAATGTTACTGTACCTCTGTCCCTATGTTTCAAAGTGTAGCCTAGATCTAATTTGATAATTATAGAGGCAATGCACCTGATTGTATCTAGAAAGGGACTGGTGAATATGAGGGTCGCCTGGTTAATTGGCTGTCCTGTATTACCGGTATTTATATGAGTTATTATCATTCATCCTATTAAGAGAGAGAGAAATAGAGAGAGAGAGATTCAGAGAGAGAGATAAATGGCAGTTAGACATGGGTGGTGTGGGTCCCCTACACACTTACAAAAAGGGGTTATTTGGCTGTTTCAATAGGAGAACCCTTTTTAGTTCCAGGGAGAACCCTTTTTAGTTCCAGGGAGAACCCTTTTTAGTTCCAGGGAGAACCCTTTTTAGTTCCAGGGAGAACCCTTTTTTGTTCCAGGGAGAACCCTTTTTAGTTCCAGGGAGAACCCTTTTTTGTTCCAGGGAGAACCCTTTTTAGTTCCAGGGAGAACCCTTTTTTGTTCCAGGGAGAACCCTTTTTAGTTCCAGGGAGAACCCTTTTTCGTTCCAGGGAGAACCCTTTTTTGTTCCAGGGAGAACCCTTTTTTGTTCCAGGGAGAACCCTTTTTTGTTCAAGGGAGAACCCTTTTTAGTTCCAGGGAGAACCCTTTTTTGTTCCAGGGAGAACCCTTTTTTGTTCCAGGGAGAACCCTTTTTTGTTCCAGGGAGAACCCTTTTTAGTTCCAGGGAGAACCCTTTTTAGTTCCAGGGAGAACCCTTTTTTGTTCCAGGGAGAACCCTTTTTAGTTCCAGGGAGAACCCTTTTTAGTTCCAGGGAGAACCCTTTTTTGTTCCAGGGAGAACCCTTTTTAGTTCCAGGGAGAACCCTTTTTAGTTCCAGGGAGAACCCTTTTTTGTTCCAGGGAGAACCCTTTTTTGTTCCAGGGAGAACCCTTTTTAGTTCCAGGGAGTACCCTTTTTAGTTCCAGGGAGAACCCTTTTTAGTTCCAGGGAGAACCCTTTTTAGTTCCAGGGAGAACCCTTTTTAGTTCCAGGGAGAACCCTTTTTTGTTCCAGGGAGAACCCTTTTTTGTTCCAGGGAGAACCCTTTTTAGTTCCAGGGAGAACCCTTTTTAGTTCCAGGGAGAACCCTTTTTTGTTCCAGGGAGAACCCTTTTTAGTTCCAGGGAGAACCCTTTTTAGTTCCAGGGAGAACCCTTTTTAGTTCCAGGGAGAACCCTTTTTAGTTCCAGGGAAAACCCTTTTTAGTTCCAGGGAGAACCCTTTTTGTTCCAGGGAGAACCCTTTTTTGTTCAAGGGAGAACCCTTTTTTGTTCCAGGGAGAACCCTTTTTAGTTCCAGGGAGAACCCTTTTTAGTTCCAGGGAGAACCCTTTTTTGTTCCAGGGAGAACCCTTTTTAGTTCCAGGGAGAACCCTTTTTAGTTCCAGGGAGAACCCTTTTTAGTTCCAGGGAGAACCCTTTTTTGTTCCAGGGAGAACCCTTTTTAGTTCCAGGGAGAACCCTTTTTAGTTCCAGGGAGAACCCTTTTTTGTTCCAGGGAGAACCCTTTTTAGTTCCAGGGAGAACCCTTTTTTGTTCCAGGGAGAACCCTTTTTAGTTCCAGGGAGAACCCTTTTTAGTTCCAGGGAGAACCTTTTTAGTTCCAGGGAGAACCCTTTTAAGTTCCAGGGAGAACCCTTTTAAGTTCCAGGGAGAACCCTTTTTAGTTCCAGGGAGAACCCTTTTTAGTTCCAGGGAGAACCCTTTTTGGATCCACCTGAAACCAAAAAGGGTTCTTCAAAGGGTTATCCTATTGGAACAGCCGAAGAACCCTTTAAGGTTGTAAATATCACCTTTTTTTCTAAGAGTGTACAATAGTGGGTAAGGGAACAGTTTAGGCCAGGGCATGAAGCAGGATAGATGTTTTGCATTTCAAAGCTGGTGAGCTATGCCTGGATTCCATTCTATTTTAGTAGCTGTGTAGTAATTAGAAAAGAGGTGACACGGAGAGAAATGCTCTTCCATTGCCATTTCCTACACTGTACAACTATGTCTGTACTCTTTGGAATGGTTTCCCAGATGAAAATTAAGAATCTCCATTGAAAGTGGTTTTTAGTCCAGGAATGAATCTGTCTTAATCTGCGTTTGGGAATCTGGCTTTTTGTGTAAGTGTGCTAAATTCAAATACATTTCTCTCATCTGTAACGCAACACTGGTGTCTGACGAGCAGAAGATAAGAGGACATCTCTGCTTCGTCCATCGGTGATGGCTAAGGTTGATAGCCCCGGCCCACACTATTATATAACGTGCTTGAGAATCTTTGGTTACAAGCTACCCTCAAGTAGCACACAAGCTATTTCTGCTCCACTTATCATTTTATATTCTGGGATCACAAAAAAGCCAGACCAACTAATAAAATGGCATCCCATAATTCGTTTCTGAACCTTACCTGCAGGTTACCGTCGAAAATGCCGAAGAGTCAAAATATAGGAAATAATAAGCCTCCACAGAGCAGTGGTGGAAAAAGTATCCAAATCTCATACTTGAGTAAAAGTAAAGATTTATTTATTTTATTTATTTCAAGCTAGTTTAAAGCTAGTGAGGGAGATAAGTGTTTCCAGTTTCAGAGATTTTTGTAGTTCGTTCCAGTCATTGGCAGCAGAGAACTGGAAGGAGAGGTGGCCAAAGGAAGAATTGGTTTTGCAGGTGACCAGAGAGATCTACCTGCTGGAGCGCGTGCTACAGGTGGGTGCTGCTATGGTGACCAGCAAGCTGAGATAAGGGGGGACTTTACCTAGCAGGGTCTTGTAGATGACCTGGAGCCAGTGGGTTTGGCGACGAGTATGAAGCAAGGGCCAGCCAACGAGAGCGTACAGGTCGCAGTGGTGGGTAGTATATGGGGCTTTGGTGACAAAACGGATGGCACTGTGATAGACTGCATCCAATTTATTGAGTAGGGTATTGGAGGCTATTTTGTAAATGACAGCGCCGAAGTCAAGGATTGGTAGGATGGTCAGTTTTACAAGGGTATGTTTGGCAGCATGAGTGAATGATACTTTGTTGCGAAATAAGAAGCCAATTCTAGATTTAACTTTGGATTGGATATGTTTGATGTGAGTCTGGAAGGAGAGTTTACAGTCTAACCAGACACCTAGGTATTTGTAGTTGTCCACATATTCTAAGTCAGAGCCGTCCAGAGTAGTGATGTTGAACAGGAGGGCAGGTACAGGCAGCGATCGGTTGAAGAGCATGCATTTAGTTTTACTTGTATTTAAGAGCAATTGGAGGCCACGGAAGGAGAGTTGTATGGCATTGAAGCTCGCCTGGAGGGTTGTTGACACAGTGTCCAAAGAAGGGCCAGAAGTATACAGAATGGTGTCGTCTGCGTAGAGGTGGATCAGAGACTCACCAGCAGCAAGAGCGACATCATTGATGTACAGTGGGGCAAAAAAGTATTTAGTCAACCACCAATTGTGCAAGTTCTCCCACTTAAAAAGATGAGAGAGGCCTGTAATTTTCATCATAGGTACACTTCAACTATGACAGACAAAATGAGAAAAAAAATCCAGAAAATCACATTGTAGGATTTTTAATGAATTTATTTGCAAATTATGGTGGAAAATAAGTATTTGGTCAATAACAAAAGTTTATCTCAATACTTTGTTATATACCCTTTGTTGGCAATACCAGCGCAACAACGTTTTGTGTAAGTCTTCACAAGGTTTTCACACACTGTTGCTGGTATTTTGGCCCATTCCTTCATGCAGATCTCCTCTAGAGCAGTGATGTTTTGGGGCTGTTGATGGGCAACATGGACTTTCAACTCCCTCCAAAGATTTTCTATGGGGTTGAGATCTGGAGACTGGCTAGGCCACTCCAGGACCTTGAAATGCTTCTTACGGAACCACTCCTTCGTTGCCCGAGCGGTGTGTTTGGGATCATTGTAATGCTGAAAGACCCAGCCACGTTTCATCTTCAATGCACTTGCTGATGGAAGGAGGTTTTCACTCAAAATCTCACGCCACATGGCCCCATTCATTATTTCCTTTACACGGATCAGTCGTCCTGGTCCCTTTGCAGAAAAACAGCCCCAAAGCATGATGTTTCCACCCCCATGCTTCACAGTAGGTATGGTGTTCTTTGGATGCAACTCAGCATTTTTTGTCCTCCAAACACGACGAGTTGAGTTTTTACCAAAAAGTTATATTTTGGTTTCATCTGACCATATTACATTCTCCCAATCTTCTTCTGGATCATCCAAATGCTCTCTAGCAAACTTCAGACGGGCCTGGACATGTACTGGCTTAAGCAGGGGGACACGTCTGGCACTACAGGATTTGAGTCCCTGGCGGCGTAGTGTGTTACTGATGGTAGGCTTTGTTACTTTGGTCCAAGCTCTCTGCAGGTCATTCACTAGGTCCCCCCGTGTGGTTCTGGGATGTTTGCTCACCGTTTTTGTGATCATTTTGACCTCACAGGGTGAGATCTTGCGTGGAGCCCCAGATCGAGGGAGATTATCAGTGGTCTTGTATGTCTTCCATTTCCTAATAATTGCTCCCACAGTTGATTTCTTCAAACCAAGCTGCTTACCTATTGCAGATTCAGTCTTCCCAGCCTGGTGCAGGTCTACAATTTTGTTTCTGGTGTCCTTTGACAGCTCTTTGGTCTTGGCCATAGTGGAGTTTGGAGTGTGACTGTTTGAGGTTGTGGACAGGTGTCTTTTATACTGATAACAAGTTCAAACAGGTGCCATTAATACAGGTAATGAGTGGAGGACAGAGGAGCCTCTTAAGGAAGAAGTTACAGGTCTGTGAGAGCCAGAAATCTTGCTTGTTTGTAGGTGACCAAATACTTATTTTCCACCGTAATTTGCAAATAAATTAATTAAAAATCCTACAATGTGATTTTCTGGAATTTTTTTTCTACCATTTTGTATGTCATAGTTGAAGTGTACTTATGATGAAAATTACAGGCCTCTCTCATCTTTTTAAGTGGGAGAACTTGCACAATTGGTGGCTGACTAAATACTTTTTTGCCCCACTGTATACAGAGAAGAGAGTCGGTCAAAGAGTTGAACCCTGTGGCACCCCCATAGAGACTGCCAGAGGCCCGGACAACAGACCCTCCGATTTGACACACTGAACTCTATCAGAGAAGTAGTTGGTGAACCAGGCGAGGCAATCATTTGAGAAACCAAGGCTGTTGAGTCTGCCGATGAGGATGTGGTGATTGACAGAGTCAAAAGCCTTGGCCAGGTCAATGAATACGGCTGCACAGTATTGTTTCTTATCGATGGCGGTTAAGATATCATTTAGGACCCTGAGTGTGGCTGAGGTGCACCCATGACCAGCTCTGAAACCAGATTGCATAGCGGAGAAGGTATGGTGGGATTTGAAATGGTCGGTAATCTGATTGTTGACTTGGCTTTCGAAGACCTTAGAAAGGCAGGGTAGGAAAGTTATAGGTCTGTAGCAGTTTGGGTCAAGAGTGCCACCCCCTTTGAAAAGGGGGATGACAGCAGCTGCTTTCCAAAATGTGGGAATCTCAGAAAGAGAGGTTGAACAGGTTAGTAATAGGGGTGGCAACAATTTCGGCAGATAATTTTAGAAAGAAAGGGTCCAAATTGTCTAGCCCGACTGATTTGTAGGGGTCCAGATTTTGCAGCTCTTTCAGAACATCAGCTGACTGGATTTGGGAGAAGGAGAAATGGCGAAGGCTTGGGTGAGTTGCTATGGGTGGTGCAGTGCTGTTGACCGGGGTAGGGGTAGCCAGGTGGAAAGCATTGAAAATGCTTATTGAAATTCTCAATTATAGTGGATTTATCGGTGGTGACAGTGTTTCCTATCTTCAGTGCAGTGGGCAGCTGGGAGGAGGTATTCTTATTCTCCATGGATTTTACAGTGTCCCATGATTGTTTTGAGTTAGTGTTGCAGGAAGCAAATTTCTGATTGAAAAAGCTAGCCTTGGCTTTTCTAACTGCCTGTGTATATTGGTTTCTAGCTTCCCTGAAAAGTTGCATATCACGGGGGCTGTTCGCTGCTAATGCAGAAAGCCATAGGATGTTTTTGTGTTGGTTAAGGGTAGTCAGGTCTGGAGAGAACCAAGGGCAAAATCTGTTCCTGGTTCTACATTTCTTGAATGGGACATGCTTATTTAAGATGGCGAGGAAGGCATTTTATAAAAAAATAACCAGGCATCCTCTACTGACGGGATGAGATCAATATCCTTCCAGTATACCCCGGCCAGGTCGATTAGAAAGGCGTGCTCGCTGAAGTGTTTCAGGGAGCGTTTGACAGTGATGAGGGGAGGTCGTTTGACCACTGACCCATTACGGATGCAGGCAATGAGGCAGTGATTGTTGAGATCTTGGTTGAAAACAGCAGAGGTGTGTTTAGAGGGCAAGTTGTTTAGGATGATATCTATGAGGGTGCCCGTGTTTACGGCTTTGGTGTGGTATCTGGTAGGTTCATTGATAATTTGTGTGAGATTGAGGGCATCAAGCTTAGATTGTAGGATGGCTGGGGTGTTAAGCATGTTCCAGTTTAGGTCACCTAGTAGCATGAGCTCTGAAGATAGATGGGGGGCAATCAGTTCACACATGGTGTCCAGAGCATAGCTGGGGGCAGAGGGTGGTCTATAGCAGGCGGCAACGGTGAGCGACTTTTTTTAAAAGTAGAAGTTCAAATTGTTTGGGTACAGACCTGGATAGTAGGACAGACCTTTGCAGGATATCTTTGCAGTAGATTGCAACACCGCCCCCTTTGGCCGTTCTATCTTGTCTGAAAATGTTGTAGTTAGGGATGAACAGTTCAGAATTTTTGGTGGTCTTCCTAAGCCAGGATTCAGACACGGCTAGAACATCCGGGTTGGCAGAGTGTGCTAAAGCAGTGAATAAAACAAACTTAGGGAGGAGGGTTCTAATGTTAACATGCATGAAACCAAGGCCATAAACAATTGATGAACATACACCTGTAACAGTATAGCTTCAGTCCCTCTCCTCGCCCCAACCTGAGAATGATGGGAAGTTTGAGCGTGCTCGATTTACGTCACGTTATGTGACGGTGCTCAGTTTTTTGGCGGCATGAATCTTGTGAAAGCGGGAAAAATCCATAAATTAGCCGCATCATTGTATAAACCGTGAGGTTCAAACCGTGGGAATAAAGTAGCGGCTTATAGTCCGGAAATTACGGTACTTAATGCAGCTGGTGGCCACATCAGATACTGACTGTTACTTTTGATTTTGACACCCCCTTTAGTTCAGGGATACATTATTCCATTTCTGTTAGTCACATGTCTGTGGAACTTGTTCAGTTTATGTCGTTGAATCTTGTTACGTTCATACAAATATTTACACATGTTAAATTTGCTGAAAATAAACGCAGTTGACATAGAGAGGACATTTCTTTTTTTGCTGAGTTTAGTTCACTACTACCCAACCCTGGTTTTCAGCCTGTGCTTACTGGCAGTGAGTCAGCCTGCTCAGTCCACACATAACGCAAAACAGATGTAGAAAGTGGAACAGCCAAGATGTTGCTATGGATATGTGTGGGGGCAACTCGAGACACAAATTAGTTTTTTTTTCTTTCTCTGTTTTGTATTTCACTTTCACAGTGTAATTTTACACTGTGAAATACGGTTTTTCAAACACTGCCTTTAAGCAGGCCCAGAGTAAATATGCTTCAATGCTATACAACGGTTGGTTGTTTAGGAAAAAATCTGACTCTTGCACAACTGTGGGGCAAAACAGCCAGGGTTGGATAGATTGTTGATAACTTGTAAACTATATTTGGTCTCCAATATTTATTGAAAACAAATAGTTGCACAATGAACACTTGTCTCTCAAATACATTGTTACAATTGTTGGTTAGCAAGTTCTCTTGCAAATATTTTCAATATTAGCATAGATGCGACATCAGTCAAAGCAACTCAAAACAAGACATGCTATCAAGAACGAGCCACTTACAATTCCACATGGCGGTTTGTTGTCATTGTTGCTAGCTATCTGACCATCCAGAATCATAACAACATACGGCGTTCTACCCCTTTGAAGCGTGCACATCGTGTTCGTGACGTTGTCAGCTAACCCGTCTATAGTGTAATACAATATTATGTCCGTTTTTTTTATATCACTTTAAGGTGCTAGACAGTGAGAATGTAGGCTTGAATGTAGGCCTAATAGATTTGTTAGAAATGTTTAACAGATGGTTTTGGGAAGAGCACCACCCTTACAAATCCCAATTTGTGCTCTGGCATGCATACTGCACAGTAGAACTATAGACACTATTATAAACTGGGTGGTTCGAGCCCTGAATGCTAATTGGCTGACAGACGTGATATATCAGTCCATATACCACTGCTCTAATGACATTGGTAACCAGTTTATAATAGCAATAATGCACCTCAGGTGTTTGTGGTATATGGCCAATACACTGTACCTTGGCTAAGGGCTGTATCCAGTTGTGTCGTGACTAAGAACAGCCCTTAGCCGTGGTATATTGCCCATAGTGGCAAAAGAGCCTAATATTGCTCTCATGGAATGGATGTCATTTCTTGATAGAAGGATACAGATCTATCATAGAAATCAAGGGCTATTTGCAAGTGAAAACTGAAAAGGTCATGAGACATTTTGCCCAGTTGTTTAAAGTTATTTTGGTGGACACATTATGCCTATGCCCTTATACTTCTGAGTGGCGCAGCGGTCTAAAGCACTGCATCTCAGTGCAAGAGGCATCACTACAGTCCCTGGTTTGAATCCAGGCTGTATCACATCCATCTGTGATGGAGAGTCCCATAGGGCAGAGTGCATTTGGCCCAGGTTTGTAAATAAGAATTTGTTCTTAACTGACGTGCCCAGTTAAATAAAGGCTACATTTAGAAACGTTAACATGAGGGTGTGAATCGTGGTAAGAGCACTAAAGTTTACTACCTATGTCCTACAGAACGATTTTGCTGCGAAAATGACATCAGCTTCTCAAGAGGGGGCAGGCTTCCTGCTTCGGGGGAGGATCTGTGGAGGACCTTTCCAAGCTAACCCCGTCCTCGCTTCCCGCAGCAGACATACTGTACACAAACAAATTGGTTTGTAGCCTACATTCACCCGGGTCTTCTGCTTGCTTTTGTGAGAGAAAGGACCGTGCCACCGTTTTTAACCGCGTGACATGATGAAAGACTACCGCGGTGTGGGCTTCGTAACAATGTTGCCGTTGTAGCAATACAGACGGACGACACCAATGGTTTATCTAACGGTAGCTCAGTGCGAGGGGCGCATAATCAAGCTGGGTTCCCCTGATGTGATGTTCGATGCCAGCACCTGGAGGATTCGCAACATCTGGGACGGCGTGAAACTAGAGGTCGCCGGGAATGTGAGCCCCGTTGTCCTGCATAGCTTCACCCAATTGGACCCCGACCTTCCGCTGTTGGAGGTAAGGAAATCACCAGTAATTTGTTCACTGCGCGCTGGGCGCACTGTACATTTGTGTGGTTCATTCATGCGTCTGGTGACGGGTCTGCTGTCGAATCTGCGACAACTGATCGATAAGCAAGAATGGCTAATGGTTTTTAGAGGAGAAACGGTATGTTCTGTTGTGTTTTGTTGTTTCTTTCTGCCTTAGTGTCAATGAACCAGTTACTCAAGTTCAATACATTTAAGTGCGGATGTTCTTTTGATATTCCGCAACATTGTTTTAGTAGCCCATTTGTTTTCTGAAATGTTTCAACGCACGTTGTGAAATATACATGCTTTATTGATGAAGAATAATCATGAAACCAGTTTCATAATATAGGCAGTTTTTATTATTTTATTTTACTTTAACTTTTGCAGGGAGTCAACAATGAGACACAGGTCTCTTTTGCAAGTGAACCCTGCAAACAACTTGCTGTACAAGTCATGCTTTAGTACAAGTCATGTGATGAAACTACAATAGTCCATAATGTATAGACACTCAACTATAACTGTTATAATATCTGCAAATTACCCAACATTACTTAAAAAATGCTGTGATTAATAAATTGCATTAATCAGTCATATTAATCATCCATGTTTGGAGGACAGGGTGGCATGCGTTTGAGCCATCATCAATTTGATTTGAATAAAACAATTATTTTTATATGGAACAAACACCAGTCACTAGTTATTTTCCCATCCAAATGGCACGAGGCAGCTTTTAAAACTGTGCCAGTGAACCAGTAGAAGTCATTGATTCAATTGGATTCCAATGGGTCACCGTGTTGATTGCTGTCCAAGCAGGGTGTGTTCTACTTACCAAATAACACACTACCTCATTGGAGATGCCATAGGTTATAGGCTATGTCATATGGTCTTTTTGGTCCTGAGATTCTGTGTTTCTGTTTGTGAAGGTGAAAAGGGTTTATTCTGTCTCGTCTAGTATAGCTAGTAGACACAAGCTTTTTTTTCAGGTTGGCTTTTACATTTGGGTCATTGTCAACTCATCTTTATTTATGTTTGTTGCTGCCATGTGTGGGCATAAGAGTTTTAGTGTGTGACACATTTTGTGTGAGTTTAAGTGTGTTAGGCTTGTGTGTATTGTAGTGTGCATGTGAACGTTTGTGAATGCCATGGGTAACCACATGAAAAAATACTATAGTAAGCTATGGGCCAGGGCCATCAGACTGTTAAACAGCCATCACTAACATTGAGTGGCTGCTGCCAACACACTGACCCATCTCTAGCCACTTTAATAATTAAACATTTGATGTAATAAATGTATCACTAGTCACTTAAAACAATGCCAATTGATATAATATTTACATACCCTACATTACTCATCTTATATGTATATACTGTACTCTATACCATCTACTGCATCTTGCCTATGCCATTTGGCAATCGCTCATCCATATATTTACATATACATATTCTTATTCATTCCTTTACACTTGTGTGTATAAGATAGTTGTGAAATTGTTAGATTACTTGTTAGATATTACTGCACGGTCGGAACTAGAAGCACAAGCATTTCGCTACACTCGTATTAACATCTGCTAACCATGTGTATGTGACCAATAACATTTGATTTGGTTTGATATGGTATAAAAACTGTAGTATTACTATATTTATATATTAAAGTATTCACTGTAGTATTGTTGTGGTCATGACTGTAGCATACTGTAGTATTTATTGTAGTGTTTTTGCAGAAATTACTGTAGCATTTACTATAGTGTTTTTGTTTTATTATCTTTGACATATAAGTGGGGGCTTTCTCCTTGAGGAAACCTACCGAAGAAATATTGAAACAGCACATGTTCTGTAAACTGTAAGTGGGTAGGACTGGGGTGTGAACGGATATCAGAGCTCCTCCCCTGTTCGATAGACTGTAGTAAGTGAAGTAACAGAGATAACCTGTAGGGTATACAATACTTTATATGTTCTATACTTGTCATTTCTGCTTTTCACTCATGGGTGCCACCGCTGGTCTCTTGGCCCTCCCACCCCTACAGGAGGGCAGCTCCCGGAAAGTTTGAAATCATGCCATGAATAAGATCATTTTATATATGGAATAAATCAGGGTCAGGGCAGGCAGAGGTCAGTAATCCAGGGTGGTGTGACAAGGTACAGAACGGCAGGCTCCGGGTCAGGGCAGGCAGAATGGTCAAAACCGGGAAAACTAGAAAACAGGAACTAGAGAAAGACAGAAGCACAGGAAAAACTCTGTTAGGCTTGACAAAACAAATCGAACTGGCAACAGACAAACAGAGAACATAAATACACTGGGGATAATGGGGAAGATGGGCGACACCTGGAGGGGGGTGGAGACAAGCACAAAGACAGGTGAAACAGATCAAGGTGTGACAGTGATAATGTGGTTGTCCCACCTAGCTATATTAAGATGAATGCACTAACTGTAAGTCTGAAACACTTCAGCGAGCAGGCCTTTCTAACCGACCTGGCCGGGGTATCCTGGAAGGATATTGATCTCATCCCGTCAGTAGAGGATGCCTGGATATTTTTTTAAATGCCTTCCTAACCATCTTAAATAAACATGCCCCATTCAAGAAATTTAGAACCAGGAACAGATATAGCCCTTGGTTCTCCCCAGACCTGACTGCCCTTAACCAACACAAAAACATCCTATGGCGTTCTGCATTAGCATCG
Source organism: Oncorhynchus clarkii lewisi (assembly GCF_045791955.1). Taxonomy (NCBI): domain Eukaryota; kingdom Metazoa; phylum Chordata; class Actinopteri; order Salmoniformes; family Salmonidae; genus Oncorhynchus; species Oncorhynchus clarkii. Next base: position 3,326,002 of record NC_092175.1, read on the forward strand.
AACAGCCCCCGTGATATGCAGCTGTTCAGGGAAGCTAGAAACCATTATACACAGGCAGTTAGAAAAGCCAAGGCTAGCTTTTTCAAGCAGACATTTGCTTCCTGCAATACTAACTCAAAACAATTCTGGGACACTGTAAAGTCCATGGAGAATAAGAACACCTCCTCCCAGCTGCCCACTGCACTGAAGATAGGAAACACTGTCACCACTGATAAATCCACCATAATTGAGAATTTCAATAAGCATTTTTCTACGGCTGGCCATGCTTTCCACCTGGCTACTCCTACCCCGGTCAACCGCACTGCACCCCCCACAGCAACTCGCCCAAGCCTTCCCCATTTCTCCTTCTCCCAAATCCGTTCAGCTGGTGTTCTGAAAGAGCTGCAAAATCTGGACCCCTACAAATCAGCCGGGCTAGACAATCTGGACACTTTCTTTCTAAAATTATCTGCCGAAATTGTTGCCACCCCTATTACTAGCCTGTTCAACCTCTCTTTCTCGTCGTCTGAGATTCCCAAAGATTGGAAAGCAGCTGCGGTCATCCCCCTCTTCAAAGGGGGGGACACTCTTGACTCAAACTGCTACAGACCTATATCTATCCTACCATGCCTTTCTAAGGTCTTCGAAAGCCAAGTCAACAAACAGATTACCGACCATTTCGAATCTCACCATATCTTCTCTGCTATGCAATCTGGTTTCAGAGCTGGTCATGGGTGCACCTCAGCCACGCTCAAGGTCCTAAACGATATCTTAACCGCCATCGATAAGAAACATTACTGTGCAGCCGTATTCATTGATCTGGCCAAGGCTTTCGACTCTGTCAATCACCACATCCTCATCGGCAGACTCGACAGCCTTGGTTTCTCAAATGATTGCCTCGCCTGGTTCACCAACTACTTCTCTGATAGAGTTCAGTGTGTCAAATCGGAGGGTCTGCTGTCCGGACCTCTGGCAGTCTCTATGGGGGTGCCACAGGGTTAAATTCTTGGACCGACTCTCTTCTCTGTATACATCAATGAGGTCGCTCTTGCTGCTGGTGAGTCTCTGATCCACCTCTACGCAGACAACACCATTCTGTATACTTCTGGCCCTTCTTTGGACACTGTGTTAACTAACCTCCAGACGAGCTTCAATGCCATACAACTTTCCTTCCGTGGCCTCCAACTGCTCTTAAACGCAAATAAAACTAAATGCATGCTATTCAACCGATCATTGCCCGCACCTGCCCGCCCATCCAGCATCACTACTCTGGACGGCTCTGACTTAGAATACGTGGATAACTCCAAATACCTACGTGTCTGGCTAGACTGTAAACTCTCCTTCCAGACTCACATTAAGCATCTCCAATCAAAAATTAAATCTATAATCAGCTTCCTATTTCGCAACAAAGCTTCCTTCACTCATGCTGCCAAACATACCCTTGTAAAACTGACCATCCTACCGATCCTTGACTTCGGCGATGTCATCTACAAAATAGCCTCCAACACTCTACTCAGCAAACTCAGCACACTCTACTCTACTCAGTAGTCTATCACAGTGCCATCCGTTTTGTCACCAAAGCCCCATATACTACCCACCACTGCGACCTGTACGCTCTCGTTGGCTGCCCCCGCTTCATACTCGTCGCCAAACCCACTGGCTACAGGGTTTTACAAGTCTCTGCTAGGTAAAGCCCTGCCCTATCTCAGCTCGCTGGTCACCATAGCAGCACCCACTCGTAGCACACGCTCCAGCAGGTATATCTCACTGGTCACCCCCAAAGCCAATTCCTCCTTTGGTCCCCTTTCCTTCCAGTTCTTTGCTGCCACTGACTGGAACGAACTGCAAAAATCACTGAAGCTGGAGATTCCCATCTCCCTCACTAGCTTTAAGAACCAGCTGTCAGAGCAGCTCACAGATCACGGCACCTGTTCATAGCCCATCTGTATACAGCCCATCTATCTACCTCATTCCCATACTGTATTTATATATTTTCAGTATCTCTACTTGCACATCCATCTTTTGCACATCTACCATTCCAGTGTTTAATTGCCATATTGTAATTACTTCGCCACCATGGCCTATTTATTGCCTCAACTCCCTTATTTGACCTTATTTGCACTCACTGTATATAGACTTTGTTTTCTTTTTTTTCTACTGTATGTTTTGTTCATTCCATGTGTAACTCTGTGTTGTTGTATGTGTCGAACTGCTATGCTTTATCTTGGCCAGGTCGCAGTTGCAAATGAGAACTTGTTCTCAACTAGCCTTCCTGGTTAAATAAAGGTGAAATAAAATAAAATAGTATGCACCACAGTATACTATGGTAAACTATAGTATGTACTATAGTACACTATGGTACAATGTCTTATGGGACAGTCTTTTACAATGTAGTACAAAATTCTATAGTAAGTGCTTTTAAAGTTTTTCTCAATCGCGTACAACCATTTTTTGGAACAATTTTGTTGATTTACAAAATAGATTCCACAAGACAAAGAAGTATATGTTTTTTCAAAAATATATTCATCAAAAATATATTATAATTGTTCAAAATTGAAAATATGTTCATCAAAAGAACATGACAGCCTGCAAAAAGATTAACACAACCAGTCTCTCTTGAGTCGAAGCAGACAAAACAGAAAGTAAGTCTGTGTTTAAAAAATCCAAGTAGATCAACACATTGTCTTTGGAGTCAATAAATCATTGCGATCAACATTGGAATTACTTTTTAATGTTTTGAAAAAGGTTGTCTAAGATATGCAGAGTACTAAGGCAAGAAAGTAATCAGGAGTTCTGTAAATGGATTTGAGCATTTGATCATTGCTGTTCTGCTATAGATACTGTATATTTCAGTACAAATCTGAAAATTGCTTGTACGTGATTGAGAAAAGCTGTAATAACTGAAAGGTGCTACGGTGTCTAGTGTATTCTACAGTATACTACAACATTCTCTAGTAAGTATTACACAATTGAGGGATACTACATTGTGTAGTAAAACATTCTACAGTATACTACAAAATTCTAAAGTAGGCCCTACATGATCAAGGAATACCCCAGCAAACAAGGGACGTCCTGATGACATTCGGTGACGTTCCCATTAGGTCCCTTAGCCCTTTGACGCGTACCAACAAATGGGTGTGATCATCCTACACTGGTCGCTGCAGTGTACGCTCAAACCGGTGTGATTAGAATTATTTTTTGGAGCGTCCAGTTTCGATTGACAGTCAGTCTTTGAGATTGCCGCACTATTTTCTTCCACAGAAACAACAAAGTACTGATTAAAGGGTCTGAATATTTATGTAAATGTGATTTCAGTTTTCTATTTTTTTATACATTTTTGTATATACTGAACAAAAATATAAACGCAACATGTTAACAATTACAAAGATTGAGGAAATCAGTCAATTTAAATAAATAAATTAGGCCCGAATCTATGGATTTCACATAACTGAGAATACAGATATACATCTGTTGGTCACAGATTGTAACGGCCGTTGGTGGAAGAAGGTGAGGACCAAAGCGCAGCGTGGTACGTGTTCGTCATTTATTAAATAGAACTGAACACTAAATACAAAGTAACAAAAAGAACAACCGAAACAGCTCCGTCAGGTACAAAACAGAAAGCTACTACCCACAAAACCCATGTGGGCAAGAGCTCAACGATAGACAGCTGTCCCTGATTGAGAACCATACCCTGCCAAAACAAAGAAATACAAAAACATAGAAAAAGGAACATAGAATGCCCACCCTAGTCACACCCTGGCCTAACCAAAATAGAGAATAAAAGCCTCTCTATGGCCAGGGCGTGACACAGATACCTTAAAAAAAGGCATCAATAATCCTCAGGATCTTGTCACGGTATTTCTGTGCATTTAAATTGCCATCGATAAAATGCAATTGTGTTCGTTGTCTGTAGCTTATGCCCATACAATAACCCCACCACCACCATGGGGCACTCGGTTCACAACATTGACATCAGAAAACTGCTTGCCCACACAACACAATACACATGGTCTGCGTTGTGAGGTTTGTTGGATGCACTGCCAATTTCAAAAAAATTACATTGGAGGCGGCTTATGGTAGAAAAATGAGCGTTGTGTTGTGTGACAAAACTGCACATTTTAGAGTGGCCTTTTATTGTCCCCAGCACAGGGTGCATGAGTGTAATGATCAAGCTTTTTAGTCAGCTTCTTGGTAGGCCACACCTGTCAGGTGAATGGAGGGATGTAAACCAATTTGTGCATATGGAACATTTCTGGGATCCTTTATTTAATCTCATGAAACATGGGACCAAAACTTTACATGTTGCGTTTATATTTTTGTTCAGTGTATCTATTTCCTGAGCTTTCTTATATCTCCTAGATATAGAACAGACACTTCAAAACCTTACTCCTTAGGATTTATTTTTTGACTGACTATTTTGCCATTTATGGATTTGTTATTCATTGTGTTTCTATGGGCTATAATAGTGAAGGCCAAATTAAATATTTTTTGGAGATACCTAAAGGGGTCCTAAAGTTCTAAATCAAATTGATAAATGATCCATGGCATGACCTTCTTAAAACAATGCCATATGTCAGCTTTGAACCCCCCCCCCCCCCGTACACTAAAGACCTTTGTGAGTGGTGTGTGACTGTGAAGCGTTTCATCCATCCATGAATCTTTGACATCTTTGCATCTTCTCCATCATGTAGTTCTGGAGGGAGGAGAAGCGTTGGCTTACTGGCTAACTCAAAACTGCTGCTTGTCCTTTGTGAGTGGTGTGTGACTGTGAAGCGTTTCATCCATCCATGAATCTTTGAATCTTCTCCATCGTGTAGTTCTGGAGGGAGGAGAAGCTTTGGCTTACTGGCTAACTCAAAACTGCTGCTTGTCCTTTGTGAAAATAAGGGCCTCAGCTGCATTTCACATCTGCTGTTTCATTAAGCAACTCTGCTTTCTCTCACCCATACTGTACTGTACAAAAGCAGAGGAGGCTTGAGAGAGAGCAATTGGTGTCCATTTCTACCCAGGCACATAGATATAGTGTGCAGGCATAAGGAAACAGGTTGTATTGTGGTAATTGACACACTATCCATATCTTATGGCCATAAATCACGAGCAAAACTTGGTCAAAGAGGAGAATTTAAAGCAACTTGTGCTAACTATGCTCTGCAATTAGTATTGCGCATTGCGAAGACCTTAATGATAGGGACAAGCCTAGTAGGGGCTGAGTTCAATTGTAACTTGCGTACAGTATTTACTCATTAGTAATTATGCATTAGTGAGCAGTAGATATGAACATAAAGTTCCATGGTCAGATACACTCTTGAGAATGGTTTTGAGGACTCTAAATTTGACATGGACTCCCCTAACAAACCTTTCAGAATTGCTCAATAATACGACAGGTGTGTTTGTGCTGCGGCTGTTGTAAACAAAGATACTAAATACACATTGTATAATATTATTATTACAGATCACAGAGATCTTCATGGTAGAACTACATTTTCCACCTTGGCTAGTGGGACATATGCCATGGTCTCAGCCAGCTGACACATTCTTTCAATGGCCAACTTTCCCTCCAATAAACGGAAATAGTACCAATCGAGACGGAAAAATAATTGACAAGCCAGTCACTCTACTTTAGCTATGTATATTTTAAACCTACTTTTCAGTAATTCTCAGTCTGCAAGAGAGAGAGGCCTAGACAAAAGTACAGTTGAAGTCGGAAGTTTACATACACTTAGGTTGGAGTCATTAAAACTTGTTTTTCAACCATCCACAAATTTCTTGTTAACAAACTCTAGTTTTGGCAAGTCGGTTAGGATATCTACTTTGTGCATGACACAAGTAATTTTTCCAACAATTGTTTACAGACAAGACTATTTCACTTATAATTCACTGTATCACAATTCCAGTGGGTCAGAAGTTTACATACAGTAAGTTGACTGTGCCTTTAAACAGCTTGGAAAATTCCAGAAAATTATGTCATGGCTTTAGAAGCTTCTGATAGGCTAATTGACATCATTTGAGTCAATTGGAGGTGTACCTGTGGATGTGTTTCAAGGCTTACCCTCAAAACTCAGTGCTTCTTTACTTGACATTATGGGAAAATCAAAATAAATCAGGCAAGTCCTCAGAAAAAGAATTGTAAACCTCCACAAGTCTGGTTCATCCTTGGGAGCAATTTCCAAATGCCCAAAGGTACCACGTTCATTTGTATAAACAATCGTATGCAAGTATAAACATCTGTCTCCTGGCAATGAACGTACTTTGGTGCGAAAAGTGCAAATCAATCCCAGAACAACAGCAAAGGACCTTGTGTAGATGCTGGAGGAAACAGGTACAAAAGTATCTATAGCCACAGTAAAACGAGTCCTATATCAACATAACCTGAAAGGCCACTCAGCAAGGAAGAAGCCATGGCTCCAAAACCGCCATAAAAAGACAGACTACGGTTTGCAACTGCACATGGGGACAAAGGGACAACTGCACATGGGGACAAAAAAACTGTTTGGAGAAATGTCCTCTGGTCTGATGAAACAAAAATATAACTGTTTGGCCATAATGACCATTCTTATGTTTGGAGGAAAAAGGGGGAGGCTTGCAAGCCGAAGAACACGGGGGTGGCAGCATCATGTTGTGGGGGTGCTTTGCTGCAGTAGGGACTGGTACACTTCACAAAATAGATGGCATCATGGGGACGGAAAATTATGTAGATATATTAAAGCAACATCTCAAGACGTCAGTCGAGAAGTTATGGCTTGGTCGCAAATGGGTCTTCCAAATGGACAATGACCCCAAGCATACTTCCAAAGTTGTGGCAAAATGGCTTAAGGACAACAAAGGCAAGGTATTGGAGTGGCCATCACAAAGCCCTGACCTCAATCCTATAGAAAATGTGCAGAACTGAAAAAGCGTGTGTGAGCATGGAGGCCTACATTTCACATTCTTAAAATAAAGTGGTGATCTTAACTGACCTAAGACAGGGAATTTTTACTTGGATTATATGTCATGAGTTGTGAAAAACTGAGTTTAAATGTATTTGGCTAAGGTGCATGTTAACTTCCGACTTCAACTGTACATTGTTTGCCTCTGCCTATCAAGTACATTTTACTAGTGCATGGAAAAGAAAGTGTTAACGAACATCCAGTGTTGGACGAACAACAACATCCATGTCTGTCAAGTACTAGCTGTATATACCATTATAGGGCTCAATTTCCAATCAACACCAGTAAGTGGAAGACAAAAATCCAAAAATCTGCTCTGATCAGGTGGATCCATACTTTGAAGGCTGCTTCCCGTTTTTCCCCAGCAGCATCATAGAAGATTATCGGCCAATTTTTTTTAGAAGGCCGTGGGAAGGAGGGGGACTGAACTTCTCTTGCATTAGGCCCTTTGGCCAAAACAAGGGAGCGATTGAGCTCCCCTGCGGATTATCAGATAGTTAAAGATGCATGTTGCCAGAATTTGACAAGATACCTCTTGATGGCCATGGTCCTGTTACTCATTAATCCGTGGAGGCTACTCAGATGAGGAAGGGGAGGACCATCCTCCTCATTGATTATCAGAAAAATAAATTGTAAAACATTTAAAAAGTTATCCTTTTTAGGTAAAACTACATTTATTAATATTACTAAATGTAATCACATGTCACCAAATAATTTATTAAAACACACTGTTTTGCAATGAAGGTCTACAGTAGCCTCAATAGCACTCTGTAGGGTAGCACCATGGTGTAGCTGAAAGACAGCAAGCTTCTGTCCTCCTCTTGGTATGTTGACTTCAATTCAAAACCTAGGAGGCTCATGGTTCTAACCCCCTTCCATAGACTCATGCTGCAAGACTATCAGAACTTGTGCAGCATGAACTGACATGTTGTGGTGAGTAGTTGGCTCAAAGAGAACGCCAATAGTTGAACATTTTTTAACAAATTAATTTCTTCCAAATGAAGGAGAGGCAATTTTTTCAGTTTGAGTTATTTAGCTAGCAAATGCAGCTAGCTAGTTTAGCCTTCTGAAACACCTTGCTCAAACAGAAGGATGCTATGTTAGCTAGCTGGCTATGATTTTCCAACACAACACTGGAACTCTTCCAAGTCAATGTAAGCTTTTGGTATTACTAATTTATTTCCACTGGGACCTGCCGGTCTAACTGCTTACTGACTATACACTGTAACTTTACTGCAAGATTGTAGCGGGTTTACTAATGCATTACGTCTATTAGTTATGTTGACTAGGACATTACTTTAGCTATTATGGGGACAACGATGTAGACTGTGTGTAGCGGTTTGGCTTGGAAAGGTTTTTTCGCCTGGTCACATAGAGCTGATGTGGTTTGGATTGACGTCCACAAGCAAGGAAGGGAAATACATAGATGCGCGAAGGACTACAACATGGCTGTTATGAAAGTGAACTGTGTTTACATGTGAACGTATTCATTCCGCCGATTCTGTTGAAAAAACGTTTCTTAAACATAACAAAACGAGGATTAACATACCTGAATGTGTCCAATAAAAACAAGTTTGTAACTGTTTGACTAATGATTACACCCTCATTTTTCTCTCGACCTCTCGATCTACATTGTAAACTTTTATTCATAGGTTGTCGCAACCTCATGATTTTTATAGGGAAAGTTTGAGTATCATGTAGTAGCCTAAAACTATCGATGTTACATTGAACTGGGTGAATGGAATATGAATGACAGTCATCCAATATGGTGTAATAGAAATAAGGCATTGCTCATGAAAAAAAAAGTTGTCCTCCCTCATCTTAAACAGCACTGACTGCCCCTGTCATTAACTGAGCACTGCTGCTGCAGGATGCTGGTTTCACTGGAGTTCCTGCATAAGACCATGTAACAGCTAATTACGTGTCATGTGGCAACTTGCCTAACTTGTTTTGAACACGCAAGTCGTAATGCTCAAATTATTTGAGGGTCACTTCGTATAGGGACTGCCCATTGTCAACTGTATCACACATAGAAGAGGTCCTTGAGCCCTTGATGTCTCGATAACCATCAGTATTCAATAGGCCTACATTATTTTGAGAATATATAATATAATTTTAGCCATCGCTGGGTCCTTTGTTCCTGAAATACCCCCCTTACAGTAAACATACATTGCCTTTGGGAAAGTATTCAGACCCCTTGACTTTTTCCACATTTTATTACATTACAGCCTTATTCTAAAATGGATTAAATAAAGCATTTCCTTAGCAATCCACACACAATACCCCATAATGACAAAGCAAAAACAGTTTTTACATTTTTTTTTGCACATTTATTACAAATAAAAAACAGAAATACCTTATTTACGTATGTATTCAGACATTTTGCTATGGGACTCGAAATTGAGCTCAGGTGCATCCTGTTTCCATTTATCACCCTTGGGATGTTTTACAGCTTGATTGGAGTCCACCTATGGTAAATTCAATTGATTGGACATGACTTGGAAAGGCACACACCTGTTTATATAAGGTCCCACAGTTGGTCCCACAGTCAGAGCAAAAACCAAGCCATGAGGTTGAAGGAATTATCTGTAGTGTTCCGAGACAGGATTGTGTTGAGGCACAGATCTGGGGAAGCGTACCAAAACATTTCTGCAGCATTGAAGGTCCCCAAGAACATAGTGACCTCCATCATTCTTAAATGGAAGAAATTTGGAACCACCAAGACTCTTCCTAAAGCTGTCCACCCGGCCAAACTGAGCAATGGGAGGAGAAGGGCCTTGGTCAGGGTGGTGACCAAGAACCCGATGGTCGCTCTGGCAGAGCACCAGAGTTCCTCTGTGGAGATGAGAGACCCTTCCAGAAGGACAACCATCTCTGCAGCACTCCACCACTCCTCAGTAAAAGGCACATGGCAGCCCACTTGGAGTTTGCCAAAAGGCACCTTAAGGACTCTGAGATCATGAGTAACAAGATTCTCTGGTCTGATAAAACCAAGATTGATTTCTTTGGCCTGAATGCCAAGCGACACATTTGGAGGAAACCCGGTACCATCCCTACGGTGAAGCACGGTGGTGGCAGCATCATGCTGTGGGGATGTCTTCCAGTGGCAGGGACAGGGAGACTAGTCAGGATCGATGCAAAGATGAACAGAGTAAAATGCAGAGATATCCTTGATTAAATCCTGCTCCAGAGCGCTCAGGACATCAGACTGGGGGGCGAAGATTCACCTTCCAACAGGACAACGACCCAAAGCACACAGCCAAAACAACGCAGGAGTGGCTTCAGGACAAGTCTCTGAATGTCTTTGAGTGGCCCAGCTAGAGCTCGGTCTTGAACCCGATCGAACAACTCTAGAGAGACCTGAAAATAGCTGTGAAGCAACGCTCCCCATCCAACCTGACAGAGCTTGAGAGGATTTGCAGAGAAGAATGTGAGAAACTCCCCAAATACATGTGTGCCAAGCTTGTTGCGTCATACCCAAGACTCAAGGCTGTAATCACTGCCAAAGGTGCTTCAACAAAGTACTGAGTAAAGGGTCTGAATACTTATGTTAATGTAATATTCTAGTTTTTCCTTTGTCATTATGGGGTATTGTGTGTAGATTGATGAGGGAAAAAAACAATTGAATCAATTTTAGAATTAGGCTGTAACGTAACAACAAAAGTCAAGAGGTCTGTATACTTTCCGAATGCACTTTACATATTCATATAAATTCACTGGATGCCACAAGACTATCGAACAAGCATGGCTTTTGTCTCATGGTTCCAGTTGATCACAGCACGGAGTGGTACATTTTCCCCAAAAAGCTCAGTTTTGTGAATCTACGTGGATCTCGCCAATGCTGCTCACGAGCCTAGAGAGTGGCGGTACTGTCTCCGTCTAATCCTCACACTTAATCCTGTCGATTAGGCTAATCGGTCTTCTCACTCCAGGGCTCTCTCCGCATACACACACCACCCTGCAAACCAACTCCATCAGTGACCATTAAGAGAGCCAGGTTCTTCTGGGTAGCTTTTTGATGTTAGTATTTTCAAAAAAAAATTGGTCATGCGAATTGACTGTGAGCTTGAGGCCAGAATTGCAGGCAGTTTATCTAATTTCTGTAAAATAGAGCAGACATTTTCAAATATATATTTTTTCCTTAACGCATGCCTGTTTTATGTTTCGTTTGGTCCCCTAAAAAGTGTCAAATGTTACATTATGGCATTTCTGTCATATTTAATGTCTCCCTACACCCACTTTATAGACCCTAGCCTTTTCACTGGACATATCAATCCATTCTGTGACCTTTGACCTGCAGTGAAAATGAAGGACCTCCTGTTCCTTCCTACCAAATGCAGACACACACACTCTCTCTCTATGCCTATCCTGAGGCCATAGAAGCAGATGGTGTTTAAATTCGGACCAACTTTTTCCCCTGGAGACGAATTGATCCTCGACTCTGTATCCAGTGTCTCCTGGAAACTCAATACCTGGCTTCTCCCATCTGATAGTGTGTGGGGGGTTGTGTAATGGTTGGATATCGAGCTGGTCTGGCTTTGAAAGAGGCTTCCCCAAAATCCTGTAAACACATTGTCTCCATGAGCCAGTTTCGTTCTTACAACATTCAACTTCTATTCCTGTTCTTTCTCTTCTTTCCTCTCTTTCCCCATCTCCCTCCCTCTCTCTGCCCTTCCTTTAGCTTTCCACTATCTCCCTCCCTCTCTCTGCCCTTCCTTTAGCTTTCCACTATCTCCCTCCCTCTCTCTGCCCTTCCTTTAGCTTTCCACTATCTCCCTCCCTCTCTCTGCCCTTCCTTTAGCTTTCCACTATCTCCCTCCCTCTCTCTGCCCTTCCTTTAGCTTTCCACTATCTCCCTCCCTCTCTCTGCCCTTCCTTTAGCTTTCCACTATGAAATTACGTTAAATGCTTCCAGTGAAGGCTATCATATAAATTCCACTTGTTTACAGTTGATGATGTCATGCATCCAGCACTACCTCTTAATGCATCCAGCACTACCTCTTAATGTATCCAGCACTACCTCTTAATGCATCCAGCACTACCTATAATGCATCCAGCACTACCTGTTAATGTATCCAGCACTTCCTCTTAATGCATCCAGCACTACCTCTAATGCATCCAGCACTACCTCTTAATGTATCCAGCACTACCTCTTAATGCATCCAGCACTACCTCTTAATGCATCCAGCACTACCTCTTAATGCATCCAGCACTACCTCTTAATATATCTAACACTTCCTCTTGATGCATCCAGCACTACCTGTTAATGCATCCAGCACTATCTCTTAATGCATCCAGCACTACCTCTTAATGTATCCAGCACTATCTCTTAATGCATCCAGCACTACCTCTTAATGCATCCAGCACTACCTCTTAATGCATCCAGCACTACCTCTTAATATATCTAACACTTCCTCTTGATGCATCCAGCACTACCTGTTAATGCATCCAGCACTATCTCTTAATGCATCCAGCACGACCTCTAATGCACCCTGCACTACCTCTTAATGCATCCTGCACTACCTCTTAATGCATCCAGCACACCCTCTTAATGCATCCAGCACTACCTGTTAATGCATCCAGCACTATCTCTTAATGCATCCAGCACTACCTCTTAATGTATCCAGCACTACCTCTTAATGTATCCAGCACTACCTCTTAATGCATCCAGCACTACCTCTTAATGCATCCAGCACTACCTCTTAATGCATCCTGCACTACCTCGTAATGCATCCAGCACTACCTCTTAATGTATACAGCACCTCCTCTTAATGCGTCCAGCTCTACCTCTTAATAGATCCAGCACTACCTCGTAATGCATCCAGCACTACCTCTTAATGCATCCAGCACTACCTCTTAATGCATCCAGCACTACCTCTTAATGCATCCAGCACTACCTCTTAATGCTCCCAGCACTACCTCTTAATGCATCCAGCACTACCTCTTAATGCATCCAGCACAACCTCTTAATGTATCCAGCACTCCCTCTTAATGTATCCAGCACTACCTCTTAATGTATCCAGCACTACCTGTTAATGCATCCAGCACTATCTCTTAATGCATCCAGCAATACCTCTTAATGCATCCAGCACTACCTGTTAATGTAGCCAGCACTACCTCTTAATGCATCCAGCACTACCTCTTAATGCTCCCAGCACTACCTCTTAATGCGCCCAGCACTACCTCTTAATGCATCCAGCACTACCTCTTAATATATCCATATCCACCACTTCCTCTTAATGTATCCAGCACTACCTCTTAATGTATCCAGCACTACCTCTTAATGTATCCAGCACTACCTCTTAATGCATCCTGCACTACCTCTTAATGTATCCAGCACAACCTCTTAATGTATCCAGCACTTCCTCTTAATGCATCCAGCACTACCTCTTAATGCATCCAGCACAACCTCTTAATGCATCCAGCACTACCTCTTAATATATCCAGCACAACCTCTTACTGCATCCAGCACGACCTCTTAATATATCCAGCACAACCTCTTACTGCATCCAGCACGACCTCTTAATGCATCCAGCACTACCTCTTAATGCATCCTGCACTACCTCTTAATGCATCCAGCACTACCTCTTAATGCATCCAGCACTACCTCTTAATGCATCCAGCACTACCTCTTAATGCATCCAGCACTACCTCTTAATGCATCCAGCACAACCTCTTATTCCAGCCCTACCTCTTAATGCAGCCAGCACTACCTCTTAATGCATCCAGCACTACCTCTTACTGCAGCCAGCACTACCTCTTTATGTATCCAGCAATACCTCTTAATGCATCCAGCACAACCTCTAAATGCACCCAGCACTACCTCTTAATGCACCCAGCACTACCTCTTAATGTACCTTGCACTACCACTTTATGTACCCAGCACTACCTCTTAATGCTCCCAGCACTACCTCTTAATGCAGCCAGCACTACCTCTTAATGTATCCAGCACTACCTCTTAATGCTCCCAGCACTACCTCTTAATGCATCCAGCACTACCTCTTAATGCATCCTGCAATACCTCTTAATGCATCCAGCACTACCTCTTAATATATCTAACACTTCCTCTTGATGCATCCAGCACGACCTCTAATGCATCCAGCACTATCTCTTAATGCATCCAGCACTACCTGTTAATGCATCCAGCACTACCTGTTAATGCATCCATCACTACCTCTTAATGCAGCCAGCACTACCTCTTAATGCATCCAGCACTACCTCTTAATGCATCCAGCACTACCTCTTAATGCATCCAGCACAACCTCTTATTCCAGCCCTACCTCTTAATGCAGCCAGCACTACCTCTTAATGCATCCAGCACTACCTCTTAATGCAGCCAGCACTACCTCTTAATGCATCCAGCACTACCTCTTAATGCATCCAGCACTACCTCTTAATGCATCCAGCACTACCTATAATGCACCCTGCACTACCTGTTAATGCATCCAGCACTACCTCTTAATGCATCCAGCACTACCTATAATGCACCCTGCACTACCTCTTAATGCATCCAGCACTACCTCTTAATGCAGCCAGCAATACCTCTTAACGCATCCAGCACAACCTCTTAATGCATCCAACACAACCTCTTAATGCATCCAGCACTACCTGTTAATGCATCCAACACAACCTCTTAATGCATCCAGCACTACCTCTTAATGCATCCAGCACTACCTCTTAATGCATCCAGCACTACCTCTTAATATATCTAACACTTCCTCTTAATGCATCCAGCAATACCTCTTAATGCACCCAGCACTACCTCTTAATGCACCCAGCACTACCTCTTAATGTACCTTGCACTACCACTTTATGTACCCAGCACTACCTCTTAATGCTCCCAGCACTACCTCTTAATGCATCCAGCACTACCTCTTAATGCATCCAGCTCTACCTCTTAATGCATCCAGCACTACCTCGTAATGCATCCAGCACTACCTCTTAATGTATACAGCACTTCCTCTTAATGCGTCCAAATCTACCTCTTAATAGATCCAGCACTACCTCTTAATGAATCCAGCACTACCTCAATATATCCAGCACTACCTCTTAATGTACCTTGCACAACCACTTAATGTACCCAGCACTACCTCTTAATGTACCTTGCACAACCACTTAATGCATCCAGCACTACCTCTTAATGTATCCAGCACTACCTCTTAATGTATCCCGCACTACCTCTTAATGTATCCAGCACTACCTCTTAATATATCAACCACTTCCTCTTAATGTATCCAGCACTACCTGTTAATGCATCCATCACTACCTCTTAATGAATCCAGCACTACCTGTTAATGCATCCAGCACAACCTCTTAATGCATCCAGCACTACCTCTTAATATATCCAGCACAACCTCTTAATGCATCCAGCACTTCCTCTTAATGCTTCCAGCACTACCTCTGAATGCATCCAGCACTACCTCTTAATGCATCCAGCACAACCTCTTAATGCATCCAGCACTACCTCTTAATGCATCCAGCACTACCTCTTAATGCATCCAGCACTACCTCTTAATGCATCAAGCACTACCTCTTAATGCATCCAGCACTTCCTCTTAATGCATCCAGCACTACCTCTTAATGTATCCAGCACTACCTCTTAATGTATCCAGCACTTCCTCTTAATGCATCCAGCACTACCTCTTAATGCATCCAGCACAACCTCTTAATGCATCCAGCACTACCTCTTAATGCATCCTGCACTACCTCTTAATGCATCCAGCTCTACCTCTTAATGCACCCAGCACTACCTCTTAATGCATCCAGCTCTACCTCTTAATGCATCCAGCACTACCTCTTAATGTATCCAGCACTACCTCTTAATGCATCCAGCACTACCTCTTAATGTATCCAGCACTACCTCTTGTTTTCCTCTGGCCATAAACAGTACGGTCATCTTCTTCTAGGTCAAAGCTCTAAGAGAAATGCATTTACGCTATTAGACGCCAACGAGTCCAGGTCGTTAACAGGCTCAGGGATTAGCCCAACTTAAAGGGATCATTTGGGATTTTGACATTTGGTGGGCGAAGATTTCAGTGTGGAATCTATTTTCAACACACTGCCTAACTACAGTATGGATGTTACTATTTCATCAGGGAGTAACAATGATGAAGTCATGTCATCACTGAACTCACATTATGTTTGCTATGTAATGCAGCTAAACAAATGGTTTTGTATTCAAGTTTCGCATTGGTTAAGTTCAGAGATATGATTGTAATTAGACTGGGTGTGTAAATATGCTTCCAGGATAATATGGTAAAGTTGGTCTCATGTATAGGCCCTCAAACAAATAAGCGAAGCTAGTTAGGCTGATACTAAATTCATTTTTTTGAAGAAAAGTGAGAGAGGGAGCGCGAGAGAGATGCTCACACACATACAGCTTATGTAGCTATATTTTCTGTAAAACTGACACCATATATAATACACATCATAGATTGCTTCAGCTGGATACAAGTATGTCTTTGGTAGTTGAAGAAGTCTACATATCGTTGGTCCTCCGTTCCTTCATACTCCTCAGACGAGGACGACGAACGTTACACTACTGTACAACTCACACACATCTCATGCATATCAATATATTTAGGCATGATCATTGATCATACTGATCTGAAGTATTTGTTAGCATTTTTTTTTCTTCACATCACTGTCACTGAAAAGATAGAGGGAAAGGGTAGGCTAGGCTGAGTTAATTTGATATTGTTCATCTATACCACACGTGTCAAACTCATTCAAACTCATTCCACCCCGAGTGCTGCGGGTTTCCGCTCCTCCCTTTTACTTGAATGCTGAATGAAGGTCACTAATTAGTAATGTTGACTAACCAATCTCAGTGATTGACAGTATACAGGTATTATTGCATGTTGACTAACCAATCTCAGTGATTGACAGTATACAGATATTATTGCATGTTGACTAACCAATCTCAGTGATTGACAGTATACAGGTATTATTGCATGTTGACTAACCAATCTCAGTGATTGACAGTATACAGGTATTATTGCATGTTGACTAACCAATCTCAGTGATTGACAGTATACAGGTATTATTGCATGTTGACTAACCAATCTCAGTGATTGGAAGTATACAGGTATTATTGCATGTTGACTAACCAATCTCAGTGATTGACAGTATACAGGTATTATTGCATGTTGACTAACCAATCTCAGTGATTGGAAGTATACAGGTATTATTGCATGTTGACTAACCAATCTCAGTGAAATTTGATTCAATCTTTTTATGATCAGTTTCATATATTTAATTCAGGTAAGTTTAGTAGATTGGCTTAATAGCGGCATTGACGTTGTTGGTTGGCTAGCAAGCAAAAAGTTGACATTGCACATAGTTCACTTTTGGGAAAACTGGTTCAGCCACTTGGTAGCTAGCTGTCATTATTTCAAATAAAGAAAATGATGTACTACTATGAAAATGCAATTGTAAACTATAAAGTATAAACCCACCATAGTGATGACGATGAAGAAGTTGTGAATGAGGTCCCAGGTGGAGGGTTCTCGGTTGAATGTGACAGCATCGGACAGCCATTGTACTCATGCCCATTATGACGAATAGAAATAGCGCGAAAAGAGTGTGTCCAATTTTGTCAATGAAACCCTGTATCTACTTACCCAGAGTTAGATTAACTAATGGATATCATTTGTATGTTCTGCATCCAGTATGAAGGAGGTTAGAGGTAGTTTCGCAAGCCAATGCTAGCTTTAGCACAATGACTGGAAGTCTATGGTAGCAGCAAGCATTTGTGCTAACACTACTTAGCAACTTCCTTCAAACTGCACGCAGAGACATTAAAATGGTATCAACGAGTTCATCTGACTCTGGGGAAGTAGATAAAGGGCTTCATTGCCAAAATACCAAAGTATCCCTTTAACTGTTCAAAACAAACACAGGTTGAGATTAGTCTGCTGTTGGGTTAGAACGGTTCAAAAAGGTTTTGAATACCTCAAAGTAGTTTAGGATAAGGCTTTAGCTTCAGAAATATTCAAATTGTTTTTGAATGGCTTTCAAGGTTCTGCTTTCGATTGACATAGTATTTTTTATGGTCAGGTCTGCTTGTTGTCACTTCTGTCTTGTTTTGGTCTTTTTCATTTGAAGCTCCTGCGTTAGCTCTTGCAGATGTGTTAAATAACACTGTTGTTATCCTGTTCTAGTTTGTTCCATAGGTCATGTTACAATATAAGAACCCAAACAGCTGAATGTAGTTGATACCTTATACTTATGCCTTAAATAGCCCGTCATTGTAGGCTGTTATTGTAAATAAGAATTTGTTCTTAACCGACTTAGTTAAAAAAAAGGTTCAATAAAAAATGAATAAATAACAAAACACAACACGTGTTGACAGGATTACATATTGTTCTAGGTCATATAAAGGAAGGAAAACAGAGAGGGGTGTCTTTAATTTCTACCTAACATTTCTCCAAGGCTGACTTCTTCTGTTTTTCTTCTTCCTGTCTTTCTCTGTTACAAAATGGTGGGCTCATCTCTGGCTCATTAATTTGGCTTTGTGTGTGTTCCTTGTTGAAGTCTCCGGTCAGAAGCCAAGAGTTCAGTCATGATAAACCAAAGAAAAGGCACAGAGGCAGATAGAGATAGAGCTCCTATTGTTGTCCACACATCCATTGTTGTTATTGTCGATTGAGAGAACACTGAACAGCAGAGGATGACAAAAGTGGGTGGACAATAGAAAGGACAATGATTTGGAGTTGAGGGGGAGGGCAGTGAAAAGGATAGCTGTGGTAGAAGAGAGGAGGCTTGAAAGAGGCATAGAATAGACAAGGGGTGGATAGAGGCCATATTGTGGTGACATGCCTCTCTAATGGAAGACTGGGGCCTTCCAGTCTTCCATTAGTACAGTACTACAGCTACACACCTGGACCCCATCACGCCTAGCTCTTTATCTTCCCTATTTTAAACTTCCACCCCGCAAAGCTCTGGCAGCCAGAGCTAGGTATTGATATATGGCCACTGAGAGAAGATAATAATTTTAAAAACTAGTTTACTTTAGTTACGTTCAATCTGATTATCGGACGGCAAAAGATTACAGTTAAGTCTGGGGGGAATTTACAGAACAGGGACGAAAAATTTGCTAGCAATATGAACATTAAAATAAAGATTGGTCTCTCAATTCACCCATGTGATCAAATCAAATCAGTTGCTTCCAGTCCTCATGCCTCTCCTCCATGTTTTCATGGCAAAGCGCGAGGGTGTTATTCTTTCGGATTCCTGCACACATGAGGCAGATTGAGAGAAACAGACCAAACAGTCTGCAGTGAATTAACAAGTAAGAGAAGCATGAAAGCAGCCCCTCCCCTCTCCCCCTTGCTGTGTGTGACCCAAAACAACACTGACTAAGGCCAGTGTTGTCACCAGTATTATCCTAGTATCTTACACGTTCCGAGTCATAGCCACAACAATGAAAGATCTTGACCTTCTTCACTACGACCACACAATGGAGGGTGTAGCACAAAACCTTGGGCTTGCGTCGGTAGATATTCTACGACCAATTCGTGTTGCTTCGGTAGATATTCTACGACCAATCCGTGTTGCTTCGGTAGATATTCTACGACCAATCCGTGTTGCTTCGGTAGATATTCTACGACCAATCCGTGTTGCTTCGGTAGATATTCTACGACCAATCCGTGTTGCTTCGTAGGGAGTTCACTACTGGTGATAGCATTACTCCTCTATGCTTACACAGGGTTAATAAACGGTCTTTCAGACAGACTCACTTCTTTGGTCAGCAACAGATTGACAGTGCCAATCCTTTTAATCCTAACTCCCACCTCTAAAAGACTGATAAAGGCTTATGGCATGAAATAAATATTGAGAGGATATTTTCAGACAGCCCAACTTTTCATTGCTCTGTCAGCACATGGGCACCTAACACCCTCTTTCATTTAGATAGCCAAAGTGTTGATTTGGAGTATTGGGTGCCAAATAATTTTAAGTAGCCTACACCTCCACACAGCTGGACATAAATGAAGGCAACACAACACACTCAACCCGAAGAAGCCAAGGTGGTCAGTCCGCTTGCACCCCCCCACACACACACACACTTTTGATTTGCGTAAGTGTCCGCCTGATGTTTCATGTGCTGACTCTCGCTACTCTGTTAAAACCAGCAGCACGGTGCCAGATATCCTGCTCCAACCCAGACCAAAACACACATTTATTTAATCGGAGGGTATTCATTTCTAAAGGAGATGAAGGGCTAGTGTGTGAGATGGAAAATGAAAACCTTGTGATCCTTTGTTTACTGTAGTACAGGACACAGGGGCTCAGTATGTTCTTTCACAAAATAACAATTTATAATTGTGTTAGGGGAGGTAGAAAGCTTACAGGACAGGAGGCTTAATGTGGTATTGAAGGACAAAAGGAAATGGGATTTGGGGATCTTTCATTTCAAAAGGATACACCAGGGTGTCCATGTGTGTGTGTGTGTGTGTATATTTGAAAGCTAAATCAACCCATAACACTCCATGGTGAAACTGATCCAGCTGCTTAGCTGGGGCACCAGGTGACCTTCCTCTCCCTCCCCTTGGCCCCAGACTGTTATGCTTGTCCCTGGGGACAGCCCAGAGGGGGCAGTGGGGCTTCTGTCAGCCAGTAGCAGCCTGCCATGGTGGTTGTGGCACAGTGGGAGCAGAGAGTATGCACACGGAGCCTGCCGGGGATCGATGACTGACTCACTTGCCTGCGAGGGAGTACAGGAGGGGGGGACGTTAAAGCTATTAGCCTAGCGTCCTCACGGCAGTTCAGACCACTTTAGAGAATATCACAGTAGACGTCACCAGCATTAGCCCTTCCCCTCCCTTTGTCTTTACTCTCTCTCTCTCTTTCTGACCTTCTCCTCCAATTTTTCTGTATGTTTATCCTCTGTAGCTTACTCTAAAACCAGTAATGTATTGGTTTTAGAGATTCTCTGACACTGTTGTATGCTTTTTTGCCAGTAGTTCTGAAAGTAGTGCTCACGAGCCAAAAGTGGTCCCCAAAAATTGTGCACTATGTCACAGATGTGCAGATATTGGCACCATGTCATTGCTGTCTCTCTCGCTCTGCTGTGTGTGCATGAATTAACTACACATTTACACATCCAGCCCAAAACAGGAGTTATTTAATGATACTTTGGGCACACAATACTGTACATGCTACACCTACCTGGATGGATAGTGCAAGGAGTTTCCTTATTATAGACGCATATTATAGCAACTCATAGCTGCTCTGCGGCGTTGTGAAAAAATGCTTACTTACGGGCCCTTCCCAACAATGCAGAGAGAGATAAAATAGAGAAATAATCAAATAAAATAAAAGCAATAATACATGCACAACGATAACTTTATACACGAGGTACCAGTGCCGAGTAGATGTACAGGGGTACAAGGCAACAGGATAAATAATAAAGAGTACCAGCAGCACATGTGATTAGTAAAAAATGTTAGAGCAAAAAAGGTCAGTGCAGATTGCCCGAGTAGGTATTTGGTAAACTAATTAGCAGTCTTATGGCTTGGGGGTAGAAGCTGTTGTCCTGTTGAGTCCTGTTGGTTCCAGACTTGGTGCATTGGTCCTGCTTGCCGTTAGCAGAGAGAACAGTCTATGACTTGGGTGGCTGGAGTCTTTGACAATTTTTAGGGCCTTTCTTTAACACCGCTTGGTATAGAGGTCCTGGATGTCAATGATGTACTGGGCCATACGCACTACCCTCTGTAGCGTCTTATGGTCGGATGCCAAGATGTTGCCATACTAAGTGGTGATGCAGCCAGTCTGGATGCTCTCAATGGTGCTGTAGACATTTTTGAAGATCTGAGGGCCCATGCCAAATCTTTTCATCCTCTTGAGGGGGAAGAGCCATTATCATGCCCTTGTCTACTTGAAACATGTAGAGATTAGAGACTGGGTCAGGGAAAGGTTGAAAATGTCAGTGAAGATAGTTGCCGGCTGGTTAGCGTATGCTCTGAGTATGCGTCCTGGTAATCCGGCTGCTCTGCGGTCTTGTGCATTTTAACCTGTTTAAAGGTATTACTCACGTCAGCTACAGAGAGCGTGATCACGCAGTCGTCCGGAACAGCTGGTGCTTTCATGCATGGTTCAGTGTTGCTTGCCTCAAAGTGAGCATAGAAGGCATTTAGCTTGTCTGGTATGCTCGCGTCACTGGGCAGCTCGCGGCTGGTTTCTCTTTTTAATCCATGATAGTTAGCAAGCGAGAGAAGGAAGGCGTGAGAAAATGCCAGAGATGTTAACTTCCTGGCGCACCCATCCCGTTAGCAGGATCATTTTCGTCAACATCCGCTGAATGGCAGAGCGCCAAATTCAAATTAAATTACAAAAATATTTAATCTTCATGAAATCACAAGTACAATATAGCAAAACACAGCTTAGCTTGTTGTTAATCAACCTGGCGTGTCAGATTTCAATAAAGCTTTCGGTGAAAGCATACCAAGCTTTTATGTAAGGACATCTCTCTCAGTAGACAAAATATTACAAACAGCTAGCAGCCAAGTAGATTGGTCACAAAAGTCAGAAAAGCAATAAATTAAATTGCTTACCTTTGATGATCTTCAGATGTTTGCACTCACGAGACTCCCAGTTACACAATAAATGTTCCTTTTGTTCCATAAAGATTATTTTTATATCCAAAAACCTCCATTTGGTTGGCGCGTTTTGTTCAGAAATCCACAGGCTCATGCAGGTCATGACGGGCAGACCAAAATTCAAAATAGTATCCGTAAAGTTCGTAGAAACATGTCAAAGTCTTTTATAACAATCCTCAGGTTGTTTTTACAATAAATAATTGATAATATTTCAACCGGACCGTAGCTTTTTCAATAGGAGAGAGAGAGAAAATGGGGGTACTGTCACGTTCTGACCTTAGTTCTGTTGTTAATGTCTTTGTTTTAGTATGGTCAAGGCGTGAGTTGGGTGGGTTGTCTATGTTCGTTTTTCTATGTTTTGGGATTTCTGTGATTGGCCTGGAATGTTCTCAATCAGAGGCAGCTGTCAATCGTTGTCCCTGATTGAGAACCATACTTAGGTAGCCTGTTTTCTCTTTTGAGTTGTGGGTGATTGTTTCCTGTGTCTGTGTTTGTACCACACGAGACTGTTTCGATTTTCGTTTGTTCATTCACGTTGTTATTTTGTATTTTGTAGTGTTCAGTTTTCTATATTATAATGGACACTTACCACGCTGCACATTGGTCCGACCTCTCTAACTCCTCGTCAGAAGAAATGGACAATCGTTACATTATCATCTCCAGCAGAGGTACCTCTGGGTCTTCCTTTCCTGTTGTGGTCCTCATGAGAGCCAGGTTCATCATAGCACTTGGTGGTTTTAGGGACTGCACTGTAAGAAACTTGAAAAAGCATTTGAAAAAGCATTCAAAGTTCTTGAAATTTTCCATATTGACTGACCTTCATGTGTTAAAGTAATGATGAACTGTCATTTCTCTTTGCTTATTTGAGCTGTTTTTGCCATAATATGGACTTGGTCTTTTACCAAATAGTGCTATCTTCTGTATACCAACCCTATCTTGTCACAATACAACTGATTGGCTCAAACACATTAAGAAGGAAAGGAATTCCACAAATTAACCTCTAACAAGGCACACCTATTAATTGAAATCCATTTCAGGTGACTACCTCATGAAGCTGGTTGAGAGAATGCCAAGAGTGTGCAAAGCTGTCATCAAGGCAAAGGGTGGCTACTTTGAATAATCTCAAATATAAAATATATTTTGATTTGGAACACACTAAACAAACACTTTTTTGGTTCCTACATGATTCCATGTGTTATTTCATAGTTTTGATGTCTTCACTCTTATTCTACAATGTAGAATAATGAGAAAACCTTGAATGAGCAGGTGACCAAACTTTTGGCTGGTACTGTACTTGCAAAAAAAATAAAAAGACATCACAACATACTATCCCTTCCCTCCCACACCATCTCATATCCCCTGTTGGCCATAATTCTTACTCCTGAACAACAGAAGGCTACTGTTCAAAAAAGGAAATTAAAGGCTGCCATCTCAAGAAAAAGTTATCAGTACAACCTTTCAAAGTGTATTAAAAAAAATCTGAAGAAAATACATTACATCTTTCAACCAGGCTGATACAGTGGGAAGTTTGTAGTATTTCCGATAAACAAGATCTGCCGACGGGCTATGAGGGAAGCAAACGCTACAACGTCGGCTTTAAGGAGAGTATTAAAAAAGGATGACCAATACTCAGTCAGCTTAGAACATGAATAAAACATATGGGTGGGGTCTGCCAGTGTGATTGAACATCTATCACGTGTCATTTGTGTCTGGGAGGAATTTACTAAGTTTGTCTTTGGTGTAGTGAATTCTGTGCAAGACCTTGAAGGGAATTAAACTCAACAGAGCATATGAGGATGTGGAGTTAATCCTAAGAAAGGCCTCCTCCCACCAGTCAAGGTCACGTTCAAGTTCACTACCCAGTCGGTCTTGATTGTGTTTATTGGAGAGGAAAGCATAATGTCATATAATCTAGAATGGCAGGGACAAAATCTCTTCTAGCAACATCTTGGGAGGTAGTTGGGAAAATGAGAGCGAACAAAATTACGGGATGGAAAATAGCAGAAAATATTAGAAGTAGTCAGATTACATTTAACTGCAAGATCATTAAAACTTAAATCATTAAAAGCAAACTTCTCATCTAAAATATTACATATTTTTATAATACATATTTGAAACATACTAATCCTCTCTGTCGCCACAAAACAAAAGCCTGGTGGAGTTTGGAGGGTAAAAATAGGTGGTTGTTACAGATGGGGCTTAGAAGAGAAGGGGCAGAAAGTCTAAAATGTTGATGAAAATGTTGATGTGCTCTCTACTTTCAAATTTTCAAAGTAGAGAGCACAATGAGGTTTCCAGTATACTTTGAAGGACACAAGGGCAGTGAGGCACAAGTAAGAGCAGAAAGGGAAGATGATTGGCAGTAGTGTGCTTCTATTGAGCTCCAGTTGGTACTTAGACCATAATCTTTTGAATATTGGCTGCCCAATAGTAAAGTAGTACATTTGGAAGTGCCAATCCTCCATCTTGTTTCCTTTTTTAAAGTATTGTTCTATGTATCCTAGGTGATTTGCCTGACAAAATAAAATGACTGATGAGCCTATCCAACTTGGTAAAAATGTATTTAGGCAGAAAGATCAGAAGACATTGAAAAAGGTATAGAAACCAAGGTAAAATGTTAATTTTAATTTCTTAAGGTATAGGGGGCAGCATTTTCACTTTTGGATAAATAAAGCGTGCCCAATTTCACCTTCCTGCTACTCATGCCAGGAATATAAGATAAGCATATTAGTAGTAGATGTGGATAGAAAGCACTCTGAAGTTTCTAAAACTGTTTGAATCATGTCTTGTGAGTATAACAGAATTTATGTAGCAGGCAAAATGCAGAGGACTAACCGTTCAACTTTTTTTTTGTCTCTGTCTGTTCATTGATTTCTCGTTGGCTAATCATATTTCTTAGGAACCTGTTTTCAGTTCCTACCGCTTCCACTGGATGTCACCAGTCTTTGGAATTTGGTTGAGGTTATTCATTTGTGCAATGAAGAAGTAGGCCATCTGGGAACTGGGTAACACTGTTGAGAGTGCGCAAGACGTGAAAAGTAGCGTTGGTTTGTTGTCTTCCTGTATTGAACACAGATAGACCCGTCTACAATTTGATCGATTATTAACGTTTAAGAATACCTAAAGTTGTATTACAAAAGTCGTTTGAAATATTTTGGCAAAGTTTATAGGCAACTTTTGAAATATTTTGTAGTGACGTTGCGTTTTTTGGAAGCTGTTTTTTTCTGGATCAAACGCGTCAAATAAATGGACATTTGGATATATATGGACTGAATTAATCAAACAAAAGGACCAATTGTGATGTTTATGGGACATATTGGAGTGCCAACAAAAGAAGTTCGTCAAAGGTAATGCATGTTTTATATTTTATTTCTGCGTTTTGTGTAGCGCCTGCAGGGTTGAAATATGCTACCCTCTTTTTTTACTATTGTGCTATCATCAGATAATAGCTTCTTATGCTTTCGCCAAAAAGCCTTTTAAAAATCTGACATGTTGGCTCGATTCACAACGAGTGTAGCTTTAATTGAGGATCTTACATGTGTGATTTAATGAAAGTTAGATTTTTATATAATTTTTAATTTATTTGCCGTGCTGCATTTTCCCTGTTTTTTGCCCAAGTGGGATGCAACCGTCCCCTATCCTAAAGAGGTTAACAGATTTGATTCTGCCAGCTAAGGAGAGAGGCAGACTATCCCAGCGCTGTAAGTCTGCTTTAACTTGTGTGACTGGACTTGCAGAGTTAGTTTTGTGGAAGGTAGCCAGAGAATTTGTTATTTTCACATCTAAATAGGAATAACCAGAAGGCGACAGACGGAAAGGCAGGGTTTTTGAGGAATTTGCTTGGCAGCAGGGTTGATCAGAAAACATTCCCTTTTCTGAATGTTTAATTTGAAACCTGAGAATGATCCAAATGTGCTTAAAACATGCAGTATGTTATCGACAGAGTTCACAGGGTTAGTGAAATATAATAGTAGATAATCTGCATACAGTGACACTTTGTGTTCTTCACCATTTCAGTGGATTCTAGTGAATGATGGTGATCATTTTAAGGACAAGGAAAATGGTTCTATCCCAAGTGCAAAAAGGAGTGGGGACATAGGGCACCCTTGACGGGATCCCTCTGGAAAGGGGGAAGTATTTTAAATGTTGAGAGTTGGTGTTTATGCCAGCCATCAGAGCAGACGTATCCATGAGATGAAATTGGACCCAACATCAAATCTTCCCAAAATCTTAAATAAATAATCCCACTCCACCCGAGCGAAAGCCTTTTTTGCATCAAGAGAAACAACCATTTTGGGGTCTAGAAAGACAAAAGAAGAGTATAATGCTCAAAAGACGGCGTATATTGGAAAACAGTTGTCGCCGTTTGATGAAACCCGTTTGATCATCATATATATCATCCTGTCATCCCAGTTAGGGGCATACACATTTGCAAGTACTACAGGGGTCTGGAAGAGGTTGCCACTAACTATTGTATAACGTCCTCCATGATCTGAAATGATCTGTCAGGGTGAAAACCGTACAAGTTTGTGAATCACTATTGATGTTCCGCTTTGCCGTTAAAATTAGAATGAAAAACATGTCCAACCCATGCTTTACGCAATCTAGTATGGTCGTTAACACGTACAGTACCAGTCAAAAGTTTGAACACACCTCCTCATTAAAGGGTTTTTCTTTATTTTACTATTTTCTACATTGTAGAATAATAGTGAAGACATCAACACTATGAAATAACACTTAGGGAATCATAAAGTAACCAAAAAAGTGTGAAACATATCAAAATATATTTGAGATTTGAGATTCTTCAAAGTAGCCACCCTTTGCCTTGATGACATCTTTGCACACTCTTGGCATTCTCTCGACCAGCGTCATGAGGAATGCTTTTCCAACAGTCTTGAAGGATGTCCCACATATGCTGAGCACTTGTAGGCTGCTTTTCCTTCACTCTGCGTCCAATTTATCCCAAAATCTGGTTACTACATGATTACATATGTGTTATTTCATAGTTTTGATGTCTTCACTATTATTCTATAATGTAGAAGAATAACCCTTGAATGAGTAGGTGTGTCCAAACCTTTGACTGGTACTGGTACCTACCCCTGAATTACAGGGACTGCAACAAGACAAATCCTTATAGAAACACTTCCTTACAGGAACTTTGTGACAACAAAGCAAGTTCTTATAGCATTATTAATACAGTAATACTCCAACAGCATTTCCTTATTTACTTTCTGTGGATTGTATTGCAGTCTAAACCTCAAAACATACAGTCGTGGTTTGTATTGGCAGTTGAACAAAGTTTGCTTTATTTCAACATGGGCTGATTTCACCCAGTAGCATATGGCCCCCATTCTAATCCCTATACCATGGCTTCAGGTCTGTGATATATGTGTGTCATTCCTCTGAAACTGGATGGCTAGCTAGCTAACAAACATACAGTGCAGATAAAATCTTCAAATTAATTATTTTACACAATACCTTATCACAGCACTGGCAAACCATGGTTGACTAACTGCCTGACCAAAATGGCATTCTAGTATTCTAATTCTATAGGTCGTTATCAATGAAAGACCCCATCGTCAGAAAAACAAATGTCCGATGATTCCACATTCTATCATTAGAGTTACACAGCAAGTAACTTTTGTAACATATACGCTGGGAGTCAGGTGCAGAAGGTGAGTTTAATCAAGAGCCTATACAGCCACATACTGAATGTGAGAGAAACCAATACAACCTAATGACTGATGTCAACTGAGGGCTAAATATAGAGGAAGTAATCAAGGAGAAAATGATGACCAGGTGTGGGTAATGATGGAACAGGTGTGCGTAATATAGTTGCCAGGGCCGGTGGTTAATATACTGTCAATGTCGAGTGAGCAGGAGTGACAGCTTTTCATGATCATGAAACATCAATTGATCATGTAGTTTCCGATACTTGAGGGTACTCTATCCATTTGGCATGTAGCTAGCTAAGAAAACAACTTGTAATTTAGCTTGCTTCATCAGAGATTAGCCTTTTGGAAAGAGCTTGACATCGGCAAGTCCTGGTAAAGTTGTCAGTCAGACTACTGTCATCACCACTATAGATGGCCATATATTTGGATATAGCCATCTAGTTTATCCCCTGAAAGTTAGCTTACCATATTGAGGTGATCTCTTATTAGCTAGCCAGCCAATTTGAAGTGGTCCATCAATCAATGTACCCTGTCATGTCTGTCAGCAGCAAGCAGGATTAAACACTTCAAATCAATGTTTTATAGGGGATGTTAGCTAAATTCGCTAGGCAGCCCGGAATTGGCTGGAGAATGAAAGTACATTAGGTCTACATACCACTGTACAAAGTTTCTACCGTTAGCTTGCAATGTAAACATTACCAGCTACTGTACATCGACAAATGCGCCCTTATGCTGCTGGAGGCAGAGCCCACAAAGGATAACGAATTAACCTAAACAACTCTTAAGTGTCAGGCATTGTCCAGTTTTACATCCCTCCAGTGGTGATTTTAGGACGTAAATCTTGGCCAAAAAATATACACCACTGGTCAAAAGTTTGAAGTCACTTAGAAATGTCCTTGTTTTTGAAAGAAAAGCTTTTTTTTTTTGTCCATTAAAATAACAGTTAACATTTATTTAACAGTGCCTTGAAAATGTCCTGGTTTCCATGTGTTTGATGCCATTCCATTCACTCCATTCCAGCCATTATTATGAGCCGTCCTCCCCTCAGCAGCCTCTACTGGGCTGCTCGGCCATGAAATCCCATTTCATGAAACTCCCGACAAACAGTGTTGATGTTGCTTCCATAGGCAGTTTGGAACTCGGTAGTGATTGACAGATGATTTCAGCCCACTGTGGTCCCGTTCTGCGAGCTTGTGTGGCCTACCACTTCGGCAGCTGATCTGTTGTTGCTCCTAGACGTTTCCACTTCACAACAACAGCACTTACAGTTGACCGGGGCAGCTTTAGCAGGACAGAAATGTATGAACTGACTTGTTGAAAAGGTGGCATCCCATGACGGAGCCACATTGAAAGTTACTGAGCTTTTCGACACGGGCCATTCTACTGCCAATGTTTGTCTATGGAGATTGCAAGGCTGTTTGTTTGATTTTATACACTTGTCAGCAACTAGTGTGGCTGAAATAGCCAAATCCACTCATTTGAAGGGGTGTCCACATACTTATGTATATATAATTTAGCTCACAGAGTACAAAGGTTTGCTTATGTGAGTGGGCTTGTTCATTCCATAGCACATTGTGGCACTACTTAGCATCAACATAACCACCTCTTTGTAAATAATAGTGCACACATAGATATGGGAAATTGGCTTAGACGGCAGGTCCATCCTCAACCCATCCATGATTCCAGAGGAAGGATGTCATTCCTTTCTCTTGTCCTAGTACAGGGGACACACCCACATAGTTGTCTAGGATGTGTCTGCCAGGATGTACTTTTCCTTTAAACTCTCTTTCTCCCCAGGAAGAACTAGTATTTAGTTCAATGTCCCACCACTTGGCAGTGCTACACCTTGTGTATGTCAGACAAAGTAGACAATTGCAGGCAAACGTAAGTGCTCCTCATAACTAGAGCCAGGAGTGTACGTGCAGTGTGTATGTGTGAGGTCTCTTCTGGTCTTCCCACTCTCCACAGAGAGCAGAGAAGTGCCTGAACTTCAAGGATAGGCTGCAATTTTTTTTAAATTTGACCTTTATCTAACTAGGCAAGTCAGTTAAGAACAAATACTTATTTACAATGACAGCCTACTCCAGCTAAACCGGGACATACCAAGACGCTCTCTCTGAGCAACAATCAATACAGGACATACCCAGAAGCTCTCTCCTCCTAACAAAGGAACTCTGGCTTTTAAAGCTGCAGAAGGAGTTGGTAATTGAAAACAGCTGTATCTCCTGACGAGAGGGCGGAGTCAGAGCTCCAATCAATCATCAATGTGGCCGACCAATTGGCTGCTTAGGACTTCAGGAAGCCATTTCCTGAAATACACACATAAACAAATACAAACCCAACACAGAAACTGGGGAATGTAACAGACTCCCAATCACGGCCGGATGTAATACAGCCTGGATTCGAACCAGGGACTGTAGTGAAGCCTCTTGCACTGAGATGCAGTGCCTTAGATCACTGCGCCACAATAACCCCTCTCACTGCAGCACAGCTTTGCCTTTGTACCACACAAACACACACATGAACACACATATGCACAAAGTCCCTCTCCTTCTTACTTCTCCCTCTCACTTTCTTTCTCTCCTTTTTTCTCTCCCTTTCTGTCTTTCTGTCACCCCTCTTTCCTTTTCACCTTCTATGTCTATCTGCACCTCCCCCTTCCCCCTCTCGATTGTTGGCGGCAGGGTGAGAGTGCTGGTGAAGCGCCAGTGGAACGTCTGTAATAATTATAATATTGAGAGGAACCACACAAAGTGACAGAGGGAGTGATGGAGAAAGTAAGAGATGAGGGGAAGTTGTAGTGGTAGTCATAGTGCCTGCCAGAAGGGGGGGGGGGGCAGGGAGGAGTGTGTGTTGTGCGTGTGTGGTGTGTGACAGGATTTTAAGACCCTGAGTCACTTCGAGGGGAAACTGAACCAGACCTGGCTGGACTGACACTTTAAGATTGTCAAAGTAATCCAAAGGCTTTCAGTGCTCTCACTTTGTTATTTATACTTAGAAAAGTCAGTAGGTCGTTGTGAATGGTGCTGGGTTCTGTGTGTGCGAGTATGTGTGTGTGTAAGCCAATCCCAAGCCAACTGTGTGGTCCAAGCTATCTGGTGACCCACCAATTGTAGCTTGTTGATTGACAACCCCTTCCTAATGTGCCTTTCAGCACATCTAGTGTGTGTGTGTGTGTGTGTGTGTGTGTGTGTGTGTGTGTGTGTGTGTGTATAATCTCCTTCCCGTTGTCAGAGCAAAACCATAAACAGACCATACATGTGTCTATTTTAGCGTAACTGTAGCTAGCTGTAGGTATATCCTCACTACATATAGTAAATCCTACTATATTAAAAGCAGACATTTTGTAGAGTTCTATAGCAGTTGACATACACACTCTCCAAATACTCACACACAGGGTCAGATCTGATGTACTGTACACACACCGCACGCACGTGTGTGCACAAACACACACACAGTACACACAGACAGTACAAACAAACTGGAACTGACATTACTCTCTGTGGAGCCATGGTTATCTGGAGTGTGTTGGATGACATACCAGAACAGCCAGACAAGGCCAGGGCCAAAGCCATACTAAAGGGCGGATAGATTCATAGGCAGGCAGGCAGGCAAGCAGGCAGGCAGGACAACAACAATGCAGCATCTGTGTCCGCTCTCCTTGAGCGATTACATTCCCTAACCCAGCCAAATCATTCTATGTTTTCTTCTTATCCCCCTTATATGGAAGAGGCTCTCTCTCTTTTACTTCCTTGAAGTGAACTAAAACATATACTGTTCGTATACTGTATCCGTGTTCTGGGTGTAGGTGCGTTCTGGGTGTAGGTGCAGGCTTTTGTTCCAACCAAGCACTAACACATCCGATTCTCCTAATGAAAGTCTTGAATAAAGACTATGATTCATTTATTAGTAGAACCCACCACGTTACTGGTTGGCCAGAACAAAATATTGCTGTAGCATGTACATTATAACCTGAACTATAATAGCTCAATGAACGTATCAGTCATGAAACTGAGTGTTTATATAGTCGTAGACGTCACAGCATAACTGTTCTCAGATTAGCTTTCTTGGCGCAGACTGACACTGATACTGAATACGCGAAACTGCACATGCTCACGTTCAGTAAATATTTATACCACATGTTTTATAATATCAAATATTTGCCCGGCGATATTCAGTCCTGCTCAAAACTTTCCTCAAGCATTTCGCTACACTCGCATTAACATCTGCTAACCATGTGTATGTGACAAATAAAATTTGATTTGACACGTCACAGAAAGGCCGTCTGCCTTCAACGTAAGATTGTTTACCCATCTGATGCATGGATGTCCCCTATCTACGGTTGAACTAAACTGGATAGTTGAATAGAGTCTTGGCAGTGGCATTCGACATTGTGATCAAAACTTTGCATTGTGAATCATTCAGTGCAATCCCAGATAGATGCAGTGCAGTGCTAAAAAGCCAAAAGCAATAGCAGCTACTTTAAAAACTGGGCTTTTTAAAAAAGAATGTATTTTCTACCGTCAAAATATCCTCCAATGTGTCTGCAAGCAAACCTGAGCCCATAATGTCCATTCTCTACCACCACAGCTGTTCAGTCCTCACTCTGTTTTAGAACATCTGCTTCTGCTATCAGCCTTTATCCACATCCTGTATGCCAACCTATAAGAAGGCATGCCCTGTGCTGTGCCCTGTGCTGTGCCCTGTGCTGTGGCCTGTCCTGTTCCCTGTGCTGTGCCCTGTGCTGTGCCCTGTGCTGTGCCCTGTGCTGTGGCCTGTCCTGTTCCCTGTGCTGTGCCCTGTGCTGTGCCCTGTGTTGTGCCCTGTTCTGTGCCCTGTTCTGTGCCCTGTTCTGTGTCGTTCCCTGTGCTGTGTCGTGCTGGTGAACAGCTGGCTGGGGAACCAAAAACTACAGGGAACAGATTGTGGCAAAACATTGAGTCGAGTGCCATAATTGGTTTTGGCCCGAGGCTAGGTGTTAGTTAAATTGGGAGGTATTGAGTTGGACTCTGAGAGAAAAATAATCCATAAAAGAACAAATGGGTCACAGGATGGTGGAATGAATATTGTTTGGCCAGAGTGATATGGGTGTTAGCCCAACAAATCAACAGAGGGAGAGAGGCCAAAAGCTTGTGATGTCTGTCACTGGATAATGGGACTATAGCCTAGACCAGAGGCACATAAAATCACTTCCTTCTAAAACTTGTCACACAATAATACAAATCATGTGTGAAGGGGAATACTCCAATACTGTATTTCACATCAATATCCATGTAGTAGAGGGGATTTTTCAACGCCGATACCGATTATTGGAGGACCAAAAAAAGCCGATACCGATTAATCAGCTGATTTTATTATTTATTTGTAATAATGACAATTACAACAATACTGAATGAACACTTATTTTAACTTAATATAATACACAAATAAAAACTATTTAGCCTCAAATAAATAATGAAACATGTTCAAAATGGTTTAAATGATGCAAAAATAAAGAGTTGGAGAAGAAAGTAGAATTGCAATATGTGCTATGTAATAAAGCTAACGTTTAAGTTCCTTGCTCAGAACATGAGAACATATGAAAGCTGGTGGTTCCTTTTAACATGAATCTTCAATATTCCCAGGTAAGATGTTTTAGGTTGTAGTTATTATAGGAATTATAGGACTATTTGTATTTCATATCCCTTTGACTATTGGATGTTCTTATAGGCACTTTAGTATTGCCAGTGTAACAGTATAGCTTCCGTCCCTCTCCTCGCCCCTGCCTGGGCTCTAACCAGGAACACATCGACAACAGCCACCCTCGAAGCATCGTTACCCATTGCTCCACAAAAGCTGCGGCCCTTGCAGAGCAAGGGGAACAACTACTCCAAGTCTCAGAGCGAGTGACGTCACCGATTGAAACGCTATTAGCGCGCACCCCGCTAACTAGCTAGCCATTTCATATCGGTTACACCAGCCTAATCTCGGGAGTTGATAGGCTTGAAGTCATAAACAGCTCAATGCTTGAAGCATTGCGAAGAGCTCCTTGCAAAACGCATGAAAGTGCTGTTTGAATGAATGCTTACGAGCCTGCTGCTGTCTACCATCGCGTAGTCAGACTGCTCTATCAAATATCAAATCATAGACTTAATTATAACATAATAACACACAGAAATACAGGCCTTTGGTTGTTAATATGGTCAAATCCGGAAACGATCATTTCGAAAACAAAACTATTCTTTCAGTGAAATACGGAACCGTTCCGTATTTTATCTAACGGGTGGCATCTCTAAGTCTAAATATTGCTGTTACATTGTACAACCTTCAATGTTATGTCGTAATTATGTACAATTCTGGCAAATTTATTACGGCCTTTGTTAGGAATAAATGGACTTCACACAGTTCACAACGAGCCAGGCGGCCCAAACTGCTGCATATACCCTGCTTGCACAGAATGCAAGAAAAGTGACACAAAGTGACACAATTTCCCTGTTAGCAGGCAATATTAACTAAATATGCATGTTTAAAAAGATATACTTGTGTATTGATTTTAAAGAAAGGCATTGATATTTATGGTTAGGTTTGGTGCAACGACAGTGCTAAATCATCACCCGTTTGGCAAAGTAGGCTGTGATTTGATGAGAAATTAACAGGCACCGCATCGATTATATGCAACGCAGGACACGCTTGATAAACTAGTAATATCAACAACCATGTGTAGTTAACTAGTGATTATGTGAAGATTGATTGTTTTTCATACGTTTATTGCTAGCTAGCAACTTGGTATCTTGCTGCCCTCGCGTAACAGCTAGTCAGCCTCCTTGTGGAGTGCAATGTAAGGCAGGTGGTTAGAGCGTTGGACTAGTAACCAGAAGGTTGCAAAAACGAATCCCCGAGCTGACAAGGTAAACATTTGTCGTTCTGCCCGTGAATAAGGCAGTTAACCCACCGTTCCTAGGCCGTCATTGAAAATAAGAATGTGTTCTTAACTGACTTGCCTAGTTAAAAAAAGGTGTACAATTTTTTTTTTAAATCGGTGTCCAAAAATACTGATTTCCAATTGTTAGGAAAACTTGAATTCGGCCCTAATTAATCGGCCGATTAATCGGTCGACCTCTAACATGTAGTCTATTAATCAATGGTTATATGTAATGCGTAGTTCGATGTGTAACTAAAGAAAAGCCAGCCCTTACCTTTTGGAGAAATTCCAGAATTAGTATGGAACAGGCTTCATTTTGCTTTCACGTGTGTGGAAAAAAGTAAGAAAGAGTATCTAAACCTCTCTCTCTATCTCTCACTTTTTCCCTCTGTCTTTCAGAATGCGACCCATGAGATTGGTGAGGAGGTGGAGGACGGGGTGGTATACACCATCACCCTGCGGAAGGTGCAGATGCTCCACCACCGCCACCACGTTGGTGGCAGCGGGGCCGTTAAGGGCCAACGCTGGCTAGGTGTGGACGCATCGCTCAGCCTGTATGAGACGTGCAAGGTGCGCACCATCAAGGCAGGCACGCTGGAGAAGCTGGTGGAGTACATGGTGGCGGCGTTCCGGGGCAACGACTCCACCTACGTTACCATCTTCCTCTGCACCTACCGCTCCTTCGCCTCCACCAAGCAGGTCCTGGACCTGCTGCTCAACAGGTGAGTAGAGGGGGAGAGAGGGAGGGATGCATTGGTGCATAAATGGATGAATAGATGGATGAATTTACGGATGTATGCATGGGTGGATCCATTAGTTGATTGGTGGAAGAATTATAGATGGATGGAAAAGGTGGGTGGATGGAGTGATGCATGAATGACATGATGAATGGACGGTGTGGATGAATAAATGTCTTGATACAGGGATGGATATATGAATGGATGGATGGATGGATAGATAGATAGATAGATAGATAGATAGATAGATAGATAGATAGACGACTAACAAAATGATTTCCACCGGTCTAATGTCCATTGCTCGTGTTTCAAGGCCCAAGCAAGTCTCTTCTTCTTATTGGTGTCCTTTAGTAGTGGTTTCTTTGCAGCAATTAATCTCCTCTGAACAGTTGATGTTGAGATGTGTCTGTTACTTGAACTCTGTGAAGCATGTATTTGGGCTGCAATCTGAGGTGCAGTTAATTGCCCATTTCTGAGGCTGGTAACTCTAATGAACTTATCCTCTGCAGCAGAGGTAACTCTGGGTCTTCCTTTCCTGTGGCGGTCCTCATGAGAGACAGTTTCATCAAAGCTCTTGATGGTTTTTGCGACTGCACTTGAAAAAGCATTCAAAGTTCTTGAAATGTTCCTCATTGACTGACCTTCATGTCTTAAAGTAATGATGGACTGTCATTTCTCTTTGCTTATTTGAGCTGTTCTTGCCATAATATGGACTTGGTCTTTTACCAAATAGGGCTATCTTCTGTATACCAACCCCACCTTGTTCAGGTATGCCAAGCTGCAGCACCTGCCTGGCTCAGAGGGCCACAGACTGACTCATGATGATCGCACAGATCTGAGGAAGTAAGTCTCTGTCTGACTCAGAAACACATTGTGGACAATACTTCTCTCAAATAGCCTCCTTTTCAACACATACTGTACAGTGACAGAAAACAGAGAAACTTACATAATTTTCACATTTTGTTGCCAGGAATGTGTAATATTTACACCTACAAGACATTATTCTAAGACATAAGAAAGGAAGCCACTTAATCTGTCCTACAAGCTAGTATAGTTGTAGGATCTTAATTTGATCACTCTTTTGTTGCTGGGAATTTTATTTCGCAGCAGGAAATGCCGATGAACATTATGATTTACATAGATTCACTGAAAACAGTATTCCACTTTTAATGTAGCCGCATTTTGACCAGCTAATATCCTACCCACTGATCAAGAAACATTATGGACTAAACACAGGTCAAATTAAAATCCTACATCTGTGTACCTCTTTTTTCTCCTTGCCACCAGCACTATTCTGCAGTTTTGCCATTATGGACGTTGGATATGTTTCTATTGTGTACAGCGGGGCAAAAATGTATTTAGTAAGCCATTGTGCAAGTTCTCCCACTTAAAAATATGAGAGAGGCGTGTAATTTTTATCATAGGTACACTTCAACTATGACAGACAAAATGAGAAAAAAAAATCCAGAAAATCACATTGTAAGATTTGTAATGAATTTATTTGCAAATTATGGTGGAAAATAAGTATTTGGTCACCTACAAACAAGCAAGATTTCTGGCTCTCACAGACCTGTAACTTCTTCTTTAAGAGGCTCCTCTGTCCTCCACTTGTTACCTGTATTAATGGCACCTGTTTGAACAAGAACGGTGAGCATAAATCCCAGAACCACACGTGGGGACTAGGTCCTCCACTCGTTACCTGTATTAATGACACTTGAAACAGTCACACTCCAAACTCCACTATGGCCTGAGCTGTCAAAGGACACCAGAAACAAAATTGTAGACCTGCACCAGGCTGGGAAGACGGAATCTGCAATAGGTAAGCAGCTTGGTTTGAAGAAATCAACTGTGGGAGCAATTATTAGGAAATGGAGGACATACAAGACCACTGATAATCTCCCTCGATCTGGGGCTCCACGCAAGATCTCACCCCGTGGGGTCAAAATGATCACAAGAACGGTGAGCAAAAATCCCAGAACCACACGGGGGGACCTAGTGAATGACCTGCAGAGAGCTGGGACCAAAGAAACATAGCCTACCATCAGTAACACACTACGCTGCCAGGGACTCAAATCCTGCAGTGCCAGACGTGTCCCCCTGCTTAAGCCAGTACATGTCCAGGCCCGTCTGAAGTTTGCTAGAGAGCATTTGGATGATCCAGAAGAAGATTCGGAGAATATCATATGGTCAGATGAAACCAAAATATAACTTTTTGGTAAAAACTCAACTCGTTGTGTTTGGAGGACAAAGAATGCTGAGTTGCATCCAAAGAACACCATACCTACTGTGAAGCATGGGGGTGGAAACATCATGCTTTGGAGCTGTTTTTCTGCAAAGGGACTAGGACGACTGATTGGTGTAAAGGAAAGAATGAATGGGGCCATGTATTGTGAGATTTTGAGTGAAAACCTCCTTCCATCAGCAAGGGAATTTAAGATTAAATGTGGCTGGGTCTTTCAGCATGACAATTATCCCAAACACACCGCCCGGGCAACGAAGTAGTGGCTTCATAAGAAGCATTTCAAGGTCCTGGAGTGGCATAGCCAGTCTCCAGATCTCAACCCCATAGAAAATCTTTGGAGGGAGTGGAAAGTCCGTGTTGCCCAGCAACAGCCCCAAAACATCACTGCTCTAGAGGAGATCTGCATGTAGGAATGGGCCAAAATACCAGCAACAGTGTGTGAAAACCTTGTGAAGACTTACAGAAAACATTTGACCTCTGTCATTGCCAACAAAGGGTATATAACAAAGTATTGAGATAAACTTTTGTTATTGACCAAATACTTATTTTCCACCATAATTTGCAAATAAATTCCATAAAAAATCCTACAATGTGATGAAAATTACAGACCTCTCTCATCTTTTTAAGTGGGAGAACTTGCACAATTGGTGGCTGATTAAATACTTTTTTGCCCCACTGTATATATCTTGCCTGTCCTTCTCAGAATTGAACATATGCTAGTCTCCTTTATTTTCACTCTCTTATCATTTTCCTATACTTGATACACCCCTCTGTCTATGTACTTTATCTTTCCTATCTCGCAACTCCATTTTCCTCTTTTTTTATTATTATTAAAGGTAAAGAAATTTGCCATCCAAACACATGTATTAAACTCTCTCTCTCTCTCGCTCTCTCTCTCTCTCCACAGCACAATATCCTCCATCTTGGGGGCATGGCTTGACCAGTACTCTGAGGACTTCTGGAATCCTCCGGAGTACAGCTGCCTGCGACGTCTCATCTCCTACCTGCACCTCAACTTCCCGGGATCGGACCTGGAACGCCGCGCTTGCAACCTCCTGGCCCACTTCCACCGCCGGCAGCTCCAAGAGCCCGAGAGTGAGTGTAAGACACTCACCTTACCCCCGACTAAACTTATGTCCTTTGAACCCTGACCCCAGCTCCTAAACATGGTCATGTAGAGTCCATATAATTCGTATTAGTGGAAGGCCAGAGATGTTTTGGGTGGTACTCCAAATAAGAGAACACTGCTGTTTGTGAATCCCTTTTTGTGTTACAGACAAAACTGTGTGACGTGTGTGTGACGTGATCGTGGGTGTCATGTAGTAAAGTAGGACCAGCACAGTCAGATGCTCTATTACACACACCTGTATTAGCTTACGACATTTCGAGTTTCGATTTGATTTCATTTCGATTTGACGCTCATAAAAAGTGGTGAAAGTGTGTTTGACGTAATTAAGCTAATGAGTTGTGATGTCACCCCTCAGTGCTGGATCATGGCGGCTATCCTTTCACCTTATTGGAGGAGAATGGCTACGAGGATGACCGACTGGACTTTCTGAACTTTGACCCGGCGGTGGTGGCCGAGCAGTTCACCCTCATGGACGCGGTACGTTGACAAAACATTACAAAAACTCAGATTCCCAGCAGCACATGTCCTTGTACTAACAACATATCCTTATACAGTATTAACTCGATTTTTAAATGACATTTAGTCTATTATTTTCCATTATCATTTTCCACCATTGCACTTTATAGTGTTTAGTTACTTTCTCATTGTTTTCAAGAAGTTTGTGTATTTTTCCACGCCAGATTTGAAGCAAAATGAAAAATGAAACGCTGTAACTCTGTCATCTTGTGAGCATTGGAGCCCAGATAGAGTCCTGCACGGGTCCGTTTTTTGGAGCCGCACCCGCCCCACCCCGCCCCACACCCGCCCCACATTCCAAGCCCCACCGGATAATAAACATCAGGACAGATTTTTCTCCAACCAACCCGCATGGAGTTGTTCAGAGAGCCAATCCGTGACCCGCCAAATAACATCAATATATTTAATTGTTTTTATGACTCCAGAGTAGTAGGCTTTTAGGCTATTGCCATTCCCCACATGAATTAATTTGTCTGCATGTCAATATTTGGATACAAGGAAAACATGCCATGAATTAAGAATAATAGGCCCGTCTTCTTATTTTCACAATGCGATGCAGCCACATTGACAACTTAAAACCCTTTGGGTAAAAGCCTTCTAATTAGCCTTCTTCTTACGTAATGAAAGCATAATAGCCGACATAACAAAAAAACATGTCTACATTCAATATGGTTTAGATAATCAAATAGTTTAATTGAAACTTAAATGAACAGTTCCAAGAATCAACTAGATTATATGCTGAAAAAATTGCTGGTCAACAGCTGGGAACCGTGGGTATGTGACCTGATGCAGGACTATAAGCCGTGTTAGTTATCTTAGGAAGTGAAGAGAGACAGAAGACACCGAGGGCTTTATGCCCACTCTGCTGCTGAGTGTCCTACGGACTTTTGTTAGGAGACTGGAGTGCAGCAGACACTTTTATCATTCCTCCTCGAAGCCTTCTAAAGGATCTGCCTGCCTCTCTTTTCTCTCTCTTCTGTCCATGAGAGTGAAAACATGTTAAACTCATCTAAAATACATTACTGGTTGCGACAAGAGACCATTTTGTTTTATAGTTCTTACTCCCCTTTTTCCTCATAGGAGCTCTTTAAGAAGGTGGTCCCCTACCACTGTCTGGGGAGTATCTGGTCGCACCGGGACAAGAAGGGCAAGGAGCATCTGGCACCCACCATCCGTGCCACTGTCACACAGTTCAACTGCGTCACCAACTGTGTCATCGCCACCTGCTTGAGCGAGCGTCTGCTCAAACCCACACAGCGGGCCAAACTGGTGGAGCGCTGGATCGAAGTGGCCAGGGTGAGGAGCTGTTGTTAGCAGGAGTTGTTCTTGTTGTTGTTGTGGTTGTTGTTGTTGTTGTTGGCATGAGATTCTGAGGTGTCCTTGGCTTCAGTTCCTGCAGAGGCACAGTGTGTGTTGTGTAGCATGATGACTACAGTACCCATAATGCTATGTTCAAAATATTTATTTGAGTTCTGATGCTTCCCTTTCCTTAATAATACATTGGATTGATATGCCACCGGTGCTGGGTTCATTGATATCTCCTTGATATTCATAGTCTTTTTTTCCCTTCAGGAGTGTCGAATCCTGAAGAATTTTTCTTCGCTACGGGCCATCCTTTCTGCTCTGCAGTGCAACCCGGTCCACCGGCTGAAGAGGACATGGGATGAGGTGTCCAGGGAGAACTTTCGCATCTTCCACGAGTTGTCAGAAATCTTCTCAGACGAAAATAACCATTCGCTCAGCAGAGAGCTGCTCATCAAGGTAGGATGTGTGTGTGTGTCTACAGGACCAGTAAAACGTTTGGACACACCTACTCATTCAAGGGTTTTTACTTTATTTTGACTATTTTCCACATTGTAGAATTAAAAACTATGAAATAACACACATGGAATCATGTAGTAACAAAAAAAATGTTAAACAAATCAAAATCTATTCGATATTTGAGATTCTTAGTAGACACCCTTTGCCTTGATGACAGCTTTGCACACTCTTGGCATTCTCTCAACCAACTTCACCTTGAATGCTTTTCCAACCGTCTTGATGCCGTTTCCACATATGCTGAGCACTTGTTGGCTGCTTTTCCTTTACTCTGGGGTCCAACTCATCTCAAGCAATCTCAATTGGGTTGAGGTCGGTGATTTTGGAGGCCAGGTCATCTGAGGCAGCACTCCATCACTCTCCTTCTTGGTCAAATAGCCCTTACATAGCCTGGTAGCCATTTTCCTGTTGAAAAATAAATGATTATCCCACTAAACGCAAACCAGATGGGATGGCGTATGGCTGCAGAATGCTGTGGTAGCCATGCTGGTTAAGTGTGCCTTGAATTCTAAACAAATCACAGACAGTGCCACCAGCAAAGCACCATCAAACCACCTCCTCCATGATTCACTGTGGGAACCACACACATAATCTATTCACCTACTCTGCGTCTCACAAAGACACGGCGGTTGGAACCAAAAATCTCAAATTTGGACAGATTTCCACCGGTCTAATGTCCATTGCTCATGTTTCTTGGCACAAACAAGTCTCTTCTTATTATTGGTGTAATTTAGTAGTGGTTTCTTTGCAGCAATTCAACCATGAAAGTCTGATTCACACAGTCTCCTCTGAACAGTTGATGTTGAGATGTGTCTGTTACTTGAACTCTGTGAAGAATGTATTTATGCAGCAATTTCTGAGGCTGGTAACTGTAATGATCTTATCTTCTGCAGCAAAGATAACTCTGGGTCTTCCTTTCCTGTAGCGGTCCTCATGAGAGCCAGTTTCATCATAGCGCTTGATAGTTTTTACAACTGCACTTGAAGAAGCTTTCCAAGTACTTGAAATGTTCTGTATTGACTGATCTTCATGTCTTACAGTAATGATGGACTGTCGTTTCTCTTTGCTTATTTGAGCTGTTCTTGCCATAATATGGACTTGGTCTTTTACCAAATAGGGCTATCTTCTGTATACCATCCCTACCTTGTCACAACACAACTGATTGGTTCAAACGCATCAAACGCAGTCCCAAAATAAACCTGTTGCCGGCCAAAATGACCGGGAGGAAAAAAATCCCATTGCAATTGAATGCTTTTTTATTGATGGAGTTACTAGTAAATACGTTTGACCATCATGCTCATCGCTCTATAGGTTAATTTGTATTTATTATGGATCCCTGCTGGCAGCTACTGGGGTCCAGAAAAATTAAGGCAGTTATACATTTAAAAAACATTATAATAGATTCACAACAGATTTCACAACATATTAAGTTTGTGCCCTCAGGCCCCCTCTACTACTACATATCTACAATACAAAATCTATGTGCACGTGTGTATAGTGCGTATGTTATCGTGTGTTTGAATGCATGTGTCTGTGCCTATGTTTGTGTCCCCGCTGTTCCATTAGGTGTATTTTTATCCGTTTTTTAAATCTAATTTTACTGCTAGCGTCAGTTACTTGATGTGGAATAGAGTTCCATGTAGTCATGGCTCTATCTAGTACTGTGCACCTCCCAGAGTCTGTTCTGGACTTGGGGACTGTGAAGAGACCTCTAGTGGCATGTCTCGTGGGGTATGCATGGGTGTCTGAGCTGTGTGCCAATAGTTCAAACAGACAGCTCAGTGCATTCAACATGTCAATACCTCTCCCAAATACAAGTAGTGATGAAGTCAATCTCTGCTCCACTTTGAGCCAGGAGAGATTTACATGCATATTATTAATATTAGCTCTCTGTGAACATCCAAGGGCCAGCCTTGCTGCCCTGTTCTGAGCTATTTGCAATTTTCCTAAGTCCCTCATTGTGACACCTGACCACATGACTAAACAGTAGTCAAGGTGTGACAGAACTAGGGCCTGGAGGACCTGCCTTGTTGATGGTGCTGTTTAGAATGCAGACTGGCTCTTTATTATGGACAGACTTCTCCCCATCTTAGCTGCTGTTGTATCAATATGTTTTGATCATAACAGTTTACAATCCAGGGTTACTCCAAGCAGTTTAGTCTCCCCTTGCTCAATTACTGTCATGTGTGCTCCCTCTCCGGCTTCTAGGTCACCAGGCTGCTCGTTATGGCGCACACCTGTCCCCATCGTTACATGCACCTGCGCGTCATCAGACACACCTGGATATCATCACTTCCCTGAATACCTTCCCCATATATGTCACTCCCTTTGGTTCCTTCCCCAGGCGTCATTGTTTCTGTTCCTGTGTTAGTTCTGTGCGTTGTTCGTGTTTCTTATTTTTGTATTATGTTGTGTTTTATTTACTAAAACACTCACTCCCTGAACTTGCTTCCCGACTCTCAGCGCACATCGTTACAATTACCATGTTATTCATTGCAAGATTTAGGTTAGGTTTAGGGTTTCGTGAATGATTTGTCCAAAATACAATGCTTTTCGTTTTTTAAATATTTAGGACTAACTTATTCCTTGCCACCCATTCGGTCACTAACTGCAGCTCTTTAAGTGTTGCAGTCATTTCAGTCACTATGGTAGCTGACGTGTGTTGTGTCATCGGCATACATAGACACACTGGCTTTACTCAAA
Organism: Oncorhynchus clarkii lewisi; assembly: GCF_045791955.1. Classification (NCBI taxonomy): domain Eukaryota; kingdom Metazoa; phylum Chordata; class Actinopteri; order Salmoniformes; family Salmonidae; genus Oncorhynchus; species Oncorhynchus clarkii. The sequence goes on from NC_092175.1 coordinate 3,370,230, forward strand.
GCTAGTGGCATGTCATTAGTAAAGATTGAAAAAAGTAAGGGGTCTAGACAGCTGCCCTGGGGAATTCCTGATTCTACCTGGATTTTGTTGGAGAGGCTTCCATTAAATAACACCCTCTGTGTTCGGTTAGACAGGTAACGCTTTATCCACAATATACCAGGGGGTGTAAAGCCATAACACATACGTTTTTCCAGCAACAGACTATGCTCGATAATGTCAAAACCCACACTGAAGTCTAACAAAACCGCCACAACAATCTTTTTATCATTGATTTCTCTTAGCCAATCATCAGTAATTTATGTCAGTACTTGTTGAATGTCCTTCCCTATAAGCGTGCTGAAAGTCTGTTTGTCAATTTGTTTACTGTAAAATAGCCTTATATGTGGTCAAACACAGTTTTTTCCAAAAGTTTACAAAGCATTTGTAACAGGCTGATTGGTCAGCTATTTGAGCCATTAAAGAGGGCTTTACTATTTTATTTATTTAAACTTTATTTAACTAGGCAAGTCAATTAAGAACAAATTCTTATTTACAATGAGGGCCTACTATCCTTAGGTAGGGGAATAACTTTTGCTTCCCTCCAGGCATGAGGGCTTACACTTTCTAGTAGGCTTAAATTGAATATATGGCAAATAGGTGTAGCAATATCGTCCACTATTATCCTCAGTAATTTTCCATCCAAGTTGTCAGACCCCGGTGCCTTGTCATTGTTGACAGATAACTATCATTTTTTAACCTCTTACAGTTCTTGTCTTTCATAATTTGGTCAGATATACTCGGATGTGTAGTGTCAGCATTTGTTGCTGGCATGTCATGCCTAAGTTTGCTAGTCTTGCCAATTAAACAATAATTTAAATAGTTGGCAATATCAGTGGGTTTTGTGATGAATGAGCCATCTGATTCAATGAATGATGGAGCGGAGTTTGCCTTTTTGCCCCAAATGTCATTTAAGGTTCTCCAAAACGTTTTACCATCATTCTTTATGTCCTTTATCTTTGTTTCATAGTGTAGTTTCTTCTTCTTTATTTCAGTGATATGATTTTTTAATTTGCAGTACGTTTTCAAATCGGTTGTACAGCCAGACCTATTTGCCATTTATTTTGCCTCATCCCTCTCAACCATACAATTGCTCAATTCCTGTTTTCCCAGGTGTTCTGTTTAGAATGGTGTTTTCCCAGGTGTTCTGTTTAGAATGGTGTTTTCCCAGGTGTTCTCTTTAGAATGGTGTTTTCCCAGGTGTTCTGTTTAGAATAGTGTTTTCCCAGGTGTTCTGTTTAGAATGGTGTTTTCCCAGGTGCTCTGTTTAGAATGGCGTTTTCCCAGGTGCTCTGTTTAGAATGGTGTTTTCCCAGGTGTTCTGTTTAGAATGGTGTTTTACCAGGTGTTCTGTTTGGAATGGTATTTTCCCAGGTGGTCTGTTTAGAATGGTGTTTCCCAGGTGTTCTGTTTAGAATTGTATTTTCCCAGGTGCTCTGTTTAGAATGGTGTTTTCCCAGGTGTTCTGTTTAGAATGGTGTTTTACCAGGTGTTCTGTTTAGAATGGTGTTTTCCCAGGTGTTCTGTTTAGAATGGTGTTTTACCAGGTGTTCTGTTTAGAATGGTATTTTCCCAGGTGGTCTATTTAGAATGGTGTATTCCCAGGTGTTCTGTTTAGAATGGTGTTTTCTCAGGTGTTCTGTTTAGAATGGTGTTTTCCCAGGTGCGCTGTTTAGAATGGTGTTTTCCCAGGTGTTCTGTTTAGAATGGTGTTTTCCCAGGTGTTCTGTTTAGAATGGTGTTTTACCAGGTGTTCTGTTTAGAATGGTGTTTTCCCAGGTGTTCTGTTTAGAATGGTGTTTTACCAGGTGTTCTGTTTAGAATGGTATTTTCCCAAGTGCTCTGTTTAGAATGGTGTTTTCCCAGGTGTTCTGTTTAGAATGGTGTTTTCTCAGGTGTTCTGTTTAGAATGGTGTTTCCCCAGGTGCGCTGTTTAGAATGGTGTTTTCCCAGGTGCGCTGTTTAGAATGGTGTTTTTCCAGGTGGTCTGTTTAGAATGGTGTTTTCTCAGGTGTTCTGTTTAGAATGGTGTTTTCCCAGGTGCGCTGTTTAGAATGGTGTTTTCCCAGGTGCGCTGTTTAGAATGGTGTTTTCCCAGGTGTGCTGTTTAGAATAATATTTTCCCAGGTGGTCTGTTTAGAATGGTGTTTTCCATGTGTGCTGTTTAGAATTGTATTTTCCCAGGTGGTCTGTTTAGAATGGTGTTTTCCAGGTGCTCTGTTTAGAATGCTGTTTTCCCAGGTGTTCTGTTTAGAATGGTGTTTTACCAGGTGTTCGGTTTAGAATGGTATTTCCCCAGGTGGTCTATTTAGAATGGTGTATTCCCAGGTGTTCTGTTTAGAATGGTGTTTTCCCAGGTGCTCTGTTTAGAATGGTGCTTTCCCAGGTGTTCTGTTTAGAATGGTGTTTTCCCAGGTGTTCTGTTTAGAATGGTGCTTTCCCAGGTGTTCTGTTTAGAATGGTGTTTTCCCAGGTGATCTGTTTAGAATGGTGTTTTCCCAGGTGCGCTGTTTAGAATGGTGTTTTCCCAGGTGCGCTGTTTAGAATGGTGCTTTCCCAGGTGGTCTGTTTAGAATGGTGTTTTCCCAGGTGGTCTGTTTAGAATGGTGTTTTCCCAGGTGCGCTGTTTAGATTGGTGTTTTCCCGCAAATCGCCTTATGGCAAAGGTTTGAAAACAACCTTTTATTGGCTGCTTCATTACACGAGTTGTTGAGATGCATTACCTTAACATCCTGTTAAGATGCATTACCATAATCTAAATGTGATCTCTGTCATTCTGAGCATCGTGGGTTATGCACCCAATGTATATGGGTCATGTATATTTTGCAAATTTTCCCCGGTCACGTTGTCCGGTGCCACATTTTCCAAACAGAAACCCTGGCGCACCTATATGTGTGTGCGTGCATTATGTATTTGGGGGGCAGAATCAATAAAGCATTAATAAATATGTTATACACTTACACACAGTTGAGTGATATGATTTCCTTTGTGTGGGGTCACACCCCTCTAGGACTACTCCTACACACACACTGATGATCACTCAGGATCAGATGACAGGGTGTGGCTGACACACTACCCCCTGCAGTAAGTAGCATAATAGGGTAACTAACATGCCTTGTGACGTGTGTCACGCTTGGTGCCCAAAAAGGGCATTCTGAAATTAATTTGTGACACATAAAAACAAGACTTTATTCAGGTAGTTGAATGGACAGCAATACAATTTCTCCACCATCAAAATTGAAAAACAAAGTATGGAATTCTGTCGTCAGGAGTTTCCCATCTTAATGTAATATCTTGGTGAAATGTCTGGTCATCTTCCCTATGAGTAGAGTTCTTACCTAACAATGTATGGTGCTTTGTGCACTTGGGAACATGATTCATTTAGCTAATCCATTATCAACTGTTATGTAACAGAACAGAATAGAACAGAACGAAATAAAGGGCAGGTCATGGGTGGTTGGTCTTCACTTGGACGTGGGGGTGTGTTTGTTTGGAGGGATAGTAACTAAGCCCGCTTACGCACACGTGGACCTCAAACCCTAACATTCCCCAAATTCCAAAGCACACACAGACACAGATGTCAGGGCATCTAGAGGTAGCCATTATGTGTGTATTAAGGATGGGTAGGTGTGTTGTTGGGGGGGTGCGGAATCCCCAGTGACATCATAGCATGGTGGTAGGCTGTGCCAGTTGAGGATATGCCTACTCTGCCTGTTCCTCTGAAGTAGAATGTGGGAGTCTGTATGTTCACCATTTCATAGCTTGATAAAGGACAGGATGCATTCCAGGAAAAAGTGTGTATTCTTCCATTTAATTAACCATGTTTAACCAAACAAAAACAGAAACCAGTGTTATTTGATCGCTGAAATAGGGGCTTAGGCATTTGATCTCACTGGGTTTTTGTTGTCTGTTTTTCTCTCTGTCTAGGAGGGCACGTCCAAATTTGCCACCCTGGAAATAAACCCCAAACGAGCCCAGAAGAGACAGCAGCAGCCCCGAGACCTGGTAAGGACATTAAGATAGAAGGAATGCAACAAAGGAGGGGGAGATTGACTGGACAGAGAGAGAGAGATAAAGGACTAAAAAGATTGATGAGGAAGATAGAAAAAGTGGCTTTAGGGAAATGGAGGATGACATGAAAAGCAGGGAGGGAGTGAAGAGAGAAATTAAATTACCTGGCAGACAGAGGGCAGGAGAAGAGAGTAAAGGGGAGCTCAAAAAATGAAAGTGAAAGCGTGAGAGTCAGAGAGAAAAAGAGAGAGAGGGATATGGAGGGGAGGGAAAAGAGAGAGAAGACAGAGAGATGGAAAGAGAGAAAGACAGGGAAAGAGAGAAGGGAGAGAGAGATAGAGATATACAGTTGAATTCTGAAGTTTACATACACTTAGGTTGGAGTCATTAAAACTCGTTTTTCTACCACTCCACAAATTTCTTGTTAACAAACTATAGTTTTGGCAAGTCGGTTAGGACATCTACTTTGCAAGACACAAGTAATTTTTCCAACAATTGTTTACAGACAGATTATTTAACTTATTATTCACTGTATCACAATTCCAGTGTGTCAGAAGTTTACATACACTAAGTTGACTGTGCCTTTAAACAGCTTGGAAAATTCCAGAAAATTATGTTATGGCTTTAGAAGCTTCTGATAGGCTAATTGACATAATTTGAGTCAATTGGACGTGTACCTGTGGATGTATTTCAAGGCCTACCTTCAAACTCCGTGCCTCTTTGCTTGACATCATGGGAAAATCAAAAGAAATCAGCCAAGACCTCAGAAAAAAGATTGTAGACCACCACAAGTCTGGTTCATCCTTGGGAGCAATTTCCAAACGCCTGAAGGTACCACGTTCATCGGTAACAAACAATAGTACATACACCATGTATAAACACCATGGGACCACGCAGCCATCATACCGCTCAGGAAGGAGACGCGTTCTGTTTCCTGGAGATGAACATACTTTGGTGCAAATCAATCCCAGAACAACAGCATAGGACCTTGTGAAGATGCTGGAGGAGACAGGTACAAATGTATCTATATCCACAGTAAAACGAGTCCTATATCGACATCAGCAAGGAAGTTATACTCAGCAAGGAAGTTACACCAGCTCTGTCAGGAGGAATGGGCCAAAATTCACCCAACTTATTGTGGGAGGCTTGTGGAAGGCTACCTGAAACGTTTAACCCAAGTTAAACAATTTAAAGGCAATGCTACCAAATACTAATTGAGTGGATGTAAACTTCTGACCCACTGGGAATGTGATGAAAGAAATAAAAGCTTAAATAAATCATTCTCTCTACTATTTTTCTGACATTTCACATTCTTAAAGTAAAGTGGTGATCCTAACTGACCTAATACAGGGAATTTTTACTTGGCTTAAATGTCAGGAATTGTGAAAAAGTGAGTTTAAATGTATTTGGCTAAGGTGTATGTCAACTTCTGACTTCAACTGCCTGTTTCAAGAGACAGATAGGGAGAGAGAGAAGGAGGTGCCAGATGTAATGAAAGCACTCCCATCTTGGCCCTATAGACAAGACTGGCGGGAGTAATTGGGTTTTGTCAATTAACGCGGGTAAGATCCATCGAACAGAAAACAAGCAGTCCTCACTGAACTCTGCTGACGCATTCACTTTAACACACACACACACACACACACACACACACACACAACACACAGGTGTGCATAGTCATTCATAGACAAACACATACACACAAACTTTCACTCTCACTTGTCTTATCCTCTTTAAAATCACTGTCTTTGAAATTGGCCCACTTTGTAGCAAATGACTGTCATGGATGCATCTAATATAGATAGCTTAGAGGAGCAGTATTTTTCTTTTCAAAATTCATAGTTATTTGCTCTCTATCGGTGGAGGATAGAAGGGAGACACACCTTGTCACGCCCTGGCCTTAGTTATCTTTGTTTTCTTTATTATTTTGGTTAGGTCAGGGTGTGACATGGGGGATTTATGTGTTTGGTCTGGTCCAGGGTTTTTTGTATGTTTATGGGGCTGTTTCCTTTCTAGGTAGTTTGTATGTCTATGGTTGCCTAGATTGGTTCTCAATTAGAGGCAGCTGTCTATCGTTGTCTCTGATTGGGAACCATATTTAGGCAGCCATATTCTGTGGGTACTTTGTGGGTGATTGTTTCCGTGTCTGTTTCGGTTTTCACATTTATTGTTTTGTATTTTGTAGTGTTCTCGTTTGTCGTCGATATTAAAGATATTGAACACTAACCACGCTGCATTTTGGTCCTCCTCTCCTAAAGCGGAAGAAAACCATTACACACCTATCTAGTGGTTATTTATGGAATCATTCTTTCTCGCAAAAGGCTCACAGCTCGTTGATCCAGAGCATCTCAAACATGCTTAATGGGTGACTTGTCTGGTGAATATGCAGGCCATGGAAGAACTGGGACATTTTCAGCATCCAGGAATTGTGTACAGTCGTGGCCAAAAGTTTTGAGAATGACACAAATATTAATTTCCACAAAGTTTGCTGCTTCAGTGTCTTTAGATATTTTTGTCAGATGCTACTATGGAATACTGAAGTATAATTACAAGCATTTCATAAGTGTCAAAGGCTTTTATTGACAATTACTTGAAGTTGATGCAAAGAGTCACTATTTGCAGTGTTGACCCTTCTTTTTCAAGACCTCTGCAATCCGCCCTGACATGCTGTCAATTCACTTCTGGGCCACATCCTGACTGATGGCAGCCCATTCTTGCACAGTCAATGCTTGGAGTTTGTTCGAATTTGTGGGTTTTTGTTTGTCCACCCGCTTCTCGCGGATTGACCACAAGTGCTCAATGGGATTAAGGTCTGGGGAGTTCCCTGGCCATGGACCCAAAATATCGATGCGTTGTTCCCCGAGCCACTTAGTTATCACTTTTGGCATTGTTCCTCACTAAACTGTTCCTGGGTGGTTGGGAGAAGTTGCTCTCTTAGGTTGTGTTGGTACCATTCTTTATTCATGGCTGTGTTCTTAGGAAAAATTGTGAGTGAGCCCACTCACTTGGTTGAGAAGCAACCCCACACATGAATGGTCTCAGGATGCTTTACTGTTGGCATGACACAGGACTGATGGTAGCGCTCGCCTTGTCTTCTCCGGACAAGCTTTTTTCCGGATGCCCCAAACAATCGGAAAGGCGATTCATCAGAGAAAATGACTTTACCCCAGTCCTCAACAGTCCAATCCCTGTACCTTTTTCAGAATATCAGTCTGTCCCTGATGTTTTTCCTGGAGAGAAGTGGCTTCTTTGCTGCCCTTCTTGACACCAGGCCATCCTCTAAATGTCTTCGCCTCCCTGTGCGTGCAGATGCACTCACACCTGCCTGCTGTCATTCCTGAGCAAGCTCTGTACTGTTGGTGCCCCGATCCCGCAGCTGAATCAACTTTAGGAAACAGTCCTGGCACTTGCTGGACTTTCTTGGGCACCCTGAAGCCTTCTTCACAACAATTGAACCGCTCTCCTTGAAGATCTTGATGATCCGATAAATGGTTGATTTAGGTGCAATCTTACTGACAGCTATATCCTTGCCTGTGAAGCTCTTTTTGTGCAAAGCAAAGCAATGATGACGGCATGTGTTTCCTTGCAGGTAACCATGATTGACAGAGGAAGAACAATTATTCCAAGCACCACCCTCCTTTTGAAGCTTCCAGTCTGTTATTCGAACTCAATCAGTATGACAGAGTGATCTCCAGCCTTGTCCTCGTCAACACTCACACCTGTGTTAACAAGAGAATCACTGTCACGATGTCAGCTGGTCATTTTGCATGTTAAAAGGGACTTTGCAATTAATTGCAATTCATCTGATCACTCTTCATAACATTCTGGAGTATATGCAAATTGCCATCATACAAACTGAGGCAGCATACTTTGTGAAAATTAATATTTGTGCCATTCTCAAAACTTTTGAGCACGACTGTAGTAGTGATATGCAACTTTACAGTTTCATTTGACTGTAATTACAGTGTAGTCATATGGTCAGTTGTGCAATTATTAAACTGGGAACAATAGCCAACTGGAGATAGTTCTTTAACCTAATCATTGTACACAGAGGGAGATGAATAAATCTTTGTATTTATTTTCATCTACATGTGTCCTCAGCAGGGGAAAAAGTCTGTAATGCATTATTTCATCACTAGCAAAGTCATGTACACACACACACACACACACACACACACACACACACACACACACTAACCCAGGTCTCTGTCTGCCTGTGTGTGTGTGTGTGTGTATTTCAGAGTGTGATGCAGGGGACCATTCCCTACCTGGGTACTTTCCTGACAGACCTAGTCATGATGGATACTGCCATGAAGGACTACCTGGACGTGAGAGTCACACACACGCACGCACGCATGAACACACACCTTCTTAAACAATTTCTGTTCTAAAGAACATATTTTCTTGCTTACAGGGAGGGCTGATACATTTTGAGAAGAGGAGGAAGGTAAGGAATGCAACATGTATTTAATGTGTGATGATGATGAAGATGAACACCGCATACTTATTACCCTTATATTTCCTCTGGTCTTGTAGGAGTTTGAGGTGATTGCCCAGATCAAGCTTCTGCAGCTGGCCTGCAACAATTATAACTTCACCCGCAACAAGCGTTTCCGACAGTGGTTCTCCGGTGTGGACAAACTCACTGAGGCCGAGAGGTAAGAGAAGGAACAGACTATTCTGTTAGAAATACATTAAATCATATTTTCAGAAACACTAGAAATAGATTATGGTGGGTGTGACAAACAGTATGTATTAGAATGGAAGGGTGGGAGAGAGGAGAGGATTATGAGAGGGACAGTGGAAGAGAGGGAAGGGGAGGACTAGACACTTGAAAAGACAGGAACACACACATACTCTTCTTCCTGTGCTTTCCACAGCTACAGTCAGTCGTGTGAGATCGAGCCGCTGTCGGAGTCGGCCTCAAATACTCTGAAAAAGAAGAACACAGGAATCATCAAACGCTGGAGCGAGTGAGTAAAGAAGGAAATCCTCCCAAAATGATTGCAGAAAGTATTTCCGTCCGATTCAGTCTTAGGAAATGTACATCTTTTAGACTTACCGTATTCATTTGCGTAACGTGCTCTGCATGTGCTACCTTCTCTGAATAAATGTTATTAAACAACTGAAAACCCTCACACTTGTTGGCCAAAAGATTTTCTCGTGGATTTTTCATACAGTAGGGTTTTCAGTATCTTAAGCTATCCCTTTAAATACACTGTACCTTTTTAGTTAGAATTTTGTCAACAGAATTACTAGAATATATTGAGAGAACCTGTTCAGAATATTAGGGATCAATGAAAGAAAGCCATCTAAATATATGCATATTCGTCTCTGTTTCAACACCAAGTGGTAGATCTAAAATTACTCTGATCTTGTAGATTAGTTAGGTTTAGTAAAGTATTTAGGAATCATAGAAAACAGATTTGGAGAGCCTTTACGCACAAAAGAAAGATTCATTCTGAAAATTGCCACATTCATTTCTTCAACCGATTGTAATATTGGAAGATTAGTGTACAAATAATTATAATAGGGAGAATAGTGTGCAATAGTAGACTATACCCTCCACTGTTGCCTGCACTAACCATGGAACTGTGTGATGACACAGCCAAGTATTGTGCCTTGCGTTGGGTTCAAACTGTTATGGCTTGGTCTGAGCTCCATATTGATTTAATTAGCCTACATGTATTTACAGAGGAGGCAAATGAAGGTAAAGGAAATTTAATTAAATGATCATGTAGGCTATACCAACTGAAGGGAACTAACAGTACATTTTCAGTTGAATATGTGTGGTTATTAGGCCTAGTGACGTTCAATACTTATAGTGGCTAATATTTAACATGATAGAAATAGGGAAAAGAGTATGTCGGGCTAGCCTATAATTAAGACATTCGAGAGTGCCTACTTTACTGTGGGAAAGTTGATATGTTGATATGATTCAGTTTGTTGCCATATGACTGGTTTCACATTTGTCTCCAGCGCTCATAATAAGACAATATAGATCTAAAACAAGTGTAATTTATATTTACAATCCCCTTATCCAAATGGATTACTAATTTACTTACCAAGATCAATAGCTTTGTAAGTTATAAATTACAGTGCATGGAAAATTGTATTATTTCTATTGAAAAAATGAAGTAGGTGCTTTTCCCACCAGTATGTTCTCTCGACCTTATTCATGGTTCCATCACGCGTAAAGGTGGTGGAGTTATTAGGGAATTAGTCAAGGTCAGAATATGGTGTATCTGTAGACATACCTCTGCCACACCTTCAAGTTTCCAAGTTTTAATGTCACATACACAAATACACTGAAATACCTTTCTTGCAAACTCAAAACCCATCAATGCAATAATCAATAACAATGTATTACTAGAAAAAAACCACAATAAATAAAAAATAAGAAATATGAAAGTAAGTAAGTGTTAGGTTCTAATTTTCAGAGTAAATAACTCACGGACACCAGAGAAGCTTAACCATGTTTAATTATTACCAAAGGGACGATACAGCTGCATTCAGACAAAAACATGTGATGGAGGTAGATGAGTATAGCGGTAAGGGGACAAGGCAACAGGTTATAAGATAAGCAGAGTAGAAGCAGCTTGTATGTGAGTGGGTTTGTGGGTGTCAGTTTAAATGTGTGCGCATATTATGTGTAAGTGAGCAAATGATGGAGTGAGTGTTTGTGTGTGTGTTCATTTATTCCATCTCCACCTCAACCCAATGGCGAGTGAATAGCATGCTGTTCTCATGCTTAAATTCAAGGTCAGAATACGTGTATCGAGGAAAGTGCATAAAAAGGGAATTTCATTCCAATTACGCGTGCTTAACTCGGGCCGGAATTCCCTTCTAATGATTTGCAGTCGATTTGTGTCAATGTTTCATGTATTTAACTCATTCTTCTTTCTCTTACTCTTCCTCTCATTCTGCATTTTCTTTGCCATCTCTCCCTCCTCCCTCTCCCTCCCATTCCTTCACACCCTCTTTCAGTCGCCAGCCGGCCAGCTCGGAGCCAGGCTACTGCAGTGCGGGCAGCTCTCACTCCAAGTCCTTTGACCAGCTGCGCTACGCCCCCTGCTTGGGGGGCTCAAGTGGAGGTGGAAGGGGTGACGGAGCAGACTCCCTGAGCGTCACCTCAGCCGGCTCCAGCAGCTCCGACGTCGAGGAGATAAATATCAGCTTCATCTCCGACTCGCCTGACGCCCACGAGCGAAAGGTGAGAGATTTTTTATTATCTTTATGTTATATTATGTTTTAGTTATCCATTTATACTGGAAGGTAAGTTAAGACTATTTACAATGAAGACATGTCAGAGGACAGTGTGCTATTGAATTCTGTCATTGTTGATGTCTCTAAGCAGGAAGTTGCTCCACTGTGTAAGATGTTGATGTCATATCATTGAGTCTACCTTTAAAGACCATGATACCAGTATGATCACTATAGCGGTACTACTGTCATAGCATAGTATAACTCTTCCAGCCCACAAGAAACAGCCCATGTGAAGCCCACTGGTGACTGTAGCTCTTAATTCCTTTTCTATAGACCTCCACGCCTTCCGTAAAACATTCCAATTCCACGTTAGGGAAGTGCGGCCCCTTGCCTGACCTGGCACCCACGGTACTATTTACTACTTCCTGTACCATATTTCTGTTTCACCTACACTAGCTTGTGGCACAGCCATTTCACACTACCATCAAAGGACTGTGCTGTTTGCACTGTTTCTATCTATCTGTGTGACGTCACCATTACATCATCCCTGTAGCCATTTTTGGGGCGAGAATGGCGTGTGCATGTTGAGTAGTTTTGATTTATGCGTCTGCTCACGTTGATCATCATCGCACTTTGACCTGTTTGTTTTGACTGGTTTCATTTGTTGTGTCTTTAATTGGGGATGAAGAGTTCACCTTGTATCCATACTGCTCATAACAACTCAATAGAAGTAGCATTGTGGGTTTCACCCGGTCGCACATTCATCACTCCATATTTTTCATTGTGTTTTCTTCATGCATGTCATGTTAATGGCATGTTCAAGTCATGCAAGCACTACCCCATTACTCATAATGTAAAACAACACCAGTCTCAATTCCAGTGTTCCCAAATGTTTGTCAAAATACACTGGAATTCATTCAACAGTTTCCAAACGTGAAATGTACCTGTTTAAGATGCATTGCTTTCCTTGATTGCATTTCAACAGTCCCCCTTCTCTCTTGGTCTCTCTCCAGTTCTGGGAGTCCACTTCTCTGTCCTCCTTGGACGCCTCTGGTGTGGGATCTGGCTCGGGCTCCAGCAGCGCCTCCTCCTCCTCCATGTCCTCCACGCCCGTGGTAGGGGCTGGCTCCCGCTCGCACAAGCGCTCCATGTCAGGTGTGTCCAACTACTCATCGCTGTCACTGCCCCTCTACAACCAGCAGGTGGACGATTGCTGCATCATCCGGGTCAGCCTGGACGTGGACAACGGCAACATGTACAAGAGCATCTTGGTGAGCTGCTGCGTTTGTGATGATTATGGTAGATTGGAAAGAGAAATTCCCTGCCAATGTGTTCGATGGTTGTGGGGTCTGGTTGAGCCAATCCCAATGTCTTAATGTGATCATAATGTGATCTTCAGGTGACCAGTCAGGACAAGACGCCGGCGGTGATCAGGAAGGCCATGGTGAAACACAACCTGGACCGGGAGAGAGCGGAGGACTACGAACTGCTGCAGAAGATCTCGGAGGAGAAAGGTCAGTCAGCTGTCTGTCATGCTCACCTCAAGACTGGAATCTGAAAGATACAAACCTCAGAGTTGATGCATTTTGAACTACATTCTAAAGTTACAAACATTTCCGTGTTCCTGACCCATTTCCAATTCGTTCCTATCTCTGGTCCTACTGTACTTTTTTTTAGAAATATCTGTACACTATAAGCCTTGTCTAACTATCTCTCCGTCCATCTTCTCAACCATATTTTAACATTCCATTTTGTCTGTTGGTTCAATGTGTCTTTTAACCATACCTGTGTTTCTTTTGCAACCCCTTCCCTCCACAGAGCTGAAGATTCCAGACAATGCCAACGTTTTCTATGCCATGAACTCCTCGGCCAACTACGACTTTGTCCTGAAGAAACGTGGCTTCCCCAAGGTGGGCCGGACCAAGCATGTGGCCAGCTCCACACTGCCGCGCATGAAGCAGAACGGCCTGAAAATCGGCAAGGGCATCTTCTGAGGGGCTACACCATGTCCTCGCCCGCCTCCCGCTTCCTGCTGGGCTCTCTGGGTGCCACCTTTTAGTACCACCCTTGATGTGCCATGGTAGAGGGGCCAGCCGCCAGCTCGGTCTTGTGTTCGGCGTCTGAGCGTCAAAGCCTCAGAGGACTAATACAGCTGAGTGGGATGGAAAGCCCTATAGACCAATGAACTTGCACAAATGACTCCCTGTTAGCTTCAGCTCTCTGTGGACGTCCTAATCGATAGTGAGCACTCAAGAAGGAAAACTGAGGGGAAATGGTAACTGTATTTTATCCAGGTGCGTCTGAAAACGCCTTCCCTCTAAAGGAGTTACACTCCCTGTCATTTCTACAGAACCCTCCCTCAGCCGATGCAGCGTGTGTGTGTGTGTGTGTGTGTAAAGTAGTCAAGCACTCAGAGAAAGAGCGAGAGAGAGATGGAAACATGAATGTTGTATTGTGAAATGAACCGTGGTCTTTAAATGTCTAGTCTTTGATGAATGAAAGGACTGTTCTGGTCTGCTCCCTCCTTTATTTCTCTCTTTCATTAAGGCCTGTTTTCCTAGTGTACCAGGGTAGGGGTCAACTTCATTTCAATTCAGTTCATTCAGGAGATAAATGAAAGAGAGGAAAAGAAAGAACTCACACCACTCCGCGTGTGCCAAAGAGCAGAGAAGAGTGGACTATGAGATATGATCATAGACCGTTTTTTGGGAGCATAGAGATTGCAGTGGGGGAGTGAGTTTGCTTGCTGTTGAGAGATTCCTTGCACAGATGTGTGATTCTTTGTCTATGACTCTGATAGAAGATAATCTGATATGACGAGTCCTTGGTTTGTAGTACCCCATGTCTATCCATTTCTTACAGTATTGCAGCACTTATGATCAAACCTAACGTCCCTAATTGTCAGCAGCCAGGTCAGTGGTATTGTGGATTACAGTGTTAAAGCCTGTGTTCGTGCTCAAAAGGGTTTCTGAAATGATTGACTTTTTGAATGGGACCGTGTCACACTGTGTGTGTCCTGTGCATGACAGTAAACATTCTAAAAGGGACACAGGATTGGGTCTCTATCAGAGGGCAGGCTATATGTAGGCTGGCTATACTTTACTTCTATAGCCTTTTTACATATTGTGCCAACCTGAACCATAGTGTGCTGGCTCTGATATTTTATTTTTAACATGGTCCATTCCAGCACAGTTCCAGCCACTATGGTTGATGCATAACTAGGCCAGCGCAGTACAGCTTGGCTCAGCTCAGTACAGTAGTGTAAAAAGGGTATGTTTTCAGGTGCTATAATGACAGTTTTTCATATGTTAATTATCATAAGGATGGGTGGTCATAGGGGAGTGGCTATATGGACACTCCTGGTGCCCAAATTGCTGACGTTTTTTGTGCAGTGAGAGTCGAGTGGTGACGAATGGATTCAGTTCAGTCATTTCAGACAGTCTTCCTGATGTGCCGTTCCCAGCAAGCTAGTTTAATGCTTGTGGCTAAAAACTTGTCGGTCGAAGTTGGGACTTGGGAGTGTTCAGAATCCTTTAGTTTTTGTCTAATTAATAATTGTACAAAATGTAACGTTAGAGGTTTATGTCGTAGTAGTACATTTTTGGTGAAAATCACTATTGACTACACTATCTACTTCCCTATCCTTACTGCGTCAAGCGGGAGAGAAGGACACGGCGCCCTGTGTTGCGTTGGCTTGATGTGCAAACTCTCCCCATTGAGCAGTGTAGCATAACGGTGACATCCATCTAGATTACTACCAACATTACAAGTTATTTTTCATGTAGGCTGCTATCCTACTCAAAATAAAATAAAGTGGGATGGAACAAATTGGAGATGGTGACCAAATCCAGATGACCAATACTACAAGTTATTTCTCCCTTTCTATTACCAGTTTTAACTAGCGCCACGCTGCTGTTGCCAGCTAGCCAGCATAAACTAGCTGGGAAGGGCCTATCAGGACGACTGACTGAACCAAATCCACACTCGACTCTCAGCTGCGCGACATATGTCTATCACCTTTTAAGGTATGACCCAGGTGCAGACAGTGTTGAAGAAACAAAAGTTTATTCTTTAAACAGAGGCAGACAAACGACAGGTCAATGCAGGCAGAGGTCAATAATCCAGAGAGAGTGTAAGGCACCGGAACAGCAGACGGGCTCATGGTCAGGTGAGGCAGAGGTCAATAATCCAGAGTAGAGTGTAAGGCACCGGAACCGCAGACGGGCTCACGGTCAGGTGAGGCAGAGGTCAATAATCCAGAGAGAGTGTAAGGCACCGGAACAGCAGACGGGCTCATGGTCAGGTCAGGCAGAGGTCAATAATCCAGAGAGAGTGTAAGGCACCGGAACAGCAGGGGGGCTCATGGTCAGGTCAGGCAGAGGTCAATAATCCAGAGAGAGTGTAAGGCACCGGAACAGCAGGGGGGCTCATGGTCAGGTCAGGCAGAGGTCAATAATCCAGAGAGAGTGTAAGGCACCGGAGCAGCAGACGGGCTCATGGTCAGGTCAGGCAGAGGTCAATAATCCAGAGAGAGTGTAAGGCACCGGAACAGCAGACGGGCTCATGGTCAGGTGAGGCAGAGGTCGGTAATCCAGAGTAGAGGCAAAGGTACAGGACGGCAGGCAGGCTCAGGGCAGGTCAGGCAGAGGTCAATAATCCAGAGTAGAGTGTAAGGCACCGGAACTGCAGACGGGCTCACGCTCAGGTGAGGCAGAGGTCAATAATCCAGAGAGAGTGTAAGGCACCGGAGCAGCAGACGGGCTCATGGTCAGGTCAGGCAGAGGTCAATAATCCAGAGAGAGTGTAAGGCACCGGAACCGCAGGGGGGCTCATGGTCAGGTCAGGCAGAGGTCAATAATCCAGAGAGAGTGTAAGGCACCGGAACAGCAGACGGGCTCATGGTCAGGTCAGGCAGAGGTCAATAATCCAGAGAGAGTGTAAGGCACCGGAACAGCAGACGGGCTCATGGTCAGGTCAGGCAGAGGTCAATAATCCAGAGTAGAGTGTAAGGCACCGGAACCGCAGACGGGCTCATGATCAGGTGAGGCAGAGGTCGGTAATCCAGAGTAGAGGCAAAGGTACAGGACGGCAGGCAGGCTCAGGGCAGGCAGGCAGGCTCAGGGCAGGCAGGCTCAGGGCAGGCAGGCAGGCTCAGGGCAGGCAGAAAAGGTAACAACTGTGAAACTACAAAACAGGGACTATAGCGAAGACAGGAGCAAGGGAAATCGCTGGTAGGTTTGAACAAACAAAACGAACTGGCAACAGACAGACAGAAAACACAGGTATAAGTACCCAGGTGATAATGGGGAGGATGGGCGACACCTGGAGGGGGGAGGAGACAACCACAAGGATAGGTGAAACAGATCAGGGCATGACAATGTCATCCATTTGAGCACCGGTGTGTCCGTATAGCCTCTCCCTAGTCACATTATGTAAGTACTGCGTTATGAATGCATTCAACTGTGCTGGTTGGTGACAGTGATGGTTGCTGTATGTTTGTGAATAGTGGGGTCCGGGAGTCTACTGCCCTTATGTCATTCGTTGGACTTCATATCGGTGGTGTTGATGGAAGTTGCCCCTAAGCCCTGATTCAAGGTCAGTTTATATTCCTACGTCCTATGACCAAGGTTAGGATTGAGGTTGGGAACGCTAAACCTAGATCTGTGGTTAAAGACAACTTCTGTAATGCGTCAATGAATGAGGGATGGATCCTTTGTGCACATCTCAAACTTTTGTGTTTTTAAGTTCCCAGTTAATGTGTGGGTGTAAGTGAGAGTTCATCCCGGAATGTGTGCTTGTTGTTTCTCTTTTTTTGCGAATGTCAGTCATAAGGGGGGGGATGTCATAAAGATGTCAAAATTTCAGGTTTCACAAATGTTAGTCTGTGTGTGTGTGTGTGTGTGTGTGTGAAAGAGACTCTCTTCTGTGTCTGCATTGTTGTTGGTAAAAGTAAGGGCCAACGACTGCACCGATCAAACTAAGTTAGTCCCTCTCAGAAACACTGCCTGATCAGGAATATGTCCTCATGCCTCACCCTCTCACAATGATCCTCCTTAAAACCTTTGTGCCATCGCTCTCCATCACTGTCAACGACTCAGAACTCTAACGATTACCTGTTCAATGTTCTTTCTATGTTCTTTTTTGTATTTTTTGTATTATAAAAGACTCAATGTCCTTTGTACTTTAGATTTTTTTTTGTGTGTGTCTGCTTTATTTATTAACTTGTAAATACTTATGTAGCATTTTACATTTTGTTTCTTTTCCCATGCAATTACAAATGAATATGTAAATATACATGTGATTGTTATACCGCTGTATTTTCAGGGCCACTTGTCTCCATCTCCCTTTGACTTTGGTTGCTTTACATCCTGTCTTTTGTATAATGGTCAGTTTTGATATTGCTTTCCCCCTTATTGCGCTGTTTGTGATGGAGAAAAACCCACCTAATAAACACTTACCATGTGTCAAATCATCTGCATTTGTCTCTGCTGTACTACACTGTATATAAGAATACCCCACTGAAAAACACGTCAATGGGTATACATAAGGCAGTCATAACACCATTCAGAGTTGCAGTATGGTTCATAAAATCTTTATCTTTATAAAATCTTTATAAAATCTTTATTTATTATCATCCATGGAGTGATGTTTTCAAAATAAGTTGCTTTCAATACAGTGGAACAAAATAGTAATAAAACTGGGATATCAAAAGATGTGAAATATAATTAAATTCTACATCAAATCAAATGCAAGCTCTGTGTCCAATACATCAGTTCAAATGTCCTGTTGAACAAATTAGCAGTGACTACTGTCGCTCAGAAACTCACTCAGTGACTACTGTCGCTCAGAAACTCACTCAGTGACTACTGTCGCTCAGAAACTCACTCAGTGACTACTGTCGCTCAGAAACTCACTCAGTGACTACTGTCGCTCAGAAACTCACTCAGTGACTACTGTCGCTCAGAAACTCACTCAGTGACTACTGTCGCTCAGAAACTCACTCAGTGACTACTGTCGCTCAGAAACTCACTCAGTGACTACTGTCGCTCAGAAACTCACTCAGTGACTACTGTCGCTCAGAAACTCACTTACTGCTCTTTGTTAGGGCTCGACTCAATCACTATCGCAGAAGATCTGTGGTATAGTGCAATTGAAATGTAAAGGTAAATTACGATTGAGCGTTTGCCGTGAATGCTGTCACGCGATCCCTAGAACATTGCCTTTAAATGTAAATTGTGATACAGATTGAATGTAAATTCTGTGATACAGATTGAATCAAGCTGGCGGGTTGGTATTCTGGTGACGTCGTACGCCAGAATGGAAGAGCAGGAGCAGGCATGACACCCTCTCCCCACACAAGGCACTTAGGCTATTCCCTCTGAGTTGGGCTCCTTTTAAATACAATACACCTGTTGTAAAGTCCTGTTTTTTTCTCTGCTATTTCTTGTTTCATTGGATGATCATTGTGATGTG